>NC_090824.1:57355000-58605000 GCF_028021215.1 Eschrichtius robustus
TTGATCCTTATAAGTCAGGTTCCATTATGGTCAGAATTAGTTGGTGAGAGTTCAGAACAAGGACAAAACTGAATCATCTAAAAGTTTTACAGTTTATTCACATGCAATGCTGAAATACGTCTGCATGTTTGTGTGTGAGATGAAAGAGAGAGAAAGACAGAGAGAGAGGTATACAGTGGCAGTAAAACAGGAATGGGTTTTGGAAGGTGAGTGGTAGAATTGTCCATAAATAGGTCTCAGAATGGAAAATTCTTAAATGTTGGAAAGACACAGAAAAGGTAAAGTCTCCAGTAAAGGACAGTATTAGGAAAAGATGTATAATCAAATTATAAATTTAAGGCTGGACTAAACTTCTAGAGCCATTAGTAGATATGAGAGAAGTGTATTCAAAGATGTTTATCACAATGAAATAGGGACTTCCTCATCCTCTATATGATGAAGTATATCCAGAATATTTCTAAGGTTTTTCTATTTTTGTTATAAGACATCTACATGTATGTTTTTTACTTTAAAAAATTTTAACTTTATTTTAGATTTATTTTTTATTGAGGCAACATTGGATTATGACAAACTTCATGTGTATAACATTATATTTCTACTTCTGTGTACCCTAAGGCATGCTCATCACCAAAAGTTTAGTTTCCATTTGTCACCACACCCCTTTCACCCTCTCCCGCCACAGCCCTTCCCCTCTGGTAACCACTATTCTGTTCTCTCTATTTACATGTTTGTTTCTGTTTGGTTTGTTGTTGTTGTTGTCTTTACATTCCACATATGAGAGAAATCATATGGTATTTCTCTTTCTCTGTCTTATTTCACTTAGCATGTTACCCTCAGGTGACATCCATGTTGTTGCAAATGGCAAGATTCATTTTTATGCTGAATAGTATTCCATTGTATATATACATCACATCTTCATCCAACCATCCCTTGGTGGGCATGTAGGTTGTTTGTATATCTTGGCTATTGTAAATAATACCGTGATGAAAATAAGGGTGCATGTGTCTTTTTGAATTAGAGCTTTTGTTTTCTTTGGATAAATACCCAGAACTGCAATAGCTGGATCATATGGTAGTTCTATTCTTAATTTGAGGCATGTCCATACTGTTTTCTATAGTGGCTGCATCATCTTGCATTCCCACCAATAGTGCAGGAGGGTTCCCTTTTCTTCACATTCTTGTCAAAACTTGTTATTTTTTGCCTTTTCTTACAGGATTTTATTTTATTAACATCTTTATTGGAGTATAACTGCTTTACAATGGTGTGTTAGTTTCTGCTTTATAACAAAGTGAATCAGCTATACATATACAAATATCCCCATATCTCCTCCCTCTTACGTCTCCCTCCCACCTTCCCTATCCCACCCCTCTATGTGGTCACAAAGCACCGAGCTGATCTCCCTGTGCTATGAGGCTGCTTCCCACTAGCTATCTATTTTACATTTGGTAGTATATATAAGTCCATGCCACTCTCTCACTTCGTCCCAGATTACCCTTCCCCTTCCCCGTGTCCTCAAGTCCATTCTCTACGTCTGCATCTTTATTCCTGTCCTGCCCCTAGGTTCTTCATAACCATTTTTTTTTTCTTTTTTAGATTCCATATATATATGTGTTAGCATACGGTATTTGTTTTTCTCTTTCTGACTTACTTCACTCTGTATGACAGACTCTAGGTCCATCCACCTCACTAAAAATAACTCAATTTCATTTTTTTTTATGGCTGATCCCACCTTTTTGATAATAGCCATTCTAACAGGCATGAGGTGATATCTCACGGTTTTGATTTGTATTTTCCTGATGATTTGTGATGTTGAGCGTCTTTTCCTGTGCCAGTGGGCCACCTGTATGTCTTCTTTGGAAAAATGTCTATTCCTCTCCTCTGCCCATTTTTTAATCACAAATGATATATCCAGTAATGGGTTAACATCCAAAACACACAAAGAACACATACGACTCAAACAGGACATCTATATGTTAATAATGTATCTAGATATTCTCAACTGAAAAGAATATAGCAGTGTATTTTTAGTTGTATTAAGTAGTGCTCTAGGGATTTGGGAAGGCAGAGAACTAGAAAGAAATTGAATCAGTTTTATTAAAATTATGTCACTGAAACAGATCTATTAATGCCTCTACATTTGTTCTATCTTTTAGACTTCTTTGTAAGCTTTATTTAGAGAAAAAGATATAGTTTCCAAAAAATAATAATAATAAGATCCAAAAAGTGTATCTGTTAGTGTCCAAACAGGAAAATAAGAAAAGAAAAACTTTTTAGTATTTAAAACAAAAAGACTAGGTATTACTCAGGTGATGGAAGAGCCTGAGAAATCAAACCGGTTTCAGGGAAGAACGGGACTGAATAGCTACCGCAGTGAGCCTCGACCACCACGCTCAGGCTGGAAGGATAGAAGGAAGAGATGCGCTCAGAGAACCTGGGACCGGGCTCACCCACTCTCTCCTCCCAGTTGTTGGCTTCACCTTCTCTGCAAGTCACATTTTCAGACTGGCCTACTTTGAACAATCTTTATAGCTCTGTCAAAGTCCTGGGGAAGACTCTGACAAGTTCGCATAAGTTTCCCCACCTATCCCTGAAATTATCACTGTGGCAGAGTGGGAAATCCTGATAATTAGACTTGGATCATGTGCCATGAGCTTACATGGGCTCACAGGACCAGGAGTGGATTATGTTAAAGATAGGGATATGGAAGATGCTCTAACAAAACCACACGGTCTAAAGTTAACATGGAATAGGTGTGGGAGGGCAGTAGTTGTTCTCCAAAAGAAAGGATTTCTTACCATCAGAAATATTCATGTTCACTACACAAAGTTTAGAGTACCTCAGACTTACATTCTGTTCATAGCACACAAACTACTTCCATCTACTCAAAGAGTATATTGGAGAACAAATGAGGGAGGTACTGAATTAGGGATGACCTTGAGTCTCTCAGATATGTAATGTTTGTAAAAAAAAAAAAAAAAAAGTATCTTTGCTATTTATTATTAGTAAAGTTTTGTGACACTTGTAAATGACACATACTTGTATATGAAGAACATAATTAAAATTTGATATTCTAGAGAGACATAGTAGCAACTTCAAGTCTTTTTCCAGCAATATCACCATCATCCCATGTTTTAACTGTGTAGTAATTAAAGTCTGGAAGGAGGAGGTGGAGAAATAGGGAGAGGCGGACTGAATTGCTTCAGCAAGCAGCAGCAGCAATTGCCAGATCAGAAAAAGAGAAAGAAGAACAAAAAGCTGAAGGCAGGAAGAGTCATCTCTTGTGTCAGCAGTTGTTTCAAAGGGACCATCTTGATGACCTTGGTAGGGAAGAAGGAGGAAGAGTTTCCCTGGATGCACCAGTGGAAGCTGTCTCACCTTATTAGGCAGTTATGTATTTATGTGAGAGATGTTTACAATTCAGATGATACATATTGTAAAATATCAGCTGAATTAAAGCTTTCCCTCTGAAAAATATGCACCATGTCCAGTGTTAGGAAACTATGCCTTATTTTCTAATATTGCAGAGTTTATATTTTTCAACAGGATTGGACGAAAAACAAAGAGAAGCTACAAAAAGTGATTAGAAATCAACACTATGTTATGGGAAAATGAGCATAAAATTTGCTAAAAGCTTTTCATCACCTACATTACGCATAAATACCAAAATAGTCATACATGTGACGTGACAGAGAGTATCTGCTTAGTTATCACAGTACGGAGATTCTCAGAAGTTTTTCATTCTAAATTTCATTTCAGAGGAACATCAAAATAATACAGCAGTAAAATTAAATAGCAATGAAAAATAGAGAGGGGAAAGGCAATAGTTATATAAGCAAGAAAGTGTTAGAACGCTTTTAAGTGAGATTAGATATGCAATACATGGAAGGTCAATGAGGCAAATAGAGAGAAGTTGTACTAAAAGGCATAGATTTCAATATTGCCTGAACCTTTTTTTGTAGGTGGTTATAATGAAATCTACAACAGAAAGAGATAGGAAGAGGAAGAGATTATGTTTGAAAGCATATGCTGATTGCGTTTACCATGATTTCAAAAATAAGATATCTTTAAAAATGACATTGAACTCATCATTATTAATGACCTAGTGTAAAATGTTTTCAAATTAACAATTATTTCTCTTTATTGTCCAAACCACTGCCTATAGGCATTTAATCCAGAATCATGTTATAGCAAAATGTCTGAATTTGTCATCAATCATCATCTTTGAGCTTCCATACTGTACTGATTCTCTCCATGAACACAGACACTGAATTCTCAATACTTATTTAAATTGATATTATTTGCTGCACATTGTGTTAATCTAGAGAAAACATTTTCAGTCACATGTAGAAAAGTAGGCAGCTAATACTAATTCAAAAATACATTGGTAACTGAAAATCATTTTCATAAATGTTTTGATGCCTGACTTTGGAAAATATACAGATTGCAGTATACCACCCTTTGAAGTATATTTGAGTTTGTTCTCTGTAGTTACCTGATAATTAATAAGCTCTAGAGACATGGATTTTTAGGACAAAATTCCTAATACAAGGATCAGCTACACTATTTCTGTTTGCTTCAAGACATAGTTGTGGTCTAATTTTATCCTTGTCTGTATATTTCAAATCAATATTTGTCAGTATCGGTAACCATCTACATGCTAGAATTCTAATTTTTACCAGATAACAATATTTGCCAATTTCCCTGTCACCTAAAAGTCCACTTACCATGTCAGGCAGAACTCCTTCCTTAAAAAAGAGTTTGAAAATAATTATGATCTTATTTCATTTTTGCTTTGTATTTGTTTTTGCACCACTACTTTTAAAATTGAAGACCTAGTCTCCCTGATAAAATGTTTAGACTTAAATTTTAATCCCTCAAAATAAAACTTTCCCCAGGTCTTCATGAGCTGTGAAAATATTTGATTTTGTTTATACACATAGAATTGAAAATAAGACTAAAATTGGAGCCCGTTACTTCCAAGGAACTGATTGTCTTTCTTCCAAAAATATAAATTATTTTGATCTAGAATTTTCTTGTCACTGTAAGAATACAAAAAAGAAAAAAAGAATATAAAATACATAAAAGTACAAAAATATAAAAAAACATACAAAGCATTTTTGGTGTAGATTTACTGTGGAGAAAATTTGAGGAGAACACGGAAAAATATTTACTAGACAAGTCAAATGCAAGAAAATTAAGCTGATGTTAAATTTGATTTATGTTCCTCTAATGTGGGAATAATTACTGGGAACTCCATAGAGATAAATAACTTTTCTGACGGTCCACAGTTCATTTTTCAAGGAATCTAATGAAACTAGTTCTTATTAAAAAAAAAGAAAAAAAAAAAGAAAAAAACTACTGAAGAAAATAGTGTGCCAGAAATGACTTGTGTAGCATGAACATATTTTCCTTAACAAAATAAACAAATATATGGATAACACTAACTTGGATACTGTAGAGAATAAAAAGTCCGAACCAATAAAAAGATACCAGTGGAGAATGATTTGTAATTAATACATTTTTTTTATCTTGAAGTATAAATAACATTATGCACTGCCCCCAAAGTTAACCAATTCCGGTACTAGTTACCTCCTCACCTAATTCTGTTAATTTTTAATCATTAGGTATTTGATTCTTCACTGTTCTTAAAGGGCTGTTAATGACATATTACCTAACTAAAGTCAGAAGAATGCAACAGATAATTTTTGGAATCAGTGATTCTATAAGTAGAAGTCATTTTAATAATTGTTTAGTGGATTGATACAAATAATTTACAATAAACGCATTAATTGCATATAGGGATGTGAGTCATGTTAGGTAGATGGTTTTGAAAGTTATGAGGTGTTTTTTTTTGCTGTTGTTTTGTTTGAGAGTAAATAGAGAGTCTCTGTCACTGGAGTTAGGTAAGTGTGTCAGAAAATAGAGATAATATATAGACAGGTAGTGAGAGATTATCTCACAATAATTTTGGTAACTGAATGGAGAGTGCCAGGATGCTGGGTTGGCTATTTAGGTGATCTTCAAAGACTAGATGACACAAGGAAGTAAACCATGCTTGGCGTTAGGAAGAACACGCCATGAATAATACATGATCTATGACCCTGGAGCTCTAGCTGTTGCAGAGAAAGGACAGGCATATGTTCAGCTACCCAAGGTAGATGTGCTAAGTGACATAGAAAAGTAAACCAAGGCCTCAGGAGAGGGGTATAGGGTAAAATAATTTATCTTGAAAAATGGAAGATTTTTACAGGGAGCATGGCATTGGTGAAGTGTACCGGAGAATATGTGGATGTAATTATTTAGGGAATTTTAGGTAGAAAAGCTATATGAACAGAAATATGGATAAGAAAAATAAAATCTAGAGTATCATTAATAGTAGCAAGCCTGTATTGCTAGATATTGTCTTTGTTTTTTTAAAGAAATGGCCATGTGAACCAGAGCCAATTCTAGCTTGGTGGAGCTTCTCTGGTCAAAAATGAAATGTGACACAAGCAGAAATGAGGTTTCTCATGTAGTTTGTAAATGAATAAAAATACATTCTCTAGTCATGTACTTTTTCTTGTTTTTGTTTCCACTGCTGGATAGAGTGTTCATGATGAAAAAAGATGTCACATGAGCAAAGAAAATCAAAAACAGGAGTAAGGGGATATTTTTGTGATAGACGGTTACAAAAATAACCACAACTATGAGTTAAAGGTATGTACTTAGGTTTGTCTTGATGGCAAAAAGCACAAGGCCTAGGGGACGGTACTCAAAATCATGCTTACTTACTTCTAATTTAAAATGAATGTATGTATCAGTTTTCATGCTTTCAAGAGATTCTGGTCAAAAATAAGTGACTGGAGTCAGAGGACTCTTTAGAAAGAAAGTTCCCAGAGTTTGGTTTTGATAAAGATCTCCAGTTTTGATAAGATAAAGATATCCTGAACTTATCACCCCTCTCCTATAACACAGCCCAGTGCATGTGCAGATGAATATCTGAGCCCAAATGCATCAGGCTGTGGGACTTGGGGGCAAAGGGAACTGCTGAAGATATGCCGATGATTACACTGCTTTCTGTGCCTAGAATAACAAAGTTCTTAGTCTCTGACCCAGGAATCTTGTCCCTTATGCCAATATCCATGAAACTGTGGCAGGTGGGTTTGTTAGCTTGCAAGTAAGGTAAGATATCAGACCCTTCACAGTTCTTGATTTGGAATTAAGAGGATAAGTGAACTGCTTCCTAAGAGTTACCCAATACACCCCTCCAGACCCACTGATCAGAATTCTGCGGGTAAAGCCTGGAAATCTGAAATATTATCAAGCTCCCCAGGTAATTCACACAAACATACCCCTTTAGCATCTCAATTTTAGTACATTATACATTCTGTCAACTATTCAAACTAGATAATGTCTTTTTCTATCAAAAGTGTAGAAAATCAGTGAATGCAGATTGCACAGAGGTTGGCACAGTACAGACAGCAGTATTGCAAAGTGAGGGTCTCCTCTGTCTCAGAGTTTAGCAGTTGTTAGACTTTTAGCTAAGAATTTTTAAGTAAGAATTTTCCCTAAGCCCCTTGTCCTCTGTTGATATGGGTAGAGTTCTTAGACTGATGCTGAAAATGCTCACTTGACAGTTCTTAGATATGACAAAGTCATTGTTCTCATTTACTTTGACCCAATGGCCAGATGACATGAATCTGATAGATGCAAATTTTTTGATTTAATTCACTTTTTAAAAATTTCTTTCTCTCTCCATTACCTAGTTGCACATACTCCTGCTTCCTTTAGTCTGGAGTTAAATCATCCTTCTATTTTTCTATTTCCTTCTAGAGACTTTCTGCCCTGTCACAATTCAGTACTTTTGCATATCTATTTTATCCATTGTGTATGTTTTGCTCCTGTTTACAGAAATTGGGCAACACCCAATTTACAAATAAAAAATATCTTTATCAGAAGGCCTGAAATCTAAGCAAGAGTAGGAATTCCTCTTACCCATCAGAAACTTATCTGGAGAAGGTACAATTGATGTTGTGGAGTCATGTGTCAAGTTATTGTTCCCAAAGGAAAACCCGGGAGATGAATACTGCCTATTGCTGTAATAGAAAACCAATCTACTTAGTGCCCTGGATATTCAGGTTGCTTAGTCCAGCAACCTGGGCTGTCACCCCTAAAGCTGTTCTTCTATAGTTCTTGTTGACTTCAGTGGCTTTGAAATTAATATACTGTTACCAATAACACATTTATAGTCTGCAATGGATAAAAAGGGATCATTTAAACATGATATTTTGGAGAAGAGCACACCGTATTTAATATAGTGTGGTAAAGCAGCACTAATGCCATCTTTCAGTGGTTCTTGCCAATTAAGTTGATAGTAAGGGTCACAGTGGTCAATTTTTATATATAAGGAATTTTAAAACCATCGAGGTCATTATCCAGTATGATCAACCCTCACAAAAACACTATAAATGAATCAAAGTGAAAAAAATCCTGGAATGAATTTAAAATACTTTTAAGGCAAAATTGTTTCTGTATAAGGTCAATTATATGTTTCCTTTTTACCACCTACCAGGTTCTCAAGTTCAAGGTCTGATTTTTTTTTTTTCAAATTCATGCTTCATGTTGCTGTGAATAAGTGAAAATAAACATAGATTTTTGCTGTTCTGTCTTCTTTCAAAAGATCACTGGACCTTCCTTAATCATTCATGAACTACTCAGTATTTACCATCCTGGCAGAGAAAGCAACATAGTTTGAATTTACAGTTAACTTGTTGGAAGTAAACAATCTTTAACCGTCTTTACATCCTACCTAGACAGGTGAAAGGATAAAGAGCACAGAGTTATTGATAAGTAAACTGATCACACTTATAGCTTCCTAACATGGTAGAGTCTTAAAGCAGAATGAAACAGACCATGAGATGTTTTAAATTCAGTGTGTTCTTATGATAGATTAATCACATATTCTCAATTAGTAAAGTGAGGAAATGGAATGGGACTTACCCCAAAGATTACAGTAGGTTGCATCTTGTTCTTACTGCTTTGTAGTTAATGGCATTTTATTTTATATAAAAGAAACATCAAAAATACAAATTTTCCCCAAACACCAACATGTAGAAAATATTTTCCATTTACTTTATGTGATGTATCATATGTCTATCATGTCTTCTAAGAGGAACAATGATTAGAATATTCTCCAATTTTAATTCAATAACTCTCCTTCATGATTTAATTGTTTACAAATTTTGTTATGTTTTCATAAGAAAGATCCTTTAATTATACTAGAATTCATTTGAACAGAAATGTCCATATTACAACATTGCTAAACCTTGGGTTTTAATCTATTGACATTTAGATAATGAGTCAACTGATTTTCCCATCTAATATAATTCGATTGTGTTAACAAGATCAACATAGGCAATGTTAGATAATTATTTTTAAGAGGTATTCATTAAAAATACATACCTTCTTAAAATATCCATTTATTCATTCTAACTTAATTCTATAAAGTCTGCTTATATTTTGTGAAGTATAGTAAACTAAGAGTTAATAATCTGCATTCTGATGTCAGAGGTTGTATCAAATAGCCACTCTATAACTTAACAGTAGAGAAACCTCAAATATATCACTGAAACTCTGAGTTTTGGTTGCCTGATATGTAGAAATAGTATAAGAAAAAGTGTTTCCCTCCAAAGATAGTTTTAAGAGGGGGGTTCTATCACAGTGCCTGGAATTTGGTGATTATTAATTATCATCAATTGGTATTTTTAACCTCATTGAGATGTATGAGCTAAAATTGTTCTAAAGAAAGAAATAGAGGAAGACAAACATGTATTTAGGAAAAAGGCTACAAATACAGATTCCAAGGACTTAAAACTCCTGCTCTATGAAGGTCATGTGTTTACTTCACTCTGGGAAGCAAGGAGACCTCCTACTTAGTCTTTCTTAGGATGTTACTTTGAATAGTAGTCCAAGCTGAAAAAATACCTAATTATATTTGGTAATGTATATTTCTATTTTCTAAAATATAAATTGTAGAGTAATACTTAAATTAAAAATTCACACGTGTGCATATAAGAAGATAGTCTACAAAAATGAAAGTGGGTGTGTTAAGGTGATAATGTTTACAATGATTTATCAAAATTGCTGTAATGGTCTTAGGTGATTTCCTTTCTTAAATAATTTTTTATAAAGACAAATATTTCAGAGCCCTCTTATCTGTTCCCCTAATGTTTACAAAATATCTTTCAAATCTTAGGAACTTTAAGAGATTAATATAATACATCTAATCTGTGGAAAGAATAAGTCTAAGCGTGAACAAGTCCCTATTCTTCTAACATCATGGAGAGTATTAGCTACATTAAAAAAAAAAAGCTATTAAAATTCATAAAAATCCATATGTTTTAAGGAAAAGAGTGAAGTTTTAGCATATCTCACATTCAACATGGGAGAAAAAGATCAACAAAACACCTGCCAAATTGCATTTTATCTGTTTTATACTTATCAGTTTAAGAATCTTTTATATCATAACTTATGTTATGTTGAATTTATGATTCAGTTTGGACTTAACATAATATCTGAAGCTAAATAAAATAAATAGAGTCAGAGAAATCATGTGGGGAAATGTTTTCATGTAATGTGACAGAACCCCTGAAAGAGAAATAAATGTGTTTAGGCAAATATTTTTAGCCTATAAATCTGAAAAGTGTACTATAATGAAACATTCCCAGGTATCTCTTGTTATATAAAAATGCACTCCTTCTCAATGGCTTAAAACAGTAACAATCATTTGTTTTGTTCCTGAGTCTGTGGGTGACAGGGCTCAGCTAGGCACTTCTCACTCAGGATGGCTCATACAATTGCCATCCAAAGGTGGCTGGAGTTGGGGAGATGTTGAAAACTTTCCCACTCATTTCCAGCACCTGATCTGGGCAGATCAAAGAGCTGGCAGCAAGTACAGTGGGCCCTGTATATCCACCATTTCATGTAAGGGACTTAAATATCCATAGATTTTGGTATCCACGGGGGCTGCTGGAACCAATCCGTGGATACTAAGAAACAACTGTACTTCTGGGGCCTCTCTAACACCTCTCTTATCTCTGGATGGTCTTACCACTCCTTGCAGCTTCAGGGTAGCTGGACTTCCCATGTGGCAGCCAAAGGATCCCAGAGCAAGTGTCCCAAGAGGGACCAGCAGACTCTTCATTCATGACCTTATCTCACCTGCTCTTGGAAGGCACACTGCATCACTTCCACTGTATTCTGTTTGCTGAGGTTATCAAAAAGGGTTCACCCAGTCTTAAGGGGAAGGGACATTGTTCGTGCCTTTTGATGGAAGGAAGGTCAAAGAATTTGCAGACATGTTTTTAAACTACCTCTGAGACACCAATCAGCGTTATAGGATTAGACAGCTTGTACAATGAAAATGTGAGCTTGTGAAAATCCACAAGCCATGGTCTTTCAGAAATTCTGTTTCATCTGAAATGAGTCACTAAACAGCAATGCTCAGTCCACTGAAGCAGGATTTTCCGTGAGTTCCTGATGGTTGGACTCCTCAGCGTGCAGCAGTTTTACTGAGCAAGCGATTTCCTATCACCTGATGCTTCCTCTGCTTCCTCAGCAGCTGAGACATCGGTTGTCTTGAATTTCACTTCCATTCAAAGCAAATAATGTGTTATTGACGGTGAGACATGCATACTTGGCATTTAGAAATCCTGCAAGGCAGCTGTTTTGTTTCTTTCAACATTAAACTGATTACAGAAGATTAAATATAATATTAGTTGGCGATCAAGCAACACAGGACTTGGCAGACTGTACAATTAGAGTTTTTAAAAAAGTGGTTAAAAGAATATTATCCTTCGTCAAACGGCAAAGTGTTCTACCGAGTGGATTTTTTACAATGCAACCAACATCTGAGCAAAGCAACTATTGATTTTTTTAAAAGTTGGCTGCCATTTAAGTGGAGCAATTAGTTAAAGACTGAGAATAAGCAAAAATCTTGTAATGCAACTGCTGTTGGTGCCCTGTGACTAATTTAACTCTTTAAAAAGACACAGATTCTAAGTCTCTGGAGAAAAAGCTCAGAGGAAATTTGTCAGGGCCGGTGTGCCTGAAGTTACGGGAGAAAACAAGTTCCCTCCAGATCTGCCTTTTAAGGCTAATAACATTCTAATTATAGAGAGAGTATGGTTGCCGCTACCAGCTGAAAGCATTCTGTGGATTTAAAAAGCAAACTGAACTGAAGAAACACAGCTAAAGTAACTGTAGCATCAGTGGTTCTCACAGATTTATTCAGCAGAAACCAAGGTATCTGTTCAGGTGACCCAAACTATGAGGGGACTATGTTATTTCAGGTATGATTAATAAATCATCATTTCACACATGACTATAAAAATGATTTTCCTGGACAATATCCCTCATCTTCTGGAAAATATCAAAAATTTAAAATCACTTCAAAGGGTTTCAGAAATAATACCTCATTATGAAGTGCTCCTAACAAACTTAAAATTTAATGGTATTGCCTCTTTTTCTATGTTTGTTACATTTGACAAGTTGAGATAATTAGTTGACTGCCATATTCATAATTACCTCTTGTGCTATGGAGTTATTTTCAAAACGGAGTTTTCATGACTAAAAGCGTTACTCAGGAGTTCTTCATTTTAAAACTTGCTCTTAGTCTTGGACTATCCCTTGTCTTCTAAACTTTGCTTCCCTCATAATCTGTATGAGAAGGGCAGTTACACAATACAAAATGATGAAAATTTAAGCCAATCATGAAATAAAAATAATCGTGGTGTTAATATATAAAACATTGTAAATGCTTCTTCCCTCTAAATGTGACATTGCAAACTGAGGGTCTATATTACATGGACCAAGAAGAAAGGATTAAGAAACAAATGATTCACTTTTCAGAGAACAATTTACATGTATTGTTTCTACCTTGCAAAGTGAGCTTTGAGCTGTAAGAGTGGGACCAAGAGCAGAACTGAGGACCTAGACTCCTCTCCTGGGAAGCGAGAAGGCAACACCGAAGATTCTGGTAAATGTTGTGAGTTTTGACTCTTTTGTTCTGAGTTCAATATTTAAAGGATATTGCAGCAACATGGATGGACCTAGAGATTACCATACTAAGGAAGTAAGTCAGACAGAGAAAGATAAATACCATATGATATTACTTATATGTGGAATCTAAAATAAGACAAAAATGAACTTATCTATGAAACAGACACAGATGTAGAGAACAGACTTGTGGTTGCCAAAGGGGAGAGGGAGTGGAGGAGGGATGGATTGGGAGTTTAGGATTAGCAGATGCAAACAATTATATACAGAATGGATAAACAACAAGGTCCTACTGTATGGCACAGGGAACTGTGTTCAATATCCTGTGATAAACCATAATGGAAAAGAATATGAAAACGAATATATATATGTATAACTGAGTCACTTTGCTATACAGCAGAAATTAACACAACACTGTAGATCAACTATACTTGAATAAAATGAATTTAAAGAAAGTCTAAATATATGATTCTTTATATATCTTACATGACAACTTTCAAAATTCTTTACAAAAGGCAGTGTAATTTGGTCATATTTTTTTTTAATGATTAGAGGATATATCCAGGTTGTTGGGGAAATATAGTTAAAAACAAAATCTTATGACCCTGAAAATTCCACAAAGGTAAAAGAAAAAGATGTTTCGTTATTGAATAAGCATTAAAACCTGAATGTGATGTCCAGCACAGGCAATCCACTAAAAGATTGCAAAGACAGAAAGCCTTGCTCTGCTCGGGAGTCCTGCATACCCTTTTATAGATCCAAACAGACACTACTCATTACGTGTATGTTCAAGATACAAAACTAGTCCTCAAGTAAGAATTTCACAGCACCAGTTCTCACACAGTTCATCCCAAATTCCCTTGGTAATTGAGGTGACCATCTGTGTTAATTGGCTTCAACCAAAGGGAAAAAAGACAAAAAACTTTTCATATCTTTATGACAAAAAGTAGTTTTTCACTTGGAGCAAGGGGGCTACAAAAGTTAGGCTTCCATCCTCCCATAGAGACTTGGAGGTAGGGGAGATGGGGGTGTGAACAGCCTTGATGATTTCAAAAAACTGGCTCCCAGGCTGCTGAGAAAGACACTTCTGAGTCCTAGAACTAGCCAGAGACCTATTTAGCTTCTAAAAAGATTTTCATACATTTCTAAAAACTAGGAAAGAACTTAGAAGTTTTCTAAAGTAAATGCTCTAAGAAAATGGAAGGAAGGTCTTTTTCCTTATTCTTAACAGGAAGAATTATGCCTCTTTATTTGGATTTGCCCTTACAGGGGAAAATGCATTCTTAGAACTGAGAGAAAAATGACCAATTATATGGTACAAATTCATCATTTATGGATGAAGGGACTAAGAACCAGAGGATTAAAGTGATTTTCTCTGAAAGGATAGGCCCCGATTCTCACTCCAGTCACCATGATTGCCTCAACCAGGTTCCTCAACCACAGGAAGAAGTGATACCCCTAGAGTGAATTGTTCCCTCCTGTTTCATCACTTTTCTTCCAACTTTAAGCCTCTGTTCCATACATGAGCTCCCCAATCTCCAATGCGCATACCTAATGCTCACGGTAATAGTACACAATGGACAGGCATACTTAGGCCCAGGTCTGTTCTTCCATTGGTTATGAGTTATGGCAGTAAAATTCCACATACTGCCAACTTTACAGGTGAACTTTAGAATGTGGGAAAGTAATGGAAATGGAAAGTCATACAAAGTTTTCTAGTGCATATAGATCTTCATATTTATTCCCGCACAATAACTGATTACAAAAGACTCAACTTCATCTTACCCAAAGCAGAACAGTTGGTACTGTCTATCGTGACACCAACAACTTTGAATTGTCATCAGCAGAGAGAAATTTTACTCTTACTATAATTATAGAAAGAAATGTAGGTTGCCTGAACAGCAAGAATGCACATCTTTACATGTCCCTACCACTTGATAAATAAGAGGTAGAATCCATAAATTTAGAGGATTACTTCTGAATTTTAAAAGTCCTATTTCATCTTGGCTACATATGTTAAGAAGCCATACTTTTCTTTTGCTTTAAGGGGTTCCAGACAATTTTATAACTCTCCACCCAGCCACTGGGTTATTTAACATATAATGCCAACAGAGCCACTAGTGTGGAACAAATTTACCTTAATTTCTCAAGTGTATATACATTATTTAAACGATCTGTCAAAAGAGGGAAGGCTCAAACAAGGGCAGTATAAACTCACTGATTTTATTTAAAGTGAAAAACTGGGTCTTTTGCCAAATAGCCATAAAATGAGAGCCAAAAGCAGTACTGGAAGACAAACCTAATAAGTTAAAAAAATACCGATCCTCATAATGATGTAATTGTTTTTCATAAGCTGAGTTCCGCTTATAAAACCTGACATAAAAAGTAAGAGAGGTTGGAGTGATTGTTAGAAAGTGCCATGAGCCAAGGAATACAGGCAGTCTCTAGAAACTAGAAAAAGCAAGGGAATGGATTTTCTCCTAGAGCCTACATTGGGAAGGTAACCCCATTGACACCTTGAGGTTAGCTCCACAAAATCCATTTCAGACTTCAGATGTCCAGAACTGTAAGATAACATATTTGTGTTGTTTCAAGCCACTACATTCATGGTAATCTGTTACAGAAGCAACAGGAAACCAATGTATTGTAGTAATGAATCCCATATTTGCCCATTAAAATTACCAAGCTGGTTACCATCATGGGCAACTGATTCTCAGTTCCACTCAAATTCTAGAAATCAAGATAGAGAACATGTATGTCAGAATTTTCCCACCTCAGGGGGATTGATAGGTGCTATGTTATTTATCTACCAACTTGTACACGTCTTTTGTTGAGGGTAGCTCATGGGTGAAGGGACAGTATTGTAAATATTCCCTTGTGGCCTGACCTGTGGTTTATGGATTAGGCTCCCAGGTCAAAAAAAGCCCTGAGGCAAACCAATTGCAGGGGCTGACATTTGGAAGACAGGCCAGTGTATATGAAAATAATAAAGGCACGTGCAGCATTTAGTTCCACTCATGCCCTACATTACCTTTACTCTATCCTGTCATTGATTATTCAAGGTAGTGGCTAAGCACAATTTCTTGAAAAAAAAGAAAAGGACTTTGGAGGGTTTATGTGACAACTCCTTTTTCTGCTTATCTACTGCCACAATGTATCCAAAAAGATTAGGCAAAAGACAATTAAAATTAGTGAGATCCTTGCTGTGCTACATAATAGAGGCAACACTTCTGCCCCAGCAACTAGGACTCTGGTTCAGGGGGGGACCAAAATATAAGGGATGGGAGGCACAACCTTAAGTGAGAGGCTGATTGTGGTTTCCAGTTCAGTCTGTCCTCTGATACAAGGGAAGAAATTTTCTTTCAACATGGTCATCAAGGCCTTCTGGCTTTTACACCATGCCCTAAGTTGTCAATTCCTTCCATCCAGGCTTCAGTGACATTTAACAACCAAAATAGTTCAGTCCTAATATACACCATTGTCCTCTTCTCCCTCAAATGCCAGACATACTGAATAAGCTAGTGCACCTCATTTACTAGTAGCCACAAGTGTCAGCATTTTAATTCTGGTAGAACATCATGCCAGGGCTTATCACACTGTGGTGTTCTTACAGCCTTCTGACTAGGTAGTGAAGTGAGGCCATTCCAGAATTCCATCCTGAGAATCTGCTTCCTACCTTCAGTTTCAATAACAATTATCTTAGCTTGGGTTCCCCCAGAAGGTGACCCTGTGACAAATATCCAAATGCAAGTAGTTTATTTGGGAAGTGGTCCCTGGAAACACCCAGGGTAGGAGCCGGGAAATGAGACAGGGAAGGGAGAGGAAGGCAGCTAGCAAAGAATGGATTAACAAACAAGTTACCTCTATGGGCATGGAGCTCAGTCCAATAGAGAAATTCTGGGAGCCTGTGTAGAACACAGGATTCAGGTTATCCCACTGAGGGGCAGTTGCTTGAAAGCTGCTCCAGGCATCACTAATTCTCTGCACTCTGGGCTGACTAAGCTTGGGGAGAAAGCTCTGGAATGGAGAGAAAATTCTCAGGCAAATCAAAGTTTGTGCTCAAAGTTAGAAGTTCGATCAGTGTGCAAGGAAATGTTTAAGGATGATGACCAGATCTGCTATAGTCAATAATACTGCTTCCTAAAACCTGCCAGTGTAAACACCGGCTTGCCTTGGGGATTTTTCTTCCTCTAATCCATCAAAATATTGATAAAAATAACATATATAATCTTCTCTGCTTATGAATACAAATATATTTTTGGCTTTAATTTTTTTTGAAATTCCAGATTCCACACAAACATGTCCTGAGTCCATCTAGAAATAGAGACCATTATTCCCAGCCCATTTCTGTATTAGATTATCAGGGTAGCTATATCAGTATAGAAGTGTTAATCTAACCCTAAGCATATCTGCTGAACTGGGAATCACACATTGCCTGTGGTTACCTTGGAATTCCAGGTTAAACTGATATCTGAATTTACCTTTACCAAATTTCTCTGCTTCCTTTTCCAACAGCAGCAGTGATCTTACCTTAAACAGTTTCCTTCTATCTACTTTTCCAAGACATCGATGGCTATAGAGAGTTTATACTAGCTGGGACCTACTTTGGTTACTGTTTCAAAAGCATAAGTAGCTGTTCCTTAGGAGACCTAGATTTTTACTTCTTTTTTTAAAGTGTAGTTTAACATTTGCTATAATAGAAATAGACTTCCTGCAGTGCCATTCACCAAGGTGGCTACTGATTCCATTTCTTTCTCAAAAGCACTAAAAGATACATTGACTCGTTGTCAAAATTCTTCCTTTTCAAATATTTTTCCAACCTTCTGAAACCTCAAAGCAAATATCAATAACCTACAAATGCACAAAGATGACCTTTGGAGGACTCAAATTAAATATTTCTTTATTTTTCATGAAGGCTTCTCAACTGGTTTTATGAGATTGTCATTCTGAAAAGGTATTGTCCTTTCAATTTGTTCTCTAGCACATATATAAACTATTTTTTTTTTTTTGTATTTACATCTTGGGTATATTTCCATACAAATGCAAAAGAGACTAGAAAACATCTAGCTTTTTAAAATTTCAAGATGATAAAAATAATAACTTTCATCTATAGCAACTCAAATCAAATTTTGGGTTGGGTAAGTTTTTCTTCCTGAAAGCTTTCTCTTATGTACTGAAAATTTTAAATACAATCAAATCTACATGATGATGTAAGATCTGTGGGGTTTGCATATGAATGCATGATAATTTTTCCAGCTCAGCTAATATTTAACCAAATAAATACATTTGAGTGGTAATATCTCCAGACTAACACCTAATAAACATTTGCTAATGTAGTTACTATTGAAATACAAATTTTAAAACATAATTACTAATAGCATATATGGTAGCCTGAATAATGTCCCCCAAAGATATCAAGGTCCTACTTCCTGGAACCTCTGAACATTACTTTACACGGCAGACACGGACTTTGCAGGTATGATTCAATTCAGGATCTGGAGATGGAGAGATAGTTCTGTATTATCTAAATGGGCCTTAAACGTAATCACGAATGTCCTTACAAGACAGAGGCAGAGGGTGATTTTGACTACAGAAGAGGAAGAGGAATGTGATTCAAGAAAGGGATCATGAGCCAAAAACAAAACAAAACAAAACAAAACGCAGGTATTTCCAGAAGCTAGAAAAGACAAGGAAACAGATTTTCCTGCAACCCTCCAGAGGGAACCAGCCCTCCAATACTTTGCTTTTAGCATCATAAGACTCATTTTGGACTTCTGGTCTCCAGAAATGTAAGATAATAAATATGTGTTTTTTAAGCCACTAAGTTTGGTCATTTGTTACAGCAGCAATAAGAAACTAATATAGCACATAAAGAAGTTATTCTGGGGTAGCAAAAAAACACATGATTTTAGTTGCAGGAATTTTCTTGCAAAGAGATGAAATTCCCAGAATGTTTGTGTAAAAATGATTAGAACTCTGAGGAAAACTTCAGTTATAGAAAGCCTTCATATCTAACCGGTTCCCCTAATACCTTTTGTGACTGAAAGTCTGGTGTTATCATATGGCCTAACCAGTGCTGAATTTAGGCAAAATGATAAAAATTGATTACATGTGTCTTCTACAACTTTTTCAGCAATCTTCTGTATACAGGCTATGCGGTATCAATTCACTCTTTATCATTTTGTTCAGAAAGGATATGATACATTTATTCTCAGGAATATACAAGTTAGTGATGCCTGGCTTTTATCTTAATATAGGTCATATCCTTACCCTAGAATGGTGGAGTGTTTGTTTGATTATTTTACTGAGAAGTGGCAGACATCTCTGATTAGAGTTTTCCAAGGATCCCTAAAATCACATTTAAAAGGAAACTGCCAAATCTGCATCGATTCAAGTCCACCTAGGGCCAAATGAAGTGAGATCAGCTCAGAGGACCCTAGGTGATCAAGAGTACAAGAGATGTATTGCAGAAGCAAGAAATTAACTGTAAAGGCTTAGGTCTTAGATTTCTATCTATAAGTTACAGAGCCCTGACTTATTTCTTTCCTTCTGACAAATGTGGACCCCAAGAGAGTAACTTCTGGAAGAGTTTTGATGTCGTATCAGGAAATGACAACAGGTACAATGAAGAATAAGGATATGAGCAGCTGCTTCCCAGGGCTAAGCTTTAGATAACACCGTCTCAGCCAATGAGGTGCAAGTGCATGCTAGATCAAAAACAAGTGTTTAGGATGGACTAAACCTGATGTTTTACTTCTGTATTAGTCCACAGTGGGTGGCATTGAAAGGTAATAAGGAAAATGGAGAATTTAGTAGGAGAAACTCAGGAAGGAGAAAGTAGATGACAAAATAAAATTCTAAGTATGCTTTATATTGTGTGCCTTTTTGTTATAAGGAAGAGACTGTGAACCGGTCTGTCAGCTTATACCATGGGGCTCATAATAGATTCATAACAAAAAGAATTATGAAAAATCAACACCTAATGTGCCATTTATAATCACCTTGAACCTGAGGAAACGAGGTTTATCTGACATTTTCTAGGTTCTATAAAGGTTTATTTTACTTTAGGTACATGGATAGCAGGAATAAGAATTAGGAATCAATATGCATAAATCAGAGATACTCCAGGTTGAAACCAGCAAGTTGCTATAAAATGCATGGATCTGAGCATAGACATTCAGGAGTTTTCTGGAGAAGGTGTTGTAAGGAAAGATGTGCTTTCATTTGGAGGGTGGAAACTAGAGAATTTCAGAAAATATAGACTAGTTGGGGATTCTGTAATCAGGAATCCACATAGTTCTCAGGTGTTTTAACCCCTAGGCCTCATTTCTCAGTTCCAGTCTGGTTTGCTATATTCTTTACTTTGGTTCCCAGATATTAAATTTCATTTCTTTTCTTCCATTCTACCTCTTCTTTGGTCATATCCGGAAAATGAAGGATCAAGAAGTAGGGAAAGAATAACATCAAGGCAAAGCCTTAGTTCTCAATTTTTAGTGAAATGAAAGAACTACTTAGTCATGCCTTTACCTCTGCTAGCTAGTGGTCTAACACCTGCCCGAGAGGTTTACTCTCCTACAGAATCCACAGGGGAATTATGAGCTTGAAACTAGAAGGTGTATTGATAGATGTGTCCATAAGAATGGAATATATTGGCTCAATGCTGTATATACCTGGCATTGAGATTGTAATTATTTGTTCTCTAGTCATAGATGGGACATTAGATTTTTTTTTCAGAGAAGAGAATTATAAGAAGCTCTAAACATAAAGCAGGTCAAATTATGACATGATATAAATCAGGATGAAGGATAGGAATTAAATCCAAAATGACTAAAGAAGGATTCCAAGAATCTAGTTGTAATTCAAACAGTTGGAATAGCAGCCTTGGACAGAACATTTTCCAAATTTCAAGAGAAATTTGTATGAAGACATAAAAGATTTTAAATGACACAAACTAAAACCTTTTACTTATAACCAATGTCTAAACTGTAGCAGAGTTTATGAAAATGACTGGTATTATGCTTCATTTCACCCTAAGAAGGTAAAAATATATTTAGTCCTCCCATTCCATTCCCCAACTACTTGAATACTATTAAGCTTTGGATCAACAATCCACAAGGAAATTAGCAGTTTTACATATATTATGAATTTAGTTTAATGTGAGGTTATATGCATACTATTCTCATCCACTGTTCCTTAACTTCCTCCAGAAGTCCCACCTCCAAATATTCCTTAAACTTCAGAAGCAAAAACTGGATGGGGAATTTTTGAAAAAAATAGATTTATTGATTTAGGCTGCATTGGGTCTTCGTTGCTGTGCTTGGGCTTTCTCTAGTTGCAGTGAACGGGGGCTGCTCTTCTATGCGTGTGCGGGCTTCTCACTGAGGTGGCTTCTCTTGTTGCAGAGCATGGGCTCTAGGCACGAGGTCTTCAGTAGTTGTGGCAAGTGGGCTCAGTAGTTGTGGCTCGTGGGCTTAGTTGCTCCGTGGCATGTGGGATCTTCCCCAGCCCGGGCTCGAACCCGTGTCCCCTGCATCGGCAGGCGGATTCTCAACCACTGAGCCACCACGGAAGTCCCTGGATGGGAAAATTCTAACAGCTAACAGAGGTGGGTCTATTGCATTCTGGGAAGGAAGTCATTGTGTATGGATGTAGAGAAAAATCTTTACATCAATCCTTACTGAAGATAGATTTCAGTAACAGGATTGAAAATTTGACCTGGAGCTGTGCATATCAATTTGTATTTCAAATATACATGAGTGGTTGGCAATCAGAACCAGGAGAGCAACACACAAGAGCACATGTGTGCTCATGCGCACGTGCATGTGCGCGCGCACACGTGCACACACACACACACACACACACACTCTCTACTGGCAAACACTGTTTTGGGGTGATCTCTCCTCATTGAAGGATGAGTAAACAAACAAAGCATTCTATGAAACAAATACTGTGCCTACAGCTGAAGGGGAAAAAAAATTAGCATGGTAAGAAAGAGGCAGGTACAGATGACTTCTAAGGGGCAAAGTTTGTTGTAAGTCTGTAAGGATTATGAAGTACAAAGGGAATTCCACCCAATCAGCACGCACTTCCCTTGAGCCAAATTCTTCTCAACTCAGTGGTGCGTATGAAGCTTCACAAGCAACCAGCAAGTTGCTCAGTGTAGTTTTGACAGGAACATAGGAAAAGCGACTAGTCTATTTACCCTGTGTTTACAATGAACAGAGAGAAGGTGAAATTTAAATGATTTGGTTCTACTCATAAAGAACTCGTCTGAGGCAGCTGTCAAGAATACTAGGATCGTATTCTTTGGACTATCCAGATTGTCTAGTGTCTTAACTCTTAAACAAACCCCTACCATTTAAACTAGTTTCCTCAAGGAGACAGGAAGAAGCAACACCATGCAAATGAATGCTCTCTTACTAAAATGGCTTTGCCCTCAACCCTGGCCCAGTTTACTGATGAGTCAGTTATACCTCAGGGGCTTAAAGCTCTCCCACCCCTGACCCCCACCGGCTTAGGCCCAGCCTAATTTTGGCAAATGTTTAAAGCACTGCGTAGATTAAGAGACTGGTTTTACCTGCATACACTAGGCCCATATCAAAACCGTGGCTCTGCCTATCTTAGTATTTTCATAGCAAAGGAAAGGAAAGCAAAAGCAGAGCTGACATATCTGTTCCAGGCACTCTTTAGCTAGGCTGGCCCTTGCCTGATGTTCTGAGGAGGTAGTGGGAGGGTAGGAGAAGCGTTGCCAAAAGTATCTTCTCACAAGCAGGAGAGGCCCTGCTCCCCTCCCACTGCCACACCTACGTTTGGGAAAACAGTGATAATGACCAATCTAATTTCCTAAGTATCAAATGCAAAGGAGAGTTTATCCCTTAGCTCAATACACGTTCCTGGACTTTACTTAATCTTTCAGATAGAGTGGGGTTGAGGAGGTATGGGAAGTTGGAACTAGAATGGGTAACATGTCTGATTCAACCAGGGTTGTTGCTGTATTATTTGCAGAGTGTGGGATGGAACAGGTTGGGGGAGGGAACGCAGTAGAGAGAGAAATATCTTGACTGAACCTTCCTGAGGCCACTTGCTCTGAGCCTTTGTATCCAGCTGAGGCTAATGAGGTGAAAAATTTAGCCTCTCAAGATGTTTTGACAATATCTTAATGCTTATTTTCAGAGACCTTAAAAATGGATCAGAGCACGGTATTTTTTTCTATTTAGTTTACCCCAAGGCCACACTGTACATTCAACTAAGTTACACACCACTTTGTTTTTCATTTCTAATTATGTCAGCTAAGTAGTACAACAAACTCACAAGACAAGGTAATACAATAAGCACAGGATTGTCATGTAACTAATACATACACATGCTCTCTCCCCGGCCACACACACTTGTCAATCTACCTACTTTCTATCTAGTGTGAAATGCCTCAAGTTTACTAAAATTTTATAAAAACATAATGGAAACATTTCCGTTCCTTGATTCTCCTGTAAATCACTTTCTTGGTGATTTCATCTACTCGACATGACAAAAACTCTAGAATTGGTATCTAGAAACCAGAGTACACTACTAAAATTTCAACTCATATATCAGTCGCAGTGTCTACTTCACATCTACATTTGGATGCCTAACAGACCTCTCAGATCTGACGTGCTTGTGGTCAGATTTGTCACCAAAGTGGTCCCCAGTGAATCACACCCCCATTATTCATGCCTTTGGAGAACCCTACCACATGGAGTTTGGGTGGGGTTGTGCAATATGCTTAATCCAAAAAATGCAGAAGTAGTAGGTGGTGCTAGTTCAAGTCCTGAGCCTTATGAAGGCCTGGCCAGTTCTGCTTTAGTGCTTTTGGAGCCTTAAACCATCAATCAAGTGGTCCAGCTACTATGCTGAAGAGACTGAGTAGAGAGACCACATGAGAAAGCCACATAGAGAGAAGCACACCTGGACACAGTGTCCCAGATTTCCAGCCACCCATACCAAAATACTAGACATTTGGGCAAAGCCATATTGGACATACCACCCCCAATCATCATTTGCCTATATCCTTAGGAGAAACTCAAAACATGACAGTCCAAAAATTGTATGGCTGATCAGTCATTCCTCAGAATTATGAAAAATAATCAAAAGACTGTTTTAAGCCAGCATGATATAGGGTGTTATTCATGTAGCAATCAGTAACCTTATCTGGATGCCTAAAGTACCTTCTCATTTGGATGCTTAAGAGACATTTTTAATGTGACATGCTCAAGACAGAATCTTCTCCCCAGGCTTCCACACCCAGAACTTTTCATCTCAGTTGATGGCAACTATTTTTTTTTCTCTGTTGCCTTTAATTTCTCACACTATAATCTATGAGGTTTTTCTTCTGCCTCTATTATCAAAATGTATCCAAATTCCAACGACTTTCTTCTACATTCAGAGCTAACACCCTGTCTTAAACTATAATCATCTTTACACTGGATCACTATGATAGCCTTCTAACGAATTTCCCTGCTTTTACCCTTGGCCCCTGCAGTCTAGTCACAACACACAGCGGTCAGGGTCATCCTTTCAGTAAAAAAGTCATAATGTCACTCTTCTCCCAAAAATCTCACTGCAAAAACCAAAGTTTATAGTGGCTTAGAAAGTTCATATAAGCTACTCCCACCTCCAACCTTTCTGATTGTATTTATTTTCCCCACATTCACTCTGCTCCAGTCCTATTGAACCCCCTAATATTCTTCAAACTTGTCTGGCACATTTGGAACTCAGGGCTTTTTCACCAGCTCTTCTCTCTGCCTGGAATGCTCTTCCTCTATATACTTACAACGCTCATTCTTAACATTCAGGAAATGTTCAAATGCCTCCTTCTTCATGAGGCCTACCCTGAACACTATTAAAATTGCATTCTTTTCCCCTAATACTACTGATACAAATTCCCCTTATGCTACTTCTTTTATCTTTTTCTCCATACCACTTATCCAATATACTGAAAAATTTATTACAGTGGTGGCTTTTCTGTCTCCCTTGCTAGAATGTAAGTTACCTAAGGGCAAAAATCTGTCTATTGGCTCAGTGATACTCCCATAACACATTCTATGGCACATAGTAGGCAATCAATAGATACTTGAATTAAAATGTGGATCAGTGCCAAAATCTACAAAACTAAAATATTTGCAAACATGTTTCCCCACCCAGATTTCTTCCTAATCTATTGAATTATAGCCAGAGAAGTATCACTCAGGTGTCTAGATGATGATTGAATTTCAACCTATGAAAGGCATTTTGGAATGTGAAGAAAAAAGACAGTTTTGAAAGACTATATATGAGCTGTTTTCAGTCAGATTTTTTTTTTCTAAACTTGAGGTGTTTTAGCAATTTTATAAGAGGAAAAGTGTTATTCAGCGGGAAGAATTTAAGATAAAAATTATACCTCTATGTAGCACAGTTTCATGTTCTTTTAATTTCTTTACAAATCATAGGTTTCCTACTAGATCTGAAAGTCCATGAAGACAATGGAGATATATGCATTTTATTTCTCCTCAGAGTTAATGCATTAATTTCCCCAGATATGTAAGCTATAAACATTCCTGAAATGAAAGAGTGAATAATAGTTATATACAGGGGATCAGGCTATTCACTCTGGGAAGTATGGCACTAATAATAAGAGAAAATAATTAAAAGGAAAAGTTTAAGTTCAGAAAACATTTTAACATGCAAGGTTAATTTTTAAAGATAATACATAGAGGAAAAATAGCACAAAGGTATAGACAGTCAAATTAATCTAGTTTTAATATTAGAAGTTGAATGTATGTGTCTGCATTTTAACGACCAGAGAGAAGTGTAAAATATTTTGTATTATAAATGTTTGTCAATAAAAATGTACATAACCTAAAGTATGTACAGATCATAACATAAGAGTACAGTTCAATGAATTATAATGTGAAGAGGCTCTAGTAAGCATCACTTGGTGAATTTATAGAATGTTACCAGAACCCTAGAAGACGCTAACTGTTTTACTTTTCTTAAACTTTACCTACATGGAATCACATAGTGTGTTTCCTACTATGTCTCACTTCTTTGGCTCAGTATTACATGTGAAATTTATTCATGCAGTTGAGTTAGCTCTAGTTTATTGATTTTCATTGCTAAATACTGTTTAGTATGAACACATGGCAATTTATCCACTTAACAGTTGATGAACATTTGGGTTCATTGTAAATTTGTTAAGTATAAATAATACTGCTATGAACATTCTTATATGTCTTTGGTGCACATGTACATAAATGTCTACTGGGTATTACAGTAGTTGCTGTGGTCTGCTGCCCAGATCCCCTCTTCCAAAGACTGAAGCGCTCATTCTGCCTATTGCTGGAAGAATTGACAATGAACAGTTATCAGATGAGCTCTTCTTGGAAACTCGCCATTCATCGACATGAGCTGCCTCCTGTGAGGTCAGGTCTACTTTTCATCAGCAGCTTGCATCCAGTGATTAGATCACATGTGGTTATAAAATCCTGGCAATAGAGCTCAAATTCTGGACAACTCTGAAAGGCCGGTGCACATCCAGAGCTCCACATAGGGTGAAGTGGAGGTTTTTGTTGCAAACAGATTGCAGTTCAACTCCTCCTCTGCCTGTACCTGTTTCTTTTGCTTCTTCACAAATGTTGATACTGAGAGCAATCCTGAATAGACTTCCTGCACACAAATGTCCACATCATAGTAGGCTCCCAAGGGAATGCGGTTTCCAAATGGTTGTACCAATTTACAGTCCCCCTGGCAGTGTATAATACTGCATCCTCCATCTCACCACCAACACCTGGAATTCTCCTTTTAAATATATTTTGTAATTTTAAATGAAGTTTTTAAAATTAGTAATGACTTTGGTGAATCAGCATATGAAATCAACTCATTTAGTAAACCTCACTTACTACACATGCATTCAGAACTCTTGACCATTTTTAGTCAGTTGCTGGATGGTATTCATTGTGTGTACATTATGTCAATTTTTCAAATTGGGCTGTTCAAATCTATATTCTTACCAAGTTTACTCTTTGTATGCTTGGCAGTCACTCTTGGCAGAGAGAGATTTGCTAAAGTTCCTTACTGTTGTTATATAAATCTTATGTATTTTGAGACCATGTTATTAGGTGAATAAAAACAACTATCATTACCTCTCTATTTATGATGATGTTCCTTTCTTTAAAAACCTACTTTGTGTGATATTGGTACAGTGATAGCAACATTCTTTTGGATTACTGTCATTAGTTTCCTTTTACCTTTATACTTCAATCTTTTCTGAATCTTCATATTTAACATATGTCTCTAGATAGTGGCCCATTTTGTATATGTGCATGCCTATACACTTGCACATGTGTTTTACCTATTCTGACAATCTGTCTTAATTAGAATGTTTAGCATTTTACTCTTAATGTAGTTCTAAGTGTATTATACTTTATATCTAGTTTGTTGTTTTTATTTGTTCCTCCTGGTCTGCATTTCTGGTTTTCTCCTTTCTTGTCTTATGTTGGATTGAATATTTCTTTTAGTGTATCTTCCCTTATCTTAGTTTGATATCAACACATTTACTATTCTTTCTGCAATTTGCAGCTTTAATTTATAAAAGTCTAATATAATCAATGTTTTACTTCCAATCAAATGCAAGTAACTTAGAATACTTTAAGTTCATGCCTCCTGATTTACATACTAGATTTGTCCTTTAATACATTTTATAAAATAATCACACAGTTTCCTTTTTATCAGTGTAATAATTTTTACATTTTCCAATATATTCAACTTCTTTATTCGTTAATGTACTTCTGAGCTTCCATCAGGGGTCTTTCTTTCCAGCTGAAGAATACTCTTCATTATTTCCTTTAGTGAGGATTGGTTGGGGAAACAGTTGTTTCATTTGTCCAAAAATAACTTTATACTTAAGTTTTAAAAGGGTAAAATCAAGATAATTTGTACAAAGAAAAACATAATATCTCATAGATATACATTTTGATTCATTTTAATTTACTAGATACTTCCTTGCATCCAGCACTCAGGTTAAAAAACAACATTGCCAACATCCCAGGAGCCTTACATCATGCTTTTTTCCAGTTGCTACTATCCTTAAGAGTAATCAGTGTGCTAATTTCTCACACTTTTTTATGAAGTTCAACAAAGGCAAACTAATATATCATACACAAAATGTATCACAACTGACTTCTTTGGCTCTAAACTACCTTTGTATATTCACTCATATTGTGCATGTAGTTATGGATCATTATTCCTCATTGCTATATAGTATTTCATTGTATGATTATAGTTCTATTTAGTTATTCTACTGCTGATGGACATTGGCCAGTTTTCAGTTTGCATATTGTATTAGTTTGATAGGGCTGCCATAACAAAATGGAGGCTTGGTGGCTAAACAACAGATATGTGTTTCTCACAGTTCTGGGGGCTAGAAATCTAAGATCAAAGTTCTCGCAGGTTTGGTTTCTCCTGAGGCCTCTCTCCTTGGGTTACAGATGCCATCCTCTAGGTGTGACCTCACATGTCCTTTTCTCTGTGTATACTCCCCTATGTCTCTTCCTTTTCTTGTAAGAACAGCAGCCATATCACGTTATGGCACTATCTTTATGACCCCATTTAACCTTAATTACCTCTGTAAAGGTTCTGTTTCCAAATCCAGTCATTCTATGGATGAGGACTTCAACACAGCTCTTTGAAGGAAACACAATTCAGTCCATAAAAAGAGGTATATTACAAACTGCATTTTGGACATTCTTTTACCTATTTTGGTGATCATATATACTTATTTATGCTTGATATATTGCTAAAAAAGGAACTTCTGGATTATATGATATCCGAATGTTCAGCTTTAACTGATCTTCTCAGTGTTTCAAAGTGTCTGTAACAATATTCTTTCCACCAGAAACACGTGAGAGTTCTGGTTGCAAAACATTCTTAATCTACGTCCTTGCTATACAGTCTCTCCTATTCAGATTCCAATTACACCTGTTTCAGGCTTTTCTACTATTCCTGTGATAAACAGACTTCTCGGATGACCCTGTGATTCTCACTTCCTTTTATCCACATCTTTGTGTAATTCGTTCCTCTTGAATGGAAGTGGAAATTGACTTCCTTCTAGACAAGAGAATATGGCAAAGGTGATGGAATAGTCACTCCCATTATGATGTTACATTATGTAACGCTTCACCTTAGGGGACGAGAGCAAGAGATTCTTCTGCTGGCCTTGAAAAATTAAACTGCCATATTGTGAGGGAGGGGCCTGCTGGGAGAGGGCCACGTGGTAAGGAACTGGCAGAAGATCTCTAGAACCTGAGAGCAGTCTCGAGCCAAAATTTAGCAAGAAATACAACTTCAGGCCTATAGCAAAGAGGAACTGGATTTTGCCAGTGACCACATGAGCTTGGAAGAGGATCCAAGCTTTATAGAAAAAACACAACTTGACTAATGCCTTGAGTGCAACCTTGTGAAACCCTGAGCAGAGGACCCAGTGAGGTGATGTTCACACTCTTGACTCCTAGCCACTGAAAGATAATAAATGTTTAAAGGCACCTTTGTGGTAATTTACTGTACCAGATAACTGATAACTAATAGAATTCCATGCATTTCTTACATTTTTAAATACTTTTCATCCATTTAAATCTAGATTGCTTCTATTCTGATCTTTAACTCACTAGTTTACTCTTCATAATGCCTAATATCTGTCAACACAGCCTTTGAGCTCTTGGTATTTTAATCACTTAGTTTCTTTAAGGATATATTAATGGGTTATATAATCCTAAATTGTCAATTATTTTCTTTCAGCACTTTATATCAACCTATTCTGTTCTGATCTCCATTGCTTAAGGCCTCAGTCCAGTCTCATTTCTGTACCTTCAGAATACATAATTTTCTTTTGCCTGCTTTGAGATTTTTACACTTTGGTTTTGCTCTTTGGTTTTCCTAACTGTTATATGCCATTATGTGGTTTTATTTTTATTTATCTTGAGGATCTGTGGCATTTATTGATTCTTTGACTTGATATTTAATTGTTTAAAGTTTTTCCTTACCATATTTTCTTTCTCCTCTTCTAAGACCTTAAGTGCATACATGTTAGACTTACACTGTACCTCGTGTGTCTTTTGCACAATTTTTTGTATCATTTATCCTTTTTCTTTCGATATTTTCTTCTGATATGTCTCACACAGTACTTACTTGCTTCTCAGCTATGGTTAGTTTTCTGTTAATTAACCTATTCATTGAATTTAAATTTCAGTTATTGTAGCTTTCAGTTCTAGAATTTCCATTTGGTTCTTTTCAATAGTTTTTAGTTCTTGACTTAAATTCTCAATTATGTCTTTTATTTCTTTGATCATTTTAAGCATTTTTAACCTAAATTTCTCTGATTTTACAACTGAAATTCATGTTTCTTTGTATGCCTGATTTTTATTGAGTACCAGCCATTGTATATTTTTTAAATGTAGAGATAATTTGAGGTTTTAGATGAAGTTATCTGCATATTTTTGGGCAAGTGGAAGAGTAGAGATTAACAATGACAGCACACATTAAGCCTAGTGGTTAACCGTGGCTCCTCCTCCTTGACAGGCCTTCAACTGCAAATATTGCCCCCAGTGCTTGAATCCTTAAGAATACTCAGGTTTTCTACTCCTCAGCCATGATTTTGGAACTGAAAAAAGCCTTGAACTAAAAGTAACACTAAATGTCAGAGTTCTTTCCTTTTTTCTTATACATTGTCTCCATAATAGTAGTTCTTCAACACCTTTAAGAAAAATTAAAAAAAAAAAAAATTTCCTCCAACTTTCCTAGCTGCTCTCAGTGGGGAGAGTTGGTTAAAACCACATTGTCGGCCACTGTCAGAAGTAGAAACTTAAAATAAGTATTTTAAAGAGCTCAATGACCAATAATTATTCTTAGAAAAAGCTATGTATTCCAGGATATGTAAAATAATTTATTTAGTCTGGGTAAATAGGTAGCTAAAGCACAAAATAAGATATTAAAAGTTTTGGGAATGACTTTCATGTCTTGATAAGTGAAAATCAAAGTAGGAAATTCAACACTGTTGAAGCAAAAGAATGATATTTTCAAATATAGTTGTATAAAGGAAAAACATTCATATAGAGTGTTGTCCATTTATTTGCTTCCATAAGACTCTACACATTTAGTCCGGGTTACTTTATAAACACTTTCAAGAAAAAAAGTTCTTCAGTATACCTGAATAATCCTTTCCAAATCAAAACAATATATATAAGTAATTAGAATGTTCTGTATTGAATGTTCCACAGATACATTGTAGTTAACATCAGACCTTATGTAGAAAACACATCCAAACTCTGATTTTTTCCTCTTAAGCTTGTACACATATCAAAGCTACATGGGACAAATAGAAAGAGAAGCAAATCAAGTATTGATCATTTTAGGGCTCAAAGGATTCTAAAGTGGATAGCTCAACATCTGATTGAATAATTCCCTAGGGCATGACAAAAAATAAGTCAAGTGACTGCAGGATTTAGCTGTGTTTTTTTCTTTGATAAGTGACCTGTTCTTTGTAATAGTAGCACTTTGAACTGTTTCAGAGCAATTTAATATCTATTATCTCTTTCTGTCCTCAAGGTAGAAGAACAAGTATTATTTCCAGAGAGGTTAGGTGAATTGAGAACATCACAGAGCAAATTAGTAGAGAAATTAGAAATAAATTCTTCTGGTTTTGTGTTTTTCCATTTTACCACATTTCCCCCCTGTAATGTTAGATGATACATGACCAAATATTTATATAAAATAGTGAGAAAACTATTTTAACTTTCCCTTATACACAAACTCTACTATTAAAAACACTTCACTGCTTGTAAAAAAATATCTTGAGATACACTCAATCAAAACTGCAATAACTAGAACAAAAAATTTCACAATTTGTATGGAAACACAAAAGACCCCAAATAGCCAAAGCAATCTTGAGAACGAAAAATGGACCTGGAGGAATCAGGCTCCATGACTTCAGACTATACTACAAAGCTACAGTAATCAAGGCAGTATGGTACTGGCACAAAAACAGAAATATAGATCAATGGACCAGGATAGAAAGCCCAGAGATAAACCCACACACATATGGTCACCTTATCTTTGATAAAGGAGGCAAGAATATACAGTGGAGAAAAGACAGCCTCTTCAATAAGTGGTGCTGGGAAAACTGGAGAGGTACATGTAAAAGTATGAAGTTAGAACACTCCCTAACACCATACACAAAAATAAACTCAAAATGGATTAAAGACCTAAATGTAAGTCCAGACACTATCAAACTCTTAGAGGAAAACATAGGCAGAACACTGTATGACATAAGTCACAGCAAGATCCTTTTTGACCCAACTCCTAGAGAAATGGAAATAAAAACAAAAATCAACAAATGGGACCTAATGAAACTTAAAAGCTTTTGCACAACAAAGGGAACCATAAACAAGATGAAAAGACAACCCTCAGAATGGGAGAAAATATTTGCAAATGAAGCAACTGACAAAGGGTTAATCTCCAAAATTTACAAGTAGCTCATGCAGCTCAATATCAAAGAAACAAACCTAATCCAAAAATAGGCAGAAGACCTAAATAGACATTTCTCCAAAGAAGATACACAGATTGCCAACAAACACATGAAAGAATGCTCAACATCATTAATCATTAGAGAAATGCAAATGAAAACTACAATGAGATATCATCTCACACCGGTCAGGATGGCCATCATCAAAAAAATCTACAAACAATAAATGCTGGAGAGGGTGTGGAGAAAAGGGAACACTCTTGCACTGTTGGTGAGAATATAAATTGATACAGCCACTATGGAGAACAGTATACAGGTTCCTTAAAAAACTACAAATACAACTACCATATGACCCAGCAATCCCACTACTGGGCATATACCCTGAGAAAACCATAATTCAAAAAGAGTCATGTACCAAAATGTTCACTGCAGCTCTATTTACAATAGCCAGGACATGGAAGCAACCGAAGTGTCCATCAACAGATGAATGGATAAAGAAGATGTGGCACATATATAAAATGGAATATTACTCAGCCCTAAAAAGAACGAAATTGAGTTATTTGTAGTGAGGTGGATGGACCTAGAGTCTGTCATACAGAGTGAAGTAAGTCAGAAAGAGAAAAACAAATACCGTATGCCAACACATATATATGGAATCTAAGGAAAAAAAAAAAGGTCATGAAGAACCTAGGGGCAAGATGGGAATAAAGACACAGACCTACTAGAGAATGGACTTGAGGATATGGGGAGGGGAAGGGTAAGCTGGAACAAAGCGAGAGAGTGGCATGGACATATATACATTACCAAACGTAAAATAGATAGCTAGTGGGAAGCAGCCGCATAGCACAGGGAGATCAACTAGGTGCTTTGTGACCACCTAGAGGGGTGGGATAGGGAAGGTGGGAGGGAGGGAGATGCAAGAGGGAAGAGATATGGGAACATATGTATATGTATAACTGATTTACTTTGTTATAAAGCAGAAACTAACACACCATTGTAAAGCAATTATACTCCAATAAAGATGTTTAAAAAAAAACTGCAATAAGTGTTGTTCTCAGCACAAACAGCTGTTCAAGTATAATTCCAAAGGGACAGGCAATATTACAAAGACATGCTCTAGAGTATCATAAAAGGAGAGATGAGGGAGGCAAAAGAGGGAAGAGCTGAAGCATATCAGGAAAGCAAGACAATTTCAGACGCCAATGGGAAGGCTAGAAAGTTGAAGTATCAGGTCTATAATATGCAGACCTTCTACAAATAACCTAACTTTGGACTGTTCAGATTCTTGCAATAAAGACTATTTTATTAGTTTGTTAGCCTTAATCAATATATCATTCTCCTGAACTATTCAAACACATCAGAGTGACTTGGTTTCTTTAATGGCTCCCTTCATTCTTTCAACAATGAAAGTTATTTTTCTAACCATGTGGGATGTATAAGCTGAAACTGTCCAATATTCTAGTTCTTTCTTTTTTTTTTTTTTGTTTACAAAGCCATCAATTGAACATCAGTATATTATGATCTTATAAAGTCAATATTTGGATTGGCCATGTAATTGCTAAAACTTTGCTATTTTTTTCCTTGCATCAAAGAAATTCCACATGAAATAATATTTCTTCCTAACGTTATTTAGAAGATCCTGTGTTGAGAATTTATTCAGTTAATCTAAAAATAGCCTTATTCTGACTACAATATTAAAATAGCTTCCTTGGTATACAGTTCTCACTTAACACTTTTTTTCCCCTCTAGTTGAATGGTGAATATGACTTTGTTTCTATCATTGCCATTGAGAAATCAATTGTTTGCCTACCAAGAGTGAAAATCAGTCATTTCTTTTTGACTGTTTTAAAGATCTTTTTACTTTTGATGTTCTGCAGTTTGACTATCATAATCTGCCATTGAGGTTATTTTCTAATTATATTTTTAGTTCTGGAAATTGGTTATTTTTCCAATATGCTTGACTATTTCAGTTGCCATTTTATATTTAAACTCATTTTATTTTATTAAACTATGAAATACATTTACAAGTGAATTCTATAGTATTATACAATAATAGAAATGCAATCTCTTGTGCATGATTGGGCAGTTGGTTATTTCTCTGGACTCTGTCAAGGTGGTTTATATTCCCATATGGTTTTTGTTTGTTTTACTGTGAACCTTATCTTCCTTAAACTTCTGTCTGTGGGTTTCTTTAAAGCCTGTATGTGAGATAACTCCACTGAGGATTTGTTACTGTTTGGAAATTTAAGCCACTTTATGCTAAAATTTTGGCTGGGCATTGTTTAGGACACAGAGAAATATAAATTCCAGAGGGTTCCGGTTCAAGATGGCAGTGTAGAAAAGTCCTGGACTCACGTCCTCCCATGGACACACTCAGCTTACAGCTACATATGGAAAACTGTCCTCTTAAATTAAAGCCTGGCTGAGTGATGACTACACATCAGGCAAAGAATAAAAACCCATCAAAGCTGACTGGAGAGTCTGGGACAAAATCTCACCATAAACCTCACCCCCAGTACAGTGACCCACAACTGGGAGGGAACTCAAACCCAGAGCCCCTCCCTGAGAAGCTGAGGATTTGAACCCAACATTGGATATTCCAACTTTTAAAACATACGGTTGAGAGATGAACTTCTAAAAATATAACTTGGAAAACCAAGGGGGCTCCTGTCCAAGATGCACAAGACTGTAGTAATCTGAAAAACCACTCTAAAAGGCTTGCTCACACAGCTCACCAGATGTAGCTGGTTGTGCCCAGACTCTAACTGAAGGTGGCTGAACTGCTTATGTTAAAGTGTCAGCCTGAGGGGCACGCACATCTAGGAGCCTGCTGGAACACTCTCCAGGGATAGAGACTTGCAGGCCCTATATTTGCACTCTCCCTTTGCCGTACTCCAGAGCACCAGTATCTCCTGGAAGGGAGCTTTTACACATGTCTGGTGCCCCAATTTTTGCTGCTTCTGCCTAGGTGACACTTCTTGAATCCTGGCTGGAAGCTTGTGTCCCTGGTCTCCTGGGGCTAAAGTAATGGGTGTCACCCAGAAAGGAGCTCACACCCCTGTCTGGCAACCTGAGTTTTCCTTCTACTATCAGGGGATACTTCTAGATCACCTGGCTCTGGTGGACAGCAGGGCTTATGCTTATTGTCCAACAGTATGCATCTGCATACTTTTAAAAGCTGATGTCTAAAGGTCTGGTTTCCAGTCATCTTGAATCTAGGTGCTGAGATCCTCCCCTTTGGGACAAATTACTGGTCTTGGCATAATCTCAACTATTGGGAGCTATTACAAATATAATAGGCTGCTTGGACTAGCACTAAGGTTTGAGAGAAAACCAAGAGCTGAGGAAGGGTTGAAGACAAGGTTCACCTCCTACATGAGGTCATTCCTTCAAGACTGGGAGAGATGGCTGTTTCATCTACAGTATAGACACCAACACAGAGTGTTGAACTAAATGAAGAAACAGAAGAATATGTTCCTAATTACACAAGATTAACCTCAGGGAGAAAAGAGTGTTATGAAACAAAAATAATTTACCTGATAAAGAATAAAAAGTACTGGTTAAGATGATGCTCATCAAATGGGGAAGGAAAATGGATGAACACAGTGAGAACTTTAACAAAGAGATAGAAAACATAAGAGAGTACTAGATAGAAGTCACAGAGGTACAGAATACAATAACTTAACTGAAAAATATACTAGAGGGGCTCAACAGCAGACTAGATGAAACAGAGGAAAGGATCAGTCAACCCAAAGAGCAGTGAAACTCACCCAATTAAAACAGAAAAAAAAAGTAGCTTAAGGGACTATGTAGAAGGAGGGGAGAGAGATAAAGGGGCAGAAATCTTATCTGAAGAAATCATGGCTGAAAACTTCCCTAAACTGGGCAAGGAAACAGACATCCAAATAAGAGGAACTCAAAGAGACCCACACCAAGACATTAACTTTTGATGTTTTAATTACAAAGACAAGGAGAGAATATTAAAATCAGCAAGAGAAAAACAACTTGTTACACACAAGGGAATCTCCATAAGACTATGAGCAGATTTCTCAGCAAAACCCTTGTAGGCCATAAGGCAGTGGCATGATACATTCAAAGCACTGAAAGAAAACAACCACCAAGAATTCTTTACCTGGTAATGATATAACTCAGAAGTGGAGAAATAAAGAGTTTTCCATACAAGTAAAAGCTAAAGGAGTTCATTACCACTAAACTAGCTTTACAAAAATGTAAAAGGGACATCTATAAGATGAAAAGAAAAAGGCAGTAATTAATAACAAGTACACATATGAAAGAATAAATCCTGCTGGTAAATGTAAATATATAGTAAAGGTAGTGGATTAATCACTTATAAAGCTAGTATAAAGGTAAAAAGACAAAAGTAGTAAAAAGAACTATACAATAATCAGTTAAGTGATACACAAGATTAAACAACGTAAAATGTGACATCAAAAACAAAATGTGAGGAAGGAGAGTAATCATGTTTATCTTTACAATGAGATCAAATGTAAGTTGTTATCAACTTAAAATAGACCATTATAAATATAAGATATTCTATGGAAGCCTCATGGTAACCACAAAGCAAAAAACTATTCTAAATACACAAAAGAGAGAAAAAGGAATACAAACATACCATTGAATAAAGTCATCAAACCACAAAGGAAGAGAGCAAGGAAAGAAAAAGGAATTACAAAACCATCCAGAAAACAGTTAACAAATGGTAATAAACACATACCTAATAACACTCACTTTAAACATGAATGGACTAAATTCTCCAATCAAAAGACAGAGTGGCTGAATGTATTAAAACAACAACAACAACAACAATAACAACAAAAAAAGCAAGACCCAACTATATGCTGACTATCAGAGAATCACATAAGCTTTAGGGACACACATAGACTGAAAGTGAAAGGATAGAAAAATACATTGCATGCAAATGGAAATCAAAAAAGTTGGGATCATCATACTTATATTAGACAAAATTGACTTAAAGCCAAAGACTGTAATGAGAGACAAACACAGGCATCTCTTGATAAAAGGGTCAATCCAATAAGATATAAACTTTCTAAGTATTTATGCACCCAACATAGGAGCATGTAAATATATAAAGCAAATATTAACAGGCCAAATAAGAGAAGTAGACAGCAATACAATAGTAGTAGGGGACTTTAATATCCCTCCTACATCAAAGGATAGATCATACAGACCCAAGGTCAGTAGGAAATATTGGCCTTAACAGATATGTCAGAACAGATGGATCTAACATATTTACAGAACATTCCAATCAAAAGCAATATAATACACTTTCTTCAATTGCCAGAACATTTTTCAAGATAGATCACATATTAGGCTACAAAACAAATCTTATTTTAAGGGGACTGAAATTATATCATCATCTTTTCTGAAAACAATGGTATGAAAGTAGAAATTACATAAAGAAAATTGGAAAATTTACAAATATCTGGAGATTAAACAATGTGCTACTGAACAAAAAAAATGGGTCACAGAAGAAACCAAAACCTTGAGACAAATGAAAATGAAAATATAACAAACCAAAATTTGTGGGATGGAGCAGAAACAGTTCCAAGAGGGAAGTTTATGCTGATAAATGTCTACCTCAATAAGCAAGTAAAGTCTAAGCCAACCTAACTTCACACTCCAGTGAGCTGGAAGAACAAAGACTAAAGTTACTGGAAGAAAGGAAATAACAGATATCAGAGAAGAAGTATATGCAACAGAGACAAAAATAAAAATAAAAAAGATAAAGGAAACAAAGAGCTGGTTCTTTGAAAAGATAAACAGAAGTGACAGACCTTTAGCTAAACTCACCAACAAAAAGAGATAGACAGGACTCAAAATTATAAGTGAAAAGAGGTGTTACAATTGATACCAGACAAAAATAAAGTATCATAAGAGACTATTATGAACAGCTATATGCCAACAAATTGGACAACCTACACGAAATGGGAAGATTCCTAGAAACACATCACCCATCAAGACTGAATTATGATGAAATAAATCTGAACAGACCATTTAGTAGTAAGGAGATTGAATCAGTAATCAAAAACCTACCAACATACATAAGTCCAAGATCAAGATGGCTTCACTGGTGAATTCTATCAAAGATTTAAAGAATCAATACCAATTCTTCTCAAACTCTTCCAAAAAATAGAAGAGTATGGAACTCTTCCAAACTCATTTTAAGAGGACAGCATTACCCTGATACCAAAACCAGGCAAGGATGTCACAAGAAAAGTTACAGCCCAATATTCCTGAGGAGCATAGATCCAAAAATCCTCACAATATTAGCATACTAAATTCAACAATACATTAAAAGAATCATACACCATGATCAAGTGAGATTTCTCCCAGTGATACAAGGATGGTTCAATATCTGCAGATCAATGTGATATACTATAATAACAAAACTAAAGATAAAAACAATATGATCATTGCAATAGATTTAGAAAAAGTTCGACAAAATTCAATATTCATTTGTAATAAAAACAGTCAATAAAGTGAATATAGAGGGGATGTACCTCATACTGTAAAAGGTCAAATGACAAGCCCACAGCTAACATCATACTCAGTGTTGAAAAGCTGAAAGCTAAGGCATCCTTGTCTAAGATGAGGAACAAAACAAGGATGCCTGCTCTTGTCACTTTTATTTGACATATTATTAGGAAGTTCTAGCCACAGAAATCAGAAAAGAGAAGAAAGACATCCAAGTTGAAAAGGAAGAAACAAAGTTGTCATTGTTTCCAGATGGCATTATATACATTATATACATAGAAAACTCTAAACATTCTATTAAAAAAACTGTTATAATCAAATTCACTAAAGCTGCATCATACAAAAATCAATATGCAGAAAACTTGCATTTATATACAGTAACAATGAACTATCAGAAACAGAAATTAAGATAATAATCCCATTTACAATTGTATCAAACAGAAAATACCTCGGAATAAATTTAATCAAGCTGGTGAAAGATCTGTATGTTGAAAACTTCAAGACATTAATGAAAGAAGTTAAAGAGAAAAATAAATGGAAAGATTCTGTGCTCATGAATTGGAAGAATTAATCTTGTTAAACTACCCACACTACCCCAAGGAATCTACAGATTCAGTGCAATGCTTATTAATCTCAGTGGCATTTTTGACAAATAGAACAAACAATCCTAAAATTTGTATAGAATTATAAAAGACCCCAAATAGCCAAAGCAATCTTGAAAAAGAAGAATAAAGCTGGAGGTATCATGCGCCTTGTTTTTAGACTGTATTACAAAGCCACAGTAATTAAAACAGTATGGTATTAGCATAAAAATAGACACACAGATCAAGGAAACAGAATAGAGAGCCCAGAAATAAGCTTATTCTTATATGGTCTATTTTTTTAAAAGGAACCAAGAATATACAATGGGTTAAAGAATCTCCTCAATAAATGGTATTGGGATAACTGGATAGCCATACAGAAAAGAAAGAAACTGGGTCACTATCTTACACCATGCACAAAAATTAACTCAAAATGTATTAAATACTTAAATGTAAGATCTGAAACCATAAGTCTCCTAGGAGAAAACATAGTAAGCTCTTCAACATAGGTTGTGGTGATGGTTTTTCTGAATTTGACACCAAAAGCAAAAGCAACAAAAGCAAAAATAAACAAGTAGGACTACACCTTCACAGCAAAGGAAATCATTAAGAAAATGAAAAGACAACCTACCAAATGGGAGAAAAATATTTGCTAATCGTATATCTGATAAGGGGCTAATATCCGAAATATATCAATATCTTATAAAACTAAATAATAAAAATAACCAATCTCATTTTAAAAATGAGCAGAAGATCTGAATAGACATTTTTTCAAAGAATTCATACAGAGGACCAACAGGTACATGGAAAAAGTGTTCAACATCACTAATCAGGGAAATGCAAATCAAAACCACAATGAGGGACTTCCCTGGTGGCTCAGTGGTTAAGAATCTGCCTGCCAGTGCAGGGGACATGGGTTCGAGCCCTGTCTGGGAAGATCTCACATGCCGTGGAGCAACTAAGCCCATGCACCACAGCTATTGAGCCTGCGCTCTAGAGTCCACGAGCCACAACTACTGAGCCCGTGTGCCACAAGTGAAGCCCACACACCTAGAGCCTGTGCTCCACAACAAAGATAAGCCACTGCAATGAGAAGCCCACACACGGCAGCGAAGAGTGGTCCCCTCTCGCCACAACTAGAGAAAGCCCACGCGCTGCAACGAAGACCCAACACAGCCAAAAAATTAAAAAAATAAAATATGTCATGAGCATGTAATGTACAACATGATGACTATAGTTAATAACACTGAATTGTATATTTGAAAGTTGCTAGGAGTACATTTTAAAAGTTACGACAAGAAAAAAATTGTAAGTAAATATAGTGACAGATTATAACTAGATTTATTTGGTGATCATTTTGCAATATATTTAAATATCAAATCATATGTCATATCCTGAAACTAATATATGTCAACTACACCTCAATAAAAAGACATTGAAATACTTATAATAAAAAAGAAAGCATGCAATGTACAGATTTAAAATATTATGAACCTTGATAATGTAAAAGGAAGGTACAGCCAAGAGCAGTGAGAAGGCATAAAAAATGGACAGAAGAAAGTTGAAGTTGAGGGGTGATTATTTCCTCATTTTACATAACAGGGAGTCGGGTGGTATTATCTAAAGTCAGGTAAAAATAGCAGTATATTAGAATAACAAAAACAGCCAATAGTAGATTTAAAACTAGTAAAATTCTAAAAGTGAGTGTTAAAACTGGTGAAGAGACATTGTTTAAAGACATAAAGAATGAGTGGTCTTGAGGATGGAACAGTAGAAATTACTGAACAGAAATAGATTGCATTAAAAAAAGACCCTCAGAAACCTGCTGAAAAATAAAAGATCCACCATTCATGTCATCAGAGACCCAGAAGGAGAGGAGAAAGAAGGTATTACTGCACAAGCATTCAAAGAAACAATGCATAAAATTGTCTAAATTTTGCAAGTGACATAAATGTACATATTCAAAATGCTGAGCCAACACTAACAGGATAAACCTGAAGGAATCCGTGTCAAGACATTATAATCAAACTTCAGAAAACTAGAGACAAAACAAATTCTTGAAAGCAGCCAGATAGAAGCAACAATTTACCAAGGGGAAAATTTTTTGAGTTGCAGTGGATTTTTCATCATGAACTATGGAAGTCAGATAGAAGTTTCACAGCATTTTAAGTGCTGAAAGAAAAGTTGAGGCAACCTTGAATTTCATACCTGAAAAAATTATCCTTGAGGACTGAAGGTCAAATAAAGACATTCTCAAATGAAGGAAAACTTCGTTTGTCATCAAACAACTCTAAAAGAATGGCTAAATGAAGTTCTTTAAGCAGAAAGCACATGATAAAATAAGGAGTCTTGGAATGTCAGGTCAGAAGAAAAATGGGAATAGCCAATATAAGGGTAAATACAATGAATTTTCACTCTAATTTTTAAAATTATGTTTGATGGTCAAAGCAAAAACCATTATATTATTGGAAGTGCAGGGTAAAGAGAATCAAAGGGATACAACATTTCAACACTTTACACAAACTTGTAAAATGTTGATACCAGTAGATCTTTGTGATTGTGAAATTGTTCTGTATCTTGATTGCTGTGGTGGTTACACAAATCACTACATGATAAAACGGCATTTATATATATATATACACAAACACGAACTATATATACACGGTACCAAATTTACTACTATTTACATTGTTCTGTATTTACGTAGGCTGTAACCATTAGTGGATACGGTACAAGGGACCTCTCTGTCCTGTCTTTGCAGCTTCCTAGGAATCTATGTACTTAAATAGTTTAAAATAAGAAAATTAATAAATTTTTCCCTATGGAATTATGCACTCCTTATAAATGTCCTAAGATAAAGTCTTGTAAATCTCTGCATAAAGCATGTTAACAAAATATCTGCTTTCATTTGATACTGAATACCAGTGTGTGTCAATTGCTAGCAGTTGGCCTTCACTAGTCATTTGTAGAGCACTTCCCAAGTGCCAGACACTGCTCTAGTCACCATTTCAGCCTGATTGGTTAATGGATATCATTTGGTTGGTTTCACAGTTAGTCCTTTGGCTTTAAGTACTTTCAGTACTATGAGGGCATGACTTATGTATCTTGACTCCTAGGTATTTTCCTAACTCATTGATTTTCAAACTGTTTTTCTTTGATACCTACATGGGTCTTTGGAGCATCTCAGAAAGATGGATTGAGTTTCAGGGTTCCAACTCTCACCACTTTATATTGTAAACAAAGAATTTGTGTTTATAAAGTTTACATGTAAGATATATTGTGAAAAAAGAATTTGCTGCTAAAATAGAAAGCAAAAATAAAACTATTTTTTAAACCAAAAATGTTAATAAAATTCCCTTTTGTCTGACAACTATTTTCCCTGAAGAGTGGGAGATACATATTAAATGGGTTAGCTTGTCTTATCTCCTTTCTGATCCATTCTCCTTTTTTCATATCTGGTAATTTGATAATATCCAAATCATTTTTGAAACACCTCTCTCTTTAGTACAAGCACTTTAGATAATGATAAAACCAGAAAATGAACTTTTATTGGATTTTAAGTTTTATCTTATTCTTAGCACCCAAATCAAAAGGAGACTGCCATTAGTTGCCTAGGATGGCAAGATTTAAAATCCTGGATTGTTGCAATGAAATCCAGAATTAAGTTATGAGATAAAATTAAATGCCAAGAACTAGGAGAAACAGTGACAGTCAAAGCCTGCTCTTGGTGAAGAGGTCGGAAAGATGATGGATCAGGTGCCTATTTCTTAGTAGAATCACAACGGTGTTGATGGCCAAGTCCCCTGAAAGGAAGTCAGCCCCTTTGCCAGACATACACAGATCAAGCTGTAAGTATCTGAGCACCTTGAATCATAAGCCACTAGATGGGATAGATTTAGAAATCTTTTTCAGTATTGCTGCTTTTCTTGTAAATTCTGAAGACTTCCAATTCACCTAAAGGAGCAGATGCAAATTATACCACCTTTGTTTCCCTCTCGGTAAATGACTGTCTCAAAATTGAAATAAATAAGCCACGTGTAAGTTTCAACTGAGTATCTATGGTAGTAAGTCATAAGTTATTTTCTTGCCTAATGGGAGCAAAAACATGATAATTAAAGTCAGAGATGCAATTGTAAATGATCAAAAAAAGAAGAATATGAAATTATAGACAGGTTTTAAAATTACATATTAAATAGTAACATAGCCTTGGACATATGCTTCAGAGTGATCTATATCTTGAACTTTCGTGGAATTTGCACATATTCTTATTTTAAAAGTTAAATAACTATAAAATATGCATGATATTCTATAAAATGTAAATGTAAAACTTTAAAAATGTAATATTTACCAGGCACTTTACTATTTATAAAAAAGCACTTTCACTTTTTTTATCCCATTGGTCAGAACAAACTTTTGATGGAGTTATAATTAATCACATTTTAGAAATGGAAATTGACTGAATCAGGAAATGGCTTGCCCATAGAAACACAGCTATACAGTGGTAAACCTGACCCAGGGCCTCATTTTTGTGCCTGGAATTCTCATATTCTTTTTAATCTATCAAGATATATGAAATATTAAAAATGAAAATCAATAAAAATATAAACTGACTTTACCTAATAATTTTAAGCACATATGTATAAAATCAAATAAAGTTCTTTAATGTAGACAGCATAGAAAATGTACAAATTGGGTAAGTCTGAGTAAAAGTAAAAAAAAAAAAGAAAAAGAAAAAATAAGCTGTGTTCGGATCAATGTTGATTACTATGTATCAATGAACTGTAGGACCAAAAATAGTTGAAGTAATGTTGCTTGCAAAAGGAGTAAAATATGAAACTGCAGTCAAGAAAAAAAAAAATGACTCTGTCAGTTTGCTAACACCTTCCATGTTTAGCAAGCTTGCTTTTTTTTTTTTTTTTTTTTTTTTTTATTAGCAAGAACTATACATGATCCTAGACTGAGACTATAGCAAGCAAAATGAACATCATTGGAGGATAAAGGAAACACGTGAGAGCTAATGTATATTAGGACCATGAATCTTGAGCTCTTGTGACTTAAACAGGTCAAAAAATAAAATATTGATTGACCTTTGGTTGAATGTCTTGCAGACTATTTATTGGTTCAATGACAGTTTTCCTTTATTTTCCTTCTCTCACAGCACTGTTCTAAATCATAGCTCTTCCTACCTTAAGCCTATAGCCTAACGATTTAAAGACCTGGAGGCCCAGAAATAACACAAGAGAACAGTAGGTAGAATAAAAATACATGGTGATATTTTCAGAAAGGAGAAAAATGAGTTAAATTCTACTTCCATCTTTTACCCAGACTGAGCAGAGACAGAGTTAAACTTCACCTTTACTGAACGAGAGATGTCCACAAATCTAGAGTTTTAGCAATTAAATGCTCAGTGTACAGTGAACATGGCTAAAACAACAAGATTAAGAATATTAAGGGTTTTGTTTTAAAACACTGTGTGATCAGAAATCTCAAAAAAGTGATCATCTCCACATTTCTTAATCAGCAAGATTTTCATATCTGCAAAATGCTCATAGCAGTTGTACTTATGAATATAGTGTATTTAGCAGTGGCTGGCCCAAAGGAGATGCCTGATAATTGCTCTAGTCATCATTACTAATAGGACTGTATCTGTCAAATATAAGGCCTGCTATAAAAAAAGAAAGTGTTAATCAAGAGCTAAACATATAGAGACCTTCAAGATGGTGGAGGAGTAAGACATGGAGATAAACTTCCTCCACACAAATACATCAGAAATACAACTACATGTGGAACAACTCCTACAGAACACCTACTGAATGCTGGCAGAAGACCTCAGACCTCCCAAAAGGCAAGAAACTCCCCACATACCTGGGTAGGGCAAAAGAAAAAAGAAAAAACAGAGACAAAAGAATAGGGACGGGACCTGCACCAGTGGGAGGGAGCTGTGAAGGAGGAAAGGTTTCCACGCACTAGGAAGCCCCTTCGTGGGCAGAGACTGCGGGTGACAGAGGGGGGAAGCTTCGGAGCCACGGAGGAGAGCGCAGCCACAGGGGTGCGGAGGGCAAAGTGGAGAGACTCCCGCGCAGAGGATCAGTGCCAAACAGCACTCACCAGCCTGAGAGGCTTGTCTGCTCACCTCCTGGGACAGGTGGGGGCTGGGAGCTGAAGCTTGGGCTTCGGAGGTCAGATCCCAGGGAGAGGACTGGGGTTGGCTGCGTGAACACAGCCTGAAAGGAGCTAGTGCGCCACAGCTAGCCAGGAGGGAATCGGGAAAAAGTCTGGACCTGCCTAAGAAGCAAGAGATCATTGTTTCGGGGTGCGCAAGGAGAGGGGATTCAGAGCACCACCTAACTGAGATCCAGAGATGGGAACGAGCCACAGCTATCAATGCGGACACCAGAAATGGGCATGAAACGCTAAGCCTGCTACTGCAGCCACCAAGAATCCTGTGTGCAAGCACAGGTCACTATCCACACCTCCCCTCCCGGGAGCCTGTGCAGCCCGCCACTGCCAGGGTCCCGTAGTCAGGGGAAAACTTCCCTTGGAGCACACACAGTGCACCTCAGGCTGCTGCAACAGTATGCCTGCCTCTGCTGCCGCAGGCTCGCCCCTCATTCTGTACCCCACCCTCCCCACAGCCTGAGTGAGCCAGAGCTCCCTAATCAGCTGCTACTTTAAACCCGTCCTGTCTGAGCAAAGAACAAACGCCCTCAGGCGACCTACACACAGAGGCGAGACCAAATCCAAAGCTGAACCCCAGGAGCTGTGCGAACAAAGAAGAGAAAGGGAAATTTTTCCCAACAGCCTCAGGAGCAGCGGATTAAATCTCTACAATCAACTTGATGTATCCTGCTTCTCTGGAATACATGAATAGACAATGAATCACACCAAAATTGAGGCGGTGGACATTGGGAGCAACTATAGATTTGGGGTTTGCTTTCTGCATCTAATTTGTTCCTGGATTTATGTTTATCTTAGTTTAGTATTTAGAGTTTATTATCATTGGGAGATTTGTTTATTGATTGGGTTGCTCTCATCCTCCTTTTTTTTTTTTAATATATAGATATATATATATTTTCCTTTTTCTCTTTTTGTGAGTGTGTATGTGTATGCTTCTTTGTGTGATTTTGTCTGTATAGTTTTACTTTTACCATTTGTCCTAGGGTTCTGTCTGTCCGTTTTTTTTTTTTTTTTTAGTACAGTTTTTAGCACTTGTTATCACTGGTGGATTTGTTTTTTGGTTTGGTTGCTCTCTTCGTTCCTTCTCTCATTTTTTTCTTTCTTTTTCTCTTTTTTTTTTTTTTTTTACTGACTTTTAATTTTTTTATTTTTAATAATTATTTTTTTATTTTAATAACTTAATTTTATTTATTTTTTCTTTTTTTCTCCCTTTTTCTCTGAGCCATATGACTGACAGGGTCTTGGTGCTTGAGCCAGGTGTCAGGCCTGTGCATCTGAGGAGTGAGAGCCGAGTTCAGGACATTGGTCCAGCAGAGACCTCCTGGCTCCATGTACTATCAAATGGCAAAAGCTCTCCCAGAGATCTCCATCTAAACGCTAAGAGCCAGCTCCACTAAACGACCAGCAAGATACAGTGCTGGACACCCTATGCCAAACAACTAGCAAGACAGAAACACAACCCCACCTATTAGAAGAGAGGCGCCTAAAATCATAAGGTCACAGACACCCCAAAACACACCACTGGACGTGGTCCTGCCCACCAGAAAGACAAGATCCAGCCTCATCCACCAGAACACAGGCACCAGTGCCCTCCACCAGGAAGCGTACAAAAACCCACTGAACCAACCTTAGCCACTGGGGGCAGATACCAAAAGCAACGGGAAGTACGAAACTGCAACCTGTGAAAAGGAGACCCCAAACACAGTAAGTTAAGCAAAATGAAAATACAGAGAAACACACAGCACATGAAGAAGCAGGATAAAAACGCACCAGATCAAACAAATGAAGAAGAAATAGGCAGTCTACCTGAAAAAAAAATTCAGAGTAATGATAGTAAAGATGATCGCAAAATCTTGGAAATAAAATGGAGAAAATACAAGAAACGTTTAAAAGGAAATAGAAGAACTAAAGAGAAAACAAACAATGATGAACGACACAATAAATGAAATAAAAAATTCTCTAGAAGGAATCAATAGCAAAATAACTGAGGCAGAAGAACGGATAAGTGACCTAGAAGATAAAATAGTGGAAATAAATACTGCACGGCAGAATAAAGAAAAAAGAATGAAAAGAATTGAGGACAGTCTCAGAGACCTCTGGGACAACATTAAACACACCAACATTCAAATTATAGGGGTCCCAGAAGAGGAAGAGAAAAAGAAAGGGAGTGAGAAAATATCTGAAGCAATTATAGTTGAAACCTTCCTTAATATGGGAAAGGAAATAGTCAATCAAGTCCAGGAAGCGCAGAGAGTCCCACATAGGAAAATCCAAGGAGAAACATGCCAAGACAAATATTAATCAAAGTATCAAAATTAAATACAAAGAAAAAACATTAAAGCAGCAAGGAAAAAACAACAAATAACATAAGAGGGAATCCCCATAAGGTTAACAGCTGAACTTTCAGCAGAATTTCTGCAAGCCAGAAGGGAGTGGAAGGACATATTTAAAGTGATGAAAGGGAAAAACCTACAGCGAAGATTACTCTACCCACCAAGGATCTCATTCAGATTCAACAGAGAAATTAAAACATTTACAGACAACAAAAGCTAAGAGAATTCAGCACCACAAAACCAGCTTTACAACAAACGCTAAAGGAACTTCTCTAGGCAGGAAACACAAGAGAAGGAAAAGATCTACAATAAAAATCCCAAAACAATTAAGAAAATCGTAGTAGGAACATACATATCAAAAATTACCTTAAATGTAAATGGAGTAAATGCTTCAACCAAAAGACACAGATTGGCTGAATGGATACAAAAACAAGACCCATATATATGCTGTCTACAAGAGACCACTTCAGACTTAGGGACACATACCGACTGAAAGTGAGGGGATGGAAAAAGATATTCCATGCAAATGGAAATCAAAAGAAAGCTGGAGTAGCAATTCTCATATCAGACCAAATAGACATTAAAACAAAGACTATTACAAGAGACAAAGAAGGACACTACATAATGATCAAGGGATCAATCCAAGAAGAAGATATAACAATTGTAAATATTTATGCACCCAACATAGGAACACCTCAATATATAAGGCAACTGCTAACAGCCATAAAATGAGAAATCAACAGTAACACAACTATAATAGGGGATTTTAACACCCCACTTTCACCAATGGACAGATCATCCAAAATGAAAATAAATAAGGAAACACAGGCTTTAAATGATACACTAAACAAGATGGATTTAACTGATATTTACAGGACATTCCATCCAAAAACAACAGAATACACATTCTTCTCAAGTGCTCATGGAACATTCTCCAGGATAGATCATATCTTGGGTCAAAAATCAAGCCTTGGTAAATTTAAGAAAATTGAAATCATATCAAGTATCTTTTCCAACCACAATGTTATGAGACTAGATATCAATTACAGGAAAAAATCAGTAACAAATACAAACACATGGAGGCTAAACAATATACTACTAAATAACCAAGAGATCACTGAAGAAATCAAACAGGATATCAAAAAATACCTAGAAACAAATGACAATGAAAACATGACGACCCAAAACCTATGGGATGCAGCAAAAGCAGTTCTAAGAGGGAAGTTTATAGCAATACAATCCTACCTCAAGAAAAAAGAAACACCTCAAATAAACAACTTAACATTACACCTAAAGCAATTAGAGAAAGAAGAACAAAACAACCTCAAAGTTAGCAAAAGGAAAGAAATCATAAAGAACAGAACAGAAATAAATGAAAAAGAAATGAAGGAAACAATAGAAAAAATCAATAAAACTAAAAACTGGTTCTTTGAGAAGATAAACAAAATTGATAAACCATTAGCCAGACTCATCACGAAAAAAAGGGAGAAGACTCAAATCAACAGAATTAGAAATGAAAAAGGAGAAGTAGCAACTGACACTGCAGAAATACAAAGGATCATGAGAGATTACTACAAGCAACTATATGCCAATAAAATGGACAACCTGGAAGAAGTGGACAAATTCTTAGAAAAGCACAACCTTCCGAGACCGAACCAGAAAGAAATAGAAAATATAAACAGACCAATCACAAGCACTGAAATTGAGACTGTGATTAAAAATCTTCCAACAAACTAAAGCCCAGGACCAGAGGGCTTCAAAGGCGAATTCTATCAAACATTTAGAGAAGAGTTAATACCTATCCTTCCAAAACTGTTCCAAAATATAGCAGAGGGAGGAACACTCCTAAAGTCATTCTACAAAGCCACCAACACCCTGATACCAAAATGAGACAAAGATGTCACAAAGAAAGAAAACTACAGGCCAATATCACTGATGAACATAGATGCAAATTTCCTCAACAAAATACTAGCAAACAGAATCCAACAGCACATTAAAAGGATCATACACCATGAAGTGGGGTTTATCCCAGGAATGCAAGGATTCTTCAATATATGCAAATCAATTAATGTGATACACCATATTAACAAATTGAAGGAGAAAAACCATATGATCTTCTCAATAGATGCAGAAAAAGCTTTTGACAAAATTCAACACCTATTTATGATAAAAACCCTCCATAAAGTAGGCATAGAGGGAACTTACCTCAACATAATAGAGGCCATATATGACAAACCCACAGCCACCATCATTCTCAATGGTAAAAAACTGAAACCATTTCCTCTAAGATCAGGAACAAGATAAGAATGTCCGCTCTCACCACTATTATTCAACAGAGTTTTGGAAGTTTTAGCCACAGCAATCAGAGAAGGAAAAGAAATAAAAGGAATCTAAATTGGAAAAGAAAAACTAAACCTGTCACTGATTGCAGATGACCTGATACTATACATAGAGAATCCTAAAAGGCTACCAGAAAACTACTAGAGCTAATCAACGAATTTGGTAAAGTAGTAGGATACAAAATTAATGCACGAAAACCTCTTGCATCCCTATACACTAATGATGAAAAATCTGAAAGAGAAATTAAGGAAACACTCCGATTTACCACTGCAACAAAAACAATAAAATACCTAGGAATAAACCTACCTAAGGAGACTAAAGACCTGTATGCAGAGAACAATATGACACTGATGAAACAAATTAAAGATGATACAAACAGATGGAGAGATATACCATGTTCTTGGATTGGAAGAATCAACATTGTGAAAATGACTATAGTACCCAAAGCAATCTACAGATTCAGTGCAATCCCTATCAGCCTACCAATGGCATCTTTCACAGAACAAAAAATTCTACAATTTGTTTGGAACAAAAAAGACCCCACAAAGCCAAAGCAATTTTGAGAAAGAAAAACGGACCTGGAGGAATCAGGCTCCCAGATATCAGACTATACTACAAAACTACAGTAATCAAGACATTATGGTACTGGCACAAAAACAGAAGTATAGATCAATGGAACAGGATATAAAGCCCAGAGATTAACCCACGCACATATGGTCACCTTATCTTTGATAAAGGAGGCAAGATATACAATGGAGAAAAGACAACCTCTTCAGTAAGTGGTGCTGGGAAAACTGGACAGCTCCTTGTAAAAGAATGAATTTAGAACACTCCCTAATACCATACACAAAAATAAACTCAAAATGGATTAAAGACCTAAATGTAAGGTCAGATACTATAAAACTCTTAGAGGAAAACATAGGCAGAGCACTCTATGACATAAATCACAGCAAGATCCTTTTTGACCCACCTCCTAGAGAAATGGAAATAAAAACAAAATAAATAAATGGGACCTAATGAAACTTAAAAGCTTTTGCACAGCAAAGGAAACCATAAACAAGACAAGAAGACAACCCTCAGAATGGGAGAATATATTTACAAATGAAGCAACTGACAAAGGGTTAACCTCCAATATTTACAAGCAGCTCATGCAACTCAATATCAAAAAAACAAACAACCCAATCCAAAAATGGGCAGAAGAAGAACTAAATATACATTTCTGCAAAGAAGATATACAGATTGCCAACAAACACATGCAAGGATGCTCAACATCACTAATCATTAGAGAAATGCAAATCAAAACTGCAATGAGGTATCACTTCACACTGGTCGGAATGGCCATCATCAAAAAAATCTAGAAACAATAAATCCTGGCAAGGGTGTAGAGAAAAGGGAACCCTCTTGCACTGTTGGTGGGAATGTAAATTGATACAGCCACTATGGAGAACAGTATGGAGGTTCCTTAAAAAACTAAAAATAGAACTACCATACTTCCTAGCAATCCCACTTCTGGGCATATACCCTGAGAAACCATAATTCAAAAAGAGTCATGGACCACAGTGTTCATTGCAGCTCTATTCACAATAGCTGGGACATGGAAGCAACCTAACTGTCCATCGACATATGAATGGATAAAGAAGATGTGGCACGTATATACAATGTCATATTACTCAGCCATTAAAGGAAATGAAATTGAGTTATTTGTAGTGAGGTGGATGGACCTAGAGTCTGTCATACAGAGTGAAGTAAGTCAGAAAGAGACAAACAAATACCGTGTGCTAACACATATATATGGAATCTAAGAAAAAAAAAATGGTTCTGAAGGACCTACAGGCAGGACAGGAGTAAAGACGCAGATGTAGAGAATGCACTTGAGGACACAGGGAGGGGGGAGGGTAAGCTGCTACAAAGTGAGAGAGTGGCATGGACTTATACATACTACCAAATATAAAATAGATAGCTAGTGGGAAGCAGCCACATAGCACATGGAGATCAGCTTGGTTCTTTGTGACCACCTAGAGGGGTGAGTTTGGGAGGGTGGGAGGGAGACGCAAGAAGGAGAAGATATGGGGATATATGTATATGTATAGCTGATTCACTTTGTTATAAAGCAGAAACTAACACACCATTGTAAAGCAATTATACTCCAATAAAGATGTTAAAAAAAAAGAAGTTTAACATATGTAGTTACTTCTGCCATGTATGGGGAACGTTGTAATTATTAAGATTCATGATATAAAAATCTGTATTTATTCACCTTCTCTCTGGCATATTGGTGAATGGAGAGGGGGATATTTCAAAATCTTTAATAGTTATTGTATCTTGTGATTGGTGATTATTAGTATAGCCCACTGATGAGTTCAAGGATACACAGAAGTCAGCAGCCATAGTGTGTAGGAGTAGAAAGTTAAATTGTGAAATGAAGATGTAGAATCTAGTTTCAGGGATCTTCAGAGGGATAAGTATTCAGAAAACTATAGAGGAAGGAAATACGTGAAGGGAGTATTTACAAGAAGAAAGAAAGTCAAGCAATCTAATAATGGATAAATCCACAGTGCCCCAAAACTCAAGAAAATTCTGCCATGCACACACACACACACACACACACACACACACACACACACACAAAGACACAAACACCTTGGATGAGTTATGTTTGCCAAGGGAAATTAAAGGCAAGATTCATGTCTCCTCTGGAGCTATTAGCAGCAGAATGGTACACAGCTGGGGGGATTAAGTGATGCACTCAGTGATTCAATTTTATAGAAGCAGACATTTAAACCTAGAATTGACTCAAAGAAACCTTCACCCTTCTCTGTCCTCCCTATACAATCTCCAGCATGACTGGAAGATCTCCAGACACTCATCAATACACAATATGATTTAAGGTGATTTATTTGGACACTGAGGAAGAGTATCTTAGCTGGCATCTGAATTTTACTATCATGATTGAGTGTTTAAAATAGTTCACCTTGTAGTCCTATAGTGGATGGAATTCTTCGTCGTTTGTACTCCTCTTTCAAAAGTTCCAGTCATTGGTATAGTCGTCGATTTTTACCTCCATTCTGGTGTTTGTGTTTGTCTTTCTAATGTTTCCTGAGTAATGTAGGAGTGAGATTTTTCCCTGTTTCTGTGTCTCATTTACTGCTGTTGAGAACACCTTTTACTGTTGTTTCCTACTTAAGGCAGTGTTATAAATATCAGACCATTTGTTATCTTTTAGATGTGTTTGTATGTTTCATTATTTTTTCAACATATAAAGTCTTAAATTTAAATTGCTATAGTATTCAATTATATGAATCAAGAAAAATGATGAAAAGGTAAGTTTATTTCTGTCATTCTCTGCCATTTCATCACCCAAAAACCTAACCCCCTTTGATTGTTTATGCTACCTCCTTGAACTTCCCTGACCAGTTATTATTATCAAAGGAAATACTATTTGCCCTTTCACACCCCAAAAATAGTAACACTGTTAGGGCAGGGACTGAGGATTTCATTATCTTTGAGTCCAGCCAGGCAGAGAGAGAGGCATGCAGTACTGACTTGAATACCCAGGGTAGTGGAAGAAATGAAAATAGAGGAGCAGTACCAGGTAACATCAGATCTAGGCTAGTGGGGCTCATGATTTCCTTAAGGAATGAGGAAAGTGAAATGAGAGAGCAGAGCCTCAGCTTTAATGAATTTCCCTAGAGACTGTATTCCTTAATAGCAGTACAAAATTCTGCTCCGGGTTAATTCAATTTTGTGAAATATAGTGAAGAGACTAAGGCACAGGGAGAAAAATAAAGCTTCATAGTTTCAAGAATTGAGGTATAAGGTGTTACATTCATACATTTATTTGTTCAAAAGAGGTGAATTGAATACCTACCATGTGCCAGGAACCACTCTAGAATCTTCGGTATGACAGTGAATAAAATAGATGAGAACAGAAAAAGATTCCCGCCTTCATGGAAATTATAGTTGTAGGAGATAAACAAAAAAAGATGAAAAAAGGAAAGAGTAAAATCCAGAGCATTTTAGATGCTGTCAAGTCAAAGGAAAAAAGTGAAGAAAGGGATCAGAAGTGTTGGGGGCAATGCACTATGTATTGTGATTGATGTAATTCCTAAACTGTGACTACTGGGTTAAATCTTAAGTGCTGATGTACCTACTGTTTATCACTTACATATCTTCTTTTGTTGTAACACATTTCATAAGAAAATTGTTTACATAAACAAATTTATGGTTACCATTAGGGTTTGTCAATTGGTTCAGTTCTCTATCAAGTTTATATTTTATAAAAAATTGTTGACCTGCAATACTGAAGACTAATTAGAAGGGGGCTACATTGAAGACAAGGGATAATGAGTACATAAAATAGAAGCTCAAGTGATAACCAATATTTTAAGGACTGAAAGGAAAAGTGGAATCCTCAAAGCAAGCAGAGAATTAATGGCCAGAGTATTAGAAAAATGCCAGTATGTGAGGGGTAGGGAATCCCCAAAGGGAGGTACAGTTTCAAAATTGAGGAAGTGCTTAAGAGACACAAATGCTGAAGCATGTTCATGTAAGGAAAAAATGGCCAAAAAATAATAGAAATTAGTCAAAATGAGGTTAAGTGGGATCACTGGATTTGGCAATGTGAATGGACACCTTAAGGAGAGTATTGCCCATCAAATTGGGGGACTAAAAGGCAGATTGCAGGGTGTCAAGTAGTGAATGAGAGTAAGAGCAATAAGTAATAAAATAGATAAAATTTAAAAAAGCAATCTATATAACATGTATGGCAATATTCAGTTCAAATAAAGAACTTATCATAGAATTTTTATAAATGAGTTGTTGCCTAATGGCACTAGTTTATTCAGAGTGGACTTACAAATTGTTGTGTTTTTTCAGATTTCACTCAAACTGTTGAACATCTACTATATGTTATATACTGTCCAGGACATGAAGATACAAAGATGAATAAGATAAAGTCTCTTCCTCCTAGGTATTAATTGTATAGCTAGCTATCAGTGGTAAGGGTGAGCAAAGAGCAGTTTATTATGCAGTGTAAAATAGCTATATAGAAAATACTCTGGGAGCACTGAAAAATGTGCTTAATACTTTTGTGTACTATAGAATAGGCAATTTTTAAACTGTGCCTTGAAGAATAAGATTTTTGCAAGACTTAGAAGAACGCATCAAAAACAAATGCATACAAATGAAAGTGCATGGAGTGTTTGAAAATGGCAATTAGTATAGCTGGACCCTCTATAAGGTCTATGATGTGTGCTTGTGTGTGCATGCATACGTGTGTATGTGTGCGGAGGTTAGGCTTAGAAGAAATCAGTAGAGGTAAACTGAAGCCCGATTGTTGAAAGTTTGAATGACATGGTAAAGTGTTTAATCGAGTCAAAATATGGAAAGTTATCAGTTTTTAAAGTCAGGAAAATGGCATGACCAAGATTGTGTTGTAGAAATATCCTTCTGGCAGCAGCTTGGAAGAGGAATTGAGGGAAAAGCAGGAGGTGGAGCTGGATAGTAACCAAGGAAACCAGTTGGAGGCTATTTTAACATTCCCATGAAAAACTGAATGCACTGAACCAAAGCAATGGCAGTGGGAATAGAAAGTAAGGAACATAGGGGACTTCCCTGGTGGCGCAGTGGTTAAGAATCCGCCTGCCAATGCAGGGGACATGGGTTCGATCCCTGGTCCAGGAAGATCCCACATGCCTCAGAGCAACTAAGCCCGTGCGCCACAATTACTGAGCCTGCACCTAAAGCCCACGACCCACAAGTACTGAGCCCATGTGCAACAACTACTGAAGCCCGCACACCTAGAACCCGTGCTCCACAACAAGAGAAGCTACCTCAATGAGAAGCCCACGCACCGCAATGAAGAGTAGCCCCCACTCAGCACAACTAGAGAAAGCTCACGTGCAGCAGTGAAGATCCAAAGCAGCCAAAAATATATTAATTAATTAATTTAAAAAATATATATATAACAGCAAAAAAAAAAAAAAAAGAAAGCAGAGAACATAGATTAAAGAGGTATTTGAGCTTGATTCAAACTGTGTTGGTAACTGACTGAATACTGGGGATGAGCAGCAAGGAAGATTAAAAGATACTTGAGGTTTCCTACCTACTCCCAATTAACAGAAGAAAAATATGAAGGCATGCTTGCTGAAAGAAGAGTGAGGACAAGATTATAAAATCACTTTTAGATAGAATTTTGATTATAAAAATAATTTGTCCTATGTTGAACATATACAATATAAAAGGAAAATAAGGATAACCTGACCCCCAAAACTGTCATGATGGTTAAAATAACGTTAACATATTTAATCTAGCTATTTTCTAGGCATAACTTTTAATATAAAGTCATACAACATTTTGTATCTGGCTTACTTATTTTTTTAAGCCTGCCACAATAATTCTTTGTAACCATGCCTTATATTTCTACATATTGAGGTTTAATAAGCCATGTTCCCCTTCTAACATTAACACTAATGAAAATCTTGTACATAATGATTTGTTTACATTCAAGATTAGACTTCAAGATTATTCACACTGAAGATTAAAGATATGTTTGTAGAAGTCAAATTATCCAGGCAAAATAATTATACACAAAGGAGGCAAGTGATATACATGTTAAATATCCTTCCTGGAAGTACCTGACTTTTCTTACACCAACATGAAATGAGAAGTTCTTTCTCACTGTATTTTTTTTTTTCACTTACTAATTATTAGAATTTAAAAATTCAATATTTGAACATTTCAGTTTTAAATTTCAGTGACGATGATTTGAGGTTGAATTTACTCATATTTACTCAATTTCCCCCCAATTATCTTTTATTTTTGTTTTTCATATTGATTTGAAAGAGTACTTTGTTATATAACTTTAACCCATTTATTGTCTTTTATATTTTCTTATACATAAAAGGATCAAAATTTAGGTTATTATTTTTGTTGTTGTTTCTCTCAGGAGTTTTAATAAAATGGGAAGAACAAGATCTTTACCTCATCTAAATTTCAAGTTTGCTTTTTTCAACGCATATTTCACCCTTGAATAAAGTGTTAAATTCACAGAAGTCACATGTGTTAAGGTTATAGGTTTCATATAACTGAGAAAAGCCTTTAACATTCATGCATTTTTTAATTCAATTTTATTTGATTATGTTTAATGTCTTGGTTGATAATTATGGATTCATTAAGCATATGATTACGATTTACATTTAGATATTTAATATACAGCATATATTAGACTCCACTGTAAACATTTTGGGAAAATGAAAGTGAAAAATGAATTCCTACTTTTTTCTTACAGAAATTACAAATTTTGGTTTCATGCATTTCACCCAATCTACAGATTGATGTGGATACAAACAGTAGAAAGAATCAAATATGCAATTCCTGCTTCTTTTTTTGTTTTTATTTTTTAACTGAAATGTAGTTGATTTACAGTGTTTCAGAGGTACAGCAAAGTGATTCAGTTATATATTTTTTTCAGATTCTTTTCCATTACAGGTTATTACAACATATTGAATATAGTTCCCTGTGCTATACAGTAGGTCCTTGTTTTTTGTCTATTTTGTATGAAGTAATGTGTACCTGTTAACCCCAAACTCCGAATTTATCCCTACACCTCCCCCCCTTTTCATCTTTGGTAACCACAGTTTATTTTCTATGTTTGCAAGTCTATTTCTGTTTTGTAAATTAGTTCATTTGCATTATTTTTAAAGATTCCACATATAAGCCATATCACATGATATTTGTCTTTCTCTGACTTACTTCACTTATTATGATAATATCTAGGTCCATCCATGTTGCTGCAAATGGCATTATTTCGTTCTTTCTTATGGCTGAATAATATTCCAATGTGTATATATATCACATCTTTATCCATCTGTCAATGGGCATTTAGGTTGCTTCCATGTCTTGGCTATTGTAAATAGTGCTGCTATGAACATTGGGGTACATGTATCTTCTTTTCTAATCAGTTTTCTCTGGGAATATGCCATAGGAGTGAAATTGCTGCATCATATGGCAACTATTTTTAGTTTTTTAGGGAACCTCTTTACTGTTCTCCATAGTGGTTTTACCAATTTACATCCCCACCAACAGTGTAGAAGGGTTCCCCTTACTCCACACCCTCTCCAGCATTTATTATTTGTAGACTTTTTGATGTTGGCCATTCTGACCTGTGTGAGGTGACACCTCATTGTAGTTTTGATTTGCATTTCCCTAATAATTACGAAGCTCAGCACCTTTTCATGTGCCTTTTTGTGGTGGCCCCCAAGCTGTAAGCTTATTCAGCTTTCTGCTTTCCGGAGAACTGCTTGTCTCTTTCTTGGTATGCACTCCTGACGCTGCGGTATTGAGCGTAAAAAAGGAAAATGGCTTGCGGCCAGTTTCGTTCCAGGTGCCTGCTCTGGATCTAAGAGCCCCTGGTTGTTCCCCAGAAGAAGGACGTGCTGCCCTGAGGGGGAAGTCTGTATCTCCAGAGAATGGCCCATAAGGCATGCTGACGCAGAGATAGTGGCGCATAGATAGTGGCGACAGAATTATGTGGAAATACAAGGTTTACTGATTTATTGTCTAATATTCGTTCCATACTAAACCTATATATACATTCATGCTCTTTGAATAAACTCGCCTTGCAACCATCAGTTGTCTTGGCCCTTCTGACCCCATACTGGTGCTTTTCAGTTCCTTACCCCTCACCGCCAGGAACTTCTAGCTTTCTGCAGCCGGTCTGTGGCACCTTTTGGCCATCTGTATATCTTCTTTGGAGAAATATCTACTTAGGTCTTCTGTCCATTTTTGGATTGGGTTGTTGGGTTTTGATATTCAGCTGTTTAAGCTGTTTGTATAGTTTGGAAATTCATCTTTTATTAGTCACATCATTCCTGCTTCTTTTTAATCTTAACATGGAAGATAATGCAGTATGGGTAGAAAATAGTTTTGGGAATTCAACATAATTTATCAAATTCTAACTGCTACTTACTAGATTTAGGCAGTTTACATAAATGAATTCAACCCCATTTCATCATTAAAACTGATAGCACAAAACCCCTCAAATATGGCTTTTTAAGTATGTTATTATCTATAAGAACATGAAACATAGCAGGTATTCCAAAAATTGCCTTTCTACAGTATTTCCTCCTTTCTCTTCCCTGAAACATTTCTAGCAAGGGATGAAGAGTCTCAATTAACCAATAAGTGATTATAAGATGAATTTAATTTCATCATCAATTACCTGATTTGTTTTAAGAGTAAATAACCATGGTGTTAAGAAATGTGGGCACCTGTCCATTTCGTATTTATTTATGATTTCAGTATCAGATATTGAATCTAAAAAGTAGAATTTAAATAGTTTTTCAATGTATTATTAATCTATTTAATGAGTGCCTTCATTCTTTTATTCTTTCATCCTCCCTTTCCTCCCTCACCCCCCCCCCAAAAAAATCAATAGAATCATTGACTCCTTGTTTTTATCATCTCAGGAATCCAATCTGCTTTGAAATTTCTATTGACAGTTGATATTAGATTTATTTTTAATTTTTTTAACCACCGTAATGATTGCAGACAGTACATTAATTTTGTTGGAGTCAATAACTGAAGTCCAGTGGGAATGATTTTAGGATTTTCAATGTGGGTGGTAATGTATCAACTTTTCAGATGTGGCCATAACATGTTGCATTCATCTTTTTTTTCTGACCATAGTTTTTCAACTTCAAAATAGAAATGTTTCTTTTTGCCTTAAAATAGAAGTGATATAATGTCAATCCCAAACTCCGTAACTATGCCTCCCACCCCCCACCCTTCACTGCTATACTTAAAATGGATAACCAACAAGGACCTACTGTATAGCACAGGGAACTCTGCTCAATATTATGTAACAACCTAAATGGGAAAAGAATTTGAAAAAGAATAGATACATGTGTATGTATAACTGAATCACTTTGCTGTACACCTGAAACTAACACAACATTGTTAATCAACTATACTCCAATATGAAATAAAAAGTTAAAAAAAATACCATGGTACATTATGCTAAGTGAAATAAGCCAGTTACAGTAAGACAAATTCTCCATGATTCCTATTATATGAGGTATCTAGAATGGGGGGAGGGGGAAAGGAGGAGTTACTAATCAATGAACAAGTTTTAGTCAAGCAATATGAATCAGCTCTAGAGATCTGCTGTTCAACATTGTACCTATAGTCAACAATAACACATTGTACACTTGAAAAATTTTAAGAGGGTCGATCTCATGTTGTGTTTCCACAATGAACTTTTTTGAAAAAGGAAATTAACATTGGTACATTACTAGGCGATAAAATATATTAAAATATAATACAGTACCTGGCCTTACGTTTAGGTCTTTAATCCATTTTCAGTTTATTTTTGTGTATGGTGTTAGGGAGTGTTCTAATTTCATTTTTTTACATGTAGCTGTCCAATGTTCCCAACACCACTTATTGAAGTATATTCTTGCCTCCTTTGTCAAAGATAAGGTGACCATATGTGCATGGGTTTACTCTGGGCTTTCTATCCTGTTCCATTGATCTGTATTTCTGTTTTTGTACCAGTACCATACTGTCTTGATTACTGTAGCTTTGTAGTATAATCTGAAGTCAGGGAGCCTGATTCCTCCAGCTCCATTTTTCGTTCTCAAGATTGCTCTGGCTATTTGGGGTCTTTTGTGTTTCCATACAAATTGTAAAATTTCTTGTTCTAGTTCTGTGAAAAATGCCATTGGTAATTTGATAGGGATTGCATTGAACCTGTAGATTGCTTTGGGTAATATAGTCATTTTTACAATATTGGTTCTTCCAATCCAGGAGCATGGTATATTTGTCCATCTGTTTATGTCATCTTTGATTTCTTTCATCAGTGTTTTATAGTTTTCTGAGTACAGGTCTTTTGACTCCTTAGGTAGGTTTATTCCTAGGTATTTTATTATTTTAGAGGAAAACACAGGCAGAACATTCTATGACATAAATCACAGCAAGAACCTTTTGGACCCACCTCCTAGAGAAAAGGAAATAAAAACAAAAATAAACAAATCGGACCTAATGAAACTTAAAAGTTTTGCACAGCAAAGGAAACCATAAGACAAAAAGACAACCCTCAGAATGAGAGAAAATATTTGCAAACAAAGCAACTGACAAAGGATTAATTTCCAAAATATACAAGCAGCTCATGCAGCTCAATATCAATAAAACAAACAACCAAATCCAAAAATGGGTGGAGGACCTAAATAGGTACTTCTGCAAAGAAGACATACAGATGGCCAACAAATACATGAAAAGATGCTCAACATCACTAATCATTAGAGAAATGCTAATCAAAACCACAATGTGGTATCACCTCACACTGGTCAGAATGGCCATCATCAAAAAATCTAGAAACCATAAATGCTGGAGTGGGTGTGGAGAAGAGGGAACCCTCCTGCACTATTGGTGGGAATGTAAGTAGATACAGCCACTATGGAGAACAGTATGGAGGTTCCTGAAAAAACTAAAAATAGAACTACCATATGACCCAGCAATCCCACTACTGGGAATATACCCTGAGAAAACCATAATTCAAAAAGATACATGTGCCACAATGTTCACTGCAGCACTATTTACAATTGGCAAGACATGGAAGCAACCTAAATGTCCATCTACAGATGAATGGATAAAGAAGATGTGGCCCACATATACAACGGAATATTACTCAGCCATAAAAAGGGACGAAATTGAGTTATTTGTAGTGAGGTGGATGGACCTAGAGTCTGCCATACAGAGTGAAGGAAGTTAGAAAGAGAAAAACAAATACCTTATTCTAATACATATATGTAGAAACTAAAAAAGCCATACTGATGAACCTAGTGGCAGGGCAGGAATAAAGATGCAGACGTAGAGAATGGACTTGAGGACACTGGAGGGAAGAGGAAGCTGGGATGAAGTTGAGAGTAGCATTGACATATATACACTGTCAAATGTAAAATGAATGGCTAGTGGGAAGCTGCTGCATAGAACAGGGTGATCAGCTTGATGCTTTGTGATGACCTAGAGGGACGGGATAGGGAGGGTGGGAGGGAGGCTCAAGAGGGAGGGGATATGGGGATATATGTATACATATGGCTGTTTTACTTTGTTGTACAGCAGAATCTGACACAACATTGTGAAGCAATTATACTCCAATAAAGATGTGGAAAAAAAATAAAGGAGAATGCAACAACAACAACAAAAATATATATATACATATATGTACATATAATAAAATACCATGGGATAGGTAACTAGCTTAAAAAAATAGAAGTGATGGACCTCTACTGCCTAGTTTTCACTGCTGTATCTCAGAAATTCTTTGATGTAGAATGAAGCTCGCTCAAATGATTAAAGTTTACTGTGACCCCATGCAATAAATTGAGTCAGGTGTATTTGTTTTGCTTCACTCCTCCCTTCCAGAATGTCTACCAAAGTAACAATAAGATTACTGACATTGGTATCATTTCTAATAAGAATACCGAGAAACTTTGTAAAAAATATTTACCTATTCTCCAATGCCATCTTTGAAAAAGGAAGAAGGACGTGTTCAAAAGATTGAGCTCCTTATTTACCAAATGGCCTTAAGCAGTTCGCTGGAAAGATCAGTGAAGAATTTCTTCATTTGGTGAATTTGCAACCATAGCATAATATGTATATATGTATACACGTATAAATTACAATCTAATGAGTGGATACAATTGCACAATTGAAGTAAGCCTCAAAATAAAGTGGGAATAAGAATCAAAAAAAAAAAGAATACCAAGAAATTCTTAACTGCTTCAAAACATAAAACATAAAACTCAAAACATAAAAATCCTGGCCTCATAGAGTTTATGTTCAAGTGTAGACAAGTTATGATTAGGAGACTACAGAAAAAACAAACAGATAGTATAATGGACTGGAGGCTGCTAATTACTGAGGAAAAGGTACAGTAGGGAAGATGGAAAGAGTTCTGGGGAGGGAAAGCGTAAGCAATATAAACAGGGTGGTTGGGGGAGGTATCACTGAGAATTTGTATTTGAATAAAAATCTGATGGAAGGAATGAATTTCAGATAAGGGAATACCAGGCAGAGGGAAAGGCAAGTAAAAAGGCCCTGAGTGTTTGATAAATTGACAGGAGTCCAAACAAGTGAGGTAAGCCTGGCCTGAATGGACAGAAATAGGAGATACAATGAATAAGAAACATAAGAGAGTCATCAGAAATGTAAAATTTACATGTAGGGCCTTGAGGAGTCTTTACTTTAACTGGGAATGACGTTGAAGTCATGGGAAATACGTTAGTCAGGAAATGGGACGATTTAACATTTAACAGTCTTTTGGGCTAGTGCACAGAGAACACACTGAAGTGAGCTACTGCAATGATCTGAGTGAAGTGATGGTATATTGGACCATGAGGAGTTAAGACCAATGAAAGAGGTAAAGAGAAGTGATTGGAAAGTCCAGCTCAGAAGGGATTATAGATGGTATGTGGGGTGTAAGAGAAAGACTGACTCCAAGTTTTGGCTCAAGAAAGTAAATATGAAATTGCCATTAATTTAGAACAGATAGGTGGATGAATAGGTTTGAATCAGGGAGAGCAGGAGCTCAATATTAGACATGTATATACATAAGTACATACATATTCAGACACAAACTGGAGAGGAAAGTTTGTTTTTTGTTTTTGTGTTCAGTAGCAAAATCATGAGCTTTGAATTGAAAACGCTAAACTTTATCATTAGTTAACACTTGTTAACTTTGTGACCACAAGTGAAACTAAACCTCTGTCCCTCACTTAAATGATCTGGCCAAAGAATATAAAGCCATACATTTTTTATGTAGTAATAACAATAACCATATTTGACTTTTACAGTGAATCTGTACTAAATGGTTTTAGTACTTAATAGCCAGATTCCAAAATGCTCCCCCAAATTTTCCCCTTTCTGGCATTCACACTCTCCTGTAGTTCCTCCTCACACTGTACCAGGATTTGTCCGTGTGATCAGCTGCATACAATGGAAGTGATATATGTTTATTTTCAAGATTAAGTTATAAAGACTGGCTTCTGTCTTGGTTACTTCTGTCTCTGTGTTAAGTCAAGGAAATAGCAAATGACATGCCAAAATTCAAAAGAAAATATTAAATACTAATTGAAATAAAATGTTCTAAAACGTCACTAGAGAAAGCATAAAGTAAATGCCAAAATTCTGTGATCCACAGTGGGATTATTCCCTTGTGATATTGCTGTACAATATTTTAGTTTTAGTTTTGTACTATTGATTTTTTAACAATATACTCTTTGATGCTACTTCAGCCTCCTTCACAACTTTGTCAATCTCACACATCCATCTGTATGGTCCTGACTTGTGCTACTGAGCAGCAGTCTGCATTTTTTCTGGACTTACAGGATTATTATATAATGTGGGTTGCTGAAAATAACTTATAGACTTGTAATACTACGTTTTTAAGAAAATAAGGTAATCAGTAATCAAAAACCTCTCAACAAAAAAAAGTACAGGACCAGATGTCTTCACTGGTGAATTGTACCCAGCATTTAAAAAACAATACCAATTCTTCTCAAACTCTTTCAAAAAATAGAAGAGGGAACATTTCCACACTTATACTATGAAGCTAGAATTAGCCTGATACCAAAACCAGATGAGGACACCATAAAGAAAATTCTAGGTCAACAAATGTGATGAATATAGATGCAAAAGTCCTCAACAAAACATTAGCAAATTGAATCCAACACTACGTTAAAAGGATCATACACCACAATCAAGTGGGATTTATCCAGGGATGGAAGGATAGTTCAACATCCACAAATTGATGTGATATATTACATCAACAAAATAAAAAATAAAATCATTACTATAGATGCAGAAAACGTACTTGGAAAAATTTAACATCTACTTATGAAAAAACTCTCAAAATGTGTATAGAGATAACATCTCTCAACATAATGAGGGCCATGTATGACAAGCCCACTGCTAAAACATACTTAAGAGTGAAAAGCTGCAAGTATTTCCTCTAAGTTCAGAAACAAGACAAAGATGCCCACTCTCACTAATTTTATTCAGAGGATTTCACTAAATAGTGAGTTATCAACATAATGTTTAGAACATAACTTACTGAATAAAAATATAAAGAATTGTTTTTCTGTGACAATATCAAATAAACATAGGAATGTTCCTATTACACAGAATATTTAATACCTATTTCCTGAAGTTGTATTATACTCCTACCAATAGATATCCAATAAATTCTATGTTTTACAGGTAAACATACAGAGGATAAATTGTACTTGGCCTATATAGTTAACAGTATTCACAAAATTGCATTATTTCTAATAGGAATTCTGTGAAGGCTTATATATAAGCTATATACTTAAAAATTTTGGAAACAGAGAATATTAAAAATTCACAGGGCCACAAAACTTAATGCATACAACACAAATGATAAGAAAACATTTAAAAAAAAAGAATTCAGGCTAATGATAGTAAAGATGATGCAAAATCTTGGAAATAGAATGGAGAAAATACAACAGACATTTAACAAGGACCTAGAAGAACTAAAGAGCAAACAAAGAGTGAGGAACAGCACAATAAATGAAATTAAAAATTCTCTAGAAGGGATCAATAGCAGAATAACTGAGGCAGAAAAACGGATAAGTGACCTGGAAGATAAAATACTGGAAATAATTACTGCAGAGCAGAATAAAGAAAAAAGAATGAAAAGAATTGAGGACAATCTCAGAGACCTTCAGGACAACATTAAACACACCAACATTCGAATTATAGGGATCCCAGAAGAAGAAGAGAGAAAGAAACGGGACTGAGAAAATATTTGAAGAGATTATAGTTGAAAATTTCCCTAATAAGGGAAAGGAAATAGTTAATCAAGTCCAGGAAGCACAGAGAGTCCCATACAGGATGAATCCAAGGAGAAACATGCCAAGACACATATTAATCAAACTACCAAAAACTAAATACAAAGAAAATATATTAAAAGCAGCAAGGGAAAACCAACAAATAACACACAGGGGAATCCCCATAAGGTTAACAGCTGATCTTTCAGAAGAAACTCTGCAAGCCAGAAGCGAGTGGCAGGACATATTTAAAGTGATGAAGGAGAAAAACCTACAACAGAGATAACTATAACCAGCAGGGATCACATTTAGATTTGATGGAGAAATTAAAACCCTTACAGACAAGGAAAAGCTAAGAGAATTCAGCACCACCAAACCAGCTTTACAACAAATGCTAAACACATTTACCAGGAAACACAAGAGAAAGAAAAGACTTACAATAACAAACCCAAAACAATTAAGAAAATGGTAAAAGGAACATACATATTGATAATTGCCTTAAATGTAAATGGATTAAATGCTCCAACCAAAAGACAAAGACTGGCTGAATGGATACAAAAACAAGACCCACATATATGCTGTCTAAAAGAGACCCACCTCAGACTTAGGGACACATACAGACTGAAAGTGAGGGGATAGAGAAAGATATTCCATGCAAATGGAAATCAAAAGAAAGCTGGAGTACCATTTCTCATATCAGACAAAATAGACTTTAAAATAAAGACTATTACAAGAGACAAAGAAGGACACTACATAATGATCAAGGGTTCGATCCAAGAAGAAGATATAACAATTGTAAATATTTATGAACCCAACTTAGGAGCACCTCAATACATAAGGCAAATACTAACAGCCATAAAAGGGGAAATCGACAGTAACACAATCATAGTAGGGGACTTTAACACCTTAATTTCACCAAGGGACGGATCATCCAAAATGAAAATAAATAAGGAAACACAAGCTTGAAATGATATATTAAACAAGATGGACTTAATTGATATTTATAAGACATTCCATCCAAAAACAACAGAATACACATTCTTCTCAAGTGCTCATGCAACATTCTCCAGGATAGATCATATCTTGGGTCACAAATTAAGCCTTGGTAAATTTAAGAAAATTAAAATCGTATCAAGTATCTTTTCTGACCACAATACTATGAGACTAGATATCAATTACAGGAAAAAATCTGTAAAAAATACAAACACATGGAGGCTAAACAATACACTATTAAATAACCAAGAGATCACTGAAGAAGTCAAAGAGGAAATCAAAAAATACCTAGAAACAAATGACAATGAAAACACGACGACCCAAAACCTATGGGATGCAGCAAAAGCAGTTCTAAGAGGGAAGTTTATAGCAATACAATCCTACCTTAAGAAACAAGAAACATCTCAAATAAACAACCTAACCTTACACCTAAAGCAATTAGAGAAAGAAGAACAAAAATACGCCAACGTTAGCAGAAGGAAAGAAATCATAAAGATCACATCAGAAATAAATGAAAAAGAAATGAAGGAAACAATAGCAAAGATCAATAAAACTAAAAACTTGTTCACAAAGGAAATAAGTATGTATGGGAGATAACTACAATTAAACAGTCTCCAATATATGAAGTTTCTATCCTTATCATTTAAATATTTTCTATTATCAATAAAAAACTTCTTGTAAGATAATTTTAATCACTTTAATATTACATCAAATGGGTATAAAATATTTCAGTACTTAAGCTACTAGTGTTGGAAGTTTTTGACTGTTGGAAGTTTTTGACTGTTAGTAAACTCCTCCACTAAATGTGACATTAGGTTGGTTATTATTGTACGTAAAGGGTTTCTTATGAAGAAAAGTATACTATGTGCTTAAAAACAAAGTTAAGTTACCAGCAGAGTATGCATAATTGAATGATCTTGATATATATTGCCAATTCCTTCTCTGAAAAATTTTGTAATTTCCACTGCTACCCTAAGAAAGTGCTGCGGTGGTCAGTTGTGTAAGGTGATACTATAAAACTCTAGGGGGAGTCATTCCCATTATGGTCTATTTCAGTGGAATCCACTGGAGACAGATAATTCCAACATGGAATTCCTTCTGATATTAATTTGTGAGGTGAACACCTAAGTGGTCAATTTCTTTCCAAATAGATATTCAACTATCACAGAATCATTTATTGAATAGTACTTTTTCTTGTTAAACATAAAATAAACACAATTTTTTATTAAACTTATATATAAAATAGGTTCATTCCTGGGTGGGCAAGAATGACCCCCGAAGATGTCAGTTCCTAGAACCTGTGAATGTGTTGCTTCACATGGTAAAAGAGACTGATAATTAAGTTAAAAAAATATTGAGATGAGGAGAATATCATTGACTGTCCAGGCATGCCCAATGTAATCACAAAGGTCCTAATAATAAAGAGAAAGATGTAACTACAGACAGCGACAGACACAGAGGAAGGAGCCATGAGTCAAGGAATATAAGCAGCCTCTAGATGCTAGAAAATGAATGATACAGATTCACCCCTCAAGCCAGGCAGGCAGGCCTTGAAGCCTATTTCAGACTTATTAACTCCAGAGCAGAAAGAGAATAAGCTGTTTCAAGCCACCAAACTTGTGACAATTTGTTACAGGCTCAATAGGAAATGAATACACTGTGTTATTAATTCCATTCCATTAAGTGGTACTGCCTAAGTGCTCTGAAGGCACACTATACTTCTACCATCATAGCAATTAACATCCGTTATACTAATTGCCTACTTGCTTTTCAATGCACCCATCTCCCAACACCAAGCAAAATATGGTAAGCTCTGAAGCAAAATCTTCTCCATTCTATAGTTTATTTTCAATGCCCAGTAAAATGTAATACACATTGAGGGTAACTGATATTTGAATGAATGAATTGATAGCACTTTTTGATACAGTGAAGGTATTTTTTCATAAATTTCAATTTTTTATTGCTCATCTTAAAATATAACCTATGCCATTTTAAAAGTTCTATAAAGAGGAAATAATCATTGTAAAGAAAATTTGTAGAGAAATGTTAGAAAGGTTTTATTTATATGCTAGATTTTATTATTGGATCAAATGAGACCATCAGAAAGTTTTGTAATTACAGGGTAGATTTGTAGCCTTCTCATTGTTTGTTTTCACTGATTTGATTTTTTGCATTTTTTTAAGTGAGGTAGACTATAAGAAATAAACTCATACAAACTTTCCCTGCATGTGCCATTGGAATTTGTCTTGCTCTCTCATTGCTAAGGAAGTTTTGCTCTTTTGGTACTGTAATTGTGTGCTTGTTAGGTGTGGGCTGTGTTTTGCTTGGGGTTTATTTTGTTATCTCTTGCACACAAGAAATCTCCAAGTGATCATATTTCCATTTTCATTTTATCCACCTTGAAAGATTATATCTAAGTTGCAACTCAAATTCAGTAACTATAGAGGACATAATCATTGTATAATTACAAATGTAGGATCAACATTTTCTTGAACTTATATTTTGTATTAAACTATGTACGTTACAGTCAGTCAAGTGAAATAATTTGTTGTCCAAAATAAAGACTATAAAATAAACTCCAAATTGAATATTACTGTAAAAAAGAGCTTTTGATGTCTACAGTTTGGCTTATATCTAGCCACTTTACCAGATGCCTTAATTTTGACAGTTTCACATTTTATTGGTTTCTAGATATGCACTTTTACTTACTGAATGATAATCTGAATGCATTGCCTATTTTTATACCTTATTGTTTTAGAATTTGTGTTTAAGATAAATAATAGTGAACACAATGGTGATTTTTGTAAGCTTTGTAGAGAAACTCTTTTATGGACACCCATTTCTATTGCAAAACATTTATATTTACACTTGATCTTTAATTTTAAATGCTGTCCTAGTTCAAATGTGAGCTCACAGGGGGATGGAATAATACCTCTATTATTTTATTCAGCAAGCATTTACAGAACTCGGATCATAAGCCAAAGACGGTCAACAAATTCAGTTAAAAGTAACTGTCACTTCTCACAGGAAATTCACAGGCTACTTGACAATTGCAATACAGATTGCTGTGATCAACATCACTGATAATACATCTCAGATTATGGTTCTAATCCTGGACCAGCAGGAGAGCCGGAAGGTATAGGAAACTTTTCCTTGAATCCATCCTGTTTTAAGCTGTATGTGCCATCGCTGTACGGTTCACAGTAATATGGCTGATTAACTGACAGTAAAATTGTATAGTACTATTTTTCCTGTAATAAAATTTAAGACTCTAGTTATCTGAGAGTTTAATTGTGAAAAATTGAATGTTAATTTTATTCTATTTTCAATTCTTTTTCATTTAGAATTATCTGCTGATATCAGCCTTGATATTTTAACATGTTCATTTTTGGAATTAAACCAAAGAGAACAAGTATTATCATGGCAGCTTTACAAATGAGGTAGATGAGTATCAGGGAATTTGGATACTATGACCAAGGTTACATAAAAATTAGAGTAGTTCATAGCATTTATATTGAACTGTTATCACCATTCTAGATACTAATTATTTATTTACACTCTATTTTGCTTACAGTTTCCAAATTTATCTCTGTACCTACATAGTTGTTCCTTGAGGGAAAACTATGTTACATATACAAGTATGTTAAATATATAAATAGTGAATACACATGTAATATACACGTATGATTATATACATAGGTATAGATATAAAAACACTTCCAGTTGAAAACAGTAAATGTCATAAGCTTGTATAAAACTGAATTCCTCATTTGCTCCCCCAGACCTGAGCCACCTACAGTCTTTCTCATCTCAGTTATTGGCAAATTCATTCTTTCACTTGCTGAGGCCAAATCTGAGTCAACCTTGGAGTCTCTATCTCACACTTTGTACCCTTTCTATCAGAAAATACTGGGGACTCTATATTCAAAATGTATCCATTAATCCCAACACTTCTCACAACTCTGGTCTCCATTGTAGTCTATCTTCAAGAGAACAGCTATAGTGATCCTTTAAAAAAATGTATATCAGATTAGGATACTCCTCTGCATACAACTCACCCTTACTCCATAATTCAGCCAGAATAAGAGCCACTTCAAGGCCCTGATCTTTCCTTCCCTTCCATCTGATAGCATTTCCTACTACTCTCTTAAGGGTTCTGTGTTCCAGCCGTAATGGCTTATCTTACATTTCCTGGGACCTGCCAAGCGTGTTTCTGTCTTCAGGCCTTTGCACTTACTGACTCTGCTTGTACCACTCTGCTCCCCGATATCCAGATGCTAATTCCCACACCTTCTTCAAGTCTTTGCTTAAATACTATCATTTTAATCATCATATGTAACATTGCACCTACTATCCCATAGCATTTCCCTGGTCTTTTTAGCACTTATTTTACAAAATACTATCAAGTGTATAGTTTAATATTTTACATTGTAACTGAGGAGACATAGTAAGCTTCTTAAGGGCAAGAATTCTGATCTGGTTCCTTGACATAGCCCAAGGATCTGGACTGCACTTGGCATAGTTAGGTTCTCTATTAGCACTGTATGAGTAAGTGAATTTTAAAAGGTATTGCAATGTGGTAGTGCCTATTGGTTCCAATTCTGAAATAGTGAACATTTTAACAAAACATGATAAAGAATTCTCTTGGAAGATATTTTCTGAATGAAAAAAAATTGAAACAAGTATAGATCATTCTTTTAATGTTAAATATACAAATTATACTCATCTGACAATTTATAAAATTAAATTTTTTATATTGCAATAATTAGACTCTGCCCATACTTCATATTTTCGTCTCCAAATACCAAACTGAAAAAACTCATACATCCTACTACCTTAGGAAGGTAAAAAGACACCACTTGGTCCTTTGGATCATATAATCCTTGACCGTTTAGTTTCATGCAGTTTCAATAGTCATGTCTGCCAAACTGAAGACAGAAAATCAATTCTACCTCCTGCCGTTGCTGCTCAGGACTATATCACTGAGCCTTTGAAAGGACACCTTCTCAAAAACGGCATGGGGTAAACTGCTTTCTAATACAAGTAAAACAACCTTGACTCTGAACATCACTTGGGGGTGAATCTAGTTCTCTGGGCTCTTTGCTTCATTTTGAAAGAATTTTTCAGAGTTATAGATATAATCTCTCTGTCTCTCTCTCTCTCTCTCACACACACACTCACACACACCTGAAATAGGATTTTTGCTTACACTGCCTATAACTTTGCATTTTAAATCCAAGTATGATTCTTAAAAATTTGGCACAAATCATCTCTCCTCTTGTTCTTCTTCATTTCGCAACCAGAAATAACTGGACTTAAAGCCCTTACATTTATTCATGACTGTAAAATATGATTTGCCCTCTGAAGTGTATATTTCTCATGATGGCCAGCAAAGCTGAAGTATTGACTCTGCACTTGTTTGCTGTGGTTGTTTCCTCCTCAAACTCCATCATAATCACGCAGCTGTGTGTGTCTTTGACAGCAACACACATTGCTTTTCATTAGGGTCGTTTAAAAGAAATTTGCCACTATTTAGACGTTTGACCAATAGCTATATTTCTCAAATCTTCAAAAGCAATTCTGTCCAGCTGTCAGTTTTTAGTTTATTTTAAAAAGGAATATTTTTGCCACACACAATATCAACAGACCATGTGATAAAACTCAAGACCCATACTAAGAAAAATTCTACTTAAAATACAAATAGAAAATGAATACACTTAATTTAAAAATAAAAAGCAAATATCTTAAGTGAGAAGACACTATGATAACCTTAGAATTAATAAGATAATTTGATAAAGTATCTGGCTCCAAGATAAGTATTAAAAATTTTTTGTTCTTCACTATTTTAGCAAAAAATACTAACTATGGCAAAGGAAAACATTCAATTAAAATAACAACCAAAAGTTAAAACACTCAGGCATTAATTTAACAAAGAAGATATAGGACCTATATGAAGAATGATATTAAGAGATGCAACACATTATCTGAACAAATGGAAAGGTAGATCATGTTCTTGGATGAAAAGTCTAAATATAAAATTTTCATTTTATCCTTTTAGTATACGAAGTTAGTAAAATTTCCATTTGAATTGCAATTGAGTTTCTTAGAATTGGGTTAAATGACCTTAGAGATCTTAACCCCCAAATAGCTTTAAGACATTAAAACAACAGTGAGGGTCAGTTTGTCATGTGTCAACACACCTTATGAAGCCACTTTCATCACTTGATAAGGGCCAAAGAATAGTAAGACATTGGGAAACTGAACACTTTCATCTTCCATCAGATAGAAAAATATATTCCAGTCTGTTTAATGAATTAGATGCCAAAAATTGAGCAAAAAAATCTTGCATAGAAAACTAGAATACTAAATTTATAATATAAGTACCTTACTTCAACACTACAAAATTATAAGCTACAAAGTGAACATGTGTAAGTGTTCTTTTAAAATTGTTTATGATGTATTTTCCACAGTTATGGTTAAACAAGTGTTTTAACATTTTTATTAGAGTATAATTGTTTTACAATGGTGTGTTAGTTTCTGCTGTATAACAAAGTAAATCAGCTATATGTATACATATATCCCCATATCCCCTCCCTCTTGCTTCTTCCTCCCCCTCTCACTAACCCACCCCTCTAGGTGGTCACAAAGCACCGAGCTGATCTCCCTGTGCTACGCGGCTGCTTCCCACTAGCTATTTTACATTTGGTAGTGTATATATGTCCATGCCACTCTATCACTTCCTTCCAGCTTACCCTTCCCCATCCCCGTGTCCTCAAGTCATTCTCTACATCTCGTGTCTTTATTCCTGTCCTGACCCTAGGTTCTTCAGAAACTTTTTTTTTTTAGATTCCATATACATGTGTTAGCATATGGTATTTGTTTTTCTCTTTCTGACTTACTTCACTGTGTAATGACAGACTCTAGGTCCATCCACCTCAGTACAAATAACTCAATTTCATTTCTTTTTATGGCTGAGTAAGATTCCATTGTAAATATGTGCCACATCTTCTTTATCCATTCATCTGTAGATGGACACTAGGTTGCTTCCATGTCCTGGCTATTGTAAATAGAGCTGCAATGAACATTGTGGTACATGACTCTTTTTGAATTATGGTTTCTCAGGATATATTCCCAGTAGTGGGATTGCTGGGTCATATGGTAGTTCTATTTTTAGTTTTTTAAAGACCCTCCATACTGTTCTCCATAGTGGCTGTATCAATTTACATTCCCACCAACAGTGCAAGAGGGTTCCCTTTTCTCCACACCCTCTCCAGCATTTATTGTTTGTAGATGTTTTGATGATGGCCATTCTGACTCGTGTAAGGTGATGCCTCATTGTAGTTTTGATTTGCATTTCTCTAATGATTAGTGATGTTGAGCATCCTTTCATGTTTTTCTTGACAATCTGTGTATTTTCTTTGGAGAAACGTCTATTTAGGTCTTCTGCCTATCTTTGAATTGGGTTGGTTTTTTTTTTTGATATTGAGCTGCATGAACTGCTTGTAAATTTTGGAGATAAATCCTTTGTTAGTTGCTTCATTTGCAAATATTTTCTCCCATTCTGAGGGTTGTCTTTTCATATTGTGTATGGTTTCCACTGTTGTGCAAAAGCTTTTAAGTTTCATTAGGTCCCATTTGTTTATTTTTGTCTTTATTTCCATTTCTCTAGGAGTTGGGTCCAAAAGGATCTTGCTGTGATTTATGTCATAGAGTGTTCTGCCTATGATTTCCTCTAAGAGTTTTATAGTGTCTGGCTTTACATTTAGGTCTTTAATCCATTTGAGTTTAGTTTTGTGTATGGTGTTAGGGAGTCTTCTAATTTCATTCTTTTACATGTAGCTGTCCAGTTTTCCCAGCACCACTTATTGAAGAGGCTGTCTTTTCTCCATTGTATATTCTTGCCTCCTTTATCGAAGATAAGGTGACCATATATGCGTGGGTTTATCTCTAGGTTTTCTATCCTGTTCCATTGATCTATATTTCTGTTTTTGTGCCAGTACCATACTGTTTTGATTACTGTAGCTTTCTAGTATAGTCAGAAGAAAGGGAGCCTAATTCCTCCAGCTCTGCTTTTCTTTCTCAAAATTGCTTTGGCTCTTCAGGGTCTTTTGTGTTTCCATACAAATTGTGAAATTTTTTGTTCTAGTTCTGTGAAAAATGCCATTTGTATTTTGACAGGGAGTGCATTGAATCTGTAGATTGCTTTGGGTAGTATAGTCGTTTTTATGATGCTGATTCTTCCAATCCAAAAACATGGTATATCTCTCCATATGTTTGTATCATCTTTTATTTCTTTCATCAGTGTCTTATGGTTTTCTGCATACAGGTCTTTTGTCTCCTTAGGTAGGTTTATTCCTAGAAATTTTATTCTTTTTGTTGCAATGGTAAATGGGAGTGTTTCCTTAATTTCTCTTTCAGATTTTTCATCATTAGTGTATAGGAATGCAAGAGATTTCTGTGCATTAATTTTGTATCCTGCTACTTTACCAAATTCACTGATTAGCTCTAGTAGTTTTCTGGTAGCATCTTTAGGATTCTCTATGTATAGCATCATGTCATCTGCAAACACTGACAGCTTTGCTTCTTCTTTTCCAGTTTGGATTCCTTTTATTTCTTATCCTTCTCTGATTGTTGTGGCTAAAACTTCCAAAACAATGTTGAATAATAGTGGTGAGAGTGGGCATCCTTGTCTTATTCCTGATTTTAGAGGAGATGGTTTCAGTTTTTCACCATGAGAATGATGTTGGCTGTGGGTTTGTAATATATGGCCTTTATTATGTTGAGGTAAGTTCCCTCTATTCCTACTTTCTGGAAGGTTTTTGTAATAAATGGGTGTTGAATTTTGTCAAAAGCTTTTTCTGCACCTATTGAGATGATCATATGGTTTTTATCCTTCAATTTGTTAATATGGTTTATCACATTGATTGTTTTGCATATACTGAAGATTCCTTGCATTCCTGGGATAAACCCCACTTCATCATGGTGTATGATCCTTTTAATGTGCTGTTGGATTCTGTTTGCTAGTATTTTGTTGAGGAATTCTGCACCTATGTTCAACAGTGATATTGGAATGTAGTTTTCTTTCTTTGTGACATCTCTGTCTGGTTTTGGTATCAGGGTAATGGTGGCCTCATAGAATGAATTTGGGATGTTCCTCCCTCTGCTATATTTTGGAAGAGTTTGAGAAGGATAGGTGTTAGCTCTTCTCTAAATGTTTGATTGAATTTGCTTGTGAAGCCATCTGGTCCTGGGCTTTGGTTTGTTGGAAGAATTTTAATCACAGTTTGAAATTCAGTGTTTGTGACTGGTCTGTTTATATTTTCTAATTCTTCCTGGTTCAGTTTTGGAAGGTTATGCTTTTCTAAGAATTTGTCCATTTCTTCCAGGTTGTCCATTTTATTGGCATAGTTGCTTGTGATAATCTCTCATGATCCTTTGTATTTCTGCAGTGTCCGTTGTTACTTCTCCTTTTTCATTTCTAATTCTGTTGATTTGAGTCTTCTCCCTTTTTTTCTTGATGAGTCTGGCTAATGGTTTGTCAATTTTGTTTATCTTCTCAAAGAACCAGCTTTTAGTTTTATTGATCTTTGCTATTGTTTCCTTCATTTCTTTTTCATTTATTTCTGATCTGACCATTATGATTTCCTTCCTTCTGCTAACTTTGGGGTTTTTTGTTCTTCTTTCTCTAATTGTTTTAGGTATAAAGTTAGGTTGTTTATTTGAGATGTTTCTTGTTTCTTTAGGTAGGTGTGTATTGTTATAAACCTCCCTCTTAGAACTGCTTTTGCTGCATGCAATAGGTTTTGGGTCATCGTATTTTCATTGTCATTTGTTTCTAGGTATTTTTTGATTTCCTCAGTGATCTTCTGGTTAGTAAGTAGTGCATTGTTTAGCCTCCATATGTTTGTATTTTTTTACAGATTTTTTCCTGTAATTGATATCCAGTCACATAGCATTGTGGTCTGAAAAGATACTTGATACAATTTCAATTTTCTTAAATTTACCAAGGCTTGATTTTTGACCCAAGATATGATCTATCCTGGAGAATGTTCCATGAGTACTTGAGAAGAAAGTGTATTCTGTTGTTTTTGGATGGAATGTCCAATAAATATTAGTTATGTCCATCTTGTTTAATGTGTCATTTAAAGCTTGTGTTTCTTTATTTTCATTTTGGATGATCTGTCCATTGGTGAAAGTGGGGTGTTAAAGTTCCCTACTATGATTGTGTTACTGTCGATTTCCCCTTTTATGGCTGTTAGCAATTGCCTTATGTATTGAGGTGCTCCTTTGTTGGGTGCATAAATATTTACAATTGCTATATCTTCTTCCTGGATTGATCCCTTGATCATTATGTAGTGTCCTGCTTTGTCCCTTGTAATATTCTTTATTTTAAAGTCTATTTTGTCTGATATGAGAATTGCTATTCCTGCTTTCTTTTGATTTCCATTTGTATGGAATATCGTTTTCCATCCCCTCACTTTCAGTCTGTATGTGTCCCTAGGTCTGAAGTGGGTCTCTTGTAGACTGCATATATACGGGTCTTTTTTTGTATCCATTCAGTCAGTCTATGTCTTTTAGTTGGAGCATTTAATCTACTTACATATAAGGGAATTATCAATATGTATGTTCCTTTTACCATTTTCTTAATTGTTGTGGGTTTGTTATTGTAGATCTTTTCCTTCTGTTGTGTTTCCTGCCTAGAGAAGTTCCTTTAGCATTTGTTGTAAAGCTGGTTTGGTGGTGCTGAATTCTCTTAGCTTTTGCTTGTCTGTAAAGTTTTTAACTTCTCCATCAAATCTGAATGAGATCCTTGCTGGGTAGAGTAATCTTGGTTGTAGGTTTTTCCCTTTCATCACTTTAAGTACGTCCTGCCACACCCTTCTGGCTTGCAGAGTTTCTGCTGAAAGATCAGCTGGTAACCTGATGGGGATTCCCTTGTATGTTATTTGTTACTTTTCCTTTGCTGTTTTTGATATTTTTTCTTTGCATTTAATTTTTGATAATTTGATTAATATGTGTCTTGGCATGTTTCTCTTTGGATTTATCCTGTATGGGACTCTCAGTGCTCCCTGGACTTGATTGACTATTTCCTTTCCCATATTAGGAAATTTTCTAGTATAATCTCACTAATCATATCATTCTTCCCATAACTGAGACATGGTACCCAATATGCTTTAATGATCTTAGATGATGTGGCCTTCTTTTCCTTCATTATCCTCCTGATTTCATCTTCTATTCACTCTGTTTAAGCTTCACTGGGATACCTCTGGTAGTTTCTCACCTTATGGCCATTTACCAACTGTTTCCTTGTGTCACCTTTTTTCCAGTTATGAACATGGCTTGCTACCTCACCTCCTCTAAGGTTTATCTCAATGCCACTTTCTCAAGGAGGCCTACTGTAACAATCCAATATAGAACTGCACTCATCATACCTATCCCCATATTAACTATTTACAAAATAAATTCCATATAGGTTTTAAAGGGAAAGGCAAGAATAGAAAATATGAACATCTACATATCTGTATGTCCTAGGAAAAGAGAACATGATTGTCATTAGACTTCAAACCTCAAGTTATAAAAGAAATAAAACTTCTGGCCTCATAAATATTAAAGATTTTCTGACATCAATCCCATAAGCTAAATTAAGAAACATTAAATTTGACTTTTACTCAGGAGATAGCTGAGGTATTAATAGCCACAATTTGCAAAGAAAATTTTCAAATTAAAAATAAAACAAAACCAGTCCAATAGAGAATGGACAAAAGTTATAGATAAGCAATCCATAGATTAGCACAAACGGCCAATTAAACCTATGAAACAACATGCAAAGGCAGTGTAGTCAGCAAATAACGACATCCCTTCAATTCTATCCTGTGGAAGTAAAGTCACTTTGTAAATATTTAACAAATGTATTCATGCACATTGTTATCCTTGGAGGATAAACCTAGAAGTAAATATTAATAAGGGAACATATGAATATATCTTGGTAGGCCCACACCATAGAATATTCTGCAGCCATTAAGAAATGTGAGTTTAATACTCAAGTTGACTTGATAGAGTTTTCATGAGTCTTTGTAGAGAAAAATAAGATGTAGAAACATATAATTTAAGTTTGGTAGATTAATGGCTAAAAACCTATGTGTGTGTGTGTATGCATGCATTTGTGTATAAGTGTTGTATATATATAATGTATGTCATATATAATACCAATTATATATATTTATATAAATATGGAGTTAATAGGGTAGTATGCATATTACATTAACATGGTTCATAGGGGTGTATCTGGAGGTGAGTTGCTAAGGTAAATGGATTGCTGATATGGCAAAACAGTAAGGAGAGAGGTGGAAATAGATATAGGGAAAAATGAATATACCTAAACACGGAATGTATGATTCATTTTTGAAAGCATGTGTGTACATTTGCATGACATTTAAAAAATTTTAAAGATGAGAAAGTTAGGCTTAGAAATATAAACATAAATACCAAAAATTAGTTGTTACCAGGTGATCTTTGAAGTCCTTCTTCAAAGGAATACTCTTGATCAATATGTTTTAAGTGAAATGACCAGTAAACGAATGTATTGCGAAGATCAGTAAGAAACATGGACTAACAGAAAATAAAAAGCATATCAAACACTACAAAACCAGCAGGCAATGATAAAGACTCATCATTAGGATATAACAAAACTATTCACTCATGTATCATAAAATTATCATCAGTATTGTAATGAATAACAGTTGATACTTGTTAAACCTCACTCAGACATGTTTTTTATGTATATATACTTATTATTTTATATGATGTTCCTATAATATACAATTTCATTCCAAAGAATGAATTTAGTTATTTCAGTGAGATAAGTCTGATCTTATAATCTTAAATCCTGGATTCTATTTAAAAAACACTTAAAGCTTTGTTAAGAAGTATAACATGACCACATGCATGAAATGACCTCTGTATTCACTTACCCTTTGCCACGCTTAGGTTTTTTACTTTTTTGTTTTATGTCCCATGTATGTATCTTATATCTCAAACTCAACATATTTATCACCTTTAAAAATACTCTCATGCATGGATTTCTAAAGCAAATTGAACTCTCATTTCAAAAGTCATTTATTATTTTGGAAAAGCATTTGTTTTAACGAACTCCAGTTCCAAAAAAATCCATATATACTTAAGAGACAACCTCATTAATCTTAGAACTCAGAAAGATATAACTGCATTCTGAAGACATCAGTTCAATGTATTATTGCTTAATGAACCCTATACTGAAATAATTAGCAAGATGTAGTACTGGCATTTAATCAAAGTATGGCATCATGAGTCTTATTTAGGTTGTTGATTCATTGCAAAACACATACAACAGAAAGTTTCACGCTGAAATAAAATTTTTCATAATACTCATGAGCTCACCTGCCTCACTGTTGACTATTTTGCTAATTATTAATCAGCTAAAAAAGGCCCAGCACTATTAAGGGTCACATTTAAACTCTCACTGGCAAGTAATTGGAAGTTGAAGAGACTCTTACTCTTTCCTTCTCCATACAGCTCTTATTACAATTAACACCAGCTGAAAACTATTGTCATTGAAAAATGTTGTCCACCTGCTGACAAAACTTGAATGACTACCCCATTGTGTTCCTTTGAGTGAACTCCACAACCAAACATTCACTGCTCTACACAGCTACAATTCACTTTGCAATCTTATTTCCACTATTAGACCTCATGTACTTAGTATTCACTGGTCATACCCTATTCATTTCAACCTTTTAATCTTGCAGTGGAATTCCTTAATGGGATGATTACCCACTCCTGTAATTGACCCTACCTATCCTGCAGCTGCAGCTAGTGTGTAATTTCTTTCAGGAAGCTGTTTTTTTGCCTTTTGTCCATTGTTGCCTATGGATAACCCTCCTTTTTATTCTGATAGATATTTGTTTTCATCTCTCTTAAAGAGGGTTTCATATTCTGCTCTTTAATCCAACTATCAGCACAATTGCTTTAGTCCACCCCAACTAAACTGTAAGCTCCTGGAACAAAGTTATCCTGTTTTACCCAGATTTGTATTATATCTCACATAAGGCCTAGCTCAGTGCTGTGCATCTACTCAAAAGTCAATGATAAAGGTTTATCAGGACTACTAGAAAATTGTATTCTAGAATGCCAGCAAATATCTGGGCATGAAAAGATTAATGGACATTGAGTAGGGGTTCTGAGTTTCTTAGTATTATTAATTAAGGATTTTTTCCAGATCATTAAATTTTGTATAGCATTTTATTGTGGAGGAAAACACACTTATATCAACACCTATAAATTGGTAGACATTGTATTAGAAGTATAGTCTGCTTAATTTATACACAAGCTCCCATGTAAGTTATTTTCTGTGAGTTTAGTTCAAAAACTGTAACCAAATTTGAAGTTATTACTGTGACAAAGGTAAAATAATGATAATACAAGCTAGCCAAAATGGACCCAAGTTGTGTTTCTTCCTGACCAGGGTAACAGATGATACAGAATTTAAATTTAAAATCATCACCAAATTCTACACGTTTGAAATTTTAATAATCGGTATGAATATATCCATGACATGTTATATATAGTAGGAGCAGGGGAAAGATGTATTGAGTATCCTGGCAGACACTAGAATAGACCATTAGACCCTCATGAAAATTCTATGTGCTAGGTATGTTCACTCCTTTTGCAGATGTGGAAAAGGGAAATTATACTCAAGGTCACACAACTAACGCATGGCAGAGCCAGGATTAGGTCCCGAGTCAAAATCATGTCAAACCTCTTTGTACAGTTTTTAACACGCCTGGCCTACACCATGGCTGGCTTCTTAGCTTTCAGGCCTCAAGATGACCACTACCTGGTCAGAGGGACTCTCTGGACACGCTGATTAATAGAATCTTTAACTACCACTCCACTTAATTTCTATGACCATGGTTTCTTCCACAATATTCATGACTTCTTACTGTTTTGGCTCTTATAAAAAATACCACAAACTGAGTAGTTTATAAAGAACAGAAATGTATTACAGTTCTGGAGACTGGAAGTCTGAGATCAGGGTGCCAGCATGGTCGGGCGAGAGCCCACTTCTGGTCGGTCACAGATTTCTCACAGAAGAGGCAAGGGAGCCCACTCAGGCCTCTCTTATAAGGGTGTTAATCTTATTGATGAGGGCAGAGCCCTCAAGACATACTCATCTCTCAAAGGGCTCATCTACTGATAGCATCACATCGGGTATTAGGATTTGAACATGTGAATTTGAGGGGGACACAAATATTCAGACCACAGCACTGACCATCAGTATCTTCCTTGTTTGTTTAGTTATCTGGTGTCTATATCTCCCAAAGAAACTTAATATCCATGAGGACAAGGACTATTTTTTTGATCACTGCTACACCCGCAATGCCTAGACCAGTGGCTATCTTGACCAGCAACATTAATATCACCTGGAACTTGTTATAAATGCAAATTTGTGGGTGCTACTCCGGGTCTACTAAATCAGAACCTCTAGGGAAGAGATTAGTAATCAGTGTGTGCTGTCTCAAGCTCTCCAAGTTATTTTCATGCTTGCTGAAATTTAAGAACCACTGGTCTAGAATAAGGCTTAATAAACGTGATGGGTTAAAAAAACATATGAATGAATTTAAGTAACATAATAAGTAAAAATTTCAAACATATGTAACATAATAATATAAAAGAATATATTATGAAAATAACACAGTAAAATAGTATAAACTAGACAGTATCATTTGTATACAATTAATTGAGATAAATGTTAATACCATAGGTTTTTTTTGTTTCGCCTATCTCCCTCTCTTTAGCCACTGGGAATTCTAAGAAAAAAAAACTTTGTATCCTTACAGGTGATTAGTCCCAGCTTGAACAGACCAGATTAAATATGTAATTTCTGGCTCAATCACTTGGTCTTAGTTTTCTTTCAGGAAGTACGAAGTTATGTGCTTCAGCACAGTGTGAAAAAAGTAGCCAAGCCCTTTTCTCAGTCCTTCTCATAGGCTGGCATTTGAAATGATACCTTTCATAAGATTATTGAAGAACTGGTAAGGAGTACCTGCATGAGCATCCCTGAAACTTGAATTCTGATGAAGAATGAAATTAATTAAATACCCAGATTCAACAAGATTTAAATGATTTATGTGGCTTCCTCCTGAAGCAGCAGATTCTCATTATAATAAAATTAGTTGAATTTCAAATTAATCAAGCAGGTCAATTACAAAACTATAAGACCAGCTGATCAGCTCCATCCTTGGGAAGTAGAATGAAGTTAGTTTTATAAATTATAAGGAAAATGATGAAATGCTTCAGTTCTGACACACAGAGCCCTTGGAGCTCAGTGCTTCTCTTCACCAATATGTCTTTACTGAATCATACCACATAGTATAATTAGTTTTCTCTTTAATCAATGATGTAATGGCCTTATACATCACAAATATGGTACAGGATTCTATGTCTAAATTTAAGATAGGCTTTGAAAATAAAACAGTTTAAACAAGAATCAGCGTGCCAGAATTTGAACAGCTATTTGTCTATTTTTCAGTAACAGGCAGGCAGTGTCAATTGTAAGCAAAAAGACTCGTTATTTTGAGTCTAGAAATAATTATATATGATGGCAATGATTTAGCATTCATTTAAGATATCTTGGTGAAATATTTTTATCATCCTTTGCAAATGAATAACACAAAATCATCCGGGTTAGGTAATAAGATTAAGAAGGCAACAATATCTATGAGTTTGATTTTGTAAGGATTTTCTACCCCTGAGGTCTGCTCTCTTTGGGAATTTTCATGTTTTCCTGGAGTGTGAGTGCTGTACCTAATCACACCAACAAGCACTCCTTCAACACGGCCACATCTCTAACAGTATGTCACCTCCACACCCCAGAGGCACACACTCCGTCTCAGTCAGAGTAACAAGGTCTGAAGAAATTTGAGAGAATCTTTTATTGTGAGTGGCATCATCACATTTTTCCTTTTTTTTAATCACTATGAAATGGCCTGTTTCTTTTCTTTTTTTTAATTAATTTTTATTGGAGTATAGTTACTTTACAATGTTGTGTTAGTTTCTGCTGTACAGTGAAGTGAATCAGCTATATGTATACATATATCCCCTCTTTTTTGGATTTCCTTCCCATTTAGGTCACCACAGAGCACTGAGTAGAGTTCCCTGTGCTGTACAGTAGGTTCTCATCAGTTATCTATTTTATACATAGTAGTGTGTATATGTCAATCTCAATCTCGCAATTCATCCCACCCCCTTTTTCTCTATTTCTAATGGGAAATATAGTTTTAAATGTTTGTATAAAAAGTATTTTTACTATTATGTAACAATTATTTCTCACAAATCCCTTTTCTTCTTCACTGCACATAACATTTCTGCATATACACCCATTCAGTGACCAATTTTTACATTCCCAACACCTTCAGCCAAGAGGAGTTAGCTACTGCAGACAGTAGGATTTCAGGCAATTTCAGGATAATATGAAGGTACTGATTTTGTTTCCGTCCAAAATGCTTTACTGCCAGTTTGGATACACTGATTATTATATGATGCCAGGCCTTGATAGATTATTTGGAGTTGATATCTGTCACAGAATGTATTCATTTCTTTTTCATTAAATTTAATTGAGTTACTTGCTATCAAATTGAATACTAATAAAAGTAGAATATTAATCATTTGCCATAGATTCAAATTTTGAAATGAGTTGTCAATAAAACTTACCTCTTATCTTAAATACAACATATATATATATATATAATTTATGTATATAAATTTCAAAGAGCTAATTTAGTCATGGTACTTTAAAAAAAATAACAGTAAGTACACCAGCTGTGAGGTAGTTGAGCAGGAGGTATTTAGTGGAAGATCACTCCATCTGTCTTGGCACCAACATAGAAAGGTTATACATGTTTCCTGCTTGTACTACACACACACACACACACACACACACACACGTCATACATAAACAAACAACTTGAAGACACTCCAACAATCTCACCCAAAGGCAGACTAGATGCATTGTTTTAGATTATCTGTGGAAAGGGTCCTGCCTAAATCAGTTAAATAAATCTCTTCAAAACTTGACTAAAAGTGGGTTTACTTTCCCAGCAATAAGAAAGCTTTGAAAATGAAATCTCAAATAAAAATATATTTTAAAGCTTATTTTTTCCAACAATGATGTAACTTCTTAGAAATGACTTTAAGACATAAAAATAAATGAAGTTATTTCAAGACACGAAGAAATAAGGGCAACTGATATAACAGAATTGGCAAGTACATCACTGAATACAAAATATTTGTGGATCAACAAGACAACATTTTTGTAGCTTTTAGCAAACATTTATTTCACACTTACTTGTGTTAAGTGCTTATGCCTGGGATACACTGATGATCAAGATTCACAGGTTTCCTGGCTTTCTTAATCTTACGGTCTAGTAAGAGAGAGAGAACAACCAAAAAAAAAAAGTTTCTAAATATAACTTTATGGGAAATAGGTGATGTAAGTAACAAGGAAAAAAAAAAAAAAACCTAAAATAAAAAAAAGCAAACATGTTCATGCCAACTAAGAAATAAGTTTGACCTGATACCATAAAATTTCCAGAAGAAAACATAGGTAGAAAGCTCATTAACATCAGTCTTGGAAATGATATTTTGGATTCGACACCAAAAACAAACACAACAAAAGCAAAAAAGAAAAAAGAAAAGAAAGTTGGGACTACATCAAACTAAAAAGCTTCTGCTCAGCAAAGGAAACCATCAACAAAATGTAAAGGCAAACTATTGAGTGGGAGAAAATATTTGCAATCATTCAGCTGACAAGGGGTTAATATCCAAAGTATATAAAGAACTCATACAACTCAATAGCAAAAAACTAAACAATTCAATTTAAAAAATGGGCAGAGTAACTGAATAGACATATTTTTTTTTTCTGAAGAAGACATACAGATGGCTGACAGGCACATGAAAATATGCTCAACATCACTAACCATCAGAGAAATGCAAATTAAAACCACAATGAGATATCACCTCACACCTGTCAGAATGGCTATCATCAAAAAGACAAGAAATAACAGTGTTGGTGAGGATGGGGAGAAAAGGGAATCCTTGTGCACTATTGGTGGGAATATAACTTGACGGAGCCACTGTGGAAGACAGGATGGAAGTTGCTGAAATCATTAAAAATAGAACTACCATATGATCCAGCAACTTCATTTTTGACTATTTATCCAAGGAAAATGAAAACACTAATTTAAAAAGATATGTGGTCCCCCATGTTTATTGCAGCATTTTTTACAATAGCTAAGATATGGAACAACTTTAGTGTCTACCAATGGATGAATGAATAGTGTGGTACAGGCACGGCTTGTTTTATTACACTTTAAACTGTGCAATAAATTGTGCTTCACAGATAATGTATTTTTTACAAATTGAAGATTTGTAGCAACACTGCAGTGTCAGATGATGGTTAGCATTTTTTAGCAATGAAGTATTTTTTTTAATTAAGATCTGAACATTGTTTTTTAGACACAATGCTATCGCACTGCTAATAGACTACAGTACATTGTAAACATAACTTTTATAAGCACTGGAAAACCAAAAAATTCATGTGATTTGCTTTATTGAGATATTCGCTTTACTGTGATATTTGTTTTGTTGCGATATTCACTTTATTGCAGTGGTTTGGAACTGAACCGGCAATAACTCAGAGGTATGCCTGCACACACACGCACACGCACACACACACACACACACACGCAGCGGAATATTATTTGGCCATAAAAAAAAAGAATGAAATTTTGCCATTTATAACAACATGGATGAAACTTGAGGGCGTTATTCTAAGTAAAATAAGCCAGGCATAGAAAGGAAAATACCCTATGATCTCACTTATATATGGACTCTAAAACAAAATAAAATAAAACAAAACACGGAGTTCATAGATACAGAGAACAGGTTGGTGATTGCCGGATGTGGGAAGGTGGAGAGTGGGAGAAATGAGTGAAGGGGGTCAAAAGATATAAATTTGCAGTTAAAAAATAAGTAAGTCATGGGGATGTAATGTACAGCATGGTGACTATAGTTAAAAATACTATATCGAATATTTGAAAGCTGCTGAGAGAGCAGATCTTAAAGTTCTAATCACACAAAAAAAATTGTAACTAAAATATCAGGTCATTTTTACAACAAAACTTTTGCCCTGATTTGACAGGAAATAATTTTTTTTCTGGAAAAAAAAGAAATAAATTTAGAGATTTCAGAATAAAACAATAGGGATAGTTTACATACATCTCAAAATTATTTGCTTTTTACTTTGTAAATGAATACCCAACTGTGTTTTAAAATGATTCTTTTGGACAAAGTAACTATATATACAACTTCTCACAAATTCATGTAATCATTAAAGTTAGAAACACCTGAGAAGATTATACAATCATAATCTTCCAAAACCAGTTTCTGTTTGAGGAAAAATGCGTTCTGCTAAGAGCACATTAAATTATTAAAAAAAAAGAAAGTTTATAAAATGTAAATTATCCTTCCTTATTTCTTTGATTTGAGTCCAACTACTTAGGTTTTCAGGGAAGAGCTGATGTAAATGAGAAAATCGTTTCCACAAATCCTAGCCCAAATGATTGTAGCTAGATTTCTTTTATCCAATAATGCTGAGAAATTATCATGAGAAAAAAGTTCAAGCATCTACTGTGGAATAGGAGTAATACTGAAAAGCTTCTGTGAATGAAGACTATTTCTTTTCAAAAAGTGTACAGAAGAGTGAAGAAAAAAATGAAGCAGTAATATGAGGGAAGGCACAGATCAGTTTCCCAGTTTCACTATAAAGGGTTTGACAAAAGAGCAAGTTACCTGTAAAATGCATTTTCCACATTTTACCTCTTTTCTAATCTATAAAATAATAAGGTAGCTGTAAATCATAGGGTGTTGTAAAGAAAATGTAAAAAAAAATAGCATGTAAAGTATTTAGAACAATACATGACATAAAACAATGGTTATTTACTGAGCATAATGTAATTAAGCAACATCTATCTACTCCCTTGTTTTCATCCTCCCTAACAGAAATCTAGCTTTATTAGGATATCCACACTTTTCTACTCCCTGCCTTTGAACATTTTCTGCCAAGTGACCAGTTCCATCCCTAACCTCCTGAGAGATTTCTGATTGATCTGAAGCACTCATGGAGTTCTATTTTACCTGTCAGTGATTGGATTGGCTAGGAGTGAGGAATAAAATCTGTACAGTGACATGTTAGTGTAATTCTAGGAAAGGTTTAATCATTCTCTTTTTTTTAAATAAATTTATATTTTTAAAATTTATTTATTTTTGGCTGCACTGGGTCCTCGTTGCTGCATGTGGGCTTCCTCTAGTTGCGGTGAGTGGGGGCTACCCTTCGTTACGGTGTGCGGGCCTCTCATTGTGGTGGCTTCTCTTGTTGCGGAGCACAGGCTCTAGGGGGGTGGGCTTCAGTTGTTGTGGCTCGCGGGCTCAGTAGTTGTGTCTCACGGGCTCTAGAGCGCAGGCTCAGTAGTCGTGGTGCACAGGCTTAGCTGCTTCACAACATGTGGGATCTTCCTGGAGCAGGGATTGAACCCGTGTCCCCTGCATTGGAAGGAGGATTTCTTAACCACTGCACCACCAGGGAAGTCCCAAGGAATGGTTTACTCATTCTTAAAAAGGATACATTGGAAATGATTGCCTCTGAGCAGTGCTGATTCAGTATGAAATGCCTAGATTGGGGGGAGGGGTAGTAATATTGTAAACACAGGGGGAGGCATCTTTGTATGGAACTTCTATTGAGGTTGCTAAAATGGACAAATGGAAGGAACTTGGGACTTTAATGACATAACTGTACCATATTTTATTTTAAGTTGTATAAAATAATACATTTCCTATTTGTGTAAGCCAGTCTGAAATGGAATGTACTTTTACCAACCTAAAACCACAAACATCTGGGGACCTCCCTGGTGGTTCAGTGGTTAAGACTTCGCACTTCCACTGCAGGGGGTGCGGGTTCCATCCCTGGTCAGGGAACTAAGGTCCCATATGCCAGGTGGCACGGCCAAAAAAATTTAAAAATAAATTAAATAAAAAATTAAAAAAGATGTATATTGTGTGAAAACAGTTTTAGAAAACACAAACATCTGAAGTAGTACATTATATTAGCAAAAATATGTATTCAAAACATATGAAAATTAGTATATATTCATATGTAATGAATACATTTTATAGTCTTCAAGTAAAGAGATCACACAAATATAATACTGGGATTTGCATTAGCCTGAATTCTTAAAACAGTAGTGTTATTGAGACTATTTTAAAATGTATACGTGTTTTAAGTAGGTTTAATTTTTAGTAATGGAGACTACTCTTTAAAAGTGCAAAAATCCCTTTTGGAAGTCATTCATTCTCACCTATAAACAACATAGTTCTTAGACTTTTTTTTCAAATTCAACAATGAATTCTTTTCATTGAGCATAATTTTCTTGAATAAGGAGTGTTCAGAACTTCTGATAGGGAATATGACTGGATCTAAACTGTGAAATACATAATTTAATTCATAGCTAGAAAACCAACCACTGTGTCCAACTGACCAGGGCATAAACTGCATTAAGGGTAATCTAAAGCCATGGAAGCAGCAAGCCTAATGAAACAAAGCAGTGGGGCAGAAACAGTTAAGTGTGCTTTTTTTGCTTTTTTTTGCTTTTTTTTTTTAATTGAAGTATAGTTGATTTATAATGTTGTGTTAGTTTCAGGTGTACAGCAAAGTGATTCAGTTCTACATGTATATATATTCTTTTTCAGATCTTTTGCCTTATAGGTTATTACACAATATTGAGTATAGTTTTCTGTGTTATATACAGTAGATCCTTCTTGGTTATGTATTTTATGTATAGTAGTCTGTATATGTTCATCCCAAACTCCTAATTTATCCCCTCCCCTTTCCCCTTTGGTAACCATAAGTTTGTTTTCTATATAGATGCTAGATAGATAGATAGATCAATAGATAGATAGATTCTTTTTCAGATTCTTTTCCTGTATAGGTTATTACAAAATATTGGGTATAGTTCTCTGTTTCTTTACAGTAGGTCCTTTAAATGTGCTTTACCTTTGTGTTGGGGTTCCATTTTATAGAATTCTCTAGGATGACTGCACACTGTTCCTTCTTTCTCATTGCATAAACTGACACTCAGCTTTCCTTTGTGACCCTCTCTTGGAGGCTACTCATTCTCCAGCATTTTGCATTCTTCAGGATCTGATAATAGGATCAGTGTCTTCTTCACTTCTCAATGTCACTTCTAGATGATCCTCTACCCTTTCAGAAACCTCTGCTTTAAGACTTCCACTTCCAGCTAAAATAAAGCAGCCAGCAGCAAGCCAAAGATCTAGGTGTGTATGGGAACTATTGCAATTTGATAAAGAATATCTACAAAAATCTTACTGAATTTTATTCTTGTCCTCCCAGTACCACAAGGCTTCTAACAATGTTGTTGGAAACAGAGAGAGATTGAGAGCATTGGGGGGAGGGGGACTAGACAACAATTAGAAAAACTGAATATGATAAAAAAAAAAAAATAAGTGAATCTGATTATATGGGAGTGTCTCTGAGGCTGTCAGAATTTGGGAAGACAGAATCCTAAAGAAGAGGAAGCCATGAAGAGGTGAGTAAAAATCTGTAGCCATGTATTTTGTCCTCGCATTCACCAATTCTGGGCATGAGGCAAGAGTCCGAGGATCTGGGCAATGAGCCCGGGAAGAGGGATTATACTAAGAGGCAGAGAAAACAGCAGAGCTTTGGCAGTGTCACAGGGCTAAGGAGACAAAAATGAGAGACTTGAAGTGTCCAGATTGAGGTGGAAAGGAGAAGAGAACACCTAAGCCCAATGCTCATCTGGTTTTCCGTAACAAGATTTGTACTGAATTCTGAAACTGTCCGATACACAAAGCTAAGAAGCCAAACAGAAAACCTTAAGAGAGCAAAACAAAAATGTTGGAAGTCTTGTGGTCCTGAGAGACAAGAATAGAGTTCAGGAGGTTTTTTGTAGATATACTTTATCAAATTGTGAATGTTTCCCTACACTCCTGGATTTCTGAGAATTGTTATAGCAAACGGACGGTGAATTTTATCAAATGCTTTTTCTACATGGACTGATATAACCATATGATTTTTCTTCCTTAGCCTGTTAACATGGTAGATTACATTGATTTTTGAGTATTGAACCAGTCTTTCATCCCTGGAATAAACCCTATTTGGTCGTGGTATATCGTTCTTTTTTTATAATACTATATAAAATATAATATTACTGAATTCAATTTGCTAATATTTTGTTGAGGATTTTTACCTATGGATTATTCAGGAAAAATGGTCTTTAGTTTTCTTTTTTGTACTGCTGTTGTCTGGTTTTGATATCAGGGTAATACCGGCCTCATAAAAATAAGGTGGAAATTGTTCCTTCTCTTGGATTTTCTGGAAGAGATTGTGGAGAATTGATGTTAATTCTTTAAATTTTCATACAATTACCCACTGAAACTATCTCAACCTGGAGAGTTATTTTTAAGGAGTTTTTAGTTATGACTGTAATTTCTTTAATAGTTCTAGTGCTCTTCAAAGTATTTTTTTTTATGTTGCTTACATCACTGATAGCTTGTGCTTCTAGAGGAATTGGTCTATTTCATCTAAATTGACAAATTCTGTGTATAGAGTTGTTTTCAGTATTCCCTCATTAATCTTTTCATGTCTGCAGGGTCTGTAACGATATCCTATGTTCATGCCTGTTATTGGTACACATTTGTGTCTTCCCTTTCTTTCTTTGTCAGTCTTGCTAAAAGGTTATGAATTTTATTGATATTTTTAAAGAACCAGACATTTTTTATTCCACTCATTTGTTTCTTTTGTTTCCTTGTTTTCAATTTCATTTGATTGATATCTAGTTTTTATTATTTCCTCCTTCTTCTTTTTCTAATTACTTAAAATAAGAGGTAGATAATAGATGGAAATCTGAGACATTTCTTCTTTTATAATATATGAATTTACTGCTATATATTTCCCTTTCAGATAATGGAGAAAAAACAGGCAAGAGTTATTTCAATTTTATAGAAAGATTTTCAAAGCAACTCTTTCAATGAATAAACATCAACATGCTACCTCTAAAATTGCTATTATAATTTTACACATAAAATAGAACTTTGAAATAGTTTAGCTGCTAGAACTGCTATTTAAGTACACTCAATATATCAAAATATGAAAGAATACCTACTGTATTCAGGACACTGTTGGGCATATAATAGTGAATAATAAATTTTTTCTGCTTTAAAAGACTATCGACTCTTTTTTTTTCTATCTCCAGAGTACATTCATCTATTTCACTCTCTATCCATTTCTCTATTCACAGCACTCATATAAAAATCTGCAGTAGCTTTCTAATGGGTTCCACTGTTTTACAGTTTATTCTCCACACAGCAATAAGAGTGTTCTTTTTAAAAAAGGGGAAAGGGGAAGCAATTTGGGTTATGTCACTTCTTTCCCTTAATTTTGCCAATTATTTTGTATTATATTTAAAATAAAATCCAATCACCATCCTATGACCTAAAGAGCACCAATAATCTGGTCTTGCCTTCTTCTCAGAAGAAGAATTAATCTTCTTCTCAGAATTAATCTCGTAATTAAATTAATCTCGAATCTCGTAACATTCTCTTCTTTTTATTTCTCTCACACGGAAAGTCTTAGGGTCATTTTACTCTGCTGTTCCCGCTCCCTGGAACACTCTGACCTCTAATATTTGCCAGAAATCTGGCAACTTCTTTCACTCAGGGCTCATCTCACCTCAGATGTTTTCTGTTTAGAGAGGCCTTCCGTGACCATTTAATTCAATTTGGCCCTTTAAGACATCTTCTCTAACACAAATATTTGTTGTGCTTATAACTGTTAACAGTATTTTAAATCATTTTGTCCATTTAGTTGTTTTAGTTACTGAAATTCTGTCTCTTCCATTTACCCTTTCTGTCTTTCTCGTTTCTGTATTCTTGGCACTTAAAGCAGTTCCTGGTGTGAGATTAATACTCAGTAAAGATTAAATACAAGGATTATGCAGAATAAAGAGCTTACACAAAATATTATAACGCAAGGCAAAATGTTATAAGTAAAATAAATGTAAAGTATTATCAAAGCACATGTACAGACTGTTGGTTAGGAGTGTGTTTAGAGTTCTAGTGCCGTAACTATTAGCTGTGACTCTGAACAAATTAATGAACTTTCCTGTGACTTTGTTTCCTTATCAGTGAGATAGTAGCAGTAATTACACCATAGAGTTTTGTGGTTCAAATGAAGTTTTACTTGTGAAGCACATGGAATTGTGACTGGCATTAATAAGGCCTCCATAAATATCCTATACTATTAACATTAAATTTTTATATTTGTTATTATCATTATCATTAATGTTATCAAATAATGGAGAGATCTTTGGAATTGAGTAAATTAAAGTTTCAAAGAGGATTTGGCATTTGAAGATAATATAAAAATTTGATCAGAGGGTTATAATCATAAAAGGAAGAATAAATGAATGAATGAATGGTGTTATATACAACATGTATATATCTATATTTACAAATGTAACTTACATGCATATTTATATCTACCTATATACCATATGTCACAGGATACAAAATGCTATACAAAGCAAAACACTTCAATCATACCAATTCTGCTTAGGTAAATTCTAAGAAGAGAAGATAAAATTAAACCCATAGGTCATTATTAGTCTATCTGCTATTTGGGGAGGAGAGGGGAAAGCCAACAACATAATTGGAATCAGAAGATATGTAATACTTCTACTTATGCCTTTCCTTACTGTGGAATCTTGAGCAAGTAACTTAGGCACTAAGATGCTTCCTTTCATTATTCAAATAATAAAATAGCACTAAGAAGATGTACCCCACAGAATTAATGTGGAAGTTAAAGATATTGTATAGGTTAAAAAATTTAGCAGATGATAGAGGGAGTGACCAAATAGGCACTGGCAATAGTTTCACAGATGTGAATATGTACTAACCTTCCAGTAGCAGATAAAAATCAATGAAATATTTATCCTATTTTTATAATAGCTGAAAGATTGCATTGAAAATAAATTTCTACACACTACTTTATGTAAAATATTGATAGATAACTAATAAGGACCTACTGTATAGCACAGGGAACTCTATTCAATACTCTGTAATGACCTGTATGGGAAAAAAATCTAACAAAGAGTAGATACATGTATATGTATAACTGATTCACTGTGCTGTACACCTGAAACTAACACAACATTGTAAATCAACTATACTCCAATTAAATGTTTTTTTAAAAAGTATGTGTGTTCCATAAACAACAAGGATTTACTGTATAGAACAGGGAACTATATTCAATATCTTATAATAACCTATAATGGAAAAGAATCTGAAAATATATATATATATAACTGAATCACTTTGCTGTATACCTGAAACTAACACAATATTGTAAATCAACTATACTTCAATTTAACAAAAAAGTGTGTTCTTCCATACCTTGTAAACTAAAACAACCCAAATAACACAACTTTTGCTCCAAAAAATGAAATAAAATAAATTTCTACAAATGTTCTCATATCATATTGTTATATATTAATATTGCAAAGAGAAAGAGAGTAAAGGAAGGAAAGAGAGACAGAAAGTGCAAACAGACAGGGAAGGAGAAAATAGAAATTTGCAAGTATGCTCTTGGGATAGATAGGTAAAGATAATCTGATCTAAAATAGATGTTCAATAAATATATAGCGTTAAAAAGTATGATTTTATCTTGTCCTCATATTACTAGCAATACCTCTCTCATCTTAGTAGACATAGATAGTTTAAAAAGATTACTTGTATTGTCCAAGTTACTCATTAAGATGCTCATTTCCTTTTGAATTGTCCAGGAAAAAATACAGATTTGTGTTTTAATCTCTCCATTTTGAAAACAAGCTATTACTGTATTCTATTTTTGAGAGGACAAAAATAACGACAATGTTCTGACTGAATATCTCTATTTACATTTCTAATAGAAAACATAACTATTCTTTTGTCTTCTTTAACTTTGAAATGATAGCAACTGATAGTGAGCAAAATGCATATTTAAAAGCAAGATATTTTCTACAGTGCACTATGCCATAATTTAAACAGCTATGGTTTTATCATTGAATAAGCTGAAACTGTACTCATTCAATGCAAGGCAATGAAAATTTTTTGAATTTGTTTTTATTTTGGCTAATAGGACTACCAAAAATGAATTCTGTCCTCTGAAGATGCTACTGTGAGGGAATATGGCCACATTCATTCTGATTATACTGATTTAGAATTGTGTGAACAATACTACTTAACAATTTTATACAATTTAAGATCAGCATCTTGTTCCTCATTTGCATTTCAATATGGTCAAATGAAGAATGGTTTAATAATATCTAGATACTAATCTAATGATTTTTCATGGAAATAATTGGACTATTTGGAGAGTTAAAACTCTGAGATCAATTTTGTATGTCTCAAGATGTATTTGTATATTCTCAAGGACTGTATAGACATGGTCTGCACAACAAAAATAATTATTCCACAGATTTGTTATTTCTATTATGTTAGCAGTCATACAGTAGATTGCTAACATGCAGAAACAAGATCATAACTTTTATTTTGTTTTTCTTCTAATTCTGTTGGCTTGTACTTTCCAAACAATGTGTAAAAAAATAGAGGCAAAAGCAGGCATCATAGTTATGTTTATTGGTTATCTTGCTGGTATTATACTGTTAATATTATATTTAATAATTAGCTATTGGAAATGAAAAGTATCTAATGCTCTAGAAGGTATACAAATGAGGTCACCTCTCCTCATTTCTACCTCTAGTTCAATGTGTTGTGTGTTAGACTTGGCTCTATCCTGTATTTGACCTTACCAACAAAGACATATAGTCCATCCAGGAAGGAGTTCCAAGAGAAGGCATGTAACTCAGGACAAAACCCCTCTGAACAAACCTAGATAACTCCTTTCTGTATGTTTCAAATGGGACCATCCTATACTTTAGAATTTCATTTTGAGCTTATAATGCCTGGTAAATTATTCAGGTAAAAACTTCATTGTGTAATATCCTCATCTCTGCTCCTGTGGATCCGCGCAATCTGCGGGGTGATGTGCGTCAGTTTAACCAACATCTCAATGCCTTCTGTTCAGTGCAGTCTTCCTTCCAAAGAATTCATTTCTGATTTTAACAGATGCCTTCTGGAGACAATGTTTTATCCAGAAGGGGGGACTTCTTTCATTGAAACACTGTTTTTGCCCAGTTGGCAAAATGTCTTAAAACTGTCTTGCAGGGACTTCCCTGGTGGTCCAGTGGTAAAGAATCTGCCTTCCAGTGCGGGGAACACGGGTTCGAGCCCGGGTCGGGGAACTAAGATCCCACATGCCACGGGGCAAGTAAGCCCGCGTGCCAGAACTACTGAGCTTGTGCGCCTCAACGAGAGAGCCCGTGTGCAGCAACTACAGAGCCCACGTGCCCTGGAGCCCGCACGCCACAACTAGAGAGAGAAAACCCGCTGCCACAACTAGAGAGAAGCCCACGCGAAACTAAGACCCGATGCAGCCAAAAACAAATAAAGAAATAAAATAAATATTAAAAAAAAACAACAAAAAAAAACAACTGTCTTGCAGACCGCCATGCAAGTGGCCACCTACTCCACTTCTTGAGTTGTTCTCAGTGGCAGAAAGGGTAAGTTCTCTGAAAAGAGGCAAGGGACATTTCTATACCTTAAAGCATGTCTGAATCAGGCTCTGAGTCTAACTTTGTGCTTCTATGGTTGTCATTTATTCTTAGACCAAAGTAAATCCTGAATGGATATTATACATATCTGAATATTAAAATTAATTTATAGGTTTTGAAAAAAGGGGTTGTAGATTCTGAAAAATCAGAAAACAAAACAGGTCTATAAAAAAAGTTTGAATTTTTATTAGAAGTTTGTGTTAGCTAATGTTGAATAAATCATAATAGAGAAACTGTTTCTGTGTAAAGCTGAGGAAAATGATCTGTGAAAAATATTTATGTACACGGCCATTCTATTCCATTGAGGTACAATGCAGGTGAGTATGAATTTGGATTCCAGTTGTTGCTAAGGATAAATACTCTTTATCCTACATTTTGATGGGACTAGGACATTTCTCCTATCTTAATTATAGTGATTATAATCTGGTTCTACAGTGTCAACAACATATCCAGCGCTGGGATTTTGCCTGATGCTGTATTTGCCAGACTTTGCTATAAATCTCTGCAGCCGCCTCATTGTGTTTGGACTGTGACTGCCTTGTTATTCCTGCATCCTGACTGCAAAACACTAATCTCCTAAATCAGAAAATAAACACTTTCAGTTATAAAATACAGAAATGGTCTAATAGTATGCAAAGCTGGCACTGTGGAACAATTATAATTAATGCTTTGTCTCTTTAGACCAGTAATGATGAGTTAGATGATTAAAACAATACACATTGTGGGTAGGAAAACTCACTATATAAAAGTGGGAATTTTAAAATATGATCTATCTTCAAATCCCAGAATTTTGCAAGAAATTTTCATTCCTTCCTGGAAACTGAATGTTGATTGTTGAATTACATTCACTACACTATCTCCAGCCAACATCATTTTCTGAAAATTATAATCCCATATGACACACAAAAATTTAACACAAAGGTGATATTTTTGGATATACACTTTTACAAATAAGAAATGATCATTATTTTACTATGCCTCAAGTTCTTATTCTACTTCAAGCACTGCTCTAAGAATCTACCTGCATTGCTTTGTAATTCTCCTAAAAAAAGTGGGACATGCATGCTATTTATATACTAGTACAGATGAGAAAAGTGAGGAAAACAAATGATTAAATGTTAGGTTGAGCCATATGATATTATTTTGTAAATTAAAAAAATCCAAATATCAGCAATTTTCTATGGCTCAAACTAATGTAGAAATCAACATCAGCCAGGCTGCCAAGTGACACAGTCAGGATACAGACATGGACAATCTGGCGCCTGACCAGGGCCAAATCTTCTAAAATTAAGGCTTTGCTGTTCTTGATCTTTTGTTGTCTCCTGGAGTCCCAATAAATCCCCTTCTTATCTTGGGTACTCTCTGGACCTACCTTCTTAGATATCTGAAAATTCTTTCCTGTCTTCTTTCAAAAACTTCTTTCTGGCTTTGAATATATTTCCACAAATATTTACTGAATATCTACAAGTTATAGGAAATTACAGGAAAGCTCAATAGACTTTCAGATCATACAGACTTTTGTAATTTTGGCTCTACCACAGGTCTTTGGGAAAATTATAATACTTTTGATCCTCAACTTTATCAACTATAAATTGAGAATGATAATGCCTGTTTTGAAGGACTCTGATAAGAATTAAGATTATAAAGAAAATAGAAGAAAGAATTAAAGAAACCAAGCTCATTTTATGAGGCTAGAATAATCGTAATACTAATACCAGGTAAGAACAATGTAAAGAAAAGAACATTATAGACCCATTTTACCTTTGAACTGTAATTCAAAAATCATAAATAAATTTAAATTAATATTATTTAATTATTGATTAAATAAATAAAATATTACATTAAAAATTTAAATATTAGCTGACTAAAACCAACAGTGTTCTAAAAAAACAGTACTTTAGAATCAAGTACCTTTACATTTAAAATGCAAGGACATCTTAACATCAGAATAAATCTAATGACAATTTACCACATTAATAAGTTAAAATCATATGACTACCTCAATAGTAGTGGACAAAGTATTTTATATGCTCCAACACATATTTATGATGAAAAGTCTTAAAAATTAAAAATAGAAAGGAATGTTAACTTAAGAGTATTTCCTAAACCAAAGCATAGCAAATATAAGATGCCCAGAATCATCACTACTGTTTAGCATAGTACCATTATCCCTGAGCACCAATATTACAGATGAAAATATATAAATATCTAAATATTGGAAAATAAAATGACTCATTAAATTAACAAATGACTTGAAAATCTTTATAGAAATCTATGTTCAACAATTTTTTTATTACCAACAAAATAATTCTGCAGGGTTGTTAGAAATAAAATCAACTAATATAATTTTATAGTATCTCTTTATACCATGAATAACAAGTAGAAAATGGTTTTTATAATATCAGTTATAGGGATCTTAAAAGACCTTAAAACTCTAAAAGGACATGAAAGATCATGAAAAAAATACAAAGAGGGCCAAGTACCCAAGATATGCCTTACATTGAATGCAATCCCATTCAATATTGCAGTTTGATATTTTAAAGGATTTAAAAAAAACTTATTATAAAATTTATTTTAAAAAATAAAGATCCACAAAGAGCTAACTTAACCTTAAGAAAATTTAAAAAGAAGAGTAACAGTAGGAATTGCTTTATCACACATTAAAACATACTACAAAGCCATAATAATAAACATTGTATAGTATTGGTGCACAAACAGAAAGTTATCTAATTAGACAAATAGAGACCTGAAAGAATGAACCTTAATATATGATTAAAATGAGCCAACAATCCAATGATGAATGTATAGACTGCTCAAGGCACTGCTTTTGGAAAGCTGACTCATTACATGGAGATAAAACGAAACCCCTATCTAATACCACATTCCAGAGTGAACTGTAGATTGACCAAAGACCTAATGTGAAAGATAAAATTATAGTGCTTATAGACAAATGCAAGAAATATCTAGAATCTGGATAATTTTTAAATAAATTTTCAAATATACAAATCATTAAAAATAGACACATTTAAAATTATGTTTATAGAAAAATGCAAGAAAGTACTGGATCAAAATTTTTTAGCAAACTCAAATATACACATCATTAAAAATAGTCAAATTTCATCAAATCATAATTATTTCTGTTCCATTAAAACACCACTATCAAAATTATAGAGAGACAATTATAGGAGAAATTACTGTACACATTGCCAATCAAAGGGGAGATACAGCATTCACTGTGCAAAAAAAGTACATTATAAAAAGGCAAGTACAGAAGAGGATTCCTTTTTTAAAAAAGCTAATAGTATATGAAAATAAATTCAAAATTATTATCAAATTAATTACTGTTAAATAATTAACAATGGGATATCATTTTATACCTATTTGATTTGTTAAAGTAAAACACTGGGAAATGTCTAATATTGGCAGGATGAAAAACTATAGGAATTATTACGATTTGCTGCTCATGGACCCTGGGCAGCCATTCTGAAGAGTAATCTGGACCTACGTGATCCAATTAAATACAAGCATATGCTATGGCCCATCAACTCTTTACCAAGGCATATTTTTCCTCAAGAAATTCCTACATAGCACCTTAAGAGGACATGTATAAGTTGCTTATTACATAGTTGCAGCTCACCTTGCATTGAAATGAAAATATGTGACTTATTCTAAATAACCACAGGAATGTAGGTAAAAGTGCTGTACAACACCTACTGACATGGCTTCTAAACTGCTCATGAAATCCTCTGGTTGCTTTTTCTTTGCTCATTTACAGGACAGATGCAGAAGATCCAGTGAAAGATTCAAAAACTACTAGATACAATGAGCCTGCTAGATGGACGTTAAAGAACTGATAGATTAAATCACCACCACCAGGTTGCAAATCCACTCACTAACAGTCCCCTGGGCTGCGGTATGAGTGAGTTATTTTCTGAATCACTAACATTTAGCACGTTATTGTTACCTCTGCATAGCCTAGCCTACCTAACAAATATGGGGGAGGGAGAGAAAACCATATAAGAAAATAACCTACAGGGACCCAGTAACATTACACAAACTTGGTGATAAATTTTAGCTGTAGCTTAAAGAATGATTAAGCTTTGGAGTTCTTGTCACTACAAAGAGTTTCAGTTCAAGGTAACAGCCTTTCTAAAGGTATAGTATGTGAGTTCATAGTAGAAGGAAGAAATGACAAGTACACTAATATTTGTGTGCACAATTGGGATAAGTTCAGTACAGTAGAGAAACATGGCTGGAAATCATGATTGGTCCAGATCATAGCAAAAATATTAAAATATTTAAATTCTTTGCTATGGTTTAATCTTATGTTTTGGTTAGCTATTGCTGTGAAATAAACTACAACAAAATTCAACACAGCCATTTTGTTCTGTTCACAATTTAAGGAGGCAGGAACTTGGGAAGGACTTGGCTTGTTTGTTCATATCTGATCAACATGGGGTCAGATGGAGCAGCTTAGACTGCAGGTTGCAGTTCCAGTGTATCTTCTTCACTCATATGTCTGGAGCCTTGATAGTCTTTCTCTCTCTCATGGTATCCTTCATCCAAGGTCTCCTCACATGCCTTGGGCTTCACAAAGCATGGCAATTTACACTTTTTACAAAGCAACTTGCTTTCAAGACTCAAAAAGTATAAAATTACAGGCCAGTTAAGGACCTCTCCAGGAAGCAGTTGCAGCATCAAGTCTACCTTATCCGATGGGTCAAAGCTGTAATACATACTAGATTCAAGTGGCTAAAGTGACTGGTTCTGATGGGAAACAGCCAAGGTCACATGAGTAGTGAGAAATACTGTTTTGTAAACATTTCTGATAAATGACCATGGCCATGAATAGAGAAGACATTAAAGGTTTTTGAGGATAGAAAGATCTTAACACTTATGTTTTAAGACTAAAATCTCTGGTTAATTGTGACAAAGAGATTAGTGGCAAAATACAGAAATAGGGAGGAGGGAGGGAAGAAAGAAGGCAGGCATATTAAGAGGATATTACATATATTCCAAGTAGAAGTGGGTTGGGGCAAAGACCACAGTGATGAAAAAGTGTGAGTACAGCAACTATCATGTAGGAAAAGAGAATATTTTTTATAGAGTGAATGTGAAGAAGTTGGAGAAGAGAAAGATAACTTAAATTGTTTTTTATAATCTGGATGATTAAAAGAATAGAACAGTTGATTGATGTAGAGACACTTGGGAAAGAACAAGTTTGTTGGATCTGAAGTACTATTTGAACAAAGAATGTTGCTGTCAAATTGTGCAATGGGAAATATAGGTCCAATGATTCTACCTAGGGACTGAGCTGAAAGTCATCTGTAAAGGAGTGACAGTTAAAGTCATGAGACTAGATGAAAATCACATATGGGTAGAGTAATGAGAAAAAAGACAAGGCCTAAGGACAAAACACCTACTTAACATTTTCAGCCTCTGGATGAAGGCTTTGAAGTTTTTTAGGTCATACTAATGTTGATTAATTTGGACATCAATCAGTCCTTGGCTACACAAAGCATTTTAATTCTAATTTACACACCTGAGGTGTTTTCATGTGAAGTTATTTCTAAATTTTCTCAAATAACTTACCTTTCAAAGGTTATCATTTCTGAATCCAAGGTCTTGTATTACTTTAGAGGACTGTTATTGGAACATCATTATCTTGAAATTTTCAACTAATTTTTGTACTATTGTATTTGGCTTACAACAACTGGAAATAAAGCAAATTTTAAAAAACTGACTGGCAAGAAAAGAGTTAAAGTTCCAGATTTTGTTTATTATGATTCATGAAAACCCAGAAAAAATAATCAAAATTTGTCATGAAAGTCATAAGTGATAAGCTTTTGAGAATTTTTATATGGAAGACTGTCATGGTCTCAACTCTGTTTCATGAATCAAGAAAACTTCATTTTACTTTTTACTTGCATTATAGTTTTTGTTCATCTTACTCTTAAAGTTGATTTTTAAAAGACTTTCTCATTCTTTAAATATGTTTTTCCAATTGTTATTCTAATATTCTTGGAAGTCAGTATGAGAAAGTGTTGTGGTGAAAATTAGCCAGCATCGTATGAAGTGGAACTTCAAAGCAGATGCATTGAAGCATTGAATTCAGATATTTCCTTTATTGACCATGTTTGTTTTAATAACTTTTATTATAGCTTAGACTAATGCCTGTTTCAAGCATAGTATATCAAGTATTTCCGGCAATAGAAAGTGAATTCTGTATATAATCTAGAACCAATTTGTCTAAATTTCAGGACTCTGAATGAAGTTCAGATAAATAACATGAAGCAAATGCATATGTATGGTTAAAAAATGGTTTCTCAGAATTTCCTAGAGTTGCAGGATTTAATGTTAAAAATGCTTAATGTGCATTCTATATCGGGGTTTGATGACAGGAAAGATGGAAAGGTATTAGTGAAGTCAATATGGCAGGTACATTGATAAAATGTGATGACATATAGCCATTTAAATAATGCAGAGGAGAATATAAATTGAAGTAAAAACATTTAAGTTATATAGTTAATGAACGTATGGTTACCAAGTAGTAAATCTAGTTCAAGATGACTAATTGAACATGTTGAATGTTCCTTCCAAAATGTAAAAATGAAAACAATTAATCACAGCATGGGAAACAAAACCAATGCCACTAGCAAGGAAAGAAGAGAACCTATTTTGCAAGACATTTTCTTGATGAATACTTTAATATGTCTTAGATATTTATTTCTCTTAGGAGTGGAATTGTTGAGTCATGGTAAGTTCACATTAAATTATATAAGTAACTACCAAAATATTTTTAGAAAATATGTATGAGTCCCAGTTGCTCTATACCCTTACCAACACTTGCTATCACCAGTTCTTTTTAATTTTAGGGAATCTAATGAGTGTATAGAAGTATCGTATTTTTGTTTTAATTTACATTTCGCCAAAGAATAATGAGGTTATTCACCTTTTATGTGTTTAATGTCCATTTTTATATCTTTTTTATGAACTGTATGTACAAACTTTTATCCATTTTTAATTGAATCATGTGTCTTCTTATTGAGTTATAAGAATTCTTATTATATTTGAATAGAAATGCTTTGATATATATGATGTGTATAATAAATATTAAATAGAAAGTGAATATAAATATAAAAATAGTATTAAATATATAATGAATATTAAATATATAATGAATATTAAATGTATAATGAATATTAATCATATAAGTATAGTGTATGAAAATATGAAATGTGAAATACATATGCATTTTTCATACTAAGGGTATCTTTCAAACAGAAAACATTTTTTAGCTTGATAAAGTACAATGTAACTTTCTTTTTATAATTAGTGTTTTTGGTGTCCTGTTTATAAAATCTTTGCTTCTCATAAAGTCACATATATTATCTCTTATGAGATTTAGATGTTGGCTTTCAGTTTAAATGTATACTCCACTTTAAGTTAACTTTCATGTATGGTGTGAAATATGAGCTGAGGCTTGTTTTTCACATATCGGTATCCAGATATTCCGGCACAATTTCTAAGAAGACTACCCTTTCCATATTTAATTCCTTTGGTACCTTTGTCAAAAATCAATTGAGAACATATGTGGAGACCTGCTTCTGAACTTTTTTTTCTGTTCCATTATTCTATATGTCTATACTTATAGTACTGCCAAATGTGTTAATTATTTTAGCCTTATAGTAAGCCTTGAAATCATGTGGTTTAAACCTCTAGCTTTGTTCTTTTTCCAAAAATTTTTGGCTATTTGACATTACTTGCATTGCCACCTATGCTTTACAATCACCTGGTCAATTTCCATTAAAAAATTGATCTATGGATCAATTTAAGGAGAACCAACATCTTAGTAACATTTAGTCTTCCAATCCATGATCAATGTATTTCTCTCAATATATTGATACATTCTTTATTTCCTTTAGCAATGTTTTGTATTTTTCTGCAAAAGGTCTTGTATATATTGTGCTAAATTTTTTTCCTATTTCATGCTATTGTAAATAATATTTTTAAGTTTCATAATTCAATTGCTCATTATTAGTACAATTATATATATATAAGTAGGAATTTATCACAGTGCAATAATATATAGAAATGCACTTGATTTTTTGTGTATTGATATTTATCATGCAAAATTGCTAAATTCACTTACAAGTTCTAAGTAGTTTTTTTATAGATTCATTAGGATTTTCTATGCTAAAGATCATGTCCTCAAAGTTTTAATATGTATACATTTTCAATATGTATCCATTTTATTTTATTTTCTTGCCTTATTAAAATTATTAGGACATTAACTGCAAGGAAGGTTGAACAGAAATGGAAAGAAAAATCATACTTGCTTAATTTCCTATCTTACAGAGAAATTACTCAATTTTTTACCACTAAGTATTTGTTTAGTTACAGGTTTTTGAAGAAGTCTGTATTCAGCTTCTGTTTTTAATTTACTGAGAGATTTTAGTCATAAAAGAATGTTGATTTTATTAAGTGATTTTCTACATATATATGGAAATTTTATATAATTTTTTCATTATTCTCTTAATACTGAAATTCATTAACATTTTATGTTCAAAGAATTCTCTTATTCTTTCACTATATGAAGAATGTATGATGAAATCCTCCTTTCATTCCTAATAATGATAATTTTGATCTTTTCTTTTTTCTTGATTAGTCTAGCTAGAATTTTACTAATTTTAATAATCTTTTAAAAGAAAACTTGTACTTTTACTAATTTTCTGTTTGTCCATTTCTTCTTTCACTGACTTTTGCTCCCTTCGTTTTATTTCCTCCATTTGGTTTATTTTGAGTTTACTTTTAGTCTTCTTTTTCTAATTCTAAAGGAAGAAGTTTAAATAATTTAAATTCTTTTTTTCTAGCTTATTATAAGTGTTTAATGCTATACATTTTCTTCTTAGTATTACTTTAGCATCGTTCCATGAACTTTAATGATGATGTTTTTATTAACGTTTAGTCCAAATTTTTGAGTAGGAAAGGGAAGCCAAAGAACACTTCTAGACGTTAGAGCAATCAGTAAAAGACATAGATGCATGAAAGAGAAGGAAAGAACATGGAACTCAGAGCCTAAAATTCCAGTAGAAATCCTAACAGGAGTTTCCAAATGTAATATCAAATGAAATGGAGGGTAGAAAATAAAAAAAATATTGCAACATATAATCAGGAGGTGAATCACTGAATAAAGAAGGAAGAAAAACAAAGAAAGAGGCTATCACAATAATACTCCAGGTGAAATGGGATACAATTCTAGGTCAGGGCTATGGCTATGAGGGTAGAAAAGAGATTACAATGGAGTCCTTTTTAAGGGAAAACAGAATTGTATTCTCGTTTGTTTAATACCTTAAACTTTATTTTTATTCACTTACACTGCTATCATTATTATTTGCTCAGTTTTCATTCTTGCATGTCAGATCTTCTTTCTTAGTTTTTCTCTCTTTGAGTACATCCTCTAAAAGTTATTTTAATATTTTTGTCTGAAAATATATCCTTTAGAACAGATTTTCTTAAAGTAATTTCTGAGGATACTGGGATACTTGAGACCATTTTAAAGAACTCTCTTACTATCTTCTCACATTTGTTTACCTTTCTTATTGTATTATATTGGTAGTGCAAAAGCAATGATGAGGATGCCTTGGCAAAAATCAAGGCATTGACACCAAATTGTTCTAGAAGCCGTTGTATTCTTCACCTTTATATACAGCAGTAAATGTTAAATACTAGATTCACTTTAAGATGTCCTTGATAAAGCGTTAAATTATGAGCCCCAACTTTCTCTTGAAACTACGAAAGTGGTAATCATGTGTTAAAAATGAGGCATTAACCAACAAGGATATAGAGAACAGAAGAGGATAATATAGCAATAAAACATTAAGATTTAGAGAGTAGATAGATATGTAGTACCTCCCTTAGAAAAGTTTTTTAATCTTCCCTTTTCTTTCATGGCCTTGACTGGTCAGTTATTTAGTAAAATATCTCTCAGTTTTGATTTGAATAATGTTTTCTTGTGATTAGATAGGGACTGTTCATTTTGGCAAGAACTCTAGAGGTAATGCACCCTTCTCAGTGCATAAATACATGATACTGATATGTTCTATTATTGCTAATGTCAAATTTGATTACTTGGTTAAGGTGTTGTCTGCAAGATTTACCTATAAAGTTATTGCTTTCTTTGCATTTAATAATTAAGTCGTGAGAAGTTTCAATGACACTATATAAATGTCTTGTTTCTCATCATATTTTCGCCAACTAGTTTTATTATGCAACAATGGATTTTGCGTGCTACAATTATTACTGTGATATTTGCCTAATTATTGTTTTCTATTTTTAATTATTTCTACATTTATTAATTGGAATTTTATTGTAGGGAAAAGTTGTCCCTACTCCACAATTTATTGGTTGATTGACTCAACTTGTTAATATCAATGTGACTTATAATTACTTTATTATATGGGTTCCATTTCTATCATCCAACTCTATCATTTATTTTGTTTCTAAAATTGTCCTAGCTTTGGTCATTTGTAGCTCCTTCATATTGGCTCCTGTGTCCTTTAAACATGATTTCATCATTTTTAGAACACATAGTTACTTCCTGGCACTATAAAACATTTTAGTCTCATATTTCTCTGACTCTGCTCTAGAGTCAAGTATTTTCTCTACAGATTCCTGCTTCTTTTATTTGAGAACAACATTGGGCACTATGCATGTTTATTGCTAATGAGTTTTCATGCCTTTTAGGCCCCCTCAGTGGACAGAACATTATATTAACACATGCACATATACACATCTACATTTATCTCTCAATCCACCTATAGATAGATAGATAGACAGACAGACTGACGGAGCTTGCATTTCTATGAATATCTCCAACTACAATCCAACACACAGGGTTCATTCCAGACTCCCCATTTTCTTATTTGTTACTTTTTCTGTAACAGTAGAAGCATGGTTCTCATTATCTATGCTTACATATTTCTTAAATCCTAATATACAAAGAAAGTAGTTTTAGAACTGCTAGCCCATACCTCTATGAAAAATAAATTTAATAACTAGACCACAATATTTTTATAGTTATTTTTGTCTTTAGCCTTACAGTTTACAGTCAAAATACTACTTTTCAATATTTCTTAGCTTTGTTCTTTTCTTCACCAATCCCTTCAGTGTATATAATATAAATTTGTATTACATTATTATATTTGTAATAAATGAGCTTTCTGCTCAATATTTATATCCCTTTTTTAATATAAGAAAAGTTACATTCTATATAAACCCTTACTTTTTTCAACTTAGCATCATATCCTGGAAATCACTCCATTTCAATTCATAAAAATCTTCCTCATTCTTTTTTACAGTTGCATAGTAATCCATTCTGTAGATATGTCATAGTTTATTGAAACACTATCCAATATATGAGCATTTAGGTTGTTCCAATTATTTGAGACACTTCAAAATGCTGAAATAAATAACCTTTCATTGAGCAATTTTTTTTTTTTTTTTTCAGATTATGGGAGATGTATTATCATGGTGGATTCTTACAAGCAGAATTGTTCTGTCAGAGGTAAGTTTTCTCAGCAATTGTCAAATTTCCCTTTAGAAGGACTGTGCTGTTTCATATTCTAATAAGCAATTTATAAAACAGTCTATTTCCCTCCAAAAATGTATGGTCATAGTTTTAAAATTTCCAACTATTTTGTTGGCAAGAAAAGTTATTTCAGTATTGCTTGATATGTATTTCTCTAATTGTTAACAAGTTTGGAAATTTTGTCATGTGATCAGTTACTTTTATATATTTCATTGAATTGAATTTTCATGTGTTTTGCTCATTTTCCTCTGTGATTTTTGTCCTTTATTCCATAGTTTTTAGAGTTCTTTATATATTATATGTTAGTGATATTAGTCTTCTTTCTGTGCCATATGTTGTAAATATTTTCTCTCAGTTTATCAGGTACCTTTTGCTTTTGTTTATAATGGTTTTGTTGTTATAGTTGCTTTGCCCTGCATTTTTTATGTCATTAAATTTATCACTTATTATCAATATCTTTAGATTTGAGTCATACATAAAAAAGCATTCTAATAAGTTTGGAATTTATTCTTGTGCATAGCATGAAGCATGAAATTTATTTACCTTTTATTCAAAATGGTTATCCAGTTGCCGCATACCATTTACTACAAAGCCCATCTTTCTCCCTGTGATTTGAGTGGCTAACTTTATCATATACTAAATCTCCATATATACTGGAAACAATTTCTTTTCTAGACCACGGATATACGTGTAACTTCAGTCAGCAGTGTTACTATTATTTTTAAATCATATATGTATTATACACACACACACACACACACACACATACATTATGTAATATATATTTCACTAAAAATAAAAGTAGCAAGATGGCAGATGAATAAGATGTGGAGATCACCTTCCTCCCCACAAATACATCAGAAATACATTTACATGTGGAACAACTAGCAAGACAGGAACACAAAACCCCCCAGTAGAAGAGAGTCTGTCTAAAAATAATAATAAGGTCACAGACACCACAGAACACACCAACGGGCACGGTCCTGCATACCAGGAACATAAGATCCAGCCTCATCCACCAGAACACTGGCACCAGTCCCCTCCACCAGGAAGCCTACAAAACCTACTGGCCCAACCTTAGCCACTGGGGGAAGACAACAAAAACAATGGGAACTACAAACCTCCAGCCTGCGAAAAGGAGACCCCAAACACAGTAAGGTCAGCAAAATGAGAAGACAGAGAAACACACAGTAGATGAAGGAGCAAGGTAAAAACCCAACAGACCAAAAAAATGAAGACGAAATAGGCAGTCTACCTGAAAAAGAATTCAGAGTAATGACAGTAAAGATGATACAAAATCTTGGAAATAAAATGGAGAAAATACAAGAAACGTTTAACAAGGACCTAGAAGAACTAAAGAGCAAACAAACAATGATGAACAACACAATAAATGAAATTAAAAATTCTCTAGAAGAAATCAATAGCAGAATAACTGAGGCAGAAAAAAGGGTAAGTCACCTGGAAGATAAAATAGTGGAAATAACTACTGCAGAGCAGAATAAAGAAAAAAGAATGAAAAGAGTTGAGGACAGTCTCAGAGACTTTTGGGACAACATTAAACGCAATTGGAATGCAGTTAAAGTTAAAAACTTCCCTAATATGGGAAAGTAAATAGTTAGTCAAGTCCAGGAAGCACAGAGATTCCCATACAGGATAAATCCAAAGAGAAACACTCCAAGACACATATTAATCAAACTATCAAAAATTAAATACAAATAAAAAATATTAAAAGCAGCAAGGGAACAACAAATAACATACAAGGGAATCCCCATAAGGTTAACAGCTGATCTTTCAGCAAAAACCCTGCAAGCCAGAAGGGTGTGGCAGGACATATTTAAAGTGATGACGGGGAAAAACCTACAACCAAAATTACCCACCAAGGATCTCATTCAGATTCAACGGGGAAATTAAAACCTTTAGAGACAGGAAAAAGCTAATTGAATTCAGCACCACCAAACCAGTTTTACAACAAATGCTAAAGGAACTTCTCTAGGCAGGAAACACAAGAAAAGGAAAAGACCTACAGTAACAAACCCACAACAATTAAGAAAATGGTAACAGGAACGTACATAACAATAATTACCTTAAATGTAAATGGATTAAGCGCTCCAACCAAAAGATATAAACTGACTGAATGGACGCAAAAACAAGACCTGTATATATGCAGTCTACAAGAGAACCACTTTAGACCTAGTGACACATACAGACTGAAAGTGGGGATGGAAGAAGATATTCCATGGAAATTAAAAGAAAACTGGAGTAGCAATTCTCATATCAGACAAAATAGACTTTAAAATAAAGACTATTAAAAGAGACAAAGAAGGGCACTACATAATGATCAAGTGATCAATCCAAGAAAAGATATAACAATTGTAAATATTTATGTACCCAACATAGGGGCACCCTTATACATAAAGCAAGTGCTAACAGCCATAAAAGGGGAAATTTACAGTAACACAATAACACTAGGGGACTTTAACACCTCACTTTCACCAATGGACAGATCATCCAAAATGAAAATAAATAAGGAAACACAAGCTTTAAATGATACATTAAACAAGATGGACTTAACTGATATTTATAGGACATTCCATCTAAAAACAACAGAATACACTTTCTTCTCAAGTGCTCATGGAACATTCTCCAGGATGGATCATATCTTGGGTCACAAATCAATCCTTGGTTAATTTAAGAAAACTGAATTTGTATCAAGTACCTTTTCCAACCACAACGCTATGATACTAGATATCAATTACAGGAAAAGAAGTGTAAAAATAGAAACACATGGAGGCTAAACAATATGCTCTTAAATAACAAGAGATCACTGAAGAAATCAAAGAGGAAATAAAAAAAATACCTAGAAACAAATGACAATGAAAACACAACACCCCAAAACCTATGGGATGCAGCAAAAGCAGTTCTAAGAGGGAAGTTTATAGCAATACAGTCCTACCTCAAGAAACAACAAACATCTCAAATAAACAACTTAACCTTACACCTAAAGCAATTAGACAAAGAAGAACAAAAAAACCCCAGAGTTAGCAGAAGGAAAGAAATCATAAAGATCAGATAAGAAATAAATGAAAAAGAAATGAAGAAAACAATAGCAAAGATCAATAAAACTAAAAGCTCGTTCATAGAGAAAATAAACAAAATTGATAAACCATTAGCCAGACTCATTAAGAAAAAAAGGGAGAAGACTCAAATCAATAGAATTAGAAATGAAAAGGAGAAGTAACAAATGATACTGCAGAAATACAGAAGGTCATGGGAGATTAATACAAGCAACTATATGCCAATAAAATGGACAACCTGGAACAAATGGACAAATTCTTAGAAAAGCACAACCTTCCAAGACAGAACGAGGAAGAAATACAAAATAAGAACAGACCAATCAAAAGCACTGAAATTGAAACTGTAATTAAAAATCTTCAAACAAACAAAAGCCCAGGATCAGATAGCTTCACAGGCAAATTCTATCAAACATTTAGAGAAGAGCTAACACCTATCCTTCTCAAACTCTTCCAAAATATAGCAGAGGGAGGAAGACTCCCAAACTCATTCTATGAGGCCACCATCACCCTGATACCAAAACCAGACAAAGATGTCACAAAGAAAACTACAGGCCAATATCACTGATGAACGTAGATGCAAAAATCCTCAATAAAATACCAGCAAACAGAATCCAAGAGCACATTAAAAGGATCATACACCATGATCAAGTGGGGTTTATCTCAGGAATGCAAGGATTCTTCAATATATGCAAATCAATCAATTTGATACACCATATTAACAAATTGAAGGAGAAAAACCATATGATCTTCTCAATAGATGCAGAAAAAGCTTCTGACAAAATTTAATACCCATGTATGACAAAAACCCTCCAGAAAGTAGGCATAGAGGGACCTTACCTGAACATAATAAAGGCCATATATGACAAACCCACAGCCAACATCGTTCTCAATGGTGAACAACTGAAACCATTTCCTCTAAGATCAGGAACAAGACAAGGTTGTCTACTCTCACCACTATTATTCAACATAGTTTTGGAAGTTTTAGCCACAGCAATCAGAGAAGAAAAAGAAATAAAAGGAATCCAAATTGGAAAAGAAGAAGTAAAGCTGTCAGTGTTTGCAGATGACATGATACTATACATAGAGAATCCTAAAGATGCTACCAGAAAACTACTAGAGCTAATCAATGAATTTGGTAATGTAGCAGGATATAAAATTAATGCACAGAAATCTCTGGCATTCCTATACACTAATGATGAGAAATCTGAAAGAGCAATTAAGGAAACACTCCCATTTTCCACTGCAACAAAAAGAATAAAATACCTAGGAATAAACCCTACCTAAGGAGACAAAAGACCTGTATGCAGAGAACTATAAGACACTGATAAAACAAATTAAACATGATACAAACAGATGGAGAGATATACCATGTTCTTGGATTGGAAGAATCAACATTATGATAATGACTATACTACCTAAATCAATCTACAGATTCAATGCAATCCCTATCAAAGTACCACTGGCATTTTTCACAGAACTAGAACAAAAAATGTCACAGTTTGTATGGAAACACAAAAGACTCTGAATAGCCAAAGCAACCTTGAGAACGAAAAACGGAGCTGGAGGAATCAGGCTCCCAGACTTCAGACTATAGTACAAAGCTATAGTAATCAAGACAGTATGGTACTGGCACAAAAACAGAAATATAGATCAGTGGAACCGGATAGAAAGCCCAGAGATATACCGACACACATATTGTCACCTTATTTTTGATAAAGGAGGCAATAATATACAATGGATAAAAGACAGTCTCTTCAATGAGTTGTGCTGGAAAAACTGGACAGCTACATGTAAAAGAATGAAATTAGAGCACTCTCTAACACCATACACTAAAATAAACTCAAAATGGATCAAAGACCTAAATGTCATTCCAGACACTATAAAACTCTTAGAGGAAAACATAGGTAGAACACTCTATGACATAAATCACAGCAAAATCCTTTTGACCCACCTCCTAGAGAAATGGAAATAAAAACAAAAGTAAACAGTGGGACCTAATGAATCTTAAAAGCTCTTGCACAGCAAAGCAAACCATACACAAGATGAAAAGACAACCCTCAGAATGGGAGAAAATATTTGCCAATGAAGCAACTGACAAAGGATTAATCTCCAAAATTTACAAGAAGCTCATGCAGCTCAATATCAAAAAATCAAACACCGCAATCCAAAAATGGGCAGAAGACCTAAATAGACATTTCTCCGAAGAAGATATACAGATTGCCAACAAACACATGAAGGAATGTTCAACATCACTAATCATTAGAGAAATGCAAATCAAAACTACATGAGGTATCACCTCACACCAGTCAGATTGACCATCATCAAAAAATCTACAAACAATAAATGCTGGAGAGGGTGTGGAAAAAAGGGAACCCTCTTGCACTGTTGGTGGGAATGTAAATTGATACAGCCAGTATGGAGAACAGTATGGAGGTTCCTTAAAATCTAAAAATAGAACTACTGTATGACCCAGCAATCCCACTTCTGGGCATATACCCTGAGAAAACCAGAATTCAAAAAGAGTCATGTACCACAATGTTCACTGCAGCTCTATTTACAATCACCAGGACATGGAAGCAACCTAAGTGTCCATCATCGGATGAATGGATAAAGAAGATGTGGCACATATATACAATGGAATATTACTCAGCCATATAAAGAAATGAAATGGAGGTATTTGTAGTGAGGTGGATGGACCTAGAGTCTGTCATACAGAGTGAAGTAAGTCAGAAAGAGAAAAACAAATACAGTATGCTAACACACATATATGGAATCTAAGGGGAAAAAAAGGTCATGAAGAACCTAGTGGCAAGACAGGAATAAAGACACAGACCTACTAGAGAATGGACTTGAGGATATGGGGAGGGGGAGGGGTGAGATGTGAGAGGGTGAGAGAGTGTCATGGACATATATACACTACCAAACGTAAAATAGATAGCTAGTGGGAAGAAGCCGCATAGCACAGGGAGATCAGCTTGGTGCTTTGTGACCACCTAGAGGGGTGGGATAGGGAGGGTGAGAGGGAGGGAGATGCAAGAGGGAAGAGATATGGGAACATATGTATATGTATAACTGATTCACTTTGTTATAAAGCAGAAACTAACACACCATTGTAAAGCAATTATACTCCAATAAAGATGTTTAAAAAAAAAAAAAAAGGAAGAAATTTAAAGAAAGTAAAAGTAATTTTTGAAAGCTACAGCAACCAACCAATAAACAAAAGCCAGAGAGCCACTGCTTTTCTAAACTTAGATAAGTATTGAATACATATTGGAACAGTGTTAATAAAATTTTTACAGTTTACTTCTTCCTGTAGTCATTTTTTTTCCAAATGTCCTTGTTTCTAATCTGAAAGAGTGATATATATTCATTTTCAAAAGAAATCTTCTCTTGTTACATGATATCATTATTTAGGGCAACAGCAGCTGGTGTTACTGTGCTTACTTGTGGTAAAATTCTGAGCATATGGCAATTTGAACTGCAAGATATATATTTTGGTCTGGAGCACAATGTGCATAACTGGACCTTTTTGAGAATAATAGAGCATTACACTCTCAGTTCATTAGCTTCAGTGAAACTTAATTATGTTTTTACCATCCAACATTAAGGATAAGTCCATATCTACACATGCAAACTAAAGTGAAGGTATTAGGCAAACATCTGGAAAATTTGAATATAAAAGTAATGCTGTCTTCAACAAATTAATATTCTAAGGGGGCTTCTTGGCAAAATCTGCAGGTAACTGCCTTAGTCTTTTATTTGACTTAGCACTTGCAGCCACAAACTAGTAAAATATATTTGTGCAGTTATTTAATTTTATTTGTCAAATCTTTACTACTGCTTCATATAATGTACTTTTATTATTGTTGAAATCGTAACTGATGTTTATACCAATTAAAATGTACTGAATTTATTAAAATATATTGAGGGGAAGAAAATATTAAAAATTAATTTGGCATATTGTAAATTAAAAATACCTTGCCATTTCCAAGCACTTAAATCAGCTCAGAGTAGAGAGTAAAATTTCAAAATCTCCTCAGCCTTTGGGAACACACGACAGAGATGAGTAAGATAAAACTACATACAAAAAAATGTTTTCAACGATTATAAAGTAATAATTAATTAGATATTTTATACATAATAGTAAGTGACCAATATTTGAATTTGAAAGAATTAATATATTTATAGGTTGAATATAAATTTATATTTTGGCTTACAGACATGTTGCATAAAGTAGGAGATTTGATTGGAAGTAGTCAAGCTTTGGAAGGTCGTATTAGGATAAACTTATAAGAATATAAAAATGCTGTGGTTCATCTCAATTGTATTATGACATTTGGAATACAGAAAACATTCTCTACAGAAGGCAGCACAGACCCTTTGAAAATAAAATATGTTCACATATTTTCTTCAAACACAATATATTCTGCCATATTAAAAGTACATTTATGTGTGGCTAATGTAAAAAATTAATAAACAGAAAACTCAATTAAAGAGAGTTGGGAGACCAGAAGGGAGAGCTCTCATGTGGTGTGACTATCACATAAACCAACAGGAAAAAGAAAAACCCTTCTTTCCTGACAAGGACACAGCCAATGAAAAGCCATGGGCTCTTTGTTTCCTATAGCTCTCCCAACTTCCTTTTCCTCTTTAAAGAAGTATTCTTGGGCTTCCCTGGTGGCGCAGTGGTTGAGAATCTGCCTGCCAATGCAGGGGACACCGGTTCGAGCCCTGGTCTGGGAAGATCCCACATGCCGTGGAGCAACCAGGCCCGTGAGCCACAACTACTGAGCCTGCGGGTCTGGAGCCTGTGTCCCGCAACAAGAGAGGCCGCAATAGTGAGAGGCCCACGCACCGCGATGAAGAGGGGCCCCCACTTGCCGCAACTAGAGAAAGCCCTGCACAGAAACGAAGACCCAACACAGCCAAAAATAAAATAAAATAAAAAAATTAAAAGTATTCTTTCCTCTTGCCATGGGGGAACTCTCATGTGGCTCATCATGGTTGCAGACCTCAACTTATAATTCTCTGCAGATCCCAAATAAACCCATCTTTTCTGGAGGAATACCTGGCAGCCTATTTGTTTAAAGTCAACTTTAAATTGCTTGTGATGCTTTCATTATGGTCAGATATACCCTTTCAAAACTTTCATTTTTTAATAATCAAGGATATGTATTATTTTATCATGCATATGTTTTGAACAAAGACTGGATAAAAAGAAAATGTATTTCATTGAGTCTAAGAAGCTTAACTATGTAACAGGTAAGTGTATGAGTTTTATAATGAATTAATGTTAGTTTAACCATCAGCCCTTTGAAAGTAGTATTTGGGAAAAAATATTACAGTTGACAGTAACACTTTTGCTAGCCAACTAAAAAGGTTGAAATATTTGTCAAGAAGGTCCATTTGCCACTGCTGAGCCAAAGGAAAAGACTGAATATTTGCAGCACCATAATTCTGCCTGATTTGAATGCATAGAGAAAAACGCAGATATTCTATAGCAACCAGTGTTTCACTTGAGGTAGAAATCAAAGCTTACTTTGGTTTTGGGATGTAAAAGAATGGTTAAAGTTATCTACTGCTGCATAAAAATTACCCCCAAATTAGGCACTTAAAACAACAATAAACCTTTCTCATTATACAGTTTCTCTGGGACAGGAATTCTGGAATTGCTTAGCTACACGGTTCTGGCACAATTTCTCTTACAAGTTTTGTTAAAAGGTAAAATATGAACAATTTTTAGAGTTCATTTGAGCAAAAATTGATTCAAATCGGGGAGCATTCAATCTACCAGATAGAAAGGAGCTTTTTGAGATGAACAGGGAAGGTTTGAGGATCAGTAAAAAAGGATAAGTGGGCTATGAATTGTTTCTAGGGCCACATTTCTGTTCCTGTAAAGACCCCATTTGTAAGAGAGGTACAGTTGTTTCTAATTCCACAAAAAATTAGGTGGCAACCTGAATGATGTCAAGAGGCCGACACACTCATCCAGCTATATTATCCTCAATTTGAATCTTCATATCAGGGAGAAGATCTTCAACTAATACAGAAATCAAAAGATTCCTATGTTATAGATTTAGAGCTGTGGATCATTGGAATGTTTCAGTAAATCCTTCCACAAAGGCTTCAGAATGTTTCTCTTTCCCTCTGGGTACATAGTTTCATTTTAGCTTGGGGGAGAAGGCCTAAAAAATGTTCCTGTCAGGTTCTAAATACTAGCTTCCAATTTAGACAACTTCTGACCATACAGCTACTAAAAAGAAAAAGAAAAAGAAAAACAAACAAACAAAAAAACACCTTACAAATATCTTGTCAGGTTTTCAGCTGGGACAAACAGTAAATATTCCGGACAGCATTAAACAACATTTAGATGCAAGAGTCGTCCCCGAAAAGGATATATAGGATTCTACCCGCCCAAGATCCAGAGTCAATCCCAAAGATAATCAAAATAAAGAATGACTTGGGACAGTTCTCCTGAGAGCTGAGTCTCCAGTAGGACCTCAGCTGCACATGGAGTGCAATCTACATTTCTGTCTGCCTATATATTGGGGGCCCCCAAACTGCCAGTTGCCAAGCCAAGTTCTCAGGACACAAAATAACACAAATAAGAAGGCAATTGCTGTCCCTGGGAGAGAAAGGATTGACAACCAACGGGCACCAAAAGCAAATTCACAAGTCACAATTCAAAGATCTAATCCTAACAAATGTTTTTTTGTTTGTTTTTGTTTGTTTCTTTGCCAACCACTCTGACTTCAGAAAAGAAAGGATAACATAAAATTTTACCTTCCTCTCAGGCCAGGAACCACAGGTTTGGAAAACTCAAGTCTGGAAAACTGACTTTTGTTAAGAATTCTCACCCTTTGCCCAGTTTTCCCAGGATCCCATTTGCAGGCTCCAGAGAGAATGGGGTGTCCCAGTAGACCTCAATCTGATCACCAGAAACTGTAGGAAAGGAAAGATAATTTCCGCCCTATGTGCCTGGCTTAGACCCCTTTTTCTCTAGCGCACTTTGTAAATGCATAAGCTTATCTAGGTTAAAAGTTGTTCATTGTGGCCATTGTAATTCAAGTTTATCTTTGATATGGTTAACCTGCTTGTTTAGCCTTTATAAAATTTTCTTCACCTGAGGCTTCACACTAGATACAGTCCAGTTTAAGTCAGACCCAGACCAACCCTGGACCCTGTCCAGTTTCTAAATTGGATTCAGTTCAACCCCAGACCCAGTTTGGTTTCTAAGTCGAACCCAGTCTGACTTTAGACTTAGTCCTTTTCCAGTCCCAATCTGGTTTCCAAGTTGGACCCAGTCCAACTCCAAACACAGTCCAGTTTCTATGTTGGACCCAGTCTGACTCTAGCTGACTTCCAGACCCCATCCAGATAAAGAAATGCTCAAATAAAGCCTGAAATCTCATAATGCAAAAGCTAGGATGCTAGAGAGATTTAACTCACAACCTCCAGAGGCAGTAAAAAAACAACAGTGAGCTCAAGGGGTTCAAGAGGTACATATACTTGGTTACTCCCTGCTCCTGGGGGTCATTGGAGGCCTGTGGTTCTCTCCTCTGACCCCAGAACTGTCAAAAGATAAACTGAGGCATATTGAAAATTCTAAGATTTTATTTGAGCAAAAAATCATTTTGAATTGGGCAGCATCCAATCTAGCAGATGGAAAGGAGCTCCAAGGAGCTATGAAAGACTTTAAAAGGCAGAAGGGAGGAGGCACAGGAAGTTATACCTGCAAAAAATCAGGTTGGTTAGAGCAAGGTTGCTTTCCTTTAGGGGACTGCAGGGGTCTTTCAGGCAGATGACCTAACTAATGCTGATCAGGTGATTCCTGATTGACTGGTTTAAGATTCTATTTCTGGGACACCCAAAACTGTAATTAAGTCTCAGTTTCATGACATGGGGCTTAAGCATAAGTGACTCCATTTGGGGCCTGTTGTCTTGTTTTTAACAGGTTGTAGTCAAGATATTAGCCTGGACCACTAATGTGAAGGTTTGATTGGGGCTGGAGGATCCATTTCCAAGATAGCGCACTAAAATGGCTGGTAAGTTGATGCCAGCTGTCCTCAAGAGGCATTAGTTACTACCAGGTGGACCTTTCTGGCGGACTCTCTGAGGATTTTCACAAAATAGCAACTGGCTTTCTCTAGAGCCAGTGGTCCAAGAGAGAGCAGGGCAAAAGCTACAATGGCTATTTTGACCATGCCTCAGAAGTCACACTCTTTCACTTTTTCCATATTCCATTACTCACTCAGGCCAGTACTATTCAAAGTTGGTAGAGAATATACAATGTTGTGAATACTAGCAGAAAAGAATCAATGAGGTATTTTGGAAATTCCTACCACAGGTTGGGTGTTCAAGAAATCAATGTTATTATAAAATTTCTCTATTCATCACAGAAAAAGTATAAAAAAAATCCCTAAAACCCAAAACAATAACTCTTTTCATCACTGTTTTAATTAAAAGTAGGTAATCATCAAGAAAATGCTTAATAATATGGTATGTTTTCTGAAATATTAAGGTGGTAAGAGAGACTAAATCATTAATTTACAGTACTTATATTTCATGAATTGTATGTTTAGGAGTCTATTGATTATAAAAATGTACAGCTCTAGGTATAAAAATGTTGCCCACTTAAATACATGCACATTGCCTCTATATCATAGCTGCCCTACTTAACTACAACTATGAAGGCAAGTTCTTTGTCTTTTATTACCGCCTAGCCCATAGCACCTCCATATTGCTGTACACAGAAGACACACAGTAAATGTTTGTTAAATTGCATTAAAATTTTGGGACAAATCTTCTGAAAACAAATACGTGAACATCCATGGTGGTCTTGCTAAGATGTATTGGCATTCAATAGCATACCTATACAGACGCACAATACAAAAATGTCTCAATGCCTGGTTTTTGTTGTTTTCAAACTGGTTTGGAGATGGGCAAGTCTTATCCTAAGCAAATTATGGAGCAAGCAAAATTACTCTTCATTGCACTGATCTTCTCCAAATCTTGGCTCATTTTTCCTTTTGTAGTAATCTCTCTCTTTAGTTGGGCTTAAAATTCATCTAAGGTGAAGAATTGCTTTGGCCCAGAGTCATCCTAATATCAAGCCCTGTGTCTTTCATCAAAGTCTAAAAGAATCTGACAGACCTATTTGTGAGCCTTTTGCATTCTCAGGGGGCTCTTTTGTTCTTCCCCAGGGGTGATTTTTCCTCTTCAGATACCCAGTGTTCCCTTTTATTTAGCTACCTCTTTTGAACACAGAGAAATTCTGTCACTCTATCTGTCATGTTCACTTGTTAATTGGTGGATTTTTCTTTTAAATAAAATAGTTGCCGCCAATGTATTACCTAAACAAGACAGTGCACTTCAAATGTTTCATCCCTGAGTGGAAAGTCTGATAGAATCCTTTAAAGCATTCCTGTCAACCATGGGAAGGTATTAAAATGGGTTATTCCAAGGTATTTTCCGGCCAAAAGACACATACCAGGAAATAGCTTAGCTTGAGCTTCAGGAAGACCATTCTGGCTGCCACAGCTGCTGAAAGACCTAAGTTACAACCTCTTCAACAGCCATGATATTCCATATGCTGTCTACCTCACACAGGTGTGTCATGCAGATCCTGTCATGACTTTCACACCTTTCTGTTTTGCCTGGTCAAGCTGTAGGAAACTTGCCCTCTCCTCTTCCAGACAAAGATCTTTTTAAAATAATGTGATTTTTAAACTTTCTTCTACCTCTTTCTAAACTGATGATACCTATTTTCTTGCTTTCCAGATTACTTCTACTTCTGGTATTGAGTCTTTGAAAACAAAACACATTGTTGTGATGTGGCACATCTTCATTAATAGATGTAATAGCACCATACATATCATGAAAATAAATGCATGCTAATTAATCAATCAGAAACAGTTATTTAGGTCTGAAGATTTTTTCCTGTGAAAATAGCAAATATGATAAACTTGGAAATTATTATGGGGTGTGAAAAATATAATAATGCGAAAGAGATTAAGAGGTGATAACATTTTCCAGCTGGATTTAGATCCAAGTAAAGAGAAGGAATTAGGTGCAGATAATGCAAGTGAATTGCCCAAGTGGATGTAGCTAAAAGTTAGAGCTTTATGTTCTGAAACATCCCAAATCACTACTTATCAGGTCCTCAATAATTTTCAAAGTATCTAAGATTCATGTGGGGAAGGGGTGAGCAAGAGATCCTGAACTGAGTATTTATGTATGTAGAAAGGAGGGCCAGGAAAACCAAAATGAATGATGAGCCCACAAATCAGAAACAGTGGGGCCAGCCTTAGCTATTGTCTTAAGAGGCCTAGGTCTATCAGTCAAGCAACACGCAGAGGGGCTGCTATGCGCCAAGCTCTGTGCTAGGTTCCTACTCTCTCAGGTTTTACAGTCTAACAGAGATACAGAGAACCCAGAGACAAAATCAACCACAATACCTTCTGACGGTACAACATAGTGAAAGAAATAAGATTACAAGAAAATATTTCCAACATAAATTATTTTTGGAAGCATTTGAAGAGTAATATGTGTTTGTACAACTAAATTATCAGAGCTTCAGAAGCAAGGCATCCAAAGAAGGGAAACAGTGTCAAATATATTAGCAAGAGCTCATGTTTTAAGCCTTTCCTGAGAAAACAACCAATGTCTGCTTTTTACTTCAATGTGGGGAAAAATGGCAATCTTATGGACAATCATTTTCCTGACTTTCCACTTATAAAAGTCTATAATCAGTATAAACTCTTTAGTGTAACTGCCAAGCAACCTAAGTACAGTAACTTGAACAGCACTAAACATGGGTGCCTCCTAGTTTAGGTCAATCCAAGGGTGGTGAGCAGTCCCCAACACTGGGTAGCTCTTAGCACCATTTCTGAACATTGCATTTCCTACTATGCAGCAAGTATTGCCTGCCCATAATCTGTTTAGATGTTGTTCCTCAGGGCAGGGAACAATGAGAATTCCACATCTGCACTCTTGTTTATTCCAGTGTGAGGACAATCAACAGCTAAGACTCCCTCCTAAGTGGGGAACAAAAAAAGAGAAAAAAAAGAAAAAATCAGGAAAAATAGAGTTGAGCAGTACTATCCAACTTAACTTTTAGTGATGGTGGAAATGTTCAAACTTTGTGCTGCCCAACAGAGTAGTTACTAACCACAAGTGGCTACTGGACACTTGAAAGGTGACTAATCAGAAAAAAGAACTGAATTTTTAACAATTTAATTTTAATCAGTTTGCATTTAAAGAGCCACACATGGCTCTTAGTCACCTTATTGGACAGTGAGGCTCTTAGAGGCATTAAATGCATAAAAACTAGGACAGTGATTCTCTGAATGTGGTCTGGGGACCTCTGAGACTCTTGGAGAACCCTTCATGGGGCCACAAAATCAAAACTATTTTTTATAAAAATACTAAGAGGTTATTTGCTAGTTTACTTCCATGCTTTCACAGTGGCATTTTCCAGGGGCTACATAATGTAGTATGCAGCAGAATGAATGCAACAACAGATCTGAAAACCCAACTATTTTTTCTTAAGCCAAACATTAAAACCAATAGAAAAAATGCAAAACAATGCCAGTTTCTACTTTTAAAAAAATATAGTTATATTTTATAAAAGAATCTGTTAGCATATGTGTTAGTTATTTAAATAAATATTAAAATATATATTTTAAATTATCAATTTTAATTTTTCATATGGTAAATATAAATAAATATAAGTTATAAGTCACACAAACAAATCCCTTTGGAGTCCTCAATAATTTTCAAGAGTATAATGGGGTCCTGAGGTCCGAAATTTGAGAATAACTAGACTAAGAAAACCAATAATTTCACTGCCTTTTTGTTTTGTTTTGTTTTTTGAGAAAAGAATTCCTTGTATGTTTAACAAAGTTTTGGGATAGTTTGCATTGGGGGATCCCGTGAGTATGACTGGGAATAGTCTAAAGCATCTTTAAATGTTTCCTGTAGCAATCAGTAATCAACATCTCCTCCTGGGTCAGACTATATCTTTAAAAAAGAACAATTTTCCCATAACAGCCAAGCTACTCTGGAGGATGTCAGGCATACAGAGAATGAAATGATTTGATTTTTTTTAGCACCAGTAAATTATCCAGCATCAGAGGGTCTGGTTTAATGAAGAAAAATTAAAACATATTAATTCCAGAGTTTTACAGGCACATCTATATCGTATGTAGATAGAAAACCATGGTATGCGCTGTTTTGCACTGAATAGTTCCTGTACAACTAACACTCTTTTCTGGCCATGTACTGCCATCATGGACCAGAAAAACCACACCCTATTTAATGACAACTTCAGTTCCAAATTCAAATATCCATAGTCATTATGCATGGAATACTCTCTAAATGTGCACCAATTGCTTTAACTGCACATTTATGAGGCTCCAAATTACTTCATAAAATACTCCATTAAAGAGTTAAATGTTCTACTTCTCCTAAAAAAGAATTACTTGTCTTTAGTTAAAGCTTGTGCTACCCTCTGGAAGTTTCAATTTTTGTTTTCCACTACTCTCTACAGCCCTGAATACTCCCGTTGAGCTCTCTGATCAGTAGGGATTTGGGGTTATAAAACACCAGCTCTTGTTGATACATCCTGTGAAGGAGCCTCTAGATATCAACCTTACTAGTATGATATTGCCCTTAGACTTGAGCAACAGAGGTCACTGTCTGGGCCTTGCTGTATCGAAAGTCTTATTTTGGACTTCCTCTGACCAACTCTGCACCCCCCCGAACTCCACAGGAAAAAGAGTTGCAAAGTCAAGGGGTGTATACACCCCAAGAATGCATTCCCCATTTCTAGACCATGCATACCGAAGGTCTCAGAATTATTTGCACAAACGACCCAAACCTTGTTTCTAGGGACCTGTTCTGGCCTCTCCCCTGAATCTTTCATGCCAAGGATGTATGTGTATCCCTAAGCCCAAGGGATAGCCAAGGGGTCCCTTTAAGACCCAAGAGGTTTATAGGGTTTGAATACAGAGTTTGGGTGTTCAGGTGAAAGCATCCATATAAATACCCAAGAGGTCCTTCCCTGTACCATATGGAACTTGATGTGGGAAGTGAAGGGGGCAGAATGTGGGTCATGACTATATTCTAGCATGGAACTCAAAAGAGTTGGAACTCGAATGGTATGATACGTTTTGAAATGATTTTTCTGAATTCTGCCTTGAGGGTAGAATTTGGGTTTATAGTAAATAGGATAGGCTGAGTCATGCTGCAGTGATAAACATCTGTAAACCTCAGTGATTTACAACCAGAAAGCTATTATTTGTTCTACATATATACTGTTAGTCATAAAGGGGATAAAGACCATTACAGTTACTCAGAAAACCAAACCAATGGACTTGCTTCCATAACCAGAGTTTAAAGACGAGATATGACAAACATGCATTGGCTCTTTAACCTTCTGCCCCTGAGTGACACTATCACTTCTGCTCACATTTCACTGAACCATGCAAATCACGTAACCCTGACTACATTCCTGAGTAAAGAATTCCAACACTAAAATTTGTTCAAAGCAAGAGAACGGATTTTTTGGAATACCTTGGCTCACCAACATTCTTCCCTTTTGGTCACAAATATTTTATTCACTCCCTTCCCCACATGCAAAATACCCTCATTCTCTTCCTAAGAGGGAAAACTCAAAAGTCCTGTCCAATATGATTATCAGATTACAAAGCACAAAATCTAATGTGCGTATCTATATAAACCTAGATGTGCCACTTCTCATCTACAGAGCTAAGAAATACAAAAAACAAAAAAGACACGAAAAAAGTAATGTGATATACCCTCACTACCCTATACCTGTTGGATTCACAGAAGAGGAATGGAATGACTGGAATAAACATTCCTATTTAGGAAGGGGAAGGATGGAGGGAGGGGAGGAGAGGGGCACCTAGAAGCCACTGAACCATGGAAATGCCACACTTCCATTGAACAGCCATTGTGAGGCCTTTCTCCCTGATAGTATTCTCCAGCCTATAGTTCTCAGGGGCCCTTGGCTCTGACCTTTATACACTATCCTCATTGGATACTTCTGAAGAAGGTATAAGAAAATGTGCCTTCATTGAGACCTGAGCAGCTTTCTAAGTTTTCTCTACCCTTAGAAGGTTTGAGACCCAGGAACTATTCTAAGTCTTTAACAGTCACAGTTTCACAGGCTGGTAGTTCTCTGACAGTGCAATTCTCTCAAAGATAGTCATTTCATTCCTATTTATTTTCAGTCAGTCAGCTCTGTGTGCCAGTCATCTCACTCACAGTTCTTTTGCAGATGTGCCCTTCTCTCTGGACTTGTGTGTATAATCTTAACAGATACCTGGGAGAAGCACATTCCTAGTATTTTTCTCTAGGTCTCCTGGTTCAACTGAAAAGATTTACTGTGTGAATAAACTCATTCAGAGATTTAAAAATGTGTCTGATGGTCACATTTTTGTTTTGGCCTTTACTGCTGCTATGCTGGATTTTAATTAGTATTTGTTTTTTAAAGGCCTTCACAGTTTTATTTTACTGCACGGAAATGGAAACCAGTTGGGTCTTTATTCTGCAAGTCTCCACATTTCTGAACTGTCTTTAATCCCTTTCATTCCTTCTTGTAAGTCAACCAATTCTTTTATCTCTTTCCTGTTGTAACATGTCAAAATGAAGTCAAAAGTGAGAAACTCAAGTTACTAATGTCGTTTGCTTATTCTTTTGTGAGAAGCTACAAACCCACTGGGTTCAATATTCACTTTCCATGTTACCACAGGTTAGAATTTTACCACTACATAGCACAAATCAGCATCTGTCTAATAATATTTCCTTGACACCTCTACCCATGTCCATAACTAATGCCAAATATTTTTGGGTTTTGTTCTTGTGTTTCTGGTACCTTCTGGAAAAATTTCTTTATCAGTCAGGATAGGCAACATTAATCTGGTTGCCAACCTGAAAGTCTGAGTGGCTTAAAGCAACAAAATTTATCTTTCTCTTATCCTACATATCTACTCAGAATGTGAAGTGGAGTGGAGCTTGTCATATGAACCCTAGTGAGTGAATTATGTCAGCTCTATCAGTCACACTGGTTCTTAAGGCTATTGCCCAGAAAGGATACATATCAATATTCATACATTTCACTGGCAAGTAAGTCACATGACCAAAATGTGAGTTTAAGTGGGGAGAAAAGTAAATTCCTACTAAATGGCCAATGTGAGAGAGGTGACATTAGCAAAAGATCCTAATGAATACCACTGGGAACAAGGATGGAACAAGGGAGACCATACAGAAAGTTACTGAAAAAAGTCAGGCATAAGATGGTCCTGGCATGGACCAGGGGGCATTATAGACGGCAAGAAGTCCAAGTCTGGGTAAAGTTTGAAGAGAGATTCAATAAGTTTTGCTAATGAAATGGGGTGATAAAGAAAACAAAGAAGTCAAGAATCAATCTAAAGTTTTGTCCTGAGCAAATAAGACAGAGTTGCCATTTACAGATATGAAGAAGATATGAGAGAAACCATATTGGGAGGTAACATCAAGAATTCAGTTTTGTGCGTTTTAATTTTGAGAAGCTTACTCTGCATTTAGTTCTATACATGTGTATGGGGTTCTGAAGAGAGCCTCTTCTCCTATGCTGGCTATCTGGTTATACCTCCTCTTTAAATCTCAAACTGTAAGGATCACTCTTCATCTGTTTTCTCAGTGTTCTTTTATCCACATACATTCCAATATTACAAGATTTATTATGTATTCCTACATTCAGTGACCCATAATACCTGCCAGGCTACAAGCTAATGGCATTAATTAAAAGTTCCTTATTATGTTCTCTTTAGAAAAATTGATCTCAAGGAAAGCAATCATTCTACAGCACTCTCAAAAGTTCTGGGTTATTTTTACACTATTAAGCATGATTTCCTTTTTAAGCAGATCATGTCTCACTTATAAAGACAAAAAAATGCTCCTATATTATAATAACCCTTTTTAAAACACTTAGGGGCTCTGGAATTATCAAAATCGAATATGCCTTAAATGTCTCAGAAAACTTGAGCGCTTCTTGGAGTTTTTCACAGGGCTCTTTTAGCAAATACGGAAAAACATTATTACCCATCCTATGGGCAACGATTATATGCAGCATGAAAAACAAATTTTAGTTGATCTCAAATAGAATGTTAACTCAATCATGCCTTTCAATTCTGACACACATTTGCAGAAGTGGGATCATTGGGTCGCCTCCACAGTCCCTTCTGCCAAAATCAAGTTTTAGCACACTATTCCCCAGATTATTGGAATCTGCTTGTAGTCAGTATAAAAAACTGCAGCTTTGTAAATTGTTGTACAGGGTCATAGATCAAATGTCACTCCTGTGGCTAAAAGTGATAGAAACTGTCTATTTATTATCCAGTTCCAATTTGAATTAATATCCCATAATTTCTGCTCATACATTTTTACTGCCTTCACCAGCCTCTTCAAAGTGCCTGAAACTTCTATGACACAGCTCAAACTCAGTTTTAGCCACATTCCCTAGCGTTCCAGTGGCTTTGGTCCGGAGCTTTTGCTAATTTCCCAGCATCATCACTCTGTGGATGTTCACATTTTTTTTTTTTTCAACAATAAGAAGGGATTTCTTCGTTGGATGGACTCAGAGCACACACTCATTTCGTCTATATCAGAAGAAAGTAGTCAAAACCAGTGGTAACATTCTGGGTCCTACAGAGCTTCACCCAATTCTATCTCAGTTTGAAACTCCTAATTTTCTAATCCCCACTGTCTTTACCAGGGCTGCAATTGTGTCACATCAACACTTAATGTCTAACTCTCCCCTATACATGAAGACGAGAACGTGGGTCAGAGACCTCATCCCAGCCATCCAATCTCATTTTTTATTTTGTTGTATTTTATGTTGATTTTCCTTAACTTTCTTCTCCTACACTGAAATTTGAATAAAATCAGGCCTTTTTGTTAGTTGAAGTTGACTGCCATTTCCCTGGCCCTAAGCTGCTCATGTAAGCATGTGTTTGATCTTTGGTTTTAATGTCACTTATTTCCAGTACAGGCCACAATACTGGGGAAAAAAATCTAATCTCCTAAAACCGCAAGTTCTTTTATCCTTTCTCTGCTGGGTGCTGAAAAACTTATGCTTCCACAGAAATTTCTATCCTGCAGAAAACTTGTTCTAAATTCAGCAACCAGCCAAGCACAGGTGCAAAAGCCTTCCCAGCTCTCACCCTATGTTCCAACTTAAAGGATCTATCTCTGCATTACCCAGCTGTGTATCTCAATCTCTAAGGTGTTTTGTTCTTTCACCTTTCCCCAGAGGTGTTCAGTGTGCAGCCCAGATTTCTCCTTCCCAAGCACACCTCTCAACCATCTGAAAAAAGTCTGAACTTTCTGCCATGTCATACTAATAATCACTCAGAGATCTTTCCTTCCGCAGGAAAAAACAAAAACCACAACCATTCATTTCATATTAGATAAGAGGGATACATGAATCATCTTCCATCAGCAGTGTTTCTCCAATATTTTGGCATGGGACTCATTTCTAACACTATGAACCTAAGTTCCTGTGCTGTGCAGGAAACATCTATTTTTGCTGTTATTCTCAGCAAGTGGGTCTGCTGGAAATGACCATCATCTTACACAGAGAAGGGATGTCCACTGCAATTGCTACTTGTTCTGGCAGACTCCCTCTCCTGAGTACTATTCACAAAGAGTTTAGAAGCTCTCCCTGACCTTCATTAAAAGTATACTTTAATTCTAGCAAGGCAGACAATAGGCACAGGTCAGCAAGCCAAGACAGTAACTCTTGCCTATGGTCCTCCAGTTTTAAAAGCTTAAGATAAGAATTATATGCAACCTACTATTAAACAAACATGCCAACATATGAAATCCAGAGGACGTTATAATAATAATAATAATAATAATAAACGCATACGGTGTATCGTGTGCCAGCACTACTTAAGTATTTTACATTTATTAACTCATTTAATCTTCACAACATCTTGTGAATTTAATCCTGTTATTTACCTAGGAAACTGAGGCAAAGAGAGGTTTAGTCATCTGCCCAAGGTCAAGCTGTGGAGAAGCAATAAAAATGGGATTCCAAAGAGACACATGCATTTTCTATGAAGTTGCTTTACAATCCAAATGAAGTCCCCCTTCCCCCAAAGGGCATCAGGGAATCTGCCTATTCAGATCCCCTCCATCCTATGCCATTCCACTGCTTAACCTGTTACAGATTCCAAAGTTCCTGTTTGCAGGCAATTCATTTCATCTATTTTTTTGTTGGATATTTGTTTCTTTGATGGAGCTATTGGGTTTGACTTCACTCAGATTTGATCATCCATTTCTCTTGCTATTAGTTACTACCTCTTTTCACTATCTTATTAAAATCCACTGAAAAAAAGAGGGAGGTATGGGTTGAAGAAACCCTGAACTGCCACACAAAACTATCAAATATATGAGTGTATTTATGTGTATCAAGTGATTTGTCCAAAGTCACACAGTAAATAAGTGGTGGAGTGGAGCTTTGACCTCAGGTGGCATGGCCTCCACATCTGAGCAGTTAACTGTAATAGAATCTACTGTATATGGTGGTTACTATGTGTACAGCTCTTAGAAAAATACCTGACATATAGTAGGTACTCAGTAATTTTCACAATTATAATTAATATTAAAGTGTGATTATTTGGTTGGCTTAAAAAATATATCATATTGTACCTATTTCTCTGCCTTTCCTTGCATGTTTTCAGCTGCCCTTCTTACTTTCTCTCACACTGACAGGGAGCTCTGATTTTTCAAGGATATTCCATAATGCATTATCTAAATTACTGAAACAATTTTGAAGGGTTACCTTGTGAAAGGGTAAAGCCCAAGCTCCCTAACACCTGACTTACCCTAACTTCTGCAGCCTCATTTCTCACCAGTATCCTCACACTCTAGAATACCTAGCCATATCTCGGCCCCCTTACCCCTTACTCCTCACAAAGCTGACACCTACCGTCCTTCTTTAAAACACAACTCAGATGGCATGACCCCTGGCCCTGCCTCCCATGTAGCCAGGACTGCGTGAAGACTCTTGCCATGTGCATGCCTTAGTGTATGAGAAGGGCACTTAATATTTCCCCTGCAACACGTATCATGCTATACAATAATAATCTGCTTATTTGTTGAACTTTCCATAAGCTTGTGCCCTTCTCTGAGGCCAGGTATAGTCTGTTCTGTTTAGTATCAATAGAAGTCCTGACACATGATAATGAGCAAAATATATTCATGGAATGAATGCATAAAAACTATTTAATGAATGTATTAAAATTGGTTCTACGGAAAAAAAACAATGCGGATGCTGGAGCTACAGTCTGTATTTTTTTGTCATTTGCAAGGCTGAGTAGTCAATTACTGTTATGAAGTATGCAGAAGGGGGGTATTGTTACTCAGAAGACAAATTCACAATCACTGCCTGTGGTAGGTGAGCAGAGGAGACAGGATGCTGCCAGGCAAGGTCAAGAGATGAGCAATTTATCCTGAAGCTAAACGTTTTAAGAGAGATTTTCCATGATAGAGATAGAAATAGAGATGTGGGGTGAGGGGATGAGAGTGGAAAGGGAGAGAGAGGAGAGGAAATAAGGGGGGAGGGGAAAAAGAAAAGAAGGAAGGGAAGATGAGAAGGGCAAGAGGGAGGGAGGGAGAAAGGAAAGGAGGGGAAAATATTAAAAAGAAAGCTCTAAAGGTGCAATGGATGACAGACACAAGTATATGTTAGGATGAGGTAGTGTATCAGCCTGAAAGAGAGAATAACTAGGACTAACTGTTTTGGAAAAAATGATTCTACAGAAGAGCCTAGTCAAAAAATTTTTGTTGTGGTTTCTTTTATAAGAGTCTCTGCGGCTGAGCAAAAGTCAATACTACAATGTCAATGTCTCTCTCCCCTTTTCAAAGACAGTGCAGGTGATTCACTGAAATCACAAAAAGTCCCTTCTATGTGCCACACATGAAACAGTGAACAAGAAGGATACAATCTTTTCTTTAATTCTATTTATAGTTCAGCCAGGAAGTGGGAGGTATGAATTATTTATAATGTTCCAGGCATAATACTATGTTCTTTACATGCATTTTCTTCACTTAATTCTTAAAATAACCCACAGTACTGGTGCTATTGTTACATCCATTTTAAAGAAGGAGAAAATGAGGCTTAGAGGCAACAGTTCTCAACCCCTGCTGAACGTTAGGAGAATAAAGGGAGCTCTGTGAGGCCAGACTCCAATTCCAGAGGTTAAGATTTATTTGACCTGGAATGCATACTAATTATTAGTATATATTTTTAAACTAGGCAATTCCAAAATGAATACAATTTTGAAAACTTTTTTTATAGGCTTAGTTTATAATTTACCCAAAGTTTCTTTGCTAGTAAGTGGTAAGCCAGGACTCAAGACCCAAGTCCTTCTGATACCACACTTATTCTTGATCCTTTGCTATGTTCTTATGCTAACATCAAAATACAGTAAGAATGGAGCACTGTAGGTTGTTCATTGAAGCAAATGCTTATTATTGGTTTATGATGATTTGGAATATTTGGGAAAAATGCATTAGTAGAATGGTATTGAAAGAAAGACGTGCTAGACATAGGATAATATATTTCTCCTGGTTCCATGAGAAGGCTTGAATCAAGTTAAGGCTAGCGTTGCCACATAGTAAGCTGCTTCCTTCGCGCCAAGGAAATTCCTGACACAAGAGACACATAAGTGACATTTTACTCTATGGTCACCACCCCCTCTTCCCATCCAACAGGATATGAAATTGCATGTGCTCAGTGCCCTTTTTCATTCCTGAGTTTTAAGTGAAAAGATCCAAGTGGTTGTCAAGAAATCCTTGATTGGGATACATTACAAGAATCTAATGGGAATAAAATAAAGGTTCCAAGGTAGATATTTTAAAAGAATGAAGTTTCTTCACAGGAATATTATGATTAAGAATGAAATTGATATCACATTTGGCAATAACACCCACCACCAAAGATTTGACAACAGCGTAGAAATGCCTTCACAATTCTGGGGGCAATTTGAAGGCATATAAACAATCTAGAATAAGAAATAAAGATATTTATTTAAAAAGTTTCATTTCTATGTGCCAGTTAATAAGAAGCATTAGGAGACTGATTCAACAAAAGAAAGTCATTTTTGAAAGAGGAAAAGACATAGGGTTCTACCTAAGTTGGCTGTCCCTGAATCTGGCCCTGCCTCTAGTGGATATTTGCCTGAACTCCAACACAGGAAATGAACAAAAGGGATACCCAAGATGAGAGATCTGGCCTAGTGAATAAGCATTCATTTTGGGAATAAGAGCACCAAGGGGTCTGAGAACATATGTGCAGGAAAAATATTGAACTGATAAAGTATTGGATGATTTTAAGCATTTAAAAATTATATTGGTAATATTTTAAACATCTGTTGGCACATTTGGGCAAGTAAAGCACAATGTTCATAGAATATTAAGCAAACACAGAACAGGTCAACTATTAAATCTAGAAAACAAAAATGTAAAAGAAAAAAATTGCACACATTATACATTATTATATATTATATAATATATATGCTATTTGGTTCAGTAGTGAATATCTACAAAATTATACCAACTTAAACATTGACTATTGATTTAATCAAACATTGTGAGACTGGGAAGGGGAAAAAAAACAGGGAGGTCAAAAAAGCTAAATACTTATCTACTATAAAGTGAAGTTAATAAACATCCAAAACTAATAAATTGAGAAATATCATCATTATATGCATAATCTGAAACAGAGGTAAATAATAGAAGCGAAAATCATTAGAATCTCTAAAGAAAGGACCACTATTATATTGAATAATATAGCATATACAAATTTTTTTGTTTAAATCCTTTTTATTATTTATTATTATGTGCATAGGTTTCTTTAATAAATAAAATTTTATTTAACATAATTTAAAATATAAATCTCACCAGAAAATCATGGGACTCAATTGCTTCCTGAGATTCAAAGTCAGCCAAATTTTAGATCATTAGATAATGGGGTATTCAGAGACTGCATTGTTAAAAGTCTGTCAGTTGATAGACAAACCCACAAACAAAAGAAGGGACAACTCTAAGTATAGACAAAGTGGTAACAAAATTGAATAGTCAATGAATGTTCATGACTGAGACACATAACTCATCTGTACTGGAAATACAGAACTTATGTAGGGGCAGAATAACAATACTAATGATAGCAACTAAAATTGTATACACTTCACAGTTTACAAAGACCAGCTACATCTGTTATTTTACTATTTAAAATGCAATAAAAAATGTAAAGAGAAAAATGAGCTAATATTGTGACAATAATTCAAATGAAGAGAGTAAAAAACAGTCAACATTCTTCTTTTGTTTCAATCATGTCGGCGTTTCAAGCCAAAGGCCTTCTAAAGGCTGAAGTATTTGGATAATTTATTTATGTATACAAACTTATTTATGAAGAGAATACGTAGTCACAAACTCCCTTTCCCACTTGGATGAAAAAGAAAAATAAAATTAATTAGAAGAGATGAAAGCCCTCTAATGTGTGGCTAAATTACTCACTCTCCTTCTAATCTGAACACTAAATCATTCATCTCCTCTACATCTATGAAGGTCTACAATACAGTCTCCAACCACTTCAACAATATGTTGTGGCATCCCCCTCAAAAATGGTCTAAAATGGCTTCACTCTCAGTTACAGCATTTGGGATAGCCTTTGCCATTTGATTTCTGTCATCCTCTATAGGCTTTATTTGCATACATTAAACTGAATGAAATATTTCGTATTTTTCAAAGTGAACTTGAACCAAATAACGAGTGGAATGAAATTCTTTTTTTCTTTTCCATTTCCTATTTCAGTGTCTGCCATGAAATATCAGGTGGCCCGTTGTGCACTTTGCTAGAGTCCAATTGAGGGCATCAAGCTGTTCAGCAACATGCAAATGAAATTCCCCTCACGATTGTGTTTCCCTGCACTTGGTTCAAGAAAGATGACAATGAAAGTTTCATGTAAAGCCTTGTCACTGAAATATCAGGAAATTCATGTTTTTATTTCTCATAAATTTCTGGATGTGTTTTGAAAGCAGAATAAATCTCATTTATAAGAAAATTATTAAAAATTCCAGCTGTGAAATTAAAGAGGGAGAAAAATTCTGACTCCATTTAAAAGTCAAGAAAAGTGAATTCAAATTCTTTTGTTTCAAAATTGATCAAAACCGTGTTCTTAGTTATGGAAAGTCCTCCTCATGAGTCACCCACCACCAGAATCAAGAAAATATCTAAATAGGAGTTTAAAGTTCTAGTGAGAGAAGTCACTTTCTATTTTCATAGCACCTGAAAACAATCTTTAATGTGTCATTGTTTATTTCATAAGCTTTGTTCAACGTTCAAGACAGGAAAACTATGGAAGACTGAACGCCTATCAGAAATCCTTCTACCCTACCAGAGCCCTGTCAACTAAATTCTTAAAGCTAAGGATGGGCAAGAACGAAAGCACCAATAAACTTATCCATGCCTGGATGCCCTAAGGGCCATTTAAGTCCCACAGAGGTTTCTGGACAATGATGTCATGGAGAGTGACAAGTGGTGTTTAGCCATCTTGCCTTGTACAGTTTCAGAACATTTCCACACACACCCAGGAATGGCAGAAGCAAGATGGAAAATAGTGGTCATGGACAGGATTTAGGAATATAAGAAGAGCCCACTGTATGTAAAGTAGCATAGGCCATACAACTGAAGACGAACAAGAACAGTACAGTGCCTTAAAGTAAATTGTTTCTATTTATCTACATTTAGCAGTATTGCTTAACTTTGATATAAATAGGCATGGTTATGTCAACATTCATAAGGCAGAATCAAGTATAAAAAGAAAACATTTTTACCATTTTATTTGTCATTGAAACGTTTGCATTAGGGATGTAAAATTGATGATCCTATGCATGAAAGTGAAAGATCAGCAGTGTCTAAAAACTACAATACAATTACTATTTTATTTCTAAACTTAAACATATTTGAGATATAATTGAGGATATAACATGCCAGGAAACCTCCCCCATCACACACACTAAAAGTACAATAAATAAATAACACAATAGCGCATACACTGAACAGTGTTTAAACCACAATAGTTACTACCAAGGAAAATACAAAATAAAAATGTATTGAAATAGAACAAAACACACCCAGACATACACACTTCAACTAATCTGAAAGGATAAACATTGAGGGCCCACAAAATAGATCATATTAAACATGTTCTTTTCTAAAAGATATTAAGATAGATTGCTTAAATTCAATTAATCAGTTACTGTCAAGTACTATTCCACACAAAAAGAAAGATCATTAAGTTTTTGAAAAAGGACAAGCAACTGGGTATCTTTTGGTGCCACAAGAGTCCCGATGCAATATATTGGGGGAAATCTACTGATTCTCTTGCTTTAACTCTCCATTACATCCTAATATGGGGCCACTCCATTCTAACATAGTGCCGCTACAGCTGTGGTGTACTACTACTTATTAACATGTGATCTCGGGCAAATCATTTAACCTCTCTTAATCTCTGATAAGTGGGACTACTGTAATTCACAATTATACGTAGCCTTGCTGAGGATAGAATTACAAGTAAATGATGAAAGTATGTTACATAAAGCCTATTGTCAAGTGGGTGATGGAAAAAAATATTCATTGAGTTTAAACCTATTGTACCTTGCTGTGAAATTCAAAGGTAAAATAAAAAGGTAACATTCCACATCCAACAAAAGTAATAAGGAGACACTCAACAAATGGTAGTTTTCACCATAATGTTTATCATACTTTTAAAAGATATGATCACTTTCTTCAATTAATGAGGAAGAAACAATGCTCATTCTTGGAAAATTAATGAAAAATAATAGCTAATAAGTAGTATTTAAAAACTACACATGCTACAGAAATTCAGAGAAGAAACTTTTAGTTTCAGTTGAAATAATTAAAGCCAGTTACTCAGGTATAATAACTATCAACTTCGGAGTATTTTACGTGGTCTGAATGTAGGTTCCATCACTAACCCATAGGTGCCCACACTAAAATCCTAAATTTTAAAGAGACTCTTCCATACAGATAATTTATATCTGAGTCTATAAAATTGGCAGTTCATTCATTTTATGTAACTTCACAAGACAAACTAAATAGAAACCCAAGCTAGGTATGGGCAAGTGATATGAGTGCAGAGAAGCTAAGCAGCAGAGGCAGCATTTCTTAAATTCATCAGAAGGTGTGAAAAATGTTTTATTTATTTCCAACCATGTGTTCATCCTTTGAGGATACTGACTCTAGAGTGGGACCTTTTGGCTAAGATTTATCTTCAATTTGCTTTGTTTGCCTTCAAATATTAGTTATTATTCTTTTCCATGTGAAATATGATTAAGCTGCAAGTGATATCATATTTTAAAATATTGACTGCTATTAATACACCTTCTTCCTAATATTTATTACTGTTAATATCCACCAAATATCAATGGGTGACAAGTTTGTGTTCACTGAAAGAAAAAATAAAGTTCTACCTTTGTATAAAATCTTAATCCATTGAACTCTCAGGATCAGTATAAAAATATATTAAGTAAAAATGCTACTGTTATATTTTATGTAAGCATTTTCAGGGGCTGGTGTATTATTAAATCATAATTCAGAAACTTAATCAAATGACATTCTTTTTTATCAACTTCCAGGTAAAATGAGTCCATGAATATAAAAAAAAATTTATCTGTCCTTAGAAATCAGATGTTCTAAATACACATTCCTCAGGATTGGGAAAGTTTCTATGGAGTCAGGAGAGATAAGGAAGATGTGTGAGAAGCACCTCCATCATTCACCATATGCCTCTTCCTTGCTGTGCAACAAAGACCCCTTGATCTCTAACCTGTGCAGTCTCCATCTCTAGAGAAGCTCTCTCTACTAAAGATTATAGGAAAAGTCAAGCTCTACAAAAAGTCCTGCTTTTATGCAAAGACCTATCTCTACTTACTCTCAATATTTTGTAGCTATCCACTGGAGAGAAAGCTTGTTCTGGAGCATTTGTCAAAAAAAAAAAAAAAAGAAGGTCCACCTAGTCAACTAAACTCCACTGTCAATCATATGTTACACCCCTATCCAAAGATATCTAAGTCTGAAAGCTACCACAGGAGAGCTGATGAAATCATACCAAACTGGGTATGTTAGAATTTCCAGTTGACCTGCTATTGTGTTACTTAATGTGTAACACAACCACTATGTGCTATTCCTCCATGCTTTTAATCCATAAGTACAATGATAAAATGCATCCAGTAAGGTTACTTTGAGAATTGAGAAAATACATGTGAAGTGATTAATGTCGGATACTGCACATGATAAATATTTAATAATAGCTATTATTTTAATATTGTTATTAATGTTATTTTAGAATCTTATCATCTCCATAGTTGTACACTGTAAAAATTCCTTTCAAAATATTTGCAATAATATATACATGGTCACTGACATAAGAGATTACTATGCATCTGTCTCGGACTTAGAAAGGTGAAATTTGGTTACATTCTCTTCCTCACTAATTCTTATTATAGAAAATTTATTTAATGGGGTCCTTTTATGAACATTTTTCCCCTGTATATTAGAGAGATTGATTTTGCATGATATCTTACCTAAGCAGTGGATGAAGGATATATTCACTTCTGTCATAAAAGATGTCGTAGATGTAAACCTGAAAACTGTATGACTAGAAAGAAAGAAAAGGAAACAAGGAGACTAATTTTTAAAAAAATTTTAAAAATGAGGCCAGAAGAATAATTTTATGTTCTAAAAGAAGGCTTTTTACTAAAAGCTAAAATACGACTACAATATGGCAATTCTTGAAAAGGTACATTGAATACCTTATCGAAAATGTAGAGCTACATATATTTACCACTTAAAATTTTGACTAAGTATTAATTATTTTTATAATGATAACATTAAAAAGTAGTATTTATCATAAAATATATAAAATTGTGTACTTATGTAAATGAAAGATGAAGATAACTAATTATATAATTAGACCATGTTTTACTATTAAATGTTATAGAGTATACATATACACATACACACAAACACACACATATTAAAATAGTCACAATCTTTCCAATTCTATCAGTATTCTCATATTACAAAAAATTAGACAGAAATTAGTGCAGCATATATACTTCAGTATGCAGTTTGTTATGTATATTTATGTGCCATATACCCATATTTTTTTGGGAACTTTATTATATGAAAAGCTTTATTATGTGAGCAAATACTAGAGATTAAGAACAGAGAAACTGGGGATTTCTTAATTGCTCATAGCATGACTTTAGATAAATCATTTGAATTTTCTGATCATCATTTGTAAAATAAGGAAAAATAATACCTTTCAATTTAAGTGAGAAAATAAAGTGCTTGGTATACTGCTTAATACATGACAGTTGTTCAATAAGGGTAGAAGTCATATTGGATTAAAGCCCACCCTAATGATTTCATTTTTAACTTCATTACTTCTTTAAAGACCCTATTTCCAAGTATAGTCACATTCTGAGGTACTGGGGGTTAGAATGTCAACAAATAAATTTGGACGGGACACTCTTTAGTCCACAACATTTATTTAATTAATTTAAAAAAACATGGTTTAATTTCTCATAGTTAAATTCCATTATATATTTTATACTTATTTTTTCTTGGAATTTAGTCTTTGTTTTAATCTTTCATAGCATCCACATGATGAAATTCTTTCTTTGATCATAACCAATTATGTTGAGACTAGTCATTCTTTTATGAAAATCACTTTCATAGAAATAGAATTGACTTTTCACTTTCTCTCTGCTCTATTAGAAATATACCTGATTTAATCATAAACCAATTTTTCTTTTTACAATGTAATCTATTGCAACCTTCAAAAAATTATTTTTTTAAATGATTGATAAAAGTTATTTTATGTGTCCCTATAATTTTAATTTCATTAGGTATGAGATTTATTGACAGAATACTTTGTCTGCCAATCATAAGCTTAAAGGCCTAATTTTTAATTTTGTGTATAAACTTTTTAAGAACAAGTTCGAGAATAATATGTACGTAGGTATAAAAAAAAGCCAGCAGAGATTGGAAATGCATTATAAACATATTGGCATTATATTCAATTATACTGGATAACTAGTTAAGAACTAGTTAAGAAGAGTTCAGTTCTGATTTGTCATTATAAAGGGATACAGAGTATATTAAGATACAGGCAGGGATGACCAGAGAGAGAGTGGACATGAAAGTTACTTGTACAAGGTCTCAAATTCTCTGAGGCTGTACAATTTAAGTTCTCAATACTTTATAGTGAGATTACATTATATATACAATCTTTGCATTTGTGTTTGATAAGCATTATTTGTAACATGTAAACATTCACAACTTTATGGCAACTTATTATATTTTAAATATGTCAAGTACCTAAAAATGTGGAAATTGTTTAGAATTCTTCCTATCTCTGTGATGCACTCATGTTAGCTGTATGTATGCTTAAGGCTATAAGAGAAACAAAGAAGTCCAGTAAAAGGTTCAGAACATCACCCTGGGTTACAGTATGGGATGTCAGCCAACCTCAAGAGAAGTATAAATAATGCATTTATTTTAAAAATCATTTTACACAAACAATAGAAAGCTTGGTCTAGTATTATTATTATTCTTTTTGAATACTAAAACCTTATAGTATTTTAGTATCTATGATGAAAATAATTTTCCACATTTAAAAATTGTTCTTTTTTAAAAAAGAAGAAACTGTTAAAAGTATTGCAGAATTGTAGAGTTGAGAGAAAGCAACATAAATTTAAACATTTTTTTTTTATTTTTATAAAACTCATTCCATGGATAAGTGTGCTAAGGCATATTCATTCAAAGAGCAGGTAGTCCATGAGACCTATTAAATCCACCTCTTTTCTCTGCATTTGTGGATTTGGTTGCCACTTCTACTTGTAGTCTACACTCTCCCTCCTTGCTAGTTCTAGCCACCCCAACCCTCAAGGGTTGGGCTACATCCCATTTTTATCCCATTCTTTGTTTAAGATTCAGTTTGACCCCACCATCTCCAGGAAACTTCATCTCCAGAAATTAACTTCATTCTACAACAATTTAGTTATCATAGTAGTGTTCCTTTAAAGTATTAAGTGCTAAGTATTCCCTAATAATTTAAACATATATGGGGTACAAGTTAACCATTTTTATTTAAAATAATGCCAATGTAAGATATATTAAGTTCATAGATTTTGAAATCACTGTCAATCAAGTTTCAGATTACCATGACATGTTAATCAAAGGAAAATATAAACTGATTTTATATACAAGTGTTCAGGACTATATTCATTTATTCAACAAATATTTATTTTCACTGATTATTTATTATATGCTATACACCATGCTAGAAGTTGGGGAAGTATTTTTCATTTACTGTAAAAATAAGGGGAACTAGAGCAAACAATAATTTAGTTCAAAATAAATTAGCAACTTAATATATGGTACACTATTTACTTGTTATTATTATATTAAAAGCCTGTTATTCAATAAACTTTGAGATCAAAAGACAGCATTATGGATTACATCAACAAGAAGAGATTGTTCTCTGTAATGGTCTATTGTTAGGCCATTAAAATTTCTGGGCCAATAAAAGCTTTTTATTCTAATGGTGAACATTTTTTTTAAAAGGATGAGGTACAATTTAAAGGTTAAATAAATTAACTTCAGTATTTCTAGCAATAATAAGAATAATATCAATATCAATATTTACAAATGCTTATTTCATACAAAGAATAAGCCAAGGAAAATACATGAATTATCTCATTTAATCTACATAATAACCTAGCTTCTCATTTCATATTTAGAAGCTAATTAATTTACACCTGCACATACATATATATGGATATAAAACAACCATGTTTATTTTTCTCCCTTGTCTACTATATCATAACCATTTCATATATACTTTTCTCATTGAAGAAGAAGCAACATTTTTTAAGTAATTAAAATATCACATTTTCTAAAGAAATTATCTCTGGCTCACACTTAGGCATTAATAACTTGGGATGCATAGAGGAATCAAGTGGTATTTGATCAAATCATAAATCTCACTGAAGGCATTGAACTTTTAGAATTTGAATGGTGGGTGACAACAGCTAAGGAAAAAAGGTCACCTTTTTTTTTTTTAAAGTGTTTAAAATGGTATTTCCACTGGTAAAAGCATAACCTGGGAAGAATAACAATACACTAACTTTTTCATTTATATGAAAATGTTGTAATTTATATAGTTACTGTTATTTACATTGTTTTAAAAAGAACAATCACTTAAGCACTAAATGAATTTAAAACATCAATTCCACTTAGGAGAATAGGAAAGAAGAGCCAAGAGTTTGTGGGAAGGTATGCTACAGTTTTATTTGGAAAAATTAGAAACAAACTTTACACTTATTTTGCTTTATGTTAATCAATATAGATATGCTCATGAATACATCTTATTCATTCATTCAGTTTGTTCATCCAACAGAGATTTATAGGGCACCAAATGTTTGCCAGATCCATGGCAAGAGATATGTACTTTTGTGAGCAAAACAGAACTGTCCCTATTTTAAAAGCCTATTGCCTAGTAAGAATATATAGGCATTAATTAAATATCAACATAAACATAAAATTACAAAGATGATAAGTGCTAATGAGTGAAAGTTACAGACACTATGGAGAGTATAAAATGAGAGAATATTGTCTGGATAGTTAGGGAAGGCTTCCCTAAGGAAGTAGGTTTTAAATTGAGATTTGCAGATTGTGCTTTCTAGGTAAAAAGAAAGGTTAAAAGTTTTCTCTAAAGAAGAAATGGAATATGAAAAGGTGTGTGACTTCAATGGCTTGATTAGAAGGAACACAAGGAAGGCTATTATGTTTTAAGTAGAGCACAGAAGGGGGAATGACTAGATGAGTCAGAAGAATAGAATATTCAGAACCATGTAGGCCACATTAAAGAATTAGACTTCAAAAACCAATGGGGAACAATGGAGATGCTTTATGAACTGACATAATCAGATTTTTTATTTGATAAAAATCACTCTGAAGGAAGCAAGACTGATGATGGTAGACCAGTTAGGAGATAAGAGATGGTGGGAATGAATTTCAAGAGAAGTGGATAGAAGTGAGATAATTTAGGAGGTAAAATTCACATGGGGAAGGAGTTTGAATGTGCAATGAGTGTGACTGAAATGTCAGTTAACTCCTAGGTTTTCTGGCCACTGAATGTTTTATGTGGCTTAATGGTATGCAAGAGCAACCTTTCATAATGCTGAAAAGGCAGAGAAATCCTAAATGTGTGCACAGCTAATAACAGGGCTTGAAATACATAAAGCCAAACTTAACTGAAGGGAGAAATAGAGGAATCCACAATGAGGTGAAAGGTAGAGACTCTAACACTGGTTTTTCAATAACTGAACAAACAGGCAAAAAGTAAGTGGGATATACAGCTTAGTGACTGACAGAAGATAATCCCTGAAGGTAAGGAGAGCATTTTTGGTGTAGTGATGTAATCACCATATGGATTCTTTAGATAATTTAGTGATACTCTGATTATCTAAAGATCTCCACTTATTTTCATTTTCTGTGGTCTGATCTGCTCTTTTGCTGCATTTAAGGTAGACATCAACTCTGAAAATTCCTAGAATTACAAGATACCACTACTTACCCCAGGAGGCTGGGACACAAAAAAGTTAACTAACAAATCAGCCTCAAACCAGACTCAAAGAAATGATCCAAAAAGGTTAAAAATAAAGTATTACCTTACCAAATCAATGTAACTCTATGGGGATCTCTTTAATGAGCTAATATTTGAAAAGAATCTGAATGAAACAGAATGATTTTTAGTATGATAAAGATGTTTCAATTAAGCAATTGAAAAATATCATTGGCAACACAGAAAGGTTGGACAAAGAGTACTTCCTAGCCCACAAAATAGCAAATTAGCCATAATTACTAATAATAGTATATGTGAAGGGGAAAAAAGATACTGTGAGAAAGGACAATTATCTATAATAAGAAGTAGAAAATCTGGCAGTCCATGAGGTACAACAGGTGTATTATGTCAAGAAATGGGCAGACACAAGAGACACTGATCTAAGAAACTAAAAGTATCTCATCAGGGATTCTCTCTTGAAAGGCAGAAAGGATAGAATTCCCCATAACTTAGGAAAAATATTCCTCAATGCTATCAGTTCATCATTATTTTTGATCCAAATCCATGCTCATACCCTGCTTACTTACTCAGCTTCCCCTAATATCATAACGTTAGGAAAGCAGATGCCATGCACACTGATTATCTATCTGGCTTGGACATTTAACAAATTAGTATTCTGTTTTAAGTACTGGTTTCACATATAGTATGCTAACAGTGACTTTTCTTTGCGTGACTACTCACCTATGAGTACCCCAATCAACTTTTTGGAAGATTAGCTTCTGTTGGACAACACTGATAATTTACAGCCTTTTAAGACTATTGACTGGTCATTCTTTAAATGAAGGTCTTTACAATCAAATTAAGATGAGCCTTATTATTGGATGGGTGGACAAAAAAAAAAAAAAAATGAGAGTGAATCCAATTCTTCTATTCCCATATCCTTGATATTAGGGTAGAAAATGCATTCCTCTAGGCCTTGCTTATCCAGTGGTCTGGATATGGTTGATCACCCCTTTGCTATGGCACTACTACTTTCTCTCCCTTCCAGAGAAAGCTGGAGGATCAGAGACATAGATCAAGTCTCTGTCCACAGAATGGCTTTAGGCAAAGAGCAGCAGTTTAAAGATTGTTAGGACACAGAAATTTATAGTGACTCTCCAAACTTCTCTCTATCACATCAGAACTGATTTCTTACTGGTCCCTCTTCACCAAGGCAGTTACTTCAGCAGTGTGTGTGTGTGTGTGTGTGTGTGTGTGTGTGTGTGTGTGTGTGTGTGTGTGTGTGTGTGTGTGTGTGTGTGTGTGTGTGTGTGTGTGTGTGTGTGTGTGTGTGTGTGTGTGTGTGTGTGTGTGTGTGTGTGTGTGTGTGTGTGTGTGTGTTTAAGAGAAATGGAGAGAAACCAGGGTGGAGCATAGAGGTATGAAGGTGATTCAGAAGAGAAGTGCTATTGACCTATTCCTTCCAAGCACAAGATTACAAGATAGAAGTCTCAATACCATTAGCTCAAATACTTCATCTTCCACCAGTTAAGCTCAATATTAGTATAGCCTTAATCTCCATTTATAAAAATGGAATAAACATCTAATACAAAGTATTTTACCATTTTCCCAAATCTTGATATTAAATAAGGACAAGAATTATTTTTAAGTTTCTATATTTCTAATTTCAATCAATGTTTGTGCAGTTAGGTGAATTGACTGCTTAACTGACCATACTCAAATGTTAATATAGAATCACTGCCCATTTTGATGATGGTGGAAAGAGCCTCATCTTCTCCCATTTCATTAATGACTTGCATTAAAAAATTCAAGGCAAGCTCAGAAAATGTGAGAGTCATGTGAATTTGGGAGGCATGATGACAGAATCATGCTCCAAGATCCTGACAGGTTCAAATGATGGGCCAAATTTAACAAGATGGATATAATCAAGATAATTATAAGGTTACACAAGGGATAGCTTAGGGCCAAAAACCTAATTGCACATAAATGACTGGAAAGAAATGTGGCTTAGCAGCAAAAATACTGTAGAAAATTATAAAGCAGCTTAAGAGTTTCAACTGATATACTCTCAATATTAGTTGTCAATGCTGTGAGGTGAACATAAAAGCAAATTTCATCTTTTTATTTTTTGACTAAAAACAAACACTTATAACTTGATACTTTTTAGAGTTACCATACGGAGGTTATTTTCTTTTGTTATACAACCTGCCTTTTAAAAAATATTTAAGACAAAAGGAAACCAATTCAGACAAGTATGAAAAATTAATAGGATTATAAGGCTTGAAAAACGTTATTAAAATAGTTGAAAATTTCTGGATCTTTATCTTAAATGAAGGGATTTATGTGGATAAGGTACTGATATTGTACAACTTTAAAAGAGACTAATAGGTAAAATCTTCAAAAAAACTAACTTTAACTTCCTATAAAGTAAAAAAGTTCAGCAAATATTTGTAGATTGCTCACTATTTGCCAGGTGCTATGTAACTGAATCTCAGAATAGTTGTTACTTTGCTGATTTGACTATATCCAAAGTCTCTGATAACTTCAATTAACGTTTTTCTTATTATAGAAAGTTTTTCTAACTCTCGTATGGGCCCAAGGGTTAAATGAGCCAGCTGAAGAGGTGATGTGTTTCCAAATACTGGAAATGTTCAGTCATGGTGTGAAAAACCATTTGCTATTTAATGAATTCTACTAAAAATACCTTTCTCCTAATTTATCATCATTACATATACAGTTCCTTTTAGTAAGTGTGCTCAAAGCATCTCCATAAAGCTGCAGTTCTTTGAAGATTTTATGAATCTGTCATAACTAAACAAAGAACTACATTCAACCAGAGCAAGTGCCCAGAGTTAAGCCCTACACTAATGTTGATTCACTACTAACTGAAAATAGAAATTAAGGAAAAATAGACAACTTAAACTTTCAGACTTCGCAACCTTGGTCAGAGAAAGTCTGTAGCTATATATATGTGTGTGTATATATATATATATATATATATATATACACACACATATATATATATACACATACATATATATAGACACACACATATACATATACATACACATATATATCTCATACATACATACACACACATATGCATGTGTATGCACTAGGATTCCTTCATAATTCCTTATTGTAGATGGTAATAATTATGATGCTTATAGATTATTTAATATGTGCCAGGTACTATAATTCTATTTATATTAACTAACATATTTAATCCTCACAACAATCCCATGAGGCAAGTTTTACAGATAAAGTAACTGAGACATACACATCACTATATATTAAATAGATAAACAAACAACAAAGACCTACTCTATAGCACAGAGAACTATATTCAATATCTGTAATAACCTATAATGGAAAAGAGTCTGAAAAAATATATATATATATATTTATATATACAGAAAACTGAATTACTTTTCTGTACACCTGAAACTAACACAACATTGTATATCAACAGTATTTCAATACAAAAAAATTTTGTAAACGTTTCTGTTTTCAAAAACAAAGTAAAAAAGACATAGAGACACTGAATTACTTGCTGAAGGCCACACAAATAGAAAGTGCCCAAACAGGATTTAAACCAAGATGTCTTAAAGCTGAGTACATGCTCTTCACCACTAAGGGTACTGCCTCTCATAATTGTATGTCTTGGTATTCAAAATAACAAATAACTTTAGATGTAAATACCTTAAATTTTGAATTTTAGCTTTCATTGGCTGAGCAGGTAAAAATCTAAATATTTAATATACAAATTTTTTAAATAATATAATTTATTTTGGATAAGTGCCAAGTATTTTGTTTTATATTTTCAGCCTTAAACTTATCTCCTGCTGCTTTTATTTATTTAGCCATATGATATAGAATATCTTGTGATAATGGGTATAATTTCTACTAACCTATCTTATAAAAGTCTAATAAGATAAAATATGCTCAACCTAAATACTCAAGTCCTTATATCCTATACGTACTAGAGAATTTTCAACAGGAGTATTATAAAGTCTCTGCATACAAGAAGCATGCTATCTATTTGGGTAGATAAAGTTTGTAAAAGTATTGCAAGTCAATGTTAACGTGCTATAATTATAGAAAAGTACAGGAATAGAACAGAGTGTTTTGGGGAGGACATGTCAGGCACTCAGAGGGAAATGGTCCAGTGAAACTTGAGCAGTGTGTCAAATGAGAAAGGTTTTGCAAAATGAATATGGGTTTAGCAACCAACAGAGACTTTATGCATAATTGGAGGAAGGAACTGTGTTTACAAAACATGATGGAATGAAACAGCTGAGTGAGCAATGGAAACTGTATATGGCTCAGTATAAGAGTAAAGAATGAGGAGGTCATAGTGGTGTGGGGCATGAGCCTGCTGAAACTTGAAGAGACTAGGTAACATGTGAGGAGGTACTAGCACTCTATCCGGTAGCCAGTGAAGAGCTGTACTGTGTCCCAATGAGGAGAATGATATGTGGATTACTCTGTGGCTGTGGGGTGTATGAGCTGGAGGTGGGGACAGGGGAAAAATCTAGCGGTAGTAAGAACAGTTAAGAAGCTATGCTACTATTGTCTGTATGAGGGATGTTGAAGGCCTGAACTTAAATAATTGTAGGAAACATGGAGAGAATGGGAGTTAAGGAAATTTAAGGAGATCTGGAAGACCTGGCTTACATAATTCGGGGGATGACTGTACCACCAAATAAGATATCTGGCTCGGGTAATTGGAGGGATAGTGGTGCAAATAAACAGAGTTTTAAATATATGGCAAATTATTGTTTTGGTGGGGAAAAAAAGAAAAGACAAGCTCAGTACTAGAGCTTGAGGCACCTTGTGTCATTCGTGAGAAATTTTAATATGTGAATCTGGCACACAGGTGATAGATAAAACCAGTATTTCTGAACATGTGGTTGATAATTTAAAATTATGCATCTTATTGCAACCACCCAAGCAAAGTAAATGAAAAAATGAAAAGCCCTCCAACAAATATAAACTTATACACCAATGCAAAATTGATGATATTATTATTAAACACTTGCACAATGGGATTGATAACAGAAGAGGTGACTAATCCTTGGCTCCTTTGGCAGAGACAATGCTGCTGTAATAATAATAACAAAGTGCAAGCCTTTATTTAAGTTGCAGATTGAAACAGATGACTAGACAGGTAATTCGTTTTGCTCAAATTCAGGCTTACCCTCGGGTTACCAGGGAAGAAATTGGCACTAAATTACTATGAGATTTAGGTCAAAGAAATATCATGAGCTCTTTTAGGGCAGAAATTCACTGAATTTTTGTGGACAGCCTACATCATCTTTTTTTTTTTTTTTTTTTTTTTCCACTTTACAGATCAGGCATGAGAAGAGCAGATATTTTTCTATTAGAACTAATTTACCCTGAAACGTTCCCCTATCAGCTTAATACTTCATAAACATTTCTTTTCAGTCCACAATGATTAATTAGAAAATGTCCAACTGCTACAGAATTGGTCAGACTGTACAAGCAGACAACACAATAGGATCCCAGTCACTAATATCTCATAGAATAAAGCTGTTCATTTAAAAAATAATAATAAACTCTGAACTGCTTAGAAAACCCATTGATGGACTTATAAAACCATATTTTCACAGAGTTCTCTTGCTTCTAGGAAGCAAACACTGTGATCTTTACAGAGGATGCCTTTAGTTCCTTCCTACAATTGTGTTAATGAGTCCTACTACCAGAGTTAAACAGCCTGATTTATGAAGCAGAAAGTTCTTTACCAATCAATGAACACAGTATCTGTGCTTTGTAGTTTGTGCTTTATACTGTCTTACCTCTTTCAGCAACTATAGAAAAAAGACACAATGCAATCTTAGGTAGCAAATGTCTAAAGTTTAGTTGAAAAACTAAGTCTGCATATGAATACAGATAAGAGATAGGTAAAATCAATTCCTATCTCCACTGAAAGTTGATGGAAAGTTCAAAAGACAACTGAAATAGCCAAAGAAAGCTTTGTGGTAGACATAGACGCTGGGAAAGGCTTGTATAATGTAAAAGGAGAGGAAAAGAATAAAACAATCTCAGTTAACAAACTGAACAAATGTTTTCAGATTATCATATTATGGTGGGTTTTAAAAGCCAGCCTAGGGAATATATAGTTAATGCAATAAAATATTTACATTTCTCAGTTTAATTTTCTGAAGATTTAGTTTCACCTATGAAGAACTTTGTTTCCCCCTAAAAATTACAGTGCAAACTCTGGTCCATGTCATACAAATTACTCTGAGATCTAAATTTTGTTTATCTCTAAATCATAATTCATATTTACTCTGGAACAGTCAATAAATAATTTACTAATAACTTCATTAAACATAGTCTACACTAAACATCTTTAAAAGTTTGCCCAAGATTTCACTTTATAGGGACTATGTTCTTAAAATGTCCAATCTATAAAAATTATAGCATCAGTAAAAGTTCAGCTCTAACGCCACCTATACTGTAAAAATTTTCTTTTCTATAAATTATAATTATTTACTTCCTTCGATGTGATATGTATGTATATAGTTATATATTTGTATGTATGTGTATACACTTATGTATACATCTAATATAGCATTTCCTAATTCAGCTCAGCAATTCACCTGGGGGTTTGTGTGTTAATTTCCTCTCCTATGTTATAAACTTAAAGACTCATAATATTTTAAAGTTATTTTCTATAGCCTATAATGCTTAACACAATTTTTTCATGACAAGAACTGAAGATTATTTGTTAAAAACACACACATATACAGAGAGACATAGATACACATATATATTGGGTTGGCCAAAAAGTGCCTTTGGCTTTTAAGTAAAAACAAAAGACACATTTTCCGGGCTTCCCTGGTGGCGCAGTGGTTGAGAATCTGCCTGCCAATGCAGGGCACACGGATTCGAGCCCTGGTCTGGGAAGATCCCACATGCCACGGGGCGGCTAGGCCCGTGAGCCACAACTACTGAGCCTGCGCGTCTGGAGCCTGTGCTCCGCAGCAAGAGAGGCCGCGACAGTGAGAGGCCCGCGCACCACGATGAAGAGTGGTCCCCGCTCGCCATGGCTAGAGAGGGCTCTTGCACGGAAGTGAAGGCCCAACACAGCCAAAAATAAATAAATAAATTTAAAAAAAAAGACACATTTTCCATTTTCACCAAGAACTTTATTGTACAACGTATTCACTCTTTTGTTTCACTACCCTCTACCATTTTTCAGGCAACTTCGTAATTCCATCTTCCCAAATTTTTTTTTCTTTTTGAGCAAAGAACTGTTCCAGGTACCTTTTACAGTCTTCCAGGGAATTGAAATTTTTTCCATTAAGAGAACTTTGTAAGGACCTAAATAAATGGAAATCTGAAGGTACAATGTTTGGTGGATATGGCAGATGAATCAGAACTTCCCAGCCAAGCTGAAACAGTTTTTGCCTGGTCATCAAAGAAACATGCGGTCTTGCGTTATCCTGATGGAAGATCATGCATTTTTGCGTTATCCTGTTGACTAACTCTGGATGCTTTTCATCAAGTGCTGCTTTCAGTTGGTCTAATTGGGAGCAGTACTTGTTGGAATTAATCATTTGGTTTTCTGGAAGGAGCTCATAATAGAGGACTCCCTTCCAGTCCCACCATATACACAACATCACCTTCTTTGGATGAAGACCTGCCTTTGGTGTGGTTTGTTGGTGGCTCACTTCACTTGCCCTACGATCTTGTCCATTCCACATTATTGTACAGTATCCACTTTTCATTACCCATTACAATCTGTTTTAAAAACGGAACGTTTTCATTGTGTTTAACTAGAGAATTGCATGCAGAAATACAGTCAGGAAGGTTTTTTTCACTTAACTCATGTGGAACCCAAATATCAAAGAGATTAACATAAACAAACTGGTGTAAATGGTTTTCAATGCTTGATTTGGATATTTTGAATATGTCAGCTATCTCCCGCATGGTATAACGTTGATTGTTCTCAATTAACATCTCAGTTTGATTGCTATCAACTTCAACTGGTCTTCCCAACTGTGGGGTATCATCCAGCGAGAAATCTCCAGCATGAAACTTCGCAAACCACTTTTGACACATTCGATCAGTCACAGCACCTTCTCCATACACTGCACAATTTTTTTTTTTTTTTTGCGTTTTGGTTGCGCTTTTATCTTTCTTGAAATAATAAAGCATAATATGCCAAAAAATTGCTTTTTTCTTCCATCTTCAATACTAAAATGGCTACACAAAAATTCACTAATTTTAATGTATTTTTTTTAAATGCATGCTGATATGACAGCTGTCACATACAATCTAAGAAAATTATTTTGAATGAAGTTAAAGACAACTAAGTGCTACTTGAGCCATCTTACAGAAAAAACCAAACAAATCTTTTGGCCAACCCAATATATATATACATTTACATTCAGAGCAGAATTTAATTCATGATCAACTTTTTCCATAATAGATTTTAAAACAAACCAATATGGACTTTACCAACTGAACTGATTATGATGATAACTGATTCAGATAAATCTATGATGTTTCAGAGAGCTAGGAAGACATCACAGTTCATAATTCCCCTTTCATAAAAGAGAGTTAATGGTAGGAAGTTTTTTCCCAGAAAAGTATTATAATTTCCAGCTCTTTGGCATTTAGGTCTGGCTTTGTAATTGGTTTTTGCCAATGGAATAAAAATGGAATTGATATCTGTTAGTCCCTGGTTTTAGAGGCAGGTGTTCCTTCTCTATGATCTCCTTCATTTTCCTTCCTCAGGCTGGAAACTATCATCAAAGCCTTGTGGATAGCAAAGCTGGGTCCAGAGAATTCTCATGTGGAGAAAGTATAAGCCTCACCTAATCCTTCAGGGAAACTTTGAGTGTAAATTATACTTCACTGGACAGTGCTGGCCTTTTATATTTCTGTATCAATCCACCAGTCAGTCATTGGCTAAGGACTACCCATGAGTGATATAACTCCCCCAGGCACTTCTGACTCTCTGTGTATGTAGGCACGGTGGTTCAAATACCTCTTGGATATTTCTAAGGTACAGACCTTAGAAGCAAAATAACACAGAAACTGATTCTCTGTGTATATAGGCACAGTGGTTCAAGTAGCTTTTGGATATTTCTAAGGTACAGACCTTAGAAGCAAACTAACACAGAAACTGCCATTTACATAGAGATGGTAAAAGAGACCTGAGGGCATCTGGGCAGAGCATGGATAGCATCTGCTACACATATTATGTAGACAAAACTCGTTTGGCCATTATGAGCATGACTAAGAGCCCTGGTAATACCTAATAAACCTTCCTATTCAGGAGAAGATCCTAACCAGATATCAAGGGTCTTCTTTTATACCATTCTCAGAGCTATTAGGAAGACCAGAAATAATAACTGAAAATGATTGAAGCCATGGTTTTTCATATTCACAGGCATTCGTATAGATATTCGTATAGATATACATAGGAATAGATCATGTGAATCTACCCCAAAAGTAGCACAAATGGAAATCATTATTCAGGGATTACTTCTAGTAATGGAATCAATCCTACCTCAGATCCCTGAAGAGGGGAGGGTCACCATTTAAGCCAACAGAGATTTTAGACATCCCTGTTAGACTTCTGGATTCATTTCTAACAAAAATAAAACTTAACCTCAAAAATTCATAGACATATGAAAATTTAGAGGGTCAGATGGTTCAAAATTAGTCTAGAGAATAAGGATTGGAAAGCATGCCCTTTATTTGCCCAAAGGTAGAAGAAATTTGAGACTTCATTAGCAATTATTTCATCAAAGAGTGACAACAACAGTATGAGTGACAACAACTTTGAGTGAAAACCCACATGAGTCATGCCACATACAACATCAACAACAGCAGGAGAATTAACAACCAGGGACTCTTCCCTCAAAGCTAAACACTTGGACATAGTTGTGACTTCAATAAGGAGTCTGATGATGGCACCAAGCCAACAGCAATGGCGGCCTCAGAGGCTGAGAGAGTAGCAATAAACGTCTAGAGGAAGATTTCAGGAACCATGTTGGTTAGTTTCCCAGTCACATATACATGGATATTTAGAGACTTTTGGAATGATGATAACGAGGCCTTTAAAAATATCATTGACAGGAAGACCTTCAAGATGGCAGAGGAGTAAGACTTGGATATCACCTTCCTCCTCACAAATACATCAAAAATACATCTACATGTGGAACAACTACTACAGAACACCTACTGAACGCTGGCAGAATCCCTCAGACTTCCCAAAAGGCAAAAAACTCCCCACATACCTGAGTAGGGCAAAAGAAAAAAGAAAAAACAGAGACAAAAGAATAGGGACAGGACTGCATCTCAGGGAGGGAGCTGTGAAGGAGGAAAAGTTTCCACACACTAGGAAGCCCCTTCACTGGCAGAGACGGAGGGTGGGTGGTGGGGAAGCTTCGGAGCCACAGAGGAGAACACAGCAACAGGGGTGCAGAGGGCAAAGTGGAGAGATTCCTGCACAAAGGATCAGTGCCAACCAGCACTCACCAACCTGAGAGGCTTGTTAGCTCACCCAGTAGAGGAGGTGAGGCCTGGGAGCTGAGGCTCGGGCTTCGGAGGTCAGATCCCAGGGAGAGGACTGGGGTTGGCTACGTCAACACAGCCTGAAGGCGGCTAGTGTGCCACAGCTAGCCGGGAGGGAGTCCAGGAAAAACTCTGGACCTGCCTAAGAGGCAAGAGACCATTGTTTGGGGTGTGCAAGGAGAGGGGATTCAGAACACCACCTAAAAGAGCTTCACAGATGGGTGAGAGCCACAACTATTAGCATGGACACCAGAGACAGGCATGAAACACTAATGCTGCTGCTGCAGCCACCAAGAATCCTGTGTGCGAGCACAGGTAACTATCCACACCTCCCCTCCTGGGATCCTGTGCAGCCCTCCACTGCCAGGGTCCCGTGACCCAGGGACAACTTCCTGGGAGAACACAAGGCATGCCAAAGGCTGTTGCACTGACACGCCAGGCTCTGCCACCACAGGCTCATCCCGCATTCTGTACCCCTCCCTCCCCTGGGCCTGAGTGAGCCAGAGCCCCCTAATCAGCAGCTCCATTAAGCACCTCCAGTCTGGGTGAAGTACAGACACCAGAGGGCGACCTACATGCAGAGGTGGGGCAAAATCCAAAGCTGAACACCAGGAGCTTTGTGAACAGAGAAGGGAAAGGGAAATTTCTCCATGTAGCCTCAGGAGCAGCAGATTAAGTCTCCACAATAAACCTGATGTATCCTGCATCTGTGGAATACCTGAATAGACAACAAATCATGCCAAAATTGAGGCAGTGGACTTTGGGAGCAACTGTAGACATGGGGTTTGCTATATGCTACTGACTAGTTTCTGATTTTTATGTTTATCAGAGTATAGTTTTTAGCGTTTGTTATCATTGGTGGATTTCTTTACTGGTTTGGTTGCTCTCTTCGTTTTTCTTGATTACTTTTTTTAATTTTTTTACTTTAATAATGTTTTTTATTTTAATAACTTTAGTCTATTTTGTTATTTTTTTCTTTCTTTTTATTTTTTCTCCATTTTCATCTGAGCCGTGTGGCTGACAGCATCTTGGTGCTCCGGCTGGGTGTCAGGCCTGAGCCTCTGAGGTGGGAGAGCTGAGTTCAGCACATTGGTCCACCAGAGACCTCCCAGCCCCACGTAATATCAAACAGTGAGACCCCTCCCAGAGATCTCCATCTCAATACTAAGACCCAGCTTCACTCAATGACCAGCAAGCTCCAGGGCTGGAAACCCCATGCAAAACAACTACAAGAAAGGAACACAACACCACCCATTAGCAGAGAGGCTGCCTAAAATCATAATAAGTTCACAGACACCCCAAAACACACCAATAGTCATAGTCCTGCTCACCAGAAAGACAAGATCCAGCCTCAACCACCAGAACATAGGCATGAGTCACCTCCACCAGGAAGCCTACACAACCCACTGAAATAACTTTACTCCCTGGGAGCAGACACCAAAAACAATGGAAACAATGAACCTGCAGCCTGCAAAAAGGAGACCGGAGACATAGTAAGTTAAGAAAAATGAAAAGATAGAGAAACACACAGCAGATGAATGAGTAAGGTAAAAACCCACCAGACCAAACAAATGAAGAGGAAATAGGCAGTCTACCTGAAAAAGAATTCAGAGAAATAATAGTAAAGATGATCCAAAATCTTGGAAATAGAATGGAGAAAATACAAGAAATCTTTAACCAGGAACTAGAAGAACTAAAGAGTAAACAAACAATGATGAACAACACAATAAATGAAATTAAAAATACTCAAGAAGGAATCAGTAGCAGAATAACTGAGGCACAAGAACGGATAAGTGACCTGGTAGAAAAATAGTGGAAATAATTACCACAGAGCAGAATAAAGAAAAAAGAATGAAAAGAAATGAGGACAGTCTCACAGATATCTGGGACAACATTAAATGTACCAACATTCGAATTATAGGGGTCTCAGAAGAAGAAGAGAAAAAGAAAGGGACTAAGAAAATATCTGAAGAGATTATAGTTGGAAACTTCCCTCATATGGCAAAGGAAATACTCAATCAATTCCAGGAAGCACAGAGAATCCCATACAGGATAAATCCAAGGAGAAACATTCCAAGACAAATATTAATCGAAGTATCAAAATTAAATACAAAGAAAAAATATTAAAAGCAGCAAGGGAGAAGCAACAAATAACATGCAAGGGAATCCTCATAAGGTTACCAGCTGATCTTCAGCAAAAACTCTGCAAGCCAGAAGGGAGTGGCAGGACATATTTAAAGTGATAAAGGAGAAAAACCTACAAACAAGATTACTCTACCCAGCAAGGGTCTCATTCAGTTTCAATGGGGAAATTTAAAACTTTACAGACAAGAAAAAGTTAAGAGAATTCAGCACCACCAAACCAGCTTTACAACAAATGCTAAAGGAACTTCTCTAGGCAGGAAACACAAGAGAAGGAAAAGATCTACAATAACAAACCCAAAACAATTAAGAAAATGGTAATAGAAACATACATATTGATAACTACCTTAAATGTAAATGGATTAAATGTTCCAACTAAAAGACATAGACTGGCTGAATGGATACAAAAACAAGACCCATATATATGCTGTCTACAAGAGACCCACTTCAGACCTACGGACACATATAGACTGAAAGTGAGGGGATGGAAAAAGATATTCCATGCAAATGGAAATCAAAAGAAAGCTGGAGTAGCAATTCTCATATAACACAACATAGACTTTAAAATAAAGACTATTAAAAGAGACAAAGAAGGACACTACATAATGATCAAGGGATCAATCCAAGAAGAAGATATAACAATCGTAAATATTTATGCACCCAACATAGAAGCACCCCAATACATAAGTCAAATGCTAACAACCATAAAAAGGGAAATCGACAGTAACACAATAACACTAGGGGACTTTAACACCCTGCTTTCACCAATGGACAGATCAAACAAAATGAAAATAAATAGGGAAACACAAGCTTTAAATGATACATTAAACAAGATGGACTTAATTAATATTTATTGGACATTCCAACCAAAAACAACAGAATACACTTTCTTCTCAAGTGCTCATGGAACATTCTCCAAGATAGATCATACCTTGGGTCACAAATCAAGCCTTGGTTAATTTAAGAAAACTGAGACTGTATTAAGTATCTTTTCCAACCACAATGCTATCAGACTAGATATCAATTACAGGAAAAAAAGTGTAAAAATAGAAACACATGGAGGCTAAACAATACACTACTAAATAACCAGGAGATCACTGAAGAAATCAAAGAGGAAATCAAAAAATACCTAGACACAAATAACAATGAAAACACGATGAACCAAAACCTATGGGATGCAGCACAGTCAGTTCTAAGAGGGAAGTCTGTAGCAATACAATCCTACCTCAAGAAACAAGAAACATCTCAAATAAAAAACCTAACCTTACACCTAAAGCAATTAGAGAAAAAAGAACAAAAAATACCCAAAGTTAGCAGAAGGAAAGAAATCATAAAGATCAGATCAGAAATAAATGAAAAAGAAATGTAGGAAATGATAGCAAAGATCAATAAAACTAAAAGCTGATTCTTTGAGAAGATAAACAAATTGATAAACCATTAGCCAGACTCATCAAGAAAAAAAGGGAGAAGACTCAAATCAACAGAATAGGAATGAAAAAGGGGAAGTAACAACTGACACTGCAGAAATACGAAGGATCATGAGAGATTGCTACAAGCAACTATATGCCAATAAAACGGACAACCTGGAAGAAATGGACAAATTCTTAGAAAAGCACAAGCTTCCGAGACTGAACCAGGAAGAAATACAAAGAGACCAATCAAAAGCACTGAACTTGAAACTGCGATTACAAATCTTCCAATACACAAAAGCCCAGGACCAGATGGCTTCACAGGCGAATTCTATCAAACATTTAAAGAAAAGCTAAACACCTATCCTTCTCAAACTCTTCCAAAATACAGCAGAGGGAGGAACACTCCCAAACTCATTCTATGAGACCATCATCACCCTGATACCAAAACCAGATAAAGAGGTCACAAAAAAGAAAGCTACAGGCTAATCTAGCTGATGAACATTGAGACAAAAATCCTCAATAAAATACTTACAAACAGAATCCAACAGCACTTTAAAAGGATCATACACCATAATCAAGTAGGGTTTATCTCAGGAATGCAAGGATTCTTTGATATACATAAATCAATCAATGTGTTACACCATATTAACAAATTGAAGGAGGAAAAACCATACTATCATCTCAATAGATGCAGAGCTTCCAACAAAATTCAACACCTATTTATGATAAAAACCCTCCAGAAAGTAGGCATAGAGGGAACTTACCTCAACATAATAAAGGCCATATATAACAAACCCACAGTCAACGTCGTTCTCAATGGTGAAAAACTGAAACCATTTCCACTAAGATCAGAAAGAAGACAAGGTTGCCCACTCTCAGCACAATTATTCAACAAAGATTTGGAAGTTTTAGCCACAGCAATCAGAGAAGAAAAAGAAATAAAAAGAACTCAAATCGGAAAAGAAGAATTAAAACTGTCACTGTTTGTAAATGACATGATATATACATAAAGAATCCTAAAGATGCTACCAGAAAACTACTAGAGCTAATGAATGAATTTGGTAGAGTAGCAGGATACAAAATTAATGCACAGAAATCTCTGTCATTCCTATACACTAATGATGAAAAATCTGAAAGAGAAATTAAGGAAATACTCCCATTTACCACTGCAACAAAAAGAATAAAATACCTAGGAATAAACCTACCTAAGGACACAAAAGACCTGTCTGCAGAAAACAGTGACACTGATGAAAGAAATTAAAGATGATACAAACATTTGGAGAGATATACCATGTTCTTGGATTGGAAGATTCGTCATTGTGAAAATGACTATACTACCCAAAGCAATCTACAGATTCAATGCAATCCCTATCAAACTACCAATGGCATTTTTCACAGAACTAGAACAAAAAATTTCACAATTTGTATGGAAAAACAAAAGACCCCGAATAGCCAAAGCCATCTTGAGAAAGAAAAATGGAACTGGAGGAATCAGGCTCCCTGACATCAAACTATACCACAAAGCTACAGTAATCAAGACAGTATGGTACTGGCACAAAAACAGAAATATAGATCAATGGAACAGGATAGAAAGCCCAGAGATAAACCCATGCACATATGGTCACCTTATCTCTGGTAAAAGAGGCAAAATTTTACAATGGAGAAAAGACAGCCTCTTCAATAAGTGGTGCTGGGAAAACTGGACAGCTACATGTAAAAGAATGAAATTAGAACACTCCCTCACACCATACACAAAAATAAACTCTAAATGGATTAAATAACTAAATGTAAGGCCAGACACTATAAAACTCTTAGAGGAAAACATAGGCAGAACACCCTACCACATAAATCACAGCAAGATCCTTTTTGACCCCCCTCCTAGAGAAATGGAAATAAAAACAAAAATAAACAAATGGGACCAAATGAAACTTAAAAGCTTTTGCACAGCAAAGGAAACCATAAACAAGATGAAAAGAAAGCCCTCAGAATGGGAGAAAATATTTGCAAATGAAGCAACTGACAAAGGATTAATCTCCAAAATTTACAAGCAGCTCATGCAGCTCAATATCAAAAAATCAAAACAATCCAATCCAGAAATGGGCAGAAGACCTAAATAGACATTTCTCCGAAGAAGATATACAGATTGCCAACAAACACATGAAAGGATGCTCTGCATCACTAATCGTTAGAGTAATGCAAATCAAAACTACAATGAGGTATCACATCACACCAGTCAGAATGGCCATCATCAAAAAATCTACAAGCAATAAATGCTTGAGAGGGTGTGGAGAAAAGGGAACCCTCTTGCACTGTTGGCAGGAATGTACATTGATACAGCCACTATGGAGAATGGTATGGAGGTTCCTTAAAAAACTAAAAATAGAACTACAATATGACCCAGCAATCCCACTACTGGGCATATACCCTGAGAAACCATAATTCAAAAAGAGTCATGTATCACAATATTCATTGCAGCACTATTTACAATAGCCAGAACATGGAAGCAATGTAAACGTCCATTGACAGATGAATGGATAAAGAAGATGTGGCACGTATAAACAGTGGAATATTACTCAGCCATAAAAAGAAGTGAAATTGAATTATTTGTAGGGAGGTGGATGGACCTAGGGTCTGTCATACAGAGGGAAGTAAGTCAGAAAGAGAAAAACAAAAATACCTTATTCTAACACATATATATGGAGTCTAAATAAAAAAAAAAGATGTTCTGAAGAACCTAAGGGCAGGACAGGAATAAAGACGCAGATGTAGAGAATGGGCTTGAGGACACAGGGAGGGGCGAGGGTAAGCTGGGACGAAGTGAGAGAGTGTCATGGACATATATACACTACCAAATGTAAAATAGATAGCTAATGGGAAGCAGCCACATAGCACAGGGAGATCAGCTCAGTGCTTTGTGACCACCTAGAGGGGTGGGATAAGGAGGGTGGGAGGGAGACACAAGCAGGAGGGGATATGGGGATATATGTGTACGTATAGCTGATTCACTTTGTTATACAGCAGAAACTAACACAACATTGTAAAGCAATTATACTCCAATAAAGATGTTAGAAAATATATATATATATCATTGACAAAAACTCTTCCTCAACTTTACAAGCAATGAATGGAAAGATAGAAAATTGATTCCCATGTGATTATTTATTGACTGTAAAAATAATGTAGCAGGGCAACAGTATAACTAAGACAAGGAAGGGTAAGAGCATCTGACAGTGTTGATAACAATGGCATTGGACAAAAAAAAAAATTTTTTTTCACAAGGGTAGCCAGAAGAAATCTTGGAAAAGAATATTGTTCTAGGGGACAGAATTGCCTCACTTTGAACTAATGAGACTGATCAGATCACAAGGGAACTATTAGATTTTCTTAAATATAGGGCTCTACATGTAGGATTAATTAGAATCAAGAACAAATGTAAGCCTCAAGAAAATATATGAACCTCTGGGGCGAAATATAGCTATAATGGCCAGTAAGTAGTACAAGCCAGATGAAAATCTCTATTCTCTAAATTTCAAAACAGTGTTCTTTCAAGTATAACACTATTCATTGTTTTCTTTGATTTCGGTTCTGAGGAAATGGTTTGCTTAAAGAAAGTGAAACAAAATATAGGCTGGTAGCCAGTGGAGGAAACTTTTGCAAATTTTTTAACCCTATAAGTTTGCTTTCCTTTTTCACATCAACTTTCCAGAAGGGAAAGCAAGAATAAAGTATTTTTTATTTTAAATCTATGCATATTAATATATCATTTTTTGCCAAAGTGAAATCTAATCGCAATTTCTTAAACTGGATTGTTCAGCTTGCAATCATATATTAATAATATTATGTATTATGTATGTTAATGTATAATGTATAATATACATTATGTGTTATATATGTTAATAATATTATGAATGTATTATATTCTCTTTCCTATTAGAATCAATCTGGAAGATAGAATCATGTATAAAAACAGTTATTTTGACACTAAAATTCTTAGGACTTAATTCTCCATACTTATTTTTTACATTTCTTAGAATTTCTTTTTTTAATTGAAGTATAGTTGACTTACAGAATTATATTAGTTTCAGGTGTACAACATAGCAATTCAATATTTTTATACATTACACAGCATATGAAGTTATTACAATATTAAATTTTTTTCTTTATATTAGTTATAATCACATATATTTACCCAATAATTTTAGGTTCTGTTTGTCTTTATTATTGTGAATCCTAATAGTATCATGCATTCATGAACTCTCTGACACCTTATTTTCCTATTCTACTCTATAAATCTTATAACTTTATACTCAATGGTGAAATGGAATTAACCATTCTTTATGAGCAGAGCCTTCATTAATTTAGAAAACTATTTTTCAAAATTAATAGTTATTTGGATTTTTAAATACGACTAAGTAGATTATGTTAATATACAATAATTTTCTTACATTACACTTTTGCTAAAAATACATATACATTTATGTAACGTAAGTTATTACATAATAATATAGAATATAACATATAATAATATTTTATATATCACTCTTACTCTTCTATATCATAAAGTATTACTATATAAACAGAAAAATTTAAATGATAGCAGTTTGGTTAATCTCAATAATAGCAGCAATCTACAATCAGATAGTGGATTTTATATATGAAGTATCTATGCTCATGTGAGACATATCTGTAATTTGTACAGTATTTCTATGTTTAGGATTCCCTGTCGCCTTCTAATATTATTATATGGGAATCAGAAAACATTTATGGTCCCTATGAATTCTGCAGTTATCATCCAAGGCCAATCAAATTTCATCTGCATCTCTACTTATTTATGCTCCTTCTTAGGCAAGGCAATATGTTCCAGAGGGTACAAAATTAGGTAATGAAGAGCTATCGCAAAGAGCTTGCAACTAACTATTAAAGTTTTACTTTAAATCAACTCAGGAGAAAGTGAAATAGATGAATTAAAGATCAAAAGAAAATGATATTACACAGCTTTGAGTGGACTGGCAAGCTCATTTCATTAAAATTGTTTCATAAGACATCTACTCTGAAAGTTTCAATGACGCTGAGCTACATGTCGGCTCACCTACTCTAAGCATGAGAGATTGAATTAAGCATGAGATTGGTTGTTTGGAGACTTCATTTCTTATTCTGAAACTAAGATACTTCAGGCAAATCAATTCACTTTTGTCTAATATGAATTTCCCCTTCTGCTATTCTTAATTTTATACATTGAAGAATTTGTTAAAAAACAAAACAAAACAAAACAAAACTTTCAATCATGAAGGAAAACATGTTGCCAGCATTTTTAAATCACGCAATATTGTTTTTATCTTGAGAGTTCCCTTCCCACCCTTTTTCCATATCTCTGGCATTTTTGTGATGTTTGGCAACCATCCAAAAATTCCAGAGAATTCAGGTTTTATTGCACATATTGGATCCTCTAACAAGTCTTGAAGAACCCACATTTTTATTTCAAATAGTGTAAGGATATATGCTTTATCCTCATCTCTAGAGTCATGTTTACAGTGTGACTCTGGCACTGAGTCTAAAGTCTAGACAGGAGATGTGTTTTTCAAATGGGGTACTCTAGCTAAAAAGGTGTAAAGGAAGGCGATATCATTACACAAATTAATCAGTGTTGCTATCATTTGTCTTGAGAATGTAACATTTCTGCCATTTCTATATTCTATTTTCCATACATGGTAGGCCTATTTGGAATGAGAAGGAAGACTAGGAGAGATTTTAGTAAAGTTTGACTATGCTAGAGCTTAAAAATCATTGTGAATTCCTCACCTTCTGAGTCATGTTTGGACCAGGATATCATCTAGCTCCTCTGTCATAGGTTAGCACTATGTGGCTAAACAAACCTATGAAGCTTCGGCCAGTCAAATACTATTTGTCATAATTTACCTTAATGAAGGGTATGTACAATTTTCTTTAAAGAAGTGAACATGCTTCTTTAAAGAAAGAAGCATGATATATATGGTATATATTCTATACCATAAAAGTGCTTTAGTCAAATGGTTATATAAGTCCAGGTGACTTGACTGGCTTTTTCCTTTCCTGTGGAACTTCTGTCCCAGAGCAGAAAACTGAACTCTGAATGTGGGATGAAAAGCTATCATGGGGATTCCAGATACAAGTGATTACTTATTTTTCCTGTTAACTAGAAAATGTCTTCATCTATTTTTTTTTTCTTTACAAAGGGAGTGGTATGCCAGTGTAGTAGTAAAATATTATGAAATTGAATACACCCAATTAGTCTTTTACCAGATCATGGAAGACCCCCTTCTTATTTCTAAGGATAATATTTTTGGCTTACTTAGAGCTTATAATTTGTTCAAGTGGACTTGCCAATAGTGTGTATGTGAATGTACAAATACACACATATCTTTACAGTTGTTGCCTAGCCCTTCTAATATTTGCAAATATCATCAAAAATCACAATAAAATGAAGTTTAGCAAACATTCACAGAAGTGGAAAAAGCCCTTGAGTTGTCATTTTTTATCCTATTTACCAAGAAAACTGGAATTAAACCATCCATCTGTTTGGCTTCTTTAAAGATCTTATCTTACAGCTCTTCAGAGGAAAGATTATTTTGGATACCTTTCGTTTGTTTGAGAAGTGATACTTTCAAAATATTTCCCTTATGTTTCAAATATTTTTTTTCTTGAAGTTAATTTAATTTTTCCTTTAGGTACTCACATATATGTACCTTTGTAACAGATTCAACATTTTATGTACTTATTAAACCAAAGTATACTATATTTAAGCATGAAATTCAAAGTACACTATATTTAAGCATGATATTACATCTTAATATTTGTTCTTGTGCAAAGATATAAATGTATTTAATGTCAGCCTTTAATGTTGTTGTCCTTATGAACCTATTTCATGATGTTACACTCAATTCTCTTTCTTTATTCTTCATTAAAGTACTATAAACTCCAAATGTGCAGTGATAATCCAAGATAATGCCTATCTATTACACCATTGGCAATGAAACTGACGTCTCTTCATATTGTTAACCTTATATTCATTGACATCTCTATTCTTCATTTGATCAGATACAACAGGCTGTAAAATGGAGATCATTTAGAAGGATATTTTCAGAGCTAAAATGAAACTTCTATTACAAGCTAAAAAGGGAGCATAGGCAAAGATATGGCTAAGAGAAAGCTCATAGTGTTTTAGGACATGACGGCATAGACTAATGACTAGCGATTGGGGGATACAGAGGCACATGCAGACAGTTTAGGTCAGTGAATCCGAAATAATCAAAAACCATAAAAGTCATTATAATTCATTTGAATTTAACTATACCAATAAAGAGGATTTTCCTTTTCTCTGAGAAATAAAATCATACTCCAGCTGTATGATGGATGGGCTAGAGATATAACAGAGATGTTAACAGCAAGTTGTATTAGGAAACCATTACTTTTGCAAAATTTTACCTCTACTCTCTTAGGGTCTTCAGGTGCGTCTGAGAATTAAATTGACATAAAACAGATTAGTGGGAAAAATGTATACAAATTTATTTAACATAAGTTTTTGGTGACACAGGATTCTTCACAAGGAAATGAAGTTCCAAAGAAGTGGTAAACCTATATGCCTTTACAAAGGTTGAATAAAGAGAGGCAATTGTTGAAAAGTAACCAAAATATATGGGGTGGCTAAAGGAAGATAAGAGTTATTTTAACAAGATCTGCTTGTACAGAATTCTCTTGGCCTCTACACCCTGTCTCTGGTGATAAGAATGTTTCTTTCATCCTCTACAGGGAGGACATTTTTCACATGAGAGTTTTATCTCCTGCTTTCAGGAAGAAAAGGGGAGGTCGGAATGCTTTTCTAATACCTGCTGTTTTTCATATGCTTTTAGCTCAAAATAATCTTTATGCCAAAGAGACATGTTTTGAGGTGGTATATTCTGCCACCCTGTACTTTAGTAGGACACTTTACAAAAGATAAATTAAGAAAAACTAGGGGTCTGGCTTAGGGCAGCAGCAATGCAAGTGAAAGGGAGAAGATATGTGAGACAGGTTATAACTGTTGTTGTGATTACTGCTTAAAACATGGGGTAAGAGAGATTAGAGGTAATAAGTTATTACAAAGATTCTAATATAAAAAAGGAGATTGGTTGCTGTACTACTAGTTAGGATTTAGAAGGCAGAAAGAGTAAACGACTACCTGTAAAATATCTTGCTGGGGTTTTGATTGGGATTTCATTGATTTTATAAATGAACTTGGGTATAATAGACTGGGAAATGTTTAAAAATCACATATCTGATAGAGAATTTGCATCCAAAATATATAATGAACTCCTTAAAACTCAACAATAAGAAAACAAAACACCAGGGTACAGAGGTAAAGGAACCCTTCTACACTGTTGGTGGAAATGTGAATTGGTACAGCTGCTATGGAAAATAGTATGGAGGTTCCTTAAAAAACTAAAAATGGAGCTACAATATGACCCAGCAATCCCACTCCTGGCATATAACTGGAAAAGATTAAAACCCTAATTCCAAAAGATGCCTGCACCCCAATGGTCATAGCAGCACTATTTACAATAGCCAAAACATGGAAACAACCAAAGTGTCCATCGACAGATGAATGGATAAAGAGGATGTTGGATATATATACAGTAGAATATTACTCAGCCATAAAAAAGAATGAAATATTGCCATCTTCAGCAACATAGATGGATCTAGAGAATATCATACTAAATTAAGTCAGAGAAAGACAAATATTATATGCCATCACTTATATATACATATATATGTGTGTGTATATATATACATTTGTGTGTGTGTGTATATATATATATATATATATATATATATATATATATATATATATGTATATAACTGAATCACTTTGCTGTACACCTGAAACACAATATTGTAAATCAACTATACTTTAATTAATAAAAAGCAAAAATCCAATTAAGAGTGGGCAGAAAAGCCAAACAAATAACCTTAACAAATAAGATAAGCAGGTGGCAAATAAACATATGAAAAGATATTCAATGTAATTTGTCATTGACATTACAAAATGAAACAACAATGAGATATGACTACACATCTATTACAATGGCTGAATTTCAAAAATCTGATAATGCCAATTGTTAACAAGGATGCAGAGCTACAGAAACTCTCATTCATTGTTGGTGAGGATGCAGAATGGTACAGCCACTTTAGATATAGTTTAGCAGTTTATTACAAAGCTAAATGTAGTGTTATAATGTCATCCAGTGATTGTGCTCATAGGCATTTATTTAACTGGTTTGAAAAATCTATGTCCACAGAAAAACATGTACATAAATATTTAGAGCACATTTATTCATAATTGCCAAAAATTGGAGGCAAACACTTTTTAAGAGGTGGATCCTTACACGAACATGGTATAATCCATACAATAGGAAACTATTCAGTGAAAAAGGAATGAGTTATCAATCCATGAAAATACACAGATGATTCTTTTTTTAAATTAATTTTTATTGGAGTGCAGTTGCTTTACAATGTTGTGTTAGTTTCTACTGTACAGAAAAGTGAATCAGCTATATGTATACATATATCCCCTCTTTTTTGGATTTCCTTCCCATTTAGTTCACCACAGAGCATTGAGTAGAGTTCCCTGTGCTATACAGTAGGTTCACATTAATTATCTATTTTATACACAGTATCAATAGTGTATATATGTCAATCCCAATCTTCCAATTCATTCCACCCTCCTTTCCCCCTTGGTATCCATACGTTTGTTCTCTACATCTGTGTCTCTATTTCTGCCTTGCAAACCAGTTCATCTGTACCATTTTTCTAGATTCCACATGTGTTTATATACGATATTTGTTTTTCTCTTTCTGACTTCCTTCACTCTGTATGACAGTCTCTAGGTCCATCCACGTCTCTACCGATTACCCAGTTTCTTAAATGCTTGTTGTTAAGTGAAATTTGTGTGAAAAGGCTACATACTGTAGCACTCCCTTTAGCTGACATTCTGGAAAACACAAAACTGTAGAAATGGTAAACATGTAAGTGATTGCTAGGGCTTTGGGAAGAGGGAGGTTTGAATAGGTGAAGTACAGAGAATATTTCAGAGCAGTGAAACCATTTATGATACTATAATCATGAATACTGACACTATGCTATTGTCAAAACCCACAGAACCTTACAACACAAAGAATAAAACCATATATATGAAAATATTTTTAAAATCATTTAGGAAAGCATAGAGAAGCAGGGAATTCCAAGATAGAATACAGAATGTTACAAAAACAACTAACCATATTACAAATGAATGAAATAATTTCACTGAAGGGGGAGGGGGAAAATGTATTGACCCATGTACTTTTAGAAACAAGTAGGAATAGTAAGACCTAAGGCAAAAGGAACTGTACATAAACACTCTAACTGATAAAGTTGTGCCCTATGGGAGAACAATTACCAATTCTGAAACCACTGTACATTTATCCTAGAATTTAAAATTTAAGTAAATAAATGGCAGATGATTGAAGCCAGGTTGCTCACTGTCAAAGTGCAAGGATACAGACAAGGAAGAGGAGAAGGCTAGAACCATCGATGTGGTAATGAGTTAAAGTCAGCTGAAGTTCCATATGAATTCATGTTTAGCTTAACATAGATACAGATGGTTACATATAGAAGTACTTATAGATATGTGTATATACAAAGGTTAGTATACACACATATATATACTTACCCTGGTGGCTGAGAGGGCCTAAAACCAATAACACCCTAGTAGTCTTAATACCGTTCTCCAAGAAAAGAAACCAGGACTTCTTGGAGAAATAACTGGTTTTAGGACCGGGGCAGGAAATATACATGATAAGCCTGTAGTATCTTACAGTATCTGAAAGTGCTAAACACACACAAATACGATGGGGACAAAGGATAAAGCAGACAGCCTCCAATGGTCAATGATTTCAAAAAATGAAAAAAAAAAATTAAAGTACCTAACATATATAATAAGTATACATGAGTCACACTAAATAATTAAATAAAATTAACGTGGAGAATAAACAGAAATCCTGTGCAGAGAAATTCCAAATATTTTATGTAGATACTCTGAACTTAAAAAGGTGAAGCATAATTTCCCACTCCTTATGTGTGGACTGTGCATAGTAAGTTCCAGTGAAAGAGTATATTATGGGAAAGGGGGAAAAGATAAGTCACAATAAGTACATATCATGATTTGACGCAATGAGAAGGGCACTTTATCTCTGTGGCCTTCTCCCCCCAAATCTATAACCCAATATATATAATCATGAGAAAAGCATAAGGAAAATCCCAGAACAGGAATATTCTACAAAATACCTGACTAGTGTTTCTCAAAATTGTCAAGGTCATTAAAAATAAGAAAAAGCCTAAGAAACTGTCATAGCAACTAGGATCCTAAGGTGACAGGAAAGACTAAATGTGATGGGATAGGATCCTGGAACAGGAGACATTTGGTAAAAGGTAAGGAAATTTTAATGAAATGTGGACTTTACTTAATCTGTATTGGTTCATTTGTTGTGACAAATTCTCCTTACTAATGCAAGATGTTAACAAGAGAGGAAGTTGGTTGTGGAGCATATGAAAACTCTCTATACTACATCTGCAACTTTTCTGCACATCTAAAACTATTCTAAAACAAAATGTTCATTACAAATGAAGAAAATGTTATACTAAGTTTATCCCCTCCTAATGAAGAATAAAATCAAAAGTTCCATGCTAAAGTGAGAATGTATCCAAAACCCAAAGGATCTTCACATTGAAACAGGATTCACTCTCCAAATGGTTGAATGAAATCTGGTGCCAGATGTTTAAAAATTATGCCACAATAAAGATCCCACATGCCGCAATGAAGATACTGCATGTCGCAACTAAAAGATCTGCATGCTGCAACTAAGACCCGGTGCAGCCAAATAAATAAATATTTTTTAAAAAGTATGTGAGACAGCAAGGTCAACTTTCTCTACTAACTTATGTATGTAGCTTCAATTAAGTCCTCTTCTTCCCCAGTATAGTTGTTCTCAGTCAACCCAGCAGCCTGTCTTCAAACTAGAGCTCCAACATTCCTCCTTCAAAGTAGACCTCTTGATATAGAGTCTGAATAAAGTAAATGCGTTATAAGAACTAGTTGATAGTATATCACAGCCAATACAAGATCTGAACAAGCTATCCATGCTAAATATAATCAAAATATAAAGAGACACAATGAACTTCCATATTAGGATACATGGGGGTTAGATATCCTAAAATTTTTTTAGCTGAAACACAGATAAACTTGCTACATAAAATAAAATAAAGTCATCGTAAATGATTGGATAAGACCCCAAAAATGTAATAGGATTTCTCTAAGGCTGGGAATACAAGAACAGAGGATAAAAGCCAACAATGCCTCTGACAAAATATCCTGAGGATATCCAGAAATCTGGAAGGTCTAAATATTCTGTGCCCCATGTAGAGTACAAAGTCACAATGGAAAACACTCCATATAAAGGCGGGATATGGAAAAATTTACCCAACAATTCCAGATTGAAGAGAAAATTTTCTTTCTCAGTCTTAGTTTTGTGGAAGGAGAAGAAAAATGCCTCCTTTGAGACTAGAAACATAGTATGCTGACAGAGTTTGGGAAACAAAAATCAGATTATCTGTGTAGCCTGAATCCTTTAAAATAATTCCATTTTAAAAAGAAAGAATTTAAAGTATAAACATCTGGTTAGATGATTGGCAGAGGCACAACACAAATCCTCCATGGAATAAGGTCCTCTACAACATGACTGTGGAGTCAGGGAGTACTCATGAAGGGAACTGTAACACAATAGGACACACACTTAAAAGAAAATATAAAACCTAACAAGTGCCAGTCAAGAAAAGTAAGAAATAGCAGATATTTCAAATAAATGAACCAATCCCCCACCTAATTCACCTAATAAAATGATCAGGTAGAAAATGTTAAAATAAGTACGTTTCATATGCTTAAGGAAATAGAAAAGAGAATGCAACATCCAAGCAAAAACCAATGATCAGGACTTTTTAAAATAAAAACTATAGAAACAAAAATTAAAATTCTAAGGAAATATTAATAGACTAGACACAACTCAAGATAAAAATATGAACATATTTCAGAATTCTTGAATGAGATCATGGAGTAGAGAGTGGAGCAGGGAAAAAATATGTTGAGAGAGAAATGGCTGAGAATTATTCAGAATAGATTCTGTGGCAAAGATTCTTTGTTTCTGGAAAGCTAAGAAATCCAAACAGAAAATAAAAATAAACTCAGACCATTTGCAGCCGTGCTGCAAAACAACACATAGAGAAGAGTCTTAAAGTAGATATAGGGTGAAAAAAAAGATAAACTACTTCAAAAGAACTACATTGACAGTTACAGCCATCTCAACAGCAACAGCAAAAACCAGAGGCAATTTCTTCAACATCGTATGAGAAAATGTCAAACTAGAATCCTTATGCCAAGTAAATTATTTTAGAAGAATGATTGTGAAATAAAAACAATTTATATATATTAAAAAAAAAAAAAGAAAGCATTACTATAAAGAAGCTCTCACTAATAAAGTTTCCTAAGAATATACTTCAAAAATAAAGTTCTGGGAAGCAAAAGGGATGAATAAATTTTTTTAAAATTTTTGTAAACATGAAGTTAAACATAAGCAAACTTTTACTGTATATATCAATAATAATATTTGATTTATAGAATAAAAAAGAAATAAAATTAAAAGGTGAATAACAATAATAGGGGTGATCAGAATTACAGCATAGTGTATTTCAAATTAATGCAAAAATATTACCTAACTTTAAATGTTTAAGTAGGCATGTTAAAAGTTAATGGAAAAGTGTAGAAATAGAACACATCTTTCAAAGCCCTAAAAGAGAAAAATGGGAATTGGGCAAATAACAACAATAAAAACCTAATTTAAAAGATATAGAAACAAAAAAAAAAGTGCCAAAATATGATAACCCCCAAGTCATACAATAGAAATAAATCCATATATTTTAGTAATTCAAATGAATAGAAACATACTATTTTTTCAGTTGAATGCATAAATTATTATTTTCAAAAGTACTAATCAAAAAAAAGCAAGTATAATCTTAGTAAAATCACACCCTTATCACTTCTCTTCAAAGTATACAATTCTATCCAGCAGAGTTTGACAAGTAAAAAAAAAAAAAAAAGGTAAAAATTAGAATGAAAAAACAAAATTGTTATTATGGGCAGATGGTAAAATTGTCTATTTGGAAAACTCCAAATAATCTATAAAAATTTTTGGAATCAAGAGATATGACTACTGTTACTATCTGTAAGATAAGATCTGTAAACAAAATACACTCTATATTTATACTAGTGATAGAAAATGCAGTTTCTAGAATTCATAATATTATGTCATAATTTAAAATAACAACAAAGAACATAAGGTATTTCCATGAGAATAAATTTGCAAAAGTAAAAAAGAGGAAAATTATTAAATCTTTAATTCAAAGATATTGAGGTAAAAAAAATTATATTTTTATAGATATTGTACTAATTTATAAAGATGTCAATATTTCTCAATTTATATGAAGAGTCATTGTAATTCCAACCAACATTCCAACAAAATTTTCATTGACTTGACAAGTTAAACTAAAATTACATGGAAGCCCCAAAGTCAAAGAATATTCAATACATTTTAGACCAAAAAAAAAAGAAAAATTGACCTAGAAGAAATAAAGACCTTACAAAAAGAATACATTATGACATCATGTTGAGATTTGGATCAAGGTTGCAGAGTAAGAGGACTCAGAGATCACCTCCTCCAATGAACACATCAAAAATATATCTACATGGGAAAAATTCTCACTGAAAACTAACTGGAAACTGGCAGACAGACTCCTGTACAACCAAGGCTTCAAGAAAGATACACACGTACTTGGGGAGAAAGGGAAGAAAATCAGGTTGGGACATGTGCCCCTGGGAGGGGATTCAAAGGAAAAGTGAGATTACACAAGAGGACCCCAGCCTTGGGGGTGAGCAGTTTAAGCCACAGATTGGATGTCCCCATCCTGGGGTCCTGTGAAGAGGAGGAAAGCCTCCTTGGCTGGTTGGAGGACTTCTGGGACTAATAGAAGGATTGTGGGAAGCTTGAACTCCACTCAGAGGAGTATGTCTGTGCAGGTTTTCCCCCAAGGAAGAGCTGAGAGAGGTCTGTTGGGTTTCCTGCAACTGTCTCATTAAACACCCCAGCACAATCCTAGCAAATGGTCCAACCCTGCTCACTCCCTGTCACAGTGCAGCACTGGATGTGGGGTGGGCATGACCAGGAAAAAGACTGGACTGTGAGATACAGAGGTGACCAGGTCCCTGGGGGAGGTGTGCTGGTGGCAGCCATTGTTGGCACCTACTTAAGCAGCTCCTCAAAAACAGCCTAGATCTCTGATGGTGGCAGCTCCACCACAGCTCACCCCCAACACTTGCCGAGAAGCCACGCATACCTCATCTGCCCTGCAGAGATGTTCCACAACAGGGTGGGGGCAGCAGAGTCCACTGATAACAATTGACTATGAGGAACAAAGGAAACTTGTACCTGAGGGTGTGTCTGAGCAGAGCCACAGGTGCTGGCACAGGTAGTTCATTGAAACTCTGCAACCAAAATGAGCAGAGAACCCACACAAGCCCCACTTGCTTCCTTACTCCCCTGCCCTGGGACAAGTGTCCCATGGAGGGAGAGAGAAAAATGTACACTTAAAGGGAACAGAGCCAACGCAGGCCTGAACCTCAGGGCTTCTGCTCCATCGACTTGGGATTAGACCCTAGGTCTGACCCTAGGTCTGACCAGTGAAGGTCGCTGAGCAGAGGGGAAGGCCCGCATCACACCAGTTGCCAGCTCTAGCCCCTATATCTCTGGCACCATCCCCTTTTAAGGTGATAGCTATCAGCACACCCTGAGGAAAGATGTGACCTGTATCCATGTCAAATCTATCTCTCCCATCAAAAACACTGGGCACACAAAGTTTGTATAGGGATGTTCCCACATAATATCACCCCTTCAATACCACAATAGGTAACTGTTTCACCTAAATTCATAGAGGCAGAGAAAGTTAATCAAAATGAAAAGGCAGAGGAACTACTCTCAATTGAAGAGCAAGAGAAAACTCCTGAAAAAATAAATAGTAAAGTATAAATAAGCAATTTACCAGAATTCAAAGCACTGGTAATAAAAATATTAACTTAATTAGGGAAAAGAATTGATATACATATAATAAACACCTTAATAAGAAACTAGAAAATACTAAAAAGACCCAATCAGAAATGAAGAATTAAATAGCTGAAACAAAAAACACACTAGAAGGACTAAGATGAATAGTAGACTAAGTGATACAGAAGAATACATAAGTGATATAAGTGATCCAAAAGATAGAATAATGGAAATCACCCAATCATAGCAGCAAAAAGAAAAGCAAGTTTTAGAAAATGAAAACAATTTAAGAGGTCTCTGGAATAACATTAAGCATATGAACATTCACATTATAGGTGTCCCAGAATGAGAAGAGAGAGAGAAGGGGATCAAAAAAGTATTTGAGGAAATTATGGCTGAAAAATTTCCAAACCTGAAGAAAGAAACAGATATCCCAGTACAGGAAGGACAGAGGGTCCCAAACAAGTTGAACCCAAAGAAATCCACACCAAGACATTTCATAATTAAAATGGCAAAAGGTAAAATAAGGAGAAAATTCTAAAGGCAGCAAGAGAAATAGAAATAGTCATATACAAGGGAATCCCCATAAGGCAATCATCTGATTTCTCTACAGAAACTTTGCATCCTAGATGAGAGTAGCACGGTATATTCAAAGCGCTGAGAGAGAAAAACCTGCAACCTAGGATACTCTACCCAGTGGGATTATAAACTGAATAGAAGGAGAGACAAAGAAATTCTCAACAAACAAAATTTTTTAAAAAGTTCATCAATATTAAACCTAGCTTAAAAGAAATGTTAAAGGGTCTTCTCTAAGTGGAAAAGAAGTAAGAGTCTACACAAGAAAGGGACAATCCCAATAGGAAAGGCCAATGTATACTTATTTAAGTATCAACCACTTAAATAAGCCAGTGCATAGATTAAAGACAAAAATTGTAAAAGCAACTATAACTATAATAAACAGTTAAGTGATAAGCATGAAGATGTAAAATTTGACATTAAAAACACAAAACGTAGAGGAGAGATGTAAAAAAGTGTAGATCTTTTGAATGTGTTTGAAATTAAATGATTACCAATTTAAAACAAGTAGACAAAATTATGGGTCAATATATATGAACCCCATGGTAACCACAAATCAAAAACCTATAATATATACACAAAAACTAAAAAGAAAGGAACCCAAGCATACTACTATAGAAATCATCAAACCACAAGGGAAGAAACAAAAAGAAGAAATATAAACAGAGAAGAACTACAAAAACAACTAAAAAAACATAATTAAATGGCTATAAGTACATACTTATCAATAATTATTTTAAATGTCAAGGGACTAAATGCTCTGATCAAAAGACATAGGGTGGCTAATTGGATTTTTTAAAAAAAAGATGCTTCTATACGCTGTCTACAGGAAACTCACTTCAGAGCTAAAGACACACATAGACTGAAAGTGAGGGGAAAAGATATTTCCTGCAAATGGAAAAGACAAGACAAGAAAGAGGGGGTGGCAATACTCCTATCCGACAAAATAGACTTTAAAACAAAGGTTAAAACAAAAGACAAATAAGGGTATTATATAATGATAAAGGGATCAATACAAGAAGAGGATACAACACCCATTAACATATATGCATCTAATACACAGCACCTAAATATATAAAGAAAATACTAACAGACATAAAATTGGAAATTGATAATAATACCGTAATAGTAGGGGACTTTAACACCCCACTTACATCAATGGACTGATCATCCAGACAGAAAAGCAATAAGGCAACAGTGATCTTAAATGATATAACAGACCAGTTGGACTTAATAGATATCTATAAGACATCCATCCAAAACTAGCAGAATACACATTTTTTTTAAAGTGCACATGGAACATTCTCCAGGATAGATCACATGCTAGGCCACAAAATAAGTCTCATTAGTTTAAGAGGATAGAAATTATATCAAGCAATTTTTCTTTTTTTTTTTTTTTTTTTTTTAGAATTTAAGCAAATGTGGGGAGTTTTTGTTTTTGTTTTTTTTTAATTTTTATTTATTTATTTATGGCTGTGTTGGGTCTTTGCTTCTGTGCAAGGGCTTTCTCCAGTTGCGGCAAGTGGGGGCCACTCTTCATCGCGGTGCGCGGGCCTCTCATTATCGCGGCCTCTCCTGTTGCGGAGCACAGGCTCCAGACGCGCAGGCTCAGTAATTGTGGCTCACGGGCCCAGTTGCTCCGCGGCACGTGGGATCCTCCCAGACCAGGGCTCGAATCCGTATCCCCTGCATTGGCAGGCAGATTCTCAACCACTGTGCCACCAGGGAAGCCCACAAGCAGTTTTTCTGACCACAAGGGTATGAAACTAGAAATCAATTACAGAAATAAAAATAGGAAAAGAACAAACACCTAGAGACTAAGCAACATGCTACTAAAAACCAATAGGTCAATGAAGAAATCAAAGAGGACATAAGAAAATGCCTTGTGACAAATGAAAACAGAAACAACTGTTTAAAATATATGTGATGTACCAAAAGGAGTTCTAAAAGGGAAGGTTTTAGCGATAGAGGTCTTCCTCAAGAAACAATAAAAATCTCAAATAAACAACCTAACTTGCCACCTAAAAGAATTAGAAAAAGAAGAACAAAGTGCAAAGTCAGCACAAGGATAGAACTAGTAAAGATCAGAGAGGAAATAAATAAAATAAAGAAAAAAATCACAACAAAGGTCAATGAAACTAAGAGAAGGTGTTTTGAAAATATAAACAAAATTAACAAAACGTTAGCCAGGTTCACAGTGAAGAAAAGAGAGAAGACCCACATAAACAAAATATAAATGAAAGAGGAGAAATAAAAACTGATACCACAGAAATACAAAAATCATAAAAGAATACCATTACAGGTTATATGCCCACAAACTGGACAACTTAGAATAAACGGACAAATTTCTAGAAACATACAAACTACCAAGACTGAAACAAGAAAAAACAAACAATTTGAGAATACCAATCACAAGTAGTGAAATTGAATTTGGAATAAAAAAAAACTCCAGCAAACAAAAGTCCAGGACTAGATGGATTCACAGGAGGATTATTCCAAACAGATGAAGAATTAACACCTATTCTTTTCAAAATATTGCAAAAAATTAAGGAGGACAAAACACTCCCAAATTCATTCTACAGGGTTCATATTACCCTGATACCAAAACAAAACAAAGACACTAAAAAAAAGAAAATTACAGACCAATATCTTTGACAAATACAGATGCAAAAATAATCAAAAATCATCAAAATATTAGCAAACCAAATCCAACAATATATAAAAAATATTATACACACATGATCAAGTTGGATTTATTTCAGGGAGGTAAGGATGGTTCAATATTTGCAAATCAGAAATAGCCCCATCCACCAGAGGACAGACAGAAGAGGCAAAAAAACTACAATCCTGCAGCCTGTGGAACAAAAACCACATTCACAGAAAGATAGACAAGATGAAAAGGCAGAGGGCTATGTACAAGATGAAGGAACAAGATAAAACCCCAGAAATACAACTAAATGAAGTGGAGATAGGAAACATTCCAGAAAAAGAATTCTGAAAAATGATAGCGAAGACAATCCAGGACCTCAGAAAAAGAATGGAGGCAAAGATTGAGAAGATGCAAGAAATGTTTAACAAAGAGCTAGAAGAATTAAAGACGAAACACCTAGAATAATTAAAGAACAAACAAACATAGATGAACAATACAATAACTGAAATGAAAAATACACTAGAAGGAATCAATAGCAGAATAACTGAGGCAGAAGAACGGATAAGTGACCTGGAAGACAGAATGGTGGAAACCACTGCCATGGAACAGAATAAAGAAAAAAGAACGAAAAGAAATGAAGACAGCCTAAGAGACCTCTGGGACAACATTAAATACAAAAACATTTGCATTATAGGGGTCCCAGAAGGAGAAGAGAGAGAGAAAGGACCCAAGAAAATATTTGAAGAGATTATAGTCGAAAATTTCCCTAACATGGGAAAGGAAATAGCCACCCAAGTCCAGGAAGCACAGAGAGTCCCAGGCAAGATAAACCAAAGGAAAAACACGCTGAGACACATACTAATCAAATTGACAAAAATTAAAGACAAAGAAAAATTATTGAAAGCAGCAAGGGAAAAATGACACATAATATACAAGGGAACTCCCATAAGGTTAACAGCTGATTTCTCAGCAGAAACTCTACAAGCCAGAAGGGAGTGGCACAGTATATTTAAAGTGATGAAAGGGAAGAACCTACAACCAATATTACTCTACCTGGCAAGGATCTCATTCAGATTCGACAGAAGAATCAAAAGCTTTACAGACAAGCAAAAGCTAAGAGAATTCAGCACCATCAAACCAGCTCTACAACAAATGCTAAAGGAGCTTCTCTAAGTGGGAATCACAAGAGAAGAAAAGGACGTACCAAAACAAACCCATAACAATAAGAAAATGGTAATACGAACACACATATCGGTAATTACCTTGAACGTGAATGGGTTAAATGCTCCAACTAAAAGAAACAGGCTCGCTGAATGGAAACAAAAACAAGACCCATATATATTCTGTCTGCAAGAGACCCAATTCAGACCTAGGGACACATAGAGACTGAAAGTGAGGGGATGGAAAAAGATATACCATGCAAATGGAAATCAAAAGAAAGCTGGAATAGCAACACTCGTATCACATAAAAAGACTTTAAAATAAAGAATGTTACAAGAGACAAGGACGGATACTACATAATGATTAAGGATTCAATCCAAGAAGAAGATATAACAAATATAAATATAAATGCACCCAACATAGGAGCACCTCAATACATAAGGCAACTGCTAACAGCTATAAAAGAGGAAATCAACAGTTACACAATAATAGTGGGGGCCTTTAACACCTCACTTACACCAATGGAGAGATTATCCAAACAGAAAAATAATAAGGAAACACAAGCTTTAAATGACACAATAGACCAGATAGATTTAATTGACATTTATAGGACATTCCATCCAAAAACAGCAGATTACACTTTCTTCTCAAGTGCACACAGAACATTCTCCTGGATAGATCACATCTTGGGTCACAAATCAAGCCTCAGTAAATTTAAGAGAACTGAAGTCATATCAAGCATCTTTCTGACCACAACACTATGAGATTAGAAATCAATTACAGGGGGAAAAATGTAAAAAACACAAACACATGGAGACTAAACAATACACTACTAAATAACCAAGAGATCACTGAAGAAATCAAAGAGGAAATCAAAAAATATCTAGAGACAAATGACAATGAAAACACGATGATCCAAAATCTATGGGATGCAGCAAAAGCAATTCTAAGAGGGACGTTTATAGCAATACAAGCTTACCTAAAGAAACAAGAAAAAACTCAAATAAATAATCTAACCTTACATCTAAAGGTACTAGAGAAAGATGAACAAACAAAACCCAAAGTTACTAGAAGGAAAGAAATCATAAAGATCGGAGCAGAAATAAATGAAATAGAAACAAAGAAAACAATAGCAAAGATCAATAAAACTAAAAGCTGGTTCTTTGAGAAGATAAACAAAATTGATAAAACATTAGCCAGACTCATCAAGAAAAAGAGGGAGAGGACTCAAATCAATAAAATTAGAAATGAAAAAGTAGAAGTTACAACAGACACCACAGAAATACAAAGCATCCTAAGAGACTACTACAAGCAACTCTATGCCAATAAAATGGACAACCTGGAAGAAATGGACAAATTCGTAGAAAGGTATAACCCTCCAAGACTGAACCAGGAAGAAATAGAAAATATGAATAGACCAATCACAAGCAATGAAATTGAAACTGTGATTAAAAATCTTCCAACAAACAAAAGTCCAGGACCAGATGGCTTCACAGGTGAATTCTATCATTTAGAGAAGAGCTAACACCTATCCTTCTAAAACTCTTCCAAAAAAATTGCAGAAGTATTAACACTACCAAACTCATTCTATGAGGTCGCCATTACCCTGATACCAAAACCAGACAAAGATACTATAAAAAAAGAAAATTAAAGACCAATATCACTGATGAATATAGATGCAATAATCCTCAACAAAATACTAGCAAACAGAATCCAACAACACATCAAAAGGATCATACACCATGATCAAGTGGGATCTATCCCAGGGATGCAAGGATTCTTCAATATATGCAAATCAATCAATGTGATACACTATATTAACAAGTTGAAGAATAAAAACCATATGATCATCTCAATAGATGCAGAAAGTGCTTTTGACAAAATTCAACACCCATTTATGATAAAAACTCTCCAGAAAGTGGGCATAGAGGGAACCTACCTCAACATAATAAAGGCTATATACGACAAACCTACAACAAACATCTTCTCAATGGTGAAAAACTGAAAGCATTTCCTCTAAGATCAGGAACAAGACAAGGATGTCCACTCTCACCACTATTATTCAACATACTTTGGAAGTCCTAGCCATGGCATTCAGAGAAGAAAAAGAAATAAAAGGAATCCAAATTGGAAAAGAAGAAGTAAAACTGTCACTGTTTGCAGATGACATGATACTATATATAGAGAATCCTAAAGATGTCACCAGAAAACTACTAGAGCTAATCAATGAAGTTGGTAAAGCTGCAGGATAGAAAATTAATTCACAGAAATCTCTTGCATTCCTATACACTAATGATGAAAACTCTGAAAGAGAAATTAAGGAAACACTCTGATTTACCATAGCAACAAAAAGAATGAAATACCTAGGACTAAAGCAACCTAGGGAGACAAAAGACCCTTATGCAGAAAACCAGAAGACACTGATGAAAGAAATTAAAGACGATACAAACAGATACAGAGATATACCATGTTCTTGGATTGGAAGAAAAAATATTGTGAGAATGACTATACTACCCAAAGCAATCTACAGATTCAATGCAGTCCCCATCAAATTACCAATTGAATTTTTTACAGAACTTGAAGAAAAAGTCTTAAAATTTGTATGGAGACACAAAAGATCCCATATAGCCAAAGCAGTTTTGAGGAATAAAAACAGAGCTGGAGGAATCAGGCTCCCTGACTTCAGACTATACTACAAAGCTACAGTAATCAGGACAGTATGGCACTGGCACAAAAACAGAAATATAGTTCAATGGAACAGGATAGAAAGCCCAGAGAATAAACCCATGCACCTATGGTCAACTAATCTATGACAAAGGCTGCAAGGATATACGATGGAGAAAAGACAGTCTCTTCAATAAGTGGTGCTGGGAATACTGGACAGCTACATGTAACAGAATGAAATTAGAACACTCCCTAACACCATACACAAAAATAAACTCAAAATGGATTAGAAACCTAAAAGTAAGACTGGACACTGTAAAACACTTAGAGGAAAGCATAGGAAGAACACTCTTTGACATAAATCACAGCAAGATCTTTTTTGATCCACCTCCTAGAGTAATGGAAATAAAAACAAAAATAAACAAATGGGACCTAATGAAACTTAAAAGCTTTTGCAAAGCAAAGGAAACTACAAAGAAGACAAAAAGACAACCCTCAGAATGGGAGAAAATATTTGCAAACGGATCAATGGACAAAGTATTAATCTCTAAAATATATAAACAGCTCATGCAGCTCAGTATTAAAACAAACAAACAACCCAATCAAAAAATGGGCAGAAGACCTAAATAGACATTTCTCCAAAGAAGACATACAGATGGCCAAGAAGCACATGAAAATCTGCTCAGCATCACTAATTATTAGAGAAATGCAAATCAAAACTACAATGAGGTATCACCTCATACCAGTTAGAATGGGCATCATCATAAAATCTACAAACAACAAATGCTGGAGAGGGTGTGGAGAAAAGGGAACCCTTTTGCACTGTTGGTGGGAGTGTAAATTGATACAGCCACTATGTGGAACAGTATGGAGGTTCCTTAAAAATCTAAAAATAGAATTACCATATGACCCAGCAATCCCACTACTGGACATATACCCAGAGAAAACCATAATTCACCCCAATGAATTATGACACATGCACCCCAATGTTCACTGCAACACTATTTACAATAGCCAGGTCATGGAAGCAACCTAAATGCCAATCGACAAATGAATGGATAAAGAAGATGTGGTACATATATACAATCGAATATTAGCTATAAAAAGGAACAAAATTGGCTCCTTTGTAGAGACGTGGCTGGATCTAGAGACTGTCATACAGAGTAAAGTAAGTCAGAAAGTGAAAAACAAATATCGTATATTAACGCATGTATGTGGAACCTAGAAAAATGGTACAGATGAACTGGTTTGCAGGGCAGAAATAGAGACACACATGTAGAAAACAAACATATGGACACCAAGGGGGGAAAGTGGCTGGGGGGGGGTTGTGGTGTGATGAATTGGGAGATTGGGATTGACATATATATACTAATATGTATAAAATGAATAACTAATAAGAACCTGCTGTATAAATAAATAAAATAAAATTCAAACATTGAAAAAAAATTGCAAATCAATCAGTTTGATATGTCAAATTAACAAAATCAGGGATAAAAATCACATGATCATCCCAATAGTTTCAGGAAGAACTTTTGACAAAATTCAACATCAATTCATGGTAAAAATCTCATCTAAGTGGGTACACAGGGAACATATCTCACCATAATAAAGGCCATTTATGACAAACCCATGGCTAACATCATACTCAACTGTAAAAAGCTGAAAGCCTTTTCTCTAAACTCAGGGAAAAGGCAAGGATGCCCACTCTCTCCACTTCTGTTTAACATAATATTGGAAGTCCTACCCATAGCAACCAGACAAGAAAAAATGGCATCCAAATTGGAAGGGAAGAAGTAAAGCTGTCAATATTTGCAGATGACATGAAATATTATATCGAAAACCCTAAAGTCTCCATCCAAAAACTATTAGAATTAATAATGAATTCAGGAAAGTTGTAGAATACAAGACTAATATACGGAAGCCTGTTGCTTTCCTATACACTAATAATGAACAATCAGAAAGAGAAAGTTAAAAAATCAATCCTGCTTAAAATCACATCAAAAAGAATAAAATACCTAGGAATAAACTTAAGCAAGGAGGTGAAAGACCTATGTTCTGAAAACTATAAAACATTGATGAAGGAAACTGAAGATGATAAATTAAATGCAAAGATGTACCATGCACTTGGATTGGAAGAATTAGTAATGTTAAAATGGCCATACTACTCAAAGCAATCTACCGAGTCTATGAAATTTCCATCAGAATACTCATACATTTTTCATAGAACTTGTACAAATAAGCCTAAAATTCGTATGGAACCACAAAAGACCCTGAATTGCCAAAGCAATATTGAAAAAGAAAAAAAAGGAAGAAGAACAAAGCTATAGGTACCAGCCTCCGGACTTCAGACTATACTACAAAACTATAGTAATCAAAACATCATGGTACTGCCACAAAAACAGATACATAGGTCAATGAAACAGAATAGAGATCCCAGAAATAAACCCATACAACTATGGTCAATTTGTCTGTGACAAAGGAGGAAAGAATATACAATGCAGAAAAGACAGACTCTTCAAAAAGTGGTGCTGGGCAAACTGGAGAGCTACATGTAAAATAATGAGATTAGAACATTTCCTCACACCTTATACAAAAATAAACTCAAAAATGATTAAAGACCTACCTAAAAGTAAGACCTGAAAGCATAAAACTTCTAGAAGAGAACATGGGCAGAATACTCTTTGACATAAAGGGTGGCAATATTTTTTGGATCTGTCTCTTAAGGCAAAAGAAATAAAAGCAAAAATAAACAAATGGAACCTAATTAAACTTAAAAGTTGTTGCACAGCAAAGGAAAGTATCAAAAAATGAAAAGACAACCTACAGAATGGGAGAAAATAGTTGCATATGATATGACTGACAAGAGGTTAATATCCAAAACATACAAACAGCTCATAACACTCAATATCAAAAAACAAACAAGCCAATCAAAAAATGGGCAGAAGACCTAAATAAACATTTTTCCAAAGAAGGCATACAGATGGCCAAGAGGCACATGAAAAGATGCTCAACATCACTAATTATTAGAGAAATGCAAATCAAAACTACAGTGAGGTATCACCTCACACCAGTCAGAATGGCCATCATCAAAAAATCTACAAACAACAAATGCTGGAGAGGGTGTGGAGAAAAGGGAACCCTTTTGCACTGTTGGTGGGAGTGTAAACTGATAGAGCCACTATGGAGAGCAGTATGGAGGTTCCTTTAAAAACTGAAAATAGAATTACCATAAGACCCAGCAATCCCACTACTGGGCATATACCCGGAGAAAACTATAATTCAAAAAGACACATGCACCCCAATGTTCACTGAAGCACTATTTACAATAGCCAGGTCATGGAAGCAACCTAAATGCCCACTGACAGATGAATGGATAAAGAAGATGCGGTACATATATACAATGGAATATTACTCAGCCATTAAAAGGAACAAAATTGGGTCATTTGTAGAGACGTGGATGGACCTAGTGACAGTCATACAGAGTGAAGGAAGTCAGAAAGGGAAAAACAAATACCATATATTAACACATATATGTGGAATCTAGAAAAATGGTACAGATGAACCGGTTTGCAAGCCAGAAATAGAGAAACGGACATAGAGAAAAAACATATGGACACCAAGGTGGGAAAGGTGGGGTTGGATGAACAGGGAGATTGGGATTGACATATATACACTAATATGCATAAAATAGATAACTAATGAGGACCTGCTGTATAGCACAGGGAACTCTACTTAGTGCTCTGTGGTGACCTAAATGGGAAGGAAATCCAAAAAAGAGGAGATATATGTATACATCTGGCTGATTCACTACGCTGTACAGTAGAAACTAACACAACATTGTAAAACAACTATACCCCAATAAAAATTTTTAAAAAAATTTTTTAAAGTCTACAAATAACAAGTGTTGGTGAGGATGTGAAGAAAGGGGAACCCTTGAACACTGTTTTTTGGGAGTGTAAATTGGTGTAGCCACTATGGAAAACAGTGTGGAGGCTCCTCAAAAAAATTAAAAATAGAACTACTATATGAGCAACAATTCCACTCCTGGGTATATATCCAGAAAAAAATAAAAACAGTATTTTGAAAAGATACATGCACCCCAATGTTCTTAGTAGCACTATTTACAACAGCCAAGATATGTAAGAAAGCCAACTGTCCATCAACAGATGAATGGATAAAGAAGATGTGATATATATATATGCAATTGAACATTACTCAGCCATTAAAAAAAAAAAATGAAATTCTACCATTGGCAGTAATGTGGATGGACCCAGAGAATGTTATGCTTAGTGAAAGAAGTCAGACAGAGGAAGACAAATACTGTATGTATGATATCACTCATATGTGGAATCTAAAAGTAATACAGTGGTAATATAGATAGCAAAATAGAAACAGACTCACAGATATAGAAAACAAATGAGTCGTTACCAGTGGGGAGAGGGAAGGGAGGAGGGGCATATCAGGGGTATGGGATTAAGATACACAAACTACTATGTATAAAATAGATAAACAACAAGGATATATTGTATAGCACAGGGAATAATACCCATTTATCTTGTAATAACTTTTAATGGAGTATAAATTGTAAAAATACTGAATCACTATTCTGTATACCTGACTCATATAATATTATAAATCAACTATACTTCAATTTAAAAAATGGTGAAAGACCACTGCATTAGGCTTAAAATTCAGATGTGATAGAAATTATTAAAGCAAAATTATATAATTATTTATGCAGTTAAAGTATTACCTCCTTAGAAAAAAAAGCATGTGTTATGATACAGACATGGTCATGGAGAAACAAATAAATGGCATAGAACAGGAAGCTAAGAAAAACATCCAAACGTGTAAAAAAGCTTGATATATGACAGAGGAGTCGTTACACGTGGAGAAAGAATGAATTATTTAATGTGTTGATGGGACAAATGACTATTGATATAGAAAATAAAACCAAAGGCCTAGGAAATGCCATTTATAGAATTTTATGTTAATATGTAAATTCACAAATAAAAAAGGAAATACTTTAAAGAAAATATAAAGGTTTTTCTGCTTGATTTTTGGAATGGGAAGGATATCTTAACAAGATACATGATACATAACCATAGAAACACAGACTGAATGTTTTGACACTATCAAATTAAGAACTCCTCTCAATAAATAGATACCACAAAGAAAAATGAAGTTATAAGCCACTACCTGGAAAAAGATATTTGTAACTATTATAATAAAGAGCAAATATATGTAAAATTTCGCCTTCTTATGAAATCAATTTCCCAAATATCATCTCCTTAGCATTGAATATCACTTAGCATAGAATAGACTGCTATTTTACATGGTATCAAAGTAAAAATTACAAATCCAGTTGTGGCAGAGCAAGGTATAAACATTTAGGAAGTCTAAAACAATCTAATATCGTAGGCCAAATATTAGTAGCGGATTGATTGCTATTCTCATCCAATGTAAGAGCCCGTAATCTATTAATATACTGCATATGGATTGCATGCTCTAGTTTATGGATGGGATTGGAAAACATTTCCTCCCTATTAACACAGAAAGTTAGTGGTGTATATAATTTGATATCTTTAGATTGCATAGCAACACATTTCCCAAGTACTCCTGATGTGAAATTTAACTTGAAAGTTACATTTGTATGCTCTAGCTCATGAACTTGACACTATTCTGAATATCACCATGGGTAAGTTATTCTCTGCATGGGATGACTTTTGGAAGTTAATTAGAGATACTAAATGATATCAGCTCCTTGTGAAATGCTGAAATGGAGAGATGATACTCCTCAGGAAAACATTGTTCTGGCAGAGAAAACGAATAGATTTGTAGTTGATTTGTATTTTAGTGTTTGAGGTAAGGGTGAATGTTTCAGAGACAACTGCAATCATTTGCTCCTAGGTTCTGTGTCTGTTGTGACATTCCTCCAGTGACTATACAATTGATAAAGAAGTTACAGGAAAAGGAATTATGAAGCTAATGGTAATTAAGAATAAAGGTAATGCCAATAGCTCTGAGGGATCAGAGATTGAATTTCTTTTTAAATAAAAAAAGCCACTCTTACAAATCATGGCATATATAAGACTGCATTGTACCGGGTTCTGTTCATCTATATCTACCACTATACCGTAAGCTCCATGAAACAAGGACTTTATGGGTCTCAGTGTCTGTTACATGGTAGGCACTCAATAAATATTTGCTAAATGAGTAACTGAATGATTAACTGAAATGATTCTTTTCTCCTTGATGAACAGATTACACAGAAACAAATATAAGGTTGACCAGACAAAAGACAAAGATTCTTTTTTCAGTGATCTCTGCTAGATACGCTATAATCAAATTTGCATTCTTAGAGCAACATCAAAACACACTGCCAATAATGCTGTGGAAGGGGAGACAAGGCATTTAGGATTAGAATTATTTTTTTAAATTATTTAAAATAGTGTTAAGATAAACAATGCAGTTTCAAAATGTTGTAAGCATAAATGCCATGAAAAAAGTGAATGATTATTAGTTATGGTACTTCGAGGCTTTTCTTTACATTGCAGTTTAAATGAGGCCAGGTGGGTGCAAGTTAATTATACAAATTTTACAAAGTATTCTTCAAATAATGGTGTTTTCATTTATAAATCACACTAAAAAGTGTGTTCATATAGGCAGAGCTTCACAGATTTGATCATATTTCCCAAATAAACATGGTATAATTATATTATTGACCAGAAAATAGTGTATATTATAAAGTCACTCAATAAAGGGTAATTTAGTGCAAACCTCCGCAATAAATAGAAAATAGACCACAGAGATTACACAAAACACATAAATGTGTTTTACACATGTACCACCTAAAATAATATATTCAGCATATTAAATAATTGTTTTCATTTTTATTTTAACGATTTGACCAAAAAGAATACAGTATTCCGATAACAATTATTATAATTTTAACATTAAAATTTCACATTTTTAAAAAGAATGTTCTAGGGTACTATAAAATGATATTAAACTAATTTTGCTTCGAACTATTTTTTCCAAGGAATAAACTCTATTAATCAGAAGTGTTCAAATTATTTATAAATACTTCCAAAAATTCCATGGTTATGTCGAAACTGTAGTATAATGCTCAGTGTGCATTTTTTGGTTATTGGTGGTATTGATAATGATGACAAGCTTTTAAAATGTCTAGAGAATAATCAAATCTTTCTTCTCTTAATTCTTTCCCACCAAACTATTTTATTCCAAAGAGTCTTAAAATAATATATGTTGGGTATCAGAACTTCAGTCTTCATTGGAAGAACATAAAAGGAAAACTATTATCAATTTATTTGAACTTTTAAGGAGACTCTAAACCTCTTTAACAGATGTTCTGAAGTATGCAGAAATATTCCAACAACATACTCAATTGTCATTGGGTCTTTTTTTCTTCCAGTTGTATTGAGATATAATTGATATACAGCACTGTATAAGTTTAGGTTGTATATAATGTGACTTACATACATCATGAAATGATTAAGCTAACATTCATCATATGATGTAGATATAAAAGAAAAAAAATATTTCCTGTGATGAGAACTCTTAGGATTTACTCTCTTGACAATTTTCATATATAACATATAGCAGTACTAATTATATTTACCATGTTGTACACTGGATCCCTTGTACTTATTTACCTTATAACTGGAAGTTTGTATCTCTTGACCACCTTCATCCATTCCTCCCTCTCCCCCACCTCCTCCTCTGACAATCACAAAACTAATCTCCTTTTCTACAAGCTTGTTTGTTTGTTTTGAAGTATAATTGACCTTTGACACTATGTTAGCTCCTGGTACACAACACAGTGTTTTGATATTTCGATACATTTCAAAATGATCATCAGGATAATTCTAGTTACCATCTGTTACCATACAAAGATAGTACATAATTATTGACTACATTCCCCACACTGTACATTTCATACCATAACTCATTTATTTTGGAGCTGGAAGTTTGTACCTTTGAATCTTTCTCACCTATTTCTCTCCTCCTCCAACCCCATTCTCCTCTGGCAACCACCTGTTTGTTACCTGTATCTATGACTATGTTTCTGTTTTGTTTTATGTTTGTTCATTTGTTTGTTTTTAGATTCCACATATAAGTGAAATTACACAGTATTTGTCTTTCTCTGTCTGACTTATTTCACTTAGCATAATACCTGCTAGGTCTATCCATGTTGTCATAAATTGCAAGTTTTCATTCCTTTTTATGGCTGAATAGTATTCCATTGTATATGTATACCACATCTTCTTTATTCATTTATCTATTGATGCGCACTTAGGTTGCTTCCATATCTTGGATAGTGTAAATAATGCTGCAATGAACATAGGGGTGGATTTATCTTTATGAATTAGTGTTCCTGTTTTCTTCGAATAAATACCCAGGAATGAAATTTCTGCGTCATATGGTAGATGAATTTTTTAATTTCTTGAGGAATCTCCATACTGTTTTCCACAGTGGTGGCACCAATTTACATTCCCACCGAACAGTGTACAAGTGTTCCCTTTTCTCTACAGCCTCGCTAACATTTGTCATTTCTTTCTTTTTGACAATAGCCACTCTGACTGGTGTGAGGTGATAGCTCACTGTGGTTTTTATTTGTATTTCCCTGCTGACTAGTGATATTGAACATCTTTTCATGTGTCTGTTGGCCATCTGTATGTTTTCTATGGAAAAATGTCTATTCAGGTCCTCTGCCCATTTTTTAATGTGGTTGTTTTTTTCTTTTATTGTTGAATTGTATGAGTTGTTTGTTGCATTTATATATACTAACAACAAACTATCAGAAAGAGAAATTAAGAAAACAATCCTATTTACAATCCCATCGAAAATAATAAATTACTTAGGAATAAATCTAACTAAGGAGGTAAAAGACCTATATTCAGGAAACCATAAGACACTGATGAAAGAAATTGAAGATGACACAAATGGAAAGATATACTGTGCTCACTGTTTGGGAGAATTACTTTTGTTAAAATGACCATACTACCCAAGGTAAAATGACGATACTACCCATTGAATCTACAGATTCAATGCAGTCCCTATCAAAATACCAATGGAATTTTTCACAGAACTAGAACAAATAATTCTAAAATGTGTATGGAAACAAAAGAACCCAAATAGCTGAAACAATCTTGAAAAAGAAGAGCAAAGCTGTAGGTATCATGCTCCCTAATTTCAAACTATACTATATTTTTCAAAGCACAGAAACAGACACATAGATCAATGGAACAGAACAGAGAGGCCAGAAATGAACCCATAGTTATATGGGCAATTAATCTAGAACAAAAAAAGCAAGAATATACAATGGGGAAAAGACAGCCTCTTCAATAAATAGTGTTGGAAAACTGGACAGCTACATTCAAAACAATCAAACTGGACTACTGTCTCACACCATATACAAAAATAAACTCAAAACAGATGAAAGACTTAAATGTAAGACATGAAACCATAAAACTTCTAGAAGAAAAGATAAGGAGTACACTCTTTGACGTGAGCCTTAGCAATATTTTTTGGATATGTCTCCTCAGGCAAGGAAAACAAAACCCAAAAAAACCAAATGGGACCTCATCAAACTTAAAACTTTTGCACGGTGAAGGAAACTATCCACAAAATGAAAATCATTTCATTATTGAAAAGTGAATAATCGAAAGTGATTATTCAAAAGTGAATAATCATTCACTTTTTTCATGGCATTTATGCTTACAACATTTTGAAACTGCATTGTTTATCTTAACACTATTTTAAATAATTTAAAAAGGGCCGCCTACTGAATGGGAGAAGATATTTGCAAAAGATATATCTGATAAGGGGTTAATATAATGGATAAAGGCACCTGGACTGTGGACATTAATTAGGTAATGCTCAATCAGTAGAGAAGGGAAATAAAACATTTCCTTCCCTGTTAGGTCAAATTTATATTGGTGACTTCAGGAAAGGCAGATTAATTGAATAAAAATATCATTTTACTTTATATTTTATCATTTTATCTTTTATTCAAAGACCTTATCATTTGTAAGGTCTTTGGTATGAGCCAGGCACTATTTTATGTGATTTAAATTAACACCACATCAACAGAGTGAAGTAAGTACCATTATGCACTCCATTTCAAAGATGGGAAACTGAGGTACAGAGAAATTAAGCAGCTTTCCCAAAGTTACATGTATACTAAATGGAAGGGCTGAGATTCAGACCCAGGCAATCTGGTCTGGAGCCCAAACTTTAAACAACTAGGCATGTGACCTTTGCACTGAATTAGACTGATTTGAATTGAAACAAATTGGGGGTCTGCCACTAGTGTTATACTGTGAAGGAGGCAAAGATGAATAACACAAAGCTTCTGCCCTGAGGCCACTTTCAATTTCATAGATGTTCATAAATACTGAACACTAAGGAATGCATTCATAGATTGTTGGCATGCAAACTGCCTTTTTATATAATGTGCTATACTACATCTCTACATGTTTTCATTTCTCTTCTCTGAATTCCTTAGCATTAAGTGGCCTGGATTGCTTATTTTAGCACCTAATCAGCTCCTTCCTTTTCCCTATTAATTGTGTACAGAATCATTCAATCAGACAACTTACTGAATACCCATATGGTTTAAGGGATTACAGTGACATTATTTTTGTCTTTTCTCAACCAGAGGTCTTCAACCCAGGATCCTGGAGTATATAAAGACTTTATAAGGGATCAGCATGCACAGTTTCAATGGGATTGATTTCTAGATTCTCATATTCTTTTTGTTTGTTTTTTTAAGTTAATTAATTAATTTTTGGTTGCATTGGGTCTTCATTGCTGTGCACAGACATGGGTTTCTCATTGCGGTGGCTTCCCTTGTTGCGGAGCACGGGCTCTAGGTGCACAGTCTTCAGGAGTTATGGCATATGGGCTCAGTAGTTGTGGCTCACAGGCTCTAGAGCGTAGGCTCAGTAGTGGCACACAGGCTTAGTTGCTCTGCTCTGCGGCAAGTGGGATATTCCCGGACCAGGGCTCGAACCCATGTCCCCTGCATTGGCAGGCGGATTCTTAACCACTGCATCACCAGGGAAGTCCCTAGATTCTCATATTCTTATATACCTTTCTTAAAACTGATCTGAGAACAAACTGAAATTCACAGTCTGCTCCCATTGTACACAAATTATAGGCATACCCCTCTCTCACCCCTAATTTTAATAAGGTAGATTAATCTGAGTTTTAAAAAACTCTAGGATGCTAAACAAAATGATATATTTAAATATTGATTATAGGAGATTCTCCTAAACTCCTTCTTCTCTTTATACACACACACACGATAAGCACATAATATCAATATAAATACACACAAAGAATTTTATATTAGAAATGGATATTCTGACCTATGTGTAAAGGAGTGTATTCAGGATAAACAAAGCATAAGTTACTGATGATCCTTCCATAAAATGTTAATATTTAGTATATTTTGCAAGACTACTAAATTCTGCAAGTTTTGTTACATTGATACTTTTTAGGTTTGTTTTTATTCAGTTAAGTACTTAACACTGACTTTGTAAGTATATAAAATTTTTATTACTATTTTAATGTATTTTCAAGGTTTTTTTAACAGTTTGAAATGTATATTTTCTATCTCTTAAAATTAAGAAAATTACTAATTTTGCCTTACGATAAAACACTTTAGATTTGAGCTAAAAATATGAAAGGAAGTACATCATTTTCCCAAATTTGTTATAGGTATGCAGTAAAAGAACTGAAGAGGTAAAATTTAAGACAGCCTAGAGAAGCTATTAGTATAGAATTTAAGCTCTTAGATAACAGGGTTCCTATGAACCTACAGTAAACTCTTATAACTGAATCTCCAATTTTTAAACTGAGCATGTGTGCTTGAAATATATATGAAATACTAGATGTTTAAAAAAAAACATAGTCTACTCCACTGTAAACATTCCATAGTAACTTAGTTTTGCTGTGAATTAAATGTCCCCTAGGATGGCCATGGATGATACAAAGTTTTCTCAGTAGCACTGAAAGAATATATATATATATATTTTTGCCAAAACAAGGTTGTACAACATTCACAGAAGTTCTGTGTTTATACATCCACAAGAATTATTTAGCTCCTGAGTCTGTAGGTTAACAATTAAGGCTAGGCATGGATGGGAGGTCCATTTGGTCTTGGCTGAGGAGACTCTTATACTTGAGTGTTTGCTAGGAAAGCTGGGGCACTCATCTCTTTCCACATGTCTTTCCTCTGCCAGGAGCCAATCAGGGCACGCTCATGGCAATGGAAAAAATACAAAAGAGCATGTAGAAACACTCAAGGCCTCCTGAGACCTTGGCACAGAATTGGCAGAAAGGAGCTTACTTCCACCTTATTTCACTGACCAAAGCTAGTCAAATACCAAGCCCCATACACAGATGGTTCTATAAAGTTGTATAGCAAAGGTCATGGTTATAAGAGTGAATAACTGTAATTGTGATAAGGGCCATTTATTGCCATTCACCTCAGATGTATACAAGATTGCATTGTTTTTCCTTATTATTTTCATAAAATAGTAAAATCTCATATAGTTTGCCTAGATGTTAGCTTGGACACATTTTTAAAAGCTTTGAGTTAAAGTGACCATATCCTGAATGTTCTTACCTCGGGAGGGGTGTGGGGAGACACAAACCACACTTTTTATAGAATCAGGAATTTCTAATCTATACAATTCAATATACAGAATAATTAAAATATATACTACCATGCTTAAAAGGAGAAAGACCTCACATTGCAGGTAAGGCCTAAGGTCAATTTGACTATTCTTCTTACTTTTTACATTTTCTGTATTTAATACCTTTCTATTACATATATGGAGCTTTTTTTCTACTTTCCTATTAATATAATGAATATGTATTATAGATATAATAGAAAAACTATGGGGAAATAATCAGGAGATGAAAATGAGTTAATTTTAACACCAAACCTAAGTCTTCATTTCCCTGAGTAAATTTCTTAAAATGAATGATCTTTCATTTTATCTTCTCTGTTTTCAGATGTATTAATTTATGTAGCATATTAGCAGCATAAGAGGTAGCAAATTTTGTGACTGGTAATGTTAACCAAAAACTGTGTTTTTGAGGAAAACTCTGGAAGAGGAGAGTTTTACATGTATTTGTGGATGTCACAGTAATTTTATTGTTTAGCAAAAAGAAAACATGTGGTAAATTATTTTTTAATGTATGGATAGGAAAAGCTTTATGTGATATCAGTTAAAAATGTCAACAACACAAGGGAAATTGTGTATTTAATAGGGCATCAATTACCAAATTTACTAAGTGGTCTAATCAGATTAACATAGACATGGCCTTTGCCTCTACAAATATTTAAGGCAATTTTTAAAAATCCACTGTCATTGGATAGTGAATCATCTTCCATTTCCCCCAGAAAATACATTCTTTTCTAGCCTCAATATCCACTAAAATTTAACATTATACTATTCTATGAACACATATTTGATGCCTTCCACATAAAAATCACTGGACTAGACATTTGGGGTAAAAAAGAGGGAGCAGGAATAAGTAATGACCTCCCTCTAAAGTTGCTTACAAAGTATTAAGAGAAATGACTTGTATGCAAATAATTAGAAGATATACGTCTATTCTTTATAAAAGAGAAATAGGTAAAGTTGTCTGGGACTTCTGAGGAGGGGCAATCATACTGCACCACACCAAAGCCATTATTGGTTGCCTTGGAAAATAAATATAATTCAGTCAGATAAGTAACACGTGTTTTTAAGTATCCCCTATGGCCCCAGTAAAGTGCTAACAGCTCTGATAGAAAACAAAAAGACAATTACAGGGATTTTCCTCCATGATTTGTCTCTCATAACCCAGGGAAAGACTCAATGCAGTACACAATATAAGTGCATCAGGGCTAGGGAAAAAGAGTTCAGTGGATCCTGGCAGGAAATGCTTCATGGGAGATATGAAACCCAAAGTGAGGTTGGAAAGACAAGGGAAGACAATGGCCGTGAGGCAAATTCAAGGGCGTGAGCAGAGAAAGAGAGTTCCTAATGAGCACTTGTGCTCCGGGAATAGTGAGCAGATAGTTTATTTTTATAAACTTCTTTTTGGAGGACATGAAGATGGGATAAAAATTTATTATAAAAAGGGAAAGGGCAGACAAAAAGAGACAATGGAGTTTAAATAGTAAAATTTGGTTCAAAATGTAGTTGGGAGACTCTGTAGTTTCATAAACCAGTCAAGATTTGTTTGGCAGCTAAATGCAAGATGAATTGGAAGAGGCAGAAAGAGGAGAAACAGGTGTCAGGAAAAATTCAAATGCTTTCGTCAACGGTATCTATATTCCATTCTCACTCCCCTTTGAGGCATGAAGGATTTATTTCCCCATCTGCTGGGAGCACTGCAGGCAGACAAGTCTCAGTGCTCAGACCACTTTGGGGTTTCCTTCAGTAAAAGGGAACCACCCTGCCAAACATCACACCTCCTTCCCAGGACGGCCTGCATCCAGTTTCTTGCCTCAACTGCCCTGAAGGGTCAGGCCATCTTCAGACCACCCTGGTCAACTGAGGCTTTCTGTAGACTACATTGCCCCTTAATTTTTCCTCAGCCTAATCCCGCTTCCTTCCCTTCCTTCCCTCCACAGATTGTCTCAAGAGCACCCCCCAACAGACCTCCTGCACAATAAGCTCCATTTTGGAGTCAGTCACAGTTGTCTCAAGAGCACCCCCCAACAGACCTCCTGCACAATAAGCTCCATTTTGGAGTCAGTCACAGGGAACCCACGTTGTGAACATTCTCTTTTGCTTCTCTTTACAGAACTGTAAAACTGTTCCTTGAGTTACATAACAGTGCCAGAACAGACGTGATAACAGTGTTTTGGCGGTCATGTTCCCCTGTTGCCTGTTCTTGCCTTCAGGAGCTACTGTTACGCTGACATCCATACTCAGTACTTCCACAGGGCACAGAATCACGAAAAAACAATGGCAACAGCTACAGCAAATGTTAAGATAGTTTCCTTCTCATTTTTAAACAGTGTTGAGCGGCTATATCTTAAATTTTTGGCCTCACTGCATTTACCCCTGAGCCCTCTTTCCTTGCCAAGAGGACGTTATTTAAAATAAATTTAAAGAACATATGGACAGTCCCCTCCTCTCTTCAATGCACCTCCCCACCATCAACATCACCTCACCTCCACATCCCACGTCGGGTAGTGCCAGTTTGCTGAATTACCCGCTTTCCGACCCAACTCTTCCTTCTTCGGCGATGATCAATTAGGCCCATAAGAATTGTGGGAAAAGAACACAGGTGTTTGTTCGTTGGTTTTCTCTGTAATAGGTCCAGAGGACTTACCACTTTATCGTGAGTTTTAATGGCAGCACGCATTAACAAAGAAAACGAAACGAGTTTAAATGCCCTATTTATCTACTCATGTTCACTTTTTCAAAAACAGTTATTTTACGTTTTTGAAAAAGTGAACATGAAACCTGCCTTAAAATAATGTTTAAAATGCTGTATTTTTCAAAATGTATTTATACTAATTTTTTTATTTAAATCACCTTGACTACTAGGAAACATGACGCATTTTAATTAAAGTACTGGAGAGACCAAGGTGATACTTAAGATGAGAGATAAAGCAAGCATACCTAGGGCAACTTGTTTTCTACCCATTCAAGGATCAGAGCTTGTAAGGAACAAGAAAAATCCTCATTTGTCTCAAAAATTGCTTTTTCATTAGCTCATAACAGAAGAAAAAGCCACATTTTTAGATAAGTGCAAATTCACAAGCAAAGCTAAAAGGTCACAACTTCTATCATTTAATTCATTTAGAAGGAAAATGCCCCAATTAAAGTAAGAATGGTTCAGACTTTTTTCAGAGTCAGAAAACACTAGCCTGAGACTCATCCAGCAGATGAAGTATGGAGAGCATAATTAACCAATTAAATACTCATTTCCAGGGAAGCACCCAGCTGAAGTAGTAAAGCCAGGAGGGGCTATTCAACAGACTGTCTTTTTCTATTAGACATTATAAGTTGATTTAATAGTTCCAAGTTTATGCCGAAAGACTTATGGAAGAAATGCTTTTGACATATAGATTTTAAGCTACGTTATATTGTTAATTCTGTCTCTGAATATAAATCGAAACCTAAATGAGTCACTTTTATTTATGCAGAAAGGTACCTAAATAATGTTTTTAGTAAATTAAGTAAAAAGTAGCATTATTTTTATTATCATCTCAAGTTAGGTGTTTGAGCTAAGTGGCTCAAATGATGTTGAGGAAAATTGTCAGCTTTAAAAATGCAGGCTAATCAGTGAAAAGCACTCCATTGTTTTCTGGTAACCATTAATGGAAACTGCTCTTCTACTGGGAAAAGAAGTAGTAAGCTTTTACGATCTAATACCTAGGTTGATATTAACTGAAGAAGTCTAAACTTCAATAGCATGCAAATAAAATATAATTTTTCTGAGACTATCACGGAGAGATATAAAAAATCTGCTGTATCTTTTGGCTAACTTCTTTGAAGTTTTCAAAAGTGATGAAAAATAATCAGTGAAGTTTCAAAATATTTAATCTCATTGCCAAACACTATTTTCTGTCAGATGCTGCCTTTTCCCCAACTTGCTAATCAGCTTCACTCTCTGAACCTCTGTGACCGAAATGATCGCTTGATTACTGATTCACGTACCTCAGTTGTAGGGGTTCAGAACAGGCATCACCAGGATGTGCCACTTTGGCACATATGGATTATTTTGAGCTAAAAAGCAAAATAAGAGAATCTACTGCCCTTCCCTTAACTATCTAGGAGAATTTAAATTGGGGATTTTTCCCAGAAAAAGAGTTATTACCAGAGATAAATTTTATCTAATTGGCCCCATCTATATATGGCAGGGCAAACATCTAATTATCAAACATCTGCTCTTTTTCTTATCTTCCCATGAATGATTTTTCTGTCCTTGGAAGACTCAGGCCCCTATCCCATTTCTTATCTCAGAATGGCATATATACCGTATTTCACCTTTCTGTCTTTGAGCCTCTCATGCATGTGGGGTCTCTGAATCTTTCATGTATGTGGCATTCTCATACATACAAAATTAAATTTGATTTTCTGCTGTTAATCTGTTTCATGACAATTTAATTCTTAGGCCAGCCAGAAGAACCTAGAAGGGTGAGGGGAAAGGTTTCTTCCTCCTAGCAGTCATCACTCTATAATGTCTTTAACATTAGTAGCCTCGTTTTTTTTTTACTGGTAGTGTCATTTTTTCCCCAAATGTCCTTACTGTTCTAATAAACACATTTTATTGGAATGGCTTGTAATTACCATGAGCAATACAAATTTGACTAATGGTCCCCACCTTTGAACTTGCATATTTACAGTCTTTTTAAAAAAAGTAAAATGTTGCAGAAACAGGGCTCTAAGAAGAAAATAATTTAAACATGGCAAAAGGATTAAGATCATAGGACATTAATATAAACTCTAAAATATTCTCTTGTTTACTAATATCTTCATTCCCTTACAAGTACTGGCTCATACTTATATGGATTTTATCCTCAAAATAGATTCTTCTAGGCATAGTTATATAGCACTTTAGTTTATTAGAGTAAATAAAAATTTACTGCAGCTTTACTTATAACTCCTAACTGTAGCCTACTAAAATTGTCAAATAACATATTTAGATAATAAAAAACATGCTTACTGAGAAAGATATTATATCTGCCATTATCAGTGTATAATAATTTTATAAAAAGGACAACACAAAGTTAAATGATTGATTGCAAAAGGATTTGTTTAATAATCCCAAAGTAGTTCAAGAAACATCAGAGAAAAAAAAAAAGAAACATCAGAAAAGTTCGAGGAAACCATAAATAAAAAAGCTTTTAATTTAAAATATATAAGGCCATAAGCATTTTCATTTAAAAATATCTATTTTTACATGCGATTTTCTCTCCTCTTTTGATAATTTCTACAACCTAAAAATAGACATTGCTTTGTTAAATATCTGTTTCTCCTAGATATGGACTATTTCTTAGTAGAAGTTCAATATGTATTCATTGACAGTGATGAGATCTATTCAGTTTCTTGAAGTCCTTGTGTTTGATATGCATTTCTCTGGATACACACTGGATATAATTCAGCTTTGCAAAGATCAGACGACTCTAGATGTGTTCACGCTCAATCTCCTGGATCCCTGGAGCAGCAAAAGGCCTACCAGCAGAAAGAGCAAGGCACAAGAAAGCCATCTGGGGAGCAGTACAGTTTAGGTCTAGGTAGTTACAGCCTGAGTAATAGCAGGGTGCTTGCTAAGGGAGCAATTTCGTTTTCTAGGCCTCTGGAGCCAGCAACAAGCAATAGATCAGACTAGCCACCAAGGAAATACTCCTGTTACACAGCCCTACATATGGCAAGAAAGGCAAAAATAACCGTGGATAGGAATCAATCTCTTGTATGATATCCATTGGAAAACCAAAGCAACATCATATGGTACAAGACTAAGTGACCCACCTTGGGAGAAATGCAATCGTATCAACTCTTTGAAGCATGAAAACAGCTCAGTGGATCTTTGGTTGAATGATACGTGGCTCCTAAGTATTCTGTTGGGAGAAGGATATCTCATCCATGAGTGAAATGTTTTGCACCATTATTTTCTAGATTGAGTTGTAGAAACAATGATGTTTCAGTTTACTGTCTGTGAAATGGGTTTTAAAAAGAATATATGCTCATTTACATATGTTTGGTATTCAGTTGCTAATGTGTCAGTATTCTTTGCAAAAGACACTCATTTCATTTAATAAATTCCGTTTTTATAAAGGGGTTGAGTCTATTGAATACTTAGCATTGAGTTAGCTTAACTGAGGGATTATGCATCTAAAATTCATTTTCTTACAGAGAATGACTGTATTTCAATTTCTCAGTGTTAAGCAGTCATGTATCCAATAAAAAGATCAAACAAGTAAAACGGGGTAAGGTGAAAATAAATTTTATCTGAAATGTTCCCAATGATTGCACTTTGGATATCATAACCACATGTACATTATAAAAAGAATAAACCCTCTTACTGTAATTGTATTAAAATCTATGCAACAGGCGAACATGGGAGGAAAGCTAAAGGCCCCGTGAAATCAGCAAAGAGATGATTTTACCTCTCCTCCATTCAAAGCCATGATTGAGGCCAATGAGGACGTGTTCAACTGTTCTGTCCACTGAGGTGATTAGGGAATGTTATGTAGAATTCCAGGGAATCAAAGGGACAGAATGCCTTGGATAAGCAAAGTGAGCCCCAATGACTTAAAAGTGTCTAGGATAGTAAATGGAGAGTAGAAAGGATTGGAATGATGATAGATATATTTTTCAGACCAGTAGAAATGTCCTCTGTACATGTAACACCTCTCTCTGGTGTTAAGAGTCAATAAGTAACAGTGTTATTTCCTCAATTTTAACACTTAGGGACATGGTTGTAATGACGAAGAGAATAACCATCGGGGGTGGGGGGAAAGAACCACAAAAATAAAGTAACTTGGTTCTATGCAGAGGTGATACTTCTACATTTTTGGCAAAGAGAGAAGTCAAAGGAAGGACTGATGGTGTGTATGTTCTTCAATTATTTTACAAAAGCTTGAAGCAGCTGGATATTTGAGAATTACACAGTCATTGTTACCAGATTTTCTGTATTTGGGGACAGCTGTAGTCAAGGCAGCTGATCTAGTAACTTCTGTCCCTACAGCTCAGGTGAGATATTTCAGAGGGGTTTCCAAGCCCAATATCATTCCTTGTTCTGAGTTCCACAACCATACGTTTATGTTATGTCCATTTAAATTATTGGAAAGTAAACAAGAAAATCCCAGCAGCTAGTAGGTACTAACTGCCTCTGTTGGATACTAGAACATTAGACATCATGTTAATCTAAGTGGTTTCAGAATAATTGGGTGGTCTGTTCCTGATAACAATCAAACAAAAGATAATCTTATTGTGAATAAAACTAAGAAGGTTTATACATTTTTCCAACCATAATCACAAGAAATATTTTGGGGGGCGTTAAAAGGCTTGCACAGAAATATTCAGAAGTATTTTGAGGCATCAGCATTGGAAAATCATTCCTAAGCTTAACTGTATTGGGAGTAGCCTCACATCCAGCATTTTGGTATTGTAGGGGAGTAAAATTTGCCACCCAAAAATGCTTCTTTGGCATGTGGATTATTTTGAGCTGAAAACAATCAAGGCCCAAAAAACTCAGAGAGAAACTTTGACTTTCCCCTAAATGCTTAAAAGAATTTAGATAGAGGTCCTATTCCAGGAACAGAGCTATAACCAGAGATATCTGCAAAGAATATGGGTGAGGTGTGGTGGGGGACACTTGGCAGGGCCTAGAATTTAGATTCCACTCTGTGTCCCATTGCCTCTGCAAGGCCCCCCAACACTGGTTTACCAAACAGTTTCTTTTCCATCTCCATGTCAATTGCCTTCCTCCCCTTTGAAGTGCCAAACCACTACCTTCAACATCCACTTTTGTCTTTACCTAAAGATGGTATTTAAGGTGTAGGGTTTTGGCCATTTTGGTGAGTTACTCAGTTATCCTGAGTCTCTCCCATGTATACCTGTTATTAAACTTTTGTTTGATTTTCTTCTATTAATCTGTTTCATGTCAATTTAATTTTTAGACTAGCCAGAAGAACCTAGAGGTGTAGAGGAAAATTTCTTTCTCTCCAACAGTATCCACCTGAAGTTTAGCGGCGACAAAATAGATAAGAAATATTAAACACAATTTACTTCAAAGATGAAACTTCATCTCACAAAGAGACTAAACCCATTATTACTACATATATTTGTGTAGTAATAGTAGCAGAAGGAACAGCAGGAGGGAGAGAAGTAATGGTATAACATTAATAATAATAATAATAATAATAATAATAATAATAATAAGCAAATCCAGGCACTATTTTAACCACATCATGTGTTAATTCATTTAATTCTCTACCTGGACTGCAGGAACTACTATTGCACTTTTTCGAATAAGAAAATTTGGGCAAAGAGAATAAATAAATTGCTTAATATGACAGAGTTACATTGTGTCAGAGTTGGGATCTGAACCTTGGCATTCTGATACCAATGTCTCTAGGAAAGTGCATGATCTGGCTCAGATGTGTGTAGATGAGCAGAGAATGAGGGCTTCAATGTGAGTAGAGACAGATCCCAAGATGTCGCATAACTGGCTGATAACCTGAAGTTACTAGAAACAGTGAAGATGGACTCAAAATTAACAGTAGATACCATTGTAGTGATAGTTGTCAATTACTTCTACATAACGATTTTGACCAGGATTTGTTCTTAGCACGAATTTGCATCTACCTACTGTTACTCCGTGTTGTTTACTAGTCATTGTCACAATCCACTGAGTTTTTGAGCTAAAAAAATTAGAAAGTAAAATTACAGTTTACTAGATGTCACACAATTGTTTAATTTAAACTCTAACACAAAGCTGACCTTTGTGTATGTGTGTGTGTGCGTGTGTGGCTTACTGCATCTTCTTAAAATATACTCTTTGCAAAGTATACTTCTAAATCATATTCTGAAAATTAAGCAGTATAAGTTCCACTGACATGAATGGAAACTGCCCTGTTGAAACACCACATGATGCCCTGCAGTCTCAGTGACCAATATGGCTTATAATATATTGATTCACTCATTTCTGTATGAAGCTGCATCAGAAGAGACAACGAATGCACTGTTTTGCCTAGTTACATTATTTTCTGCTTCAAGGTTAAGGACATTATATATTAGCCATGATTCTATGGCCATGGAGTAAATATAGAATTTAATCAATACAAAATAAAATTCTGAAGTATAAAGCTACTAACATGCAATGTTTCCTTTCAGGTCTACAGATATAAGAAGCTTTCGTTAAACACTTCTACCTTGCTTAAGAGCTGCCCAGATTTCTGTATTATCTTTCTCTGTTCCTAGTAGTTGTAAAATTGTATTCATTAGAACACAAGTTGCTTGCAATACATTAATAATGATTCAAGAAATCTATTTGACTGTTTGTTTACTCTATTCCATTTTTAAAAGGAGATGTAATTAATTTCCTCTGAGGGATATTAAATCAAACACATATATAAAAATCATTAGAGTACTAAGATTGCAGTCAGGCACACCAACAAGTATGTAGGTTGAATGTCTTAGCTGAGAATTAGATGGATTGGGAAGCATAGGGTTAGGCATTTCATTAAATCTATTTCTAGAGAGAAAATTGTTTTAATGTTAAATACACACCTGTATGAACCTTCTAGGTCTATGAATGTCAAATCCCTCAGTATAGCATGAGGAGAGATGAGTGGAGGATGGAAGAAGAGATGGAGTTCAACAAGTCTCTGTTGCTAAGAGTAAGCCCAAGGCCATAACTCTGTTCCATACACAGGCTTGATTTTAGGGAAACCTCAGAGAAAAAGACCAAGAACTTTATTCCTGTAAGCCATATTTATGTCTTATTCCAGAAGGTTCTTCTGCATTCCAGTCAGTGAATTCACACATTTTAAAATATTAAATAAGGAACTTAGTAAGCCTATTTGTTGAACAACCACAACACAATGATTTCTTATGCTGATAACTGAATTGTGATGGATTCAAAATACCAAGTTTAAAAAAAAAAACAGTAAAAACATTAATGGAAACATAATTTTCAACAGTAAATCCACTTTCTTGATAGTTGCCTACCGTATTAATTTATAGCTAGTGGGAAGCAGCCACATGGCACAGGGAGATCAGCTCGGTGCTTTGTGACCACCTAGAGGGGTGGGGTATGGAGGGTGGGAAGGAGATGCAAGAGGAAGGAGATATGGGGATATATGTATATGTATAGCTGATTCACTTGGTTGTAAAGCAGAAACTAACACACCCTTGTAAAGCAATTATACTCCAATAAAATGTTTAAAAAAATGTCAATTTGTGTATATTTATATTAACCAAAAGATTCTTAAAGGTACCCGAAAAACAGGGAGACACAGTTTTCCAGTGTTTTGGGGTTGGGATGACGCTGTTGAAAATGTATATATAGTCTTATTCAATGAGGGATTTCAACCCTAATATAGCCCTGTTGTAGATCTGCTTATGTGTGCATGAATTAAATATCTATTAATGTATGCTTAAACTGTTGAAATTGAAACACAGTTTCTCTATCTGTGGTAATAGGGCATGGGCATTAAAAAAAGATATGTATTTGATCCATTCAGGGCATATAAAAAGTTTTTTAATTCAATTTCTTCAATAGTTTTTCCTAAGAAGGATATACATTTAATAGAAGAGACTTTAAAAAGTTATTTAAAGAGTACTTAACAAATTCCCTTGGTCATTCGTTTTTAGTGCTTAATGGCTATCCAATCTAAATACTCTATCATTCATATTATGTAAAAAATTCTCTATACATGGTTGAGACAATTTATTCTTATCTCCCACTGAGAAAAGAAAATCTGCATTCACAATATATCTGGAGACCTTTCCACTTCTCAAATGCCCCAAGTGAAACAGATGTATTTTCTCCATATAGTCATAGTTTCAAGAATTCTCTAATTCTAACAAGTTATTTTCTAATTTAATTTTCTTTAGAGTTATTTTTATGGGTATAATATACGCTCTTTAATAATTATTTAAATACAGTTTATTTTTAAAAATTAATATCTAGCATAGTCTCTTCTATGAAAAATCACAAATCCACAAGATTTATTTAAAGGATGTGTTTAACATTCTCCCATGTTTATAGGAACTATTGCCAGTCTCAAGGAAAAAAGTGCCTTCTCTCCTGAACCCAAACTAATATGTACAAATCAAAATCACATCCAATTAAGAGAATGATGTGTCAGTTTCAGACAATTATTTTACTCTATTCTTCTAGCTAGCAAAACCTGATAACTGAAGCTCTCCCATTTTTCTTAACTCTACTTCTATCCCTCTGTAGCTATATGTCTCGATACTTATTGGCTCAAATTTCTTAATAAATTATTTTTTCATATATAGTAAAGTAATAATAACTTTTAAAGGAAAGAAAACAAATTTTTAGGATATAAACGTGCTTCCAAAAAAAAAACTGTCTTAACCTTTAGGCTCTATATAGTATAAGAGTGACTCCATAATGAATGGGTTCCTAGTTACTTGTAGTTTCCAGAATGGATCAATTCAATGACCTTACAATAACTATTTGAAGGGCGTGCAATAAGTAATTTTAAGAAGATAAGAATGACGCCATGGAGTTCTCAACTGAGTGGTGTGTGTGTGTAATCAGAGGAAAGATTGAGAGGGGTCGGAAAATGGATAAGACCTAAACAGGCAAAGTTGCCTTAACTTTACTATTTTTATGTCATATGTAGATGTTCTCCTGTTTATATGCAAATGCTTATCTTCCTTAATGTGGTTTTGCAAGCATTTGGCTTGGAAGAAGAAGAGGAGAGATTATGGGAAGTTAGAAGAAAACGTATAGTCAGGCATTTTGTGTGTCATGTTATGTACTAAATGACATATACAGCATACTCTCATTTTAATACAATGATCCAATGAGGCAAAGACTATTCACAATTGAAAATCTGGGGTCTAAGAACTCTTTTCAGCAGTCCCACATCCTTTTGCCAACCTATCTGACTTGGAGGTCAGACACCCCATTCAACCTTTAAAATATAAAGTGACATTTCTGAGTTTCCTTAGTTCTCTTTAGAAAACATGAAAAACTTTTTCTTAGAGAAAAGATTCGGATGGAAGACATATTTTGTGATCCTGTTGAAATTGATCTAAGACTAAATGAAGCTGATTTTCCTGTGTGCATCATGGAATTCCTTTTTTAACTTAACAGACACAGTTGACAGTCTCAACATTTATTAATTTTATTTCTCTCACAACTAAGAAATTATATATTTTCTAACATATGTTTCCAGGATGCTCTTTTAATAAAAATAATATAAATAACAGTCCTGTCTCTTCCTTTATAGTTGTTACAGCACAAATCCTTTAAATCTCAGGGTTAGGGTTATTATCAGGCTTGAAAAGGAGGGTCATTTTCCCAGTCCCCAAATCACACACTTGCATCATTTCCTCAGCAGCCTTAAGTACAAATCACTGCGTGAGTAGGAGCTACACAAGCTGGGGCTTACGGGACATATAATCAGGAACAAACAAGCTGTTCTGTACTGATAAAACCTGTTATAATAGGAGTTTGATGAAAACCTCAAGGTTTCTTGCAGAGACTTCAGAGATATGGGATTCTGGGATGATAACCGAAAGTGCCAGAAAGCAAGGGAAGGGAAAAGAGCATGTGTCTTTTTTGTCATGTCCAGTATTTAAGCATCTTTGCCACAGTCATCTTTGCTGCAAGCATTTTTGCGGTAAACAATTTTTGTCACATACTTAATTGGCTACAAGGCAATTTTGTCATAAAAGACACAATAACTGGTTGATAGTTTGGCTTCAACTGGTTATTGTCAGCAATGCTACTGATGGCTTTATGGAGCTGACAGATGGCGATAATTTGCCCCAGGAGTCTTTGTGCTTTTTTTTTTTTTTTGAAACTCACTACATTGGAGGAGAAAGACGTAGAGGGCCTCGAAGGTACAGAGTTGAACCCACATTATTTCCTATAGAACTTTAGACCCTCTATCAATGGACGTGTGACAAAATGCTAAGAACAAACAACAGTGTGGGAGGCTTTCACAATGCCATATTAAAATATTCACCCTAGTATTTGGAAACTGATACCTCTCTTAATGAAGGAAGGAATTTTAATTAGAAAGAAAGTGCGATGCCAACTGAGGAGGAGAATCAACAAGCAAAAAAATGTGTAATACTACGAACCAAAGACTTCAAAGACAAGTGCTTAGGTCCAAGCCACAAAGTAAAATCAGTTATTTGCAAAATATTGTCATGAATCTACACTTATCCTAAATGTATTGAAATATTTGTATTTTACAATAAAGTCTTTTTAATTTTGTCATTCATTTTCATGTTTCATTATGTCCTTTCTTATTTTATTAATGTCCCTCTTTTATCTTTTTGTTCTTTGTCTTTATGGTAAATCTGCCTAAGGGCTCATTAGTTATGCAGCAAAGATGTCTATGGCAAAGATGTTTATGGTGAAAGTACCTATAACCTGTGTTGTCATAGCTCTCTTTTCTAAATAGGAAACAGATGGCATATAAATAAAATACAAGGTGGGTGTATACTGAGGTATACTTTTTTGACTACTGCTCTTGTATTTCCTACTACACAACACTCAAGAATTTCCTGGATTCTACATTTCGCATCATGAAATTCATGTTCAGGTTCATGGATCATTCATACTCTACATTTTGTGACCTTGCTGGGAATCCTACCAACGAGTCCTTATTTTTGCATCTATTTAATCATTGCTCCAGGTTTTTCCTCAGCAATATTCAGAATACGTGAGAATAAGAAAAGGTACAGAAAGAGAAGTAAGGATGTATTTTAAATGCATTTAATTTCATCTGCAATGCCCCAAATCCTTTCATCTTGAGAAGTCAAAATGTAATCTAAATATAGAATGTACCTAAAGCTTTAAATCCAATAATTATAAAGAAGGAATCCCATCTCAGAATATCTGTGGATATTTTGCTCTTTCTGATACTAATAGAGTGTTTGTCAGACTATCCTACCTCCCTAACTCTAAAGAAAATACGATGGGTAGAAAAGATTAAAATAAGTTGCTAGTTTAGCAATGATTAATTCATCCATGAAATAAGAGGTACATTTACCTATGGTGACAAAGGAAACACCAACATCCAAATGATGAGTAGTGTTGGTATATGCTGATTCAGAGAACATAGCAGCTAATGGCTGCTATCAGAGAAAAGATGAATAAAGAGTAATATTTTGAGGATTATAATTTTCTGTTTTTTTAATTAAAAATACATATAAAATTGAATTTTTTCTTCATAGAGAAGAAATAATCAAACTGGCATAGAATTACAAAAATATATACTAAGTAGTCTTTAGAAAAACTTTAAGACTTTCTATTAAAACCTATATATACATCAATTTCTTAGAAATAAAGTACAGAACTAATAACAAATAGTGGTAGAGTATTTAGGGATAACATTTGTGAACCAAAATTATGAAAAGTAAAGAATAGAAACGAATGTTAGTATAGGTATGATTATATCTTAAGGCCCATTTTCTTAAAATGAAGGCTCAAATAACCTAGAACAAAATAATAAGCCAGCCAGGGGGAAAAAATAAACAATTAACTCAACAAATTATGGTCAACAAATAATTGACCATAAATTATCACTTACCACATTTTCTGTCCCCTAATGTAACCAATATATCACTTATTCTTAGCTCAATCATAAAGTATATCTTCTACTTTCTTTCAGTTGTATAAGTATTACATTATTTATAATGCTGTTAGATTTACCATGTCTCAAAAAGTAAAAAATACGTATAATAATAGAACATTAGAACATTAGTGATTATAATTAGCATCACTATGCTTAGGTACACAATCAGTTTTCACAATTCTTTTAAATTTTATTTTTATATATAATGGGAAATAGTGCAATAGTGTATCTTCTGAGAGATCAATATGTGTTCTATTTGTGGCTCTTACTAGTTAGTTTTATTTGTAGTAGTTGTATTAGTAATAGCAACAGTAGTACGCTTCTTTTTCTGTTGATGAGAGAAGGATACTTGTGAAAGATATTTATACATGACATTCTCAATTTCACATTTTGAATTGCTAACATAATTGATTTTGTTATTACAATAAACAAGAATGATTGTTCAGTAAAATGGAAAAAAAACTTAAATTTGCTACATTATTCACATGGGTATGTGTAGATATAGAGATTTTTCAGATATATGTGTATTCACGTGTATGAATGTGAATAGAAACTTTTACAGAAAGAAAATATTTGTTTGAAAAATTGAAGGCAATAATCTTTCCATGTGGAATTTCCTTCATTACCACAGTCTGGAGCTGTAGGCAAGTTATGATTATCATAAGAAGCCACATTTTTGCATTTCTTGACTGTGATGGTTTTCCAATTTCCAGCTGCCACACTGTTGAAAACTTCATCCCCTGTTGCCTTCCACAGTAAATCATGCCCGCTTGCTCAGCACCAAGCTCTATAATTTGAATCTCTGGGCCAAAACATTTACTAATGATCACTCTTGTAAACAGGAATAATCAATAGAGCTTACAATTGCTGCACTGGTCTGGTTTTTAAAAGCAAGCTGCTTTTCTGCAGCTAATAATGTTCCATTTTAAGCAAATACAATCTTTTCCTTGGCCTTTTCCTCTAAAAATTAATTTGTGCCCCTATAATGCAGTCACAATTAATTTATACTTTTAAAAAAGACGTGCTCCTCAGAGATAAAAATTGAATTGAATTCCATAGACAAGATGTTAATACTGAAATAAAAAGCTCAAAAATAAAAATTTTGAGCACCACTAAAAGTCTAAAGGAGACTTTAGACTTTTTGTCTGTTTCCATTCAGTTAATTAAATTTTTCCCCCTTTTAAATTTTTTTCCAAATTTTTTCCTATTTTCTTCTATAGTTTTCATCTTATTTACTTCAATAAAATATCAGCTTTCTTCTTGTATATAGCATATAATAAAAGGCCTATCAACCATCTAAAAGACTACAATGTGTTTAAATGAAATAGTCTGTCCTATTTTTAAGGGTCCATTCAATTAAAAGACAGCTGCTATCACTATTATGGGTTAAAGCCTGTTAAATGCCTGTTGATCCTGAAAAGATCAAAGTAGTTACGTGCTTCCTCTTTGTTCCCTGACTTGACTGATACTGACACTAAATGTGCCATTGATTAGGACACTGTCATTATAGGGACAACATACTAATCAGCTGATTGTTAATGGACATCATTAGATCATTCACTGCCACATTAAATATAGGAAAATTCTATTCCCATGATTTCCTCCAGAAATTTACTTAATTCATTCTTATTTTTATGTGCTTTACAGACTGAAAATTGTCATACAAATAGTAACTTTCTCCTTTATGCCAACTTTCTTTCAACAACAAATTTCAAAAGCAAAAGGAGACAATGAGTTAAAGCTATAGGCAATATTTTTTTGAGAAGCATGCCATCACTTAAAGGTAAATAAACCATTTTAAACCAAAATGTGGTAATATCTTTCCAAAAATCTGAAGTGGGACTATAATGCCATGAAAATTATTTTTTCTCAACATTCCAGGTATCTTTTAGTTATTTTTAAATTATAATTTTGCCATTTAATCCATCAGTAAAACTATAGTATAAAATTGAAAGGAATTTTATAACAACAGGTTTTCTCTAACAATCTATTTCCATCAAAGATCCCTATTTTGATCTCAAACCATTTCTACCTTAATATCACAGATCATACACAATTAGACATGAACATTCGAGTTACTCCACATGAGCTGCTTATATTTGAATTGTTTAAAAGTTAGAAGACTTTTCAGAAAGAGAAAAACAAATACTGTATGCTAATGCATATATATGGAATCTAGAAAAGTGGTACTGACGGACCTAGTGGCAGGGCAGGAATAAAGACACAGACATAGAGAACGGACTTGAGGACATAGTGGGGGAAGGGGAGGCTGAGACGTAGTGAGAGAGTAGCATTGACATATATACACTACCAAATGTAAAATAGATAGCTAGTGGGAAGCAGCCTCATAGCACAGGGAGATCAGCTCAGTGCTTTGTGACCACCTAGAGGGGTGGGATAGGGAGGATGGGAGGGGAGCTCAAGAGGGAGGGTATATGGGGATATATGTATAGATATAGCTGACTCACTTTGTTGTACAGCAGAAACTAACACAACATTGTAAAGCAATTATACTCCAATAAAGATATATTAAAATTTTTTTTTAATTTAAAAAAAGAGAAAAAAGTTCAAAAAAAACAAAAAGAAGACTTTTAATGAGATATTATCTCTGCCAACTAGTATCTTGGTTTATCTAATTCTTTGTGAACATAACAATGTCAAGACATGCTTGGAAACTGAAGAATACATCTAGGAATATTTTGTATAACTAAAATAAAATGCACTGACATACTATTTTATTTCCTTCTGAATGTTTCTCTCAATCACTGCTTTGGGAATCAAGCAGTAAAAAAGAGTTTTGAGTTCCTACAGCCATGCTTCCTATCTCAAACACACACAATAACTTCATACATTATCTTAGTTAACCCATACAATAGTCTTGGAAAGTAGACATTATTATTCACAGTTTACTTTAATAAAACTAGGGTTCAGACTTTATATTACTTGCCAAAAGACACAGAATCGAAATACCAAATCCAGTCCTAGAATTTAAGCTCAACACTCTCCAATGCCCAGTATCTTGTCTTCCTAGTCGAACAAGCTGCATTCCCAAACAATATGAGTCAGATTGTCTACATAGTACATGAAGTGGGCCCTGGTTATAACAGCAAACATTAATCCAATAAGAATAGACAACCGCGGGCTTCCCTGGTGGGGCAGTGGTTGAGAATCTGCCTGCTAATGCAGGGGACACGAGTTCGAGCCCTGGTCTGGGAAGATCCCACGTGCCGTGGAGCAACTAGGCCCCTGAGCCACAATTACTGAGCCTGCATGTCTGGAGCCTGTGCTCCGCAACAAGAGAGGCCGCGATAGTGAAGAGGCCCGCACACCACGATGGAGAGTGGCCCCCGCTTGCCGCAACTAGAGAAAGCCCTCGCACAGGAACGAAGACCCAACACAGCCATAAAAAAATAAATAAATAAATAAAAGTCTACCCTGACTGCAGGCTACTTACATTGTTTAAAAAAAAAAAAAGAATAGACAACCGCATTGCATAAGCCCCTTTGCATTCACCACAACTTCAAAAATATCGAAATTAAGAGACTACTTTAGATTTTAGTTTTCATAGCTGTGAGTACATGTATCTGTAGCCAAAAGGCCAATGACTTTTTAGAATCTCCTAGAACAGAGGTATTTCGGAAGGATTTTATATGTTAAATAATAAAATTAAGACTCATTTTTGCATAGTATAACCGTCACTCTTAAGGGAACCAATGAACATCAAATGACCTGGCAAGAAAAAATTTTAATGTTATACTATTTTTAATTTTTATTGCTGATATAGAAGTATAAATATTAATATAAAACTATTTATGGAAGAGAATAGTCTCACTAACCTAAATACATTATATTTTATAACCACTACAATTGTATTTCTGAATATGTTTTTAATTTTTATTGATCAATTACTGATATGATGAATTTCTTTGGTGGGACTGTTGTGCCTGTGGACATATTTAAATGAGGTATTTTAAATAATGTATTTTTCATACATATATTTTGCAGTTTACCAGTTTTACTGGGAAAATAAAGTCAAGTAGCCCTCCAGTCAAATGGAGAAGACTGTTTAAAAAATGATGTAAGCAAAGAGGCATATTCACTGAAGAACTTAAGGTGATTTCATTATAGCCATAAACCTTTAATCCTGAAGAGGAAAAAACAGACTTGAAGACTATATCTACAAAAAATACTAGGAATCCAATTGACAAGTTCTACTTGAAATATAATAAAACTCACCTGTGGCACAGTAGGTTAGCAACTGCTGCAAAAAAGTGATGATTAAAACTGGTAAGATTTTGTTGTTTAAGGATGTGCATATAGTTAACACAACTGTACTGTACACTTAAAAATTGTTAAGATGGTAAATTTTATGTTATGTGTGTTTTATAAAACACTTTAATAAAGAAACTGATAAGATTCCAATGTTTTCAAATTGATTTTAAAGATGGAAACAAAGTAAGAATCTAAGATTAACCCAAATTAGGAAATAAATCCTAGCTCAAGATTATTCTTGGCATGCTTAGTAAATAGAGTTATGACATTATTTTAACAAAGTTTACAAGTGTAAATGCATTTAACACAGAATCAATAACAAATGCTGTCAATTCTCATGGTTTACTGTAAAAATATGCACTCTAATTTAGTTTGAGTTTTTATTTTTCATGACATTGCAGTACTATTAACAATAGCCAGGACATGGAAGCAACCTAAATGTCCATCAACAGAAGAATGGATAAAGAAGATGTGGCACATATATACCATGGAATATTACTCAGCCATAAAAAGGCATGAAACTGAGTTATTTGTAGTGAGGTGGATGGACCTAGAATCTATCATACAGAGTGAAGTAAGTCAGAAAGAGAAAAATACCGTATGCTAACACATATATATGGAATTTAAAAAAACGGTACTGATGAACCTAGTGGCAGGGCAGGACTTGAGGGCACGGGGTGGGGGAGGGGAAGCTGGGATGAAGTGAGAGAGTAGCATTGACATATATACACTAACAATTGTAAAATGGATGGCTAGTGGGAAGCTGCTGCAAAGCACAAGGAGATCAACTTGATATTTTGTGACAACCTAGAAGGATGGGATAGGGAGGGTGGGAGGGCGGCTCACGAGGGAGGGGATATGGGGATATATGTATACATATAGCTGATTCACTTTGCTGTACAGCAGAAACTAACACAACATTGTAAAGTGTTTATACTCCAATAAAGATGTGGAAAAAAAAACATGGAATACTTTGTTTGAAAAACAAGAGTATCACAATCTAAACAGGACTAACAATGTCATAAATAATAATAGAAAATATAAAGAAAGATATTTAAATGAATCACAGTTTACTTAAAGATTAAAGAACAACAATTCTTTCTTGGGAGTTTTATAACACGAGGACCCAAATCATGACAGTATGGATCCTACAATTTGAATATATTTGATCATTTTTGCTTTTTGTAATATTTTTCTTATAAGAAGCAAACTTCCTGAACATCATTATTATACTAAATGAGGTAAGTCAGACAGAGAAAGACAAATATCATATGATATCATTATATGTAGAATCAAAAAATGATACAAATTAACTTATTTACATTATAGAAACAGACTCACAGACTTCTGAAAACAAACTTATGGTTACCAAAGGGGAAAGGTTGGGGGGAGGGATAAATTAGCAGTTTGGGATTAACATATACACACTACCATATATAAAATAGATAATCAACAAGGACCTACTGTATAACACAGTGAACTATATTCAATATTCTGTAATAACCTATATGGGAAAAGAATCTGAAAAAGAATGGATATGTATATATGTATAACTGAATCACTTTGCTGTACGCCTGAAACTAACACAACATTGTAAGTCAACTAAATTCCAACATAAAAATTAAATTAAAAAAAAAAAGGGACCTCCCTGGTAGTGCAGCGGTTCAGACTCTGCTCTCCCAATGCAGGGAGCCTGGGTTCTATCCCTGGTTAGGGAACTAGATCCCACATGCCACAACTAAAAGCCTGCGTGCCGCAACTAAAAGATCCTGCATGTTTCAACTAAAGATCCCACATGCTACAACAAAGATCCCGTGTACTTCAAGCTGAAGACCTGGCACAGCCAAATAAATACATAAATAAATATTTTTTAAAAAATAGAATAAAGAAAAAAGAAAATATGTACCCATAGCATGAGTTGTTTTCTAGGTGACAATATAATTGTTAATAATGAAAGTGTGGTTTTTGTCTCTCTACATTTTTCTTGGCTTTGTACACTGGTTGGAACTTCCAGCACATTATTTATTATAAAAAGAAGGGGTGGGTATCTGTGTGTTTTTACATGAGGTTTTATTTTAAGGCCAATTTATGTTTGGGTTTTTGTGATATCAGTATTCATTGTTGAAATTGGTCTATAGTTTTTTTCTCATACAGTTTTTTCTTCTACTTGTCTGACTTTGTTATTCATATTACTCTTAACTTATGAGTAAAAGAGTTCCCTCTTCTTCCATTATCTGGAACAATTTTGTAGAATCCTTTTAAAAAATCATGTGCAGTTCATGTGTATAAATACTTAAAGGTCTGTATTGTCTTTATTTTTCCCTATCAAGTCAATTTATATAATTGCATTTTTCTGTGACAACTCTCTTTAAGATTTCAACTTTTTTTTCTTTTTTTGAATTGAGATATAATTGACATATAACATTACATTAGTTTCAACTCAATATCATACAACTGATTTATAATATTACTTTGTACTTTAAATTTCTACTATTCTATATATTATTTATAATTTCCTTCCTCTTTTTTGATCAATCATCCCAGAGACTTTCCTATTGAATTCCATTTATTAAAAAAACAGCTTTGATTTTCACGTATTAATCTCCTTCCATGCATTTCTATCAATTTCTCATGTTGTTCTTTTTGCAACTTTTTAAACTATATACATTAATATTCAGTGTTCCTTACTTTCTAATATACAAATCTGTTGCATCCTAGAAATACTGAAATGGTATATGTATTCGTGTGTCTATTTATGAATTTTCTTCTATAATTTATTTTGGGCTATATTTTTAAGTTTCTAAAAGTAAAGCGTTAAGTCTTACCTTTTCATTATTGAGTTCTAATAATACCATTGAGATAAAAGATCATATTCTGTTAAGCTCATTCATTTAGTCTAGCTGAGACCTCATTTGTGTTTTAATACATTGTCAATGTTTCTATATATTCCATGTATGGTTAAAAAATTGTTTTCCTAATTTTTAGTCCAAGTTTCTACATATGTCCTCTAGATCAGATTTGTTAATTATGTTACTGAAATATTTTGTATTATTGCTCAGTTTTGTCAATTCTCTATCTGTTGTGAATGGCATCTATTAAAATACTCAAATCTGACTGTGAAATTTTCAGTTTCCACTTGCCAGTGTTGAAATGTTTGTTTTATAATGTCGATATTTAATTTTAGCGATATACAGGTTCGGAGCAGTTTTATCTTTCTGTGGAATCACAGAAATTATCTAAGTAATTCTTCTCTTTGTCACCAATTTGCATACACGTATAGATATATAATGGTTTATATACACATATACAAAAAAGTCTGTATATATAGTTTTCTGTAGTCAATATTTTATACTCTATTCTATTATCTCCAAGTATATATTATGCCTAATATACACTGCTACATATTATGATTATGTATTATAAATAGCATGTATTATTATACATACTTATATAGATGCATTTCTAGCATCTTATTTTGAACTTTGAATTTGATATACTTTTCTCTTATTTCCCTTTTTGCCTATTTAATTTACAATGTTTGTTTCATTTTCTATTATTTCCTCTACTGCTTGGCAATTAAACTTTGTGTATTTATTTTTGCAATAAGTATGTTTACATTTTCACAGCTATCTTTGACTTTGGAAATTTCTTAATTGAATCACAATCTCTACTACCTTCCTTCTGAATAACAAAGTTAGAGATGTTTATTTTTAATCAACTCAGTCCTATTTTATTTATCTCCATTTACTCCCAAATTAGTAGTTATTATGATTACTTGTTTTTTACAGTTTTTGATTGCTCAGATTTACTCATATACTTAACAAGTAATTTGCACAATATCATTTCAAGCATTCCTTTCTTTCATTTGGATTCATTTTCACTTTTCTATGGGTATATGACTGACAACACATTATTTTTCTAAAAAAGTGTTTTTACCTTATATAGAGCTTATATGTTAACTAAATGAGATATAGAAATTTAAGCTGACACATTTTTACTGGTTATTTTGATGATATCATTCTATTTCTTTGGCCTACATTTGAGGTAAAGATTCCTAAAATTAAGTCCAATAACTGTTCCTTTGTTGAAAATCTGGTAATTTTTCTTATTTTTTGTTAATACTTTTTTCTTATTATTGTTTTGTAGTTTTACTAAATGTGTAAGGATATGACTTGATTTATTTATTCACTTATTTTTGAATCCTTCTCTGGACTAATTTTGTCTTTTCCTGAAGTTTCTGTGCTTGATTCAGCCAAGAGCTCCCCTGACAATACCATTCTGGGACCACTTTTAATGTTGTTTCCTCATCCTGAAGATTCTTCAACCACAAAGATTCTGAAACTCAGTTTTTGTTTCTTAAGGGAGATACACACACCTCTACCCCCCACCCACTTTCCCACAAGCCAGGGAGAAACAACTTTTTGTCTTTTGCCTGTAACAATAGGCAGATATTTTCTGGTTCTTCCTTTCTTGATATTACAGTCTTTTAAGGGTTCTAGATTATGCAGTTTCATGTCCTGCTTCCTGTTTGGTTCTGACCAAAAGTCTTTTTAACCTGTGCTTGTGTATGTAAACACTCAAGCCCTTATACAGCATGGTCTTATGATCACTCCACCACCTCTGCTATGACAGTTTGAAACTACATTTTCAACCACAGTTCCTGGGCTTACCACATTTTAACTTTATTTTTTTTTTATTTCTATAAAATTAGCAGTTTCTAACTGTTCCTGATATTTCTTTGATTTACTATATTAATTGCTATATTTGATTCAGCAAGTCAGGCATTTTTAGCTAAAATATGTGTAAATGTCTTAATCCACTATTCTTCCAGAACCAGGATTGAATAATTTCATTATTACATTATTTATAAATAAAATGATAAATGTCAGTTTACTTCACTTCAAAATTTAGCTGTTTGTGTCATTGCTCCAAATGATATTTTTCAATAAAATAAAACCTATGAAGACACTTAAAACATTGGTTTTACTAAACTGATGTGATATTTAGAACTCATGTAATTTACATTTAAAAATAGCATAGAAACATATTAGTAGTGAGAAAGTCACTATAATCTTAATGAATAAACTTTTTTAACCTTACTAAAATATTAATTGTCACTAGGGTTTATACTCCTTTAGCAGTCATAGATCTTTTCTCCAGAATCAAATGATGTTCTTGCTTGTCTTGACAGGAGTGATAAAATTCTGGATGGCTCACTGTATCTGACGTCTCAATGACTTGTTAATTAATTCTACTCATCCCAAACACATTGACTGTATCACTGCTTCATTTCTTCATCGTACTAACTTATCTATTATAACGATAGTCTCATTAATTTTAGCAGTAAGATATACTGCTACTAATAAAGCTAACATCTTACAGTTGAGCCCTTACAGAGTGAAGTAAGTCAGAAAGAGAAAAACAAATACCGTATGCTAACACATATATATGGAATCTAAAAAAAAAAAAAAATGCTTCTGAAGAACCTGGGGAAGCACAGGAATAAAGACGCAGATGTAGAGAATGGACTTGAGGACATGGGGAGGGGGAAGGGTAAGCTGGGACGAAGTGAGAAAGTGGCATGGACTTATATATACTACCAAATGTAAAATAGATAGCTAGTGGGAAGCAGCCATATAGCACATGGAGATCAGCTCGGTGCTTTGTGACCACCTAGAGGGGTGAGTTAGGGAGGGTGGGAGGGACATGCAAGAGGGAAGACATATGGGGATATATGTATATGTATAGCTGATTCACTTTGTTATAAAGCAGAAACTAACACACCATTGTAAAGCAATTATACTCCAATAAAGATGTTTAAAAAAAAATTAGGGATTTTACAATTGAGCACTTTCAATGGTTTGGCACTGTTATAAACATTTTAGTGTTATTAACTTATTTATATTTCACAAGAAACAAAGGAAATATTTTCTGTTAATAACTCCATGTATTAGACAAGGAAACAGAGGTAAAAAGAACTTATCTATCTCACCCAAGTTCACACAGTCAGCAAGTGCTATGCTTGCAAATTCAGACACATTGGATTCCAGAGACAGCATGCTGAAAGTTGTGCAGTATTGTTCCACCGTTCAATGCCAGGCAATGGCTAGGAATATCTGCAGAAATTACCTTGTAGTTCAAGTTGACCAATCAAGTTACAGGGAATACAAAACAATAACAAAAATAATAGCATCTTCAATTTTGAAGGTTACCCTTAAATTTAATAAGAAATGTACAGAATCATAAGAAAAAATTATAAATCTTAACTCACAGACAAAAGAGAAGACTGGAAGAAATCACATTATGTTTCTGGATTATTTGACTCAAACATATAAAGACATTTCTCCCTCAATTCTTTTATTGATTCATTAAGAAAAATACAAGTTAATTTTAGCAGATAAATGTATAAATAAGCTTTCTATATGAACTTGCATTTAAATATGTAGTATAAAGTTAAATAATGTGTCTCAAGAACAGAAAAATTGATATGGCATTAGTCAAATTGATACAATGGAATCGAATGTGTGTGTATGTATGTCAGTATGTATATACAGTATTTGGTTTCTGAAGCCTAATTTAAAAAAAAAAAAACAGTGAAGAATGGAGAAATTATTCAGTAAATGGTGCAAAAAAAGAAATTTTTTAATTTGAAAAACTAAAAGTATACTCTTCTAGCATTTATGGTGAAACAAATACATATTTCAGATGGAGCAGAATGTTAAATGTAAATTTCTAAATAATTTAGCAATTTAAAGAAAACATTGTTGAATATTTATTATCAAGATAGAAGTCTCTAAGCATAAAAACAAACAAAAAAATATCCAGACAGTAATTGATATATTCAACTACATATAAATTACAACTCCACTATTTGCAAAATACCATATGAAAGTATAAGGCAAATGACAAGCTTAGGAAATATGTCAATATCCCTGATAATGAATTTTTGATATTTTGTCCAATAGTCCCTACAAATCAATGCAAAAAATAATGAATGTCCCAATAAAAATGTGGAACAGGTATAAGGACCAATAAACATGTAATAATGACTAAATTCATTATTACACGAGGATTTACCCATATAATTACAGCATATTTTCAAGACTAGAAATTGATCAAAAATCTTTTCCTTAACGATAATTCTCCATGTCAGTGAAGGTTTGGTAAGATAGGCCTTACTGCTGTTAAGATAACTTAGTCTAACACTTCTGAGTGCCATTTTGGTCATATGTGTCAAGAACTTCAAAATGGCAATATTCTTTGGCTACTGATAGGAGTTGTCAAAACTTCTCATAGTTCTGTTTATACCACACAGAAAAAGAGAAAACACCTTAATGAAAAATATAGGGGTATAGTTTAACTATAATGCATTTATTAAAAATTGATTCTATGTAATATTTTTTATATTTTCAAAGAGTATTTGATAAAAGGGGGAAATACTTATGATTCACTGATTCATGAGTTGAGGTAAACCAGGTACTACATGATATACAGTAAAAGGAAATGTACTTTGTGCAGAGAGGGAAATTATATATATTTATTTTTTTCTTTGAGGGCGATAGTTTATTCTGTGCTTCTCATGGTGTCAGCAAAGGAGGGGATAAAACTGGAGAGAGGGTCTATTTTGGAGGTGTAGGGGCTCCAGTGAGCTTCCTTCCAGAGGCCAACCGGGCCTTAAGGTGGCACTTAGGCTGTTGCCCTGGAAGTCCTGCAGGGTAAAGGTGGCCTTCAGGTGACACAGGTTAGCAAAGGCTCCAGGTGGACATAGGTGGGGTGGGATGTTTCCTTCAGCCTGAAACAGTAGCACTGTCTCATTTTGATAATGTAGTGTTTACATTTGGATGATGTTATCGCTTTTCTTTGTTATAGATTGTATTTTTTCAGAGTAATTCTGTTTTGCTGATTTAGAGTAGTGTTAATGTAAAAAATCCAACTTTAGGAAAAGAGGATGTCTGTGTTTAAGAAACAGATTTGGTACGTTCTTATGTTTGCACCTGGATTTTCATACAATTAAGTGAAATTATTACCAAGTATGTGGGCTCTATATTTATAAATACAGTGATGATGATTTTCATTGCATAAATTAACTAGTTAATTCAACAAAGAACCTGGTCAATTTCCTTAAATAAAATCAGATTATCTGATATTATATCATTTGATTAATTTAAAGCATTCTAACTACTGTTCTGTTTCTCCAAATTTATCTTTAGATAAATGCCTAATTAGTGTAAGTTAGATATTTAGAGAGAGAAGTTATTTTGATGACTTAAAAAAAACTACAGGGACTTCCCTGGTGGTCCAGTGGTTAAGACACTGAGCTTCCACTGCAGGGGGTGCGAGTTTGATCCCTGGTCAGGGAACTAAGATCCCACATGCCGTGCAGTGAGGTCAATTAAAAACAAAACAAAACAAACAAAAACAACCAAAACTACAAAAAATGCTATTTCCTTATAATTTTGATGGTTTATTTTTGAGTATTTGAAAGACATATTAATTTTATTTACTCATTCAAAAAATATTTAGAGTTCCTACTTTGTGTCATGCATACATTTATACAGGTTATTAATCACTATGCTTAATTTAGTAACTTATTTGCCCTCTTTTGAAAATGACCACTTTCTGTGGTCACAAGCCCTCCAAATGCGGGAAAATGTATGCTTCATTTAGAAATAAAATAATTAAGTTATTAAGCATTAAATGTTTCCTTTCCCCTTTTAAGTTAGCAATTTTGAACTCAGATAATTTCAGACTATTTTATGGTGGTGATACTTTTGATTTGGATTTTGAATTGAAGTTTATTCAATCTGAAAAACCTTCTCCAAGAGTGTCCAGAAAGAATCCTGTGCATGCATGTCTACTTACCCCATCCATTTAGCCTGTGGCTAATTATAAGCAGTTTAATACCTCTAAATTAACATAACAGCTGTTTGCCTGAGCTGATTGCTGTATATCTGGTGACTAATGAGTAGGTTAAGTTCAATTTAGCCTACCACTGGGATCTAATCTATCTACAAGTCGTGTTAGATCTAATCAAAAACAGTCTCTCTAGGGCCATGAAAATTTGACTAAAACTTTTACCAAATTTTCCAGGCAGTTTTATATTCCAAAAGCAAAGTTCTTACTTGTTGGTGCAGGACACATGTAAGGCCTCTAGCTCCTATCTCCTGAATGGGCGTAGTCTTCTGAACAGATGGCAGTGACAACAAAAGACGACTCCATCCCCATTCTTGGATATAGACATTTACAATAGTTTCAATTTTAAATAAAGTATTTTGAAAAACACAGCCTCGTGTCTGTGCTTTAAACAGATTGTAGCCTTTTATGCCCTCTCACAGAGAATTTTTTGAACTGCCAGGGAGCATTGCCAAGAATCTTACAGAGGTGGCACCTGGTCAGATTTAAGAGATTATCCAAAGATGACAAGAAGCCATTTGAGATAAACTTGTTTACTCAACATTTCTACCTATGAGTCTATGTGTACCAATGAGAATAAGGCTCAACTCACGATACTGGTAACAATATAAATGTATTATTACCAAATGAAGCAAATAAAATAATACCAAAGTATAATATTAGGGATTACAGAAATTTATATATGTCAGCTATCTCATTCTGAATAAAGCTTTCCAACCAAACTAGGAAAGATAGTGCTGTGTCATCTCCTCATAGTGAACCTATGATTTCCATGTCTATAAAATTAACGTTCTATTTTTTTTAATTGAAGTATAGTTGATCTACTGAAACTTCTATTTTTGAAGACAAAGTTTCCAACTGTAATTTAATGCCGAATACATTTATAAGTCATGCTAAGTGCTATTAGATCACACTTACAACTAAAATCATTTCATACTTATTGGATGAAATAGCTACTTCTCTAATATACTTGATTCCTGGCTCCAAACACAAAATGCTAAACTGTGGTTTTTAAAACTTTATAAATTATTTCTATGGTGCCATAAAAAGGTCATCAGAGTATGGTCTAGTGGTTTATGTTTGAGAGTCAGAAGTCTTGAAGTATATTCTTTGCTATGTAAATGATTGTTTATTTTTACCTTCTAGGAAATCAGTGAAATAACCAATAGTCAACTATAATTAGCTTTGAATATAGCTTGATGATACCACACTGAGACTTTTAAATTAGGGAATCTGTTTCAGCACACCTTCAATATTTTTCATTCTAGGACACCACACTTTGGCAAGTTCAGGAAAGGAAATGTAAGATTAAACAAAAATTACTAGTAGAAAATATCTACTGTTATCTGAGCACAAGAATAAGCTCTAGAAGACACAGAGATACCTGGGAAATTCATCACTTTTTCAGTTTTAGCATGCCCTTCATTTATTGTCTCTACATCAAGGTATCCTGTACTATTATATTGTTGCTTTTTGGAAACGAAACCTCTTTGTGTATGTTCTTACATGCCTGGCTTAATCTCTAGACTACTCAAAATGACTATCTCCTATCAAAATTTAGGTGCCAGGTGGCTAATTTACTGAAATTTGTTTTGGGCCTAGAAATATATTTTCCTTATCATGCTCTTTATGTCACCATTTTTCCCATTTAAGAACGTTTGACACTTTTCTAATCTATACTTGCCCTTAGATTCCACATAAAATAAGCAAATCCATCCTACAGATCCATTCTTCTCTTATTTTCTTTAACATAGCTCCTCTTCCTATCCACACCCACTGCCCTTGTCTCTATATTTACATACATAAGTTCATAGATCCAATTCCCTTCCTGCTCTCCTTGCCTAGGGCTTCTCTTCTTAACTAGTTTATTTTTAATAAGACAGTCAAAATTCTACTTTCATTTACTATTTATAGATAACCTTTGCATATCTTTGTGTCCTTTTATCATCTACTATGTCTAGTACATTTAATATTTCTCTTATGCCTACGTTTTTGGCTACTTTTAAATTAGAAGAATTAAAATCAATGGCAAAACAATTAATTAAAGATTGTAACACTAATAGAGTTACAAAAGCATCAACACCAAGAAAGAACCATATAACCAAATGAGAGAAGAAACAAAGAACTAAATAGCATGTGATTAAGTAAAATTTATATATCTTGAAATAAAAATAAGAAAATATAGTTTAATATGTTATAAATCACAGAGTAAATAGAACAATTTAAAGAAAATTTCATAGACCTTAGGGTAAAAAATAAAACTGTTGAATATTACATTAAAATTTACATTATGGAACAGAAGCAGAATAAAAGTAAAAACCAAAAGATTAAAAAGAACAAAAAGTTAGTGATGGTACAAATAGGATATTTCTCAGAATTCAAATATCTAGCACACTAGGTAAAGATAAGTTTGCCTTATTTATTTCCCTAATATAACTAGACATTAATTATTCACTATTTATTTGATCTTGCCTCCAACCTCAAAGGCTATTTGGAAAGAAATGCTACTGTATAGACTACCACTGATGCTAATTAAATATATAAATTCAGTATACCTGATGCACTAAAAACATGATGATCTAACATCCAGATGTTGCTTTTAGAATATAACCTTTTAGAGTAGATTTTATGCTTATAAAAATATAGTGTTAAAAGGTACATAATAGAATTACTATTGATATAGAAACTTCATATTACTTCATTAATTTAAAAGAAAGTGTTAGAATATTTGACCATTTTAATAAACCAGATGGCATTACTATCATTAGACTATTTTCTGAATTTCTAAAGTTGATTTGATCTCTTCCTTGCATCAAAGTCTTATATTAATCACAATTTTGGTCATATTTTGGGATCTGAGCAAATTTGAAATTCTAAGCGATGCAATAAGTGTGATACTTATCAAGTATCAAGTTAGATACTTGTCTTTGGTAAACTTTAATGCTAACTCCATATTCCTCTCCTGTGAGCTAATGCTCAGAATAATGATGGAGGCACTGTAACAAATGCCTTTAGAGATAAAATAATTTAATATTTTTTTTGGCATTGGGAATTTAATTTATCAGAATATTAAATTTATATAACAAAACACTGCAACCAATCCCCTGACAGTTTAGCATAAAAGAGTGAGCTGCTCTTTTATAATCAGTTGAAAATGCATGCCTAGAAAAGGACAGTCACTTTAGAAAACAATTTTTGTAGTGTAGAAAAGGCCTCCAAATTGTGAATTAATATAGGACATTGATATGGCATCACAAAGAATTGTGAGCTTTAATAAAAAGTTTCCCTGTTATTTCAAAATAAATATTTCAAGTAATTGATATACTTTTGAAGAAAAATATTCAGCTTGCATCTATATAACATTAATCAATCCAAATAGTAAAGATAACTTTTTAAATCACTCATCATGAAGACCAAATGTTGTTATCTGTGACTCCTACAGGCCAGTGCTTCTCAGAGCCTTGATCTCTGATCACCTGCTTTAAAATCACATATAAGTGATGGGTGAAGGATGCCAACTATTAAGATACTCTGCTTCCACACAGATTTCCTGAAGCAGGGGGGAAAGCCAGAAATAGACTTATTTATGATATAATTCTGACATCCACTAAAGTCTGAGAAACAAAGGTTGTAAGAGACAATTCAATGTCATTAAAAAAAAAAAAAAACATTGACAATGCTCTTTCAAAAAAAGGGTTTGTCTACCCTTTAATATTCATTCTTGAATAACAGAAGAGAGAGCAAAAGGATAACTGGGCCTACAAGTAGAACTTAGAGTAATCCAATTGCATTGTTTCAAATAATCTGCCCAAAGCAGGATTATAGTGTTGGTGTTAAGTCATTAGAGATTTAATTTACCATGCAAACAAGCAAAATGATTTTTTGATTACAAGGTCAGAGAAATAAATGATAGTGTATTTGCATCCAAATAATAATCCTTGCAACATTTAATTTCCCATACTATTGGATATTATATCTTAAAAATAAAAATAAACAAAATAAAATTATCATTCTAGTTCACTGCTATTTATTCCATCATTTACAGGGGGTCAATAGAAGAAAGAAGCAGAGCACTGAAAGGGCACCAGCATAAAATTATTGGAAAAAATTCCTATTCTTGAGGCACTTAAAGTAAGATGAGTTTAGATTTATTTATGTCTTACAATGGCAGTTTATTTCTTTCCTGATTTAATAAAGTAAAATGCCAATTAGTACTAACAAAAACAGTAAGTAAAAAAAATTATGAAAAGCCTACAAAAAATTGAAATATATGGAAATGTATACATCCAGTTTTAGCTGTTCAAAATAACAAGGATGTGTGGATTAATTCACTTTACTCAAACTCTTTAGTTCAGTCAGTGTAGCCACCATAGAAAAGGAAGTGGTAAGCAATTTTTAACTAGATCTAGGGAAAAAATTGAGTAAATTAATCATAGAGAGGATGACAGATAGGTATATTATGTGAAGATCTTAGTGAGTTCAGAAGAGAAAACAAGACATTGACATTTATTCTAAAGAAGAGCAAGAGCAGGGTGGCTAAGCACCAAGAACGATGGTTTAAATTTTATTTTATATAGTATATAGTTACATACACATCGCCAGTATCAAAGCTCCAAATCATTATTGCTATCATCATCATTTTTTACATGTTAAAATAGGTTCTGGTTACCGATTCCAATGGGGGAAGGGGTAGGTGGGTGTTTCCTCCACACAATCAAGCAATTCTATCCAGACCAACTGGGTGCCCTACAATTCAACTCAATTCTGAAGTTTGTCTACATGCAGATAGCATCAGATTCCACAGGTTAAGGGTTTAGTCCTACAAGACTGCAGCCTCCCCTTCAACTTTTTAGACGCCAGTCCCCAGTGTTGTCACCTGAGCTTCTGACTAACCAGCTCAAACTGGAGTTTCCAATGCCCCCCCTCTACCTCAGGATGCCAATCCCAAACCAGGTCATTACCTGTATTTCTGACCAACCTGCTGCAGATCAGAGGTTCCCACGACTCCGTCCTTGGGTTCCATTAATTTGCTAGTGCAGCTCACAGAACTCAGAAAACCCTTTAATCACTAGATTAGTGTTTTATTATTAAAGGATATAACTCAGGAACAGCCAGATGGAAGAGGTGCATAGCACAAGGTGTGGGGAAAGGGCGTGGAGTTTCCATGCTCTCTCCCAGCGTGCCTCTCTCCCCAGATCTCTGCGTGTTCACCCAGAAGCCTGCCCAAACCACTTCTTTTGGGTTTTATGGAGGCCTCCCTCATTAGAGAGGCATCGAGTGATTAAATCATCGGTCACTGGCAAACAATTCAACCTCCAGCACGTCTCTCCTGCCAGAAGGCCAGGTGTGGGAGAGGGAGGATCGGATTGAAAGTTTCAACCCTCTAATCACAGAAGTGTTTCTCCTGGCAACCAGCCCTCAGTCATTAGCTGCTGGCCAAAATTTACTCATTAATTTAACAAAAGACACCCTTTTATTCTCATCACTTAGGAAATTCTAAGGGATTTAGGAGTTCTGTGCCAGAAACTGGGAAGAAGACCAAATATATATTTCTTATTATAAGCAAGTCACAATATCACACATGTTAAAATGGAAGTAACACTTTACACCACTCATCTTTCCATCACTCTCAGTGTTAACCACCATACTCTCAGATACCAAACTCAGAAATATGTAATCGTTTATATAATTATTTAATTCTCTTTGTTTCTCACAGTATATCTATTATGCTTATAGTGCATATATTATGTCTTAGTTTAGAAATTGCTGTTTATACTTCTATTCACTCTAACAAAAATTAGCTCTCTTAGCCCAGGAACAAAATTTCCTATGACACTTAGTAGATTGATTTAATATGAACATATAGGTGTTCAAAGGTCACCTAATCTCTACTCTATCTCAATCACCTAAAAGATTTAGAAGCACATAATTCTAACAAGTATTATGTTTATTTAACAGATAAATATAGGTTCTTTTGGTACATTTTGCATTTTATTATTACTTCTGTTTGTTAGCTATTACCCTAATCTCATCACAGAAGACTTTCACGCATCCTTATAGCTGAATCCAAATCTGCCATTCCTTCGTTCTTTCTGTATAAAGCTGTTGTTGCAATATATTTATATAGCAAACATATATGATTTGTTTTGTATATTCAAAGCACTATACTGACCATTGTAAGAGATCCAAAACTGAATACGACATAGTAGCTGATCTCAGGAATTTCACGTCTAGAGAGGAAGATATCCATTTCTATGAATAACCCAAGGGGACATGAGGTTGGTGAAACTGTTTTGAGTTGATGTTGGTCTGTACTCTGCTCCCACACAGTTGTCCTAAATTCCTAACAATATAAATTCCTATGTAAACATTTGTGTGCTATAGTCTTAATGTTTGTGTCCCATGTCCACCTCAAATTAATATGTTGAAATATTAATGCCCAAGATAATAGTATTGGGATGTGGTGGGCCTTTGGGTGAGGTTCAGATCGATCATGAGGGTGAGGCCCTCATGAATGGGATTAGTACCTGAGAAAAAAGGTTACAGAGAGATCCTAGTTCCTTCCACCGCATGAGGACAGAGTGACAAGGAATCAGCTGTAAACCAGGAAGAAGACCTTAACCAGAATGCAGTCATGCAAGCCACCTAGTCTGTGGTATTTTTTTAGAGCAGCTTGAATGGACTAACACAAGTTGTCTACACATTAACTTACCACCTAAATATGAACATTTGGAAGGCCATTGAGTCATCTATTTCTGTATCCCCTGTGAATAGTAACAGACCCTGGACAAAATAAATGTTGAAAAAATGGTTGCAGAATTGAACAAGTTTAATAAAGGGAGTCAAAGAATTTGAAATCTTCCCTTTGATAAAACAGATGGGAGATTCCCTGTGAACAGTTCCTAAGCCACTTCACTCAAGAATTCAAATAAAAAAAAGTTTCCAATCACATCCAATTAAATTTTCATATATAAATTGTTAAATACAAGTTATGAATCTTAATGCACCAATTTTATTTTCTTAACTCAAGCCAGAAAAATAATTTGGACGTACTTTATTGTTTTCTTATTTTAACCTTTGTACATGTCATACTCCCTAAGGATCATAAAATGCTATATTATGCCATATCTTTATAGGTACCTCTGATGCTTCTTTCTTTAACAGGAACAACAACAAAAAGACAGATTAAAACAACTCTTTCAAGCAGACATCATGAACCACAATCAACCTGCATTTGTGCTACCATAATATAAAGTATTTATTGTTGACTTTTACATGTATTCACAAATGTTATGCTACTACAGGTTGTGAGGGATTTATGCATATAAATAAATTCTTTTGGAAAGCACTATTGATTTATTTCATTTGTTGCCTCTTTTAATTTTTATGCTGGTACTCAGATCATAAGGGCAGCTAGAGAGTTGTTTATGACTTGCTTTAGTAACCCATAGAGAGAAAAAATTATTTGCTGGTGATTTGATTAGGCGGCATTTGGGAATGCTGGTTTGTGGGAGCAGCCTCTGAGAGTTTGGTAGTATATTATTAACAGAGAGACTGGCATATGTGTTAGTTGATAAGACTCAGGTGGGTGATGGATATTACCCTTAAAACTGGATTCCAATTAGGAGGACAGAAATGAAAGATTAGAATTAGTAAATACCGTAAGAAGAGAAGCCAATGATAGTTTAGGTTGGAAGCAAGTGAAATAGATGTGACAAGTTTACATTTATCAAATGAGCCTAGTGAACTTAAAATAAGTTCATTCAGTTAACAATTATGATAATCAGATATGTGATACTGAAAATATTCTAAGACCAATCATGTCATCAAGAGAGTATAACAATTTTAACTTATATATACCAGCAAACAATGTCCCAAAATATATGAAGCTGGCAGAACTGAAGAAAGAGACAGTTCTATAACACTATTTGGAGACTTTAATAAGTCATTTTGAATAATGGACAGAACTGACCTTACAGAAACAGAAAGAACTATAGGAGAATACTAGGAACATCAACAAATTAGATGGCCTAGGTGAAACTGATGAATTCTTAGAAACACACAAATTACCTAAACTTACTCAAGAGGAAAAGAAAATCTCAACAGACCTATACTGATAAAAAGTTGAATCAATAATCCAAAATCTCCCAACAAAGAAACTCCAGCACCAGATATATGGCTTCACTAGTGAATTCTACCAAACACAGGATACCAAAGACAGATAAAAAACATCACAAGGACATAGAACTATACACCAATATCCATTGTGTATAGAGATGCGAACAACCTGAGCAAAAGACTAGCAAAACAAATGCAACAGCATATTAAAAAGATTATACATCAAGACCATGTAGGATTTACCCCAGGAATGCTAAGGTGACTAAAGATAAGAAAATCAGTCAATGTAATACACCACATTAATAGAATAAAGATACAAACAACAAGAACAAAACAAACAAAGAAAACCCCCAAAACCACATGATCATCTCAACTCTGAGAAACACAAAATCATTTGGAAAAAACACAACACTCTTTCCTGATTAAAAACACTAGAAACAGGAGGGAACGTCCTAGAAACAGGATAAAAACCAGTTTTGAAAAATCCACAATCTATGTCATATTCCTCTTGAAAGATTGAAAGCTTTCCTCTAAGGTCAAAAATAACATAATGATGCCATTTTCACCACTGCCATTCAATATTTTACTGGAATTTCTAGCCAGAGCAATTAGACAGGAAAAAGAAAATTTAAAGTATTCTAATAGAAAAGAAGAAATAAGCTATAGTTGTCCCTTGGTATCCTTGGGGCATTGGTTCCAGAATCCCCTCTGGATATCAAAATCCAAGGATGCTCAAGCCCCTTACATAAAATAGTGCAGGATTTGCATACAACCTAAGAATATCCTCCCATATACTTTAAATTATCTCTAGATCATTTATACTACAATGTAAATGCTAGTAAAGAGTTGTAAATATAATGTAACTGCTATATAAATAGTTGCCAGCAAATGGTAAATTTAAGTTCTGCTCTTGGAACTTTCTAGAATTTTATTTCATTTATGTTTAAAAATATTTTTGATTCATGACTGGTTGAATCCAGATTCAGAAACAGTGGATATGGAGGACCAACTGTATCTCTATTCACGTGTGGCATGATTCTATATGTAGAAATCCCAAAGAATTCACAAGAAAGTTACTATAGCTAATAAACTAATTCCACCTAGTTGCAAGGTACAAGATTAACACCCAGAAATCAGCTGTTATTTTAATACCAGCTATGATAATATATCCACAAAGATAATTAAGAAAGCAATTCCATTTACAAGAGCATCTAAAAGAATTAAATACCTAGGAATGAATTTATCCAAGGAAGTGAAAGACTTGTACACTGAAAAGCACAAAACATTGTTGAAAGAAATTAAAGACAGCCTTTGTCCATGGATTGAAAGACTTGATATTGTTACAATGTCAAAACTACCCAATGTGATCTACATGTTCAATGCAATCTCTATCAAAATTCCAACTGCTGTTCTGTGGAAAGGGAAAAGCCAATCCTCATATTCATTTGCAAGAGGGTCACAATAGGTAAACCATCTTGAAAAAACAGAACAAAGCTGGAGGACTCACACTTCTGGTTTGAAAAGTTAAAAAGCTACAGTAATCAAAACGTTGTGGTACTGGCATAAAGACAGACATATAGACCAATGGAGTAGAATATAGAGTCTAGAAATAAATGCATACATCTATGGCCAGTTGATTTTTGACAAGCCTGCCAAGTCCATTCAATGAGAAAAGAATAGTTTTTCAACAAATGGTGTTAGGACAACTGGATTTCCACTCTAAAATTGGAGCTTTACCTCAAATCATATACAAAAATTTACTCAAAATGGATCCATCATCAATACATAAGAGCTAAAAATTATAACACTCTTAGAGAAATACATAGGGGCAAGTCTTTATGACCATTGATTGGTTAATGAATTCTTAGATATGACACCAAAAGCACAAACACAAAAGAAAAAAATACATAAATGGACTGCATAAAAATTAAACATTTTTGTTCATCAAATGATAATACCAAGAAAGTGAAAAGACGACCTACTGAATGGGAAAAAATAGTTCCAAATGATATACCTGAGAAGCATTTAATATCCAGCATATGCAAAGGATGGTTTCAACTCAATAACAAAAGACAATCCAATTTAAAAACTTGCAAAGGACTTGAGCTGACATTTCTCCAAAGTAGATATACAAATAGTCAATAAGCATATGAAAAGAAGCTCAATATCATTAGTGATTAGGGAAATGCAAATCACTACCATAATGAGATAATTTACACCTACTAGGATAATTATTAAAAAACTGAAAATTACAAATGTGGAGAAATTGGAACCCTTGCACACTTGCACGTTAGTGTAGTGAATGTAAAATGGTGTAGCCACAGTGGAAAACAGTTTGGCAATTCCTCAAAAAACTCAACATAAAATTACTACCCACTCCTAGGTATATAGCAAAAAAAATTGAAAACTGAAACTCAAATATATACCCGTGTACCAATGTTCTTTGTAGTATTATGCCCAGTGCCCATGAGGTGAAAACACCACAAGTGTCCATCAAAAGATGAATGAATAAAAAATGTGCTATATATAGGATTAAATATTACTCAACCTTAAAAAGAAATGAAGTTCTGATATATGCTTCAGCATAGATGACCTTAGAAACATTATGATAAGTGGAATAAGACAGACAGAAAAAGACAAACATTGTAAGACCCCACTTACGTGACATATCTAGCATAGGCAAATTCATAGGCAGAGAAAGTTGATTAGAGTTTACCGGGGATTGGTGGGAGGGAGAATAGGTATTATTGATTAATGGGTACAGATTTTGTATTTGGGGTGATAGAAACATTTTAAAAATAGATAGTGGTGATGATTGGACAGCATTGTGAATGTAAATAATGCCAGTGAATTGTACACTCTAAATGGTTAAAATAACAAATTTCATGTTACATATATTTTCCACATAAAAAATCTAGTGTAGAGTTTCCCTGAATATTATACTCGTATACCAAACAAAATAATCATATGCTAGGGACTTTTACTTTGGTTGGACATAGTACATTCTCTGTCACTTGCATTTTTAAATAATTGCATATGCTTTGATACACACACTCACACACACACACCCATTTCATAAGTAGACCCATGAGATGTCAGATACATATATTTTGGAAATAAAAAAGTAAATAAATAAAAATGGAGTAAATTCTTAACACATAGAAAGCAGAATATAGGAAGAAATAATCTGAATATATTTTGGACCAAAAAACACAAAGAATGTGTCACAAAACATTCCATATATATGAAACAGGATATTATGTATTTTTAACAGACAAAAACTTGTACAAACCAATCTGAGAGTTATTAAATTACAAATAAAATAGGAAATTAAAATTATTTGAGTTTTCTTTCCATGTATAAGTTATTCCTTTCAACCAGTAATGGCATTTTATTACTAATCTTCAATTCTACAGATTATGGATTTCAAAATTCACGACTGTAGATTTTCAAAATTTTAATTATGGTTTTCAGTCAACTTTCATGCTTCACAAGCTGTGTTTATATTGCATTCAAAACACTTTTGATTTTCTTGTGTGTGTGCTTGATATGCTTTATATTATGTGTAAGATGTCACAAATTGAACTGACAAATATTCATACTAACTATGTTATATATTGTTACCAGTTAGTTTACTTCCAAAATTACTGAGGAATGTAGAGTAAGAGAAAAAATGGTAGTGGTTTTCAATGCATGGCCAAGAACCTTACAGTGAGACTTTTTACCATACATTTCTTCACCCCTTTATAATACGCTCAGCTAAAAGAAACTGTTTCCACTTATTCTAAAAACATTATTTTGTCACATTTTTGCAAAACTTTTACTTGTGAATGATCATTAATCCTATTTAGTTATGGGTACACAATTGTGTTCTCTTAACCTCATAGTATAAGAAGTAAATAACTATCTATAAAAACAACTGATTATTGCACACTTCCAGGATCAGAGACTGTGCCTAAGTATTCCGCAACAATATTTGAAAAAAAGAGAAAATATGTACACTATGAGTGTTGTTTGAATTTGTGCATAAATGAAGTTTTGGATTTAGGTATAGGTGATGCAGAGTGAAGACTTGAAGTGATTAAGTACAATTTTAGTTCTAACACACTAAAAATCCTGTTCCTTAGAACACAATAGCATGAATATCCTAAAAAGATGAAGGGGTCAGACTATGTTCTTACCATCATCAAGAAAAACAATAATTGGGCCAGATGGGGTGGAGATTGGGGCAAGTGGAATGTAAGGATAAACAGGAGAATGTCCTTGAAGAAAAGGTTGCAGGTTTTCCCAAGAGAGAACTTAAAAAGTTAAACTCTGCCCTGAACTCTAGGAAAGCCATTTGTGTTCCTGACGCTTTATATTTCAGGAGAAAATTTGTGTACGACAGGAACAGATTCACAGAGGCAATGCTTATTGTCCAATTTGTCTCCTTTTTGTCACCATAAACATTTATCCATGCATATATACACTTAACACACATGTAAACAGGATTGCTCTGGGCATTTGAGTCGTCACAAAACAGAGAATGAAGTCAGTTGCCCAAGGTCACAAACTAACTACATTTCAACTCAAACGTGTTACTTCTGTTTCAGTTGTGCATTGTGTGTGTCTGGGAGTAAGAGTGAGTGTGTGTGTGTGTGTGTGTGTGTGTGTGTGTGTACCCACAGGTTTTAATTATGTCTAGTGTAGTTCGGCTCCTGAGCACAGATTCCAAGTGCCATCTAATGGCTGACATTCTGTAACCTCTCTGGATGGTTGGATATTTTTAAGTCTAAAAGATGTGGAATGGTTAACAGATTAACCTACATTTCTCAAAGGCAGTTTTCTGGATTTTTTAGTTTTAACTAAATTTTTAAAAATTTAAACTACATATTGCTTTTAATGATAGACAACTACCAGAATTGTCAAGGAACAGAAATAAAATCTCTCAAGTTTGAGAGAATCTGAATTCAATTGTTAAAAGCAATGCTACTAAAATATTTTTAATCGAACTTATTGCTTACACCAAGTACAGTGATACATTTGTATACATTTTCAAATTTTACAGTAATATTAATCCTTTGAGAATATGGAAGAGTAGAGTGAGAATTGGTTAAATTCACTCATCCCTAGGGTTTGAACTCATGCCTGCTAGGTCTGAGTACTGCTTAAATATGACTGTACTAACATATATTAGCCATCAAAAATATCTTACTCCTACTCATGCTGGTGCTAAATAAGATGTATGTTCTTCTTTGTTTATCCTGGAATTATATATATTTTTATCTCCAATGGAAAATTGGAGAAATGGGCACTTATAATGAAACATAAGGCCTAAAATTATTAAAACCTCTTTGCCCTTGCTCTCCAGAAAAACAATGAGTCAATTTGGATTAATTACAATATGCCTACCTTGATACTTTCTGAAATTCCACTAGAAGAAGAGATCCCTCATCACTTTTGGTCTTACACTGAAGCATAAAATTGCCGTAAAGCTGTTTAAATAGTTGTACTGCTCTCCCATAGAAGTGGGTGCACTTCAGTCATGGAAGAACTAGTTCCAATATTATAAAGCAATTTGTGATCCCCTAAGGTTTTCGTACTACATAGATGTAAAATAGTATTAATTAGCTCCTACAATCATCACTTCACCATTCACACTTGAAGCAACTGAGGTTTCCACAAATCAGGCAGTGTGCAAATTCTGTCATAGTAAAACATTTATTTGTTAAAGTGATATAGATTATTCAAGATTCTACAGTCTTAAATCATGGATGGCAATGTAACATGGATTGATACAGAACTCGATGCCAATGTAGGTTTTTTTCTTTCCTTCTTTAAAAAAAAAAATACTTGCAGGTCAGAAGAAAAAAAAATTTGGTTTTAAAAGGGGTGAACCATGGTCTGATAGAGCCAGTTGTGCGGCATCAGAGATTTCTGCTTCAGCTCCTGTGGACAATTTCTTCTAGGACACCAGTTCAACAATTAGCCTTTGTGAATTGAAACATTTTTAAATTTTGTCTGGTAAAAATATCAGTGGCAAGTTTTTTCAGGAGAGAGAGAAGTGGTGCTCTTCAGATTAACTCCGGCCTCTGAAATGAAAGAAAAAGAAAAAGAAAAAAGAAAAAAAAAAGAAGAAAGAAAACACACAGCTAATAAGATCACTGGGCTAGCAATCTAGAAGGTACTGAACTGTAAGCACCCAGGCAGGAGCTTATTGCTACAAAATACTAGATATATTTCTGGATACTATTTAGACATGCACATCAGCACTTAAAATGTTCCCTGGTAATTTCAAATTATTGAATATATTAAAAAAATCTCGTTTTAGAAAGGAATCTAAATGTTTTAAGACTAAATAGTTATGCAAGTCAGAGCCAAATTGAGGAATGGCATTTTTCCTTGCTTTGATTTTTCACATTTATATTCTCAAATTAAGAGAAAAAAAGTTACTTTATTCATTAATGCATGCTATTCAGGCTTTAACAAATATTCACATTGGCTTTTTAAATATGAACATTTTAGATCAAATTTGCTCATCATATCTAAAACCTACGTGATCTCTACTTTTTTAATATATTCTTTTGGAAGCTTTGTATCATATTAAGGTTTTATAAAATTTAATTATGCATTTACTGATAGTGAAGACAATAAATTCATCTACATTAATTAGTTCTTCACCCACAGAATAAAATAAATGTGAAAACTGACAATAACTCACAAGCAAAGGCATTTCATAGTTAACATGATTTTGAAAGAAAATCATATAAAAAACAATTTTAAAATATTTAAATAACAAACTGTGAAAATGTTTTTTCTCTAACATGGGTCCTCAGTACTCATGGCTTTCAAATATGTGTATAAATTCTATACTTCGATAAGATGGAAAATAATTTTTGAGAAATATACAATTTCATAATATGAAATAGAAGTAATTTTTCTCCTTTCCATTCAAGAACAACTACATGTTTACAAGTTGAGGGTTATAAAATGCATGGAACAAATGAATGATGAAAAATAGCTTCTTAACTTCAAATATTCTGTATCAAAGTGTTGATATAGAACATATTTGGATAACTTTGTGTGGTAAAGGTAGGCAAAATACTATAGAGATATTTTACTTAAGAAAATATTTCAAAATAGTTAATTGGAATAAGTGAAGTTATTTTTGAGATAAACGATAATTTTTGAGAATTATTGAACAAAGAATTACTGGATGTTTGAAGATTGTTAATAGATAATAGATGTGTATCCGATTTTTAAAAAATAATTACTTGGAAACTACTAAAATATAGACACCACTAGCATACTTTGCCTGGAATATTCATTCTAAGGAAAACACTACAAAAATCACTTTAAACTACGATGGGAAATAGCTAAATTCCTCGCTATTGGATTCACAGCACAGCTTATTTTGGTGAAATTGGTTATCAACAAGATCTTTATTTATTTTTGTATATCCAGTAATATGTTCCCTTTGATAAAAAAAAGTGATTGTACTACACCAAATTTCATTTCAGGAAGTAGTAATATAGAAAAGACTAAATATACCTAGAAGAAAAATATAGTGGACAGTATAATTAGTCTGACTTTGGAAATAATAAATCCTTCCAGAATAACAAACTTTCTTTTAATATCAAGTTAATGATTCTATAAGCTGACATAGTTTAAAGAGTTTTTGGTTCAATTTCACATTACATAATAACATTAACAAACTGTAGGACTATGGTTTATAAAAAAGTTGTTATTCTGAAGATTAGGAAATAGCAATCGGTTTTGGGAACAATGGTGTGAATTTGTCTGCCCTGAATCTGCCATTATTGAAACGATGACATAATATGAAGTTGAATAAAAATTTTATATGTAAGATTCAAAGTAACACTTTTTACTTATCAATAAACAAGCATAATGATTCCATAAAGATCCAAACATGGAACACAAAATTACAAGAGCATCACAAAGAAAAAACAAGATAGACTATAATAACTATGCTAAAACGTTATAAGAACTAAAAATAATGAATTTGGGGTAGGTTCAGGATGTTTTGTCAATGGTCCTCATTTGACAGTGAAAGGGCATCGTGCAAAACACTGCACAATCTTATCAACAGTACTACAAATAAAAGGAGAAATTAAAGCTACCTCAACATTAGAAGAAGAAAAAAATACCTCGACATTGAATGGATTTGGGAAACTGTTATTGCTCTTACTCCGAATGTAATTAAGACCTATGAGAGATTTTTTATCTTATATAATTAGGATATCTAAAAAGAAGGAAATGATTTCTAAAGGTCATTGCTGACACTAGGGTTCTATATATTTTTTTCTGATTTTCTGTAATGTTCAAATAAATATGTCAAAAAGTATGCTTTATTATAAAAATAGTTAAATGTTTTCTACAATATCTATTCTATTACTCTTATTATTTTTTTTATTTGCAATGTCTATTCTATTACTCTTATTTTTTTTTTTTTTTTTAATTTACTTGAAGGTAATATCATAGGTGGAAGAAACCCTACAGAACCAAATATTTTATATTGGTCATTCTTGTTTGTACAAAAAACATTGGAAAGATATATGAATCATATACACACATTTGTTTTGCTGCTCAGCTCTTAGTTCATACGATTTCCAAACTGTGTTTTCCCATAGTTGTTTTAATATTGCTGTTTATTTCTAATCCACACTAACTTTTTATTCACTTATATGTTAATAGTTCGTCTAAAAGAACTACTACTGTCACCTAGGAAACATTTTTTTTAATATATTAAAAAATGTGTTTTAAGTTTATTTGCTTATTTTATTGTCTATATACATAAGGAACATTTTGATCTCCATTTAAGGCAATGGGCAGTGTCCAAATGTTTGGAAAATATATTTTGCCACTGGGTGGAAAAAGACATGTATGTTACCATCCTACAGGGAATATAAACTTAAACTAAAGTTGTATAATCCTCCTTATCCCACTACCATCTCCCCACCAAAAAAATAAGAAGCTGTGGGCACAAGGAACCTCTGCCAGCTCTCTATCTCACTTCATTCATAAGGTAAAGTACTGCTGACAGTGTGAAAAGCCATGAGAAGACTAGCACACAGGTCACAGTCTCTTCAAAGGGACATTACTGTTTGGTTGTGCTGACAGTTGTAGAAATGATAAGCCTGCTATTGCAGAAATCATTTATCAAATAACAAGAAGAGTTGCACTGAAGTCATATGGTGACTTACAGCTGATAACAGAAATGTAGCAAGAAATTGGCTAATGAGTAAATGATGTATTACCACTAAATTGTGTTAACATTCTTCTTTGCCTGTGGATTTATTTTTCTAGCTAATGCTCGTAGAAAGAAAACAAAATAGCCAAAGCATGGAGGGAAAGTTGCTATGACATTATGACATAATGTTTCAAAAAAGGAACTCAATAAAGAGCATACAATTTTAAAAATAGGTGACATATTCTACATATGCACATTCACTATGAAATCTAATACAAACACACATATGTACACATGAATTTACTACATACAGAAACGACAAATCACTGAAAGATCATGCACCAAATTATTAGTATTCGTATCTGGGTGGTGGGTTATGACAGATTTACATTTATTTTTTTATTTTAAGCTATGTTTTCCAAAGTTCTCTAATACTAATTACTTTGGGACAAAGAAAATCGTTATTAGAAATCTTATGTAGTTATCACATTGGCAAACCTTTTGCTACCTCAAGTAGCACACAAACTCCCAAGGAGATTACTTTTCTCTAAATTTGACTTCTAACACTGTGGTAAAATAAGGAAATAAACACAATAATATGTAACATGCCCTACAAAATATGAATACTTGGAGAATTGCTTTAATTGGTAATTGAAAGATGGTCGGATTGATTCTCCTGCTTCCAAATCTTGATAGAACATTTAGAACCATTCTGGATCATGCTTCTGATAGGGGAAGCTTGACTTTTTAATTCCTTTCTAAGGATATTCTCTTTCAGAACAGCCAGGTGTCCAAAGTTACATGATAAATTAATGTTTTCAAATCAAAGACAGAGGGAGAGAGGGAGGGAAGAAAGGAAGAAGAAAGAAAGGGAGAGAGGGAGAGAAAGAAAGGGAAGGTGGTAGAGAACAAAGGCACCTTCATGAAGGTCAGTTCAATTCTATTAACACCAAGTATGTGCCCGACCCTGTGCTATTGTTTCCAGTGAGCCATCTGTTTGTTTTTTTGCAGCATAGAAACGGGACCCTAAATTCAGTAAAGAAATGATGAAAAACATTTTGTTTGATTTGGGAATGGAATTCTTTAGGGGAAACCCAGAACAATGGTCCAAGTTATTGTTATCTTTTAAATAAGAAATGTTAAAAAAAAAAAAAAAGACCCTTACTTTTACTATCAACAAATAAATCAATGTCTTTTTCTAAGAACTTTTAAAAGCAGAATATTTTTTCTGTGCCAAATCTTAAGCAAATGGCTGATGCATCCAGCTGTTTGAACAGATTGTTAAAGTGTCATTCTGCTCTGGAAACACACTTTCTGATCCAATTAAAATGCAGGAATCAAATACTCATTTGAAACTTAAAAAAAAAAAAAAGAAAGAAAAGAAAACCAAGAAGAGTAATTGGTTGCTGACAAAAGGAATACCATGAATATTTCATGTGTAGTCTTTTGCTCCATTTTATAGCGGCTTCATTCATTTCATATACATGAAACACTTCTGTTCATCCACTTTCGGTGAGGCCTAATATATTATCTCAGCTTCTATTAGGATGTGGAGCTCAAGGATAGGAGTGAATATATTCTTATCAAGCTACTGTCTTCACGTTGGGAAATATTTGTAAAAATACACATGATATCATGTGTGACTACAAATGTGACTCCAAAGTCACACTAGTATTCCCTTTATTCTTACAATGTGAATCAGAAATATTTGGTTAACCAGAAGTATGTCTAAATTTAGGAACTGGAAATTCACTTAACCAAACTGAACTTCACCACTGAGCATTGAGTAAGTTTTAATGGAAAATTTCAACAAGTTACATAAACTAGCAAAACAAAAATTAAAAATTCATTTATAAAAGAATATACCCACTTAAGTGCCGAAGCATGTGACAGGTAACAAGAATCTCACCTGTGTTTCCTGGACAGTCTGGTCAACATTAGTCGGCAAAGCATCTGGGAATAAAATTTTCAGTGTCATGAACAATTCATTTTTTATGAAACAGACCTTAAAATACTTCACACTGAAACCTTGATAAGATTCATCTTAACAAAGAGTTATCTACACATTTTTTTGATAATAACTTACCAGTTCTTGGGTTAATTGCAATTGACTTTATAATACTTCATAGTTCTCTACGGCTATTTCCTGATACATAATACTCTAAATGCAGAATTTTTAAAAATATTGTTCTAGTTACTAAAATGAGTAATTATCAATATGGAATGCACTTTTACAGCAAGAGTTCAATAAGAGAATCAGGCTTCTATTCATTTTCCTTACTCAAAGTTAACATTTCGACCAGAGTTGCATATGATTAATATGGAAAGATACATCAAGGAAAAACAATCCAAAGCAGGAAATGTAGTTTTACCATATTTACCACACAAAGTACAAAATACTAATTTACAATATAAACCATTATTCAATAACCCCCAAGATAATAATAGCATATTTTGCTGAATACCAGTTTATCCTTATATAAAACAGTAATGTTCTAAATGCAAACATTCTGCCTTCAAATGTTCATATGTATATTCCAATTGGCTATAAATGTTTAATATCATTAAATAGCCCTGTACAGTACACATTCTATTTCCTCCCAAATGTCCTATTTTAAAGCAAATACTCTAGTCATTAAGAAGGGACACAATTATAAGAAAAAATTAGGTGTCTCAGGAAAATGTCATTCTAAGGGTTCACAGGTGAGTGTGATGAGAACAGTACAAAATACTTTTTTGATAAAACCTCCAGCATAAATATTCATATAAATTTACAATGACTTCTGGAGATTAGGTTTTACATGAAAGCAATAACAAGACATGTTCGCATTATACAGAAAAAAAAAAAATTAGGAAATTACATTATGGTAGAGCCCACATAGTATATTCTATAAGTCCCCTCACGTTGATGGTAACTTTAGATGCTAAATTTTGACTTTGAAATAGCTGAAAAAATCAGAAGACAGTGGTACACTGATTATTGTTATATTGAGTATTTATGGTATTTGATGAAATTGCAGATGCATTAATATTACCTTAAAGAGGTAATTTCATACTTTAATATACTCCCAGTTACAAACTGTTACTTTCTATGTCCCCCTTCAGATAACACCACGATTAGGATTACTCGATCCCAGTAATACGTTTACCATTCTTTATTCTGTACTGCTAAAAGAAGGATGGTTTCTGTTGCAAAAAATGAACAAACAACTCACCCCAAACTTGACAAAACTAATTGTATTTGTAATCTCAGCATGTATTTATCTAGCATGGGAGAGAAAGGACTGAATAATCTGAAAGACAGAGCTCTGAAACAATTATATTTAAAATTCTAGTCATTAATTTTGGTTATTTCCTCTTTCCTCTATGAAATTTTAAAAGTGAGATATTTTTTATCCATAAATTTACCTCAACTAACACTGAACTCACAAACATTATAAGGTAAATTGTCATTATTATTATTATTAGTGTTTTATTACCAATGGAGGAAGATAAGAAAAATCCTTTTCCCATCCAATCCACCACTGGGCTGAAGTCCTTTCCCCAAAACACATTACACACACACACACAGAAGCATCCACATACGCTGTTGAAGTGGAAAGACTGGACTCTCCCTGAGACTCAAGGGAAGGCTGAGCAAGGAGAAGAGGGTACATAGTCTTCATTCTGTCTAAAATAAATGAACATTGCTTGCTTATCATTATAAAATGTAGTTGGAATTCTGCCACACTGAGAAAATGGGCTCGTATCTGCAGTCTTCTTTGGAAGAAACACCCCAATTACCTTCACAATTCTTGTACAAGAAGATGCTTTATGTTTTTGAAATTTTTTAAACTACTGGCATTTTAATGATTGTTTTTAACTTTATTATTATGAATAAACAGAGGGGGAAATACTAAAATTTAGGAAGTAAAAGGCTATTGATGTGAACTTTGTGATAATTGTTTTATTAATTTTTTTAGTTTTATAAATGAATATTAATTTCCTTACAGTAATACAGGCAAATAAAATAGTTAAAATTTAGTTTGGAAGTACCTTTTGAGTGCTTTAAGGCAAAGCAGAAAATACTTCATAAAAAAAAAGAAGATTCCTGTGGACAATGGAAGACATATAATTTTTAAAAATTCTTTAAATTCTTGTGGAGAAAGTATGTATCATTCAGGTAGTAAATTTGTTATGTCTATAGGTGGCTTACAATAGCTCAAAAACTTACATTCTAAAACTTTTTTAGTGAACTATATCTGCAAAGTAGCTAAAATCAACTGTCTAAAAGCATAAAAAAGCTTACTGTGACCTCAACTTAACTAATACATTTAATGGTTAGAAAAAAAAATGTAGAAAATGTGTTGTCCTCAGCAATGGTGTTATTGTATCTAATTTAAATTATTGTATTTAATGCACCTCTGTGCTAATCTATTTGTAAACTAAGAATAAATAATATTCACCAAACCAAACTTTGTTTCTTCTTAGGATTTTGAGCCTACTTCGGATGCTTTATTATTCCTTTATGGGACTTATCTATTACATATACTTTTCTTTAAAAAGACGTGCTTCAATAATAGTTTGACATTATCAAATTGGGGGACAATTATCCAAAACAAAAAGTAACACAGAAATACATATAATTTTTAAAAAAGTTTGGAGTAAATATCTGTAAATATATTATTTGTCAGTTTGTTAGTGAACAAACTGAAACCATAGTGTAAAATGGCTAAAAATTAAAGAAGAATAATTAAGAAAAAGGAAGCAAAAACAATATATACAACCTACACACAGTCAGCAACAACAAACAGCAAAACCATATGCTTTGGATCACATATATGTAGTTGGTTAAATAAGGAATGTAAGAAATGACAGAAAGAAAAACAACAAGAGGGACAGAATTTCTTGCTTATAGTAATATAATATCTGGATCAAAAATCTCCATTGTGTTAATTAATCAAAATTCTTAATATTGAGCTTTCTTCCTTGGCTCCATTCACTTATTTATTCATCTATCCATTTGCTCATTCATTCATCTGAGTAACTACTGCATTTTGGATATTATACCAGGTACCTTTAATCACCCCCAACCTTCCCATAGATTTATCTTTCAGCCACTTCACACTGAAACTGCCCTGAGCAAAACATTTTTCATATACTTATCAACAACACCACATAACATCTGACCCTCTTGATAGGCCAATTTTTGTTCACATATTTTGTTCAAATATAAACTTTTTGAAAGATAGGAACACAGGCATCCTTAACACCTATAGAACAAGTGTTCAAGCATTTGGTTAATTCACCCTAAAAAGAGTCTTGTGAAAGCAATAACAATTTAAATGGTTTCAATGGCTTTAGTCAAACAGAATAAAATTTCACATGATTAGATATTATAAGAGTTCTAAATGTTTATGAGAAATAAAAGATATTTAATTAAAGTTTCATTAGAAACATAAGCAGGAAATTGATTTTAAAAAATCCAGACAACTGGAAAATAGAACATAAGTTAATCAGTAGCTTCGAGTAGACACACTAAGCTGCCGCCTGTTCTGTGTGATTTCAGCGCCCCCTTGACCACAATGTTCATCGTGCCAGAGATTCCTTGTTTGGGGATTCATTTCTTTAAGTCTTGAAATCTTTTATATATTCAGGATATTTTGATACTATGCAGGTAAAAACTAGGAAGGTGAAAAATAATACGCTTTTGTCAATCAGCACTTCATGAAGAATTAAGTAACTGGTGTTAATTAAGAATGTTTAGTTGGGATTAGAGCATTATTACAGAAATAGTGTTGAAAATACACTTCACTTTGAGCAATGCTTTGATTTTAGAAAATAATACCACACATGTGATCTCATTTATTCTTCACAAGAACTATATACCTGACACAGGAAGGCTGATTATATTTTAGAAATGTGAAAGACAAACTTCAGAAAAAGAAGCAGGGCAGAGAAGACATTTAGGAAACACCTAAGGTAATGAAAGCCCATTAGACAAATTTTTTCATGAGTTGCTCAGAAAGTAATCTCTAACTGCTTTCATCTAATCCACTTTTGAATGTCATCACGATAAATCATGTATAATATGTGCCTTGGTCAAGTTGAAATTAACTGAAAATTTTATAAATGCTTCCAACAAGAGGAAATTAAACCAACAACGGACATTCCTCACCTGTGTTTTAAATGGTATTTCAAGCAATCTGAAAGAGTTACTAAACTTTTACTGTGTGTTTAACTTACTCCCAGGGAGTAATTTACATAAAGTCCATATCTTATTATATTATGGCTAAAATTTTTTGTGCAACATTCCCACATGAACCTTATTCTCAAAAAAAAAAAAAAACCAAATAAACAAAACAATAACCAAAAAACCCCAAAGTCCTGTTTACTGATCTTAATAAAACACCATTAAGTTACCATATAATATTGTAAAAAATTTCAGCGAGTAGATAGAACATTTCTCTATAGACCTTGATTTCAGTGACTGTCCAAGAATGTCATATTATCAAGGAGCAATATTACTGTCTGACTAAATTAAAAAGCCTTTTTTAAATGACATATTCCCACTAAGCTGTATAATTTCTAATTAAATTTCATCGCAAGTTTTGGTTCAAATAATAAATACATTTACTCAGACAGAAACATTCAAATTCAGAATTACAGGGCAGAAGGCAAAAACGAAACTACTATCTGGTTAATGAGCAATGACTTTATATTGCTTATAAATGTAATAAGAACTCTACTAGAAGATTTTTATTTAACTTGGTGATAAAAATAAATATCCCTTTGATAAAGGCAGTTTTGCATTTTTGTTTCCCTATTTAACTTGCATTAAGAAAAATATAAAGCTCATTCATTCACCAAATGTGTACTGAATGAATGAAAACACCTTCATATGCCCAGGCAGATGCATATGACTTAAAACTGGCCTGTGACTTAAAACTGAATTGGCTTTTTTTGCCAAATGAAAAATCAATTGCATTTTCTTCTGCTGCCCACTGAAAAAGCTGTGTCATAGATGAGAAATATCTTAGAACCATTAAGGCACCTGAACCAAGAATGTTGATTAGAAGGGTACTTATTTTAACACTGTCTGGGTATACTTGAGTATTTTATTTTAAACAACATGACAACACAGAGCTGTTCTCTAAAATATTTGCCTAAAAACAAACACCACTGTCATTGAAAGAAAATATACAATCTACTCATTGAAAAATACCAATCATCCATAGGTGGTACTTTGTAAGACTGGAGGAAATAGCATTATTTATGCAAGACATTTTTTCTCATATGACAACTTTCATTTTGTGGTCTGCTATTGCAGAACCTTGTAGCTGGTCCTAGAATGGGGAAGGCACTTCTGTCATGCTTTTTCCCTAAACAATTTTATATATATGACCTTCATATATACATGGATGTATATGAAGTTACTTCATATATATCCATGTATATATGAAGTAACTATACCCTAGAGGGTTTATACGCCATGGCTCTGTTAGCCATGAATCAGAGAGATAAGACTGGGATTTCAAATTCCAATTTCCTATGTGAGTTCTCAAAATAATTTTTTCATTAAAAAGAAATAATAGGCTACACAGTGCTTTCCAATATCCACTCAGAATTTGAAAGAGTTGCTTTTCCACTATGCCCATCAGAACTGTTGGACTGAATTAACATCGCATTCATAGACATGCTTCTTTTAGAAAACAGTCCGCATGTGTTCGGTGAGTTAATATAATAATAGTATTCCTTTAATTCTCCATTCAGGGAGTACCTGTGCCTTGCTCTGGATCTCTCAGCAGGCAAAGAGAGAAACTTACTTGGCTTTGAATGTGCTCTTTTAGATGTGGGTCCCTCTGTGCCAGAATCAGGAGGTCGACTAGCTAACTGCAAGGCAGTTGAGTTATTTCTGTTAGTGTTTTGGGACTCAACATTTGTGACAGCTTCACTCTGTGGGTCGGTACTTGGCTTCGTGCCAGTCTTTCTGTTCTGCTTTTGGGACACGGAAGTGCTTGAAGTCCAGGTAGGAGGCAAAGCAGAGGTAGTGGTAGAGGAGTCCTGACTTGAACAAGTTTCTGAACATTGTATCACATTGTCATTGGCAACTTTAAAACACTGGGCATTCTCTTCGTGTCCCACAGCTTGTTTGGACATGGACTGGGACAGCGTCACACTGCAGCCTTGTATTTGAGCCCCATTAGTTTGAGAGCAGACGTTGCTGACCTTGGTGACCTTGTGTTGCCCATTATTGTTACAAACCTTATACCGGATCATTAGAATGATGATGAAAACCAGCACAGAGGCTACAATGATTCCACCAATAATGATAATCATGGTGCCTCCCAAAAACTGGGACTGCATGAAATGGCACCGCACATAATCCTCTTCCGTAGTAAACTGGATGCAACCCACGACTCTTGTGGCAGTGAGGGAAGTAATGCCATCATCGTATATTGCCAAGACACACAAGTCATACATAGTTCCAGCAGCCAGGTTATTGACAAGAAAAGTTTTGCTCGTAGGAGGTATCATTCTGAGGGACAATGGAATTTGTGTTAATATTAAAAACAAAACAAAACAGATACACACACAGTCATTATGACTTTAGTTCTGTTTCATTTCAGTACGCATTAAGATAAGCACATTTATAACATATGAAATATGAGAAAATGATCTAATCGTATATTTACCCAGTCAAAATGGCTAAAAGTCATTGTTGGATTCTGCATTCTATTAACGGTGCCTGCACTATGTCTTGACAAGCTGACTAATTACATTGCTTGGCAAAGCAGAATTCCTAATAAAAGCCACTGCTAAAAAATCATTTATGACAACTTACTTTTGAAAGGTGTGACTGTGACATTATCTGACTACTAAACAAATCCATTTAGCACTTACAACACCTCTGTGACTAAAAGCCAATTTGAAGGAAGGGAAAACACTGACAATCACATTAGAAACCAGAATGGAAATGCAATTCAGAGTATTTATTTTTCAAATCAGTTATAAGCTACTATGGAATGGTAATCAGTAAATCTATCTTTAATAACTAAGACAATTACTAAGATTAAAGTACTTTATTTACAGATCTCAACCCTCTCTTATGTCTTCAACACTTGGTTCCCAGTATGTTCTTATCTATAAATGAGGTTGATGCGTAATATTATCCTAGAATCATGAACAGGGCAAAGCTGTTGACCAGAGCATAAGTCCCTTAACCTCCCCATTGTGGGCTGAGGAAATTACTTTCACAACATAGTTTGTAAAGTTTGATAAGAGTTTAAGACATCCCTGAATCCATTGTATCACTAAAGTCTTCTGTGGCTCCTATTCTCCACTACCTTTTTCTACTCAGTAGCAACCATATATGACTAAGATTTAATTTGGAAAAAAGGCTTGAAACTCTCTTTTTTCTCTGAAAGAGTTTTAGAAATTTCAAGACTTGGCAATGCTAATCTGTTATACAACCTAAACAATGTGTTCTAAATGTACCAAGAAACTTTTAGGCTAGAGTATGTATTGTGGCTGAGATCACTACCACTTAGTGAGTGCATAAGAAATGCCAGGCATTACTAAGCACCTTATATGCATTATGATTTCATTTTTACAATGACTTATGAGGTAGGCATTATCACCATTTTACACGTGACAAACATTAAGGTCAGGAATTCAAGCAATTTCCTCAGGGTCATAGAGAATTTACTTGTCATGGAAGGATTAAAATCTTGGAATTTGGAAAATAGAAACCGACCTATTTCACAGAGCTAATGTTTAAAGTATATAGAATGTCTAGGAGCTACAGGAAAGTAAGGGGTAGGGGTGGATGCTCATCTTTGACAATGGGTTTAAATAATCCATAGCCTAAGTGAAAAGCTGAGTATGACAACAGCAAACTATTATATGCTAATATACACGCATAGCGGTCTACATCCCCATACATTTAGTGATGAGAGGGATATTAGAAACCATTTACTCTAATCTCTTCCTTTTAAAGATGAGAAAATTAAAACTCAGCCAAGTAGAACCTTGCCCAGCATTGGTCACATGGTTAGCTAGGTCAGTTTTGTTTTTTCCTACCAGCCCATGCTTATTTTTAAAAACATTTTCTCTAATTTCCATACATGAGCAAAAATCAAATTATCTTCAAGAATTCATCTGGGTATATAAAAACTGATTTGGTCTTATTTCAGAAAAGCTGAAAGGCAAAATATATATATATGGGTGTGTGTATATATATATATACACACACACACACACACACGTATACATATGTATATTTCAAAGCCATGATTTTACATCATTTCCTAGGAGTAACAATAGTCTATCATGAGTGAAATTATATGGAGAGGTAAAAATGTATATTTCCAACTGAAAATTGGACAAGATGTGACTATAAATCAATGAGGCTGAACTTTAGAAAAACATACCAGAAATTCTTTAGTCAGATGCAAATTCTCCACCAATATCCTTACCCAGAGATTACATATTTAATTCCACTGATACTTTCACTGCTCAAAATACTTATAAACTTTCTCTTTGGAACTGTCTTAAGAACCAGTGTATATGAGACAACACACACACACATAACTCAATCACTCAAAAAATCAGTCTCATTATTTTATAGTTACATCCTATTTTTGACCAAAAATGGCAATACCCATCTTGATCACCCACCTTATTCACAAGACTTGGCTCCAAATGGCTTTTGCTTGTTTCCAAAATTCAAATTCACCCTCAAAAGACGAAGATTTGCCACCACTGAGGATATTCAAAATAGTATGACGAAGGTTCTAAAGATAATTCCAAAAATGCTTTGAGCAATGGCAGCATTATTGGGATAAGAGTATAGCCTCCCAATGTGACTTCCTTGAAGGAAAGAACACTCATGTGGATGTGTAAGTTCTGGTATGTTTTTGAATTTTTAAGATAAATCAATCTTGTTCTCTGATAGTCACATCTCTTAGATGAGGGGAAAAAAGTAAGTAAGCATCATGTTAAATATAAATTTGAACTCTCTGAAAATAACAGCATTCAAAATATTTCTCCACATGTATTCACCTTTCACAAGCCTTACATTATATACTTTAAAAAGTGGAGTACTTTAATTACAACACAGAGTAGCACTGCTGATTGAAAAAAATCAGTAGTAGATCATCAAGCCCTACACTAAGATGCACAGCAAGTACAAAAATTTGCTTAATTTGTCTTACCTGTAAACAAGGGTGTCATCATAAGTACCATTGTACTGGATCTGAAACATACGTATTCCCGGGATATTTCTTTGAAAATTAAATTTAAGCAGTGCCGTAGATGATGTTGCTTCTGCCACCACAATTTTATCTTGACTGATTTTAGTATCACCATTACTACTGCTTGCATTAGAACCTGACTTAGTAGAAGTTGAGATATCTGAAGAACCAGGATCAGGCTCATGGATGTGGTTTGTACTGTTTAGTAAGTGAGGGAGCTTAATTATATGAAGATCCACCATTTGTGTTGCTTCCCCAGCAGGATTGGAAGCAATGCAGGTAAAAGCACCTGTATCCTTAATAGTTGTTATAAGAATGTCAAGTGTTCCATTATCATACACCAGAGATCTTGTTGCATTTGAAATAAGCTTCCCTTCTGGAGAAATCCAGTGAATTGCAGGTTCGGGGTCTCCCCGGGCTTTGCACCTCAGGGTTGCCCTCTGACCCTCCAGGACTCTCATCTCATGTGTATGACGAGTAATGAGAGGAGGCTCACACAAAAACTCTTCCTCAGGAATTGACCAAAAATAGCGGCCAGTTAAAAGCGCTGGGGAAGCACAGGTCTCCAGGTCATCTTCTCTGGACAGACGCCTCAACCACAGCAATTCACAGTTGCAATGCAAAGGGTTTCCACCAAAACTTAATGCAAAAGTAGATGGGCTTATGATTCCTGAGGTTGCTAGGACCTGAGCTCGCTGAAAGAGAGGGTCAGGTGGTAGCTTCTGCAATTTATTTGATGTTACATCTAGCCGAGTCATCTTGTGCAAGTGGGAGAAAGTCCCCTTAGGAATGTTATCAATCATATTGTGATCCAAACTGAGGGTGTGTAAGCTGACCATCTTCTCAACGGCATCCCATGGTATTGTTTCTAAATTATTATAGGACAGATCCAGCTCCTCGAGGGCAAAGACATCATCAAATGCTGTAGAAGAAATTAAAGTCAGCTGATTGTTGTTCAGTATCAAATGATGGAGATTGGAAAGCCCACTGAACATATCATTTGTAATTTTAGTCAATCTGTTGCTATTCAAATGCAATGCCCTCAGATTCCGTAAGTCAGCAAAAGCATGAGGTGTAATAAAACTTATTGTATTCCTGGATAGAGTCAGGTCCACCAAGCTGGTCATATTGGCAAAATCTTTCCTTTTAATATTTGTAACAAAATTGTCTGCCAAACGCAGTTCCACAGTTCTTCTGTCAATGTTTGGTGGCACAAACAAAAGCCCTTTCTTGGCACAAAGGGTTGCAAGATTAGGAGACAAAATCTGACAGACACAACGCTTTGGACAGATCTGAGCTTTCACTGCTATGCCAATGAAAAACAGATAAAAAAGAAATTTTTCCATTGTAGATCAGTTTTAAGAGCCTGTAAGAGAAGGCACAAAATATAGTGTTAGCACCCAATCATTTGAGTAAAGTTCATATTCCTACTAAAATAATCTTTTTTATGCAAATTAGAATACAGAAACAATTTATTCACTTGCTTATTTAACCAAATATAAAATAATAACTCTGTATTGTCTGTGTAGTAGAGCCTAGGATAAAAAAAAATATACCATTCATGACCTCATGAGATTTAAAATCAACTGGTGAAAACCAAGAAATCAACAGATTATTATAATTCTGTCAATTAAGTGCTATTTTTGAAATATGCCCAGGGCACTCCCTGGGTTCATAAAAAAGAGACATTCAGCCCAGACTGGAGGGTGGGAGCTCAGGAAAACTTCTATTAAACCCCCAAAAGACATCTTGTAAATTCAAAAGCTTAGACATATTTAGAGATTTGCAAGTATTTCAATTTATTAGTCTGAGCAGAAACAGAAAGAGACAATATTTGTATTTGTTAGCCTTGTGGCAAGATACTTGAAAGTAATTAATTGTTAATTAAATTTTATTCATCTTTACAAACTATCTTGAAAATAGTACAACCTCCACATCCTAGCTGCAAATACAGGATCTTGTTCTCAAATATAAAAAAGGCTGAAAATTTACCACAAATGCTCTGAGCTCCTTAACTATTAGAATGTTTTATGTGATATAATGTGGATTTTTGAAGATAATTTAGAGAAAGCAGTCATCAAAATACTTGACAGTGAGTCCAAGAAGATGTCATATTCCATTTTCCTTTTCTGAAAAAACTTAGTGCACTTATATTTATTCAAATTTATTTTTTAAAAACTTGACAGTTTCATTTCTATCTTGATCTTAAGTATTTGCTCTTGAGATTAATCATCAAAAATAAAAATACTAATGCATACGTGATTAAAATTCTCAAAAATTATGTGTAATTTTAAACACCAAGAGGGAAAACAGCTGCAGAAAATCACTTAAATGTTTAATTGACAAAAATATGAAATACATAATTATTCTAGAAATGATGCACCTAGTTTTCTAAATAAAACCTCTTCTTATAGGTTTGATTTATTTTATGCCTATTTTATGTCATATTAAATGTGGTTGTAATGAATAAGAACTGTCATTCTCAGCAAATGGAATAGTCTTACTCTTCTGTTCATGACAGTATAACTAGTACTTAGCCTTTCTGTAATAAGCAAAATTTAAAAAAACAAACAAAAAAAAGAAACTGTACAAAAATATGTAAAATGTCTGTTTCAGACATTGGAGAAAAGGAAGCAGAGAACTGTGATCCTTGAAAAAGTGAATTTTAAAAAAATGAACCTTATCATTGAGCCCTAGAGACACTTTCCAAACCACAGCACAAGGAGGGAAAACAAGGCAAAGCATGAAGAGTCTTATTCAATTGAGGAGAACTGAGATCGGAGTGCAGAGTCTCAGGTGGCTTGACTTTATGGGGCAAAGTACCAGAAATGAGAGAGTTATCAAAAGAAAGAACGCCAGTAATCTCTGTACATAGAGACAGGACAATAGATACTAACTATACTGAAACACTGATGGGGAAAAAAGTGAACAAAAACTCAATGACTTGTGGAAAAATATTAAAAAGTCAAACATACATATAATTGGAGTATTAGAAGAAAGCTGTAATGTAGAAATATATCTGAAGAAATAAAGGTAACTTTTTTTTTTCAAATTTGTGATAAAAAAACAACCCAAAAAATCCAAGCTCAAAACAAGAAAAACCCACAAAGACACATCACAATCAAATTGCAGATAACCAAAGAAAGAGGAAAAATAATCTTAAGAGCAGTCCCCCAAATAGGACACATTACAAGAAGATATGGTGAACAAAACAAAAATAAAAACAACGTCTGACTCCTCATTGACTTCTCTTTGGAAATAAAGCAAGATGGAAGACAATGAGAAATCTCTTTAAAGAGCTGCCAGAAAAAGAAAGGCCTGTCAAACTGGGTGGGGATTTATATATTCATAAATGATGAAAGTAAAATAAAAACGTTTTGAGAGAAACAAACTGAAATTTTCATTACCAGAAGAACTGGAATCTTTATAGATGCATAAAAAGCAACAGAAATGGTATATCTGTGGGTAGGTATAAAATATTTCATTGTGTTTTAATATGTTTATAAATAGTACTCTGGTGTGGATATAAACAGTTACAAAAAATATTCACACCCTAACAATTAAATATGCTGGATAAGCTACAAATTATATATTTTTAAAATTAACAACATCATAATGCTGAAAATACAAATTAACTTAATGGAACTACATTCCAGATGATGACAGTCCTTGATGAAAGGGAAGATATACAGAGGTGTCCCCCTTCAACAGAAAAGTAAATAGAAGAACCCATCAACAGAAAAGTAAATAGAAGAACCCATCTGGCATAAATTGGGGTGAGGAGAAACCAGCCTAACTTTTAACACACTTTTTAAAAAATACCTTATTGTTTTAGAGCAGTATTAGGTTTACAACAAAATTGAGAGGAAGGTACAGAGAGTTCCCATATACCTCCTGCCCCCACACACGCAGAGCCTCCTCTATCATCTACATCCCTTACCAAAGTGGTACATTTGTTACAACGGATGAATCTACTTCGGCACATCATAATCACCTAAAGTTCATAGCTTACATTAGGGTTCACTCTTGGTATTATACATTCTCTGGGTTTGGATAAATATATAATGACATATATTCACCATTTTGGAATCATACAGAGTATTTTCACTGCCTTAAAAATCCTCTGTGCTCTGCCTATTCATCTCTCCCCAGCCCTTCCCTGGCAATCACTGATCTTTTTACTGTCTCCATAGTTCTGTTTTTTCAAGAATGTCATAGAGCTGGAATCATACAGTATGTAGCTTTTTCAGATTGACTTCTTCCATTTAATATGTTTTTAAGGTTCCTCTATGTCTTTTCAAGGCTTTGTAGCTCATTTCTTTTTAGCACAGAATAATATTCCATTGTCTGGATATACCACGGTTTATCTACTCACCTACTGAAGGACATCTTGGTTGCTCCCAAGTTTTGGCAATTACGAATAAAGCTGCAATACACATCCATGTACAGGCTTTTGTGTGGACATGTATTTTTTACTCCTTTGGGTAAATACCAAGGAATGAAATTGCTGGATTGTATGGTAAGAACATGTTTAGTTTTCTAAAAAACCATCAGAGTGGCTGTACCAGGAATGTGTGAGAGTTCCTGTTGTATCACTTCTTCTTCAGCACTTGGTGTCAGTGTTACAGATTTTGGTCATTCTAATATATGTGTAGTAGCATTTCACTGTTTTAATTTGCATTTCCCTGGTGACATATGATGTGGGATATGTCTTCATATTTTATTTGCCATCTGCATGTCTTTTCTTTGGTGAGGTGTCTGTGAAGGTCTTTGATCCATTTTTAATCATTTTTTTTAATTATTGAGTTTTAAGAGTTCTTTGTATATTTTGGATAACAGTCCTTTATTGGATTTGTCTTTTGCAAATCTGCTGTATGTAAAAAAGCACCACCATACCCGAGGTCATCTAGGTTTTCTCTTATGTCATCTTCTAGGAATTTTACAGTATTGTATTATTGTGATTCAGTTCACCACAGCTTCAAATGCTTTGAGAGCATGGTTGGGAGTTTCCTATTCAGTAAGACATGAATCTTAGCACTAGAGTGGTTTTGGAGCTTTGTAACTCTGGTTCCAGCTTTTCTTGGTGGCCAAGGACATCTCCTTGATCTTTAATGTCACCTTTGGATTTCTTTGCTTTGCGCTGTAACTGAGCTATCCTACAAGCTTTTCTCATCTCTTCAGTGCCATGCCAGGCATTCTGTGGTTGAAAGTCAGAAATACCTCTATGGGAGGAAAGGGACTGAACTATCCTTTCTCTCTCTTCCCTCTCCTTCTCCCTTCCCCCCCTCCTCTCTCTCATAGCTAAAACCCGAGTGACTTTTCCTTTCTGTTCTTCTGCTTCTTATTCATCCTTCCAAACCTGAAAGTCTACATTGCCTGGAGGATTCATTTCAATTTTCCTTTCCTTCCTTAATTTACCTCAATTTTTTCCTTATCTGAAAATGCAAAGTGCCTAGGGAAATTGTCTCATAAAAATAGAGGGCAGAATGGTGGTTACCAGGGGCTGAGGGGTGGAGAAAGTGGGGAGATGTTGTTTGAGGGTACAAACCTTCAACTAGTAGATAAATAAGTATGCACAATGTAGTGATTACAGACAACCATACTGTACTATAAACAACAAAGTTGCTAAGAGAGTAGATCTTAATTATTCCCATTGCAAAAAAGAAATGAGAAGTACGTGACACGATAGGGGTGTTAGCTACTGCTACAGTGACAATCATATTGCTATATATAAATGTATCAAGTCAACACATTTTTACACCTTAAACTTACACAGTGTTATATGACAATTATATCTCAATTAAAAAATATTTTGAAGTCCTAGCGTCAAATACTCGTGAATGTGAGCCTATTTGAGAGGTTTTTTGCAGATTATCAAGTTAAAGTGAGGTGATTCATGTAGACCCTAACCCAATATGATTGTGTCCTTATAAACAGAGAAAATTTGGACACAAAGACAGACATTCACAGAGGGAAGACAATGTGAAGCACAATAAGAACATCATCTACAATCCAAAGAACTCCGAAGGCTGCTAGAATCTAAGAGAAAGGAATAGAACAGATTCTCCCTTACAGCCTTTAAAAGGAACCAAGCATGACAGACACCTTGATTTCAGACTTCTAGCTTCCACAATTGTGGGACAGTAAATTTCTGTTAAAGCTACCCTGTTTGTGATACTTTGTTATGGCAGCCCTAGCAAACTGATACAACTCTCAAAACCATTTCCTGTAACAGAAGAATTTTGGATATAAAACAATACATATTGTACACTTCCAAGTACACCTGACCCTTAAAACAACACAGGGGTTAAGGGCACCGACCCTTTGCATAGTCAAAAATTTGTGTATAACTTATACTTGGACTTTTGTATCTGCAGTTCCTCTACATCTGTGGTTCTGCATCCTCGGATTCAACCAACTGTGAACCGTGTAGTACTGTAGTACGTATTTATTGAAAAAAAAAATCTGTATATAAGTGGACCCGCACAGTTCAAACCCTTGTTGTTCAAGGGTCAACTGTATACATGTATTTAGAACAGGCAAAGCTAATGCATAGTGATAGAAATCAAATCTATTGATTGTGGTTGCCTGGTTGGAGGATGGTAGATTGGGGAAGAGTACAAAACGATTGGGGGGGGAGGGTCATGGAAATATTCTATATCTTATTTGTAATAGTAGTATACATTCATCAGAATTCATTGGCTATACACTTAAAATTCGTGCATTTTATTTATGGCAAGTTTTCCTCAACAGAGTTGGTTAAGCTTAAAAGAGGAAACATGGGTTTTCTATTATGTTTCCAAATGTTGGTTTCAAAGGAAGAAGAATTTATAAAATGACAAGTTATTGGTAGTTAATCAGAACTTAGTCATAAATATTTTAGAAATACATATTTTCTTAGCTCTGTCATATATCTTCAAAGATGTGTTTCCGTTCCAACCCAAATTATGCACCCTATTTCATAATCTGATTTACTCCCTCAGGTAACATACACACTGCCTGATGTAATACCATCTCACTGCTGATAGGGTGATGTACTAAGTAGCAATAAGTTTAGAATAAAATGTGTACCACTTTCTTAACTCTGTGTTTATTTTTTAAGTGAGACCTGTAAGTAATCACAGAATCATATGAATTGTGATCAATGAGCATTCCATGTTATCTTAGGACAAGGTGGAAATTTCAAAGTTTTTAAAAATAGGAGATAGGAATCACATTAAGAAGCAGAGTTTCACTTCCTACAAGTTCAAAAAGTAATCCTTGACATATTTTTTAGATTAATATAATACCACTTGAAGAAAATGAATGTGACTGGAAGAGCAGAGTACTTGTCAGTTTTGCTGGAATTCATAATTTAAACATTTATAAAGACCATTGGATGGACCTAGAGACTGTCATACAGATTGAAGTAAGTCAGAAAGAGAAAAACAAATATCATATATTAATGCATATATGTGGAATCTAGAAAAATGGTACAGATGAACCAGCTTGCAAGGCAGAAATAGAGACACAGATGTAGAGAACTAACATATGGACACCAAGGGGGGGAAGGGGGGGATGGGATGATTGGGAGATTGGGATTGACATTTATACACTAATATGTATAAAATAGATAACTAGTAAGAACCTGTTGTATAAAAAATTAAATTAAATTAAATTAAAAAAACATAAAGACCATCAAACACAGTATCCTCATTCTTCTTTTGTATATATATATATATATATATATATATACACACATATATATATATATATATATTCTTTTTTAGATTCTTTTCCATTATAGGTTATTACAAGATATTGTGTATAGACACTATCCTCATTCTTATCTAGTTAAGTGAAACTTTTAAAACATGATTCGTCTGTTGCTTTATCTAAATAGTTAAATGCAAACAACAAAGATCCCTTTTTAATAATAATATTTGAGAGGGGCTGTAACTCAGTAAATAGTCATACAGTTGCAGCTCTTTAGATAATATTTACACACCTCTATATTATATGTTCTCTCAATCTAGTTCCTCTCAGACACAAAGTGGCACATTTACAAACAAAGAAGTGTCTATCACACACAAATGGGAAAATCATTTTCTAGTACTGCATCCTTCTTTCAGCCCATGGCTTTTACATAACATATGCTCAAGAGAATCAGTATTTATTTGGCAACTAGAACAGGATATAAAAGCAAATTTAGATCTTACAAACAACTGAGAATATAATCTATTCTCTGCAGAAACCAGTATGGTACCAATTTATACGTTGAGTTAAAGGAAAGCTATCTGGTTCCTCAGGAGCTGCCTTGCCATCTTTCAGCAGAGCTCTGCTAATTCAATTAGTGCCCCTCTGCCCAGGCGAATGCCTGGGAACAGATGCTGATGCCTGCTGACACTGGTGAGTTGTTTTAGGATGTGTCACAATGGTTACATTATGGCAAAGGATATTTCACAATGTAGTTTAGATAATGAAACACATTTGATACTCGTTTCAAATATTTTAGGTTTTCCCCCTAATTTTTATTCTAGAAGGACTATAAATGATAACATTATAACTCCATTCTCTGCTAAAACATGTACTGAGGATATTGCAATTGAACCTGTTAAATTCAGGCCTAAAAATATGACAAATATAACCTAGAACAATAATCCTTTGGTCTTTGATTATAATATTTGCTAGCAAAATTCCTAAGCACATTGAACATAATAAATTTTTAAGATTCACTCACACATCCATTCACTCATTTTTTAAATTAAGTTCAGCAAGATTTATTTAGCTTCTGTACCATCTACAAGGTGCTTTGCTAGAATCTAACAAGCTTAGAAGGCTGGGATCTGATTAGACAAACACATTCACAATTAGTATAATAAAAGGCAGACTGTAAAATACTTCAACTTACCATACATTTTGATATTTATATTTACACAATTCAAATGGGTCTGTGAGTTAATAAAGCATCCTGTAATTTTTGTTCTCAAAATGTATATGTATACATATATGTATTTTTAACTCATCATGGCATACGTGTATATAAACACTTATTATTTACACTAATGGACAAGAGGCCGGTTACTTAGACAAACCAAATTAAAAAAAAAAAAAAAAAAGTTACCATTCACAGAGCACAGGTAAACATGAAGGAAGTAATGGTCTTTTTATTTTATAGATGAGGAAACAAGATTGAGATGCTAATAAATGATAATTAAACCAGATTACTAAATGGAATGCTTGCCATGCTCTATTTAACTAGTAGATGTGCAAATATTTCATCACTTCTCTGCTTTTGAAATTAAGGTGAATGCTACATAGAGAAATGTTTTATTTCTTTTATAAAATTTTTTAATATTAATTTTGTTAGCTTACATTCGAAAGCTAAAATGGACTTGTTATGCAATATACTTATCATACCAAATCCCATTTAATCCTTGCACAACTCCATATGAAGCAGTTATCTTTCTTCCCACTTTATATGATGAAATAAAATTTAAGAAATTTAAGTAAACCCCTCAAGGTCATATAGAAAGTAAACAAAAAGGTAGCTTTAAGATGGCGATACATTTACTTCCAAAACCCGTACTCCTTCTAGGATAAAATGATGTTTATTTATATTACTTATATTGTGTTTTCTAGATTATGCAGCACTTGGACATAAAGGGTTATTAATTCCAACAATGATTCCTAAAGTTCTTCAAGTGACTTACTCACTTTTTTCCTTGTCTCTTTCATAATCAAATTACATTTAAAAGGTGCTGGCAGATTACTATGGTGGAGAGTTAAGAGCATATTGGATGACAACCCAAATGACACATTTAACCAGTCATTCATTTTTCTTTGGTGCGTCCAGATATGACTGAAGTTACCCAAATACTTAAGTCCATAATGCTAAGTATTCTTTTAAGAATATAAATTCTACATCAGAAAGGAGAGTGACTTCTGTGTATAATGAGGTCTCAGTATTCTCCCAGTGAAGTGGGTTGAGTTGTCCCTTTTCTTGCCCATTTAGGAGTCTGCCTGCAGACACTCTATAATGTCACTGACTGTCCATGAATCCTGAGAGTAAATACTACCAGTAACTCTGAAGGAGAATGTATTCTCTCTTGCAGACAAGCCTGGGGAGAGAAAGCAGCCTAGAACAGGCCAGTGCTAAGAGGCTGTGAAGGTTTACAAAAATGCCAGAACAGCAGTAGTTTAGAGTTGAGTAAGTTGGCACAGGTGACAAGTGGTTTCCTAAAACGAACTGATTGTAAGCATTCCTTATGGATGTTCAGATATAACTGGGAAGTATTTGGGAAGGGGAAGGGGGGATGTGTGTATAAAAATGCAAAATAATTTATACTTAAAACTTGCACTAATTAAGACAGTAGTGCCTATAAGGGACAGGTACAGGTATAATTTATCTGGGGAGTGGATAGTTATTTGTTTCACAGAAAATTTGATAACCTACTTTGCGTGTGAATGGTGAGTATTCCAAGGCATGGATTTTAAAGGGGCAATGAAACAAAGGATATATACCCAGGAGTGGTATTGCTGGGTCATGTGGTAGCTCTATTTTCAGTTTTTTGAAAAACCTCCATACTATTATCCACAGTGGCTGCACCAATTTACATTCTCACCAACAGCGTAAGAGGGTTCTCTTTTCTCCACATCCTCACCAACATTTGTTATTTGTGTTCTTTTTGGTGATAGTCAGACTGACCAGTGTGAGGTGATATCTCACTGTCGTTTTGACTTGCATTTCTCTGATCATTAATGATGCTGAGCATCTTTCCATGTGCCTGTTGGCCATCTGTATGTCCTTTTTGGAAAAATGTCTATTCAGGTCTTCTGCCCATTTTTAATAGGGTTGTTCGTTTTTTTGATGTTGAGTTGTATGAGCTGTTTATATATTTGGGGCATTAAACTCTTATTTGTCATATCATTTGCAAATATTTTCTCCCATTCAGTAGGTTGCCTTTTTGTTTTGTAGATAGTTTCCTTTGCTGTGCAAAAGCTTTTAAGTTTAATTACGAAAACACTAATTCGAAAAGATACATGCACCCCCAATGTTCATAGCAGCATTATTTACAATTGCCAAGATATGGAAGCAACCTAAGTGTCCATCAAAAGACGAATGGATAAAGAAGATGTGATATATATATATATATATATATATATATATATATATATACACACACACACACATACACACACAATAGAATACTACTCAGACATACAAAAGAATGAAATTTTGCAATTTGCAACAACAAAGATGGACTTGGGGGGGTATTATTCTAAGTGCAGTAAGTCAGACGGAAAAAGACAAATACTGCATGATATCACTTATATGTGGAATCTAAAAATAAAACAAACTAGTGAATGTAACAATAAAGAAGTAGACTGACAGGTATAGAGAACACACTAGTGGTTACCAGTAGGGAGAGGGGAGGGGCAATAGAAGGCTATGGGATTAAGAGGTACAAACTATCAATATTATGTATAAAATAAATAAACTACAAGGATGTATTATACAGCACAGGGAATATAGACAGTATTTTGGAGTAACTAAAAATGGAATATAAACTTTAAAATTGTGAATCACTATGTTGTACACCTGTAACTTATGTAATATTGTACATGAACTATACTTCAATTAAAAAATAAATAAATAAATACCAAGGGATAGCCAAATTCCATGTATGACAAAATAAAAGTTCTCTGTGTGGAACAGAAGAGAGGAGAGACGACTGACGGAAGCACACAAAAGGAGAAGAGTATGTAAAATGGTGAAAGGCATGTGGCTTTCAGATAAGGAAGTTCTCAGATAAAGAGTATCTTGTTAGCTGGGGTATCACATTGCTGCTCCCCATCAACTTCAAACCTGAAGAAGTGTGCTTCCCCCCATATCAATGCTCTGTGGAAAACATCAGGATAAAAATGTTCCACATCTGACTTGGTATTGAATGATGAGAAAACTAAATCTCAGTGAAGGTCTGAAAACATTAGTCACTGAAGACTCCAATCTGGATTTAATACGCTGGTTTCTCTTTCTGTTGCATCTTATTGCAGGTAATCAGGTTTCAATGGACACGGGGGAGAAAGGTCTAGGATATAGAATATTATCACAAATGTGAAATGCAATGAAATCAACTATCCTGTCATTGCAGAGTTGTAGATGACCTCTGTTTTCTTCCAATTTCCAAGAATACGGCAGCGCCCTTCTCAGAATTCACCTTGCTTTTATGACAACTTGAAAGAACATCAAGAGGGTTATAATACAAATTCGAATGCCATTAATCTGTGTTTCAAATCTAGTAAGTGATTTAGTGCTTTATCCGTTCTTCTTTGGAATTCTGAAAGGTGACTCTCTGAGTCTTTGAGATGTCATGCTACCCATTATGTTTCAGTTTCCTGATGGTGTTTAACATTTCATGTAACTAGTCTCTGTGGTTATATTGGTGCTATTGTGCTGTTGCCATAGCAATTAAAGAGGCACAGTTGTGGAGCAATGCAGACAGAACGATCAGCACAGAGATGCTGTTTGACACAATTCAGGCCTCTAGAAATCTGGATAATTCTTCAGGAAAACAATATGGTTTAGACCTTGTCTTGATATTTTTGTGGGCATTGAGGCAGCCAAGATATCACCAATGGAAAATCTAGCTGAAAAGCTGAAAAAATTGGGAGAGGAAAGAAAGGCATACACATACAGCGGAAGTAATGAATTTACTGAGGGTTTACATACTAAATATGTGCGTGGGTGGAAAGTTCCGGCAGTACTCCTCCAGAAATGTTTTGACAAACTGACACCATATGGAAGCTTTTATGTCACTGAAAGCATTATGTGTTTTCTCGCTCTCTCTCTCTCCTCCCCCTTTCTCATTCTTTCTTTCTTCTTCTCTATTCCTCCCTCCCTCCCTCCCATCTCTCTCAAACACACTCACCCTACTCAGTCTTTTTGGATTCTCCTATTTTTTGTATTAACATTGTTTGGCCTTTTACAACATAATGATCATTTCAATTTGATGTTATGCATATTTTAAACAGTAATATAATAATATTACTACATAAAAAGTTCATGTCCAGTTACATAAAAAAAAATATAAATATAGCAGATAGCTGAGTAAAGGATACAAAGAGTTGATTCATAGAAGCCTGGACCTTTCCTGCTCTCTTTCTATATTGAACTGCCAACATGTCCACTCCACCTTGATCTTTAAAAAATCTCAAAATTGACATGTCTACAACTGCGCTCCTAATTTGCCCTCTCAAATCTGCTTTGCTCCCACTATAGTACTTTCCACTGGCATCCCATCTCACTTGGAGAAAATGCTCAGGTTTTTATACTGGACACCAATTCCTACATGGTGTGGTTACTACTGCTTCTCTGATTTCAGAACTACTCTGGCCCTGGTTCACTTAACTCTTACCAGATTGGCCACTTTGCTCTTTCTCAAACACACTGGTCAAACTTTTGCTCAAGACTTTGCATTCTCTTTTCCTTTTTTCTGGATCTCACCATCTATCTTTAAGAGTATGTGTAGTTTCAACCATCAATTCCTTCCAGTCTTAAATGTCACCTTCAGAGTGGGCCCACCCTATTTAAATTATAAGCCCTCGTTCTTAAATCCCTACTTTATTTTCCTCCATAACAATGACCATCATCTCACCTTCTACACATTTTACTTATCTTTGTCTACTTTGTGACTCACCAAATAAAATGCAAGTTCCATGAGGGCAGAGATTTTTCTCTTTGGTTCACCATTGTATCCTCAACACCTAGAGGAAGGGTTGGCATAAAATGGGCTCTCAATAAATATTGGGTGAAGGAATAATTTGGAAATCCAGCTATTTAGCAAGTGTCTGAGAAAGTTTTCAAAGTTTTTAGTAATTGAAATGTGAACAAAAATACTGTTTTGTAAAACAATTATGGTTTTTTAAATTATAATATCAGTGCTGGTGAGGATACAATGAAGAGATATTCTCACACATTGCTAGAGGCGGTAGACATTTAGAATTTTATGCCATCTAAAATGAAAAAGGTCCTGGAGGCTAGGGAAATAGATAAAATATAGAATGGAGGAATAAGGGAAAAGTCCAGTATTGGCAGGCTTTGACAAGGGAGAGAACTGATTAATTCAGCAGCCTTGAATTATGAGGGAAATGATGAATTAGGAGCATTATAGGATGTTTTATTGTATTTGGGGCCATGCAGTCTCCTCTAATACTCCCAAAGAAAACCTTAAGTAAAATTTGCATGATTTGTAAATGCTCCTGCATTTGGGGCTTGTGTGACCTATGCTACCCTTGCTAGCCCATGCCTGAAGACAAGCGTAAGAACCAAATTTATTCACCTAACTTATATATAAACTATTTAACAAAACCACTGGCTTATGATAGCTGTTCCATGAGTAGAAGCAGCAGCAGCAGTCATCATGGCAGCAGCATAGCAAGCGATAACAACAATAATAATATTGAAAAGCCTATCATCAACTTTATGGCAAATTATAATACATCAGTTCAGTTACTTTTTAATCAAGCCATTAAATGTTTGTTTAAGAATCACAAAGAAGTAGAATTTAGACAGGTGCTTAGAGAAAAAGCAGGATAAGCAATCATATATATATATATATATATATACACACACACACACACACACACACACACACACATATGTACATCCAAGTCTGTATGGCTATCTGTACATGTATATGCACGTGTGTAAGTACTAGTTCCCCTTTCAATATCTATTCTTCCCTTCTTTAATAACAGAATCCCAATTTTCCCTGGTATATTGTTTCCCAGAATGAACAGTTTATTTTCCAGCTTCTTTTGCAGGGAAATATAATCATGTGAGTCACTTATTTCCCATGAGGTATAAGTTAAAATGTTGACAAGAACTTCAGAGAAGGTACCTTAAAGGGAAATGACTGAAATGAGATGTACTCTTACTTGTCCTTCTTCTGAACTATAATTTTAATAGGATGCCTGGAACTCTAGCAGCCAACTTAGACATTGAGGTGACCTTGAAGATGGGAGTCATGAGTCAGGATGATGGAGGAAGACTTCTTGATTATCATGGCATTGCTCTACCAGCCCTGGTTTACCTTCTATCATGTTTAAACTACTATTTTGAAAAGTCTCTTCTACTCACAGCTAAACTAATCTCAACTGGTTACAGTATAATTTTAAAAACATTAAAGCACCAGGAATTAATATTCTAAAAATGCCTAGAAAAAATATGCATTCAAGTCTACATAGCTATAGATATTTCAAATATTTTAAAACATGGTATGTAGTAAGTACATATTTCCTGTAAAATAACAAAAAGTTAAAACTAACTTGGATTCTTTTAATATTAATTCGTATGTGTTAGCAATGAGTCATATAATGATAAAAATTGTCTATTAAATTGAGAGATTTTTGACAGGTATTGCTCTGGGCTATAACAAATGCCACAGAAGTACTAAAAACAAATATTTTATGATGATCAAAGTGAGTAAACACATTTAGCACACATCTGCCATATATCAGTAGGTAGATACTGTTTATTCAATCCCTGAGGCAGTGCTTGATAGTAAGTTAGTTATGAAAGTTCATTAATTATTTCAAGCTAACCAAAGAAAATTTTATAAAAATTAGGCATTGGGTCAACTACAGATATTCTCTTGACTATGAGAATGTAATGTAAAAATAGATTTCTGTCTTGGTCATTGACTAAATGTTTGTAGTAAGTGCTAGTATTGGCTTACTTCCTCAATCTTGGCTTTAGTAAGAGTGGATAGGGTGACATTAACTAAAATATAGAACACAGGAAAGAAAAATGGTTGGGATGTGATGAGAGATAATGAGTTTGGTTTAAGATAATCTATTTTTGAAGGGATTTGTGCTGTTTAAATCCAGGCTGGATATATTTTGAAATGAACAAGATACTGGTATTTAAATCTGTGAGCATGCAATCTCTGAAGGTTATGATCGATATGGCTGGTTTGCAGACAATGGAAATGCATTATTTTAAATTTCTTGACAGCACGCTATTGTCTACATTTGGGAGCATCTATCCACTGTCATTTTATTATTTTACAAAATAATGATTATTTTTTGTTTCATGATTATTTTCATGTGTCACCTGCCAAAGATTTTGACATAACATTTTTTTAAATGAGATGAATCTAGTGTCTAATATTTGCCTTTAGCATTTTGAAAACTGAGCTAGACGCCAAGTAGTTATTTAATAATGTGCCTACCCTTCATTTTTTCCGGTTTCTAAGGACCACTGATTTATAGCTGAGAAAACTGAGGCCCAGATATTGTTCAGATATGATTAGAGTTTTTGAACCCTTAAAAACTATGCATCCAAAACATAAATATATTCCAATAATCTAGTGTTCAAGTGAATTATAATATACTTCATGTTTGAATGTAATACAGTCATGAAACATCTTTACAGTAGATAGTTAAAAATAACAGGAAAATATGTGTTACAGTATGTGGTAGGTAGAATTCTAAGATGTTCTCATTATTAGTACTCCTAGGCATATGCACTCCTGTTTAATCCTCCCACTGAGTGCAGTTAAAACTTGTAACTGGCTTCTAACCAACAGAATGAGGCAAAGGTAAAGGGACTTTCCATATATTAATTATTTGACTTAAAGTTAATAAAAAGAAGCATTATTCTGGGGCCATGACCTATCATGTGAGTCCTTTAAAAGAAGGTCCAAGCTTTCCTTGAAGTTAGATGCCTCAGGTCGAAGAGACTGTCTATCCATTGCTGGCTTTGAAGAAGTAAACTGTCAGGATTCTACAGCAGTGAGGAAATGCATTTTACCAACAACCTGAGGGCACCTGGAAGTGGTTCTTCCCTAGTTAAGCCTCCAGATGAAAACTCAACACAGCCAACAATTTTCCTGTAGCCTTATGAGACCTTAAACAGAGGATCCAGCCAAGATGTGCCCAGATTAACCTATGGAATCTCTGAGATAATAAATGTGTACTGTTTTAAACCACCAAGTTTAAGGTAACATCACAGCAATAGAAAATTAATACAAAGTATTTAGATTAAAGAGTGGGAGGAGACCTTCAAGATGGCGGAGGAGTAAGTCGTGGAGATCACCTTCCTCCCCACAAATACATCAGAAATACATCTACATGTGGAACAGCTCCTACAGAACACCTACTGAACGCTGGCAGAAGACCTCAGACCTCCCAAAAGGCAAGAAACTCCCCATGTACCTGGGTAGGGCAAAAGAAAAAAGAAACAACAGAGACAAAAGACTAGGGACAGGACCTGCACCAGTGGGAGGGAGCTGTGAAGGGGGAAAAGTTTCCACACACTAGGAAGCCCCTTCACTGGCGGAGACGGGGGTTGGGTGGGAGGGAAGCTTCGGAGCCACGGAGGAGAGTGCAGCCACAGGGGTGCAGAGGGCAAAGCGGAGAGATTCCCGCACAGAGGATCGGTGCCGACCAGCACTCACCCACCCCGAGAGGCTTGTCTGCTCACCTGCCGGGGCGGGCGGGGGCTGGGAGCTGAGGCTCCAGCTTCGGAGGTCAGATCCCAGGGAGAGGACTGGCGTTGGCTGCGTGAACACAGCCTGAAGGGGGCTAGTGCGCCACAGCTAGCCGGGAAGGAGTCCAGGAAAAAGTTTGAAGCTGCCAGAGAGGCAAGAGACCATTGTTCCAGGATGCGCAAAGAGAGGGGATTCAGAGCACTGCCTAAATGAGCTCCAGAGACGGGCATGAGACACTAAGGCAGCTGCTGCAACCACCAATAAGCCTGGTGCAAGCGCAGGTCACTCTCCACACCGCCCCTCCCGGGAGCCTGGGCAGCCCGCCACTGCCAGGGTCCCGTGATCCAGGGACAACTTCCCTGGGAGAACACATGGCGCACCTCAGGCTGGTGCAACTTCACTCCGGCCTCTGCCGCCGCAGCCTCGCCCGCCTGGCATCCGTACCTCTCCCTTCCCTCAGCCTGAGTGAGCCAGAGCCCCGAATCAGCTGCTCCTTTAATACCGTCCTGTCTGGGCAGGAACAGACACCCGCAGGCGACCTACACGCAGAGGCCAGGCCAATCCAAAGCCGAACTCCAGAAGCTGTGTGAACAAAGAAGAGAAAGGGAAATCTCTCCCAGCAGCCTCAGGAGCAGTGGATTAAATCTCCACAGTCAACTTGATGTACCCTGCATCTGCGGAATACCTGAATAGACAACAAATCATCCCAAAATTGAGGCAGTGGACTTTGGGAGCAACTGTAGACTTGGCATTTGCTAAGTATGTGACTGACTGGTTTCCGGTTTTATGTTTTTCTTAGTTTAGTATATAGAGTTTATTATCATTGGTAGATTTGTTTATTGATTTCGTTGTTCTCTTCCTTTTTTAATATATATATATATAGATATATATAGTTTTTTTCTTTTTCTCTTTTTGTGAGTGTGTAGGTGTATGCTTCTTTGTGTGACTTTGTCTCTATAGCTTTGCTTTTACCATTTGTCCTAGGGATCTGTCTGTCAGTTCTTTTTTTTTTTTAATATAGTTTTTAGAGCTTGTTATCATTGGTGGATTTCTTTTTTGGTTTGGCTGCTCTCTTCTTTCTTTCTTTCTTTTTCTTTTTTTTTATTAATCTTTAATTTTTTTATTTTTAATAATTACTTTTATTTTAATGTTTATTTCTTTTTATTTCCTTCCTTCCTTTCTTTCCTTCTTTCTTTCCTTCCTTTCTCCCTCCCTCCCTCCCTCTGTCCTTTCTTTCTTTCTTTCTTTCCTTTCTTTCCTGCCTTTTCTTCTGAGCCATGTGTCTGACAGGGTCTTGGTGCTATGGCCGGGTGTCAGGCCTGTGCCTCTGAGGTGGGAGAGCCGAGTTCAGGACATTGGTCCACCAGAGACCTCCCAGCTTCATGTAATATCAAACAGCAAAAGGTCTCCCAGACATCTCCATCTCAACGCTAAGACCCAGCTCCACCCAGCAACCAGCAAGCTACAGTGCTGGACAACCTATGCCGAACAACTAGCAAGAGAGGAACACAACCCCACCCATTAGCAGAGAGGCTGCCTAAAATCATAATAAGGTCACATACATCCCAAAACACACCACCAGATATGGTCCTGCCCATCAGAAAGACAAGATGCAGCTTCATTCACCAGAACACAGGCACCGGTCTCCTCCACCACAAAGCCTACACAACCCCCTGAACCAACCTTAGCCACTGGGGGAAGACACCAAAAACAATGGAAACTACAAACATGTAGCGTGTGAAAGAAGACCCCAAACACAGTAAGTTAAGCAAAATGAGAAGGCATAGAAACACACAGCAGATGAAGGAGCAAGGTAAAAACCCAGCAGACCAAACAATTGAAGAGGAAATAGGGAGTCTACCTGAAAAGAATTCAGAGTAATGATAGTAAAGATGATCCAAAATCTTCGAAATAGAATGGAGAAAATACAAGAAATATTTAACGAGGACCTAGAAGAACTAAAGAGCAAACAAACAATGATGAACAATACAATAACTGAAATGAAAGCGACACTAGAAGGAATCAATAGCAGAATAACTGAGGCAGAAGAGCAGATAAGTGACCTGGAAGATAAAATAGTAGAAATAACTACTGCAGAGCAAAATAAAGAAAAAAGAATGTAAAGAATTGAGGACAGTCTTAGAGACCTCTGGGACAACATTAAATGCACCAACATTTGAATTATAGGGGTCCCAGAAGAAGAAGAGAAAAAGAAAGTGTCTGAAAAAATATTTGAAGAGCTTATAGTTGAAAACTTCCCTACCATGGGAAAGGAAATAGTTAAGCAAGTCCAGGAAGCACAGAGAGTCCCATACAGGATAAATCCAAGGAGAAACATGCTAAGACACATATTAGTCAAACTATCAAAAATTAAATACAAAGAAAAAATATTAAAAGCAGCAAGGGAAAAGCAACAAATAACATACAAGGGAATCGCCATAAGGTAAACAGCTGATATTTCAGCAGAAACTCTGCAAGCCAGAAGGGAGTGGCAAGACACATTTAAAGTGATGAAAGGGAAGAACCTACAACCAAGATTACTCTACCCAGCAAGGATCTCATTCAGATTCGATGGAGAAATTAAAACCTGTACAGACAAGCAAAAGCTAAGAGAATTCAGCACCACCAAACCAGCTTTACAACAAATGCTAAAGGAACTTCTCTAGGCAGGAAACACAAGAGAAGGAAAAGACCTACAATAACAAACCCAAAACAATTAAGAAAATGGGAATAGGAACATACATATCGATAATTACCTTAAATGTAAATGGATGAAATGCTCCCACCAAGAGACATAGACTGGCTGAATGGATACAAAAAACAAGACCCATATATATACTGTCCACAAGAGATCCACTTCAGACCTAGGGACACCTACAGATGGAAAGTGAGGGGATGGAAAAAGATATTCCATGCAAATGGAAATCAAAAGAAAGCTGGAGTAGCAATTCTCATATCAGATAAAATAGACTTTAAAATAAAGACTGTTACAAGAGACAAAGAAGGACACTACATAATGATCACGGGATCAATAAAGAAGAAGATATAACAATTGTAGATATTGATGCACCCAACATAGGAGCACCTCAATACATAAGGCAAATGCTAACAGCCATAAAAGGGGAAATCGACAGTAACACAAACATAGTAGGGGACTTTAACACACCACTGTCACCAATGGACAGATCATCCAAAATGAACATAAATAAGGAAACACAAGCTTTAAATGATACATTAAACAAGATGGACTTAGTGATATTTATAGGACATTCCATCCAAAAACAACAGAATACACTTTCTTCTCAAGTGCTCATGGAACATTCTCCAGGATAGATCATATCTTGGGTCATAAATCAAGCCTTGGTAATTTTAAGAAAATTGAAATCATATCAAGTATCTTTTCCAACCACAATGCTGTGAGATTAGATCAATTACAGGAAAAAATCTGTAAAAAATACCAACACATGGAGGCTAAACAATACACTGCTAAATAACCAAGAGATCACTGACGAAATCAAAGAGGAAATAAAAAAATACCTAGAAACAAATGACAATGAAAACACGATGACCCAAAACCTATGGGATGCATCAAAAGCAGTTCTAAGAGAGAAGTTTATAGCAATAAATTCCTACCTCAAGAAACAAGAAACATCTCAAATAAACAAGCTAACCTTACACCTAAAGCAATTAGAGAAAGAACAAAAAACCCCAAAGTCAGCAGAACAAAAGAAATCATAAAGATCAGATCAGAAATAAATGAAAAAGAAATGAAGGAAACAATAGCAAAGGTCAATAAAATTAAAAGCTGTTTCTTTGAGAAGATAAACAAAATTGATAAACCATTAGCCAGACTCATCAAGAAAAAAAGGGAGAAGACTTAAATCAATAGAATTAGAAATGAAAAAGAAGTAACAACTGAGACTGCAGAAATAAAAAGGATCATGAGAGATTACGGCAAGCAACTCTATGCCAATAAAATGGACAACCTGGAAGAAATGGACAAATTCTTAGAAAAGCACAACCTTCTGAGACTGAACCAGGAGAAATAGAAAATATAAACAGACCAATCACAGGCACTGAAATTGAAACTGTGATTAAAAATATTCCAACAAACAAGAGCCCAGGACCAGATGGCTTCACAGGCGAATTCTATCAAACATTTAGAGAAGAGCTAACACCTATCCTTCTCAAACTCTTCCAAAATATAGCAGAGGGAGGAACACCCCCAAACTCATTCTACGAGGCCACCATCACTCTGATACCAAAACCAGACAAAGATGTCACAAAGAAAGAAAACTACAAGTCAATATCACTGATGAACATAGATGCAAAAATCCTCAACAAAATACTAGCAAACAGAATCCAAAAGCACATTAAAGGGATCATACACCATGATCAAGTGGGGTTTATCCCAGGAATGCAAGGATTCTTCAATATATGCAAACCAATGAATGTGATACACCATATCAACAAATTGAAGGAGAAAAACCATATGATCATCTCAATAGATGCAGAAAAAGCTTTTGACAAAATTCAACATCCGTTTATGATTAAAAACCCTCCAGAAAGTTGGCCTAGAGGTAACTTACGTCAACATAATAAAGGCCATATATGACAAATCCCCAGCCAACATAATTCTCAATGGTGAAAAACTGAAACCATTTCCACTAAGATCAGGAACAAGACAAGGTTGTCCACTCTCACCAGTATTACTCAACATAGTTTTAGAAGTTTTAGCCACAGCAGTCAGAGAAGGAAAAGAAATAAAAGGAATCCAAATTGGAAAAGAAGAAGGAAAGCTGTCAGTGTTTGCAGATGACATGATGCTATACATAGAGAATCCGAAAGATGCTACCAGAAAACTACTAGGGCTAATCAATGAATTTAGTACAGTAGCAGGATACAAAATTAATGCACAGAAATCTCTTGCATTCCTATACACTAATGATGAAAAATCTGAAAGGGAAATTAAGGTAACACTCCATTGACCATTGCAACAAAAAGACTAAAATGCCTAGGAATAAAGCTACCTAAGGAGATAAAGACCTGTATGCAGAAAACTATAAGACACTGATGAATGAAATTAAAGATGATGCAAACAGATGGAGAGATATACCATGTTCTTTGATTGGAAGAATCAACATTGTGAAAATGACTCTACTACCCAAAGCAATCTACAGATTCAATGCAATCCCTATCAAATTACCAATGAGATTTTTCACAGAACTTGAACAAAAAATTTCACAATTTGTATGGAAACACAAAAGACCCTGAATAGCCAAAGCAATCTTGAGAAAGAAAAGCAGAGCTGGAGGAATCAGGCTCCCTGACTTCAGACTATACTACAAAGCTACAGTAATCAAGACACTATGGTACTGGCACAAAAACAGAAATATAGATCAATGGAACAGGATAGAAAGCCCAGAGATAAATGCACTCATATATGGTCACCTTATTTTTGATAAAGGAGGCAAAAATATACAATGGAGAAATGACAGCCTCTTCAATAAGTGGTGCTGGGAATACTGGACAGCTATATGCGAAAGAATGAAATTAGAACACTTCCTAACACCATACAAAAAAATAAATTCAAAATGGATTAAAGACTTAAACGTAAGGCCAGACACTATAAAACTCTTAGAGGAAAACATAGGCAGAACACTCTATGACATAAATCACAGCAAGATCCTTTTTGACCCACCTCCTAGAGAAATGGAAATACAAACAAAAATAAACAAATGGGACCTAATGAATCTTAAAAGCTTTTGCACAGCAAAGGAAACCATACACAAGACAAAAAGACAACCCTCAGAATGGGAGAAAATATTTGCAAACAAAGGGACTGACAAAGGTTTAATCTCCAAAATATACAAGCAGCTCACGCAGCTCAATATCAAAAACAACAAACAACCGAATCCAAAAATAGGCAGAAGACCTAAATAGACATTTCTTCAAAAAGATATAGATATTGGCAACAAACACATGAAAGGATGCTCAACGTCACTAATCGTTAGAGAAATGCAAATCAAAACTGCAATGAGGTATCACCTCACACCATTCAGAATGGCCATCATCAAAAAATCTAGAAACAATAAATGTTGGAGATGGTGTGGAGAAAAGGGAACCCTCTTGCACTGTTGGTGGGAATGTAAATTAATACAGCCACTATGGAGAACAGAATGGAGGTTCTTTAAAAAACTAAAAATAGAAGTACCGTACAACCCAGCAATCTCACTATTGGGCATATACCCTGAGAAAACCATAATTCAAAAAGAGTCATGGACCACAATGTTCATTGCAGCTCTATTTACAATAGCCAGGACATGGAAGCAACCTAAGTGTCCATCGACACATGAATCAATAAAGAATAGGTGGCACATATATACAATGGAATACTACTCAGCCATAAAAAGAAATGAAATTGAGTTATTCGTAGTGAGTTGGATGGACCTAGAGACTGTCATACAGAGTGAAGTAAGTCAGAAAGAGAAAAACAAATACCGTATGCTGACACATATATATGGAATGAATCAAAAAAAAAAAAAAATGGCTCTGAAGAACCTAAGGGCAGGACAGGAATAAAGACACAGATGTAGAGAATGGACTTGAGGACACGGGAGGGGGAATGGTAAGCTGTGATGAAGTGAGAGAGTGGCATTGATTTATATATACTACCAAACGTAAAATAGATAGCTAGTGGGAAGCAGGGGCATAGCACAGGGAGATTAGCTCGGTGCTTTGTGACCAACTAGAGGGGTGGGATACGGAGGATGGGAGGGAGACACAAGGGGGAGGAGATATGGGGATATATGTATATATATAGCTGATTCACTTTGTTAGAAAGCAGAAACTAACACACCACTGTAAAGCAATTATATTCCAATAAAGATGTAAAAAATAATAATAAAGACTGGGATATAAATTGGATATGCAGTATGATCACAATTATTAAAAAAAACTAAACTAAAACTGTAAATAATGCTTGATAGAATTCTGATTCTAATAATGTTGGGCTAAATTATATGGTCCCTTTTACTGAGTATAATTTAAAAAGCTTAATGAAATACTCATGAAAAGCTTTAAAAAAATCTCGATAAAATTAACAAGGCAGTGAAATATACCAGATTGAATTTTAGGAAATGTAAGATCCCACAGAGATAAGTTTACTTCTCAAAAACAGTTCCGTCCTGAGAGATTTTTCTGATCATGAATATAGAGACTTCCTAATAGATCAGGGGGCTGCACATGTGCTCAGGAGGCATGCAGAAAAATGTGTTCATTAGTGTTATGTGTAATAAGCCCAAACTGGAAAAAACCCAGTTGTCCATCCATAGTGAAATGGAAATAAACATTGAAGTATTTAAACAAGGGGATACTATAAAACAATGAAAACAAATGACTACTGCTGCAGGGAACTACATATTGTTCATGAGCATAATGTTGACAAAAGAAGAAAGATACACAAGAATAAACACAATAGACTCTACATAAATTTGAAAAACCAGGGACATACTCAAAAGGGGATAGAACCATAAAGAAAAGCAAGTAAGCGATTAACATAAAAGTCTAGATTATGTTTATTTGTGAGGAGATGGAGGGGATCTGGTCTAAAATAGGAGCAGACTGACAGAGGAACAGACCACATGGGCGTTCATCTTATAATTACTCATTGTACTGCACATGTATGTTTTATGCACTTTTTAGTATAATCTATTCCACCAAAAATGTTTTAAAATGGTTAAATATCAAAAAGTAGCCAAAGTGTCTTGTGATTAAGAATAGTCTTTATTTAAGTACATTTTCTCTTTTAGGCCAAGTAGGTACCACTTGGCAATAAGAATGTCATAGGAGTGGAGGATGTACTCTAAAGATACATTCTTGCATGGTGTACTCCATTCATGCCATGCTTCCCCAGATGGTGAGCACCTGGAGAGAAGGAACTTATTTTATGTGCCCTTTGGAGAAACCAGGGAGAAGCCAGAAGGGCTAAGAACTTATTCTGGTTTTGTTATATAAGTGAATGACTACAACTACTATTATTACTACTAAAATTAGAGCTATTATTGCTCTTGCTACCATTTGCTGATTGCTTTCTTTATGCCAAGAACTGTGCTAAGCTTGAGGGAGCATAATGGTATAAAATACGAGCCAACGAACATTTTTTTTTTTTGTCCTGCAATACTTTAATCCCTTTATATATTCCCTTGCCCATTCCTTCCCCTGTCCACTTATTTAGAACCTTGTCATCTACTGATTAACGGGTAGACAGAAAATAGAGAAAATGTAAAGAGAAATAAGGAAAAGTTAATTTTTACCTTGAGTTTTCAAAGCTCTATGTCTTGATAAAAATTTTGTTAATTCACCCTATCACACCTAGTTTGCCGTTGCTTTTTAGTTTTTGCTTTCTGTCTTTCTTTTTTTGTCATGCTGAAGGACGATGAAAATATTCTGGCTTAGACAAAGAGCACAAAGACAAACGTGGACATAGAAACAGTACCTCCAAGGTGAATATAAAGAGAAAATTGTAGTAAAACACTTCTAGTTTTCACAAGTTGAGGAGAGCTGTCCTACACTTTCTGTCTAGATCTGTGGAAGACTTAGTTCCCAAAAAAGATCTCTTAGCAATAATGGCATGAGAGGTATAAAAAGGTTATGTATCAGAGACAAAGAAGGCACCAAAGTAATACATCTGAGTACTGTAAGACAGCACTTCCAAGAAGCCTGTGGGGGTGGGGGTGGATGGAGAGAGAAAGGGAGGAAGTGGGGAAGGGAAGGTGAGAGCTAACAAGTATAAAGGGTCTATATGAGAGAGTTCAGTCAATACATCATTGAACAAACAGGGATAAAACATCTAATAAATGCTAATATCAGGTTTGTTATTATCTGAGAATTATCTGGGACGATGTATATAGTACGAACCCATGCCTGCGTGAGTTAATATTAAAAGACTTGACCCCTTATCCTGATAAAAACTTAGTTGGCACTCTGGAGAAAGAAATGGAAAGGAGTAAAAAATAAGATGTGAGTAGGTTAAAATACGGAGATTTCATAATGTTGGTATTATTATAATCACTGTAAAACTAAGAGACAAAATTTCAGGTAAATCATCAAGAGTCACAGGGCTATTAAAAAGTACAGCTACAATTCCAAATACCTTCCTAATGGAAGGTCACATAGATTTAACTCTATGTTTTCATCTAAACGTTTGATGGTTTTAGGTCTTACATTTAGGTCTGTGATTTTTGTGTATTGTGTAAGGAAGTGGATTCATCCTCCATGTTTTCTCTTTATCTCTTCCTGGAAAGTCTGACAATTACAGATTGCATGAATAGGCTTTCTTATGCTCTAGCAGACCAGAAAGATAGCACCTTTGAAGGAGTTCCTCATCTTTTTCAGGCTCAGGGAAAATATGGCTGAGGACAAAGTCCAGGTTATGACAATGCTCTACTCTTGGCTCTCTGGTGGGAAATACTTTTCACCCCAGTTTATGGTATACCTGAACTTATTTAGCCCAAGGATTTCCAGGAGATATAAATAAACTGCATAAGCAGGTTTATCAGACTCCCATGGTACCAACTATTATTGCTTAGCTGCCTCTTTTCTTCAACCCGCCCTGATAACCTCATTCAGGGTTTCTTATTATTATAAAAGAAAAGGGGGAAAAGTTTTGCATTTTATTGCTATTTCTATCATGATATTATTAATTACAATATATGGAAAGATCAGTATGAAACAGAAAAGCTCCCTTATGGAGCATATCACACAATTTAAAATTATCAAATCATTAAAAGGTTGCATTTAAGTGATAAACTGTGAATGTACCTTATTTTAACATATTGTTATCTTAATCTCTAAGAACACTAACATAGACAACTACCCAAGTTGTCTCTCAAAAGATCTATGAACAATCCCAATTAATGATTCTAGAATATTACCTAGATCTTATTATTAGATAAATAATATCAGATTGTGTTACTATATGAACCAAGTGTCTTATGTATGTTGTTAGGGAGCACTTTAAGTGGTTAAATTGTAGGGCATGTGAATCAATAATGCTGTTCTAAAATAATGGTACACGCAAAAAAATTTTGTAAATCATTAATGGAAAAGTCAAAACAGAGAAAAAATTCCAAATGTTGTATGGTTCACTGCTTGAAAAGTGGCAAAATAACTTATTTAGTTTTGCTATAATAAATTAAGACTACATGCTGTACAAGAAAATAAAATAAGATACAACAGAGAAGCTAATAGAGGGAAAAAAAGGAATCATATAAAAAGCTTTTGATTATCTCAAGGGGAAAATAATCAACCAAAAAGAAGACTAGAGTGGAAAGGAAAAAAAAAAAAAAAAGAAATAATGAATATACTGAAGAAAGAGAAAAAAATACTAATATGATATATTTAAACCAAAATCTATCAGTATTTACATGAAATTTAAATAGAATAAATGCTCTGTTAGGAGTTGAACTGGATTCCCCCAGAATTCATATGTTGAAGTCCTAACCCCCAAACCTCAGAATGTGACCTTACTTAGAAATAGGGTATTGTAGATATAATCAGTTAAAATGAGGTCATACTGGAGTAGGATGGGCTCAATCTAATATAACTTGTGTCTGTATAAAAAGGGGAAATTTGGAAGCAGACTCACAGAGATAACCCCAAATGAAGATGAAGAGAGAGACCAGGGATGCATCTGCAAGCTAAGGTACATCAAAGATTGCCAGAAACCACCAGAAGCTAATTGAGAGGCTTAGATTATTACACAACCCTCAGAAAGAAGCAACCCTGCCACCACCTTGATCTCAGACTTATAGCCTCCAAAACTGGGAGACAACAAATTTCTGCTGTTGAAGCCACCAGTTTTGGTACTTATCAGGTATTTTGTCTCAGAAGCCCTAGCACACTAATACAAACTCCAATTAAACAAATAAGTTTGTCACTCTGGACTCTATTGAAACTTTATGTTGCTGAGAGGAGACACATATACAATATAAAAATAGATAAATGCTGAAAAGAAAAGACAAAAAATCTTTTCATATGCAAACGTTAAAAAAAGCTATATTAATATCAGAAAACATGACCCTTTAGTCAAGAAAGCATTACTAGAGAAAAAGGATACGCTTCAGCAGGATGAGGCAGAAATTATAAAACTGTATAGTTTCTTAACAATGTAGCCTCACAATGTAGAAAGCAACATGAATAAAGTCATAATCATCAGATATAATTTAATACTATATCCTCTTGTGTACAAAAGAATAAACAGAGAAAATAAAAATAATCAATAAGAATATAGAATAGTTGAAAACATGATTCACTAGTTGCTCTAATAAACATTTTATACAAACACACACATACACTCTGTGTGTATATAAAACACAACACACACACATAAACTCTGTGTGTATACATATACACAAACACTACACTCTGTGTATCAACTGCAAATTACACATTTGTTAAACACAGAAAATATTTTTAAAAATCAAATATTCTTTGAATTAAAACAAGTCTATAAAAATTTCGAAGGACTGGAATTATCCAGAATAATTTTTTCAGACCACAGTGCTTTAAGCTAGAAATTAATAAGAAAAATATATCTATAAAACCTGCATGTGTATGGAAATTTACTAGTATACTCTAAATAACCCACGGGTCAAAAAAGAACTAATAATGCAAATCAGAAAATATTTTGAATTAAATGATAATGAAAACTCTAAATAGGAAATCTTGAGGGATACAGCTAAAATCACAAAGAGGGAAATGTATAGTTGTGAAGACATATTTTAGAAAATAAAAAAGACTGAAAAGCAAGGACTAATCTTCATTCTTAAGACGTTTTAAAAGGAACAGCAAATTAAGCCCAAGGAAAGTAAAGGAAAGAAAATAATAAAGATAAAGGCAGAAATTTTTGAAATAGAAAATAAATATACAATAGGAAAGTTCAACAAATCAAAACTCTTATTTAAAATAACTATTAAAAGTAGTTTCCCACTATCAACACTGATTAGGACAATAAAAAGGGATGCCATTAGAGATAATAAAGGTATTTTTAAAAATATGAAGCTGTTAGAATAACTGGAACCATGCATTTAAAAATTTACATGACATCAACAAATTTTAGAAAAATATAATTACCACACCAGTCTGACACAGATATATTATAAACAAATTTGAACATATCTATCGTTATTAATGAAGTAGAATCCATAATTAAAATCCTCCTACAAGGAAATCTTCAGGAACAGATGGTTTTACTGACTAATACTTCCAAACAAGTAAAGGAGAAATAATAGCCATCTTACACACTCTTTCAGAGAATAAGAAAAGAGAAAAACACTCTCAATTTATATTATGAAGTCATCATAACATTAATGTTAAATACTGATGAGAATGTTATTAGAAGAGAATTATGAACGATATTGCTAAGGAACCACCGGCACAAACATTCTTAACACATTATTATTAAACTGAGTTCAGCCATATACGTAATGAAAAACATAATGATGAGTTTGGACTGATTTCAGGAACTCTTTTTAACATTTCAAAATCAGTCAGTGTAATTTTCTAACAGAGTAAAGGAGAGAAACATGTATCATTTCAATAGACACAGTAAAAAAATTTAGAAAAAATTCAACACCCGTTCTGATTTAAAAAAACAAACAAAAAAAAACCTTTTTAGACTAGGAATATACAGAAACTACTTAACCTAATAAATGGTATCCTAAAAATATTATTCTTCATGATGAAATACTGAGTGTTTTCTGTCTGAGTTAAGTAACAAGATGAGGGTGCCCATTATCACCACATTTATTTAGCAATGGACTGGATGTTCTAGACAGTAAAATAAACAAGAGCATAAATAAAAGGTATAAATAATGGAAAGGAAGAAATAAAACTGTTATTGTTTGCAAATTGATAATGTACAAAGAAAAGCTAAAGCCACAGATAAAAATATACCATTTGCCATAGCAGGAAAAAAAGTCAAAGACCTAGGATTATATTTACTGAAAATGATGAAGCAAAAAACAAAAATAAATAAAATAAAATACTGAATTAAAAACTAAACTAAATAAAAACACTAGATTTGATATTCTAAAAATGCCATTGGTTAAAACTCCAACCCAAATCACAAGACATGTGGATTTGTTCTACTACATAGCATGACTGATAAAGCTATTGACAGAATAACTAAAACAGTATGATATTGGGTAGCATAAAGAGAATGTAGAAAGAAACAACTATCTAGAAGACATTTGCTATACATATAATAATAAAGAACTCATATCCAAATTATGTAAAAACTATGTAAATAATCCCTATAAATCAATAAGAAAAATAAAAACCAATTAAAGAGGTGGAAAAGACTTGAATAAGCACTTTACTAAAGGTATTTCATAAAAGGCCAATAAACATATGAAGAGGTATTCTACCTTATTTGTCATCAAGGAAATGGAGAGTAAAATTACAATGGGTTACAACTATATATCTATATATACTACCAACTACATTAAAAAAATAGGTACTGTCAATTCTAAACATGATGAGAACACAGAGCAATGGGCACTCGTATACCTTGTTGACAAATTGCACAATCACTGTCTGGCATTTTCTACTTAACGCTGAATACACACACACGCACACACACACACACACACACACACACGCACTATGATCCAGGCTTTCCACACATGGCATATATCCAGCACCAATGTACGCTCATAGGCACTAAGAGATATATATTGGAATGTTCAGATCAATATTATACGATAGTGAAAAACCAGAGGCATTCAACTGTCCCTAAATTGTAGGTATTCATATGGTTCAACACTATACAAGAAAAAGATAAATGGAGACACTTCCAACACTCAAAAGTGTGGATGAATCTCACATGCATAATATTGGGCAAGAAAAGTCATACCAAAAAGTTCTGGGTGGTTTACTACATAAAATACAAAACCAAGTAAAAATAATTCATAGTGTAGAAGTTAAGATAGTGGTTGCACTTGAAGAGAAAGGATGGGTTACTGACCGGGTGGGGCATGAGGTGAGTTTCTGGAATGTTGACCATGGTCTTTTTCTTGACAAGGCAGTGTTTACACAGATCTTCACTTTGTAATAATTAATCAAGCTGTACACTTACTTTTTGCACTCTTCTGATTATTGTACTTACTTTAATAAACATTTAAAATAAAATTAATTCACATCAGAGCTATTGCAGCCCTTTATCCACCCAACAAGTGTTTGTTGATCACTACTACAATCCAAGTATTCTGTTAGACATTGGAAATACAGAGATGAATAAAACAAAGTCCCTCCCCTCAGAGAGCTCTAGTAAACATGAAAAACAAAAGCATTCATTAAAAATGTAGTATAGAATTTGCTAAAATGAAGCTGGTTAGAATTTTGCTGCACAAAGTGTGTTTCATGAAATTTGAACATCAAAACACAAGATAGTAATGGTTTATAACCAGTTGAGTAAAATAGGAATACATGAGTCAATGCTGATAATACTAGTAGAAATGAACAAATGTATAAACAAGTTGGGGACAAGGAAACGGTGTTCCTTATAGTAGTAGAAGGTAAACTGATAAACGCAGAAATAATAATAAAGCTAGAAAAATCACCATTAGGCAAACATCATGGTAATAACTGACTCAGGCATAATCATTAATAGATGTTAAAACAGTGGGTGAAAGTTTGATAAAAAATAGAATATTTCCACAGTCTCAAAATATCTCCTCACAAAACGACTAATTTAAAAGAGGTGTGTAGTAACTTTACAGTGAAGAAAACTGGTTGACAACTTCTCAAAAATTTATAAAAAGCAACATCATTCTGCTGAACTGTTCTAGGTTAAAAGAGACTAAGGAGACCTGAAAACTAAATGCAGTGTGGATTGGACCCTGGACCAGAATTATTTTTTTCTATAAAGGACAATATTGGGATAGTGAGTTTAAAACCCTCTTTAAAAAAGTCCATTAGCATTTATCTTCAAATGTATTTCAATATAAATTCACAGGGATTTCACTTTGTAGTGGATGTCTGTTGCTTTTTTAAAAAAATTTTTTCCCCAAGCATTCCTTCCTCTTTCATCTGCTAAAGAAATCCTCCATCTACTGGAGAAACACCGCTGTCACTCCAGGTGGTTCTGGGGAAATGACTATTCACAGTACTATGCCCTAGACAAGGGCGAGCATGTGAGCCAAAGGAGACAAATTTGGGTCATCTGCCTTAATTATCCAATCTTGAATGAAAGTGGAAAGGAAACTCTCCCTTTCCTCATTTAATTTTGAAATAGCAGTTTCAGCAACTTTCTTAAATAGAACATAGAAAAAATATCATGAGAACCAGCAGGAAAAAAATATGTTGTAAATCTTGGTGTATGTTATAGAAAAATGTCCAGAGTAAAACATTAAATGAAAAAGGATTAACTTCAGGATAATCTACTTTGCTGAATCCATTTATATTAAAAAAATGTTTCTATGTGGGTACATATATTTTTGTTTATATAGAAACAGGTCTAAAAGGATATAAGTATAAAACAAAACTTCTAAGATCGGGAAAGAAAGAAAAAAGAAAATCACACTTTCATTTTCTAAAACCCTGTAGTGTTTGAAATATTTACAACTATTTTGTAAATAAGGCAAATGCAATAAAAGCAAGGTTTTTTGTTGTTCATTTCTGTCTCTATGAAATGTACAAATTTCCTTTTAATGCTAGGTGTCTTATGCCTTTAAATTTCCTGGATTTTTTGTTTTGTTTGTTTTCTGGGCTGTGGTAGAGCTTCTGGGCTTTATTTGTCTTTCTAGACAGCTGGCACTGTACTAAGGTGATGCTGGAAGTAAGAACTATCTGGTCCCACAATCCCTGGAGTCAATTACGGAACACTTGGACAAGATTCAAGCCGAAGAATGCATGATGACTACATCATGCCCATGTACAATCCATGTGTCTTTGTCTAACTATGAACCACAGTAGGTGGCTCCAAAACCCAATGCAGAAAGTAGGATAGGGTGACTGATGTGACAACTGGTTATAATATAACAGAGACCTGACATAAATAAGAGGAGAGATATTTTTAATATGATGAAAACAGTGAGGTAGTATTAAGGTATAAGAGCAATTAAAAATAAAATGGTGCATTTTAATTAATATATTATTGGAGATAAATTCAGATAAAACATTAAAACTGTTACTTTTGTCCTAAGTAATTCCTGCCAGGATGGCCTTGAATTTCTGTATATTTGGATAATGCTTGAATATCTTCTTTCTTGAGTAGAAAACTTTTTTTGTAGACTTTTCTTCCAGAATTTGAGCCCATTTATAGCAGTCCTTAAATATGGCTATAGGTAGGCACAGTGACTGCTGAAAATGTTTCCCCCTCTGGGAAACACAATAGGTATTTGTGATGTTTGGCATAAGGCAGGAAGGAGTGGCCACTGTCTGTCTGTTATATTAAAGTTGGAAATATGACCTCACCAAACATTGGGGTTTCCTCATGAGGTTACTTCTGTTAAACACTTGTCCTCCCTCTCAAATGGATGCAAATGGATGTAGTTTCACTAAGAATTGTATTTGGATAAAGTTAAATTTGATGAGAGGATACCTGGAAAGTTAATATAACTTTGGGGCTAATAAAATCATTTGGAACAGCTCTCTGTTTCAAGTTAGTCCTAAATATAATCTAATTTCTGATGTTACACAACTGATAAAGTTTCCTAATCCAATGGTATGCTGATGATGGCTCTCATTGACTACTAAAAGACAATTATTCAATTTTCAGGAATTTTGAGAGCTGATTCACCTCACATTTGTAGCTAGAAATTGGCCCTGATGTGAATAAGTATACCATAGGAATTTACAAATGCTACAAATCAGGGCTCCTCCCCCAACCACCAGACAGCTATGAAACATTTCCCAAAACACTACTGTTTAATAGCCTGCTAGTTAAATGGTCTTTGTTTTGATTTACATCATCACTAAGACCACATGGACCATTACTCTAAGACAGAATTTGTGCAGAAGACATAGAAGCAGGAAAAAAAAAAAAAGAAAACAAACTAGGGAGAACAATGTCAGGGAGTTGAGGGTCAGCAGAAAGTATTAAGAGGAATAAACCACGTGAAATGCCTGAAAAGCCCAGATAAGACTGTGGTTGAGACAAATCCACTGAAGTTTATAACTAACAGTTCATTAATTTTTGTGCAATAGTGGAAAGAAAAAAGTTTGCAGTGGAGGGGGACCTTCAAGATGGTGGAGGTGTAAGATGTGGAGATCACCTTCCTCCACATAAATACATCAAAAATACGTCAACATGAGGAACAACTCCTACAAAACACCTACTGAACGCTGGCAGAAGACCTCAGGCTTCCCAAAAGGCAAGAAACTCCCCACGTACCTGGGTAGGGCAAAAGAAAAAAGAAACAACAGAGACAAAAGAATAGGGACGGGACCTGCACCAGTGGGAGAGAGCCGTGAAGGAGGAAAGGTTTCCACGCACTAGGAAGCCCCTTCGCGGGCGGAGACTGCGGGTGGCGGAGGTGGGAAGCTTCGGAGCCACTGAGGAGAGCGCAGCCACAGGGGTGCGGAGGGCAAAGCGGAGAGATTCCCGCACAGAGGATCGGCGCCGAGCAACACTCACCAGCCCGAGAGGCTTGTCTGCTCACCCGCCAGGGCGGGCGGGGACTGGGAGCTGAGGCTCGGGCTTCGGAGGTCAGATCCCAGGGAGAGGACTGAGGTTGGCTGCTGGAACACAGCCTGAAGGGGGCTAGCGCGCCATAGCTAGCCGGGAGGGAGTCTGGGAAAAAGTCTGGAACTGCCTAAGAGGCAAAAGACCATTGTTTTGGGCTGCATGAGGAGAGGGGATTCAGAGCACCGCCTAAATGAGCTTCACAGATGGGCGCTAGCCATGGCTATCAGCTCAGACCCCAGAGACCGGCATGAAACGCTAATGCTTCTGCTAAAACCACCAAGAATCCTGTGTGCAAGCACAGGTCACTATCCACACCCACCCCACCCCTCAGGAGCCAGTACAGCCCGCCACTACCAGGGTCCCGTGACCAAGGGACAACCTCCCTGAGAGAACACAAGGCACTCCCCAGGCTGTCCCAATGACATGCCAGCCTCTGCCACCACAGGCTCACCCCACATTCCGTACCCCTCCCTCGCCCCGACCTGAGTAAGCCAGAGCCCCCGAATCAGCTGCTCCTTTAACCCAGTCCTGTCTGGGCGGGGAACAGAGGCCCTCAGGTGACCTACACTCAGAGGCGGGGCCAAATCCAAAGTTGAACCCCAGGAGCTGTGCAAACAAAGAAGAGAAAGGGAAATTTCTCCCTGCAGCCTCAGGAGCAGCAGATTAAATACCCACAATCAATCTGATGTACCCTGCATCTGTGAAATACCTGAATAGACAACAAATCATCCCAAAATTGTGGCAGAGGACTTTGGAGCAACTGTAGACTTGGGGTTTGATGTCTGTGACTGCTTTGCTACTGATATTTATGTTTATCTTAGTTTAGTGTTTAGCACTTGTTATCACTGGTGGATTTGTTAATTGGTTTGACTGTGCTCTTCTTTTTTTTTATTATTATATATATATATTTTTAAAATATTTTTTTCTTTTTCTTTTTTTATCTTTCTTTTTTTCTCCCTTTTCTTCTCAGCTGTGTGCCTGACAGGGACTTGGTGCTCCAGCCTGGTGTCAGGCCTGAGCCCCAGAGGTGGGAGAGCTGAGATCAGGACATGGGACAACCAGAGACCTCCTGGCCCCACATAATATCAATCAGCTAGAGCTCTCCCAGAGATCTCTATCTCAACACTAAGACCCAGCTCCACCCAACAGCCAGCAAACTCCAGTGCTGGATGCCCATGCCAAACAACTACTAAGACAGGAACAAAACCCCACCCATTAGCAGAGAGGCTGCCTAAAATCATAATAAGTTCACAGACACCCCAAAACACACCACCCAATGCAGCTCTGCCCACCAGAAAAACAAGATCCAACCGCACCCACCGGAACATAGGCAACAGTCCACTCCACCAGGAAGCCTACACAAGCCACTAAAACAATCTTACCCACTGGGGACAGGCACCAAAAACAATGGGAATTACGAACCTGCAGCCTGCGAAAAGGAGACCCCAAACACAGAAAGTTAAGCAAAATGAAAAGACAGATAAATATGCAGCAGATGAAGGAATAAGGTAAAAACCCACCAGACCAAACAAATGAAGAGGAAATAGGGAGTCTAACTGAAAAAGAATGCAGAGTAATGATAGTAAAGATGATCTAAAATCTTGGAAATAGAATGGAGAAAATACAAGAAACATTTAACGAGGACCTAGACGAACTAAAGAGCAAACAAACGATGAACAATACAATAACTGAAATGAAAACGACACTAGAAGGAATCAATAGCAGAATAACTGAGGCAGAAGAACAGATAAGTGACCTGGAAGATAAAAATAGTAGAAATAACTACTGCAGAGCAGAATAAAGAAAAAAGAATGGAAAGAATTGAGGACAGTCTTAGAGACCTCTGGGACAACATTAAATGCACCAACATTTGAATTATAGGGGTCTCAGAAGACGAAGAGAAAAAGAAAGTGTCTGAAAAAATATTTGAAGAGCTTATAGTTGAAAACTTCCCTACCATGGGAAAGGAAACAGTCAATCAAGTCCAGGAAGCACAGAGAGTCCCATACAGGATAAATCCAAGGTGAAACATGCCAAGACACATATTACTCAAACTATCAAAAATTAAAAACAAAGAAAAAATATTAAAAGCAGCAAGGGAAGAACAACAAATAACAAACAAGGGAATCCCCATAAAGTAAACAGCTGATATTTCAGCAGAAACTCTGCATGCCCGAAGGGAGTGGCAGGACATATTTAAAGTGATGAAAGGGAAAAACCTATAGCCAAGATTACTCTATCCAGAAAGGATCTCATTCAGATTCGATGGAGAAATTAAAACCTGTACAGACAAGCAAAAGCTAAGAGAATTCAGCACCACCAAACCAGCTTTACAACAAATGCTAAAGGAACTTCTCTAGGCAGGAAACACAAGAGAAGGAAAAGACCTACAATAACAAACCCAAAACAATTAAGAAAATGGGAATAGGAACATACATATCGATAATTACCTTAAATGTAAATGGATGAAATGCTCCCACCAAGAGACATAGACTGGCTGAATGGATACAAAAAACAAGACCCATATATATATATTGTCCACAAGAGATCCACTTCAGACCTAGGGACACCTACAGATGGAAAGTGAGGGGATGGAAAAAGATATTCCATGCAAATGGAAATCAAAAGAAAGCTGGAGTAGCAATTCTCATATCAGATAAAATAGACTTTAAAATAAAGACTATTACAAGAGACAAAGAAGGACACTACATAATGATCACGGGATCAATAAAGAAGAAGATATAACAATTGTAAATACTGATGCACCCAACATAGGAGCACCTCAATACATAAGGCAAATGCTAACAGCCATAAAAGGGGAAATCGACAGTAACACAATCATAGTAGGGGACTTTAATACCCCACTTTCACCAATGGACAGATCATCCAAAATGAAAATAAATAGGGAAACACAAGCTTTAAATGACACATTAAACAGGATGGACTTAATTGATATTTATAGGACATTCCATCCAAAAACAACAGAATACATTTTCTTCTCAAGTGCTCATGGAACATTCTCCAGGATAGATGACATCTTTGATCACAAATCAAGCCTTGGTAAATTTACGAAAATGAAAATCGTTTCAAATATCTTTTCCAACCACAACGCTTTGAGACTAGATATCAATTACAGGAAAAAAAATATGTAAAGAATACAAACACATGGAGGCTAAACAATACACTACTAAACCAAGAGGTCACTGAAGAAATCAAAGAGGAAATCAAAAAATACCTAGGAAAAAATGACAATGAAAACACGACAACCCAAAACCTATGGGATGCAGCAAAGCAGTTCTAAGAGGGAAGTTTATTGCAATACAATCCTACCTCAAGAAAAAAGAAAAATCTCATATAAACAGCCTAACCTTACACCTAAAGCAATTAGAGAAAGAAGAACAAAAAAAAAAAAACCCAAAGGTAGCAGAAGGAAAGAAATCATAAAGATCAGATCAGAAATAAATGAAAAAAATGAAGGGAAACAATAGCAAAGATCAATAAAACTACAAGCTGGTTCTTTGAGAAGATAAACAAAGTTGATAAACCATTAGCCAGACTCATCAAGTAAAAAAGGGGGAAGACTCAAATCAACAGAATTAGTAATGAAAAATGAGAAGTAACAACTGACACTGCAGAAATACAAAGGATCATGAGAGATTAATACAAGCAATTATGCCAATAACATGGACAACCTGGAAGAAATGGACAAATTCTTAGAAAAGCACAACCTTCTGAGACTGAGCCAGGAAGAAATAGAAAATATAAACAGACCAATCACAAGCACTGAAATTGAAACTGTGATTAAAAATCTGCCAACAAACAAAAGCCCAGGACCAGATAGCTTCACAGGTGAATTCTATCAAACATTTACAGAAGAGCTAACACTTATCCTTCTCAAACTTTTCCAAAATATAGCAGAGGGAGGAACACTCCCAAACTCATTCTATGAGGCCACCATCACCCTGATACCAAAACCAAACAAAGATGTCTCAAAAAAAGGAAACCACAGGCCAATATCACTGATGAACATAGATGCAAAAATCCTCAAGAAAATACTAGCAAACAGAATCCAACACCACATTAGAAGGATCATACACCATGATTGAGTGGGGTTTATCCGAGGGTGTGTGTGATCAAAGGAATGGATTTCACTTTGTTGTTTTGTTTCATTTCGTTTTTAACATAGCCCAGCCCTACTAGGCTGAGGAAAAGAGCCAAAAGAGAGTGAATGAATCTATGATGGAAAAAGTACTTGTTAGAGCAAAGCCTCTGTGAGGCCAACAGGGGATGAAGTAGAGAGCATCATCTGATCAGCAGACAGGAAATAAAGAATGAGTAACATGCACAATCAGATAGTTTGTTTGGAAGCAAATGTCGAGAGAGTGTGTGTGTAATGGTTTTTTTCTTGAAGAGGAGGTGACACATTCTGCTGACCTCATCCAAATGTGGCACGGACTGGGTGATACTTGGAGAGAGCGGAAAACATTTGGAACAGCCCCTGAGGTTGCTGAGTGACGACACTGCCTAAGGAACAGCTGAAGTAATGAGAAGATCATGTTCCTGCTCTTGTATTGCCCTTGGTTGCTTCTCCTCCAATTTATTCTTCAGCTCGCTTAACAAGGTGATGTTTGAAATAGAAGACTCACAATGTCACCTCTTAGGATAAAAATATTATATTTATAAGATAAAGTTAAACTTTCTTCAAGTGTACCTCTAACCTATTTTACTTCTTTCATTTCCCCCCACTCCTTGCTGACACTCTAAACTCTAATCACCCTGGCTGGCTTGTTCTTTGACCAATCATCCTGGCTCTTTCATTTCATTTCCAGTTGAAATATCCCTTTTCCATTCTCCTCCTGCCTAACATTCTCAACTTTCAAGTTTTAGCTTAAATGTTCTGATCTCCACAAGGTCTTCACTGACATTCCTGAGCATAAATTGCTATCTCCTTTATCTTCTAATAACACTCTGTATAAGACCTCTTGTAGTGACCTTGCAAGACTGCATAGTAATTTGTTTCCATATTTGTGTTTCCTTCTCAATTTTGGGTATGTGTCTTATGCACCTTTTTATCACAATACCTACTGTAGGCTGTACCACAGTGTTTACCATGTGGGATATACAAAAGAAACATATGTGTAATACATTTAAGAATGAATAAATAAATGAAGAGTTGCACACAGTAGTAGAGCCCTAGCAGAAGAATCAGAATTATAAATAGCAGCATCACCAACTATAAATAACATTAGTTAACTGAAGGTGGAAAAATGATTAGCATATGTACTGCACAAGCAGAATCTTTAGAAATATATTTTCTGCAAGTTGTATAATTCCATTTATCTATTTACTAATTATTGTACCACACAGACAACAGGATTAATGGCATCTGTCTCTTTTTTGTTTCCAGGGAAATGGTATGATTAAATTGGTTAAAATTATGGGCTAAATTTCTCAGGCTCTATCAAATGTGTCTCTGTCACTGAATTCCTGTAGGACCTTGAGCATGTCACTAAGGCTTTCTGTACCTTGGATTTTATCTATAAAGTGCAACTAGTAAAAATGATATGCACTTCAATTAACAGTGAAAATAAAATACACATATAAAGTACTTAGATAAGGTACTTTGCACATGTGTTCATTAAATGTAAGCTATTATAATTAGCCATTAATAACTAGGAAAGGGCTCAGGAATAGCTAGAAGACTCAGTAACAGAGTTGGACAAGTTCAGTGCCATGGTGTTCAAAATGTGTTCAATAAATGGTTCAGAAAACAAAAGTTTGAAATGTTGGTATACCAGGGAAGCACACTTCCCATGGTTCTTCATCCTATTATTTCGGTGTTAGCTCATTGAGGGAAAGTGCTATGTATTATTTAAATTTCTCTCTCCAGCACAATGTGCTTAGTACAATGCATAATGGATAATACATAATCAAGGAATATCTATTAAATGCATGAATTGATAGGTTAAAATCACACATTCAGTATCTAAATTTTGACCATGTATTTATAGAAAATGATTCTCTTTGTTTAATGAGTGGATCCCTAACTGTGGTCAGTAGTAGTTTCACAAAGAGAGGCTATTTGCTATATTAGCTACAAGAAGAAAATCTACAAACAATAAATGCTGGAGTGGGTGTGCAGAAAAGGGAACCCACTTGCACTGTTGGTGGGAATGTAAATTGATACAGCCACTATGGAGAACAGTATGGAGGTTCCTTAAAAATCTAAAAATAGAATTACCATATGACCCAGCAATCCCACTACTGGGCATATACCCAGAGAAAACTATAATTCAAAAAGACACATGCAGCCCAATGTTCACTACAGCACTGTTTACAATAGCCAGGTCATGGAAGCAACCTAAATGTCCATTGACAGACGAATGGATAAAGAAGATGTGGTACATATATACAATGGAATATTACTCAGCCATGAAAAGGAACAAAACTGAGCCATTTGTAGAGACATGGATGGACCTAGAGACTGTCATACAGAGTGAAGTCAGAAAGAGAAAAACAAATATCGTATATTAATGCATATTTGTGGAATCTAGAAAAATGGTGCAGATGAACCAGTTTGCAAGGCAGAAAGAGACACAGATGTAGAGAACAAACATATGGATGCCAAGGGGGGAAAGGGGGGGGTGGGATGAATTGGGAGATTGGGATTAACATATATACAGTAATATGTATAAAATAGATAACTAATGAGAACCTGCTGTATAGTACAGGAAACTCTACTTCATTTCGCTGTACAGTAGAAACGAACACAACATTGTAAAACTACTATACCGCAACTGAAAAAAAGAAAAAGAAGAACCAGGTAAGACAGAGAGTGCCTTAATGCACACATGCCATGTTCCTCTCCTTAAAAAACTACTGAGATTTGACTTTTTAATTATGATAAATAAAATTTTCAATTTCTGTGCTAACACAACAATCTCAGTCAGATACATTCATGGAGGGCAAATGCCCTTAGAGCACAAAATTAACTGTCGGGAAATGCCTAGCTATCAGGGTAATAAAGGGGGAGACAGAAAATGTTACAGGTTGATTTCTAAAATACCGCTAAAAGAAAATAATTATTGAGACTTTTCTAAGTTGTATCTACAAGATTTCTGTACGCTAAAAAAGAAAGTCTACAGTGATAAATAATTTCATAAAATACATTTATATGTGGGGTTATATCCTAAGAGGTAGAATAGTTTTTTGGTAAAACCACCTGTTTTATTGAACTCTTTGTGTTGTTACAGGTAAATCAAAAATTTATTTTAGGCAGTAGGTCTAGTTAAACATTTATAGAAATGTTTACTCAGCTTGCTAACAGTACTCATCAAGAGCTTTCTTAGTGGAGAAAATCCCTTTGGAGCTAAATTTTTCAAAGTGGAAATGTGCATGGGATGCTAAGTGGTTAAAACATTTAGCTGTATCTTAACAGACAAAAAACACACTTGTATCTAGGACACCCTTGCACAACTGTACAAATGAACATTGTCCTCGTGTTGCTTTAGGCTTGGAATAGAAAGGATAATATAAGGAAAAGTTATGTCAACCTAAAGGGTAGCTAGATAAATCCAGTGGTATTAAAATATCATACACTCCAAATTGCCAAACAGTAAGGCTCATTATCTACTTCAAAATATACTGTCTCATCACTCTACTGCTCAAAAACCTCCCATGTCTCCTGGTTTATTACAGAATAAATCTATAATCAGCATGATATTCAAGGCCTTCACAATCTGTCCCTAATACTGTGTGTGAATTATATCCTACTATATAACTTTACTCACCCTACATTTAAGCCAAATCAACTTTATTACTTTCAGTCATGCCTTTGCTTACCCTGCCATCTCCTTCTGGACTACACTTTCTGCAAAATTTTGCCCATCAAAATCCCATTCATTTTAAGAGTGTCAGCTGAAATGTGTTTTCGTCTATGAACCTTTCAAGATCACTGGGTTTAAATGCACACTTTTTTTGAACTTTGATAGAATTTTATCTGTCTTTCACCTGGAGCATTTAATTAATTCATGTCTAGAGTGAAGGATCCTTGCAGACAGACAGTTCATAAGACAGATACTTGATGAGTGTATGCTATTTGTGAAACATTGTTTTATTGAATGGAAATGTGAAGATTCCAAAGGCACTTAATGCAAAATCTACATGATAATTAGGCTCTCAGGCACAAATCAATCCCCTTTGATTATCTCCGTTAAAACACCAACAACCCAGAAGCAATCAAAAGGAAACTGCCTCATCTTCCCATACAAAAACTACACATCAACAATATACTCATATTGTACATTTATTCATTATTACTTCCCTTCAAATACACCGATTTCCACAAAGACCAAACTCTTCTCTTGAGTTCTGGATTCTGGATTTTCTTCAAAGACATAATTTTAAGAGTTAATTCTTTTTCTTACATTCACAATTTTTGTCTCTCTCCACCAGGTCATAGCACACAAATGTGTTCTAGTGTGTCCTTGTCATAAAACAAACAAACAAAAACTCACTTTATCCTGGAGTAGTCACTTTACTCCTTTGTGCCTTAGCTTCCCTTCAGGCAAAATGAAGATGATAATAGTGTACACACTATATGGTTGTCATGGATCAAACAGGTGTTCTAAAAGAGTGTAAACTGCTTAGAATATTGATTGATTCAGAATAAGGATACAATAAATCATAGGTGTTGCTGTTACTTTTGTTATCATTACTACCATAGCTATTCTGTCTCCTATTCTACCTGACACCTAAACACTGTTGTTCCTTCAGGATCCAGAGCCTTCTTTGAGCTTCTCTATTCTTATTTATCTACATTCTTACCCAAGTAATCTCACCATTACCCAGGGTTTTAAATAATTTCTGTGTGTAAATTATATGTGTGTAGTTCTGACTTCCAGTCTGAGTTCCAGACCCTTATGTCTACTTGTTTCTTGACATCTACATTTAGATGTTTACTAAGTATCTCAAATATACCATATCCAAAATGGAAGCCTGATTTAACCCAACAAATCTGTTCCCCACAACCCCATCTTCCCCACCTCCGGTGCTAAAAAGTTATCTTGAGTCATTATTGTATTATTACCTTTCCCATGCCCCATGATTCAATTCAATGCCAAATCCTAACAATCTACACACAAATAAATACATCCTGAATTTATACACTTGTCTTTATGTCTATTGTTACTTTCCTAAACCGAGATGCCATTATATTGTGCCTGAAATACTGTTATTTCCTACCAAATAGTCTTTCTTGCTATCTACATTGGTATTCCGCTCACTGTGAGTGAGAATAGAGCCGAGCACAATTGCCTTCAAAGTAGTACTTGTCATATAAATTAATGAAGGCAGTTGAGTTAAAAACTTTAAATTCATTCTGTTGAATTTTTTAAAATATTTACTTAAAATCATCTCCATTCTCAAATTGGGAGATAGCAAGTTCAAGAATGCTATGACATTGGCTTTATAAATAAATCAGCTTCTTTATCCATATTAATTTCAGATCTTTTTTCTAAGACTAACACTAAGCTTGTATTAAGGTAGTTCCTGTAAATAAAGAGACATATTAACATTTGTTAATTACCCCACAAGAAATAGTCTGATGAAAAGAAAATGCAATAGCGATTTCAGTAGCAAAAAATAAAAGCAAGTAATTTTCTTTTGAAGCATTTTACTGGAAAGTGACTAGAGTATAAGATCAGACAGAGGAGTCATGGTACTTATCCCAATATGATAATTCATTGGTGACATTAAAAACCTGCAAAGAGTTTCATGGTGTGGTCAAGTACTTGCCAAAGAAGCAACAATCTCTAAAAGAATGTTAGCATAGAAGTTTTTCGAAACCTGTGAGATAAGAAGAATAGAGTTTTGACAAGGGGCTTAGAACTAAATCGGGAAAGTTAGTGTGAAGGCAAAAACTGATTTTCAAAAAGGACAAAGTAACTATTCATCTCAGGTAAAAGTATGTCAAAAGGAAGGGTAGGAGATACGGGAGAAAGAATTTTTTACATCAGTACATGGTATCTGAAAGTCTAGATGCCTTTCAAAATCAGCTGTACATATTTTTAAGTTGTTTGAATTAAAGTTAGGAAACAAATTTAATTGTGAATTACCTGGGAACTAATGAAAAGAAGCCAAGGAAAGGAAAGGAAAATTTATATGACTTACATGTAAAGGAAAATTTACATGACATGCTGAAAATTCATTTGTCATAGATTATTAATAATTTTGCATTAATGTTGATGACAGTGATGGATTAGAAAGTTGTCTTCCTTTAAATATGCATCTTTGATTCAGAATGTAAAAATATTTAAAAAAGTAGATACTTTTGATTACGATATCATTTATCAACTCCTGGGAGTGAATTAACATGATTTCATCTTGCTCATAGATAGGGGTACCTTTGAGTAGGATTACATTAACAATAATAAGTAAGGGGAATGTTGAAAGCTGTGTATTGATCATTATGATTTATAGTAAATGGCAATTTAGGGGAGTATAGATGGAGCCACAATTTGCACTAGAAAAGAAATGTAATGTGGGCAAAGCTGGAAAGAGAAGATGTTATGATTGCTACAGTGGTTCTCTTCCTTTTCCTGCATTAAATTACAGCAATGCTGACAAGAATTGCCACTGCCAGAGAATGGGGATCAAGTTAGGCATTAGTTTTTAAGTGAGCATTGGATCATTAATAAAACATCCCAATTTCTAACTTTCCTCAAGTGCAACAGACCCATCAATTTTGGTTTATTAAGTATGTGGAAAGGCCTGAGACTGTCAAATACTTGGACTTAAATTTGTAATTCTAATAAACTACCCATGTAATGTAAATTGATGTTTTCTAATCAACTTCACTATGGCATTTGGTACTTTAAGCCACCCAATCTGTTTATGAAAATTAAACTAAAAATTACATTTACAGTATTTTTATTAAATAACCCTTGTGAACAGCTTTGGAAAATGAAATAACTGCCATAAGTTTCCATGTTAAACAGCTGTACCTGTTTAATTTAAATTCATTTACGTAAACATTACCTTTATACATGTTTTTAATTTTTCACGAAATTATGTTTCCATATTGGGGAACCTTTGCATAAGTGTTTTATGCAAAAATCTAAACACCATATGTAACATAATCAAAAGCCCAACTTTTTACTCTTTGGCTCTTATATTTAAAAAGCTATTTGGCTTTAGGTTCAGTGTATTTATCATATATCTGCAATCACATTTAAAATATTTTCCATATAAACTGAGTAGTACGTTTTACAGAATGTAATTTATATGTTAGGATTCTAAACCTGTTTTGAAAAGTCTCTGATAAGAACTGTTCTCTAATTTTATTGTTTTACACAATTTATACTCTGTGTATTCAGGTGCTGTCTTCACAGTTTAATTACAAGCAGTAGGTATACCTACATTATTATAACATTTCCTTGGAGTAGGAAATATGGTGTACCACAATATCATTACTGTGAAATAGCTCATCTTTTTGAATTTACATGAAGCATATTTGAGCAAGAAAGGCAAGCTTTTATGGTCCACAGCTTTCGACAATGTATTTATTATTACTAAGTCTGTTGGCAAAAATGAGGGACACTTTTCTCCTCCCTTCCAAGTATACCCCCGTCCTCCACCCAACTGTTTACCGTAAAGACAGGTAAGATGTTTTCGTCCAGTGTTACTTCAGTAACACTTATTTTTCCTGAAATACTAAAATAACACTTAAAGAGTAATGGTCATAAATTGTTTTTCCTAGGTATAACTTTCAGGAAGTGGGTTTAGATAGAGACAGGGGGCAGTGTACAGATCAGAGGAGGTTCCATAAAAGTGGACTGCAAAAATAATGGCTAACTGATGATCCTATAACAGACTGAGGTGATACGAAAAAGATAACGAAATTACTCACTGAAATTAATCCAGTGAAGAAAGAAATGAAATAGCTGTATCATGGAGAAATTGTTATTCCTTTTAATATGCTGTTTAACTCTACTTCTCTTTTTGTTTCTACTTAATTAGAATTAAGGCTTTTGTGTGGTACTTAATCCTATAACATGTGTAGCACTAAGAGACTGTAATATGACCTGGTAGTAATAATAAGTGAGAGATTTCAATATGGAGCCTTAAGTGCAGGTGCTTTGAAAGTGACAATATTTTTCTTCAATGCAAACATCTTTAAGCAAGACCACTCTTCCGTTCTGAAGTAGATTTGTATGACTGGATTTATCTATTCAGCACCTTAACCCCGTCCTCATTCTAACCATCACTTTTATTAATCACTCATTAATCACACCTTTAATAAGCACATAGTATGTGTGTATCATATATAGTACTTGAAAGATCAAGAGCTGAAGATCAAAACATAGGTAAATCATTGTTTCCGCTCTCATTCTTGAGAACTCACCATCTAATTTGGGGAAGCAGTGGAGGTATCAGTCATGTAACAAATAACTGCAAATTTAGAATGAAAAATGAAATATCTGTTCTTTAATAAAGTCTTTTTTTAACAAAGTTGACTAATCACTTGACCAACAAATATTCTCAAATCTCTTAATAGATTTTAATAACCACTTATCAATGAAAAATAAAAAAATTTAGCAGTGAGGAAGGAAGGGAAACTATTTTACAATTTATTAGCATATATATACCACTTCTCTTTGAGCCAAGACACGAACAAAGTAAATACACATCAACAGACACCCACTAAACAACTGAAAAGGATGAGAGCACGTAATTCCACCCAGAGGAGAGAGGGACATCTTCACAGAGATGGTGATGATTGAGGTGGTCCTGGGAAAATGAATAGGAGTTTATCACTCAGAATAAAGAGAGTGGAAGAACATGCAGAAAGAGAGGGAGATGTGAAGAAGCAGGTGAGCAAACCAGTGTTCACAAGGAGATCCACCTGTGGTTGTAGTGTAGCATCTGGAGATATCCAGAAGGGCCTTCTTTCTCACACTAAGCACACCTGATGTTCTCTTATAGGTGATAAGGATTTGTTGGAAATGCCTTAAGCAAAAAAATCATATCAGTATTTTAGAGGGAAACATTCATCATAAACAGAATACAGTTTGGGGAGAGGTAAAAATGGAGACCTGGAGATGGGTTAAGACACTCTGTCAATTACTAGCAGTGGGAATGTGGAAACATTATTTCACCTTGGTTTTCTCATCTGTGAAAGAGGGATAATAATTCAGAAGAAATAACATATATAAAACAAATAAAATAGAGTAAAAGCACCATCAATATTTTTTAATACAGCAATAGAAAGCAGTAATAGTGGTGACATAGCAAAAAAAAATTGATACTGAAGAGTCATCTTCAATGTTTAGATCAAGGAAAATAATTTCTTATGAATGATGTTAAGAGATCTTACAGAGCACTTAAAAAAAAAATTTCATGTTCAAGTATCCGTGGGGAGCCTTGGGTTAGCACAGCTAGGTAAATATATTTTCTGCGGGTATCACAGAATCTTTTTATATTAATGCATATTATGACTCCCCACAAGCAAAGATGGCGGTCAGAGTTTCCTAAGCTTAATTAAACAGTTTTTAAGGAGTACCAGGCTCACTTTTAAGAGAAAAATCTAGTATGATCTCAGGAAACTTATGAGTCTGAGGGAGTTGGAGGGAAAACAGTATAGGCCCCAAGAAAGGCTCTAGCTCTAAAGAAGAAGAATTATTCTTGAATCACTCTTGTCTGGATATACTTTTAAAAACATTTTTGTGAAGGTTGACTTTGAAGTTTAATATTGTGGTAGGCAGAAGAATGACAGCCACAGTGATGTCTAAGCCCTAGTCCCTGGAACCCATGAGTGTCTTCCCTCACATGGCAGAAGGAATCCTGCAGATTGAAGAAAAGTTATGGACCTTAAAATAGGTATTGATAGATTTTCCTTGATTATCTGAGACCAAGATAATCACTTGAGTCCTTAAAAGCAGAAGAGAAAGGCAGAGGGAGATCAGAGAGAGAGGCAATGACATGAGAAAAGGCAGGAGAGATGTGAAGCTGAAAGGGACTCGCGCTGCTGTTGCTGACTTTGAAAGATGGAGGAAACAGGCCACAAACCTCAAAATGTGGGTGGACTCTAGAAGCTAGGGATGGCTTTGGCTTGAGAGCCAGCAAGGAAATGGGGAGCGTGTTCCTACAACCTCAAGAAACTGAATTTTGCCAACATTATAAATCAAAGAGGAAAAGGAGTCTTCCCTAGATCCTCCAGAACGGAGCACAGCTTTGCAGACAACTTGATTTTACTCCGCTCAGCCTTCTACCTCTAGAAACATACACATAGAAAAGTACAGAAAACAGAAGTGTGCCACTTGACACACTTCCACATAATAAACACATTTATGTAACTAGAATCCAGATTAAGAAACAGACCACTTTCCCCAGTTATACCACTATCCTGATATCTAACATAATAGTCCTGTCTGGTTTTGAATTTTATGGATATGGAAAGATATAGTATGTATTCTTTTGTGACCTCTTTCCTTCAATATTGTGTTTATGAGATTCATCCATGTCCTTTCAGTCCACTCTCATTACTATACAGTATTACATTATCTGGATGTCATATACTTTATTTATGTATTCTATTGCTGCTGGGCACTTTTTCTAGATTTTGGTAATTTCAAATATTGCTATGATGGATATTCTTATACTTCTCTTTTTTTTAATATATGTAAACACTGTTGAGTTCATACTGAGGAGTGAAATTGCTGGATCATAAAGTATACGTGTATGTTTATGCACCCACATCTTTAGTAAGTACTTACAAATAGTTTTCCACCATTGTTGTACCAATTTATACACCACTAGTAGTGTTTGAATACAGTTTTGGTCTTGCTAGATTTCATGACTGCATAATTGCTTAGCCAGTAAACACTGAATGCCATAGTCATCTTTACATCTTACTAATCTTATCACAGTTATAGAAGGAGCTCTGAATTAGCTTTCAAATGCTGTTGGTTATCTTTCTGAAACAAATCCTTTAACAAACATTATGCTCTTGCAATTCAAGCTTTCTTATTAGTTTTAGCTCCTGATGCAGAGACAATGTCCCTGTGGTTCATTAGTCAACAGTAATTTGAACAAGTAGCTGGTAATAAAAGGCACTCAATACCTTAATTTCATATAAGAATGAATGAATTCATATATCTGTTTTCTTTTTTTAAAGAAATGATTTTTTAAAAAAGAATGTGGGAAAAATAAATAGTTTAGGGAAATATATTAGCAGTAGTTGGCTACATATAAATTTGTGAGCAATTTTTTATACTTTTCATAGTTTTGTATTTTTCAATTTTTCTATTAGTTGATAACTGATAAAATATTTGTTGCTAGTTGCATGCAATAACATCAGAATTTAAAACTACATTATATGAAACCGAATAGCCAAAACATATCTGAGAAAGAAGAACAAAGCTAGAGGTATCATGCCCCCTGACTTCATACTATACTACAAAGCTACAGTAATCAACACAGTATGGTACTGGCACAAAAACAGACACATAGACAAACAGAAAAGAATAAAGAGCCCAGAAATAAATGCACACACTTATGGTCAATTAATCTATAATAGAGGAGGCAGAATATACAATGGAGAAAAGACAGTCTCTTCAATAAGTGGTGCTGAGAAAACTGGACAGCTACATGTAAAAGAATGAAATTAGAACATTTTCTAACACCATATAAAAAATAAAATCAAAATTGATTAAACACCTAAATGTAAGACTGAAAACCATTAAAATCCTAAAAGAAAACACAGGCAGAACATTCTTTGACATAAATTATAGCAACATTTTTCTGGATCTGTCTCCTAAGGGAAAGGAAACAAAAGCAAAAGTAAACAAATGGGACCTAAGTAAACAAAAAAGCTTTTGCACAGCAAAGGGAGCATTGACAAACAAGAAAAGACAACCTACTGAATGGGAAAAAATATTTGCAAATGATATGACCCATAAGGTGTTAATACTGAAGATATATAAACAGCACATACAACTGAACATAAAAAAAATAACAAAGGGCCAAAGACCTGAATAGACATTTTTCCAAAGAAGACATACAGATGGCCAACAGGCACACAAAAGATGCTCAACATTGTTAATCATCAGAGAAATGCAAATTAAAACCACAATGAGATATTACCTCACACCTGTCAGGATGGCTATCATCAAAAAGACCACAAATAACAAATGTTGGTGAGGATGTGGAGAAAAGGAAACCCTCATACACTGTTGGTGGGAATGTAAATTGGTGCAGCCACTGTGGAAAACAGTATGGAATTTTCTCAAAAAACTAAAAATAGAACTACCATATGACCCAGCAATTTCACTCCTTGGTATTTATCTGAAAAAAGCATAGCCTATAATTCAAAAAGATACATACACCCCAAAGTTCATAGCAACATTATTTACAATTGCCAAGATGTGGAAGCAACTTAAGTGTCCATCTGTTGATGAATGGATAAAGAAGATATGGTGTATATACACAATGGAATACTACTCAAGACACAAAAAAGAATGACATTTTTCCATTTGCAACAACATGGATGGGCTTGGAGGAGATTACGCTAAGTGAAATAAGTCAAGCAGAGAAAGACAAATGCTGTATGATATCATTTATATGTGGAATCTAAAAAATACAACAAACTAGTGAATATAAGAAAAAAGAAACAGACTCACAGATATGGAGAACTAGTGGTTACCAGTAGGGAGTGGGGGGGAGGGGCAAAGTTAGGATAAGGGATTAAGAGGTCCAAACTACTATGTATAAAATAAATAAGCTACAAAGATACAACAAAGGGAATATAGCCAATGTTTTATAATAACTATAAATGGAGTATAACATTTAAAAATTGCGAATCACTAAGTTGTACACCTGAAACATAATATTGTTAATCAGCTATACCTCAGTTAAAAACTACATTATATGATATCCTTGACTAGAACTAGGTTCTTTCTTTACATTTCTGTATATCAGAATTCTGTGTCAGGTTTAGAATCACAGACCAATCTGCAGGTTACAAACAGATGTAGAATATTGGGAATGTAGAGAAAAAGAAGGAAAAAAAAGAAAATATAAACCTTATACATGAAGAATGCTCTAGTTTAACTATAACATGTAAAATATGTAAATATATATGCATATAGTGGGGAGATGATATATATTGTACATATTGTATGTGTATATAGTGTGTGTGTGTATATATATATATAGTGTAAATATATGTGATACGTGCAGATAATCAGTTAAACACATAAAATGATTTCTATTAAAAGACTGTTAAAGGTGTTTTATAATCTCCTTTAATTTTGTCATGTCCTTAAGTAATATTTTAAGTATTATGTATAATGACTGCCTATTAATCCATCTTCTAGCTTAACCATAATTGGATAACAATATTATTATTATCTATAAATGGTTTTTCCAAAGAGTTACTAAAAAATGCAATACTTCAGTGAACCTAAGAGTAGGTAAAATTTATGATCATCTGGGCTTCCCTGGTGGCGCAGTGGTTGAGAATCCGCCTGCCAATGCAGGGGACGCGGGTTCGAGCCCTGGTTTGGGAAGATCCCACATACTACAGAGCAACTGGGCCTGTGAGCCACAACTACTGAGCCTGCGAGTCTGGAGCCTGTGCTCCGCAACAAGAGAGGCCAAGATAGTGAGAGGTCCACGCACTGCGATGAAGAGTGGCCCCCGCTCGCCACAACTAGAGAAAGCCCTCGCACAGAAACGAAGACCCAACACAGCCATAACTAAATAAATACATTTATTAAAAAAAAAAAATTTATGATCATCCATTTTAAATTTCTTAGGATAAATTCCTACAAGTAGAATTTCTGTGTTAAAAGTTAAGTATGTGTTTAGACTTGATGCTTATTTCTAGCTTGCCCTTCATAAAGCCAAAGTCTTTTAATTTCACATTTTAAATGTGAAAAATAAACCATATTCAGATCCATTTCTCCTTAAACATAATTAATTTTATTTTAAAGAAGATTGCTAATTTTACCCTTTATATAACAATTCACTACCATTTAAAAAAGAAAGAATAAAAAAAGAGTTACATGTAGTGGAATCCTTGTGCTGGCTTGTATTAGTTTGCGAGAAACAACTAGGAAATTTTGAAAGGATTATTAACCTCTTAGTAGCTTGAAAGCAGACATGGTAGGGGTACCTACCTCAAAAATATTGGCAGGGCTTCCCTGGTGGCGCATTGGTTGAGAATCTGCCTGCCAATGCAGGGGACACGGGTTCGAGCCCTGGTCTGGGAAGATCCCACGTGCCGCGGAGCAGCTGGGCCCGTGAGCCACAATTACTGAGCCTGCGTGTCTGGAGCCTGTGCTCTGCAACAAGAGAGGCCACGATAGTGAGAGGCCCGCGCACCGTGATGAAGAGTGGCCCCCGCTCGCCACAACTAGAGAAAGCCCTCGCACAAAAACGAAGACCCAACACAGCCATAAAAACAAAACAAAACATAAACAAAAAACAAATACTAAAAATATATTTAAAAAAAAATATTGGCAAATGTTACAAATTAAGCTCTTTTTAAAAAAATTAATTAATTAATTAATTAATTTAATTTTTGGCTGTGTTGGGTCTTCGTTTCTGTGCGAGGGCTTTCTCTAGTTGCGGCAAGTGGGGGCCACTCCTCATCGCGTTGCGCGGGCCTCTCACTATCGCGGCCTCTCTTGTTGCAGAGCATAGGCTCCAGACGCGCAGGCTCAGTAGTTGTGGCTCACGGGCCTAGTTGCTCCGCGGCATGTGGGATCTTCCCAGACCAGGGCTCGAACCCGTGTCCCCTGCATTGGCAGGCAGATTCTCAACCACTGCGCCACCAGGGAAGCCCTAACCTCTACTTTTGTCTGACAGCCAAATTACCAGCATACCATGATTATGTGTAATCACTAGCAGGGTAGTTAAGCAGCAAAGGATATGATTTTGGTATCACTAAACTGTGCTTAAAAAATTAGAAATGATTTTTAATTTAATCAGGAACTTAAAATATGCCCATTTTGCCACATCAAAATCACTATGAATAAGCTGAATAAGGTCTGTGGATCTAACGTACAAAATGTGACTAGAGTTGACAACACTGTATTGTATAATTGAAACTTGCTAAAAGAGTAGAATTTAAATGCTATCATTAAAAAAATAGTCAAATGCATGAGCTGATGACTGTGTTAATTAGCTTGATGGGAAGAATCCTTTCACCATATATACATATATCAAATTACCACTTCATACGTTTTAAATATTTTACAATTTATTTGTCAATTGACAAAGCTGAAAAAAATGTATGCAGGTACTTAGTCCTTTCCCATAATAAACTGCAGTCATCATAATGATGGATGATGACAACTAAAAATTCTCCTTTACACGGCAAGTGAGCAAAATGGAAACGTTCTTTGAATTAATAAATCTGTATGAATTCTATTGTACCATGAGTAGAGGGAGAAACAGAAAAAAGTCATTGTGAATTATATGTTTTGAATATATTCATTAACTTGAGAGTTGAATTTTGACATTGTGAGAGTCCACATTACTCTAACTATTAGCATGGTCAAAACTCTTTCATGAGTTTGTCTATTTTCCCTCTATTATGAGTAAACTGTTCATCTGCATTGTTCTTTTAGCTATTGGCCCCTTTGTGTTTTTTATTACTTTGCATAAGCTATTTGTACAACAAAGACTATGAAGATTTCATCTTCACTTGCTACTTGTTGCAAATATCTTTCCATATCTGATTTTCCAAGTCATTAATTCATTTTTTATTGAGATATAATTGACATATAACATTGTATTAATTTTAGGTGTGCAACATAATGATTTGATATATGTATATATTGGAAACTGATTACCATAATAAGTTTAGTTAACATTCATCAATACATATAGTTAGGAAAAAATTTTTATGATAAGAACTTTTAAGATCTACTCTCTTAGCAACTTTGAAATATAGTCAGCCTCTGTATTTGCAGCAATTCAACCAACCATGGATTCAACCAACCAAAAATCAAAAATACTTCAAAAAATAATTCCAGAAAGTTCCAAAAAGGAAAACTTGAATTTGCCACATACTGGCAACTATTTACATAGCATTTACAATGTATTAGGGTATTATAAGTAATCTAGAGATGATTTAAAGTACACAGGAAGATGTGCATAGGTTATATGCAAATATTATACCATGTTTTATAAGGGACTTGAGCATTCACAGATTTTGGTATCTGCAGGTGTTCCTGGAACCAATTCCCTGAGGATAAATACTAAGGGACAAATGTTTACTTCTTCCTTTCCTATTTGAATACTTTTTATTTCCTTTTCTTTTCTAATTGCTCAGGCTAGAAATTCCAGTACAAGATTGAATGGCCATGGTGAAAATGGGCATCATTTTTTTGTTTTTTATTTTAGAGGAAAACTTTCAATCTTTCCTCTAGATGATGAATATGATGCAGACTGTGAATTTTTCAAAACTGGCCTTATGGCATTAAAGAAGTTCCCTTTTCTTCCTAGTTTCCTGTTATTTTTATCATGGAAGGATGTTGCATTTTTTTTCCAAAGGATTTTTGTGTTTCTTTTAATTGAGACATCATGTGGTTTTTATGGTTTTGTTGTTGTTTTTGTTGTTTTCCTTTATGTTGTTGCTGCAGTATATTACATGGATTGATTTTTCTTACCTTTAATCACGTAAGCATTCCTGGGGTAAATCCCACATAGTCATGATGTATAATCCTTTTAATATGCTGTTGCTTTTGTTTTGCTAATACTTTGTTAAGGTTTTTTGCATCTCTATACAAAATGGATATTGATGTATAGTTTTATTTCCCTTTAAAGCTTGTATCTGGCTTTGGTATCCGGTAATGTTGGCCTCCTAGAATGAGTTAGGAAATGTTTCCTCCTCTTCTATCTTTTGGAAGAGCTTGAGACAAACTCGTATAAATTCTTTTTGAAGTGTTTGGTATAATTCAGTAGTGAAGACATCTGATCCTGGAGTTTTCTTTGTTGGGAGATTTTGGATTATTGATTCAATTTTTTATTGTTATAGGTCTGTTGAGATTTTCTTTCCTCTCGGGTCAGTTTAAGTAATTTGTGTGTTTCTAAGAATTTGTTAATTTCACCTAGGCTATCTAATTTGTTGATGTTCAATACTTTCTAGTATTCTCCTATAATTCGTTCTGTTTCTATAAGGTAAGTTCTATCAATTATTCAAAGTGACTTATTGAAGTCTCCAAATATTATTATAGAACTGTTTCTCTCTCCAATTCTGTCAGTGTTTGCTTCATTTATTTTGGGACATTGTTTGCTGGTATATATAAGCTCCAAATGTTATACACTCTTCTGATGATGTGATTGGTCTTAGAATGTTTTCAATATTATAATCTGATTGTCATCATTGTTAACTGAATGAACTTATTTTGAGTTCACTAGCTCATTTGATAGATGTAAACTGGTCACATTAATTTAACTTGCTTCCAACCTAAACTATCACTGGCTTCTCTTCTTACGGTATTTACTAATTCTAATCTTTCATTTCTGTCGTCCTAATTGGAATCCAGTTTTAAGGGTAATATCCATCACCCACCTGAGTCTTATCAACTAACCCATATGCCAGTCTCTCTGTTATTAACATACTACCAAACTCTCAGAGCCTGCTCCCACAAACCAGCATTCCCAAATGCCACCTAATCAAATCACCAAACCAGCATTCCCAAATGCCACCTAATCAAATCAACAGCAAAGAATTTTTTCTCTCTGTAGGTTAGTAAAGCAAGTCAAAAACAACTCTGTCTGCCCTTATGATCTGAGTACCAGCATAAAAATTAAAAGAAACCACAAAAGAAATGAAGCAAGAGTACTTTCCAAAGTAATGCATAACTTATCTATATGTATAGATCACTCACAACATTTAATAGCACAACATACACGAATTCATATAAAATTCAACAATAAATACTGTAAATATATTATTGTAGCACAAATGCAGGTTAATTGTGGTTCATGATGTCTGTTTTAAATAGTTGTTTTAAGCTGTCTTTTTGTTGTTGTTCCTTTTAAAGAAAAGAAGCATCAGGGGTACCTATAAAGATAGGGTATAAAGTAACATTTCATGACCTCTAGGGAGTATGATATGTGCAAAGGTCTACAATAAGAAAACAATAAAATGGGTGTAAATTATTTTTCCAGTTTGAGTTAAGAAAATAAATTTGGTACAATGAATCATAAATTATCATATTTAACAATTGAAATATAAAAAATTAATTGAATGTGATTACAAACTTTTTTTATTTGAGTGAATTTCTGAGTGGAGTGGCTTAGAAAATGGTCTCAGGGAATCTCTAATCCCTAAAAGGCCTCTATTTTATTTCAAATGGAAGATTTCAAAATCTCTGATCCCTTTATCAAACTTGTTCAATTTTGCAACCACTTTTCAACATTTAATTTGTCCTGGTTCTGTTACTATACACTGGGGATACGGAAATAGCTGACTCAATGGCTTCCCAAATGTTCATATTTAGGTGGTAGGTAAAGGTGTAGACAACTTGTATTAGTCCACTCAAGCTGATCTAACAAAATACCACCTACTGGGAGGCTTATAAATAGCAGAAATTTATTGCTCACAGTTCTGGAGGCTAGGAAGTCAAGATCAAGGCACCAACATGGTTGCATTTTGGTGAGGGTTCTCTTCCTGGTTCATAGCCGATGCCTTGTCACTGTGTCCTCAAGTGGTGGATGGAGTTAGGGCTCTCTCTGGAGGCACTTTTCTAAGTCACTAATCCCATTCATGAGGGACCCACCCTCATGGTCTAAGCATCACCCAAAGACTCACCACATCCCAATACTATTATCCTCGGCATTAGGATTTCAACATATTAATTTGGGGTGGTGGTGGGGACAGAAACATTAAGACCAATAGCACACATATGTCTATACAGGAATTGATATTGTTAGGGATTTAGGATAACTGTGTGGAAGCAGAGTACACACCAACCCAGGACAAGAGAAATGAAACAGAGCTCATTACAATGGTGCTACTTAAGATGAAAGCAGATTTAACAATGTCCCCAAATCATAATTCCAGTTACAGAAACACAAGATTTTATGGTCTTATTTTGAAAGTACACTCAGTACTTCATCACATCAACTCAAACCACTTTCACCAAATTCAGTCCCCTTGTGTTATTTATAGAAATGTGTATCTTCGTCTCTAGACTTGAAATTCCTGAGATCAGCTAGTATGTCCTAGTCAATTTTGGATCTCCTACAATGCTCAGTACACTGCTTTGAATATTCAAGACAAGTCATATATGTTTGCTATATAAATATATTGCAACAACAGCTTTATATAGAAAGAACAGAGGAATGGCAAATTTGGAGTCAGCTATGAGGATGTGGGAAAGTCTTCTCTGATGAGATGAGGGTAACAGCTAACAAACAGAAGTAGAAATAAGATACAAAAAGTCCCAACAGAACCTCCATTTATCTGTTAAATAAACATAATATTTGTTAGAATTATGTGCTTCTTAATCTTGTAATATTTTAGGTGATCAAGATGGAGAATTGGTGACCTTTGAACATCTATGTGTTCATATCAAATCAGTCTACTATCACAGGAAATTTTGTACCTGAGCTAAAAGAGCTCATTTTTATAGGAGTAAATAAATATATAAACCAGAGTTTCTAAAAAAGACATAATATATACACTATAAGCATAACAGATATACTGTGAGAAACAAAGAGAAAGAAATGGTTGTAAAGGATTACATGTTTCTGGGTTTGGTATCTGAAAGTATGGCAATTAACACTGAGAGTGATAGAAAAAATGAGAGGTATAAAATGTTATACCCATTTTAACATATGTGATATTTTGACTTATAATAAGAAATATATATTTGGTCTTCTTCCCAGTTTTAGGCACAGAACTCCTAAAACCGGTGGAATTTCCTAAGTGAAGAGAGTAATAAAAGTGTCTTAAATTATGTTAATGAGCAAATTTTGGGCAACACCTAAGAGCTGAGGGCTGGTTGCCAGGAGAACTAATCTTGTGATTAGAGGGTTGAAACTTTCAATCCTACCTTCCCCACCTCCACTCCCCACCTTCTGGCAGGGGAGAGGAGCTAGAGGTTGAATCCTTTGCCAATGGCCAATGATTTAATCAATCATATCTCTGTAATAAAACCTTCAGAACACCCAGACAGCTGGGTTCAGAGAGCTTAGGGTTGGTGAATACGTTGAGACTGGGGAGAGAGGCAGAGAGTATGGAAATCCCACACCCTTTCCCCAAGCTTTGTGTCCTATGCACCTCTTCCATTTGGCTGTTCCTGAGTTATATCCTTTTAAAATAAATCCGTAATCTAGTGAGTAAATGTTTCTTTTTTACTTCTGTGAGCTGCTCTAGCAAATTAATTGAACCCAGAGAGAGGGTCCTGGGAACCTCTGATCTGCAGCAGGTTGGTCAGAAGTACAGGTAATAACCTGGTTTTGGATTGGCATCCGAGGTGGAAGGGGTCGTTGGAAACTCCAATTTGTAGCAGGTCAGTCAGAAGTTTGGGTGACAACACTGGGCTTGGGACTGGCGTCTAAAGTTGAAGGGGAGGCAACGGTGTTGTAGGACTGAACCCTTAACCTGTGGAATCTGATGCTATCCCCATGTAGATAGACTTCAAAATTGAGTTGAACTGTAGGGTACCCGAAGATACTGAGGGATGACTGCATACAACACAGTGTTGTTAACTATAGTTACTATGCTGTATATTTCATCTTTAAGACTTATTTATTTTATAACTGAGAGCTTGTACCTCTAGCCCACTTTCACCTGTTTCAAGCCCACACTCCAAACCCTGCCTCTGGCAACCACATATCTGTTCTCTGTATCTGAGTTTGCTGTGGTTGTTGTTTTTAGATTCCATGTATAAGTGAGATCATACAGTATTTGTCTTTCTCTGTCTAGTTATTTCTCTTAGCATAGTACCCTCCAAGCCCATACAATGGAATACTATAAAGCTGTGCAAAAATCAATTATTAATATAGGCAAAGCATAAATGATTCTATAAAATATGTCATTGAGAAGAAGAGATCAGACACAAAATAATGCAAACCAGCTAATGCCATATGTGAATATGCACATGTGAAACCCACCCCTCGCCCCACCTCAACACACAGACAGACAGACAAACATACTTAAGCCACTGAGATACATGAACTTCTTGGAGAGAAAAACAAGGTATGGGTCTCCAGAGCCCTAACTTTAGAGTTAGCTGTTTCCATCCAGTAAAGCTATTTTTCTTCTTTGTTATAAAGTATACTTCCAGAAATTGCCTTTTCATATTCAGGTTTTCCAAGTATGACAATAAAAGATAACATCTTTTTATATTTTCTAACCTGGCTTATAAAATATTGATATACCACGAAGGAGTTCTTGATGTATTTTTAGTTCTTCTACTTATTTAGCTAGTTAGTTATATATTTATAATTTATATATAGTTACATATTTGCCATTGTGGAAGAAATTTTTTGCATTTTCATATTGCTACATATATATACCATTATCTATTGGAGTTTCTGGAATACCTACATATTTCTTGGATACTAACATTCTGGAATAAAACGTAAATTCTGACTACTAAAATAAGTTACCCGCACATCTATCCTCTGTATTTCTATTACAAAAAATAAAAATAAAACATTTATCAACACTGAGTAGATTCCTATTTTAAATGAATCAAAAATAATTCCATCTCAGCTTTGTATACTAAATGGATCATGCATTATTAAAACATTTAACATCAGCAAGAGCTAATTGTGTAAAATTAAATAACAATGTTTTTCACTTAGAATTATTTTAGTTGCCTTCCAGCCCCCTGAAGGATATGACTTTTTTGGCTCTCTCAGCTGGCCTATAATACAATGGCAAGGTTACAACTTTCCCTACTTAAGGGATGAAGGGAAAAAAAGGATATTCATAATTGATGCATACAGAAAATATTTATGCCTGAGAGTGCTATACCAGAGTTCTTTAAAGGCTATTTTAAATTGCACTTCAGAACCAATAAAAGATTTTACATTCTACATCTGTAATTTTGATGTTTTGTGCATATTATTATAGTGAAGTATTTAATAATTATGATTAAATAATAACAGAATTTATTCCATGGCACCATTGCCTGAATGTCTTTCTGGAACAGCTTATTTGAAAATAACCACAAAAGAAATTCCACTGATAGTATTAATCTTAATTTCTTTTATAGGGGAAAAAAGACATTTAGAGATATTTAGTCATTAACCTACATATATGTTGCTTGAACTCCTTAGTGGCATACTTTTTACACTGGTAAGAAAAAAGGCACATTAAAATTTTGTAACTTCTTTAAGGCTATGTACTTGGCCTGCTAGGTTGATCCATTTTTGTCTATACCTTTCATGACATGGTGGATAGTTTAATAAGTTACTGGACATTTCTCTCTAGCAAGCATAGTTAATGCACATTCAGAGTTGCCTTCCAAAGTTAATGCACATGACCCAATTACCCCTCTGAATAATCATGAAATTAAAATTACAGATTGGGGTTATATGGATGAATGAAAGAGAGGAAGAATTAAGAAGCAACAGAATGCCAGGATAATGTGACTACCGCAAGAACAGAGAGCGTATCTTGATTTGGTGATTCTCTGCCTAACTCCTCTCTGTATTATCAAAGCTGGGAGTATGTGCACACAGCATGCTTTAGCAATACCTGCTGGGTAGGAATTGAATTAGCTGAAGCCAGGGGAGTTCAATGGAAAGACCTCAGCGAGGGTACGGCAATAGGTTCAAGGCATTTAGATCAGGAGGAACAAAGATGATCATTGTTAAGGTCCCTCCACAGAAACAGCTATGGTGAGTTACACTATTTTTGTCCACACATTTTCCAGCTATTGTTACCATAAAGTAAAACACTTGGTTCATATTTAGCCTGAACGTGTAGTCCTTCCTCTCAGAATGCATACACCTTGAGAGAAAAATGTGACCTTGCTTGATGGAAAGCATGGGATAGCATCACCAGAGAAAAAGGCAGATAGTTGTCATCTGGGTTGCAAGGACTAGGAATAAGTACAATAGGTGAATGTAGAAAGAGAGATACCATACAGATAATACAGCCATTGCTACTGAAGTTATTGTTATTGCATTATCTTAAGAATTACACATTGCTTATACAAAAAAAAAAGTCTGGAAACATTTCACTGTTCATGAAGCCCTTTCTTTTAAAAAAAAAATCTGTTAAATTAAAAAATCTTGGCTAGGATATCACATCTATTCAAACACTCAGTAAAATCATTCACTTTGCTTTTCGCTCCAAAAATTATTTTGCTTATATATGAAAGAGGGGGAAAGCTGTTAATAGAACAGTCTGAGAAAATGGAAATTTTGGAAACATGACATTCTGACAAATTTATGAAATTGAAACTCCGTTCTGTAGTACATAGAATAGACTACTTGGAACCACCAAGGCCATTCAGAGGAAACTGACATAATTCAATATCGAAACCTGAAGCTACAGAAAAAAGACATAAAATAAACAACAAATTGTATTCTCCAATAGCCTGGCTCCTCTAAGAAAAGAAAAAAAGGACAGTATTTGAAAACTGCTTTCCTTTTACTCTCCTGAAAACAAAGAAGGGTTTCCAGTTATATTTTTAGTGGTAATTGACCATGAACAACAAGCTCACACATTCATGGTCACCAATATTTTTAATGTCATCTTTTACATGTCAACCTTTCTCACATCAGTCTAACAGTCAATTTTACTTTCCTTATACGCATTCATTCATTTGTAAAGCACGCATTACTTAATGACTTTTTCGAAATAGTGCCATGTTATGCCTATTAAATAATTATTTAAGTATTAAATAATTTAGTTTAATCTTACTTTCTTACCTTTATTTCTTCTCTTCTTCCATTCCACCATCTTTTTTTCTTTCAAAACCCTAAGGAAGGGAACAGGGATAGACACAGGACCTACCTTCCTGGAAATTGTTAAACATTATTGCTCCCACTCTTTTTATTTTAGCTTAAATTATTTTATTTTAATTCTTTTTATTTTAGTTAAATTCCTTATTTTAACTTTGTTCATGGCTCTAAATGCAGAGAGTAGGAACAAATTCACAACTAGGTCATACGGTGTTGGCAGGTATTGTAATAGGATGCTAGAGGAAAGAATAGAATAAGGACCTTTCTCCCTAGATTTGTAGCTGTCATACAATATGGTGCTATTCCAACCCAGTCCTATTCCATTGAAGCATCTCACCCAGGTATCACATATGCCATAATCTATATTTTCCAAACTCAAATGCATAATATTAAAATGTCATAATAGTTGATATATTATTTGAAAAAAATCATCAAAGGAGAGGTATGCCAGAGTCAAGTTTTCCTTTGATTTGGTCTTAACAATACATAATAACAGATAGATTAACACAGTTCATATTGGTGTCAAAGGATTTTAAAAAATCTCTATTACATTATAAGTGCACTAATGATAAGCTTACACCTACTCGTTTACCTTTTTTAACATTTTGATGTGCTTTACAATGTAAAAATCTCAACTACTGGGACTGATAATCTTCCGAGATTTGCATGATTTTCTTCTTCAAATACCAAATATACTTATCTGTAAGTATGCCAGCACTGTGTGTATGCCCATGCCTACACACATACAATTCCTACATTTTCAATATTGAGTATATTTGTGAAATATTGGCTCATGGGACAGAATTAAATTAGAATTATACCAGCATTTAGTTTTCATTGGTCTGCATTACTAGCTTCAATGCTGAATATCATTTTATAAACTCCCATATAAATGATTTTAGCTATTTTAGGGCAGCAACTCTTTAAACACAGTAATTCATCTGTATGACAGAGAGGTTGAACATGCAGGAAATACGTTTTAAAACATGCGACTGACAAAATAACTTTAAAAAAGGCCCTTATTCCTTTTTTCTGACCTACCCTGCTCCGTATTTAAACAACAAATATTACTCACTGTTGCCTATTACATGTAAATGTATCAACATATTTATCTCTAAAGTAGGTTGTTAACTTGTCCAGATTTTATAACTTTCAGTTAGTAACTTCAGTTGTTCCAATCTCATTTCTGAGTCAGAGCCCTCCCATCCACCATCTCAGGACAGGTCAAGAGGTCCAAGACGCAGGTGGACGTCAATTCTGTCTTTGCGTGTCTTTCCAGGTCGCCCTCTTTTAAGCCCTAACATTTCACCATTGGGCAGGGGGGTGGGCTGGAAAAAAGCTCAGATTTGCCTTAACTGCAGGCTGCAGATGCTTCTTTAACTAACACTAACTTGTCTGTTGAGGCCATTGGTGTAATCAAGATATGTTTCAAATACTGGCCCTTTTGTGGAATATGTGTAAAATTTCTTCAAAGACCTATCAGGACCTCCCCACTTCCCAGTCCCCTGACTTGGAAAACCAAGTGGAATCAACCACTGCCACCTTTCAACTTCCCAGAGCTTTCTGCTTGGATTTCCCTTCTTCAGAGCAATCCTCCTTAGTGGGAAACTGGCAAAATCACTCAAGGCTGGTCAACTTCCCAAGTAACCACTAGGCTCAAAGAAAATTCACCCATCCTAGTCCAGTCAAATGGAGGGTTACATAGTGCTCCTCTGTCATTACCACTCTGTGCCTGGCTGCCTCTTTTCTCCACCCTCCTTAGAAAGGTACAAGCTGGAAAGAAAAATCACTGATTATACATATATCCAATAAGGAGGAAAAGGGTTGTTAAAAAAAAAAAGGGAAAAGAGGCAGTTATATTGACATATATAAATGCCTCAAATCAACATGCTGGACACTTTTAACGTATACAATGTTACATGTCAATTATATCTCAATGAAATACACATATATTTTATATATACATATTATTTATATATATATACACATATATTCACTATAAAAGAAGAGAAAAATAGCCTTCAACAGCTTGAATACATTCGAATCTCTTTAATAAGAGTGAGTCTTTTTAGGCGCAGTAGTATACTCATACAGAGACAAAGGAACTACCTCCTAGAATAAGCAACACAAATCCCACAAGGCCAAAGATTCTATTAGCAATCTGAGTAAGAGCTGATGCCAGTTGTTACCGGATTGCTTCAGAATATGAGGATAGTTAGAGTCTCTTTTTCTTCAGCTTCGGGCCCCACTCTCCCAATCAGAGGCAACCAAAAGGTTCCTTTTACTATCCTACAACAAATATACACATGCATATTTATAGACATATAAATGCACAATGCAAATATTTTACATATATGTGTACATATAAACATACACATGCATACATATGTATGTGTATATCAGGTATGTATTTCCCTTTACTTCATGCATTCCAAATGTGTTTGCTTTCTTGTTGATTGTATGTAACCAATTACATTTGCTGAGATCGCCAAAGAAGAAAAATGCCTTTTTGCCAAACGCGTGTATTAGAAAACTGTCCGTCAGTACTACCCCATTTGTCCAGAAATATTTATGTTACAGGAATAATGAAAGCATAAGTACAAAGTTTGAGTTCACAGAAATGTATACCAGTACCCTCTCCCTTACTCCAAGGTAAACAGCTTTTATTCATAAGGTTCTTTTATATATTTTGTGACTTTTTTCATGATGGAAGGTTATATAATTTCTGAGCTCATTTTGAGATTTATATCTTTACAAAGAGGTCACATTATTATATTTGCAATACAGCGAATTCTGAGGATGACTGAAAGCCACATTTTCAAAGATTAAAAAAAGCTTTTTTAACCCTATTAAAACTATTTTTTGATTACATGCTGTTTATGGATGACCCATTACTTTCATCTAGAATCATTACTTTGATATGAACTCCAAAGATTTCCATCTGCATTTCCAAAATCTTTTCCTCTCCACCTCATTTATTCACCCATTAGTTTTTAATGCTCCCTTGACTACTTTTACCCCTATTTAAAGTCATAAGGTCTATTTGACATCAAAGTACTTGACAGGTGTTCTATTTCCAAACATAAGCATCTGCTTAAATTGTTCGGACCAGAGGTTTATTTGAACTTGCTTACTGCACAATTCTGTGTCCTTATACAAAAGAGGATATATTCCATTTTTATCTTACAGTTACAGCAGAGTGAACTAGTGAAATACAGCGATGGGTAATTATTTACCCACACACCCCTCTTCACTTGCTAAAACGGAGCTTAACATGTCTAAAACTTCTGGCCTCAAATTTCTTTTCCGTCTCAATAGGGCATTTGAAGTCTAAAACTGCCATATGTGTTCATTCTTACATCTATACTTCATTTTATTTTAGTCTTTTTTAAAGGTTTTCTTTGTTAAGAAATAACAATAAGTAATGACGAAAAAATTGGCTTCCATGCTTCAGGTTTCTAAAATTTCCTTCTAGCCAATGTTTTTTTCAAATTTCTTCTTCTAAATTATATTAAAGACCCATACTCAAATATCAGTCCCTTTACACTATTTAACATGATTATCCTGTAATTGGGTAAAGATATAAAGGGTGTACTTATTTGTTTTTTTTAAAGATTTATTTATTGATTGATTGATTGATTGCTATGTTGGGTCTTCGTTTCTGTGCTAGGGCTCTCTCTAGTTGTGGCAAGCGGGGGCCACTCTTCATCGCGGTGCGCGGGCCTCTCACTACTGGGGCCTCTCTTATTGCGGAGCACAGGCTCCAGACGCGCAGGCTCAGTACTTGTGGCTCACGGGCCTAGTTGCTCCGCGGCATGTGGGATCCTCCCAGACCAGGGCTCGAACCCGCGTCCCCTGCATTAGCAGGCAGATTCCCAACCACTGCGCCACCAGGGAAGCCCAAGGGTGTACTTATTAAATGTTAAGGTGAAATAAAAATGTAAAATAGTGTGCTGTAAAATTTGCATACAGCAGATCTTGGCGGACTCTGAGGATAGGTCAAGGTTAATAGGATTAAGTGTCCTAACTTTAGTTGGGTTCAAAAAGCAAATATAGGTCTCATTCAGTATGGTGATTTGAGTGGTTGGGTTTAACTCCTTCAGCTCTGAAATACCCAGTGAAATGATAAAATGCAAATAAATACATAAATAGTTTAATAATTAAGCAAACCAACAAATGTTAAATGAAACAGAAAAAGAACTTAGAAAATAACAAAAAACTTTGCAAGAGATATTGAAGAATTTTTGGTTACCAACCTGAGGCCTAACTACCTAACTACACTGAAGCTCCCTGAAAGCAAATGCTTTTAAGGCATAAAGGGGAGCATCAAATCACTCCATCGAATCCCATTGACATCCTTAGCTCACTGTGTGGATCCGGAAGCAAGCATAAGCCATGCTGAGGTATGAACATAAATGTTCTTCTCAAGTTCCTCTCTGCTTTGCCTGGAGAGCAGGACACTACTGTCCTAAAGTCACACACACATATATAAACACACACAAAACATTATCCCCTTGTAAAATATATGGAGTATAGTTTGTTAAACAAGCATCTGCCTCAGCTGTCAGATTCCCAATTATAAGTAAATACTGACACAATTTCACCTTGTTAAGGCTGCTCAGGGAGTCAGGAGTTCAAAGAAATCTAAGCAACTCTCTCTCTCGACAAAGAGATTTATGCCAAGGAAAGGGAGAAACTAGGAGAGAGTTATCATATGAAAAAATAACTCGACAAAGTTAAGAAAGTAGAAAAAGCGAATGATAAATTGGTTACTGCCCCAAAGCCAAGAATGGAGTATGCATGGCTTGTTCAATGAAGTGCATCAGATTTTCTTTGTTCTTGATTGAAAATCACAAACATGGAGAGCAGCAGGTGTAGCATTAAAATACCACTCAAGGGTGACCCTGAAGGACAGTGGTGAAGGAAAATCCTTCCAGTGGGCAAAACTCTGAGCAGTGCACCTGGCTATAAATTGCCTGGAAGGAGAGAAGAAAAGAGGTATGAATTTTCTCTAGCTCATGGGTAGTATCTAACATTTTGGCTGGACAGTTAAGGATTTGGAAAAAATATCATGGAAAAATTGGTAACAAGAGATTCTGTAGCAGTGGTTTGTAGACAGATTTCTCTGGATGAGTCCAGGGAATGAATAAATGTGTGTCCTTTGAGGATACCCAGTAGACAACACCTCAGCAGAGGATCTTAATAGTCAGGTAGGTGGCTAAGATGACTTTTTTCCTGTGAACGTTAGTCAGCCTCTTTCTCCAGGTCCTTCCATCCCTATTGAAAAAAAGTTGTCACAGCATCTATAATGCTGTCATGTATAAGTTTATCAAAGTGAACTTCCACTTACCAAGGACTGTCTGGCTAGAGACACTGAATGATCAAACTATTAGCACACTATCAAAGATCAATGATAAACCCCTGCTTTTGGCTTGATTCCCTGAGAGGGGACAGCCAGCTACCTGGTGACAGCTTGATTATACTGGACCACTTCTAAAACAAAAGAGGCGGCATGTTTTTCTCACAGGAACAGATATTTACTCTGGATAGAGACTTGCCTTCCCTGTCTACCATGTTTCTTTTAAAACCAATATTTCACTTTACAGGAAAAAAGGTTTGGCAATGGGCTCACACTCTTGGAATTTCCTGATATTACAATATCTGCCATCACCCTCAAACAGCTGACACGGTAAAAAAAATGGGATGACGATTTAAAGACCCATAGTAATGGTGCTCCCTGTGTGGTAATATATTGGGACTGGAAAATGTCTTCCAGGATATGAGATATGCTATGAAAAAGTGACCTACACATGGTACCATTTCTCCCATATCCAGGATTAACAAGTCCAGTAGCCGTGCTGTACAAATGTGAGAAGCTCTTTTTGTTATTGCTGTTAGTGATCCTCTAGTGAGAATTTTGCTCATCACTACAACTCTGAGTTCTGATAATTTGAGTCTTAGTTCTGAAGGGAGGACTATTTCTCCCCAGGGTCACAACAGTGGTTCCATTAAACTGGAAAATGAAAATGCCACCTGGTCACTTTGGGCTTCTCATGCCAGTGAATCATCATGCACAGAACGGACTGATGATACTGATCATTAAGGGAAGTGGGATGGGTACTATAGAGTGGAAGTGAAAAGGAGTATGTCTGGAATGGAGGGAATGCTACTGGGAACCTCTTAATGCTTTCGTGTGCTGTGACGAGTCAATAGAAAACTGGAACAATCCAATATGGACAAGACTAGCAATATCACAGAACATTCAGGAATAAACTTTGTTCAATTATAAAAGTCTGGGTCACCGAAGCAGACTGGAATCCCTTACTGGCTGAGGTGCTTGACGAGGGCTGCTACGGACTTAACTGTGTCCCCTAGAATTCATATGTTGAAGTCCTAACCTCCAATGTGCTGGTATTTGGAGATGGGGCCTGTGGGAAGAAATTAGAGTAGAATGAGGTCATGAGAGTGGGGCCCTCATGATGGGATTGGTGGCTTTATAAAAGGAGGAAGAGACAGAAATTGCACTTTCTCTCTATCTCTATATTGTGAGGACACAACAAGGAGGTGGTAATCTGCAAGCCAGGAAGAGGGCTCTCACCAGGAGCCAAATTGCCCAGCACCTAGATCTTAAACTATGCAGCCTCCATAACTGTGTGAAATAAATGCCTGTTATGTAAGCCACCCAGACTATGGTATTTTATCATGGCAGCCTGGGCTGACTAAGACAAGGGCAAGGGGAAAATGTAGTATGTAGGGTAGTGCAAATGCCACCTTGGACAATACGGACTAGTTACAGAAGAAAAGTACTGTGGTAGTTATATTGCATAAAATGGAAAAAAAATGTGAATATATATATATATATATATATATAATATTTTTATGTGTGTGTATTCAATTGAAGGAAGAACTACTCATAAGGATATAGTCATTTTTCTGTAACTAGTTGTATGGTCCAAGTTGATAAATAAATAAATAAATAAATACATAAACACATGTATACACATTTATACACACATATTTGTGTACATGCACACACATGCATATTGCATACATCATGCATTTATATTCTGTATATATATATGTATAGTATGTGTGTATATGCATGTAGATAAGTACATATACATACACACAATTGTTTCCTTTACTCCTTCTCCTATTCATAAAATGTGTTAAGAATAATTAATGTATTTCTCAATTTTTAAGTTATAAGCTATCAAAGGGTGATTGTGACACAGCTAGAAAAGGAATGTACATTATTCAAAGATAGATAAAGCGACTTGTATCCTTTTTGAGGAAGAAGGTTAGTATGTTCTCAGTTTATGTGGGATAGTTGGATGGTTTTTCTATCACTTTACTCAGAAAGAATATATGATTAAGAAAGTGAAATACAGGGGCTTCCCTGGTGGCGCAGTGGTTGAGAATCTGCCTGCCAATGCAGGGGACACGGGTTCGTGCCCCGGTCTGGGAAGATCCCATATGCCGCGGAGCAACTAGGCCCGTGAGCCACAATTACTGAGCCTGCGCGTCTGCAGCCTGTGCTCCGCCGCAACAAGAGAGGCCGCGATAATGAGAGGCCTGCGCACCGCGATGAAGAGTGGCCCCCGCTTGCCGCAACTAGAGAAAGCCCTTGCACAGAAACGAAGACCCAACACACCCATAAAAATAATAAATAAATAAATTAAAAAAAAAAAAAAAAAGTGAAATACAAATGCCAAGTTTTCAATGGTGATTTTCAAATGTTCAAATCTATAAACTGAAGCTACTTTTTCCAGAATTCCTGGCATGGATAAATGGTAGAGGTTGTCTAAAGGGAAATTTGTGTGAGACGTGGAGAGAAGAAATGAAGTGACAGCTATTACCTCCTGAAGGTCACTGTGGTGAGAGGAGGGAGAGACATGGCAGAGCTGAGGGTGGGTCCAGCTTGTCTCTGCTGCTGTCACTCCAGGTCCAACTCCTCTTGCCAACTGCTGACACTGCTGCCAGCAAGCCCACACCAGAAGAAGCATCGACAGACTTCCACAGGCGTCTCCACCACCTTCCCTTATGGTTCCCCTCCGGCAGATAGAAGTGCCCAGCTTCCCAGCTTCCCTGCCACTCAGATTTATCCAGCTGTGCCAGGACTGCAGAAGTGCTACTCAGTGACTGTTCTCTGACTCTCCAAGTGCCTTTTCAGGATTTTACCTCCTATAATACATTCCTTATCCTAAAGTACTCATAGTAGTTCTGCTTCCCTTATCAAATACTGACATAGAAGTTTACATATATAAAGTACCATAAAGATAAACCTTTCATAATATTCTATATATCAAGTAATGGTATTAAAATAAAAGACAAAGCTGATAAGAAACATGAGAAAAAAAATTTTTAATCTGAAAATTCTTTAGCTTTGATTTTTAAGGATCATATTTATTTAAACTAAATTAGATATTAAAGTTTATGGATATCGTTATATATCTACATTGATCACAATATAGGTCCAAAAGAAAAATTTTCCCAAATCAACACAAAAGCAAAACAAAAATATGTGGACCACACAACTCCAATTCAAAGGAGACAGATACAAATACGAAAAACATAAACTAAATATTTGGAAGTTAATAATAATAATAATAATATATAACTCTTTGATCTAAAAAGCAATAAAATTTCTACTTACAAAATATTTATAAGATAAATATAATTGGGACATTTCTCAAAGGTGAATTTATATACTCAGAGATATCATTAGTGATAAATCCAAAGCTCTAAACAGTTTCATGAATGATAATAAATAAAATATAGATGAAGTAAGCATTCAACTAAATACATTTTTAGAACCAAAGAAAATAATTTATGAAAGAGGATTTTATAAATGTTAGAGGAGAATTTTAAGAAATTATTACAAAAAAGTATAGAATCAGAAAATTCAAGAAATAATTATTTAGGAAAAAAATAAGAAAGTAATACCTTTTGAGCCCTAATCTAATTGAGGTAAAACTAAACATGCACACAAATATACAATATTTTAAATGAGCAAGGGAATAAAATCACTTAAAGGGAATTTTAAAAATAAATGAGGATGTATTTGAAATTACTAATTTTTTTTTTCCTTTAGGAAGACAGTAATTATCGGATTAATTCAGAAAAATGTAAAAAGAAAATAAATAAGCAAATGGTCATTATGGAACTGGAAAAATGTTGGTAACACTCAACCTCTTATTAAGATGACTGGCGTTTATTTTTGCATACTTTACATACTTTTATAACCTCTAAAAGGCTAACAATTTCAATGCCATTTCAATTTTCTGTAGAACAGAAAATAAAGTATTCTACAAAAATTGGTTGTTATTTACCACTGGTCATTTAAAACACACACAAATAAATGTAAAATTATAAATGTGATATGTGCCAGCACATCTTACGAGTGAGCATAACAGGGCAAGTGGACTTAGTCTAGAGGTCAAGAAAAGATTCCCTGAGGAAGTGATTTCTAAATATAGTTAATGAAGTTAAAGAAACAATATGTGAAAAGCTCCCTTGTGAGGAAAGAGGAATTAAAAGAAGACTAGTGAGGCAGGTAGTGTTGAAGGATTTGGAGTTTAACCTAAATGAAATGGCAATCAAGTGAAGGAGCCTGAGCAGAGAATATTATAATCACAATTGCCTTTGAAAACGATCACTCTACAATACAGAAAATGGATTGGAGGAGTTTGCAGAGAATGAAATAAGGTCACTTAGAAAAGTATTACAATTGTCTATTTGAGATATCATGACAACATGAGATGGTGAAAAACACTTGTACTGGAGAAACAGTTTTTAGGTAAAAATTACAGAATTTTGTGGTGTACTAGATGTGAGGGTGAGGAAGAAAGGTGTCAAGGTTGACCTCCCAATTTCTAATTTATAAAAATGGATGGGGAGCAATGTGATGGATTCTGGGATGATACTAAGAGATAATTCACTGAAATAGAACACAATGGAAGAGGACCTCATTTGGTGTGGTTTGATGGTATAAAAGAAGTAAAGACAACATTTGGCAAAGAGGAGAGGATGGTGAATGAATTCAATATTGGATATGAGTTGGAAATGCCTTTGAAATAGTCAAGTGGAAATATAAAGCAAACATCTAGCAAAATGGGTCTGAAACTCAGTGAAGCATTCTGGGCCAGAAAAAAATTATTCTTGAAATAATGATAACTGGATAACAACCAAAATCTTAGAGGTAGAGCAGACTGCCTAAAATAAATGTATAGAATGAGGTTAGAAAGCTAAGACCTTTACTCAGAGGATTTTAATATTTAAAGCCTTATAATCTGAAAAGAAAATGAAAAAGGAGCAACCAGAGAGACACAGCAGAGGAACAGCCATGCAAGCTGATGGAGGAAATAGCTTGAAGAAGGACGGGGTGCTCGGCAATGCCAAATGTTGATGGGACATCGAGGGATAGGAGAACGGAAGTAAGTTTATTATATAATTTCTCACAGGATTGCAGTTTTAGTAATGTGATAGGAACAGAAGCCAAATTTTAGTTTAGTGCAGATTAAAGAAATTAATCGGACTCTTTCAAGAATCTGGGCTATGAAAGGGCACGATAACTTGTGGGACATGAAGAATGAAGGACATTTTTTTTCTTTTAATTGTTATTAAGTATGATATTCACCCAGGAAAGTGCACAACTCACAAGTGTATATCTTGATGAATATTCATCTTGTAAAACTAGAGGCATAGTCAGGACCTAGATAAAGAGACAAAACATTACTGACATCTTAGGCACCTAACTGACGACTCCTAAATTCTAAAAGCATAGATTAATTTTGCTTGTTTTTATACTTCATAGAAATGGAAGTGACTATTGGGTGCTTTGTTGTGACTGTTAGGAATAAAACTTTTTTTTTAAATAAATGGAAGATATTTAACAACTTATATGCCATGTGTAAAAGAAATTCTGTTGAAAAGAAGTTTGATGCACAAGAGGCAGAAGGAAGAATCAAATTATTGGTAGAAGCACTGGCCCCAGGAAGGGGTAAGTGTGTCTCCTCTATCTCAAAGTGGGGAATGAGAAAAATCTAGGCAGATGTAGGCAGATTTTTATTCCTAAAAGTGAAAAGTTGAGGGAATTCTCTTCTGATACTTTCTTTTTTTTTTTTTTTTTTTCTGTAAAGGAGAGAATATCTACAGAATTGGGGGCAAATTTGGTAGTGGTTTTGCTCTTCTGAAGTTTACAGAGAATGAAAGATGTTTGAAATGATTGTGCTAGAGAACCAGAGAGAGTGTTAGTCAGATAAACATAAATCAGCAGGCTGTATTGACAATTTGTCTGAAATTGGTAATCATGAATTTTACATGAAGAAAACTATAACATTTTCATGAAATACATTTTAAGAATAAATCAGGAGGAAGTTATGACCTCTTCATGGATGTGAATATTCATGATCTCAGTGGCCTTTTTGTTAATATTAAAATTAATTAATACAGTTCTCTTCAAAAATGTATTTGTGGATTTTGTTTTTGTATTATCTTAAAGGGAATGTAACAAAATGAGTCTAGGTTCACAGAACTAATCTCTATCTTCATGAGGTATAGAGCATAGTTGAACTGACAAATATTAAACATGCAATTATGCAAATGATTAATATAAAAGAAACTTGCAGAATGCTTTAGGAGTATAAAGCTGGGAGTGATTATATTATCAAAGTAAGAAGCTTTCTGAGAAAGTGAAATTTAAGCTAAATGGTTAATCAGTAATAGCCAAGTCGTAAAATGTGGAAGAGAGATGAGTGAGAAGAGAGGGAAGAGTATTACAAGAAAAGAGATCATGTGTAAAGCCCTGTATCAGGAAGTACTTAGAGCTGTAGAACAACTGAAAAAGGGTTATTAATCTAGTGCTTGTTGTAAGGAAATTGCATGAAATGAGGCTAGAGAGTTATAAAGAGGTATGGAGAGGCCATAAAATGAAGCCCATGGTAAGCGTTTTCCACTTTAAGAAAAATGATGCAGTAGTTTAAATTAGGATTAGAGAAAGGCCTACTACTATGCCTTCAAAGACAGGTGATTATAAATTCAAAGACAAGAAATTAGAAACAATTGTTTTTATTTCCTGAAGAGCATAATATGAAATGTTCTTACTTTCTTCATGATCCAACTTTAACCACCAATAAAGTATATTATGCTTTTGCACACTGAAATAAATCTTTCAAAAATAGTATTTAGTTCTCACTGATACCTCAAAATTTAGGAAAATAGTTTTAATGTGTCTTTATTTTTAATGACAATGTAGATAATGCATAAGTTCAATAAAAAACCTGTTCTAATTTATAAAGATATAATTGAACAAATCAACTGTTCAAGCAAGGTCATTTCTGGTGTGTCATATTTGAGAATAATTTTGATTTTACCAAGGATGATAAGCCCACAATTAATAACAAGGGTTTTATTTCAAATATGGAAATAATGCCTACAAAGTTCTTCCCAAGAAACTGGAATGTGTTCTATGGCTTACAAGTATCCAGGGTTGCAGGTAGTTATGAAAGTCTTCCTAGTAGGCCAGGAAACCTAACAAATATTGGGGAACCTCAAGGAGGAAGTAATGCCCACACTTGTAGATCGGAAGGCAAAATTTGATGAAGATCAATATCTTAGGTTTGGTTTTCTGAAATCTTTAGAGTAATAGAAGCCATTGAAGTAAACTGTAATAGAATGTCTTTTCATTTGTATGCTTGGTCTGCAATGATGTCACAAAGCTCAATCACCTTAGTGAACTGAAACCTTAAAAAAGCAAAATAATTTCGTTGTAAATATAATTTTATTATTAAAGAGAAATATACTAGGGCTGTGTGACAGTTGAATTTTATGTTAGTTTATATTTCAGTTTACTAATTCTGCTATCTAGACTTGTTGGTCATAATTTTATTTACTAGTACCCCTGGTTTCCCTTAGATCATGAATAAAGAGATTATTAGTAATTCTCTGATATTCTTGCTTTTCATCCCTCTCATATTCATTAATTCATTATCTCTTACTTGGGAAAGACCCAAATAAAGAGTGTATAGTATTATTTATATATAGTCATATATCCAATGAATGAAACTGTATATAAATATCTCTATCTCTCTATCTATCCATCCATCCATCTATCATCTACTTCCTATAAATCTAGTCACCATCATTTTTTTGAGTAATATTTAAATATTTTACTTGGGTTTCCTTGATTTAAAAAATAAATGTTGTTATAAAAATATAAGAATATAAAAAATATTAAGGGAAATGTAAATATAAACCATAATCTACCATCCAGTGGTAACCACTGTTAATATTTTCATGAATATACTTATGTCATTTATATATTATAATAAAAATATTGGAGACATATTCTAGGCCATAAGATAGTTTAACAGTTAGAAGCATAAACTCTAAAATCAAACTTTTTTCGTTCACATCCCAGCTCTGTTGCTTGGAAAAATGTGATGATGGGATGTTACTCCTGAGTCATTTATTTTCCCCACCTTGATTAGGAAAATTAATACTACCTACCGGGCTTCCCTGGTGGCGCAGTGGTTGAGAATCTGCCCGCCAATGAAGGGGACACAGGTTCGAGCCCTGGTCTGGGAAGATCCCACATGCCGCGGAGCAACTAGGCCCGGGAGCCACAACTACTGAGCCTGCGCGTCTGGAGCCTGTGCTCCGCAACAAGAGAGGCCGCGCTAGTGAGAGCCCCCGCGCACCGCGATGAAGAGTGGCCCCCGCTTGCCGCAACTAGAGAAAGCCCTCGCACAGAGACGAAGACCCAACACAGCCAAAAATAAATAAATAAATAAATAAAGGAGTTCTTTAAAAAAAAAAAAACTACTACCTACCTTATAGAGTTGCATTAATGCAAAGTTATTTACTGCAGGAGGCCAACTATAATCTGCAAACTTGGTTTTAAACATCTATCCCACTTAAGCTTCCTGGCCACTGAATTTTGAGTTTGCCTCCTTATATTCCCATACCCACACACATGGGCCAAGAAAAAAAAATTTTTTCATGCTAATTTTTATCTTCATTCAAAGCTGTGTAGCAAGGGGTTCAATTCGTTATTAACCTGCCTTTACATTCTTTTCAACATTTGCTGCTCCTCTGCTCTTGCATTAACCTAAAAATACACCAAAAGACGTCACATAATCCCCTGTTGACATGCTGGTCCGTACCTCCTGGCTTTTGCATTATCCTTGGGATCTTTTTGAAGCAGAATTTAGTTCTCATTTACTCTAGTTCCAGTACCTAGTACATGCTATAGACTAAGTAAATGTTGTGGAATTTATTATCATCAGATATTTCTCACATTCTTAAGTACCTGGCTTCATTTACAGTACAAATGATGAGGCACTGGCCCTAGTTTATTACTTAAAGGTACCTAGAATACTGGTCATTTTCATATATAATCACTGAAAAGCTTTTAGTTGCTCAAGGTCTACCTTAAGTGCTATCACTTCTAGGAATACCTCTCTGCTTACTCTAGTGGTAATAGTACAATAAAACAGGAATTGATTACCTTGTACATTTTCATGTATTTGTCATTTTTTCCTAACAAAGCAGTAAACTCTTTGGCTAGACAGATGGCTCATATGTCTGTCTTCCCCAAATGCTGAACACAATGAAGGCAGTCAAATTCAGAGGTGTTCAACTTACCTAGGCTGAGTTAGGTACACACATATCTAACTGTGCAAGGTTGCTGGGGTTTTTTGGGGGGGGGGGGGCACACTGCGCAGCTTGTGGGATCTTAGTTCCCCGACCAGGGATTGAATCCGGGCCCTCAGCAGTGAAAGCATGGAGGCTTAACCACTGGACCCCCAGGGAATTTCCGGCAAGGTTGCTGTTTAAGGTTATCTTATGGCTTGCTTGAGGTATCACTATGCTTATATCTGGGACTTCTGGAAGTCTAGTCTTGACCTTTGGTCAAAGTATGGCCAGGATGAGCTGGTTAGTGCTTTTTTCTGTGCAGTTTAAAGTTCGATACTCTCAAGTTGGCACCCAAGATTAGCGTGTCTATATCGTTTAGGGGTATATATCAATAGATCAATGGTTTATGCCTGGTTTCACCGGCTACACAGTCTGGCCTGGCGGCAAGGCCAGTAGTCTATCAAAGGCCACATTGAAAACTTTCATCTGAAACCAAGATTCCTTATCCACATCTTGGTGATTCTTCATTTTTGAAGAAAAAATCATGCTGTGCAACAAAACAAGCACCCTGAAGACCTGCACCAGGAAACTAGTCAGCCCCAATTATGTGCCTGCACTTTCATCCTGGGTCCATTGTACCCTATATTTGAATAAAGCGTTATGTGAGTAGGTCCAGAGGAGTCTTGTGAGAAGTTTCAATGATCCAAACCTGTGTAACTGATGGGGTTTCCCTTCGATATTTTATTCTCTGTTTATAATACATAAGAATAAAATTTTAATCTAATATTCCTGATATGTTTTTCACTTCCATAATTACCAATCTGGCCAACATTTCTTCCTATATAAAAGGCTCTGATGTTTGCTGACATCCAAAGTAATGCTTCAGGGACAAAGCAGGCACAGAATTGTGCTGTAATCCAATTTTTATTTACATTGAAAATACAGATGCTATTTATTGCTTTTCTTCTGTAGCTAATCTTAGTAATGTTATCCTCCATCTCCTTCTTGAATCACATTGATCTCCCATCCTCCCTCTGTCCGCTGTAAAACCATTACCACCACTAATAGTCTAAAGATATTCTTAACGCAAGTAATAGCTAATATAATGATGATTTCTAGAATTAATGAACTGACATTCAAAAACAAGAAATGCACATCTCTATCCTGAGTTTTTATTACTTTTAGAGCTAATGTCAATTTCTGTTCAGAACACTATAAGGCAATTAAATGTTAGAAAATAAATTAAGAGAAAAAAGCACTCATACATTCAACAAATGTTTTGAGAACTTGCTATGTTCCAGGCACTCTTCTAAGCTTATCACTATAAAAATGATATTGTAAAGCAATGACATAATTAAAAATGTATGCACACAAATCTTCTATTCAATGAGTTGAATTATCTTTTTCAATTACTTTATATATGTAGTTTTGAAAAATAATATAAATAAAACTTAAAAACTGTATCTCCATTAGCCATCAAAAATAAATGAAAAATACGGAAAGATATGATCTGTTCTGGTGATAATTCATGTATGCTATAATTTATTAGTTTAATAACCTGATTTTTACATACAAATAATGGTATGCTATTTGGCAACCACTGATTTCTTTTTATACTGTTTTTTGTTTCTTTCTTTGTTTGGTTCTGTTATTTGGGAAGGTATATCTTAAAAGCTTCAGGTTATCTTCATACCAATACTAAGGCACACTTGTATTATTAAATAGGACATGAGATACTCCTATAAAATATACTTTCTATACCCAGAAGAACATAAATAGAAAAGGATTATGCCCTCCAAAAATTAAGTGTTGTTAACATTTGTCCGTAATGACGTCCAATTCCCTCCCTTTCCTCTTGTTTTCTGTCCCCATCTCAGTGCCAAATATTTCTCGATCCCTCTCAGACACCATCTTCCCACTTCATATATTGGATTAAACAACTTAAATAATAAATAAATGATATATTCTGGAGCCTAAGGTTACAGGCAAGGGAGAAAAAAAAAAACCACATCACTCCCTCTGAATATAATCTTCACTAAGACATTAGCCTGAATTTTTCTTAACTGGAAGCAAATAATCTCATTTTGCAACTAGAACTTAAGGACCTGAAAACTCAAGGCTAAGAAGATGTCATCTTAGCCTATTAAATTATACTATGGTTAAGGCTGACTACTAGCAATTTAACACGGTGGCAGGATAACTCCAAAGGGGTGGAATGATGCATAAAATCAGTCCCCAAAGATTCCCATCTTAACACCATTTCACCTCATTTCTCCACCACAAGACTCTCATGATTTCCATATTCTAGGGATTTAGAGCCCATTCTCCCTCTGCTTCTTCACTCTCAGTGAGGTCCCTCCCAGTTCCTTGTTTTCACCATGGTTTCATGGCAGGCAGTACCCCTGGGGGATGTCAAGGACCTGGCAAGTCCGACACTCCCCCTCCCGCTCACTCTGTGGCAAATGCTGCCTTCCTCCTGCAGGGTTTAGAGCATTCTCTCATTCTCAGAGCAATATATGCAGTCACTACCAATCATTCAAAGTTGGCACCGTGAGATAAAACCTATTTACCATTTCTAACACACTCTGTATGGTGCTTCAAGTACCCCAACATCTAGGATGATGAGCACATGCTGTGAGCTTTAAAGTTCCTCAAGGACCCATCATGTAGAGAAGAAAACAGGTGTGGGAGAAAACTAGAAAATGGAAGAGCACTGATGGAGCACAGAAAATCTTAACTCTGGAGTGACTGTCAACAGTAAGGGAAAAGAACACTTTGAGTGTAAGTACAAGGGCTCTTGTTTTTAAGATGTGTAGCTTGTTTCCTTGTAGGTGGGTGTGATGACTGAAAGTTCAATATTATTAATGAATATTAATTTCAGAATGAAGGACTAAGAAGAAAGACAAAAATGTTTTTGTGAGATTTTTATTGTCAATAATTGCATCCTTACCATTAATCAGGAGCCTATATTAAGTGCTTTATAAACATACATGTACTTAATCCTCATGGCAATTTTTCAAGGGAAGAATGCTGTTCCACTTTTCACATGCAGATACTGAGTGGTTGAATACTTTTGTGCAAATTCACACAGCATTTATAGCTAAGTGGTAGAGACCAAATTTAAATTGTATTAGGTGCCAAAGTCAGTATTTTTCCTACTCCATCACCCATCTTGCCACATGTAAGTTATTTAACACTCATATTTAACTGATATGGTTAGATATGGTAAGATAATGCCATTATATATCAATACAAAAGTGTCACATTAACTTTGCCATAGTTTATTGCAAAGTTTAAATACTATATATAAATATCCAGTCCTTCTATTTGATTCATAATTCATAAGGTTCAGTGCTTGAACTTTACCTCTTTTTTTTCATGATCTTGCTGTTTAGAAGTAACATCTTTAAAAGCAGAAATCTGCCTCTCCTTTATAGCACTTTGGCAGTACCACTGATTTTTCCATAATTTTCTCCAAGTTGACACTGCCATGCTTTCCTTAGGGGACTCTTTAATGAATTAGGAGGAACCTAGTATCAAAATTTCTATTCTATTTTTATTATATACATTTTTTCTACTATGTATTCCTGTATTTAGAAATTTTAAAATGTTATTCCATTTTTAATAAATTATTGCTTTAGTTTGCATTTTATGTTTATATACAGTGCAATTAAACCCATACAAATGAGATTAGTGATGTTATTTGTCTTGCCTGTATCTCTAGTGTCTAATGATGTGCTGGGCATATAGAAGTTGCTAATACATTTTTGTTTAACTACTGAATTTATCCATTCAATTATTAAGAAATATTTATATTGAGAAGTCATGATCAGAATATACTATTTCTTTAAAAAGAAAATATGAAACTAGATAATCTACATATGGTTGCACATCCTCACTTTTACTAATCTTAGGCTATTTTTACTTGAGAGAGTCTAGCATTATGAGGCTAAGATACTAAATTATTAATTACTTTTTATTTAAGGGCACTTGCTGAGGATGTTTTGTTCCTAGCTGTGATCAGTATTTTGGGAAACAACATTAATCACACATAAATCCTGCCCTTTAGGACCCTCCAATTTAGTGGCAGCTGAGTGGGGGAGAGATGGAAGGATGTAGACAAATAATTATAGGATGTGACATGACTTCAAATTTTAAATGAGCCACATGGCACACCATTAAGGTGTCAGATTTTTGAAATGCTCTTTAGAAACTATAGCTGGTTACAATAATAATTGATATCACAGGGTTGCTATTAGTATTAAATGAAATACTTTGTCCAGTATCTAATAAATAATTGAAAATGAGTAACTATTTTATTTCTTTCCTTTCCTTTCCATTGACTAATTCACAGCCTGAGATTCTCATTTCTATACAATCATACAGTTTATAAAAAAGAATGTTTAGGCCACAAACACAACCCATCACTTAAAAACTATAAAACAACTACGGTAGAAACAGCAGCAAGAGCCACTCTTTCCTAACTTCCAATTCCAGTAGACAAACACGACCTACAAGCATTTACCTCCTCACCTGCCCTACCGTAAAACTGATAGTAAATTCATTTAGAAAGAAATCTCTCCACAGTGATGAGGAAAATAGGTCTGAAGCCATCAGTAGAAAACATATTTTAACAAACAGCAGAAAAAAAGTGGATGAAGGAGATTTAATGTCTATGACCCAGAGTAGCAGAAGCTGCAGAAGAGAAGGATTATAATAACTGAAGGTGAAAGCAAGAAGTCCTTCAGAACTCCAGAAAAATAAGTTGTACCTGGAAATATTAAGAACGATGGAGAAGAGAAGTAAAATATGCAGTAGAAACAGGGGCATTTATTGTAAGTTTTTATTCGTTTCAGTAATGTGCTCCTCCTACCCTACCCTACACACACACACACACACACACACACACACACACACACACACTGCTTAGTACATAATGCCTGGCAGCAATCCACCCTACAACTCCCCAGGCATAGTACTGAAAGGGATTTCCTAACAAAATAATAAATAAACTCTCTTGGACGAATTAGAATAGTTTTTTGGTTATTTGTACTCCACAGAAAAGATCTTCATATTCTGACATTTAGTGGCCCCTTGACTCAATGCAGCAGCAAGCAGTCTCCACTCACCCTCCAGCCAAGGGCACTAGTCAATAAGCTTGGATCAGGCACAGTGCTCTCAAGTGGATTTATACTTCATTTTAAAATTTGAACATACAACTAAGTTTCCCAGGTCATCTAGGGAGAAATCAGAGACCAAGTTAAAATAAACACCAGAAAAGGAAACAAAAGGTAACTACAATGAAAAACAGCCACACATCACAAAACTTCAATTAGGAGTCTCAAAGAGATTAAAATAGATATTACATGGATAAAAATTAATATGATACCATGATAAATGAATAGATACAACAATGAGCATATATAATATGTTCAAATATAAGAAAATCAACAGGATTATGTGATAACGTCAATAACTGACCTAAACTTCAGAACAAAACAAAGAAACAGACAATATAACAGATGTAAGAGTCACAAAAGATTTATATAAAATTTTAAACTCTGACAAGACAAAGTTTCAGAAAGGAAAAAAAATAGTGAATTAAATAACTAAATCTTAATATAAGAGAATTCCTGTTCCTAAAGATTCCAAAATTTCTGATTGAAAGAACCTGCTAAATGCTCAACACAATGCATGTAAAAATATATATTCTTGGACCTGATCATTAGGAAATTGCTAGTCTCTCTCTCCCCCACCATGATCAACTGTGAGAGAAGGAATTGTGCCTACCTTGCTCACTGCCCTGTCTTGAGCACACAAGATGAAATGTAGTCAGCACTATTTATTGGATGAATAAATGAACAGTTCTTAAAACCAGAAATTCTAGAGAGTAAAAAAGAAGACATGCCACATGGGTATTGGACTCTAATCAGCAACACTGGTGCTAGCAAGAAATGGGGCAGTTGGCCTTCAAGCAAACCTACAAATCAAGTAAGATTATTCTCAGACATGGAAGAACTCACCAAGGCTTCCTTTCTAAAAACTTTCTCAAGAAGTATTTGAAAATTGCTGCAATAAAGTGAGTAAACCAAGAAAAAGTAAAACCTATGGTCCAAGAAACAAACCGATCCATTATTGTTCCAACTAGATGCGTAATTAAGAGAGGTTCCAGGATAGCAGTTTGCAGCAGGCCTAGAGAGCAGTAAGTCCAGGATGAAGAAGGACATAGATCTGTCCAAGAGAAAAATCATCTGTGAAAAAATTTTGATGATCATAAATAACTTAAAGATGTGAAGATCTAAAGAATGGGATAAAAATGAAATACAATTAAATGACCAGGAAAAGCAATTAGTTTTAAAAAACAGGAAACGCAAACACAGTAAAATTTAAAACTGATAAGCAATACGTGTACGGTATATCAAATAAAGTACACCATTTTTTTTTTTTTTTTTTATAAGAGTTGAAGTCATTTGGGCAGATAGCAAGGAGTGTGATTGCTGGATCTTAGTATGTAGTGGTTTTTTTTTTTTTTTAATTTTTAATTTTATTTATTTATTTATTTATCTATTTATTTATTTATTTATGGCTGTGTTGGGTCTTCGTCTCTGTGCGAGGGCTTTCTCTAATTGCGGCAAGTGGGGGCCACTCCTCATCGCGGTGCGCGGGCCCTCTCACCAGCGCGGCCTCTCCTGTTGCAGAGCACAGGCTCCAAACGCGCAGGCTCAGTAATTGTGGCTCACGGGCCTAGTTGCTCCGCGGCACGTGGGATCCTCCCAGACCAGGGCTCGAACCCGTGTCCCCTGCATTGGCAGGCAGACTCTCAACCACTGCGCCACCAGGGAAGCCCAAGTACAGCATTTCTTGTAAAAATATTTTAAAAAATAAAATAAACAGTTTGAGTGGGACAAATGAATGTCACTGGGATATTAATTTTATCAAAGACAGATAGATAGAAAAGTTTGCACGATTTATATATTGCCATTTAAGTTTGCAAAATCCAAAAATTTCCTTTGGAGGTAAATTTAACAAATTCTAAATAGAGAAGATAAATAGTCTCACTTTGATAACAAACATTTTTTAAAAAGAAGTGTAAAGATAGAGTACTTTTCCAATAAAATATTAAGAAATATTATCAAGCTATACATATTTAAAATAGAATAATGGTATCATAAGATTCAAAAAGCTAATAAAAATATATTCCAATGATCAAAATGTATCAAAGACCTAATTGTAAGGTCGGATGTTATAAAACTCTTAGAGGAAAACATAGGCAGAACACTCTTTGACATAAATTGCAGCAATATCTTTTTTGATCTACTTCCTAGAGTAATGCAAATAAAAACAAAAATAAACAAATGGGACCTATTTAAATTTAAAAGCTTTTGCACAGCAAAGGAAACCATAAACAAAATGAAAAGATAACCCACAGAATGGGAGAAAATACTGGCAAACGGAGTGATCGACAAGGGATTAATCTCCAAAATATACAAATAGCTCTTGCAGCTCTATGACAAAAAAAGAACCTAATCAAAAAAAATGGGCAGAAGATCTAAATAGACATTTCTCCAAAGAAGACATACAGATGGCCAAAAAGATGCTCAACATCAATAATTATCAGAGAAATGCAAATAAAAGTACATGAGATATCACCTCACACCCATCAGAACGGTCATCATCAAAAAGTCTACAAATAATAAATGCTGGAGAGGGTGTGGAGAAAAGGGAACCCTCTTACACTGTTGATGGGAATGTAAATTGGTATATCCACTATGGAGAACAGTATGGAGGTTCCTTAAAAAACTAAAAATATAGAGCTACCATATGATCCAGCAATCCCACTCCTGGGCGTATATTCGGAGAAAACCATATTTCAAAAAGATACTTGCACCCCAATATTCACTGTAGCACTATTTACAATAGCCAAGACATGGAAGAAACCTAACTATCCATCAATAAAGGAATGGATAAAGAAGATGTGGTATATATATATATATATATATATATATACAACAGAATATTAGTCATAAAAAATAGTGAAATAATGACATTTGCAGCAACATAAATGGATCTAGAGATTATCACACTAAGTGAAGTAAGTCAGACAAAGACAAATATCATATGACATCACTCATATGTGAAATCTAATTTTAAATAGTGATACAAATATACTTATTTATAAAACAGAAACAGACTCACAGGTTTTGAAAACAGACTTACAGTTACCAAAGGGGAAACTTGGGGGAGAGGGATAAATTAGGAATTTGGGATTAACATACAAACACTACTATATATAAAATAGATAACCAACAAGGACCTACTGTATAGCACAGGGAACTCTACTCAATATTCTGTAATAACCAATATGGGTAAAAATCTGAAAAAGAATGAATATATGTTTGTGTATAACTGAATCACTTTGCTGTACACCTGAAACTAACACAACATTGTAAATCAACTATATCCCAATTTTAAAAAAAAACCTAAATATAGAAATTTTTAAATCAAAACAAAATGATATACATTAACAAATGGCACTGGAGAAACTGTTTAATACAAAAAATCTGCATTTAATGACTTAATAATCCATTTTAAATTATTTTTAAATAATTTGGAAAATAATCATATCCATTGCATTAATCAAAACTGATTCTTAAATGGTCAAATAAATAAATGATTTTCAAAAACATAAAAATGTGTAAGGAAACATAGTTGACTAATCATCCTCATGATGAATAAGAAATTTCTATGCATAAGACATTAAAAATTATCAAAATACTTGATACATTTGATTTAATACACATTTAAAATTTGGTAGATTAAAAACCACCAGAAAGAAAACTGGTAACCAAGTAGGAAAATATTTGCAACAAGTACACAAGATAAGGTACTCTCTTACTAATCAATTTAAAGAAAATTCAAACTTTAAAATAAGTAAAGGATACAAATAGAAAAGACAAAAGATAGTAAGAAATTTTAGAATTATACTCAACAACTTTAATTATGAAAGACATAGAAAAATACTAAGAAATTATTATATTCTATATCAGTTGAAAAATATTTGAAAGTGTCTGTCTGTTGAGAGAACATACTTAAACCAGAAATAGAACAGTTAGATGGGCACACGTTTTAATGCTCATGAGGTTGTTAACTAGAGCAATGTGACCAAAAAGTATCATGTGAAATTCTATCATATATATTATTGTAGAATCAATACACTTTAATATAGTAATACTTAAAATTGATCCCTAACTAGTATCTAATGAAATAATTAGATACACAGACAAAACTATCTGTGATATATTAAAATATTCTTAACATAAAACTACAAAAATATAACAAAGTTTAAATTTCCTAAGGTATGTACAGATAACAAACTGTGACCCAGCCTTTTTAAAAGCATATTGTTTAAGAATATTAAGTAATTTAGAGACAATGTTCATGATAAAGTGACTTAAACTGAAAATCTGAAGTTCTATATAAAATATTTCAGTTTATCTACTTATGTAGTATGTATACTACCATAAACAATCACATCCACTAAACTTATTAAAATACACAATGTTGGATAGCCAGTGCACCAACATTTTAACAGTTGTAATATCTGAGTAATGTTTATGAATAATTTTTATTTTCCTCACATTTTTGTGCATTTTGTACAATAATCACACATGACTATTACGATCAGACAAAATTACATTTTTAGAAAGTTGAAACATCAGTCTTCTATTGAAATAACATAAGATAAACAAGGAGTATAAACACTTCAGTATTATTAAACCAAACATACACACAAGAAGAGGAAAGGTCAGATATGGGGCATGGATGAAGTATAGAGTGATGAGTAAAGTACAAATCCTTGGATGCAGAGTCTGAAATTCCTTGAAAGCTCTAGAGAACTATTATGTTCTTTTTGGCGGGGTCATGACTTGAATAAACTGTCATGTTAGAAACAAAACTCTAGAAACAATGTTACAGGGGTAGACTGCAGAAAAGAAGACCATTCAAGATGGGGTCACATTTATAAATATAAGAATTGATACGGCAGAGCCAAGGCAGTAGAGGTGAGAATGGTGAGGATGAGTAAAATCAATAAACTTGGTGACAGATTAACTACAGAAGTGGACGACAAGAGGAGTCTCTAATAACTCTATTTCTGGCTGTGGCAAAGGAATGCAAAGGCAGAAGATTTTCAAAGATGAATTCAATTCCAGATATATTGAACTTGAGGACCATTTGGGACATTCAAGTGTATATGTTCCCCCCCAAAAAACCAACAATATCCAGGATAGAAATTTATCAAAGATTTCTGGCTAGAAAGTAATTAGTTACCGATCTTCTTGTGCTTAATCCACATTCCTCATTGGCAGAATCAGCCTTGGGCAGCATGATCAACTAGTTCTAATCTCTTCCTTAAGAGTAGGGTAACTGTATACTATGGTTGTGTCTAGGTGAGTCCCAGTTGATGCCCATTGCCTCAGCATACTGTCTAGATTAACATTTTTCCAGCTAAAAGTGCCCCAGTTTGGAAGATAAATTGTAATGTTACCCTACTAGAAACCAGCGGTCCTGTGTCAGAGTACTTATGCCAATAAAATATATAGGTCCCTTGAATGAATACTTGAGCATTAGAGACAACAATAAATCCACCATGATGTGGGCAAATAAGTCTTTCTTAGTAAAACTGTATTTCAAAATTTACAATATTATGAATTTTTCTGGGATGGAAGCTATTTGAAGAATACGCTCATTATCATGCATAGCATTTTTGCATATCCCAGTGCACAGAGAGCATTCTGAATCATTTCAAAACTGTGTGCTTGATGTGTTTTACTTACAATTTTGGAGAGTATTTACACTTATCATATGTGCTGCAAAGGCATAATCTATTGTTCTACCATATTGGATAACCAAAGTTAAAGGAACTGTATACATTTTATGATGTCTTAAATTCTAAGACTCATCAGGAATCACTTCTTAGTTGATAAGTGATATTCAGAAGGCTTATCTAGCATAAATTGTTGGGATAGCCTAACCATTGAATAAAGGATGGCCCACAGATAGTATCTCATCTCTTTCAGCAATATGACCTGGCAATTGAGATAAAATAAACCTCTTAATGGAAACACAGTACTGTCAAAGGCACTTTTATCAGCGATAAACCCAAGACAGATATTCAGTGACACTGTTAACAGAAAATATTTTTCAAATGAGATGACTGTGGGAAAAGCTACCAATCTAAGTATTAATTAGTCTTGAAACTTCTTTCCCATATCAGAACTGAGTAAATATTCGGGGCAAAAGTAAGTGAAGTAAACGTTAATCTAACATGACAATACACCATATGAGAAGCTTTAATCATTATTACCAATTATGACCTATTGATCTCACTTTTTGATTGGATATGACTGGTCACTGCTTAGAAGAAAGTGCATCCATGAGACTGGCAGATAACTACATCTGAATACATAAGACTGGTAAATAACTACATCTGAATTCTTCTCTTGATGTGGACTGATCATCTGTATTTCTAAGGAAGATGATGCATGACAGATCTGTTATTACCCTACCTCCAAATTACTAAGGTATTTTATATACAGTGGTCTGAGCATCTGAACTATAATTTCAATAATGTTAGAATGGTTTCCAAAAGACATTTAAAAGAAAAGAGGTAATCAAATGTTCACTTTAGGCAAAAACACAGATAATGAATTGGCTCATAATGTTAAAATTTTCAATTTGCCTACAGGCTAACACATTTTAAATCTATTTGCACCAAACAACATAGCCTCAAAATATATACAGTCAGCCCTCCATATCCACAGTTTCTGCATCCATGGGTTCAAACAACCAGGATTGAAAATACTGGAAAAACAAATTCCAGAAACTTCCAAAAAGCAAAACTTGAATTTTCCATGCACTGCCAATTTTCACATAGCATTTATATTGTATTTATAAGTACTTACATAATATTTACATTGCATTAGTTATGATAAGTAATCTAGAGATGATTTAAAGTATACAGGAGGCAGTGTATATGCTGTATGCAAATACCACACCATTTTTTATAAGGGAATTGAGCACTGCAGATTTTGATATCCATGGGGGATTGTGGAACCAATCCCCTGGAGATACTGAGGGACACCTGTACAGCAAAAACTTTGCCAATTTATATGGAGAAATAGGTAATTCTAAAACAATACCTGGGGATTTTAACATATCTCTCTGTATTATTGATAAAATATAAAGAAAAATACAAAAACAGATTTAATCACATGATGAATAGATGAATCCAGTGAACACATATGATACATAACACCCAATAATTATAAAAATATATAATCATATCATGCACTCAGAGATCATTTAAAAATTTGACTATTTACTAGTCTATAAGGCAAAATCTTAACACACTTCAATCTGGAATCATAAAGACTACTATTCCTGACCAAAATTAATTATGCTGTAAATCAATCATAACTATTATAAAATAAGAAATACTCCTAATCAAGTTATAAAATATAATATAAATAAGAAAACATTTTGAACTGAATGTTGATAAAACTGCAATTCATATCAAGTATTGCAACTAAATCAGTACTTTAAAAAATTAGCCTATATCTATGTATCATTTAAGAACTAAGGCTGAAAGTTAATTAGCAAAAAAAAAAAAAAAAAAATCCATCTCAAGATACATCTCAACTAGTTAGGAAAAAATACATCAAAGTAAATTACAAGGAGTAGCAGGAAGAAAATAATAGTGATAAAAATTGAAATTAATTGATTAGAAAATAAATATACCAGAGAAAATGTCAACAAAATAAACAGTTAGGTCCTTGAAAGACAAAAGACACACAGTTCTGAAATAACTGGTAAAATTAAGAAAGAAAAAAAAGATAAGAGGCACACATAACCAAGATCAGGAAAGAAAAAGGGAACACTACTACTAAAGATGCAGATATTAAAATTTAGCTTAAAGGTATAAGTTCCTAGAAAAAAATACATCTCTCAAAACTAATTTGAATGGAAATGGAAAACCTGAATAGTCCGATAATCACTAAAGAAGTGAAATTTGTAATCCCAAATCTTCTCACAGTGAGAATTCCAGGCTGATATATCATCACTGTCAAGTTCTACAAAGCTTTCAAAGAAGTAGTAACTTCATTCCGAAATCAACACTTCTAGAAAATAGAAAAAGAGGGACTATTCCCCAAAGTATATAAAGCAGCATAACCTTTGAGAATATGGGAAAAAATGATTATTGGATAACCTCAGTAATAAACACAGATTATGAATACATATTAAAGATTTAAAGAAAAATATTAGCAAACCAGATTCAATAAAACATAAAAAAGGATAACATTTCATGGCCAATACGTTTATCCCAGGAATGTAAATCTTCTTTAATATTATAAAAAACACATATGTTCATGTTAGTAGATGCAAAAAAGAAATAATAGATGATATACACTAATCATTAAGGCTAAAAATTAAGATTAGTGGCAAATTAAAACTAGAAAAAAACAGCACACATAATATTTATAGTGAAACATCTAATGTAGTCTTTTTTCAGATAAAGAACAAGGATGTCTTCCATTACTAATTCTATTTAAAATTCTACTGAAAATTTTTATATTAAAGTAAGGCAAGAAAAAGTTAATCAAATAAGAATTGTAAAAGACAAAACAAAGCTATCACTGTCGATAAATGGCAGTATAGTTGAGAGCAGAAAGTATACAGAATCTACAGATCTAATTGGATTCAAGTGAACAGCCCCCATCTTACCTGCCGCCTCTTAGCAAAAGTAAATCCTACACATGATTTCATCTACTGAGATTTCATCCATATAATCAAATTATTTTTACAATTTTTCATACCCAATATTTGGAAGATAATTTTTAAAATTCAGCAGTCAAATAAAAGGGCAATATTTAACTGCATAGAAAAAAAGTAAAAGATACAATTGCAAGACATGCAAAGTCATCAGAATATTTGATTTATCACTCATCAGACTCAGACTTTAAAATAAATTTAATTAATATGAGCTAGAAATTAAGTTAACAAAATTTAGGATTTTGGAAGAAAACTAGATTTTATTAAAAACTTCAAACATAAATTCCAGAACCAAAATTTAAAATTCAATAGGTGGGTTTAATAGGACACTACCCATTTTTAAATAAAAACTATAAATTTGGAAAACTACTTAAAGAAAATATCTAGATTAAATATTAAGAGGAAAAAGAATGGGGAATCCAGAAAAGAAAATTAAGAGATATATGGAACATGATGAACAGATATACCACACATATAATTGGAGTCCCAGAAGAACTGATTTCCAGAAATCAGGGAAGAAGCACTACCCAAAGATATAATGAACAATATTCCTTAAAGCTGGTAGAAGGTATCAAGGGATTCAGGAAAACCTATGAACCCTAGCATAATAAATAAAAAGTATAACTCACTGTCTTAGTCTACTCAGGCTGTCATAGCAAGATACCAAAGACTACGTGGCTTAAACAACAAAATTATTTTCCAGTTTTATTGAGAAATAATTGATGATTTTTCACCACATAACTTTAAGGCATACACTGTATTGACTTGATTTACATGTATTGTGAAATTACTATAATAGGTTCAGCTAACAACCATCATTGAATAAAGATACAATAAAAAGAAAATAAAGGAATAAAGAATAAAGGAAAAACAACTTTCTTTTGATAAGAACTCTTCAGATTTACTCTATTAACAACTTTCCTATGTATCATACATCAGTGTTAGCTGTAGTCATCATGCTTTACATCACATCCCTAGTACTTACTTATAGATGAAATTTGTACCTTTTGATCACTTTTCTTCAATTCCCCCTCCCCCCATCCTCTGCCTCTGATAACTGTAAGTCCAATTTCTTTTTCTATAAGTTAGAAATTTATTTTCTCACTTCTAGAAGCTGGAAGTCCAAGATAATGGTGTCTGTGTGATCAGGTTCTGGTGAAAGCTCTCTTCCTGGCTTGCAGGGAGCCTCCTTCTCAAACTGAGCAATCTTTCTGGTGCCTCTTCATACAAGGTCATGAATCCTATCATGAGGGCCCACCCACAGGACCTAATCTAACTCTAATTACCTCCCAAAGGCCTCAACTCCAAATACCATCAAACTGGGGGTTAGGGTTTCAACATATGAATGGGGGGGGGGGAGAAACAGACATTCAGTCCATAACATTTACTTAGTTGAACTGTAAAAATCTGATATGAAACAAACACAAGAAGAACATCTAAACAGGAATAAGTAACAACATATTATATTCCTTTAAATCAAATAAATAAAAGGAACAATGGAACCTAGAAAACAATAAAATGAAATATCCACAAGCCTATAAAACTACACCCAGTAAATTTTGCTTCAAAAATTAAGATAAAAATAGAGCTTGCTGTTTCCAGCTATGATGAAGTAAACAGGACTGGTATGTTCTCCCACCTTTTAAACAACTAGAAAAAATGTATAAAGATACAACATTTTTCATATATTGGACAGCAGGTAGCATAGAAATATAACTCTTGAAAGAAAAATTGCAATAAGGTTATCCTTAAAATCGCCTCAACTTTCTGCCTGGAGGCAGTTTCTAGGTTGTAACACAGGGAGGAGTGACCCAAACAGTCTTCCTGAGAGTGTGGAGAGAGATCAGAGTTCAGGGAGGTCAAGGGTCTACAGTATATATGCAGATACCAGAGAAGAGGGAGATACATAGGGAAGCTCCAGAGATTTCCACAGAGATGCTCTTGAATGCACCACTCAAAAAACATAAAATTGTGTGGCATCCAGTTAATAGTTACCAGAATTGTAAAAAAGCAAGAAAATATGACCCCAAACCTGGAAAGCTTAATCAACAGAAAAAGATGCAGAAAAGAAAGTGATGATAAAAATAGCATACATTGGGACTTCCCTGATGGTGCAGTGGTTAAGAATCCGCCTGTTAATGCAGGGGACACAGGTTTGATCCCTGGCCTAGGAAGATCCCACATGCCACAGAGCAACTAAGCCTGTGCACCACAACTACGGAGCCTGTGCTCTAGAGCCCCCGATCCACAACTGCTGAGCCCATACACCACAGCTACTGAAGCCCATGCACCTAGAGCCCGTGCTCCACAACAAGAGAAGCCACCACAATGAGAAGCCCATGCACTGAAATGAAGTGTAGCCCCCGCTCGCCACAACTAGAGAAAGCCCTCCAGCAGCACCGAAGACCCAATGCAGCCAAAAATAAATTAGTAAATAAAATTTTTAAAAAAATAGCAGATATTGATGTTCAAACAGCTATAATAAAGATGTTCCATATGCTCAAAAAGTTAGAGGAAAACATGACCAAGATGAGGTGAAAAATGGAGATACACAAAACCAACCACAGGAAACCTCTAGATATGAAAAATGCAATATCAAAAATAAAAAACATGCAAGATGATACTTATAGCAGATTAAACACTGCAGGAGAAATGTTTAGTGAATGTGAAAATACAACATTTTAAAACTATCCAAAATGAAGCACAGAGAGAAAAATGCTAACACAGAAACAATGAGATAAACAAAAACAAAAAAGAAAAAAATATGCACAGAGCATCAGTGACCTGTGAGACTATCAAACACTCTAACATATGTATAGTTGGAAAAGCTGTCAAGTGAGAGATAAATTTGAAGAAACTATGGCTAACTTATTTCCAAAAATGATACAAAAAAATCATAAACTAACAGATGGAAGATACTCAACAAACCCCGAGCAAAAGTAATCTAAAAATCTACACCAAGGCAAAATTGAATCAATTTTTGGCAGAACAGTGATAAAGAGAAAAACTCCAAAACAGCTACAAATACATGCACATTACATATAGAAGAAGATAGGCAAGAATGAGCATATAACTTTCCAGAAACTGTAAAAAAGAAGACAGTGGAGAGACATCTTTAAAGTACTAAAACTAAAAAAAAGTAAATTTAGAGTATGTAAAAATAACTTTAAAAATTAACAATCAAATACTATTGGAATAAACATAAGCTTAGAAATTCGTCACCTGCACACTTGTACTAGCAAAAATGTTAAAGAAACTTCTTTAGAAAAAGGAAAATGGTACTAGATACAATGAAGGTATATAAATGGTAAATATGTAGGTAATATAAAAATATTTTTATCATTGTTTACCTCTTTAAAATATAATTGACAACTTAAGATAAAAATAATAACCATGTGTTGCAGAATTTATTACATAGGTAAAATGTTATATGCTATATGTAAAATATATGTTAATGTTATACATAAAATATGACAACAATGAACCAAAGGATGGGAGTGGGAATATGGATATAAACCACTGTACAGTTCTTGCACTATATGTGTTAAAGTGTAATATCATGTAAAGGCAAATTTTGATAAGTTAAAGATGTATGTTTTAAAACCTAGAGCAAACTGAAAAAAATAAAACAAAGAAGTACAACTATATAATTAAATAAGGAAAATAAAATAGAATCATAAGAATATTCCATTATTCTAAAAGAAGGCAGGAAGAGAGGTAAAAAATGAACCAAGCACATATGAGATAAATAGCAAAGAAGAAACAAAATGGAAAATAAAAACCCAACCATATCAATAATCACATGAGCTATAAATGACCTGAACACTGCAATTAAAAGGAAAATTATCAAACTGATTATAAAAACAAGACCGAACAATATTTCCCCTAAAAGAAAGCCACTTTAAATTTGAAAATGCGGGGGGCGGGGGTGGGGACCTTCAAGATGGCAGAGGAATAAGACGTGGAGATCACCTTCCTCCCCACAAATACATCAAAAATACATCTACATGTGGAACAACTCCTACAGAACACCTACTGAACGCTGGCAGAATCCCTCAGACTTCCCAAAAGGCAAGAAAATACCCAAGTACCTGGATAGGGCAAAAGAAAAAACAGAGACAAAAGAATAGGGACGGGGCCAGCACCTCTAGGAGGGTGCTGTGAAAGAGGAAATGTTTCCACACCCTAGGAAGCCCCTTCACTGGTGGAGACGAGGGGTGGGTGGAGGGGGAAGCTTCAGACCCACAGAGGAAAGCACAGCAACAGGGGTGCAGAGGGCAAAGCAGAGAGATTTCCACACAGAAGATCAGTGCCGACCAGAACTCATCAAACCAAGAGGCTTCTCTGCTCACCCGCTGGGACGGGTGGGGGCTGGGAGCTGAGGCTCGGGCTTCGGAGGTCAGATCCCAGGGAGAGGACTGGGGTTGGCTGCGAGAACACAGCCTGAAGGGGGCTAGTGCACCAGAGCTAGTCGGGAGGGAGTCCGGGAAAAAGTTTGGACCTGCCTAAGAGGGAAGAGACCATTGTTTCAGGGTGTGCGAGGAGAGGGGATTCCTTCCCCGTCTGCCCATAGAAGGCACAGCACCACCTAAGCGAGCTTTAGAGATAGGCACAAGCTACGGCTATCAGCTCGGACCTCAGAGACGGGCATGAAACGCTAACACTGCTGCTGCAGCCACCAAGAAGCCTGTGTGTAAGCACAGGTCACTATCCACCACCACCCCCCACCACCCACCCCGGGAGCCTGTGCAGTCCTCCACAGCCAGGGTCCCGTGATCCAGGGACAACTTCCCTGGGAGAACACACAGCATGCCTCAGGCTGTTGCAACATCAAGCCGGCCTCTACCACCACAGGGTCTCCCCGCATTCCAATTATAACTACCGGTTCCGTTCCTCCCCCCGGCCTGAATGAGCAAAAGCCCCCTAATCAGCCGCTGCTTTAACCCCATCCTGTCTGGGTGGGAACAGATGCCTAAGGGCAACCTACACGCAGAGGTGGGGCCAAAACCAAAGCTGAACCCCAGGAGCTGTGTGAACAAAGGAGAGAAAGGGAAATTTCTCTGTGCAGCCTCAGGAGCAGTGGATTAAATCCCCACGATCAACTTCACATACCCTGCATCTGTGGAATACCTGAATAGACAGCGAATCTTCCTAAAATTGTGGTGGTGGACTTTGGGAGCAACTGTAGACTTGGGGTTTCTGTCTGTGACTGATTTGTTTCTGATATTCATGTTTATATTAGTTTAGTGTTTAGCATTTGTTAGCACTGGTGGATTTCTTTATTGGTTTGGTTGCTCTCTTCTTTTTTCTTATTCTTTTTTTTTATTTTAATAATTTATTTTAACTTATATTTTTATTTATTATTATTACCATTATTATTTTTCTTTCTTTCTTTTTTTCTCCCTTTACTTCTGAGTCATGTGGCTGACAGGGTCTTGGTGCTCTGGGCTGGTGTCAGGCATGAGGCTCTGAGGTGGGAGAGCCGAGTTCAGGACACTGGACCACCAGAGATCTCCCGCCCCATGTAATATCAATCAGTGAGAGCTCTCCCAGAGATCTCCATCTCAACGCTGAGACCCAGCTCCACCCAACGGCCAGCAAGCTCCAGTGCTGGACGCCCCATGCCAAACAACTAGCAAGACAGGAACACAATCCCACCCATTAGCAGAGAGGCTGCCTAAAATCATATTAAGTTGACAGACACCCCAAAACATATGACCGGACATGGTCCTGCCCACCAGAAAGACAAGATTCAGCCCAACACACCAGAACACAGTCACCAGTCCCCTCCACCAGGAAGCTTACACAAGCCACTGAACCAACCTCACCCACTGAGGGAAGACACCAAAAACAATGGGAAATACGAACCTATAGCCTGCGAAAAGGAGACCCCAAACGCAGTAAGTTAAACAAAATGAGAAGACAGAGAAATACGAAGCAAATAAAGGAGCAAGGTAAAAACCCACCAGGACAAACACATGAAGAGGAAACAGGCAGGCTACCTGAAAAAGAATTCAGAGTAATGAGAGTAAAGATGATCCAAAATCTTGGAAATAGAATGAAGAAAATACAAGAAACGTTTAACAAGGACTTAGAAGAACTAAAGAGCAAATAAACAATGACGAACAACACAATAAATGAAATTAAAAATTCTCTAGAAGGAATCAATAGCAGAATAACTGAGGCAGAAGACCGGATAAGTGACCTGGAAGATAAAATAGTGGAAATAACTACCACAGAGCAGAATAAAGAAAAAAAAATGGAAAAAAATTGAGGACAGTCTCAGAGACCTCTGGGACAACATTAAACGCACCAACATTCAAATTATAGGAGTGCCAGAAGACGAAGAGAAAAAGAAAAGGACTGATAAAATATTTGAAGAGATTATAGTTGAAAACTTCCCCAGTATGGGAAAGGAAATAGTTAATCAAGTCCAAAAACACAGAGAGTCCCATACAGGATAAAGCCAAGGAGAAACACTCCAAGACACATATTAATCAAACTATCAAAAATTAAATACAAAGAAAAAATATTAAAAGCAGCAAGGGAAAAACAACAAATAACATACAAGGAAATCACCATAAGGTTCACAGCTGATCTGTCAGCAGAAACTCTGCACGTCAGAAGGGTGTGGCAACACATATTTAAAGTGATGAAAGGGAAATACCTACAGCTAAGATTACTCTATCCAGCATGGATCTCAATCAGATTCGATGGAGAAATTAAAAGCTTTACAGACAAGCAAAAGCTAAGAGAATTCAGCACCACCAAACCAGCTTTACAACAAATGCTAAAGGAACTTCTCTAGGCAGGAAACACAAGAGAAGGAAAAGACCTACAATACTAAACCCAAAACAATTAAGAAAATGGTAATAGGAACATACATATTGATAATTACCTTAAATGTAAGTGGATTAAATGCTCCAACCAAAAGACATAGACAGGCTGAATGGATACAAAAACAAGACCTGTATATATGCTGTTTACAAGAGACCCACTTAAGACTTAGGGACACATACAGACTGAAAGTGAAGGGATGGAAAAAGATATTCCATGCAAATGGAAATGGAAAGAAAGCTGGAGTAGCAATTCTCAAATCACACAAAATTGACTTTAAAATAAAGACTATTACAAGAGACAAAGAAGGACACTACATAATGATCAAGGGATCAATCCAAGAAGAAGATATAACAATTGTAAATATTGATGTACCCAACATAGGAGCACCTCAATACATAAGGCAAATGCCAACAGCCATAGAAGGGGGAAATCGACAGTAACACAATCATAGTAGGGGACTTTAACACCCCACTTTCACCAATGGACAGATCATCCAAAATGAAAATAAATAAGGAAACACAAGCTTTAAATGACACATTAAACAAGATGGACTTAATTGATATTTATAGGACATTCCATTCAAAAAAAACAGAATACACTTTCTTCTCAAGTGCTCATGGAATATTCTTCAGGATAGATCATATCTTAGGGCACAAATCAAGCCTTGGTAAATTTAAGAAAATTGAAAACATATCAAGTATCTTTTCCAACCACAACACTATGAAACTAGATATCAATTACAGGAAAAAAAACTGTAAAAAATACAAACACATGGAGGTTAAACAATATGTTACTAAATAACCAAGAGATCACTGAGGAAATCAAAGAGGAAATCAAAAAACACCTAGAAACAAATGACAATGAAAATATGATGACAAAAACCTATGGGATGCAGCAAACACAGTTCTAAGAGGGAAGTTTATAGAAATAAAATCCTACCTCAAGAAACAAGAAAAATCTCAAATAAACAATCTAACCTTACACCTAAAGCAATTAGAGGAAGAAGAACAAAAAAACCCAAAGTTAGCAGAAGGAAAGAAATCATAAAGTTCTGATCAGAAAAAAATGAAGAAGAAATGAAGGAAATGATAGCTAAGATCAATAAAACTGAAAGCTGATTCTTTGAGAAGATAAACAAAATTGATAAACCATTAGCCTGGCTCACCAAGAAAAAAAGGGAGAAGACTCAAATCAACAGAATTAGAAATGAAAAAGGAGAAGTAACAACTGACACTGCAGAAATACAAAGGATCATGAGAGATTACTACAAGCAACTATGTGCCAATAAAATGGACAACCTGGAAGAAATGGACAAATTCTTAGAAAAACACAACATTCAGAGACAGAACCAGGAAGAAATAGAAAATATAAACAGACCAGTCACAAGCACTGAAATTGAAACTGTGATTAAAAATCTTGCAAGAAACAAAAACCCAGGACCAGATTGCTTTACAGGTGGCTTCTATCAAACATTTAGAGAACAGCTAACACCTATCCTTCTCAAACTCTTCCAAAATATAGCAGAGGGAGGAATACTCCCAAACTCATTCTATGAGGCCACCATCACCCTGATACCAAAAGCAGACAAAGATGTCACAAAAAAAGAAAACTACAGGCCAATATGACTAATGAACATAGATTCAAAAATCCTCAACAAAATACTACCAAACAGAATCCAACAGCACATTAAAAGGATCATACACCATGATCAAGTGGGGTTTATCCCAGGAATGCAAGGATTCTTCAATATATGCAAATCAATCAATGTGATACACCATATTAACAAACTAAAGGAGAAAAACCATATGATCATCTCAATAGATGCAGAAATAGCTTTTGACAAAATTCAACACGCATTAATTGTAAAAACTCTCCAGAAAGTACGCATAGAGGGAACCCTCCTCAACATAATAAAGGCTATATATGACAAACCCACAGCCAACATCATTCTGATTGATGAAAAACTGAAACCATTTCCACTAAGATCATGAAGAAGACAAGGATGCCCACTCTCACCACTATTATTCAACATGGTTTTGGAAGTTTTACCCACAGCAATCAGAGAAGAAAAAGAAATAAAAGGCATCCAAATTGGAAAAGCAGTGAAACTCTCACTGTTTGCAGATGACATACTATACATAGAGAATCCTAAAGATGCTACCAGAAAACTAGAGCTAATCAATGAATTTGGTAAAGTAGCAGGATACAAAATTAACACACAGAAACCTCTTGCATTCCTATACACTAACGATGAAAAATCTGAAAGAGAAATTAAGGAAACGCTCCCATTTACCAGTGCAACAAAAAGAATAAAATACCTAGGAATAAACCTACCTAAGGAGACAAAAGACGTGTATGCAAAAAACTATAAGACACTGTTGAAAGAAATTAAAGATGATACAAACAGATGGAGAGATATACCATGTCTTGGATTGGAAGAATCAACGTTGTGAAAATGACTATAGTACCCAAAGCAATCTACAAATTCAATGTAATCCCTATCAAACTACCAATGGCATTTTTCACAGAACTAGAAGAAAGTATTTTACAATTTGTATGGAAACACAAAAGACCCCAAATAGCCATAGGAATCTTGAGAAAGAAAAACAAGAGCTGAAGGAATCAGGCTCCCTGACTTCAGATTATATTACAAAGCTACAGCTACATTAATCAAGATAGTATGGTACTGGCACAAAAACATAAATATAGATCAATGGAAAAGGATAGAAAGCCCAGAGGTAAACGCACTCATATATGGTCACCTTATTTTGATAAAGGAGGCAAGAATATATAATGGAGAAAAGACAGCCTCTTCAATAAGTGGTGCTGGGAATACTGGACAGCTACACATAAAAGAATGAAATTAGAACACTTCCTAACACCATACACAAAGATAAACTCAAAATGGATTAGAGACCTAAATGTAAGGCCAGACACTATAAAACTCTTAGAGGAAAACATAGGCAGAACACTCTATGACATAAATCACAGCAAGATCCTTTTTGATCCACCTCCTAGAGAAATGGAAATAAAAACAAAAATAAACAAATGGGACCTAATGAAACTTAAAAGCTTTTGCACAGCAAAAGAAACCATAAACAAGATAAAAAGACAACCCTCAGAATGGGAGAAAATATTTGCAAATGAAGCAACTGACAAAGGATTAATCTCCAAAATATACAAGCAGCTCATGCAGCTCAGTATCAAAAAAACAAACAACCCAATCCAAAAATGGGCAGAAGACCTAAATAGACATCTCTCCAAAAAAGATATACAGATTGCCAACAAACACATGAAAGGATGTTCAACATCACTATTCATTAGAGAAATGCAAATCAAAACTACAATGAGGTATCACCTCACATAAGTCAGAACGGCCATCATCAAAAAATCTACAAACAATAAATGCTGGAGAGGGTGTGGAGAAAAGGGAACCCTTCTGCACTGTTGGTGGGAATGTAAATTGATACAGCCACTTTCGAGAACAGTATGGAAGTTCCTTAAAAAACTAAAAATAGAACTATCATATTACCCAGCACTTGCAGTACTGGGCATATAGCCTGAGAAAACCATAGTTCAAAAAAAGCATGTACCACAATGTTCGTTGCAGCACTGTTTACAATAGCCAGGACATGGAAGCAGCCTAAGTGTCCATCGACAGATGAATGGATAAAGAAGATGTGGCACATATATACAATGGCATATTACTCGGCCATAAAAAGAAACGAAGTTGAGTTATTTGTAGTGAGGTGGATGGACCTAGAGTCTGTCATACAGAGTGAAGTAAGTTAGAAAGAGAAAAACAAATACCGTATGCTAACACATATATATGGAATCTGAAAAAAAATAATGGTTCTGATGTACCTAGGGGCAGGAGAGGAATAAAGACGCAGATACAGAGAATGGACTTGAGGAAACAGGGAGGGGGAAGGGTAAGCTGGGATGAAGTGAGAGAGTAGCACTGACATATATACACTACCAGATGTAAAACAGATAGCTAGTGGGAAGCAGCTGCAGGGCACAGGGAGATCAGCTCGGTGCTTTGTGACCACCTAGAGAGGTGGGATAGGGATGGTGGGAGGCAGTCGCAAGAGAGAGGGGATATGGGGACATAATAATACATATGGCTGATTCACTTTGTTATATAGCAGAAACTAACACAACATTGTAAAGCAATTATACTCCAATAAAGGTGTTAAAATTTTTTTTGAAAATGCAAATGACGATATTACATGTTCTCCATAAAAAGAGCTCACCGTTCAAAAGAAAATATTTTTATCAAAGATAAGTCCTGTCTCTGCGCCTCTGAGAAGTGATTCGTAACCACTTGAGCCACATTTAGCCTTTCTTACTCACCTACTGCTGCGGGTGAGGTGGGGTGGTGGTGGGCAGCTATGACATCAAAGAAACACTTGAGAAAGTCAGCCATGAGTCACAGCTCACCTGAAGACAGATTTAATCATAAGATTATAGAACACTTTTCTTTCTCCTCTTGTTAGTGCCACAACAGAGGTCTAGTATAATAAAATTGGATTACAGCTGAAGTAGCTGTAAGACACAGACTTTTTCTGATGAGGAGTACTAAGAGAAGCCCGAAGTTATGAGGGTAGACAAAAACAAAGGCTCCAAAAGAATCTGAAGCCTCTGGCACCCATAGCTACAGCAAATACTAAACAAATTCATCTCTTGCCAGATGAACATAAATCCTCACATTAAAGGTCCACTTATTTCAGATCCTATTATGCAATGCAATGTATCTGATGTTTAATAAAAACTTACAAGATATGGCAAAGGGTAGAAAAAACACAGTCTGAAGAAACAAAGCAGGCATCTGAACAAGACTCAGATATAACTCATGTGTTGTAGTTATCAGAGAGAGAAGTTAAAATAACTATGTTGACCTAACCAAACGTCTAAGCTTTTGCACAGCAAAGGAAACCATAAACAAAGTGAAAAGACAAATTATGGACTGGGAGAAAATATTTGCAAATAATGCAACCGACAAAGGCTTAATTTCCAAAATATACAAACAGCTCCTACAATTCAATAAGAAAACAACAAACAACCCAATCTAAAAATGCACAGAAGACCTAAATAGACATTTCTCCAAAGAAGACATACAGATGGCCAACAAACACATGAAAAGATGTTCATCATTGCTAATTATAGAAGAAATGCAAATCAAAACTACAATGAGGCATCACCTCACATCAGTTAGAATGGCCATCACTAAAATGTCTGCAAGTAACAAATGCTTAACAGAGTGTGGAGAAACGGGAACTCTCTTACACTATTGGTTGGAACGTAAATTGGTGCAGCCACTATGAAAAACAGTAGGGAGGGTCCTCAAAAAACTAAAACATAGAGTCACCATATGACCCAGCAATCCCACTTCTGGGCATATACCCAGACAAAACTCTAATTCCAACAGATACCTGCACCACTGTGTTCATAGCAGCACTATTTACAATAGTCCAGACATGGAAACAAACTAAATGCCCATCAACAGATGAATGGATAAAGAAGGTGTGGTACATATCTATATACAATGGAATATTACTCAGCCATAAAAAGGACAAAATAATGCCATTTACAGCAACATGAATGGACCTAGAGATTATCATACTAAGTGAAGTAAGTCAGAAAGAGAAAGAACTAATACCGTTTGATATCACTTATATGTGGAATCTAAAATATTACACAAAGGAACATATCTACAAAACAAAAACAAACTCACAGATATAGAGAACAGACTTGTGGTTGCCAAGGGGGAGGGCTGGGGAGGGAAGGACTGGGAGTTTGAGATTAGCAGATGCAAACTATTCTATATAGGATGGATAAACAACAAGGTCCTACTGTATATCACAGGGAAGTATATGCAATATCTTGTGATAAACCATAATGGAAAAGAGTATGTAAAATAATATATATGTATAACTGAGTCACTTTGCTGTACAGCAGAAATTAACACAACATTGTAAATCAACACTTCAATAACAAAAATAAAAATAAAATACCTATGTTTAATTTGTTAACAGCTGCAAAGGAAAAGGTAGACAACATGTAAGAACAGATGAATAAGGTAAGTAGAGAGTTGACAACTTGAAGAAAGAATCAAAAAAGAAATGATAAAAAACAATATAACAGAAAAAAAATGCCCTTAGCAGACTCATGAGTAGACTGAACGCAGTCAAGGAAAGAAACAGTAAGCTTCAAGGTATGTCAATAGAAACGTCCCAGACTGAACTACAAGTAAAAAAAGAATGAAAAAAAAGAAAAGAAACAGAATATCCAAGAACTGCAGGACAATTTCAAAGGATGAAACACACACAACTGTAAAATCCAAGGAGAAGAAAGAGATAATGGAGCAGGAGAAATATTTGAAATAATCCTGGCCAAGACATCTCTAAAATTAAAGACAAACACCAAACTACAGGTCCAGGAAGCTAAGAAAACTCCACACAGAACAAATACCAAAAAAATCTACACTTAGGCATATCATATTCACACTGCAGTAAACCAAGTATAAAGGAAAAATCTTGAAAGAAACCAGAGGGCAAAACTCACCTTAATTATAGAAGATTAAGTCTAAGGACTGTGTCGGGCTTCCCACCAGAAAAGAAGTTAACAAAAAGAAAGTGAACTAAAATGTGCAAAGTATTGAAAGAAAAAAAAAACAAAACAAAACACTAAGATTCTATATCCAGAAAGATTTTCCTTCAAAAGTAAAGGAGAAAAAAATATTTTCTCAGACAAAATAAAAAGTGAGGAAATTCATGAGAAGCAGATGTGCCCTGCAAGAAATTTTAAAAGAAGTTCTTCAGGGAGAAAGAAAGTGATATAAGTCAGAAACTTAGATCAACATAAAGAAGAGCATCAGAGAAGGAAAAAAATGAAGGTGAAATATTTTTCTTATGCTTAGCTGATTTAAAAGATAACTATTTGTTCAATATAATAATATTAATAATGTTTTACATGAATATAACATACGGTTAAGTGAAATGAATGGTAACAACATTATAAGGGATGGGAGGGAGAAATTGGGAATGGTCTCAGTTATGTATATACTTGTGAACTAGTGCAGTGTTATTTAAAAGTGGACTTAAAGGTAAATATATACTGCAAATGCTAGAGCAGCCACTAAAAACATCTTTAAAACTAGTATAATTAATACAGGGGAGAAAGTGGAATCATATAAAATGCTCAATTAAAATCTTTGAGAGGGCAGAAAAATAGGAGTGGTTAAGAAAGTAAAAAGAACAAGTGCAATAAGTAAAAAACTTAAAATATGGTAGAAATTAATCCAACGAATGCAATAATCATTTTAAACATGAATGGTCCAAGTAAAAGACAGAGATTGTCAGATTCAGTTATAAAAAAAAACTTAACTGTATGTTTTCTACAAGAAACTTTAAATATATAGACACACATTAAAAGTAAAGGGATGGAGAGAGATCATATTAACACTAATCCAAAAAAAGCTGACATCGTTATATTAATTTCAGACAAAGCTGACTTCAGAACAGATTTCTAGGGACAAGGAAGGGCATTACTTAATGACAAAAGGGTAAGTTCTTCAAGAAGACATAACAATCCGTAAAATGTATCCACCTAACAACAGAGAATCAAAAGATATGAGGCAAAACTGACAGAATTGCAAGGAGAAACAGACAATCCCACTATTATAGTTGGAGAGGTTAATGCTTCTTTTTTAGTAATTGATAGATCCTGCAGGCAAATAATTAGTAAGGACATAGTTTGAATAGCACTATCAATCAACTTGAAATAATTGACATTTATAGAGTACTTCATCCAACAGCAGAATACACATTCTTCTCAAGCTCATATGGAACAATCACCAAGACAGACCACATTCTGGGCATAAAACATACCTTAACAAATGTAAGAGGATAGAACACATACAGAATATGTTATCAAGTCACAATGAAAATAAATGTTATTAAATCAGTAACAGAAAGCTGAAAAATATAAAAATATTTAGAGATGAAGCAACACACTTCTAAATAACTCATAGGTCAAAGAAGTTTCAAGAGAATTTAGAAATATTTTGAACTAAATGAAAATAAAAATACAAATTATTGAAAACTGGGATATAGCAAAAGCACTGCTTCTTGGGAAATTTATAGCATGGAACACATATATTAGGAAAAAAGATATAAAATCAATAATCTAAGCTTTCATCTTAGGAGCCTAGAGAAAGATGAGTCATATTAAACTAAAGTAAACAGAAGAAAATAAATAATAAAAATTTGAGGAAAAAGCAATTAAATGGAAAGCAGGAAAACAAAAGAGCAAATCAATATAACCTAGATCTGGTTTTATGAAGAAATCAATAAAATTGATAAACTTCAACCAGGGTAACCAAGAAAAAAAAGAGAGAAGATACAAATTACTGATATCAGAAATAAGGCTATCACTACTGATGTCTGATTTAACAAACATTAAAAAGGATAATAAGAGAATATTATGGACAACTCTACATCCACAAATTTGATAATTTACATGCAATGAACCAATTCCTTGAAAGATACTAACTACCAAAACTCACATCAGTAGAAGTAGATAATCAGAATAAGTCTCTATTTCTTAATGACACTGAATGAACAATTAACAATTTTCTGAAAAAGAAAGCACCTGGCCCAGTCTGTCTCAATGGTGAATTCTACCAAACACTTAAGGGGAAATGGTACTGACTCTATACAAACTCTTCCAGAAAATAGAAGCAGAGGTAACATTCCTTAACTCATTCCATGTGGCCACCATGACCCTGATACCAAAACCAGATAAAGACACCGCAAGAATGGAAAACTACAGACCAAAATTTATCCTTAATGTAAATGTAAGAATCCTTTAAAAAATTAGCAAATTGAATCCAATGATAAAGATTATGCATAATTAACAAATGACCATTATTCTTGTCATGCAAGGCTAATTCAAAAATTAAAAATCAGTGTTCCATCACGCGAACAAGCTAATAAAAAAAAAAGGCATACATCAAATTGATGCAGAAAAAGCATTTGGCAAAATCCTACACCTTTTCATGAGAAAAATTCTCAGCTCACTAGGAATAAAGGAGAACTTCCTCAACTTGGTAATGAACTTCTACAAAAAGCCTACAGCTAATATCTTACTTAATGGTGTGAAACTGGATGTTTTCCCTCCAAGACTGGGAACAAGGCAAGGATGTTTCCTTTCACCATTCCTGCACAGCAGGATACTGGAAGTCCTAGCTAGTGCAATAAGACATAAACAGGAAATAAAAGTTATGAAGATTGAGAAGTAAAAATAAAACTGCTTTGTTCACAGAAACTTAATTGTTTACATGAAAAGTCCCAGAGAACTGACAAAAAAACTCCTGGAATTAATAAGTGAGTATAAATCTAATAAAATATATACAGGATATTTAGGTAGAAATCAGTGCATGTGTGTAACAAGGTACTTTATCTGCAGTAGTCTTAAAATCAAAAAAAGAAGAAATAAATAAATTTTAATGTATTAATACAACAGATCACTTCTACAACAATGAAGATCTATATACAACAACTGAAATATATCTCAAAAAGCATAATGTAGAGCAAAAGACACAAGATACAAATGGCAAGTGCAGTATTAATCCATCTCTACATAGTTCAAAATCTGACAAAACTATCTGTATATGTTATGGAAGCACACATAGGAAGTAAAACTAAAAAAAAAAAAACAAAGAAGTTATTATATAGCTTAGATCATGATACAGTTGTCAGCTTAGTAAAGAAGAATAACATTTCAGATAGAAGCAGAGAAGGACAATGGCAATGTTCTATTTCTTGAACTGAGTGATAGTCTCACTGTTATGCACACTGTAGTTATTCATTAAAATGTACATATGTTTTATGAACCTTTCTGTATTAAATGTTGCAATAAAATAAGAACACATTTTTCAGTAAAATATTAAACCATGATGAAAATAACCATAACAACAACCACCAGTCAATGGGAGTAAACAGCAGTCTAGAGGCCAATGATAATCCAAGAAATAAACTGGAAGATGGAAAAAAAAGAGATTTATCCGTAAAAGAGTAAAACAGTCCCAAATGAACTTTAAGTATTTAAGTTATACCTGAGAAGAAGTTAAGCCAGTTTCTTCCATTAATTGTCTGTGAAGCTCAGATATATTAAAAATCTTCTCTTGGTCCCTAATCCTTCAATTTTAAATGAAGAAAGCCATGCTCTTTTAAAATTCTATTTAATTATGTGAATATCTGCTTACTTTCTATCTATTTTAAAATGTATTTCCTACTGATTTCTAGATTCTGACTAAGAATCAGATTGATCACACTATTTCCAGCTAATATAAAGATTTTATATTTAAATATGCCCAAATCAAGCTTTCTGGGAGAGTGCAGAGAAAAGGTCATGATTCTGGGGCTGGAGAAAATGCTAATAAAACTAATATTAACAAATCTTGAGGGATTCAAACATGATTCTATTCTCCCCCAAAAAAGGAACCCATGAAATTTCTTAATGGCATTTTAGTGTTGAGTACAATGTAAATTAGGAAAAAAATTAGAAGCTGACTTAAGGTTTGATGAGCTCCATTATCATGATCCATTAAAATCTAAAACTGACTATCACAATAGAAACACCATAACGTTCATTATCAAGAAAATGATGAAAAGGAAAATTGTGCTTTCCTAGTTTGTAAAAGTGCATGTACCCTAAATTGGTACTTACTTAGTGCAAACATCATACACTATGACAAAACATGAAAACCAGTACTCTTAAAGGAGAGAAAATATAAGAACGACCATGATCACCATTTGCATTCACCGTTATAAGAGATCCTAACCTGTTCAATTAGATAATGGAAATATAAGGGAAATTTTAATAATGCTATTTTATAGATATTATCAATAAAATTGTATAATTTCAAGAACTACAAACTACTAAAGCCAGTAAGAATTCAGCAAAGTTTCTTAGAATATATAATGATTAAAAAGCAACATTACTATACAGACAGAATCAGCTGAAAATGTAACATTTTAAAAGTCCATTCGCAAAAGCACAAAATCTTGTAAAGAAATAAAAGAGAAATGCAAGACATATAAGGAGAAATGTATAAAACCTTATTATAGGACCTGTAAAAGATGATTGATAGATATATTTATATTAAAAAATTGAAAAAAATATTTCTTCCCAAAGTAAAATAAAAATTATTAGAGTAAATGTGACTCCAGTAAAATTTACATGATTTTTCATCAAACTTCTCTATGTCCAAAATTGAAACAGAAGGATGAAGAATAAAGAGCCAACATTGGCCAAGGCAAGTGTGAAGGAGGAATGAAAGGAGTGGATTCATTCATCCTACAATCTATCAAGACATAAGTAGAATAATTAGATTACAGCATGGTATTTGTGCAAGGATGATGAATAGAATAAAATAAAATAGAAAATCAAGAAATACATCTATGCATATATGAAAGCTCTGTGAATGGCAGAGTTAGAGTTTCAATTCAATAGGGAAAGGATAAATTATTCAATAAAAAACAATATCAGGACAGTTGGTTACCAGCATGGAAAAAATAAAATAGAACTCCAAATATAATATAATTTCCACACTATCTAAAAAAATGTAAAGATACTTTTAAAATATTAAAAGAATACATAGAAAAATATCTTTATTTCTTCAATAGCAGAGAACAATAGCTTAAACAATGCAAAAAAAAAAAAAAAACCACAAAGCACACATACATATATCAAACCAAAAGAAACAATTGATAATTTTACCACATTAAAATGAAAACATTTTATCTGGGTAAGGAGTTTCTGAGATAATCCCTTTTCTAGAGCTTGGGTCCTTTGCGCATCTCTCTCTTCGTAAAAATGATTTACTGCCTTTGGTCACTGCACTGTCCCTTAAAATTAAAGACTGAAACTAGTAAATATTTTAAAAAGCTGATGAAACTTGATGACATTAAAGTATGTTGAATTAAGGCATGCATACTGTATGTGAAATGTTAAATGTGTCAGTAGCATTTATATTTAAAAACTACCTCTGGGTTACTAGTGTAGGTAAGCCCCAGAATTCTCATAAACCTACACTAAATAAGATCCAGGAATATTCTCAGCTGATACCATAAAGGAGGGTGCTTAATGACCATCTCTCCAGTACAGTCTGAGGCAACATAATCTCATCCAGTTCACCACTATTTTCTGGTAGATCCTCTGATGGAAGTGCTATTTCCCCTGAGGATGGGAAAGGATCAAGTTTCCTTGGGCATCTGAAAGCTGCAGAACAATTTCACAACTCTCACTCTCCTTTGACTTTAGTGTATGCAAACCACTCCTGAATGGTAATAAATATTAGCTATATATCTCCCTCTTAAGCCCTTCTGAGTGTCAAGGTTCAGATGCAATCATTGAAGCATGCCTGTTTATGACTCATACCTTGTGAGGCTGTGTCTGATTTAGGAAGGAAAAATCTTATTCTTGCCTCAACCCCTGAACCTAGAATATTAGTCCTTAATGAATACAGTGTAACATTATGAAAGTGAAAACACTAGCCATAGATTATGGGCAATATGTGTGTGACCCAAAAAATCCATGAAAGACTATAATGCAAAATATATTTTTAAAAACTACTACAATCTGGTAAGAAAACACACCTTAATATAAGGATTAGCAAAGGGTTTCACCAAAAAGAAAATCTGAAAGGCCAATAAACTCTTGCACAGATTTTCAATCTTACTAATATATCAAATAATTTCAAGTTAATATAAGAATGAGAAAGCAACCCATATCAAATATGGCAATTCCAAAGTAATAGACACAGTACTATTTCATAATATCTAAGGAATTTATTTAAAACCTGAAACATGGAAGAAAGTTCAACAATGAAACTACTGAAATGTTTATACTGGGTTTTTTTTTTTTTTTTTTATTAAAGCGTTACTTTTTAAGAACAGTTTAAGGTTCACAGCAAAACTGAGGAAAAGATAGAGATTTTTCATATACTTACTATTCCCTGCCTCCACACATGTATAGACTCTCTTATTACTAATATCCTCAACTAGAGTGGGACATTTGCTACAATTGATTAACATAAAATTGACACAGCATAATCACTCCAGATCCATAGTCTACATTACCGTTCACTCTTGGTGTTTTACATTCTCTGGGTTTGGACAAATGTATAATGACATGTATCCATCATTATGGCATCAGACAGAGTATTTTCACCGCCCTAAAAATCCTTTGTGCCCTGTCTATGCACCTCCTACCCCCAAACACATAGCAACCACTGATCTTTTTACTGTTTTCATAGTTTTGTTTCCAGAATACCATATAGTTGGAATCATGCAGTATGTAGCCTTTTCAGATTGGCTTCTTTCTTTAGTAATAGGCATCCGTCAATTATGAATAAAACTACTATACAAATCCATGTGCAGTTTTTTTGTGTGGACATAAGCTTTTAACTCTTTTGGGTAAATAGAAAAGGAGCATGGGGGCTTCCCTGGTGGCACAGTGGTTGAGAGTCTGCCTGTCAATAATGCAGGGGACGCGGGTTCGAGCCCTGGTCTGGGAGGATCCCACATGCCGCGGAGCAACTGGGCCCGTGAGCCACAATTACTGAGCCTGCGCTTCTGGAGCCTGTGCTCCGCAACGAGAGAGGCCGCGATGGTGAGAGGCCCGCGCACCGCGATGAAGAGTGGCCCCCGCTTGCCACAACTAGAGAAAGCCCTCGCACAGAAACGAAGACCCAACACAGCCAGAAATAAATAAACAAATACTTTAAAAAAAAAAAAGAAAAAGAAAAGGAGCACGACTGCTGGATCATATGGTAAGAGTATGTTTAGTTTTGTAAGGAAAAGGCGACCTGTCTTCCAAAGTGGCTGTACCATCTTGCATTCCCACTAGCAGTGAATGAGAGTTCCTGATGCTCCACATCCTTGCCAGCTTTGGTGTTGTCAGTGTTCCAGATTTTGGGCTTTCTAATAGGTGTGAAGTAGCAACTCACTGTTGTTTTAATTTGCATTTTCCTTATGACATATGATGTAGAACATTTTTTCACCATCTGTATATCTCCTTTGGTGAGGTACCTGTTAAAGGTCTTTGGCTCATTTCCTAAACATGTTGTGTTTCCATTGTTGAGTTTTAAGAGTTCATTGTGTATTTTGGACAACAGTCCTTTATCAGATGTATCTTTTGAAAATATTTTCTCCCAGTCTGTAGCTGGTGCTCTCATTCTCTTGACTTTGTCTTTCAAAGAGCAGAAGTTTTTTTTGTTGTTTTTTTTTTTTTTTTAAAGAAGCCCAGCTTATCAATTATTTCATTTGTGGATTGTTTCTTAGGTGTTGTATATAAAAAGGCATCGCCATACCTAATGTTATCTAGGTTTTCTCCTATATTATCTTCTAGGATTTATAGTATTGTGTATTACATTTAGGTCTCTGATCCATTTTGAGTTAACTTTTGTGAAGGTTGTAAGGTCTGTGTCTAGATTCATTTTTTTGCTTGTGTATGTCCAGTTGTTCCATCACCATTTGTTGCAGAGGCTGTCTGCTCCATTGTATTGCCTTTGCTCCTTTGTCAAAGATCAGTTGACTATACTTATGGGTGTCTATTTCTGGGCTCTCTATTCTGTTTGCCTGTCCATTGACCTATTTGCCTATTCTTTCACTAATACTACACTTTCTTGATCACTGAAGCTTTACAGTAAAACTTGAAATTGGGTATCATCAGTCCTCCAACTTTGCTCTTCTTCAATATTGTGTTGGTTATTCTACGTCTTTTGCCTCTCCACATAAATGTTAGAATCAGTTTATGAGTACCCACAAAATAACTTGTTGGGATTTTGATTGGGATTGCATTGAATCTATAGATCAAGTTGGCAAGTAATGGCATCCTGACAATATTGAGTCCTCCCTTCCATGAACATGGAATATCTACTTTTTTAGTTGTATGTTTATACTGTTTTTATGTTTTACTTGCATGAGATCCTTTTATATGCTCTGGAATTTACAATTTTTGAATCACTTAAATTATTAAATTACATAGTTGTTTTTGTGATACAAGATAATTTGTATAAATTTAATCAAACATTATGAGGTTTATTCTTATTTTCAATTTTTTAGTAAACTTCTGTTTATTCAGAATGATTATGAAATGCTGGTTAATCTACATTCTAGTGAAGTGAAAATTCCTATACGTCCTAAGCAAAGATTACTAATTTGCAAGGAATTGCAGCATATCAAAACACACCTAATACGAAAAAGAGAAATAAGATATAAATCTTTATAACTAACAATTCCTCATAAAGACTTCTGGTGCCTTGGAATTGCCATTCTGATTATTTTTAATGTATTTGATCTGTGTATTTTTAAAGTAAATCCCTGATATTTGCTACTTCTCATACGAGTATCTTGCATAAAATTGCATTGCAAAATGTATAAATAAGTGGTCTTTTGGTTTATTTGGAGTAGGTTAAATTAGAGTTTCTCATATAGTAGTATATCTTATAGACTAGAGTTACTGTTTTCTTAATATCTAGACTTATTTCTGAAGGTGACTCAAGAAATATCCTGTGAAACAAAAGCATAAAAAAACCTATTTGAGAAAAACACCTGCCTGAGTCAAGAGCACAGACTTGATAATTTCTGAGGTTTGAAATATATGAGAACAAAATACTACCTGTCACATGGGTATCATGTGGCAAAAATAATGATAAGGATACTAACAAGACTGGGTAAGGATAAGTTAGACTTAATGACTGCTAGATTCTTACTTGACATTTTCTTAAATATCTTCCTTATTTATCATTACTTTTCATAATGGAACAGTACAGATCTCTTTTCATAAATACCCTTGCACAACTGCATGAGGAGTCATATATATGGATTTTGTCCCCAAGTATTAGAAATCAGGAATACCACCGTGAAACTACCAATAAAATGTAGCAGAGCATTGTTGAAGAGGTTTAAAGAATCTCTCTATACCTTTAATAAAAGTTATTTGTATGTTATGATGAATAGAGGACAAATCCAAGAAGTGATTCAGATGTTGGATGTCTGCCAGGCTCACTATTATGTCACTCATTCCTGGATACCAGTTTCCAGACTGAGGATATTTACATATAACTGCATCAATAAAATCCATGAATGACATAGGCCCACTCATTATCACTGTAATTGTTATATATAGAGTCATTCTTTAATTAAACCTGATCTAAAATTTTGAGATTCTACCATTTCATTTCAAGACGCATATAAGAAATATTGAAAAGTGCTTCAAAATATAACCCTGATAAAATGAAAACATTTTATTAAATTACATATAAAATGTTTTGTCAGAATTTCCTTTTCAGTCTTCTCCTTTGAGTAGAGAATTCTTATTACAGAAAAGTATATCTTTCTGTCTCTTTAAAAATAATGAATGCATGTTTTCAATTGTGGATTATTTCTGTGTTAGAATCATTATTGTAGTAGGTATTGAAATAATCTAAAAGGCAGTCATTTGCCTGTAACAGAACTCTATCTTCAAGACATAAAAAAGTAAGCAGGTATTAAAAGGTAATTTGTTTTCTAGATATTAAACAGTATGTTAAAGCTTCAGGATTTAGCATAGTAATCCATATTTGCATGCAAGTGATCAAAAAGAAAGCCAGATTCTTATGATGGATTTAGAATTGCCCGACACTGAGAAGAATAGACGCCTTAAAACAAAAGTTGCTTTTACCTCAGCAACAGAGCTTTCGCTTCAGTTGCCAAATCTTATGTGCCTGATCTTTTACCGTATAAATTCACAGAAAATGTGTTTTATGTCAAGTAAGTTATACCTTTAACATTCCTAATAGTCCATTAATTAATTAAACAAATGAGATCAAGCTACCAACCTGCAAGGTCACGGTCATCATCCATCCAGCTTTATATATGTAACCAGGGGTGATGGAAGAGGTTATCCTAAACATCACCTCCTGCTTGTCTGCATCCCCAATGGTGTGCTTTATTTATCCCCTCTAGGTGATAAAATATCTTTAGCACCACTGATGCTCTTAAACATTCTAGGTATCAAATACTTTTGTGCCAAAACCATATCATCTAAGTTAAGTGTGTTATCTAAGTTAGCAGTTTTCAAAATCAAGTCTCTAGGTTTTCTTACATTATTAATGTTTTCAGCTGGTAATGATATGTCTCTGAAGTCCCTGATTTTTACACATCTTTCCATGTAGTTCTAAGTATACATTTCACTATTTCCTCCCTTCATATTATGTCATCAGCAATATTAAGTTAGTGTTTATGACCAATATAGCATACACATTTTCTCACAGTCTGTGAGTTTCTTCCCATGGTAAATCAAGAATTTTTTGCTAAAAGAAGTCTTTGTACTGCCAATTTTTTCCTCTTCTGTAAAGTCTCCCACACACTGTTGAATATTGATGGAGAGATGCCTCGGTTTACCCAGAGAATTCCAAATCTGACATATGTTAAAATACTCCTAGTGCAGAGCACAGTGATATAAGGGAGGTGAACTGCATAGTCAGTGGGACAGGGCGTCCATCACAATAAACTGGGTAAGCTTGGGTCCATACAAATTGGATTTTTTCCAATGGGTTCCATAGCCAATGCTTTGCAATTAAGATTGTTGCCATGCATCTAATGTCAGTTGCCAGGAGTACTCTCCACATGACATCAATTTCTTCTGGTCCTAAATGTAAAGTAATCATTATCTCCTAAAGCAAAGCATTTATTCAGACCTCTTCCCAGGACTCCTCACAGTAAGAGCTGTAGTGTTAGCAACTCACAGGGCCAACACTAACAGTAGGCAGAGAGTGCAGAGGCTTTTCTAAATGAAATATTGCCAGCTAAGACATTTTAAATTTTGGTGACAGTACTTAAGGGCTTTGGGGAGAACTTGCATTATCTCTCTAGCTCCTGGAATTTTTACCTAAATGAGAAAACACATCAGCACATTAACAATAGTCCAAGGTTGAAACCTATCTCTGAAGCCCAGACAAAATCTACTTCTGGTAAGAATTACATTGGCATAATCTCAGGTGCAAGTAAGCTCTTTTTACACTGAACATGACTATGTGTAGCTTTTCATCACTATTTATCTTTTGCTAGTTCTTTCTGCACTGTAATACTCTTACCTCTCCTACTGATTTATAATTATTTTTAGACAAAAATTTCAGTCGGATTCATTTGTACCTGCTTCATAACAGCAAGGACAGGGTCTTGATCCATCACTTATTAAAAAACAAGACCCTGAAGAATGATGCTGAGACTAAGAAGGGGAGAGGGTGGCAGGATAAGGGTACTGAAAATTCAGACACCTGCTGTGAATGGTGAGCGTGCAGTAAACTGGGGTCAATCTCTGACAAAAAAAAAATGCAAAAACAAATGAAGAGATCTAATAGTTGATACTTAAAAAATTTGTTCCAGTTGATGTCCTTGGAATCTTTCTTTTCTAAAATAAAAGCAAAAGAATGCTCATGTTTTACATGATAGAGAGAAGCTTCCTGTATTTTACCAACCAATGCCTTGGATTTCACACTCATATTTAAACATTTGAACATTCATATTTAACATTCACCATTATTAGTATAGAAGTAAAATAAGTTTATGCCACTACTTGCAATGCTATTAGTTCTAGAAATAAAGAGGTCTGGCTCTTGTCAGGTGAATCAGAGTTTCAGGAACTTTATAATAAATGTCATGACAGTTGTAAGGAAAATTGTCTCAATAAGTCACTAAAGAAAGGCAAACAACAAAATAACAATAACAAAAAACCCAAGTTGGCAGAAAGGCAAAATTTAAGTACTAATTTTCCAGTAACAGTTCCTGTCTGTTATAATTTTCTCTCCCTGATACTCCAGTGATTTCTTTTTTTTCAGACCCCAGGGATTTTTCTCTCTTAAAACACACACACACACACACACACACACACACACACACACACACACGGGGCAGTGGGGAATTGGGGGGGGGGGACTCTATGCCTGTGTTCACAGTGCCTAAAGGAAAAAAAAGGGGTCACAATGTTGAGCAAAACGGACATGGATTGTGACCTTATAGTGCTTTCCATCTGGAAGGGAAGTTAGTATTAGTCAGACAACTGTACAAAGAGACATAACATGTTAATGAATTACAGTTATATGGTGCTATGAGACCATATAGTTGGGTTGGCCAAAAAGTTCATTTGGGTTTTTCCATAAGATGTTACAGAAAAACCTAAATGAACTTTTTGGCCAACCCAATAATAAAAGGATGATCTCATCAGGCGGAGCAAGAAAAGCTTCCTTCAAGAAGCAACTACTGTGTTGATATACTAGGCAAAAAGGAGATGGGAGTGGTGATCTGCTTAGGGAGAAGCAACCATGTGCAAAGACCTCACTGGAGGTCACATGACAGGAAAGAGGAACTGAAAGGCCTCTGCATCTAGAATGCAGGGAAAGATGAGTTGGAGGGATGAGTTGGAGGCATTTTAAAAAGTGCTAACCCATGGGAGTGTGGTAAGCCAGGAAAAGAAACTTGGTGAATGTTCTAAGGGGAATGGTCTTTAGAGAGGTGTGTCATCTCAATTTTGTATTTTTTAAAGCTCTCTATGGAGAGCAGACAGAATAGATGCATGAGTGGGCATGAGCAGATAATTCAGGAGGCCTCTGGAGTAGTCCAGGGGAGAAATTATGGTAGTTGGGACCAGGGTACTGATGGTCCCAAATGAAGACAAGTGGATGAATTCAAGAAAAAATTTTGGTAGGGAAACATGACCAGATTAGGTGATCAAATTGTGGAATGAAGGAGAGGGGTGAAAAGAGGATTCTTATTTTTTCTGGTACATGATGATGTCATTTACTGAGCTCAAATCCATCAAAAGAGTGTATTTGTAGAGATGGCCAAGAGCTTAGTTTGCAACATGTTAGATTAAGGCACTTAGGTGATTAGGTATATCAATTTGGAATTAGCTGGCACTAAGTCCATAAGTGAGAGTCATTAGCAAGTTTGCTTTCTTTGAGAAATTTTTTATTCTCCCTTCTTTTAAAATGAGCACTGCATGATATAACATGTTTACTCTCTGCTCTACCTGTCAGGATTATTGAACCTAATTCATGTAACCACTTTAGCATATTACTTTGTCCTATCAAGAATACTAATTCTCTATCTATGTTTTTGTGGCTCAAGAATCTGGAATGATTTCAAGTATGTATATATATATATATATATATATATATATATATATATATATATATATATATACCTAAAGATATTAAGCATAAAAAAAACTGGTTGAGAGCATATTCAAATTTTTAAAGCTACCTCATAGAAATAATATAATAATCAAATAAATTAATGTTTATTAAAAAGTACTAGAAAGTGTCAAATGATTATAAGTTGGTCATTATTATGATGAGGGGCTAAGCCACTGTCAATAAATGTTACCAGAGTTGATAATTTACAAGTCTTAAGTGTAGGGGAATTTTTTTCAGAAAAATAAAAAGTGTTTTAAATATTATATATTTAATGTCATTAAGGATATCTTAATATTTAGAAGGCACACTAGCCTTGTAGAGTTATTATCATTGCTGTTATGTCTATAGTAAACAATCTTTAGATAAATATATACATACCTATATATTTACACAGGCATGCACATTTCCTATTCCGATATTACTGTTTTTTCTTTAAATTTATCTGTGCTTTAGCTAAACAAGAACAGCAGAAACACACAGAAGTACTACTTACTGGCCAAGACTAATTGAAGATGCCTCAATGAGAAAAATAACCATCATAGCAGGCACCACCATCTCAACTGTCCTGTACTAATAACAAACAGGCATTCCATTCCCACATTATTTTACTACTTCTCCATTCATTGCTTCCACTAAGAAAGTTCCCAGTATCCCATTTAGTTTTTTAAAGGGATTTTAATGGATGTGCTACGAATGTTCAATGAGCTATCTGAAATTTGAGGAACCTAATTAGGAATGTATTTACTTTCTCTTTTTTAAACGTGATTAATTCCATGCAAGACTTTCAGCCTAATGTTACTCCAAAGAAAAAAATTAAAAGGGAAAAGGAGGCTCTACTTTCACAGACTAATGGACTGATAATTAAAAAAAACGGAATTAAGCATTAACTCAGAAGAGTCCTTTCCAATATATAAATTATTTCTGTTTAGCCTTCTATTGCCAGGTTAATTAAGTAAATCCTCTGGCCTTGATTATAGCCATTAGTAAATGAAAATGTAGTTGAATTCACTAAGTCTTGTGATTTACACTAGGGAATCTATGTCAGTAAATATATCTCCTTGGCTAACAGCTTTCATAAAGTCAGATGTTTATTTAGAAAAAGAAAAATAAATAATGTTTCCCTTATCTGTGGAAAACAAAAAATCGTTAATTATCTAATTAATTGTTTGGGCAGATAAACTCTCTGGGATTTCTTGTGACCTTGCCTTTAAGAAATAAACCCAATACATTCCACATCTTCATAATGTGTGAAATCACCTCAGGCTCAGAGATGATCCTCAATTTCTTTAAGAAAAGTAAAAGGTGGAAAATTTAGAATGTCTTCCTCAAGTTGTTTTATTTAATAAAAAGCTCAAGGAAAAAAGCCATGAAAGCAATTCTTAAGAGAAATGAATAAATCATGTACAAAAGGAACACAAAGTAATAAAATATACATAGAAAAAACCTACACTAAAATAATGATTTGTAACCTATCTTCTGCATACTCAGACTCATCATTTTATGCTACAGTTATAGTTATAATGAATTAACCTCAATATAACCTAATACATCCTTTTGTTTATGTCTTAAAAGTAGTTCTTCTATATTACTTTGAGTACACTAGCAATGATATACCGGCTGCCTGTTTTAAATCTTATACAACGTAGCACCCTGATTCATAAATAAATTCTTAACAACAGTCTCTATGTTCCCTTAAGGACACAGACCTGTCTGTTGCTGGCATTTTAAGCTGTAATATATTGCAAAATAAAACTAAGCTTATTAAGTATCTGCTACCCATTCCCTTCAAGGAAATTTCAATTGCTAAGCACCAAATTACTGAGAGACAATCTAGGCTATATCAAACTTCTGTTCCCTATACAAATGCACGCATAATCATTTTCTGTGTGGTCACTTTGTGACACAAATATACCCTTAACAGCAGCAAGGGATGCTTATACCAAGTGTTTGGGAGAAGAAGGAAAAAAATAAACATGTCAAATTTAAACCAAATACACTAGAAAAATGGCAAAATGATAGAATCTTATACATGGACCAGGAAAGTCTAAACGTTTCCAAATAAATTGTCTTTATTTTTTAAATCCTGAGAATATAATCATGTAATTGATGTGTTTACCTGACTTATCCAGTAATTAGAAAGCCAAAAGATAAACATGTAGCTGGGAATTTGGTTTTGGGTAGTACACAATACATTATGTTATATAATTTGTAATATGTCCCTCTTTTTCATTTTATTATCATACATGTGATTTCCCTTTTCCTTAGTTTTTCCGTATGCATATTTATAGGCTGCCATAACTCTCCTTCAATGACACAGAGAACATATCATTCAGTAAATCAACCAATCAGGAAAAGTGCTATTTCTAGCACCAATCCCTTACCCTCCATGTAGCGCTAGAGATCACAGGCCTGGAAAGAGTACTTGATTTTTAAGAATCAAAAAACCAGGGATTTTATTCCATCTTCATAACTCATTAGCCAAGCAACTTTGATAAAATACTTGGTCATTCTGAATCTGTTTATTCATGTGCAAACATTATTATTTTAATCTCTCCCTTGTGTATGCCTCAAGGCTGCAAATATGAGTCATGATAACACAGGTAAAATAATCTCAAAAAAAATCTGCAGATTCCATAAATATATAGGTTAGCGACATACAGTGTGGTAGACTTTGTATTTCCAGAAAGACAGGACTCAAAAAATAAACGAAATAATCAGTGACGAATAATGCTGGTTTTTAATTTGTATATTAATTTGCAAGATTTCTATTTAGCCTCCCCTAAGCATTTTCAAACCCACTGGCCAATGATCAAACTGAATGCAAGCAACTCACTTCTGGAGTCTGAAGAGTTCCTCACTGCTGAGAAGGAGTCAGCACTCGGCCTGGCTGCTGCAGAAGACGGACAGGGTGAAAGCATCTCCAAAGTTGATTCTGAGGATGGTGACAGAAGTAACGTGCTCAGCGACTACATATCTTCCCAACACCTGGCAGAATGGTTACAGGGACTCTTCAAAGGAGACAAGCACAAAAAAAGTATATCAAAATATGCTTATGAATTATCTTTGAAAAATATAGTTGCTGTTAACTGTGTGATCGATTTCAAACTCTATCAGGAATATCACTAAACAGAATTTAAATAGATTTGCATAATAAGGCTTTCCAGTGGAATGTACAATATGTTCTGATTCCAGTAGATATGTCAGCAGTCTGCTTTTCATTTTTGGAAATTTTCTTATCTCATAATTGAAAACAGTTTAAACAATCAAAAGATGCATCATAGTTCAATTTTCTTTCTATTTCAATTAATTCAACTTGTAGGCTAATGTTAAACAAATTGCGTAAGTCAACAAATACTAATCATCACCTACTGAGTACCAGATACCTGACGATGGGGATACAGCAGTGAATGAATCGCATTAGTTTTGCCCTCATGGAGCTAATAGTTTTGTCATGTTGCCTGCTTTTTCTTAAATAGGGAAAATCCATTTATGTCAACCCATATGTCTAGGGAAAAAATACAGACGTGCCATTTATATTTTAACTTCAAGTCAGCAGATTGCTGATTTCTACCTTTCTGAGGGTTCCATGTCAATTTAAATAATAATCGACCTAGCTCTATCAGACACAATATTTAACTTTCTTTCCCCTAAGATGTATATAATAGTACCAACTGATATTCAATCACTGTCATTTTTAATGTAGAAACAGGCTGTTTTAAAAAATGTTCTTGAAATGAACAAAAGCATTTTGATTTTACTTTGGCTATGACTTATTTTATCTGCAGAGGTAAACACGAGGAGTGATACAATTCCAAAGGGTAAGAATAAAAAACAGACAGAAGATGACACAAGGATGACTTGGGTTTCGTTTATTGCTACTGCTATCTCCATTTGCAAAGATGTATGAATGGTCTTATAAAGCCAGAATTTAAGGGGGTGATTACATTGTCCTGGCATACCCAATAATTAGGACTTTATTCAAAAAGAAATTTAAACTATTGCTAAGTTAATACAGAATTTATTCCGAAATGCTAAAAATCAATACACAGATAAATGGTAAATTTGAATAAAAGTACATTACACTTTATTTATTTTAAGTTATTTTTATGAATCTGTCAACCAATCCTATCTTTATAATTTATATTTATCATGAAACATGTTATTATAAAATTATAGAATAAATCAGACACAACACCCCCACACAGATAGAAATCAATCATATGCCAAACATCTGAGATAGCTATTGTCTGCCTTTTCATTTATTTCCTTCCATGAATATTTTAAACTAAATTTTACATTTATATATACATGGTAAAAATATAAGAAATCCAAAAGTAAAAGTAAATCACCCTTTAAAGCAAGATATATCCCCCTCAGAAAGAACCAATTTCACATTTCAGAACATACTCTCAGAAATATTTCATGCATATATAAGTGTGTGTGCATATGTGTAGATTTTTATACATACATAAGAATCTTGTATGCTGTTTTGTCCTATTCCTTTCACTTAATATATCATGGAGATTATTCAATTTCTACCTTCTATCATCAACACCATCCATTCTATCAGTCAATACCTATCATATGAATACAACATAATCTGCTCGTAATATGTCCCAATTGAAAATTATCATTTCCAGGATTTTGTTATTATAAAAATGGTATAACCAACATCCATGTATCTATGCACATGCGTGATTGAATAATATATTAAATCCCTGGTATAAGTATAATAAGTTCTTAGAACTAAAATGTTTAAGCCAAAAAAACTCAGTGTTTTTGAAACTCTGATTATTTTCCCTTCTCTGTAGTAACGAGGTAGTATTTACTACTACAGCAAGAATAAACGTGAATTTATAATTATGCTTTATATTAGTGCATTAGGATAGCAAATTATAAGTACTTCCAATTATTATGCTAACCAAAAGGAAAAAAAAGGATCGATGATCAAGGGTATTTCTGTCTTCATTTTAACATGAAAAGCATAGAAACTAATACAATCCCATCTAATTAAAATTCCCCAGAGAAAGTTCTTTATATGTATGGTTACATAATTTATTAATGATAACATTTTTCTTTTGTTATACTATCTTTTATTAAGAAATTACGATGTGCTAGCTACAAAAAAAAAAAAATGTGTTATCCCAATCAATTCTCCCAGGAATCAAATGAGATAAATATATATTCATATACAATGCTATACAAAGTAAAGCAGGATAGAGCTAGTACCTGGCAAAGCTGGAGGTTTCACCAGGGCCATCTCACTCCAAATCAATGCTTTTATATCTCATAATGTAAGTGAGGATTTCAGAAAACCATTATAGATTCTATAGTAAACACACCCAAAAAAGGTGCTATTTCTTTTTTTTTTTTTTTTTGGTCCATGTATTTTGTTTGGCAAGCACAATGCCTAAAACAAGGGATTTTAGATTGGGATTCTAATAAAGCAATTTTCCCGTGTGATCTCATAAAGATTTCCCTTTCTTCATGACAGTATGTTGAAATAAAACATCTTATAAGAAATTCTGATTAATTCCTTAGTTCCAACTTGTTGCTATGTTGGCCTTCTTCCACAGTCTTAGAAAATTTGTCAACTGTTACTGTTTACGTACATGTATTCCCGAGAAATATGGTTCTCCCTCTAACAATTATCTTAGATGCCAATAAACTCTGAAAGAACTCAGGAAACATCAGTTCTTTGTTTGGCAAAACTCTGGAAGTTATTAAGGAATATCTTTTGGCAAAACTCTGGAAGTTATTAAGGAATATCTTTTAAACAACTGAGAATCATGACCCCTTCCAGTTCCTAATAGTACTTTCTTCTCCCCTATAATGACTGTCCATCAGTTGTCTAAACGTGTATTTTAACTTGAATTTCACTATCAGCAAAGGCAGAACTTTAAAGTCTTACGAACCTGGGTTGGAATCATAACTATGACAGTATTCCTCAGTTTCCTCTTTTAAAATGAAAAAAAGCAATAGTATAAAAAGTTGTAATTGTTTCAAAGCAGAGTATATCTGAAAGTACCAGTTGTGGTGCTTTATTCACTGTAGGGCATTCAATAATTTTGTTTCCCTCAGGAACTTCTTCCTAAGGCTGCCCTAAGTTTTAACCCATTGAACACTAAGGAAACCCTTGAAGTATTTGAAGATAACAGTAACATAATCTTAAGTATTCCTTTCAATATAAAGATCCAGAGTTTGAACAATTACGAATCCACCCAATGGCATCATTACCGATCTTTCTCCACCTTATCTCTAATAGTGCAAAATAACACGAGGGAGGTGTTTTACATTAGTCCTTAATTATATTTACCTTGTGTTGAAAATGATTAAAAATTAAACATTTAGTTATCCAGGTGCTTGATCTACATGAAGCAAAAAGTCAGATGTTTGGATATATGTGAACAAATGGATCATATGGTTTCACTGCAATTCATTTAATCACATATTTAATAATCGAATATTGCTTGGCATAGTATGGCCATGATCTTTAGTGCACTACTCCAAAAATGAGGGTACAACATAAGAAATGCTATTTTATTAAGACGAATAGCTTGAAGAAATGGACCAGAAATGTAAAATAAAACTGGAAATCACTTCACATAAATGAGTTTTTTAAATGCATAAGTATTCAGAAGGATTCAGATAAATATTATTACTAAAGCAAGCTTGCCTCATCACCAGCACTGCTAAACCTAATTTAAAAATTAAATTAGAGACACTGATTGAATACGGAAATGCATTTGTGTTATTGGATAAAAGTGTCGTATCATGTACTTAGCTATAGGAAAATGTTTACAAATTATTATACACATCCAGGATCATATGATAAATAAATTAATGCACCACTAGAGCATTTATTCCTTAATGTAAATGTCACATTGTAAATGAGAACAACTAATCATTCCTTTCCTCTAATTGCAAGAGTTCAGCAGTTAAATAAAACATAAATCCTGGTGACCTAAAAATTTTATTACTGCATTTGCAATTTCCTGTTAACAACTCAAGAAAATAACTTCAAGTGGTGCTGTATTTCAATAAAATACAACCCAAGGTGAAGGGCATTTTTGGAAGGGGCAGAGGGTGGGTAGAGGTGGTTGTTGGCTTTGGATTTATTTTTTTTAAGGAACTGAGTCCTTCCCTAAATTTAATAATGATAATTTAATATAATGGATTTTTCATGATAAACAGCAGATACTAAACTAATAACTGATTTGGTGAAGAAACCAAATGCATTATTCCAATTTGACTTTAATTATAAAACGTTTATTTACTAGATTTTGTTTGCAAAAGTCTTATACAAAAATAAATAAAATAAATGTAAAATAAGGCCCAATGAAGATTATAGAGCTAATGAAGTATTTTTCCTTGCATAACTAATATTTTCTTACATGACAGAACCAAAATAATCCAAAAGAGTAACAAAAAATACTTCAATGTATAAATCCTTCACAAGATAAACTTTCTCTGCTAAAAGTTTCCTTGAAATTTCTTTGAATTTCAAAGTTCAGGAAATTTTTTTTTTTTTTTTCTCCTAAAGACAACTTTGAGTGGCACATCTTATCCCTTGGTGAAGTGAGAGAATTGTCCTTTTACTTTTTCCTGTCCTAGATCATGGTCTGTTCTCACAATATAAATGTCAGTCCTGCTCTGTTCCCTTGAACACAGGGAAAAATAAAATGCAACATTCTTATTGCTCTTAGTGATTAGGGAAAAGTCAGCAGACAGATACTATGGTCACATAATCTTCATGTCAGTGTGTCACCTTGGTAATGATCTTTTTCAGTTAAGAGAATATCAGTAAGTTCTTATTAATACAATGTTTAACTATATGTATCTACATACAGTGTTTCATTCATTCCTCCTTCACTCCTTTCTTCTTTCCTGTTCCCCCATTCCTTCCCTCTCTTTCTCCTTCCCTCCTTCCTTCCATTACTTCCCTGCCTCCCTGTCTTCTGTGACTCTTGATTTACTTAAAACTTTTGTCTCTTAGTTTTAAAATGGTTATAATAATACCTACATCATAGCATCATTTTGAATGTTATTTGTATATTACACATATGCACATACTTGTGGATGTGAGTAGTGCAAGTGCCCAAATACTATAACTTGCAAAAAAAAAAAAAAAAGAGAGACTTTATATTTTATATAAAACAAAACCCTCTACATTTCAACCTATTTCTACCTGATTCTGCCCTCTTTCCACTTCTTTCTTCAGAGTACCAACAGAGTTTCACATCAGGTTGAGATATCAAGTTTTTAATATTAGTCCATACTGGCTTTGGTGCTTTGTCTCCATCTGATCTCTGACCATTTTGTTCAGTGATGCGTCAGTTTACTCAGACATTCTATATATGCAGGTTCTCATCCTCCCCCTACTTTTCCTCCCTCCAACCTTTCACCTCTTCTTCCCCCCCCACACACTTCCCTTTCTCTCCTTTCATTCTTTTCTTTCCTCTACAACCTCAACTCTTGCAGGTGCAATCAGAAATGAGTTCATAAAGAAAGCATAATACTGTACACATCCTCTAAACATAAAACATTTTAAAGCACATTTTAACAGAATTTCAAAGCATGTATATATTATACATGTACTCTCTTCAAATTCTGACTCATGTAGAAATCTGTAGAAACCAGATCATTTTTTAATACACAGATGAGAAAGTACATGTCCCATATGTTTATTAATATTCATTATACAAGTAATACATGAGTACACTTCTTTTAAAATTAAATATAATCGATAGGAGTTAGGGATGGGGGAGGGATGGAGCTGTGGGTACAAATGCGTAGCAGGAGGTATTATGGTGATAGAACCGTTTTGTATTTTGACTGTATTCATACATGCCTACATATGTGATAAAATTTAGAAAACTAAATATAAACACACACAAGTATATGTATAACTGGTAAAATCTGAATAAGGTCAGTGGATTAGAGCAATGTCAATTTCTTGGTTGAGCTATTAGATTTTATACTACAGTTATGCAAGATGTATCACTGGGAGAAACTAGGTATAGGGTACATAGGGATCTCTCTGTATTATTTCTCACAACTGCATGTGAATCTACATAATGGTACATCATGTGTCTTGGAATAACCTTTATGAAGCAACAGTATCAGGCTGCAATCTCAGCATTCATTAATAGAAAAGGAATATCCAGAACACCAATTTAACAATTTCAGTAAATTATTCAGTCCTTATTAAACTACGTCTTGAATACAGTGTCTCTAGGAAAACTAGAAAAAAAAAAAAACTTAAATCCATTAGTCAATGAAAGTACAGCATTGTTGCTTGTGTTGGGTACCAGAGCACATCAGTGGCATTACTGTAAGGGACAAGAATTAGGTCTTGCACCACTAATGTGTATATGGTAAATTATCCAACTGCTGTGTGCCTTGCTGGGCTGAGGTTGAACAGAGTCTCTCTAGCTGGTCTTACCTGTATTAGCCAAAAAATAAAAGAAAATATGGATTTCTGGTGCTTGGGAAATGTGAGGTGGTTTAAAAGAGTGGGAGGAAATGCTGCGTGTATGGATAGGGATCGTTCTGTGTTTTTGTTGTGGTAGTGGTTGTTTCTTTGTTTTTAATTCATTACCTAAGCTCTATTCAAAATGATAAATAAACTATATTAAAAAATAAATCTACTTGAAATTTATAAATCCAAAGAAGTGAACTTATGGTCTAAGTAAATTCAACTCACACACAGGCATACTATATATACAGTGTATTAGAAATACCTACATAGTATATATGCACAGTATATTAGAAATATCTACTTTATGCATATATGGATAAAGTAGACATTTCTAATATGCACACCTTCATGAGTATATATGAGAACACTGTATAAATAAAAACGTATGTAGACAGATTGAGCATGCTTTATAATGGTCACAATAAGAACATTATAGCATATATACTAGACTAAAGTCAATGAGTTGAATAGGAGGCTGTAAATCCTGGGCAACTGTTGAGCAATTGTAAATTAGATTCACAGTGGCTTAAAAGAAGATTTTGGAGCAATCTCAGAAGAACCAAGGACCACCTGGAGATTGGAAGTTGGAACCACTGCAAACATGCTAATAGGCAATATGGGTACAGAAAATATCTAGAAGCATGAGGAGTACTTCCTTTGAGTGGGTGGGTGGGAAGGACTTAAAGCCACATTTACAACTACAGGGAAGAACTAAGAGAATGGAGTGAGAGGTATCACACTTACGATGTACCCCTAATGGTACATCATGTGCCTTAGCTCTCTTATTGTCTTACAAGCTCTTTGAGGTCCAGGAACATCATATGGGTAACTGCATGCCCAGCAGCATCAAGCACACTCAGCTGCATAAAACAGACACTCAAGAAATACAAATTAAAAAATTTTCAACTGCAAATAAAGGAAAATCATATACTAAAAAACTCAGAGAAGTTACCTCTTGTGAAAGTTTCTAAGAGAAAAGATGACTCAAAAAGCGAAGAAAATCCTAAAAGTAAAATCCAAATGATGCAATTAGAAATGATGTGATGATAAAGAGGTAATTGGAAAGAAAGTTAAAGAAACCATGAAGACTGTACAGGAGGAATTCCACATAGGGTCAGATTATAAAGTAGCATGTATAAAAGACAGAAAGAAGGACGCAGAACCAAAGATGAATATAAAATAGAGTTTGCAAAGCACTTTCAGTTACATAATTTCATTAGAGAGTAACCCTGCTGTCCTTGGTCTTTTCTTGTTCAGCATTTTGACACTGACTTGCAAAAGTACATAAGAAACGGTGCTTATTAAATCTGTGAATCCAAGACTGACACAAAACTGTGATTTAAGAATGACTCCATAGGTTTAATGGATGAGCCAAGACCGTCAAAATGAAATATAATAGAGCCAAAGGTAAAGATGCTTAGATTCAGAAACTAAATTATTAAAGTGCAGGGTGAGGGATAGATCTTTAAAGACAGTTTATATGAAATGCACTTAAAGGTGTTAATTGTCTCCATGATCCTAATGGTCAACAGTTTCAGGGCTGCAATCTCAGGATTCATTAATAGAAAAGGAACATCCAGAACAAGTTTAATAGTTGCAGTGAATTATTTGGTCCTTATCAAGCCACATCTGTAATACAGTGGGTCTCATTCTGAATTCTGCTGAAACGTCTGGAGACAAATACCCAAGGAAACTATGGCCAATCCCAACCTCTGCAAATAAAAAATGGTTGAAAAATAAAATTGGAATTTTATCTTGGGAAAGAGGTTAGAGGGAAGATATCTTCAAATATCTTTTGTAAGGGGTGGGAGAAGGGGGTGTTAATGCCAGAGAATATAATTTGAAGTGAAGGATAAGAGCTACATTAAGAACATGCTATTAACATGAGGATGGGCTGCCCTGGAGGCAGTGAGTTCATTGTTTGCTGAGAAGTTCATTCTATATGGATATCAAAGATGACATTCTCCCTCCACACCTCCCCCTGCCCCCCGCACTTCTTGCAGGATTGCAGGATCTTAGTTCCCGACCAGGGATCAAACCCTGGGCCCCAGCAGGGAAAGCACCGAGTCATAACCACTGGACAGCCAGGGAATTCCCCAAGATGACATTCTTGTGTGGGATTTAAGGTTGGAGGGGATGGTCATGAGGATACTTGCAAGTATTACTGTCCTTACAGGACTGCCTCTAATAAGGCAGCCAGGTCTATGCTGGCCCTTCTTCAAAGGCAAACTGACTTTCCTGCACCCTCAGAGTGCAGCTCTGCTTGGAGAGAGGTCTCTTTCAAAGTGATGAGATAAATACATGTAGGTATCATCACTAAGTTTATAAGAGGATATATATTTAAGACTGAATATAAATGAGAAATTTTACCTCATTCCTGAGGACTATCAAGAAGCAATATGTTTCTGCTCAAACACATAGGTGTATGGGGGAGGTACAGTTTTAATTATTTTTTCAATATATTCTAGTCTGTGATTTTCACATCTGACCAAGGGAACTGTAACTTCCTTTATAACTCTAAAAATATGTGCATTTGAATTTTATTATTAATTTACTATTTGCTATGAACTCTGTGAACTCTAAGTCTCTGAGCAAGAGCGCAATTTGATTTTCTTCTTTAGTGACTGCATGCATCAGCCAAATGGTCCTGCCTAGGTGAAACTGAGCTCAGAATAAAATAAAAGCCAAGTTTAATATTTTATTTGTGTACTTCATTATTTTCAAAGCTTTTCTACACATTATTTAGGTTGGCCTTCAAAACAGTCTTAAAGAGGCAGGTAGCACTGTTATTTGATGTCATTTCCTAGGCCCAGATGTAAGCAGTCATTTGCACTAGGCCATGCCTCTATTTGTAGTAGAGAATCTCTGACTCCTTATAAGTCTCCTTCCATTCAACTCTGTTTTTCTGACTTATATAAAAAGTTACACAAGCACAAGAAACTTCAACCAAGTCATGTCAAAGAAGAAGGGAATTGATAGCCCTAGAAAGGATGTGAGTAATGAGAAATAAACTGGAAATTTAATTCATAGGAGTCAAATTGGTAAATCACTTATGCACACTTTTTCTAATTTATTTTATAGCTAAGCTCAATATATGTTTAAATTTATCTCAACATATCAAAACTGGATAAGCTGAACAGAAAATATATTTTAATATGGAAATGAAAGTTAGAGACAGTTTCAAAATGTGCATGTATTCATACTGATGTTGGCTTGAAGTTACCATTTTTGAGATCGTTTTATTAAAATATATGTTGGTTTCCCAACCTGCCACTTCTTAATTAATGTAATAATTTAGTGGTAGTGAACACTCAAAATTAGGATGAAAATTTTCTCATCTTATCAATTAGGCTCTCTTGAATTATAATCTTCAATAAGGTTTTCTTGACTCATAATCTTAATATCCTAGTTCTGTTGGCACTCATTCCTCACTACCTTTATTGTAATTCAATATTTCACTATCTACCACCTGCATTAATACAACAGCCTCATAAATGGAATCCATGCTCCTGTCTTATCACAAGACAACATATCCTCCATATTTTAATTTCACCACCACCATAAAGATTTATCTCTATAAAATGCAAATCAAATTGTGTGTCACATGTAAAATTCTAATATGGCAAACAGTCCCATAAGCATCTGTCTCCCACCATTCTTCATGCCCTAAGCTGTATGCATACTAACCATATCCCTTTGAAGACAACTTTAAAATCTCTAATTATATTTACAAATCCTCAAACCAACTTGCCTTTTGGATATGTGAGGCCTCTGCATAGGATGTTTCTTCAACACGGAATATCCTTATCCTTCTTCTTTGCCTAGCTAACTTCTTATCTTCTAAATTTAGCTCAAACAACTGAGACTAAGAGGGAAACAAATTAAGAATGTGTTACATGATCAAATTGACATAACTTATAATAATAGTTTATAATAACTTATAACAATTTAAAAAATTATTCTGGCTAATATGGAAGAAGATAAACCAGTTAGGAGATGTTTTCCTTAGTCCACGACATACATGAGATTTTTAGAATAGGATGGTGGCAGAGGCAAAAATGGAACTTAGTACAGCTCTGTCTGATGTCAAGCCTGTATAAGCATTGTGCTACAAAAAAACAGCATTTGAAAATTATGACTCCATCACTTACAAGTTTTATGATTATGGGAAAAGTCATTTTACCTAAGCACAAATGATCTCATCTATTTTACATGAGAATTAAATGAGATCATGTAAGTGAAGAGTTTCCACAAAAGCCTGGAATACAGCTGGTAGTCATAGAGGGGGCTTACCTTTGAAAAGTAGCAAATCTGGTAAGTTTGAGGCTAATTTTAAAAGTGGGTGAGCACTTCAGATATTGGATACAAACTTATAGAAAAAATGGCTCCCTAAATTCATATTAAACTGAAAACATGATGTTTAAAAAAAAAGGTTTAGACCATTTTAATCTTGAGCTAAAGGAAAAGAGAATGACAAGACCTGCAGTCTGTGTGTGCTCAGATCTTAGTTGGTCACACTTTTTGTTGTTTTGTTCTTGGACAAGTTAATTAACGTCTTGCATTATCAAATATTTTTGATAAAAAGGAAGGCACTAGGCTATATAAAAACAATATTTCTTCTCATTTTTGAACTGAACATCTCGATAACAAATGCCCAGTTTGTGCAGGGCATCCTATTGGGTACTACTCACATACTAATCAGAGGTGAACATTTTGTTCAATTAACATACAAAGATATAAATAGGAAATTACCAACAATCAGAAGGAAAGGCAATGTCAAATTCTCTGAAGAATTTGCCAAACAATATCATTTTGGGGGTTTATGTTAATGAAAAATATACTTTAAAAGATATTCATTACACATATATTTATAATGGTAAATTGAGGAATAGGAAAGAACTAATGTTCAAAAACAGAAAAATGGTTAAGTGAAAAAGAGGCTACTAGAACAATATGTTCTAACCTTAAAAGTGAAAATTATATAGTATGTATTAGCATAAAAAATTGGAATGTTAGCTTTAAAAAAATCACAAAATACTACGCATGTTATAACTAATCCTATACACCAAGTCCACACTCAAACTGCATTTCCTCTGATAAGACTTTCCTGACTCCTAAGTTGGGTTACTCCATCATATTTTAGGCTCCCTATAATATAAACTTAATATTTATGATACTTTATGTCTATTTACCCATCTTCTTGCAAGATCCATGCACTATCCATCTACCATACTGTTCTCAGAATTCATCAAAGTACTCCAGGCTTACAAGTCACTACAATGTTTGTAAATTTAACAAACTTTGCTAAAAGTAAGTTTGCATACAGCTAAGAGCTTGAAGGGAGTTATTGTGGTTAATATCTGCTGAAGTAGTAGTAAGCAATTAGGACTTTATTTTTCAACTACAGAGTTTAATTAGCATTTCATAACCTTTGTACAATAAAAGGTCAACATCAGCAGACAGTCACTTAAAAAAAAAGTCTATTGCTTTCTATGGATTTATCTGTATACATAATATAATAATGAATAGCACTGATGATTAAAAAGACAAGTGTAATGTTCAAATATCAGAGACAGAATTCGGGGCAAAAAGGACTATAGATTGGATTGGGAAGATTAATTCTCATGTTTTAAGACAATTTCAAACTACTGCAATTTCAGCAATTAAAATTGTTAATATTCTTTCAGAAAACTGTCTCATTAAGAGAGTTATTCTTCACTTATTTACAATAAGATAATATCTTCTTAAAATTTTTCCATGATAATCATAGATGTTTAAAAATGTATTACTCTAAAATTATTGCTAAATATTTAGAAAAATGAACATTATACATGGAGAACTTATAACTATAGAATTTAAAACTGGGGTGTGGAAAAAAAACCTTTAATTAAAAAAAATCATCTCTTCTATAGAACTATTTATCAAGAGATGTTCAAGCATTATTTAACAAAGATAATAAATTATTGAAGTTACAGAAGTATTTTCATTCAAAATAATATTCGTTCTTGTACTTAATAGGTAACTCTTACTGTTAAAAAAAATGAGGATAAGGGATACAGTTTTTGATAGTTTGATTGAATGATTAATTGCAAAAAGTTAGCTTACTATTGGAAACCTTCATTCTAGATTTCTAACTGCAATTCGTATTCATTTTTAAAAGATGCCATATGTGAATAAACAGTTAATTCATGTACTGAACTGAAGGGGAGCTTTTAAGCTAAAATGGATGGGTCTTTAGAATTGCTGGTTAGTAAGTTCATTTTTTGAAAGGTCTCACAGAAACAACATACTTGATCAATTTTTGATGGAGTCATTAAAATTCAAGTTGCCATTTTTGTCAAAATGATAAAAATGTCTCTCATCTAAAATGCTCAGACATTCACCTGAGTTAGGAACATCAGAACCAAGAGACTCATAAAATATTTTGGCTTCAAGATAGAAGACAGCTATAAAATTTGGAAACTTTCCCAATCCTATGCAATAGATTTGATGGATTCTCTTAATGATGAAGAATTAAGAGAGACAGAAGTCTAGAAAAGACTATATTTCTTAGATGCAAAGGAAATCTGAGAGTTAACTAAAGGACTTAAAAACATTTATAAGGATCATACAATATCTTTCACTCTTATTAAAAGATAGATAGGCATATGGGTTTCAATTTATTTTTATAGTTGAACTTTTGGGGGTCACCTTTTGAAAAGGATAAACAGAGGTGTGTTTTTCCTTCTCTGAGAGTCTTGGAGTTCATTAAGATGATCTATATGAGGCTCAGATACTGTTAGACTTTTTTTGCTGAGTGATTCTACTTAGTCTTTTATTTTACTCTGGATTATAGATTTTTTTAGTTGTTAGTCTGAACTCTCAGAGAGGTAGTTACAGCCATTTTATCTGTGTTTTCTTCAAAAAGAAGCAACACCAACTAATTTTGTCTGCATGTACTTTTAGTGACTGCTGACCCTGCACGTTTATCCAATAAATGTGACTAATGGCAGATTGCCCAAAATGAGGTACAGCCCTTTAGATCCTGTAAAAGCCACACAAAGAGGAATGACACTGCCAATATCACCACCAGAACCTTCCCATTAAGTGAAGACTGAACTGAAAATAAGGATAGGCCTATGTTACCGCAGTGCCATGAAAACAAAGCAGATGCTTTGCCTGAAATGAAAAAATAAAAGCTCCTTAGGGATGTTCCAATAAAGTTTTTGAGTGATTAAACCTAGAAGAAATTCCTAAAGAAGAACTTAAGGAGAAACAAAAGTGATTTTTCTTGGGAAACAGATCATGACAAAATTGCAGAAAAGGCCAAAATGAATTTAGATGGTTTTCTTCCAATAGACTTGTCATCCTCTCAATAAACCCTAAATTCTACAAGGAACTTTTTCCAAAACACTCTGGAAAAAAAGGTCTGAGGGTCGCTTAACACAGAGATGTTGAAAGATAAAGCTTGTTTTGGTACTTCAGAAAAAGCATTTAATAATCACCCCCTGAGTAAAGATGTAAAGAGGGTGAATTTTTCCCTTTAATCTTTGTCTTTTGGCCACCTTTCCCTTTTCAGTATCCATTCCTTAAATCACAAGACAGTAAATATCTCCATACTATCCAGGAATCTCAAATTCAATCCCAACTGCAACTGGCCTTTCTGGAGTGAGAAAGAACAACTGCATTTGGGATCATTTGGCCACAATCCCAATACATGCATAATTAAACAGTTAAACTATAATGTATAATATGCTTTATACATTTAAGCCTTATGTAAGAAGAAAAGGTAAAAAACAGGATAATTTGACAAAGGAGAAGATGGTGTGCCAAAATCTAAAGGGCCTATGAAAAATAAGTGACTGATTCCTGTGATGGCTATTAAAAGTCAAAAGTGTAGGAAAAAGGAATGAAACTTCTTTTGGTTGTGAAGAGGGTATGACCAAGTAGAGTACACTACTGCTCATATATAATTACAGGAGCACTTCAGGCTTTAGTTTCAATATCATAACGCCCTTATGGAAATTCATGCATTATAGACATTCTTCTAGTTATTATTACTAGAATGTTCCTGAAAGGATGCATGTGTGTTACTTGTCCTAACGCACAATAGCAAGAGTTACATTTCACATTGTATATTTGTTATTTAACAAAGATTGAGTTCTACCAAACTATGGCTTAGAAAAGGGAAGTTTTTATTGACAGAAATCGTGACAGAAAAATGAAGGCGTTATATAGGAAAGATATGCAATGGTGAAAGTTCCATGGATTCCTTTGAATAATCATACTTATAAAATGGCATAACTGGGGGGACAGATATTGAAAACAATGACTGAGAGAAGCAAAGACTTACTTTTGAGTTTCCAAAAGGGACAGTCTTATAGCCAATAGCAAGTCAAGCTATTTAAGTAATGTGGTGCCTCTTTATCTAATTAATGTATTATGACTATCAGTCATACTTGATACCACAGGCTTGGGTTTCTAAGAGTAAGCATTTTTTTAATAACTAGGCAAAAGCACTATCAAATAAATAACTTAGGAGAAATTTCAACCAAATACATCATAATTTTCTGTTTAGAAAATAAAAGGTTAACATTTTGAACAGTAAGTTTTTCCAACACGTTTTTTTCAGCCTAATGTAAGAGAAAATAAGAATATATAAAATTGGGTAGTTAAGAGTAAACTGATTATTCCAGAGAAGAAAAGACTGTGTCTGCAGCATACAGGGACCTAGATGTGTCCTATGAAGTAGATTTACATTTCCTGGCATAGCTTAAAAGACTTTAAAAAGTAAAGCAATCTGGTTCAGTGGAGACCAAGAAATAGTATTTGGCCAAACTCTCTGAAATAATTACATAAATGCGGCAATTTACAGTAACCATGGCAAATATTTACCAGCTCCTGACAAATAGATGGGTTGAGGGTAAGAAAGATATAAATTTTAAAGATGTTCTGATCCCAAAAGCATGGCACAGCAACTGGGGAATTAAGGATGACTTCTGGGTTTTAGTTTTGAGATAACTGATGAGTCTCCAAGTGTCAGACAGTGAAAAATATCTGGTAAGGGTTAAAAGAGACAGGAAGATATCTTGCTCTGCCAGACCTAATTACCACATTATATGTAAGAATGAAACTTGTGAATCAAGATGCAGTCAAATATCAACTGTCTCCAAACAACAGATGAAGCCATGCAAGCAAATGGGAGTTCAGAAAACAGGTGTTAAAACACTGGGTTCCAAAATCAGATAGCCCTGCCTTCTTATGCTGACCGTACCTTTTAACAGCAGTATTACTAGGGAATAATCTTTAAGCCTCCAATTTTCATCCCTAAAATGTGAATACTAATTCGAGGCATCTTGTTAATGTGGTCATAAAACTTAGGTGAAAGAATGACTGCAAGCCTCTGTACCTGACATATATGTGCTCATTAAAACATCATAACTACTGCTGACTTCATTACTAATACTAAACTACTATCTGCTATGAAATGAGAAAGGGAAAGGACAAAGCCCCAAGGCAATATATCTCAGGGGTGTTCCACATCAATAAGGTCAATAAAAGTAACAATTCAGGACTGTTGAAAAAAGAATAATCTGACAAGATGCAGGAAAAAATAGGGAAATTTGGTGCTAGAAAATCTACAGCGTCTTTGAAAGGTAGTAACTGATTACTGAGATATGAAATAAAAAGTTCAAAGGGTAGGAAGAATGAATTAAGCTTTTATTATGGCTATGGAGAAACAGTGAATTAAGAGCTGATATGATGATCATATGGTGGATAACAAGATTATGTGAACAGATGAAAATAATTATCACAGCAATAAATTCCTGAGTTTCGTTTATTGCATGTTATATATTAATGATAATATATTCCTGAAAGTATGCTTATGATTTTAAATGTCTCAACCATGTTTACTTGGATTATGTCCACTCTCAGCAATAGAAAGAACAAATTTATAATGTTCTATAAGAAGCAATTATGTGTATTTATTATATTACAGAAAGATAAAAGAAAAAATCGGCCATATTGCCACTTAAAACATATCGTAATATGTCCTTGTGCTTTTAATTAGTGTAAGTCAATTCATGTGAGCTTATGAATGTTATTTTTTAAAATAAATTTACTTATTTATTTATTTATTCATTTATTTTTGGCTGCGTTGGGTCTTCGTTGCTGTGCACGAGCTTTCTCTAATTGTGGCGAGCGGGGGCTACTCTTCGTTGCGGTCCGTGGGCTTCTCATTGCCGTAGCTTCTCTTGTCGAGCACAGGCTCTAGGCGCCCGGGCTTCAGTTGTAGTTGTGGCACACGGGCTCATAGTTGTGGCTCGCAGGCTCTAGAGCGCAGGCTCAGTAGTTGTGGCACACGGGCTTAGTTGCTCCGCGGCAATGTGGGACCTTCCCGGACCAGGGCTCAAACCTGTGTCCCCTGTATTGGCAGGCGGATTCTTAACCACTGCGCCACCAGCGAAGTCCCATGAATGCTATTTTTAAAGCCCAAATGGAAATTATTTCAGCCTTCTGTGTGGCATATCAGAACAAATCTTAGCTAAAGGTTTCAACTAATTGATAGTGAAATATAAATGTCTTAATCTGTTTCAAAGGTTTTTAGTTTGTAATTTGGTGGCCTCAAAAGAAAAATTTTCCAAACTTAAAAGGCTATTTCAGTCTTACTATATGTGACAAATTAGGTATGGCTTCAATGTTTTGAAATCATCTGAATAAGACACTTTTTAAAAAAAAATATTTTCTTTTAACAGAAGTTGTCATTAGATTTTCTTATTATATTGTGGTAAGAACACTTAACATGAGATCTGCCCTCTGAATAGAAATTTAGATGTATAATACAGCAGCAGCACCGATAGCACAATGTTGTACAGCAGATCTCTAAACTTAAGCATCTTGCCTAACTGATATTTTATACCTCATTTCCCATTCCCCCCAGCCCCTCACAACCACCATTCTATTCTATGCTTCAATGAGTTTGACTATTTTACATACCTCATACAAGAGAAATCATATAGTACTTGTTCTGCTGTGACTGGCTTATTTCACTTAGCATAATTTCCTCAAGCAGAATTTTACTAAAAACTTTTAGCAAAGGTTTTTGTTTATTTTTGGGTTTTTTGGGAGGGATTTGCTTTGTTTGGTTTATCTTTGGCCTTCTCTTTCAATATTAAACATATATATTGAGATATATACTGATATACATTTAAATGTATTCTATATATTCTCTTCCAATATTTTATATATATATAATACATTATAAAATCTTAAAGGATGAAAAGAGTAAAATGATTTAAACAAGAAACAAAAAGGTATGATTAGAGAGACTATGAGAGAATATGTTAAGTTGAATTACAGGTAAACTGAAGGTTATAAGATTACTGAATTAAGTGGTGCCATGATTAGAACAGTAGTGAGGAATAAAGGTTGTATGTGGGTGACTTGAAATAATAGCTCTTATAATAATAGGATAATTTCAGCAGAAATTTCTTAAAATATGCATATGTATAAGAGATATAAAAATACCACACACTATGACTATAAAAGGATGCTACAATCTTGGGGTATTTTTGTATTTTTAAGAATCATATACAGGAATATCTCATTTTATTGCACTTCACTTATTGCACTTCACTTTATTGTACTTCGCAAATAGTGCATTTTTTTAACAAATTGAAGGTTTGTGGTAACCCTGCATCGAGCAGGTCTATTGGCACCATTTTCCAACATCATTTGCTTACTTCATGTCTTTGTATCACATTTTGATAATTCTTGCAATATTTCAAGTTTTTTCATAATTATTATGTTAGTTATAGTGATCTGTGATCTTTGATGTTACTATTGCAATTGTTTAGGGTGCCACAAACTGCACCCATAAAAGATAGCAAACTTAATTGATAAATGTGTGCGTGTTCTGACTGCTCCACGGAAGTGCCATCTCCCTGTCTCTCTCCCTCTCCTCAGGCCTCCCTATTCCCTGAGACACAACAATATTTAAATTAGGCCAATTAATAACCCTACAATGTCTTCAAAAACACAAAGTGTTCAAGTGAAAGAAAAAGTATCACATCTCTCACTTTAAGTCAAAAGATAGAAATGATTAAGCTTAGTGAGGAAGGCTTGTGGAAAGCCAAGATAGGCTGAAAGCTGGGACTCTTACACCCAACAGTTAGCCAAGTTGTGAATGCAACGGAAAAGTTCTTGAAGGAAATTAAAAGTACTAATCCAGTGAACCCACGGATGATAAGAAGGTGAAACAGCCTTATTGCTGATACGGAGAAAGGTTTAGTGGTCTGAATAGATCACGCCAGCCACAATATTCCCTTAAGTCAATGCCTAATCCAGAGCAAGGCCCTCTCTTCAATTTTATAAAGGCTGAGAGAGGTGAGGAAGCTGCAGAAGAAAAGCTTAAAGCTAACAGAGTTGGTTCATGAGGTTTAAGGAAAGAAGAGTCTCCAAAACATCAAAGTGCAAAGTGAAGCAGCAAGCGCTGATGTAGAATCTGTAGCAAGTTATCCAGAAGATCTAGCTAAGATCACTAATGAAGGTGACTACACTAAACAACAGATTTTTAACTTAGACAAGAGAGCATTGTATTGCAAGAAGATGCCATTTAGGACTCTCACAGATAGAGAGGAGACATCAACACCTGGCTTCAAAGCTTAAAGGACAGGCTGACTCTCTTGTTAGGGGCTAATGCAGCTGGGGACTTGATGTTGAAGCCAATGCTCATTTACCATTCCAAAAATCCTACGGCCCTTAAGAATTATGCTAAATCTACTCTGCCTGTGCTCTATAAATGGAACAACAAAGCCTGGAAGACAGCACATCTGTTTACAACATGGTTTACTGAATATTTTAATCCCACTGTTGAGACCTATTACTCAGAAAAAAATATTTTTTAAAAATATTACTGCTCATTGACAATGTACCTGGTCTCCAAGAGCTCTGATGGAGATGTACAAGGAGATTAATGTTGTTTCCATGCCCACTAACACAACATCGTTCTGCAGCCGTGGATCAAGAATAATTTCGACCTTCAAGTCTTATTATTTAAGAAATACATTTTGTAAGGCTATAGCTGCCATCGATAGTGGTTCCTCTGATGAATCTGGGCAAAATAAGTTGAAAATCTTCTGGAAAGGATTTACCATTCTAGATGCCATTAAGGACATTTACGATTCAATGGAAGAGGTCAAATATCAACATTCACAGGAGTCTAGAAGAGAGTGATTCCAACCCTCATGGATGAGTTAGAGGGGTTCAAGACTTCAGTGGAGGAAGTAACTGCAGATGTGGTAGAAAGAGCAAAAGGATAAGAATTAGAAGTGGAGCCTGAAGATGTGACTGAATTGTTGCAATCTCATGGTAAAATTTTAATGGATGAGGAGTTGCTTCTGATGGATGAGCAAAGAAAGTGGTTTATTGAGATGGAATCTACTCCTGGTAAAGATGCTGTGAAACCTGTTGAAATGACAATAAAACATTTAGAATATTACATAAACTTAGTTGATAGAGCAGCACTAGTGTTTGAGAGGACTGACTCCAATTTTGAAAAAAGTTTTTCTATGGTAGGTAAAATGCTATCAAACGGCATTGCACGCTACAGAGAAATCGTTTGTCAATCGATGTGGCAAACTGCATTGCTGTCTTATTTTAAGAAATTGCCACAGCTGCCCCAGCCTTCAGCAACTACCTCCCTGGTCAGTCAGCAACATCAACATCCAACATCAACATTGAGGCAAGACCCTCCACCAGCAAAAAGATCGCTACTCCCTGAAAACTATAGCATTGTTTAGCAATAAAGTATCTTTAAATTACGTACATTGTTTTTTTAGAGATAATGCTATTGCACACTTAACAGACTACAGTATAGTGTAAGCATAACTTCTATATGCACTGGAAAACCAAAAAATTTGTGTGATATTTGCTTTATTGTGGTGGTCTGGAACTGAACCCAAAAAATCTCCAAGATATGCCTGTATTTAAAAAGCTATCAGCTTAAAAATAATAAAGCACTCATCCAAAATCTTCTACCTTTGCAGAAATGGAAAGGCTGAAATAGAACAAATAAGATGATATATTTCAATAAGTACATAAGCCCTTTGAAATGATTTGAGTGCCCAAAGATAGGGTAAGAGTAAAACAATGAAAAGAACACATTTTTACAGATGGTGTTCTTTTTGCTTTTCATATGATGAATAAAAGCAAACTATTCTGCTGGTTCATAATTCTGGAAGTCCAGAGGAAAGGCAGTTCTGAAAAGTATTTGAAGACCCTGGCTCCTTCTAGTCTGATGCGCTGTACTCTGTAGTGCAGTGTTAGGCTTCATCCTGAGGCTGCTTCCTCTGTGGTTGTACAATGGCTTCTGGAAGCACTTGCTTTCTCAATTCTGTCTGCCGCGTGGGAAATGGCACAGGCCCCTCCCGAATCACGAAAAGGACCTTCTGCCAGTTTTAATGGCCCGATGTAGGTCACATGTCCACTCATAAAGCAGTAGTGGAATGTCAATCACTGATGTGCTTAAAGGTGGGTTTCTGAACCAGTTGCTAACAAGACATGTGGAGTTACTACCTCTGCCTTAGATTAACTAAGGTTAAGATGTAGAGCTTTGGCCAATCACCAAAATGGCTATACAATCAGCAAGAGGTGAGGTGGATTTGAGGAAACCAACCATAATGTCTACCTAAAGGCACCCTTCCCATACAAATGTGGTATGATAAATAAGTATACAAATATTTGAATTCTGGAAATTGAGCATTTTATGTTATGATCTTTAAAATGTACACTATGGTTAAGTACCTATAAAATACAGGCTTAAAATAGTTAATAATAATGAGCACTTTTGCCTGTTGTTAGCGAAAGACATATTTCTCTGCCCTTTCTAATCCATGTCAAACAAATCAAAGAACAGGTTTATAAACTTGACATTTGATAATATGGTTGGCTAATTTCAATAAGCTCAATGGTCACTTATGTTAGTGATACTTCAAAATTGCAAGGCAGAGAAGTACATAGTCTAGAATTACATCCCATAGCCATCTTATTGTGAATCAACTATTTCAGGCATTTAAGTCTAATAAAGTAGATATCCTTCTGACAGATGAGGAAGCTGAGGCTTAAAAAGGCCAAGTAACTCCTCCAAGGTCACTGAGTTAATGAAACAGATCCAAGACCATACTCAGTTCTCTTGAAATAAGTCCAATTATCTTTTGCTATATGCATTGCAATGAATTTACATTTTATCTATGCCTGATAAGGTGCTTAAAGTGGGCACTTTCTGTTTCATTTTTGAGAGAGGTCACAAAAACTGAGAATAACACGACAGTGACAAGTATCCCCATATTCCACAGTGAACAGCTAGACCATGAATGCAGTACTTGTGATATTAGGGATCTAAAATATATGTAGTAACTTTTGGCCTATCATCCTTTTCCAGGCTAAGTAAGAGGTTTGAAGCTGAAGAAATGAACAGAGAGATTTTTGGGAGGAATTTGTAGGAATGTTGTGGAATTTCCCCTCTTTACATCTCATATAAGAGGGGAGGGAGGTGATTCCCTGTCTCTTACGATGAGGGAGGGATCATCATTCATTACTGCTCCTAGAGATTGGCCCATGCCTCTTAAAGTTATAGGGGAGGCTGAGACTGATACTGGACTGCAGCTTGGAAAATTCCAAAGGTAAGAGGCTATAACGCTAGCATTCTGGCTAGGGACATAGAAAGTAGAGAGGGTTATACTTCTGTCAATTATGAGTCAAACGGACCTATTTCTAGCTGATCAGATATGAAATACTTGGTAGTGAACAAGACTGGATTTACTTTAGTTTACCCAAATATAGGTAACAGACAAATATCTGGGGGCTAAAACAAGAATAATGTATGGCAAACCAGAGGAAATGCATCACCTCTGTAATATTGAGAGAAAGCAATATCCTTGATTAGCTTCTGAGTATCTCACAACAAAAGTCAGCTTAGAATATCCCCAATCCCAGAAAGTACCCATACCAGAGAACATCGCTACCAAGAAAGTAAAGTTCTTCCTCATCTTCAAGTCTCTTCCCTTTCTGAACTCTAGTCTCAGATTAGAAACCAGGAAACAGTGAGCAGGGGAGGAGAAGAAAGGATGTGGGAAAAGACAAAAAGCTGAATACAAGCCCCACTCTGCCTCCTAGTTTCTAGCCTGAAATAAGACTGAGTTGTAAGAGAGGAGAAAATTAAATTTAAATGAAAATGAAGAATTGGAAAAATATATTAGACTGGCCATTTAATTTTGGAAATTAGATAGTTATTTTAAGTAAAAGAGCCTGAAAAGCATTTATATTATCTAACAGTGACTGAAGAAGTTGTGGAACTTGCATGAGATTCCTCCAAATGGAAAGACAACACAGCCCACTTTGGGGCATTAGGAGAAAAGAGTACTTCCTGTAGGAGTACACCACGCTGAGCATTGTGCTTTCAACATACTGGTGCCATACACCAAAATACTAACAATGATAATAATAACAACCACCACCTTATATTTGAACAAATCACCTTCCAACTAGTATATATGTAGTAAGTGTACTTCTTTTTAGCAGCAACTAATGAAGCTAAAGAACTAAAGTTTGGGGGGTTGCAAAATCTTGGTGCTGGCATGTTCTAGTTTTGCAGTCTTTGATCCATTTACTTAAACATTTTTATCCTCCATTCCTTCATGTGTAAATAAGATCAATATGCTTTCCTTTAGTAGTTTCCTCAATCAAATATGACTTTGTCTGACAGAGGATATTTGGCAGTATCAGGAGATATGCTTAGCTGTGACAACTGGTAGGTGTTCCTGGCACCTAGCAGGTAAAGGCCAGGGATGTTGCTAAACATCGTACAGTGCACAGGACAAAATCCCACAACAAAGAATTATGTGGTCCCCAAATCAGTGTTGCCGAGGTTGAGAGAACCTGCTATTAAGCAATGCCTATTAGAGTTATAAAATATTTAAAATGTCAACTTCCGGATTTGACACAGAATAGATATTTAATGAAGACTAGTGTAACCCTTAGGATGGATATGATTGAAAGTGATGAAAAATACAACTTAAGCTGACTTAAAATAAGAAAAAATTATTAGCTGACATAAGAGAAGCTGTGGTGAAGGATGGGCATCAGCAGGGTTCAAAGACTCAGAAATGTCATCCTGGACCCAAGTTTTCTAACTCTCCTTAGTGCGCAGTGTTAGTTTTACTCTAAGGCTGGTCCCTCCTCACCATATAGACACCAGTGAATTTGAAGCTACACATTTTGGGGTTCACATCTAGTAAGAGATAGAAAATATCACTTTCATAGTTCTCAAACACAAGAATAGTCTGTCCCACACGTGCCCAGCAAATCTGTCCTCTACGTGCATTGACCCATCTAAGCCTAGTCTGAGCCATTCCTGAATTTATCACTGCAAGACAGAAAGATCAAATGTTTGGCTTAGTATGACCAGGTGGGGTATAATGGAAAGTGAGATGAGAAGGAAGAAGGACAACCATAATATCCAGAATGGTTAGCTAATATCATTACCATTTTCATCCTTCTTTATAGACACCTTAAAACACTAATCTATAAGCTTAAGAAATAGTATCACGGAAAAGAGTCAGAAAATGATCACTGATATCATGAGATTGTGATTTTTTTCCCAGAGCAATACATATAAAGCAAAAAAGAATAGGATTTAAGAAATAAATTGGTTTGGCAAAAAATAAAGGTCAAAAGAAGGAGGGAGAAAACAGAACTTGAAAAAGTAATTTCATCAGAACAAAGACTTCATTGAGTACTATGACTTGAAGGAGAGAAGTTAGGGAGAAAACTGACCAGGAACCAAGGAGAATTGTAAACTCATCTGTTTCTGAAAGAATAGTCTCCACCTGCAAATTAAGACCAAATGTGAGATATGACGTGAGGTGCTTTTGTTAAAGGAGGAGATTAATAAAGACCAGAGAGGCAGAGCTGGAATTCTGACCTTTGGTATGGAGCCATAAAAAGCCATTCTGATTCTTAAGTTACAAACCTAATTTAAGACCCAAGATAAAATCAATTAAACATTCTATAGGAATGGATTGGAGGATAGAGTGTTCTGATGACTCAATACAGAGGAAGGACAAAAGAGGAAAAAGTTTTAAATGTCAAAGCTCTGGTCTTAGAAGAAATCCTCTTTGATTTTTAAGCAAACCATTTCAGAATGGTAATGAGGAGCCATTTATATGCAGAAGCACTAGATTTGGGGGATGTTTTCTCTCTTGCTTATTTTTCATTCTCTTTATTTCATTATATTATTTAATGTACAATTTCCTTCCATTTTTAAGTATGTAACTCATGAGTTTGAGAATTCTGGAAATCTGTCTGCCCCTATATATCTTTCCCCATCAATATTTCATACAACCCCATTATTCTATGTCTATGTTCTGGGAGTTTGAGGAATGTATGAGGATAGTACTGTGAAAAGTTCTGAAAACACATGATGATGTTTAGCATATTTGACCAAACCATCTAAAATACCACTGCCCCTGCATCTTGGAAAATAACAAAAGTCTATCCAATCAAAGTTAAATTTCTATTAGAGTAAAACATTAGTTCATTATGGCAAAGGGAGAAATTTAATCTGAAACTGTTACCCAGGAATAGTTTAGATATAATAAAGACATGCTTATAAATAGTAAAGACAAGCAACTATTCTTGTATGATAATTATGTCTCAAGTATTATGTTGTAGGTTTTGAGGGTAAACAGATTAATAATATATTAATGCTGTACTGGTAAAACTCTTGATTTAATGCAAATCCTCAAGGAGGGGCATGACCAAATATATGTGGGCCACCGAAAAGACAGAGAAACAAGCACCCATTTACATACTATCTAAAGAAAAAAATAATAATATGACTCTCAAGCCCCTATTCCTCCCCATTCCATATCTCACCCACATAAAGTAACCATGTTCTAGAATCTTACGTTTTCCATTTCTATTATAGTATTAATTTTGCACATTTATGCATTTAGTTATAGTTCATTTTCACAGCTACATCATATTCCCCTGTATAAATACACTGCAATTTACATATTCATTGTTCTGTCGCTGGACATTTGGATTATTCTGACTTTTTTCTATTATAAGAAATGTAGCCAAGAATGCTCTTATCTCCTCATCCACATTCAGAAGAGCTTCTCTAGATTATATCCCTATAGTTGAAATTATCACATTATAAGGTATGCACATACTCAAATTTACAAGGTAATAACAAGTTGTTTCACAAAGAGATTGTACCAATTTTCCTGTCACCAGCAGGCAAAATTATAAGCATGGTTCTATATACTCTAACAACTTGATTCTGGATGTTTTAGGGTCTGCCAACTTTGGTGGTAGATTTGAAACGGTATCTCATTTTGTTTTTAATTTATATTTCCCTGATTACCAGTAATATTGCATGTATTTTTATAGATTTATTAACCATTCTTATTTCCTCTTCTGGAAAATATATATTTATGCCTTTGGCCATTTTACAGGGTAATTCTAAAGATTTTATTCTGTGTATGGGATATTTTTCACATATCACTGATACTAATCCTTTGTTAGTTACGTATACAGTTACGTATATCTTCAAGTATATTTTTAACAAAGACAAGTTTATGGCTTATCTTTGTACTTTATAAAATGTTTAGATTTTTAAAATCTTAATTTTACAGGAGTCAAATTTCTCAATATTGTTCTTATGGTTTGTACATTTTTCTTTATTGTTTATTGTTAATGAATGCTTGAATATTTTCCTTTATATCATAAAGATTCTCCATTATTTACTTCAAAAGTTTTAAAAGATTTGTTTTTGCACACTTATGTCTCTACTCCAACTGGAATTTGTGAACAGTGATTCATGAATAATGTAATCACAAATTTTAAATATTTTCACATGTATAATCAATTGTTCTTAAAGCATTATTAATAATCCACTCTTTCCCCATTGATCTGCAAAAATACTTCTATCAAATACTTTTCATATTTGTGTGGATTTGTCTGTAAATCTCTATTCTTCTTCATTGGACTCTTTCTTGAATATCTCAGTGCTAATGTCACATTAATTGCTAAAGTTATATGACAATTGTTGTTATTGGGTTTGGCCAAGACCAAAACATGTTCATTTTTTAACTATGTCTTTGTTCTTCTTGATCTGTTTTGTTCTACATTAATTTTAACTGTCAAGTTTCATAACAAAACCTATTATAATTTTTGTTTGGAATGACACCTAATCTACAGATCAATTTTAGAAGAAGGTATCTAGGAACAATACTAATACAAAATTCAAACTATTTTTCTTGGAGAAAATTAATAATCCTTTGAGAAAACTTTCTTGAAAGACATTAGATGATATGGAAAAAGAGAGAGAGATACTTGTTTTATAAAACAGTGTAAGACTGTTTATTTTTTTTTTAATAGTTTTAAATTTATTTATTTATTTAGTTTTGGCTGTGTTGGGTCTTCGTTTCTGTGCAAGGGCTTTCTCTAGTTGCGGCAAGTGGGGGCCACTCTTCATCATTATCGCGGCCTCTCTTGTTGCGGAGCACAGGCTCCAGACACGCAGGCTCAGTAGTTGTGGCTCACGGGCCTAATTGCTCCACGGCACGTGGGATCTTCCCAGACCAGGGCTTGAACCCGTGTCCCCTGCATTGGCAGGCAGATTCTCAACCACTGCGCCACCAGGGAAGCCCTGTAAGACTGTTTTAACACATATTAGATTATCTCAAGCCATCCTTCACGTCTCTCAATATCTCATGTATATTCTATTTCTACTGTCTATTGTGTAATTTCTTCAGTCCTCCTTTCAACTTCACCAATTCTTTCTTTTACTGTGCCTGATCTGCTGTTGATTGAATTATTACTTTCAACATTTTTCTCATTTCCTTAAGTTTCACAGGTTATTTTTCTAACCTGTCTGGCCACCTTTCATAGTCTCCTATTCCTAAGCATTCTCTTGATTCAGATAGATAGATGATAGATAAATATCTCCATTATGTGTGTGTGTGTATATACACACACACATACATACTGGTTTTATATATACATTCTGGCATCTAAATATGAAAACAGTGAGAGTCTGATTTTGTTTTCTATTTGTTTCTATTACTTCTGCTTAGTTCTACTGTCTCATTCATTCATAGTGCTTTTTTTCTCATATATTTTCTGATGTTTTATTATGAGTTTATGTTAATGAAACCTTATCTGTGAAATTATTTTAGTCCTCTAGTTAAGGAGGGTTTCTTTAGAGAGAAACTATGATTGCTTCTGCCAGTTGTCTGTAAGCACTACCAAAGAGGAACTAATTTGGAAATAATTTATAGTTTAAGATTGCTTTGAATGAGAAGTATGATAAATTCAGGTCACAAATCTATTTTATATATGGTATTCATTTTGAGGTTTTTAATTCTCAGGAGACTGTATTTATTGACATATCTCTCGTAGCCCCAGTGCTATAGGCAGAAATGTGCTTGTTTTTATTTTTCTCTCTGTAAAGCATCTTTTCTTACTTCTCTTACTCACTAAGCATGTTACTCTCCAGGACTCTGGTTTTAGATTGGCATTTCCTATGAGTCACCCCATCTATATGTGTCCTGGCTTTGTCTCCTGTCCCCTGCACTGTATGTACCCATCTAAAAAATGGAAGCTCAAAATTTTCCCAAGAACAACCAGCAAGTTTATAAATTGCTTATCTCTATAGGTTCCTATTTTCACTTTATTTTTATCCTTTAGTCAATAACCATTAGTTTCCTGAAACTTTTATGTACGTGTATGTGTGTATATATGTGCATGTGTGTCATATTTAATCAGCATTTTTTTTGTTTACAGTAAGATATTTTTTCAGGCTATCTGGTCTTCCCTTTTGACAGAGGGAAACTCATAAACAAAATTTAAGTATATATTTCCCATTGTTATTTTTGAGTAATTTTCAGAATTAAGAATCATTAAATTATAGATCATTAAATAAATATGAGTCAAATAAAAATGCATCTTATGCTATACTCGTTTCTGGCAAACTACATTACCTTCTTAAAACAGTGTCTTATGTTATTATTCTAAACACATTTGCATTAATAGGAAACCCTCTACTAAGTACACATTTGGCAGAATATAACCACATTAGCTATTTCAAAAAAAGATTCAGAAAATTTATGTAAATGCTTTCTAAGACTCGATCCTGAGGTACTTTCATAACCCGTGGTACAGGAATATGTCATTAATGAAACTTCATTAATCTGAGGTCCTTTCAAAATGTTTGTGAACTAAGGTTCTTGATCAGGATCTAGAATTATTACATACTAATGTCAACATTAATGTACTGATGCTTCCATGTAGTTTCAAACTGGAGAACAGAAATTACTTATCTAATGTGTGTGTGTGTGTGTGTGTGTGTGTGAGTGCATCACTACTTTAAAAATGTTTTGCCTAAAAGCAAAAGTTATCTGTAGTTTTTAACAGTTGTAAATTATTCAATGTACTATTTTTTAAAAACAACAAATATGCATTCTCTCATGATATTGGGGTTTAGAATAGATAATAATTTATATGTAATACCAGTTAATCTATCCCCAGAGAGAGAAATCTGAACTCAGAACCTGGCTTTCAACCCTATGGCTTGTTTTGCCTTGCTTTTTGTTTTTTGGTTGTTGTTGTTTATTTCTCTAGGTATGTTTACATCCAATGATAAAGTCACTTAGGCTAGAATAAACCATATTTTTCTTTATAGCTTTATATTGGGGTAAATCTTACATTTTCATATTTAGGTAAAATTGAGATATATCTACTTAGTATTTATAAAATAAAGCTAAAATAAGTTTATATTCTCCTTTAATTTTCTCGTTATATTATTTGGATACATATACATATGTATATGTAGATAAATATACATATTCCTAAAATTATAATTACTTTCCAAAGAAATACAAAGTAAATAAAAACGGATGGCATAGAGTGGCATTTTTCACGTATAAAAAGGGATTCAACACCATAGTCAGTGCTATAGAAAGAAACGATAGCTGAGATTTTTAATAAGTATAACACATTTCTTTCACACATTTGGGAACTCTTTAAAGAAAAATATGAGAAATGGAAATCATAAATGAGACAATATATGAAGTATTTTCTCATTGATACATTTATGAAACAATGTGAAAAATGAAAAGTGATTTCAAATTCTAATCCTCAGAAACCCAACAGGATTTCACACTGGGTCCAAAAATATACAAGAAGTGTTTGGATTATCTCATTTAACAGATAAGCAGGGAAGATCACTGAAGTCTAATCAAAAGGACTTAAGAAGTAACAAAAGGAACTTTTACTAGTTAAATTTGGGGCAATTTAAGCATGGTGGTACTTAATAAGTAATTAATTCAACCAAAAAAAAAAAAAACAAAACCCACACATGTTTAGAGGATGCTAGGAAACCAAAATATTTGGATGATTTGTAAACTAAGGGAAAGAATCAAGTATTTATTTTGCTTTTCCTCTACAAGAACTGTACCTAAGCGTAACAGATATTTGATGAGAGTTGTTTTACTTTGTAGATGATTTTCAGCTAACAGATGAAGAAATAATGATAAACCTAAAATATCACCACTTTGTAATGAGATAATGAATCTAATGAAATAATAAAATAATGGATCTCCATAACAACCAACAAAATTTAGTGAGTAGCTGATAGATAACTGTATAACAGATGTGTCAATTTCACAATACTTGAGAGCTCCTACTTGAGAGAAACCCAGACATCACGTACTTCCTGATAAAAACAAGTGGAATACACAGGACAATCGATGACTAATACTGGTCAAAAAAATGTGAACTTGAATCTTATCCATATCTATATCTAACTACCTGTCTACAGAAAATACAGATAACAGAAAAATATGTGAAAAAGATGGCAGCCACAAAATCCATAATGTGGGAATCTATAAAGAACAAACCAGCCTAGTGTCTTCAATTAATTCATTGCAAGGAGGAAAAAAGGGAACAAGAATTCACAGATTAGAAGATACCTAAGAAATAACAACTAATTGCAATTTGTGGAACACCTTTGCATCTTGATTAGAAGAAACCAGTCATGAAAAAAAACTTACGAAGGAAATATAGAAATTTAAACACTGATTGGATACTTGATTATATAAAGATAGTAATAGTATTTTTTTAGGTGTGATAATAGTAATGTGGATTTGTTAAAACAAAAAGTACTTAACCTTTAACAATGCATGCTCAAATATTTACAGATGGAATAATATGATGTTGGGGTTTGTTTTAAAAAAATTAAGGTTGTAAAAAGAGATTAGGTGGATAAATGAAATAAGATTAGCCATTTGGTGATAATTATTAAAAGTGGGTAATATGTACTTAGAGGTTCATTATACAGTTCTTTCAATTTTTTAAATGTATGCTTGAAGTTTCCTGTAATAAAAATAACAAAATTATTTAAATATAATGTAATATGATCCCTATTAGGAATGTTTACCCCTAAAATGACAACGTAATAGTGAAAAATAAATTCTAATATGAAATGTTTTACTATCTAATTCTCTACTTAATTGGCAGTCTTTTTGATACCAAAAAATGGTTTTGATAATTTAACTATATAATTTGTAATGGTATTTATATATGTCATCTTATTTATTACTCAGAACGGTTAACACATGTAATATTTAAACATGCGCAGATGTTTAGTTTTTGAAAATCTATAAATTTGGTGAAGTGCTACCCAGTTAGTTATTTAGGAACCAGCAAACTTTTCTGTAGAGGAACAGCTATTATTTTAGGTTTTGTGGCAATGCAATTTGTCACAACTACTCAGCTCTCCTAATGTAGCACAAGAGAACCATAGATGATACAAAAATGAATGGGCATAATCATGTTCCAATAAAACTTGATTTACAAAAATAGGCAGTGGGCTGGATTTGACCCATGCACTGTAATTTGCCAACCCCTAAAAATTATGACCTCAGACCACTATGAATGTTGACAAAAGAATAGGAAATATATAAGAAGAGAAAGTCCAGAAGTAGATTCTAATATACATGAAAAGAAAATAAATGGCAAGTGTGGTACTTTAATTCAGTGAGAAAGAAGATGAATTTTATCATTTTAATCCATAATGGTAACATACCTAATATCCATTAAGAAAAAAGATAATACAGAGTGAAGTGAGTCAGAAACAGAAAAACAAATACTGTATGCTAACACATATATATGGAATCTAAAAAAAAAAAAAAAAGATAATTTAGAACCTTAACCACCCTCGGATATGTCTGATAGATATGAAAAACATTTACCAATGTATGTACATATTGGTTACATATTTAAATACGCAGAATAAAGCAATAATAGTCTTAGAAAACTTTATATAATCATGTACATCCAATGACTCAGGAAAAGCTCCTAACCAACACAAAAAACTTAGAAGAAATGGAGCTATTTGACCGTATGAAAATTAAAGGTATTATGCAGTAAAATATTACATAAACAAATTCTATACTTAGACCAATATTTGCAAATGTAGGTCGCAGGGAAGTACCTTAAAATTAATAGAAAAGATCTTTTTTATGCATTGTTGGATTCAGTTTGCTAATAGTTCGTTGAAATACATGCATCCCTATGTTCATAGCAGCACTGTTCACAATAGCCAAGACATGGAAACAACCTAAATGTCTATCAACAGAAGAATAGATAAAGAAGATGTGGGACATATGTATGATGGAATACTGCTCAGCCATAAAAAAGAATGAAATAATGCCATTTTCAGCAATATGCATGGACCTACAGATTATCTTACTAAGTGAAGTAAATCAGAAAAAGAAAGACAAATAACATATGATACCACTTATATGTGGAATCTAAAATATGACACAAATGAACTTATCTGTGGAACAGAAACAAACTCAAAGACATAGAGAACAGACTCGTGGCTGCCAAGGGGAAGGGGTTGCCGGGGGGGAAGGATGAACTGGGAGTTTGGGATTAGCAGATGCAAACTTATATATAGAATGTATAAACAACAAGGTCCTACTGTATAGCACAGGGAACTATATTCAATTTCCTGTGATAAATCATAATGGAAAAGAATATGAAAAAGAATGTATATACATATTTATAACTGAATCACTTTGTTATATAGCAGAAATTAACATAACATTGTAAATCAACTATACTTCAATAAAATAAATTTTAAAAAATTAAGAGAAAAGACAATCCAGTAGCAATATAGGCAAGGATATGGGTGGCAGAGAATACCTGTGGCTTCCTAATGTATATTCTTGCCTTCTTCCTTAGTAACAGAAACCTGCCTTTAAACTGGGCACCCAGTCAAAAACATAAAGAATTACATTTTGCAAACTACTTCTGTAAATATGCGCAGCAGTACCTACCTTTGAGCCAGTGTAATATATGCAAGAAAAATGAATATGTGCATTTAAGAAAGATTTATTTTAAAGTTAAGGAGCAAGCACTTACTCCTCTTCTTCCTGCTTCCGAGTGTCTGGAATTTAATAGCTAAAGTTCCAGCCCATGACAGTGAACCAAGTAGAATGGCATGGCAGAGCACTCAGTGGACCCGGAACCCAGATCACAGCAGAAATCACCAATACTTGCATTTTCTACCCCAGATTTCTTTTATAACAAAGAAAATCAACTGCCTGTATGGTTCATGGCACTATTATTTTGAGTGTTTCATTTAATGCCTCTGAATCTAGCTCTAATCAACAATAACAATTCATATAGGGCTTCCCTGGTGGCGCAGTGGTTGAGAATCTGCCTGCTAATGCAGGGGACACGGGCTCGAGCCCTGGTCTGGGAAGATCCCACATGCCGCGGAGCAACTGGGCCCGTGAGCCACAACTACTGAGCCTGCGCGTCTGGAGCCTGTGCCCTGCAACGGGAGGGGCCGCGATAGTGAAAGGCCCGCGCACCGCGATGAAGAGCGGCCCCCGCACCGCGATGAAGAGTGGCCCCCACTTGCCGCAACTAGAGAAAGCCCTCACACGAAAACTAAGAGACCCAACACAGTCATAAATAAATAAATAAAATAAATAAATAAAGTATTAAAACAAAACAAAACAAAACAACAACAACAACAAAAAACCAATTCATATAAAAATAAAATGAACAGCCAATAAGCACATGAAAAGATGCTCAAACTCAAATTAACAATAAAGTATTAGATAACATCCATCAGACTGACAGAAATTTAAACAATTGATAACAACAGCAGATGGCCTGGATATGAGGGCACACTCGCATACTCCCAGAGGACTGTGAATTTTGATAGCCTTTTTAGAAACCAAGTGGATAATATTAACAGACTCTTTGGCCCAAAAAGCCCTCTCCTGGAAATCTATGTCGATTCAAGAAAAAAAAAAAAAAAAGAATTTAAGGATTTAAGGATAAAGTACATGATCTTTGTTATAGTATTCTGTGGTGGAAAAAAATCAACAGAAAAAAAGTATTATCAGTAACTGATATTAATAAGTATATGGATGAATAAATAATACCAAATTTATTATGTGAGGAATTAAAAGAAATAAATTGGAGGTATACTAGTTGACATGGAGGGTTTCTACAAGGTATGCTTAAATAATGAATGTGTATACTATGAACCCGGGGTTATAAAAGCTAACAGTGATAACATATAAGTGTGGCGTTTGGGTATATTGATAGATATGAAAAACGTTTATACTGTAGAATACAGAAAAAAAAATACATGTATGGACTACACAAAGATCATTTAATTATAAACATGTAAACCCATATATGTATATCATATACATGATATATGAGCACAGTGAGACATATGAAATTATAAACATATTGTCACATCTGGGACAGGGATAGAGTCTGATGTAGATAAAGATAAGTAGAGCTCAGCAAAGAGGAAAACAGGGAAAAAAAGGTATTATCCCATTTGAAAAAGGGTCAGTACAATGGCTTATATAATACTATCACTGTTGTGCCTCTGTGCGTGTGTGTGTGTGTGTGTGTGTGTGTGTGTGAAAATGATGTAGGAATAATTGCCAAAATACTAATGGCTATTGCAGAATGACTACCAAAAGTATTTTATGATGCAAAATATGTATTATTTTTATGTAAGGTCATTAACCTCAAAATGCATTAGTTTTATTCCTAAACAATCAAAAAATTACCTCAGTTATCTAAAGAATTTTCACAACCTAGAAGAAGATACTTGAGAGCTGACAGCTATGATGACATCAATATTCATGTAACATTAGTATCTTTGCCGTCTCCAAGAAAGCAACAGAGGCCACAGATGCTGCTTTGAGTAGTGTGTTATGCTGTTTTGGTTTTGGGTTTTTATTTATTTATTTTGACATTTTAACTGAATAAATTTTGAGGCTCATTTGCAATTATATTAGTTAATCTATAAGAAAAATTGTTACTTTCTCCTTTTGAAAAACGATACAGCTTAGTACTTTAAAATGCTTCTAGAAACAAACAAGTGAACTAGTCAAGCCCCATAATAACTTATCTTTATAAGTAATGGATGATACACACAGTTGACTGCCCTGCATACATCACTTCAACAATGTACATCTCATATTTAGCCTTCACCCTTTAAGAGCATTTGAATCATGAGCAGACAGAAGCCAGAAACCTAATTACTTGCAATAAGCTTATTTCTCCAGAGATGTATCATATATTCCAGCTAACATAATAGGTATCGTCTTTATTTTCTCTCTTAAAATATTTTTAGAAGAACATTTATTCCTTGATGTGTACATAACGAAGGAACTAATAGGAAAGTGGCATGATCCTTCATACTCCATGGTGGCTACTAGATTTTAAAATCAGCCAAGGAAGTGAGTTTGTTAAAAGGAACTTGTCTTAAATATGGACAATGGATAGGACTATTTGCAAACCTAAGTGACAAGTTTACAAATTAATAATAAGTTCCTTTTTTAAAAAGTATAGAGAATAAGATATATCTCTAGCAACTGGTAAAATATATGACAATGTATTTTGGACACAAGGATAAAGAGAATAATATCAAGTATAACAATAAGTCTAGAAAATGGAGGTGAAATTCTCAGTGGAGGCTAGGTCCAGAAATATGGTACCAGCTGTAAAGTACTGAGATGAGACAATGGGGGTAGGGGGAATTACATGGCTACACTGGAAGTTGTAAATAATCCCCCAAACTACACTTGTGGAGGCTGACATCTAAAAACGGCCTCCATACACAGAGAATAAAAGAATACTCTTCACTTAAATCCAAAGAAATGCAATCCCATAGTCATTTGGGAAGGTCTATTTTGGCCATGGTTGGCCAACAGACTTCTTTTTTAAATGTACTGTCCTTCATGCACTTCTTATGGAGATATGACCTCCTTGAATATAGAATATAGACAGTCATATTTTCAGGGTAGACATTTCTGGGGTAAATAATGGCACTAACTAGACTGGAATTATGAGCAAACCAGATACAGATTTTTGAGAACCTCCCCATCCTCATGCTTTGCTTCACGTTGTTACCATGAGCATTAAATCCTATTAAAAGAAAAATTCCCCCCAAAAAAGTCCAACTAAAATATTAAAAGTTAAGTGATTTCCCCCAATAATACTTACACAACAGGGATTTTAGAAAACAATTCAGGGCTTCCCTGGTGTTGCAGAGGTTAAGAATCCGCCTGCCAAAGCAGGGGACAATGGGTGCAAGCCCTGGTCTGGGAAGATCCCACATGCCACGGAGCAACTAAGCCTGTGCACCACGACTACTGAGCCTATGCTCTAGAGCCCACGAGCCACAACTACTGAGCCTGCTCTCTAGAGTCCGTGCTCCACAACAAGAGAAGCCACCGCAATGAGAAGCCTGCGCACCACAACGAAGAGTAGCCCCCGCTCGCCGCAACTAGAGAAAGCCCGTGGGCAGTAACGAAGACCCAACGCAACCAAAAATAATTTAATTAATTAAACAAACAAACAAACAATTCAACTTAAAAATACACTGGCCCCACGACAGATAAGCACCAGCTAGGTGACAATACTTTGCAGGGCTGGGGCAAGTTTCTCCAGGAGGCTGCATATGTTTTGAATCAAGTGTCCAACATATGGCACTGTTTCTACCATAACCAGGATTCACAGGTCCAGGAATCACAGGGCAGAAATGGAAGTGGCACCATTTACTATTACCTCTAGGGACCCACTAGAAAACTTTTTGGTTCCTGTTCCCAAGACTTTATGCTCTACTGGCCTAGAGATCTTAGTTCCAGAGAGAGGAATACTTCCACCAGGAGACACAACAACGATTCCATTGAACTGGAAGTTAAGACTGCTATCTGGCTATTTTTGGCTCCTCACACCTCTGAATCAAGCAAGGAAAGGAGTTACAGTGTTGGCTGGGGTAAATGATCATGAATCCCAAGATGAAATTGGGCTAGTACTACACAATGTAGGTAAGAGAGAGTATTTCTGGAATACAGGAAATCCCTTAAGATGTTTCTTAGTGTTACCATGACCTGTGATTAAAGTCACTGAGAAGTACAACAACCCATCCAAGGAGGACTACTAATGGCCCAGACCCTTCAAGAATGAATCACCCTACTAGGTAATTAACCATGACCATCTCAGTTGCTTGCTGAAGGCAAAAGGAATATAGAATGGATAACAGAAGAAAGTAGTTATAAAAACCTGCTTATGACCATGTGACTAGTTAAGGAGGAGGACTAATTATCATGAGCCTTTCCTCCTTATTTTGTTACGAATGTTTCTGTGTCTATATACATAACTAAGCAAACAACTTCTGTTTTTTTCTTTCTTCTATTATCCCCTTATCATGTAACATAAGCTGTACTGACTTTATATCAGTATTTAAGTATCGTTAATTTTACATTATAGTATTCAAGTCACAGGATGTCCGGAGAAGAGTAAACAACATTCAAGGACTCTACATCCTCATCTGAGGGGAGGGATTAGTGTTTTCAGTTGTATGTAGGATCGTTATATCATGTTAGGTGAAATTATAACCTTGTTATTGTTCCTGTTTGGAGATTAAGTATGGTTTAAGGTGATGCATATAGGTGCCAAGTTGACAAGCAGTGGGCTTGTGATGGTTAATTTCATCTGTCAACTTGACTGGGCTAAGGGATACCAGATAGTTGGTAAAACATTATTTCCAGGTATATCTGTAAGGTTGCTTCCAGAAGAAATGAGCATTTGAACTGGTGAACTGCATAAAGTAGATGGTCCTCCCCAGCGTGAGGAGACATCATCCAGTCCATTTCAAACCCAAATAGAAGGAGGACAAATTCCATCTCTTTGCTTGAACTGAGACACCCATCTTCTACTGCCCTCAGACACTGGTACTCCCAGTTCTCGGCCATTCAGACTCAGATCAGAATTTACACCATCAGCCCCCTGATTCTCAGACCTTTGGACTCAGACTGAATTACACCAGCAGCTTTCCTGTTTTGCCACCTTGCAGTCGACAGATCGTGGGACTTCTTGGCTTCCAAACCATGTAAGCTAATTCCTCTAATAATCTCCTTTTATACATATCTGTATACCTCCTATTTATTCTGATTAATACACAATTGATCTTTAAAATAAGACTGGCCTCATGACAGATTAAAAATCAGAGTTTCCATGGTTTAATTTACCATGACATCCAGCAGATTGGAAATTGTTTCCAACTGTGAACAAGTAAGTACTTTTGAAGACTAGTTTAAGGAGCACAAAATCACCTCAGATGTACTTAAACAGAACCTCAGCATGACTATCTAAAACATTTGGAGGCTGGCTTCCAGGAATAATCTCCTAATATGAAAAGGGGTGATAAACCTTGCATGTGATTGGATCAGAAAGGTGGAAAAGAAATTACTTTAAGTTTTTCAACCATAGCACTAAGGTAAAAGAGAGCCTCTTCCAGGTCAAGTGACACTAATCTAGCTCTTTAGATCAGATATACTGATTAAAATTTCAACCAGAAACACATTACCTTGGGACCCAACTTGATGCCAAAATACCGCTTCTCAATGTGAATGTACCTCAGAACCCTGTGCTCTAGGGACCATGTATGTATCATGCAGCCTTGCGGCTAACCATGTCTGATGTCCCATTTTCCCACATCCATGTGAATCATCTATTACCAGACTTTAACAACCACTATGTAGACGGTTGTTAAATAAGTTTCGTTAATAGAACACATGTCAGACTGATCGGAAGAAGTCACCTCATTTTCCGTGGAGACAGTAAAGATCTTTAAAATGATGTAAATTGTTCTTAATTCTAAGCATAAGTAGGGGCTCCATCTAGTTCTAAGCAAAAAGGAATTAAATATTAAGGCTGGTTCCTAGGAGAGTCAAATTTGGAAATACTTCACTTTCCACATATACCGAAAGACAAATAAAGATATCCAATCCCTTATGACCCTGAAGATGGAGTAATGCCATCATAAACACTTAGGCTAGCAATAAGCATAGGGCAAACAGAGAAAGAGGAAGAAAAGTACAGGTTTGTCCCCAGGAGAGTCAAATCTGAAAATGCAGCAGTTCTCCTATATTAAAATATTGAAAAGATGTACATTCTCCTCTGACCCCAGAGAATAGAACAGTATCAATCATCTACATTTAAGTAGGCAAAAGAGAGATACAATCTCCATTCAGGTGTCCTCCTTTTCTCCTACTTCAGAGAGAAGACTTGGAATTGAGCAGAGGAGAAAGCACTTCAGTGTGAAAGACACTCCACATTGATACACTGAGTTTTAATTCAGGTAAGAATTAAGTATTCTGAAAAGTCAAAGAGGGGCTTAGATATTGTTTGCAGTGTCTGTTGTAAGGTATAGGATATGCACTTCCAATTTTAATTAAGAAACCAAAATACATGAAGGTCAAAGTTCTCCAAAGAAAAACTCTACACTATCAGAATGAGAAAAAAACTTTAAATAGTCATAATAATGCTGTTAAAACGCTGACATCTACTATACCACATGGCAGCATCATATTTGGAGAAGGAAGTGTGCTGATTTCCAAAGACTTTTACCATGAAATGATCACCAAATCTGGGGCATTTACTCTGGGAAACATGCACAGTATTCTAGACAAGTATTTATAAATAGTCATTCTCCCAAAGGAAAGATGACAAGGAACAAAAACTGCTGTGTGTTGCTGCCCTTTTAAAAAAGAAAACACTTTAGCTGGAAAAGAGCACTGTCTTACTGTCACTGCTCTGAAGGCCACTCAGTTTAATGGAAGAAATGTACTGAAAAAGAAAACTGGTCAGATAGATTGTAATAATTAATGCAATTTTTACAAGCAGACAACAAGTTTTTCTTTCATGGGCCTGGAGAATTATTTGATTGTTCAGGAGGAAAAGCAAAAAGGTCCATTGCTAGTTTGTAGAAAAGTTTTCTTCTGAGAAGGAGCCATTTTGAGGCAACTACTAATTATATTAAATTTCTCATCATAATAAAATCAGATGGTGTATAAATCAGAACTCATCATCAAATATCACTACCTATCATCCATATTAAATAGATTGGAAGAAATAATTCAAGTAATTAAAATAATTAAATTGTTTAATTGCTAACTAATTATACAACTATATTTCATTTGTAGATAAATGCTGACATCATCATCAGCCTTTGGTGGCTACACTACAGTCTTAAAATATTCCTGATTTTTAAACCTGGATTTTCATTTCTTTCTTCTTTAAGTCTTACCAGGAGATCTAAAAGGATCTTCCAATAATTAAATCAGACATTGGAATTTGACAAAAGTACAAGACTACCATGGTTTGAAAAGGTAGCTGGCTTACTTAGAGTCTATAAAAATATACTTTGAACTATTTCAGCTTGGGAGAAGTGGGCTGTTTCATCAAGTTCTTTCTCCCTCTCATTTGAGAGATAGGAAATATATACATTTAAGTACTATTGTCTATTCACTTGCCTCCAGGGAGCACTGTGCAAATTAATGTGATTATGCTTATAAAACACACTGAGCCATGAATAGAAACTGGCCTATTTATAATCAGAATTCTAGTCGGTATATATGTGTTGTGCCAATTTTTTATGCGATTTAATTTAAGTGTGGACTGTATAAGAGATGCCTGATTTACTGTTTAATCATTCTCTTGCCAACACTCCTCCCTCCCCTCTATCTTCATCCTTGTCAGTCACTTCACCACTTTGCCACCTTCACTACTGCTGGATGCCTCTAATCTCTGATTTTCTGCTATCATTCTCAAGTATGCTATCAGAGTGAGCTATGTATGCTCAGAACTCCTACTATGTAACTATCATTTCAGTCAACTCAGTCTCTTTTGTGACCTTTCAAATCAACTGAGTCCTTTTTACCACCAAACTTTTACCATTTTCCATCTCCACCTTTTTTTGCTTTAGCAGAAACTTGGCATTTCCTAAACCTGAACAGCCATCTTGCCCAAATGCTCATTATGAAAAGGCCATATTGTCTCTCCTGGCTCCTTATGGGAAAGAAGATGGTAAGGGTGTGCTTCCTGATAGCCAGGTCACTTCTCATTTAAAATATTGGCAATAGAATGGAAATGACATAGACTCCCTGTGTCACCTTGAGCAAGTTACTTAACTTCTTTGAGCGGTGGTGTCTTCATTTGTAAAATAGACAAAACCTCAGTTTTTTCCTAGGCTTCGCTGACTTATGTTTACAAAGATGGAGCCATGTAAATAATAATTACCAAGATTTTATCTAGATTATCCCTCGTCTGCACACGTAGCATCTTTATCCATCTACCAGATCAGCACAGAATCTTGAGAATAAGTCTTACATCTACTCGTGCGCAAGTCTGTTCTCCCTGACATTGCCACTGTTCTACTAGGTTCCACTTCAATTAACTGCTTGGCCAGGCATCCCTAACTTTAAGGTGGAGTGCTTGTTAAGATTCAGTTTCTGAATCAGTAGACCTGGGGTGGGGCTTGAGGTTCTGCTTTTCTGAATGCCCCCAGATGATGTTGAAGCTGCTGGTCTATGGGCCAAGCTGAGAGGTCAGACTTTCAGATTAGTGTGCTAAGCTCCACTTTTCCCTCTTATGTCTACGATGCTATCACCTGAGCCTTCTCAATAATGGATCGTTTTGGTGGTCTGTGTCCAAAGAGTTGAGGGACTTTAATCTCCTCATCATATTACTCATTTTTCTGAGTAGTACACTGTTTACTGCAACAGGCTTTCTCTCAGCCAAAAGGACACACAAGGATCTACGCAGCTGATCTGGGGACAGGTCAAGGTTTTACCTATCAAATCAGAACCTCCCATGTGATAACTAATGGCTTTTGATGAACCTATGTTGACCTGGAATCTTCTTTGTTTCAGGAGACATTCTCGCCCAAGAGAATCCTTAATCCTCCTTATAAATTATCTTCCGTAAGGTCTGCCCAATAAGGTCACCATATCTTTGTGGACTGGGCTTTAGTAGTAGGAAATAGTTTAAATAGAAGATTAGAGGCCCTGTGTTATAATAATTACTTTCAAGAGTTGTTAAGTGTGGGGCTTCCCTGGTGGCGCAGTGGTTGAGAATCCGCCTGCCAATGCAGGGGACACGGGTTCGAGCCCTGGTCTGGGAAGATCCCACATGCCGCGGAGCAAATGGGCCCGTGAGCCACAACTACTGAGCCTGCGCGTCTGGAGCCTGTGCTCCGCAACAAGAGAGGCCACGATAGTGAGAGGCCCGTGCACCGCGATGAAGAGTGGCCCCCGCTTGCCCCAACTAGAGAAAGCCCTCGCACAGAAACGAAGACCCAACACAGCCAAAAATAAATAAATAAATAAAATAAAATAAATTAAAGCATTAAAATAAAAAAAATTAATAAAATAAAAAAGAGTTGTTAAGTGTATGAAAAAATATGTACACCATGTAGTTCACAGTGTATGTTCAGTTAGTGTTACTTATTCCTGTTGTCCATCAATGTCTAGCACTTGAAGTGACAAGTATCCAAAAAACACTTCCCTTAGCAGAGTCATAGTTCTACAGTAGCAGCTAGCTGATTAGCAAATCCTAAATTTAAAAATGTGTTTATTCATGTATCCAGCAGATAGATGTTGAGTACCAAATATGTATTAGGGATATACCAGGGGAAAAATGAGATAAAAACTGCTGCCCTCATGGAGTTAATATTCTGGAGGGGGGATTACAATCAAACGTTCATTTTACCTTTGTGCTTTGCATTACCTATGAGCAAAGTTCCTGTCTATAGTAAGCCCTTGGGGTGTACACCTAAGGCCTTATCAGCAAAATCACTGCCATCATTTCACCACTATAAAGAACAAGAGAGGTCGATCATCTTATATTCTAATCCCAACCGTCTACTAAGAGATTTGTTTTCCTAGATAAGTAATTTACCTTCTTGATTATGAGCCTCCTCATTTAAAAATTATGGGCATTGGACTGTATTAGCTCTAAATTCCTTCTCAACCCTATGATATTAATCTATGATATTATTAATCTATGATTAATTAATTAATCTATGATATTATTAATCTATGATATTATTATTAACCTATGATATTATTATTATACTACTCTTCAAATCCTCAAATCTTGGATCCATTTTTTTCTTCTCCCTCCTTGACAAATTCAAGAGCCAGCTTATGTGCTTCTCTTCCATCCCACATTTGCAAATATCTATACTAACTTTAATAATCACATTGTGGAGCTTCACAGCATCGTGGTTTGAAAACACTTCTCTCCTTCAGGCCATTTATGATAATATTCACTCCACATCAGTCACCTACACCTTGCACAACCATGGTAACTTGACATCTCATACTGTATTCCTATCCCAAGGTTTCACACATATTTTCACTCCCATACCTCACAAAGTTACACATTTTCCCCTTTGCATTCATTCATCAGAAACTTCAAACTAAAGTTCCTTCGAATTCACTCAACTCACTGGCTCATTTCTAGCTACCTGTGCTTCCCCTAAAATGGATGGTCAGCCATGCAATCCTTACTCCTGTCCACAATTAGGTTCTGTAATACTATCAACAATAGTCACCATTCCCTTTCTACACACATTCATCTACTCCTCCATTCCCTGGGCTGCAAAGCATAGATGGAGGAAGCATCAACACCATGCATCTATTCCACCAGAAACTGATGTGTCTAGTAGCAAACAGAATCTTAATGTTGCTTTAAAAGTTCTTTAGTAATGCCTTACTGATTACTTTTTTCCTGATCTGTTAATCCTCTCCTTCTTTTTCTGTATCTTGACAGATATTCTTCCTATTCTCCTAATGTGAAGAGGCCACTGATACACTTTCCCCCTTCAGTTTGTTTTTTCATCCTTAAAACAGACAAAAATGGTTCTTTTTCTCTTTACATGGTTTACTCCCAACTTTAATGTTCTTATTTTATTTCTTTCAGTGCTCTCTGTAATATTCCTCCTTGCCATTGCACTATTGACTATATCTGCATATGAAGTGCAAGTCATTTCCTGATTAGTATCTGGTATTGACTCAATAACCCTGTTCTCTGTAAGGCTCTCTTCCATGCAATAAATGTCACAAAAAATAGGTGAGGAAATGCATTCATGAAGTATGCGGAGTTTTACACCGACTATGACGAAAGGCAGTTGGAAATAAAACAGCGCTCCAGTACCCTAGAAGTTCCCTAATCTCATACGTCCTGTTAACTCTTTTAAAGACAAGCCAAGTTTTTTCCTGAAATAACCGTACCTTCATGAACTACAGATTCTCTTCCCCCAAACTCCCCCCTCATATTATTTTGACATGTTGCTGCTCTGTAGCTAGAGTTTGTCTCATTTTCATGTGGATTTTTAAAAGTGGTGTCCTTATCTTGATGAGGGGCAGTTACTAAGGCAAGTCAAAACGAAGCATGAGCAGGTTACCTTTACCAAGACTCTTGCTCTACTTGTATCATACAACTGAGTTCCAGCTCCTCACTGCCATAAGTGTGGTCTTCATACCAGCAGCATTTCATCACCTGAAGTTTGTTTGAAAAGCAGAATTTTAGGTCCAACCCCAGAGACTTACTAGGGTAGCCTTACCACCCCAGAATCTTCATTTTATCAAAATCTCTCAAGTGATTGCTGTGTACATTAATGTTTGAGATGATTCATTTCTCCTCAGCTCTCTGGTGGTAAAAATGAAAAAAGAAAAATTTGCAAGTCTGTCGCCTACTTTTTTCTGTTTTGTCTTTTCTCAAACTCTCAACTTATACTCTAATAACTTTATCAGCTTATCCAGTGTCATTTCTACAAACTAACTTTGATTGCTTCTCCATTTTTGATACAATAGATGCTTCTGACCAGTACTGCATACTCAATTCCTTGAACAGTTTTAACCAGCAAACGTTATACCACGCATTCACACACTGATCCTATATAGATGATCGCCGCCAATATATTGTATTGCCAATTATTTCCTAATTTATAAACTGTAGACAGTGAAATCATATAATTTAGGAATTGGAAGGGATGTGGAGATCATTAGTCTAACTCCCCTTATGATGTCTGGCACAAAGTATGCCCTTAATAAATATTTGCTGAATAAAATTTTAAAAAGATACAAAGAGAAAACTGATTTCACAAAGAATAAATGATTATCTCTCAATAACAGAACAAAGACTAGAATCCAGCCTCTGAAATCCTCCCCAGTTCTTTTTGCCTTTAATTGTCTAGTTCAGTCTTCATTCTCTTCCATGTCCCTATAGCATTAGATCCCAACATTGGCTGCAAAAGAGAACCACCTGGGGAGCTTCAAACATACTGATTCTTGAATTTCAAACCTACAGACTCTGATTTGGTCCGAGGTATACAGCCTGCAGAGTGGGGTTTCTAAGATTCCCCAGGTAATACTAATAGGCAAGCAAGGTACAGAAATATCACTCTGCAAATTTTTAAAAATGATAAATCTGATAAAGTTCCTAGGTGAATCGAAAGCTGCTTGTTCTAGCAACACACTTCAATAAGAAGATTCTATAGCATTTGACAATGTTAACTACCTAGTCCAAAGAAAGTGTTTCAGAATGTAAACTATCCAGGTTCTCCAATACCCTTCCTTCCCTTAATTTTTCATAGGTTACTCTTGCGTTACACAATTTTTTATTGAAGTACAGTTAATTTACAATGTTGTGTTATTCTCAAGTATACAGCAAATTGATTCAGTTATATATATGTATATATATATTTTTTCAGATTATTTTCCATTATAGGTTATTACGAGATATTGAATATAGTTCCCTGTGCTACACAGTAGGTCCTTACTGTTTATCTATTTTATATATAGTAGCTTGTATATGTGAATCCCAAACTCCTAATTAATCTCCGCCCCCCACCCCCAGCTTTCTCCTTCGGTAACCATAAGTTTGTTTCTATGTCTGTGAGTCTATTTCTGTTTTGTAAATAACTTCGTTTATATCATCTTTTTTTAGATTCCACAGATAAATGATATCATATGATATTTATCTTTCTCTGTCTGACTTATTTCACTTAATATGATAATCTCTAGGTCCACCCATGTTGCTGCAAAAGGCATTATTTCACTTCTTATGGATGAGTAATATTCAATTATACACAAACACACACACACACACACACACATACACACACCCCATATCTTCTTTACCCACTCATCTGTCAATGGACATTTAGGTTGCTTCCACAACTTGGCTATTGTAAATAGTGCTGCTGTGAACATTGGGGTGCATGTATCTTTTTGAATTAGAGTTTTCTCTGGATATATGCCCAGGGGTGGGATTGCACGATCACATGGTAACTCTATTTTTATTTTTTAAGGAACTTCCATAGTGTTCTCCATAGTGGCAATTTACTTTCCCACCAACAGTGTAGGAGGGTTCCTTTTCCTCCATACCCTCTCCAGCATTTATTATTTGTAGACTTTTAAATGATGGCCATTCTGACTGGTGTGAAGTGATACCTCATTGTAGTTTTGATTTGCTTCTCTAATAATTAGTCATACTGAACATCTTTTCATGTACTTATTGACCACCTGTATGTCTTCTTTGGAGATATGTCTATTTAGGTCTTCTGCCCATTTTTTGATTGGGTTGTTGTTTTTTGTTTGTTTGTTTGTTTGTTTTTTATTAAGCTGTATAAGCTGTTTGTATACAGTAAGTCCCCTAAATACGAAACTTCAAGTTGTGAACTTTCAAAGATGTGAACATGCGTTCGCACATCCAATCACGTAAAGCGTGAGTGAAATTGCAGCCTCTCCCTCCTCCAGTAGTAACTCTTCTTGCTTGTTCACTCAATGCCAGCTCCCATGTGCCAGCTGTTGTACTGTACTACTGCACCTTTCTAGGTACTGTACTGTAAGATTAAAAATGTTTTCTTTATTTTTTTGTGTTTGTTTGTTATGTGTTATTTGTGTGAAAAGTATTATAAACCTATTACAGTACAGTACTACATAGCCAGTTGTGTTAGTTGGGAACCTAAGCTAACTTTGTTGGACTTACGAAAAAATTGGACTTACGAATGTGCTCTCAGAACAGAACTCATTCATATATAGGGGACTTACTATATTTTGAAAATTAATCTCTTGTCAGTAACATCATTTGCAAATGTTTTCTTCCAGTCCGTAGGTTGTCTTTTCATTTTGTTTATGGTTTCCTTTGCTGTGAAAAAGCTTTTAAATTTAATTAGGCCCCATTTGTTTATTTTTGCTTTTATTTTCATTACTTTAGGAGATGGACCCAAAAAGATATTGCTGCAATTTATGTCATAGAGTGTCCTTCCCATGTTTCCTTTAGGAGTTTATAGTATCCAGTCTTCTATTTAGGTCTTTAATCCATTTTGAGTTTGTTTTTTTTTTTTTTTTTTTTTTTTTTTTTGTATATAGTGGTAGAGAATGTTCTAATTTCATTCTTTTACATGTAGCTGTCCAGTTTTCCCAGGACCACTTATTGAAGAGACTGCCTTTTCTCCACTGTATATTCTTGCTTCCTTAGTTGTAGACCATAAGTTGTTGACCATAAGTGAATGGGCTTATTCCTGGGCTTCCTATCCTGTTTCATTGATCTACATGTCTATTTTCATGCCAGTACTATACTATTTTGATTACTGTAGCTTTGTAGTGTAGTCTGAAGTCAGGGAGTGTGATTCCTCCAGCTCCATTCTTCTTTCTCAAGATTGTTTTGGCTATTCAAGGTCTTTTGTGTTTTCAAACAAATCTTAAAAATTTTTCCTCTAGTTCTATGAAAAAGCCATAGGTAATTTGATAGGGATTGCATTGAACCTATAGTTTGCCTTTGGTAGAATCAACATTATGGATTCTTCCAATCCAAGAACACAGTATATCTTTCGATCTGTTTGTGTGTATGATGTTAGCTGTGGGTTTGCCACACATGGCCTTTATTATGTTGAGGTGTGTTCCTCTATGCCCACTTTCTGAAGAGTTTTTATCATAAATGGGTGTTGAATTTGTCAGAAGCTTTTTCTGCATCTATTGAGATGATCATATGGTTTTTAATCTTCAGTTTGTTAATGTGGTGTATCACACTGTTTGATTTGTGGATATTGAAAAATTCTTGCATCCCTTGGATAAATCCCCTTGATCACTGTGTGATCCTTTTAATGTATTGTTGGAGTCAGTTTGCTAGCATTCTGTTACGAATTTTTGCATCTGTTTTCATCAGTGATATTGGCCTGTAATTTTCTTTTTTTCTGATATCTGTCTTAAGAAATGTGCTTTACACAGTTCTCAAATTTCCCCATCACCTTAGTGTAAATCTATAACCCTCCTCTGTTTTCAAATAAAACATTAAGTATACTATGGAATATTACTCAGCCATACAAAAGGAAATGCTGACATTTGTGACAACATGGATGGACCTTGAGAGCATTATGCTAAAGTGAAATAAGTCAGATGAAAAAAAAAATACTGTATCACCTCACTGATACGTGGAATCAAAAAATAAAAACTTTTTTAAAAACCCTCCTAGAAAAACAGATCAGATTTATTGTTACCAGAGGCAGGGGGTGGGAAACTGGAGAATTAGATGAAGGTGGTCAAACGTTATATACTTTCAGTTATAAGATATATAAGTACTGAGGTTGTAATGTACAACATGATAACTATAGTTAATACTGCTGTATGACACAGGAAAGTTGTTGAGAGAGTAGATCCTATGAGTTCTCATCACACGGGAAAAAAATATTTCTTTTCTTTTTTTAAAATTTATATGAGATGAGAGATGTTCACTAAATTTATTGTGGTGGTCATTTCACAGTATATGTAAGCCAAGTCATTATGCTACACACCATAAACTTATACAGTGCTATATGTCACATTAATGTCAATAAAACTGGACAAAAGGAAAAAAGCAAAAAATATTTACAACTATTCCCTTCATACACAAAATTCTGTTTAATTTTTTCCCCTAACCTCTACAATTTTCCAGGAAACCAGTATCTCAAAATATGTGTTAAATTGTGATAATTTTATGATTTCTCTGGACTCATTCCCTGCCTTAAGAAATGACATAGCCTAATTCTACTATGATAAATCTCCTACCGCTTTTTTTAACTTCAGAAATATTTTAATAACTCACCTTGTCTATAATATAGACAAAGATTGAGACACTTTAAAATATCTTATTCTGTATATAATAGTTATTCCTTAAGTTGGAGGACACAGAAAAGTTGAAAATAAAAGGATGGAAAAAGATAACTCCCCCACCAAAAAAATGCTGGTGAAGCCATATCAGAGAAAGTATATTTTCAAGCAAAAGCCTTTAATATAGATAGAGTAAAATTTAACAACAATGAATCAATATACAAGGGAAATATTAAAAAATACCAAAATCTCAGCTTTTAATGATATAGCCTTAAAATATTTAAGCAGAAATTTATAGAACTCAAAGGAGAAACAGACGAATCCATAATCACAGTGGCATATCACGTCTCATGGTAATTGTAAGATAATCAAACAAAATTAACAAGAAGACTTCTACTTCTGATTGCAAGAAGAAAGTTCTTTAAAAGATTGTTGAGTTCTTAAACCAAAGTATAATAACAATGTATTTCGGAGTTTATAGAACATGTTGATGTAAAATACATAACAATAATTGTACAAAGCATAGAAAATAATATTGGATAGATAGTATGATGAATGTTAAAGATTGGCATTAAAGATGAATCACAAACTCTAAAGCAATCACGAAAATATAACAGATGTGTACTTGCAGATAAAAAGTCAATAGAGAAGATAAAATGGAATATTTAAAAACATTCAGTTAATACAGAAGACAAACAAGGAGGAACAGAGACACACAGAAAACAAAGAACACTCTAATTAAAGCAGATCTTGTTAGATAATAACAAGCTAAAGTCATAGACAGGTTGAAAATAAAAGGATTGAAAAGAGAATACCTTGCAACTACTAATCAGATAAAGCCTCTCAGGGTGAAACCGTAACTTCAGACTGAGATATAGGGGAAAGGGAGCCTTTAGCTTCTTGGCTGCTTAGGCTCATAGTAGGGCTTCCATAACATGGAGCTGAGTGGTAATGGGGGTAATGGAGCTAGTCGTGGCTCAAACGCCACAGTCTCTCACTGTTCTTACAGAGATATAGTAGATATTATTGAATGGATGTTTCTCGTTTGCTCTATGCCCTCAGGGTAGTTTCCACAGACATTAAATGATAACATCTTGTAATTTTACTTAACTTGTTTTGCTGGGGAGTTTTGCTCCTTTCTTCATCATCCTGGAAGTCAATAAACCACCGTTTATTTTTTAAAGCACTAATTCCATTTGGTCAAATGTGAAAAATCAAACAGGACTACTCCTTTAGGCCTTAAAATTGTGAGTTACAGTGAACAACAGATTCGTAATAATCTTATATACTTAACTCATCAAAAGTAGTAGATCTTGCATTGAAAGCATGGAATAGAAGAAAAAGACAAGATATATGCCCATAACACGATGGAATATCCATTATTGATAGAATAGAATATTATTAGTTTCATCTCTACAAATTAAACACATATGGGTAAAAACAACAAATTATTAAAAATGGTTCCTAATATCTTGTGGGCCTACCACTTCTCCTGGAGAAAATAAACATATTCATACACCACAAATTCTATAATTTCAGAGGCTTTGTGGCCCTACTGAAGCCCATCCACAAATCCCAGTGAAAAAATTATTGTCTTCAAGAACACCCAATTGAGTGTCACGTAAAATAAAAAGACATTCATTTAGGTTGCCAGGGTGATGAAGAGACTTTTTTCAAGTTGGGTCTAGGAGATAGAGGCACAACATGTAAAAAAAATTGTTGCTTTATTCATTCTATCTATTTGTGAGACAAGCTTGAGTACCCAGGCATTAGATAGAATCAAATAATTAAAACATGATCTCTTCTCCTGGGAAGTATTTGATCAAGGGCTAAGTGAAATTTGCAGTCCAATGATATTAGGTGTCTGGTTGAAGGGCAAAGAGAAGTCTGTGTCAAAAAGAAAGCACTTAGGGACTTCCTTGGTGGTGCAGTGGTTAAGAATCTGCCTGCCAATGCAGGGGGCACGGGTTTGAGCCCTGGTCTGGGAAGATCCCACATGCCACGGAGCAACTAAGCCCGTGAGCCACAACTACTGAGCCTGTGCTCTAGAGCCCGAAAGCCACAACTACTGAGCCCGCATGCCACACCTACTGAAGCCCGTGCGCCTAGAGCCCATGCTCCACAACAAGAGAAGCCACCGCCATGAGAAGCCCGCGCACCACAACAAAGAGTAGCCTCTGCTCGCTGCAACTAGAGAAAGCCCATGCGCAGCAATGAAGACCTAATGCAGCCATAAATAAATTAATTAATTGATTTTTAAAAAGGCACTTAAAGTGTGATCTGAAAGAAGGGCAGAATTTGAATAAATGGAGAGGAGAAGGAATAGAATCTTACACGTGAGACACAGAAGAACCTAAGGGAGGAGTCAAACACAACCTTGAGTCTTCAAGGAAGAAGGGATAAAAATAGCTAATATTTGTAGAGTACTTACCACATGTCAAATACATTTCTAAAACATTTTACATGTGTTAACCTCACTTAATCCTAACAACATCTAGTGAAGTAACTACACTTATCATCCCAACTTTACAAATAAGGACACTGTGGCATTAGAGAATAAGTATTCCCACTTGGTCAACTAGAGCCAGAACTTAAAAATAAATTGAACTTCTGGTTTCCAGAAACAGTAGCTTTAAGAATAGAGGAAATAAGTCTGGGTAGACCATGCACATGGCTAGATGTTGAATAAATAGGTTTTGAATCAAGATTTGTCTCTGAAGTATCTGATTTCTCTTGCACATATTGTGAGTTATTAGAGCTTCCTGGGTTTGGAAGTGATGCTACAAAGTGATGTTTTAGAAAGATTTATTTAGTAATCTTGTTTGAAAAGAGGTGGATTGTTGAAAGAGGTACTGGAGTGAAAGAAACAAGGATTAATTGCTTGAAGCCAGACTAGGATGAACAAAGAGAAATAAACAAGCTAAAGCAGCTGGTATCTAAGATGGATACCAGCTGGTATCTTAAAGAGAAAAATGCTAGTGAGTTACTCTTCATTTTTAGGCTAAAATAACTATTAGTTTCCCATTAAGTTAATTTTTAGACTTCAGAAAAAAGTCCATATTCTCATCTTAATTATCATTAAGAACTTGATCTCTTTTTAAATTATAAAATTTCATGATAATAGTAATCACTTTTCATGACTTTGTCAATATTACAGACATTGTATTTTCAAGGTATTCTCATGTTAGAAAATGAATTCCCTTTGTAGCAAAGGATGACCTTTACAGACTAATAATAAATTAAAAGAATAGTAGATATTAATATCTTCAGTTTGAAATTCTCATATTCCATTTTGCTAATATTTTTGTCCTTGAAGAAGAGGCAGTTCAACATTTTTATAAAATAATAAAATAGAACCTCTTAAAACTAAAATGGAACATATAAGAAAGGATAATGCAATGTAATAGAATTCGTCATCATTGAAGTACTGGCTAAAAGTTATAAAATAGAAAATTCAGTCCATTTCTCCCACTACCTTGCTTTCTGACATTATGCAAATGTAATCTTCCTGGGTCTTATTTTGCCATCTGCTAAAATAAAAATGATGAACAAATTTCAGGCCTGTCCAGTGGGGAATTATGATTTTATACCTCAACGAAATAAAACCGGAGATGAAATTCAAAACAATAAACTTCAGAGGCCTAAAGGTCCACTATGCCAAAATAATAAATGAAATTAATAGTGTTACAGATGGCTTAAAATGTAAGTTATAGAAATGTAAGTTTTTATTTTGAATTTCCCAAAGGGGTACTTCCCCTAATTTATCTTTTTTTTATAATTTAATTTATTTATTTTTGGAGTAGATAAAGGATTTATGCTATTCCTAAATCAAAAACATACACAAAATTATACAGCAAAATTTTCTTTCTAATCGCTATGCTCATACACCCAGTCCCTATATGACACCTTGAATAATATGTTTTCTTCCAGAGGTTCTTTATATATATGTGCGTATTGAAATATATTTTTATTGGACTGCATTTTTGCATTATGCTATTTACTTTACGGACTGGACACTAACTTGAATTTTAACTTAACAGTACAGTTTGGTTGTCTTTCTAATCTTTACATAGATAGCTTCCTTATTGTTTTTTTAAAATTATAAGAGTTGGAGAGTTTTCCATTGTATGGACATACCTTAATTGATTTAACCATCAAACACTATGGAAATTTAAGTTGTTTCTGCTATTACAATAATGTCACAGTGAAAATTTCTGTACAAACATTATTTCATGCATATGCAACAACAGAACTAAATTCCCGAGAGAAGAAATGTCTGGGTTAAAGTGTGCATATAGTTTTAATGTTTATAGATCTTGCAAAAGCATCCAACATGTGAGCTATACTATTTACATTCTCACAGGCAACACATCAGAGTGTTATTTTACTACCAATAACCATACCAGTAGCATAGGTTTAACAGGCTTATAGATGTTTGTCAATCCAAATGATTAAAAAATTCTGTGTTGCTTTAATTTGAATATCTATTAGGATTCTGAGGGATATTACAAGTAGGATTAAGACATCAATTCCCTTGTAAAAAAAGCCATTTTACCATCTCTTTTTATTAAATGATTGCCCTTTTGGGAAGGGTTTAATTTTTGTCTTCTTGATTTCTAGAAAATCTTAGCAATATTAGCACATTTCTGTAATATGAGTGGCAAATAATTTTCCCTGTCTTCGCATTTGATTTTGGTACTTTTGCTATACAGGTTTTATTCTAACATGACTGATTTTTCTAATGTAGTTTTTCTTCCATTTATGGGCTCCAGATTAGGAGCTATGGCTATAAAGCACCGCTCTATTTTAAGATTATAAATTTTCTCAGGTTTTCTTTTTTTTTTTTAATTAATTAATTAATTAATTTATTTATTTTTGGCTGCATTGGGTCTTCACTGCCGTGTGCGGGCTTTCTCTAGTTGCGGTGAGCGGGCTTCTCATTGCAGTGGCTTCTCTTGTTGTGGAGCATGGGCTCTAGGTGAGCGGGCTTCAGTAGCTGTGGCTCACGGGCTCTACAGCCCAGGCTCAGTAGTGGTGCATGGGCTTAGTTGCTCCGTGGCATGTGGCATGTGGGATCTTCCCAGACCAGGGATCGAACCTGTATTCGCTGCATTGGCAGGCGGATTCTTAACCACTGTGCCACCAGGGAAGTCCCAGGTTTTCTTCGCTATGTTATTAAGATCTCATATTTTACCTACAAATGTTGTATCTAATTCATCTTGGTAGTGGTTTGAGTTATAGATTTTTTCTTTTTTTTGGCTAGTTGGCTACCCATTTCTCACAACACTATTTACAAACTAGTTATTTGGCTCTTTCGACAAAATTACATATTATATTACATAGCCGCCAAGATTATTCATCCTAATTTTCTACTTTTTTCTTCTCTTATGTATTCAGGGCATAATTGCTTTAAAAAAAGTAAGCAATTACCAAGATACATATGCATATATAACATTTATATTTATATTTATACATAAATGGAATTTTTAGAAGAATATAAGCCAGAGCTAAGCACAACAGATAAAGTTAGTGGTACTCAATGAAGATAAGTGCAGGGTGTCCTTGGCTTGGTTATCCTTCAGGAAATAAAATTCTTATGTAAACTCTAGCTGGTATCTGGTAAAGATACCTGTTATAAAATATTTATTTCTAACCTGAGAGACACTAATTCTAATGTGTAAGTTTAATCACATTAAAAAATCATTCTCATATAAGTGATTTTAAAAGCTGTCTTGGGCTTGGAGAGAGTATTCTTTGTGGAAAATTGTAAAGCTATTTGGGACAGTGGTAAAGTCCAAAAGGGCATATGTAATTAACAACAGACATTTTTTCAAACTACCTTCTAAGAAGTTCCTGTTGATCCAGGATTTGTTACTAAAGTAGGTAGTAATGCGGGATAGGAGAAGTGGTACAACATGAGGGAAGGAGAGAAAAAGAAAACACACCACTTAATCGCCCAAGGTAACAGAGTAAGGACCTTTGGGTGAAATTGAGTGTTGAATGCAAATTTCAAGTTCTTGAAGATTGATCTGTAATATAGTCTCTTTCTTAAGTATCCCCTAAAAATTTTTCAATCTAAATTATTTAAAAAATCATTAAAAAGGATGTATTTTTGCGATTTCTCTGATAAATAATAAAAATGAAGGGTTAAATGCAAAAATGGTGTGGATGAAAAATGTTGCTTGCCATATCAGTAAACAAAGGATGTTGCCGCCATCAAGCCATCAGCCACTGTAGCCACCCCCAACTGTGCACCCTGAGGGGATTCAGGATGGAAAAAGCAGGACACTGGCCCTAGATAGCTAAGGTGCATTATCAATGGAATGATTTCAATGAGCCCAGATTCTTGTATCTTCCCATACACAGAAAAGCACAAAATTCATTAATTTGAGTTTTCTTTAACAGTAGTCTTTTGATGTTCCGACTACTTGGTTTTTACTGCAAAAACTCCTATGTATCCTGGCTCCTCTCTTATCTCTTCGGAGCAGTCCCACAGGGCAATCTAAGAGGCTGTCTTCTGACCTTAAGTCCTCAGAAAATCCACGGAACAAAACATATTAGGTTGTGCACATTTTAGGTTGTGCACATTTTTTCAGTCAACAAATAAAATAGTTTTAATTGGATCATACAAACTGCTGAAATACTGTCAATAATGGCTACTTATACAACAATCATTATACGCCAAGCACTATTTGAAGCACCTCCCTTGTATTAACTCATTTATTCCTCAAGTAACCAAATGAGCTAGATACTATTATTGTCCCCATTCTATAAGTGAGGAAACTGAAGCAAAAGGGATAAAATAACTCGCCCAAGATTCTACAGCCAGTAATGATGCAGCTGTGCAGTAACATAATGAAAAGTGACAGCTTCATCCCAGGTTTGGCATGCGGGGATCTAGAATAGGCTGTAGAAACCAGCTGCAGAGCCCTAATGAGCACAGCCAAGATGTCCACTGCACATTACTGAAGGGACACTGCATGTTCAAGAATCACAAATCACCAACTGTAAATGGCTCTAACCGTCAGAAGTCATGCTCAGTAGTTGTCACTGTAAGTCAGAAGTGGAAGGAACAGGATCTATCTAGTCCCAATTAAAAGAAGACTCAGAGAGAGCAGACAGGCCACCAGTAATCTAAACCTAGAGGGCTAGGAGGAGATGTTAGCTAAAGAAAGACTATTATAGATAGAGATCTAGCTATTCAAGCTGGGCCCACAATAGGAAAAATGGAATGCTCAAATTTGTAAAAGAGGTAGGGGTTGATGAGCCCTAAGGAAGAACCAGCACTCCAGATTCAGGAACGGGGCAGGGACTTTTAGCAGCCACTTCCGAGCTCTCTTAGAGCTATATTCACCCCTGTCCAATGTGATAGCCACTAGCCACATGAAACTATTTAAATTTAAACTTAGATTAATTAGAAGTAAATAAAATTGAAAATTCAGTTCCTGCATCACACTCGCCACATTTCAAGTGCTGAACAGCACAAATGGCTACAGCTACTGTATCAGCACTGCTAAAGCATAAGAACTTTACTCCAAATCCCCCTTACTGAATATAGGGTGATTTTATTTTTTACTATTGTTACAATTTCACTATTATTTTACCTCAAATTTTAGCAAAAATTGACTCAATCCTGATGCGTGTAGTATGTATAGTCATGAGAAATTTAGGGATGCAGAGTCAGAAAAAACAAAGCAAGGAGTGAAATGGAAGCCTACCTTGCAAATGGAAGCCACATCACCATCCTTTAAACTAGCAGTCCGTTCTGTTTTGTTTCCCTTCATCTTGACTACTCACGCACTTCGTGAGAAGTGGCTAACAAGCCCTTCTTTGGAAGGTTTTAACAGGAGCAAGAATTTTTTCCTGGCCTTTTTGTTTCCCTTAGCTGGACAATTCCTAAGCCACAAAATGGAAACTTTAAAAGAATAGAATCCACCTACAAAAGGAACTCTTCTATCAGCTGAAAATTAACTCCTCCAGCTTGCATGAGTCATGATAATAATTTGAAATATTTATTAAGGAAACTAAATACTAATTTAAATCCCCTTTGCTGAGTAGTGTAGCCCAGCACAGGATATTGTAAACACTCTTAAGCATCAGTTTCCATTTCTGAAAAACGGGGTTAAGACTAATACCTTCCACTATGGCTAGGATTTTTTTGAGATTTCTTACAACGAGAAACTCTTCTAAATGATCTCTAATGTCCTGTAACCACAATTACTATTCAGGACTTCAACAAAATAAGAAAAAGAGGAAACACAAACCCATCACTGATCAAATTTCTTTCAAAGGCACCTGAAGACATCCAAATAAAATAATTTTAGAACACTTGGAATATGTGACTTTGGTGACTTAACTCCCTTCAATTAATGTTATAATAGTAATACGGATTCTTCTTATGTGAACAAAACAGAATGTTAGTTAAATAATGTGAGAGATGGTCTCTTAAGAAATCTTCCTGTTTAAAATAAAATATCCATGAACTAATATGTAGCCAAACATAATACTGACATAAAATATACCTTGATAACAAAATTGGTAACTTCAATTTTATGAAATATTCAGTCACAATGGAAAAAAAACAGATATAAAAATAAATGTAACATGGTATTACAACTGGATTTACCTTTCCATCTAGAAATGGACAAATATATCATAAAAGTAAGAAATGTATTTCGTAATTTAAGTGAATGGTAGGTATCAGTTCTAGACAATAAATTGAAGTGGGCATTTTTTTTTTTTTTAATATTTTAAAATTATTTATTTATTTATTTTATTTTTGGCTGTGTTGGGTCTTCGTTTCTGTGCGAGGGCTTTCTCCAGTTGTGGCAAGCGGGGGCCACTCTTCATCGCGGTGCGCGGGCCTCTCACTGTCGTGGTCTCTCTTGTTGCGGAGCACAGGCTCCAGATGCGCAGGCTCAGTAATTGTGGCTCACGGGCCTAGTTGCTCCAAGGCATGTGGAATCTTCCCAGACCAGGGCTCGAACCCGTGCGCCCTGCATTGGCAGGCGGACTCTCAACCACTGCGCCACCAGGGAAGCCCCAAAGTGGGCATTTTTAAAAGCATGATTGTTCTCCTCTAGGAAGGAGCTTCAGCTTCATCTCATTCTTGGTTTCTAAAAATAAAAATTGTACTCGACATTTCAGAGCTAAAAGAGGCAAGAAATAAAGAAGGATCCGGTAAGAGTAAAGTTCATTTGCCCTTAGGCTGAAAATCTCCAACATATCTTCCTTGTGTGATGCTTTTCTTGTAACTATGATGTTTATCCTTTCTTACCCATGTAAAATGTGTTTCACTGCCTAATAATTAACACTAACAATCCAAGGAATGAGCAAGTGCTGGGAGAAAATGTTCAGGTGGGTTTTCTTCACTAGATGAGAGAGACTAGAGATTTCTAAATCCCACCCAATTACATGGTCCTCTGAATGATACCTCTCACCCCTCCCCTTTGTTAGCCCCTTAGAGAAATTCCTAATACAATTTTCTTCCCTGTTTTTTCTTTAGTCTTGGTGCACAAAATTTTCCCTATGAGAGAACTTTTTAGTAGCTGCAGTCATCGTCTTATTCCTGGCCACAATCACCTTCCTGTATAGAACAATATTGGAAACCAGACAGCATAAGGATTCTGAGACCATTCGTTCTCTAAAAAATGTCAGAAAAGGAAGTCAAATTTAAGAATGTGCATTTTGAAGCTTTCTAGTCATTATATATAATTATGTATTATATATGATATATAATATAATGATATTGATATAGTAAGCAAAAATATATATTTCGAAGAAAATAAAGCATTATTTTGTAAGCCAAAGAAAGCAAAATGGTTTACTAACACATTACCATATTCTGATCAGCTAGCTGAAATAAAATCATTGGTACCCAGACATTTGGCAGTTACCCTGCAGATAGAATTACTGTCATCACACACAACTTGTCTTCTCATATATTGATTTGTGTGGACCATATCTCAAGTCAATCAATACCAACACATTAGGAGAAAGAATCCAATCAGAAAGAATTTTTAAAAGACTGTCTCACAGTAGAAAAACAATTATTTTGTGATTGAATGATCAATGCATAAATATTCCTAAGGGCTTTAAGTATCATTGGATTACAAGAAAATTCCAGAATGTTTCACACCTTAAATAAATTAAGAACTTATTTAGCTAGCTCTCACACTAGTGAGATTCAAACTGATTAATTTTAGTAGTAAATACTGCCAAGAAAAATCACCACCAGGACAAAAGCCACAAAATGATGGCACTAACAACTGAAGATTGCTTTAAGCAAAATGTTCTAACATGCTGTTACCTTTTACAGTTAGAGAAAGAGCATACATTTTGCATTTTAAATATAGTTTCTTTATTAACTATTTTAATATCATTTTAAAATTAAGCTAAAGGTATAACATCACTCATATAAAATTTAGCAACTGCCTGTGAAAGAGAATTTCATTGTAATTTTAACTCCCCCATGTCTCACCTACAGATGATTCGCAAACTCCAGTAAGGAGCACTTGGTTTTGTAGCTATGTTTCTGGGAATGATAAGAGGGTGAGATGAAGGAGGATATTTTCACAGCACTTATAACACGCAGGAATATTATGTGGGAAAAATGGGGAGAGAGAAAGGAGCGGAAAACATTTTATCATGACTCCTACTGTGAACAAGTTAACAATTCCAATCCAAACTAAACCTATTTTTGGTGCTTAATGTGTATGCATCAGTTATCTCTCTCCCATATGACATAGTTTTCATTACAAAGAAAAATTTATTGGATTTTAAGTTTTTAATTCATCTTAATATTTAAATATAATCCCTGTATAAACTAGACTGGGCAGGTTTCTTTTCTTTTCTTTCTTTTCCCTGAAACTAGCCAATCTTCTCACCCACATTCTCTAAGTTCATGGCTTCATGTACCACTTTATGTGCATGGAGACCAGCTAACAGAGTACATAAGAAGAAATCCCTTGCCAGAATCCCACTAGACCATCAATGTACAACTAAGATGAGCTGCCACGTTATGCTGGAAAATGAAGAATGACAATTCTTATAAAAGCAGCTGCTGTACATATGAGTAATGGTCTCAAAAAGAAAATTAGACTCTACTCAAGGTGATCCTTCCCTATTCTTTTTTTTTGCCGATAACTTGATCTTGCTAGTACTCTTCCCTCTCTATCCTTACATAAAGGGTTCACAAAAGATACTACAGAGATGAGAAGGTTTGTTTTTCCTCCATAAATACCATTACAATTTGCCTCCTATCCGGTCTTGCAGTCCTGTGAGGCTCTGCACTACATCTCCCATCCTCTTTCCTCGGTGATGCAAGTGAGTCCTCTTCTACCAGAAACCAGTGTAACTACCTACCAGGGCTCTGAGCATTCTACTCACCATTATATTCCTTCCACAATGATAAAATCATGATTTTACTTCCAACAGCAAAGTGTTCTGATTACACCCCTTAGCCTAACAAACTAGTCAGTAATTTCTTCTAATAGAAAGATCCTGTAACTCTGACAAGTTACTCAACATACACTAACCTCAGATCTCTCATCTGTTGGAAGAGAATGATAACGTTACCTCTCATGTTTCTAAGAAGATGAAATTAGATTAAACTGTGTGCAAACAATTTCAACAGTTCTTGCAGATCATAAGTGGTCAATAAATGCTATCTATTTATAATTGGAGTAGAAGTAGGAGTAGTAGTAGTAAACTGACATTCTGTTTACATTCAGTAGTAGTAAACATGGCATTTCTTATGTTCTTATCAAGGTACAACTTCATACTATACGTGGAACCCCTCTAACTACTAAATGCAAAATGAAGCAGACAGTTGGCAATATAAGTTGTGGGTTAATTGTGCTGTGACAACCTGGTTAAGCCAGGAACTGTTTCCCAGAATTCTCTTCCTTGTGTTTCCCATGTTAGAGGTAGCCAAAAGCTGAATTTCGATGAGACTCAGAAAGCAGAAGTGAAGCAATTCCCATAGCTCCCTGACAGTCTTTTTTGAAGACAGATATGGTGACAAACAGATGCAGAGATGCCTCATGGGTTCCAAGTAGTTTACACTCCTCTGCTCTGCATACAGCTCTTTTTCCTAATTGATGGCTCTTATGACCAACTGCAGCTCCAGATCCACAACAGATGTTCCACCGTGAACCCACAGATACCAGAGCTACTCAGAGACCTCCCAATGAACTTGCCATTTTTGGTCACACTTAGGCAGCTCGATGTGGCTGGTTTCTGGGATTTGCTGGTGAGTGACTCCTCCAGCTCTCCTTCCAGAATTTTACTCCCCCGACCCTCCCACAATTGTTTAAGGTCTAATTCTTATAACTCCATTTTCCCATAATACTCATGGTGGTAAGTGTGATTTGAGGGGCTAAAGTGTCTCAAAATCTCTTTTCTCAACATGCTTATGGTTGCTATAACAGTCATGATTTGGTATTTAATAAAGATGACCATTAAAAAGTTTAATATTATCTGGCATAAAAATTATACTAGTATTAGAAATATAAGGTGTGTGATAAAAGCTTAAGAACTATGTCTTAAGCTACCTTTAGGTGTGAACCTAAAAGCTTTTTATTAAAATGAATGACATGACATACTTTAAAATGCAGTTCTGCCGCTATCACATCCCAGCTCTGTGAAACTCAACAAGCCACTTAACTACTTTGAGATCATCTTTCTTCATCTCTTACTTGGAGATATCTGCATCTTTAATAATAATATTGTTTGTAAAAATGCATAGTTCATAGAATGAAATCAGTTAATATTGTGTCAATAATATGCTAGACTTTAGTGAGGTAAGTTTAACTCCTAAATAAGCAGTTCAAAAGTACTTTTTTCTTAGCCTTTTTGGGGAATGTGCTTCAAATACTGGAGGTTCCTAAATGTTTAACTGTTGCATAATTTAGATCATTGTATTAACAAATTAGTACAAACCTATAGCCTCAGAACTCAAATAAAAGTTATTTGGTAACTAAGCATGTAATCCAAAGGATTTTCTGACTTTCCAATCAGACTATAACATAAGCCCTCCCGCATATTTCCTGTTAATTCAAACAAAATATAAAAACAAAAATCCTTCCTTGACCGAATCATCTTCCTATTTTCTGTCTTCCTTTCATAACAGATCTTGTCTACACTTGCTTCATCTTCACTTCCTTTCCTCTTTGTACTAGTTAAAGCTTTGCAGTTGGTTGTGCCCCGACCACATACTGAAATATATCTATCTAGTTCACTGGTTTTCAAACTTCACTGTGCAAAATAATCTCCCGGATTTTTTTTTTTAACATCTTTATTGGAGTATAATTGCTTTACAATGGTGTGTTAGTTTCTGCTTTATAACAAAGTGAATCAGCTATACATATACATATATATATATATATCTCCATATCTCCTCCCTCTTACGTCTCCCTCCCACCCTCCCTATCCCACCCCTCTAGGTGGTCACAAAGCACGGAGAGCTGATCTCCCTGTGGACTTGAGGACACGGGGAGGGGGAAGGGTAAGCTGGGACGAAGTGAGAGAGAGGCATGGACATATATACACTATCAAATGTAAAATAGATAGCTCCTGGATTTTTTTTTTAAATTGAGATCCTTAAGCCACAAACCCCAGAGATTCTAATTTAAAAGTTCCAAATTGGAAGGCAGGGATCTGAATATCTATCAGCACCCCTAAATTACTCTGATGTAGGTGGTTAGGAATAATGTCATGAATAGCTAACACCCAGATCAGTGGAGACTCCTCAGTTCTTATTCACATTTGACCTTTCTGCAATATTTGACACTCTTAATGATACCTCCTTGAAATTACATTTTCCCAGATGCTCAAGGACCAGGCTCTTGGAAAAGCTGGCTCCCCTACAAAACGTTTATTAGTGAATTCATAAAAGTGAACTACAGACAACATCATCTACCCTAAGTATTTGCTGGCTGTTGGATGTAAAGCTTCAGTGGCCTCAGGCCTTCCCTTATTAATGTCTTTCATGGGATTCTCTTCCCATCCCCATTTCTTATAGTTTTAGCCTACTATTAAAATAAATTATAAAAATAATGATGAGTATTTCCTGAATGTTTATGATGGGTGCTAAGCACACACATTATCTCCTGTAACAATCTCATGTGTCATGATTTCCTTCATCACAGTTTTTTTGTTTTTTAGAAATAGTTCCTCCCACTCAAACTACTCTCATTGCCGGAGAGCCCTAGTGCCATTCGCCACATTCTACTAAAATCCACGAAGGTCACTTTCTTTGGGATGCTTTTCCTGATGGCCTGACACTGTCCACTACTGGGAGCTCCTTGCCCTGTGCTCCACATCACCTAACACACTGTAAGACGTTGATTTGATCTGTCACTACCTCTAACCTGTGGGCTTCTTGAATGGTAAGGGCTGTATCTATCAGCCCAGGGCCTGTCAGTGAGGCTGGCTGAGTGGCTTATTTCTTAATTAATTAAGGTTAGTTATCATTATTTATGTGTTTAACCTTGCAACCCTTCTAGCAGAATACTGTGCACTATTTCACAAATTGTTGTCCTTGAACAATTTACATTCAAATCACCCTGGATAATTGTTAAAACAATAGTTTCCTACGCTCCTAGTTCACTAGAGCATTATTTCTGAGGTTCAACCCAGGAATATTCATTTTGATAGGCACGTTAGGTGAGTCTTATGAATAATAAAATTTGAAAAATATTATTTGAGTTGGAAGAGTTCTTACTGAGATTGAAGACTCTTGTCTTCTGCTAGTGACAATACAAACAACTAACATGTATTTCATGAACAAACCCTTTAAGGAGACTAGATTTTAGTTTCATTTAGAAATAGAGGATTAGAATAAATTATCTACAATGTCTCTCCTATCTCTAAAATATTTTCGGTTTTAATAAATTGGAAGAACTAGGGATATACTTGCAAGCAAATTTCTTCTAAGCCATATGAAGTTGGTGTCTATCTTTTATATCTCATAGGAATGAATGAGTACACAATCATTTCAAATCAGACCAGGATGCAAGGGACATAATGGCAATGAATTCAAGACTGGAGCTAGAGCTTTTCTTATTGTTGCAATTAGGTAGAGAAGAACGGTAACAGGTGGTCAGACTTGGCCAAAGTATCCTAATTTCTTTAATTTTTAATCCTAAGTAGTTCATAGAGAAATATTACCAACAGATTTTTAAAGAGTGTAATCCTTGGACCACATGCAATGGAATCAGAGTTCTGCTTAATACTGTAGTTTCCCAGGTAACACCCACCACCTACTGAATCAGAATGTTTGATCAAAAATAATTTCCTTACAAACACTCCAGGTGACTTATTCATCCACCATTTGAGTACCACTAATATACACAAACTAAGTAGTTAAATTGAGATATACAAGAATAATGAAAAAATTGCTCCAATGTCTAGAATAAAACCATAAATAAATCCTCTAAGGTCTTATGCAAGCCAGTCTTCTGAAAATGCACAGAAAATACTGGCAGTTACGTGGACTAAAACAGCATGTCTTCTGACTTTAAGAGTGGGCGATTCAAGGCTGTGGGCCAGGATAGAATTATAATCAGCATATAACTACTGCCTTACAAATGTTCAAACATTCTGATCCAGCATAGCTCTGGGTAGAAATAGAAGCACTAACAGGATATAAGAGATGACCATAAAAGAGCTGAAAGAGGCGTTAGGGTCTAAGAAAATAAGACAGACCATAATACGCAGAGAGGCAGGAAAAAAAAAATGATTAAGGAATGGGATAATGAGTTAAGTAAGGGAAATCAGTTTTGCTGAATTAGATTACCTGGCTTTGATGCTAAAATCTGTGATTAGAAATCATCTGATTAGTTAATAAACAAAAATTACATTATTAGAATGTAATGGCCATTGATATACCATATACAAGGGCATAACTGATATTAAACTAAGAGTAAATAAAATAAAGTAAATAGTTAAATAAAGGTCTTCCTCCTTTTTCAAAAGTAAAAATAAGCAATGAGAAAAATTTTATAAGGCATTAAGGTGCTTGGGAAAATTATACTAAAACTTTCAAAGTTGTAGATGTAATTCAATTTTTTAATAAGATAAATATAGGTCATTGGTTACATATGTAAAACTTCCATACAGTCCATTATAAGTTATTCATATCTACATATGGTAAAATTTTGATATGTTAGAAATGAATTCCATGCTGCAGATTGAAAGGAAAAACATTTGAAAAATGTAAGTTCATAGATGTTACTTTCAAGAGAGTAAGTGAATGACTAAAACATCAATGAATTATTATTCACTATTTTCTCTGGAGAAAGTTGCATGTATTAATTAAGTCATGATTAAAGGAAGATGGTGTAAGTGCCAATCACTCACTTATCAGAAATGTATCAAGTAAAATTATAGTTTAATTTTCCCCCTTTATAATCCTATGAATAAAAATGCCTGTCTCTATTCATTGGAAAAGTAGTCTGGTATTTTCTCAAGGTCAAACTTCTCTGACAAATGTGTTTCCAATATTTTGTTCAAATTAAAAATATAAACAACTATTGTCTGCATTGGGTCCAAAATGATTTATAGATCCCTGTGACATGACTTATTCTTTCAGCATGTGGCTCACAAAAAAAAATCCTTTTTTTTTTTTTTTAAGCTATAGGACTTAAGACTTTAATTAACTGTAAAGTGGTTTTAAATTTTTGATTATTTAGAGCTTTGTAAACAATTAGACTATATATGAACTTAATAATAAAGGCTTGAAAAATGTAGATAAAGGTTTTCTTTTCTTTTCCAAATCTGGTTTTCAACATCCTCTTTCACCTTACCAAGGCAATTCCTATTCCTATTCTCTATGTGAGAGAAAGTAAGAATATTCCTGATGACAAATATATTTAATATTCATCAGCAATTCCATAGAGTGCTTTGACAAAGAGAGGAATTGGGAGGGAGGCTTATTAAGTTATTTCATATGTATTTCAAGCCTTTATAACAAGGCTTTCAAAATGACTATGGGTATATATGTAAATTTGGTTTCATCATGTGATCACAATATTGCCTAACAAGTTATAAGTGCTTAAATATTTTAAATGACTTTAAATGCCTTCTTGCGTATTTTGAAGGTACCTATAAATATCAAAGGATTTTAAAAGCCATTTGTATCTTAGTTACAAAGGGATTTTTCAAATTACCTTATGAGCCTCTTACCAAATGCAACAACTATTTTTTATAGAGCCTATTTCTAAAATGTTGCATTTCTGATGTCCTTCCAAGATGGGTCAGACCAGAGCACTAATTCTGGTGACAACCATAGGAATCTCCCATTTGTTTTTACATAAGTTTAAGGTAAAAATGAAATGCACAGTGCACAAGCTTGCTGAACAGATTACATACATATCCTCCAAACCTCTACTGAAAATATGACTGTGAAATTATTTTGTAAGTAACCTCACTTCTTCATAAAACATTTATAAAGAAATGCAAATGCTCAAAAACCATGTTTTTCTCTGCTAATTAGAACAATTCTCGTACCAAATTTCATAATGAAAAAAATGTAGGTATGAAATGTAGATACAGATACAGATGAGAGACCAGAAAACAAGGTTGTATTCCTGTCTCTTGCACTTATTAAGCAAATGACCCTGTGATTTAGTCTCTCTTGGTCTCAATTCCCTTTTCTATTAATTAGGAATAATAAAATCTGCCTAAGAAGCATAACTCGGGACTTCCCTGGCGGTCCAGTGGTTAAGACTTCACCTTCCAACGCATGGGGTGTAGGTTCGATCCCTGGTAGGGGAGCTAAGATCTCACATGCCTCATGGCCAAAAAACCAAAACATAAAACAGAAGCAATATTGTAACAAATTCATTAGACTTAAAAAAAAAAAAAAAAAAAAGAAGCATAACTCAGTGGGTGAGAATAGGATTTTTAGTTTAAAATTAGCCCACATAAAGAAATACCTGTGAGTAGTAAAATAATATAAAATGATGAACAATGGTGGTGCTATGTATTCCTACCTGCCTTAGGAAAAAACATACAGGATTTTTTTCCCAACTTCAGTCTCAGTAAGAAACTAACAACTGAAATATGATAAAAAGCCATACTCTCAGTTCCTCAGTGTTCTTTCCTCAATTTTTGTTTAAGCGATTAAAGCTTTACAAGTCTCCCCTCCCCCCGGCAAAAGAAATGCTTTTTAAGTTCCAGTAATTATTAGACACTAGATTTGCTGAGCATTGAAGTCGTAACAGTTGCATTTGATAGCTGTCCCTTGGAAATATCTAATATGCGCTAAGGTATGGGGCACTCTTAAGTTGAATGTTTAGACACAAGTTCTAAGCTGCCCCCCACTACACTCCATTCCTGGGCCCAATATTCATCCTGAGTGGAAGATTTGGGTTCATTAAATGTTTTTAAAAGTGGTTCAATAGAGCTGCTCAGGTCTCAATAAATCCCAAACTGTGAAATAAAAAAGAAAAAAATCTCACCAATAAAAACATTCAAATATTACCAAACAAGAATAAAACTCACTGTGAATGACTAATGCGTTCAAAGTCATTTTTTTCATGCCTTTAAGTGGCTCGGATTAGCATAAAAAGCCTTCTCAGAGTGTAGGCAACAATAAAAACTGCAATAACTCATTCTTGGTAGTGACTTTTATTTTTGAATCTGGATATTCTTTAATTTTCATAATAGCCTTGGGAGGTAAATATCATTATCTTCATTTCATAGGAGATGAAATTGAGAGATTAGTAATTTGCGCACAGCTACACAGTAAGTGAACTATATGCTGATTTCCGTTCTAGGCATTGGCACTATAATTACTGCCTTACTAAAATTTATAATGCTAGATGGTTAGCGCTTGAGAGAACTAGCATTAAGGTGACAGCCAAGTGAAAATCCCAAAGTCAGAAACATGAAAACAAACAGAAAGACATAAGGGAAAGAGTGGAAAGTAACTGACAGGCATTTAAAAATAATAAAAAGCTAATATTTATTGATTGCTCATCATGTGCTAGGCACTGTTTGAAAATGCATTATGTGAACTAACCGTACAAATCTTATCAGAGGCCCAAAATTATTGGTCAAAACTGTAAGTCATCTTTGATTTCTTTCTTTCTCCTATTCTCCACGTCTAACGCAGCAACAAATCCTGTGGTCTTTAGCTTTAAAATACAGTCTATCTAGAATCTGACCACCTCCCGCCACCTCTTTTACCCTCCCTGCAGGATCACTGCAGTAGCCTCCTAACTGCTTTCTTTTCCTAATCAGGCCTGCTTCAGTCTGTTCCCTAACCCAGCAGCCAAAATAAACTCCTTAAACCATAAGTCAGGTGGTGCCACTGTTATTCTCAACACTTTCTAATGTTCTCTCATATCCTACTCAGAACGCAAGTCCCTCCGTGACTTTGCCTCATCCCTGCCACTCAACTGTGACTCCTACCTCTCCAGCCCCACTAACCTGGCTGCTAGTCCTGGATCATTCTAGATATTCCTCACCTTTCTAAGGGGTTGTGTACTTGGCTGTTTCTTGCTGGAAAACTTTCCTTCTAGGTATTAGCATGATTTAGTCTCTCGCCTGCTTCAGGTCTCTGTTCAAATATTATCAGTGAGGACTTACCCGCCAGTCTATGTAAAAGAGCAACCCTCCCCACAGTTACCCTGAGCCAGTTTCATTTTTCCCTAGAACCCAATAGCATCTGCACATATATTTGATTTGTTTGTCTGTTCATTCTAGAGGAGGGGAGTCTATCTCCCCCATGACAACAAAAGCTCCAGAGACAGATTCTGTCTGTCTTGTACACAGCTATGAGTATCTGTCACATAGTAAGTGCTCAATAAAAATATACTGAACTAGAGAATGAATTAACAATTTCATGAGGTAGGTTCTATATTATAGTCCTTTTAGAGATGAAATGGCAGAGACACAGGCAGAGGCACAGAGAGAGACAAAATGACTTACTATAGGTCACAGAGGTAGGGTGGGCAGAGCTTGAAGAAAACCCATACAATGTAATTGCAGAGTGCATGCTCCCAGCCATTGAACCACACCGCTTTCTAAACAAACTCCAGTGACCTAAAATTATCTATGCTACTACAATAGCAGTACTGTATAATGCCCTGTCCTCACTTATTTTCTACTTGTTATAAGGTTGCTTTTTAAAAAGACACCATTAAACCTAATGTCCAGACTTTGGTTTCTAAACACAGTTCCTATTAAGAAGAACCAAGATGCAGATGTAGAGAATGGACTTGAGGACACAGGGAGGGGGAAGGGTAAGCTGGGACAAAGTGAGAGAGTGGCATGGACATATATATATGCACTACCAAATGTAAAATAGATAGCTAGTGGGAAGCAGCCTCATGGCACAGGGAGATCAGCTCGGTGCTTTGTGTCCACCTAGAGGGGTGGGATAGGGAGGGTGGGAGGGAGATGCAAGAGGGAGAAGAAATGGGAATATATGTATATGTATAGCTGATTCACTTTGTTATACAGCAGAAACTAACACACCATTGTAAAGCAATTATACTCCAATAAAGATGTTAAAAAATAAAAAATAAATAAAAAATTAAAAATTAAAATTAAAAAATAAAAAATAAATAAATAAAAGAAGAACCAGAGTTCTAGGAGACACAGCTGATAACAAGAGTGTGATAGGGAAAGAACAAAAGTGGGCCTCATTGTGCCAGAAGGTAAGGAAAGGCTGGAAAACTGAAGGAGCTCCGGCAAAAGGACAAATAGACTTAGTAGCTATCATGTGCAAAGCATCATTCTGCCTGCCCTCCTAAAATCATATGCAAAGCATCATTCTGCCTGCTCTCTTCAAGTCCACTCTGCAAAGTAGGTATATTAGCCTAGCATACAGCAATATGTCTGATACACAGCAGATGCTACCACACAGTCTTTGCCCAGTGGAATGACAGAAAAGGAAACTGAGATCACAGTAGGTATAACACGTTGAATTCATAAGTCCACAGTGATAATCAGGGAAGGAAAGGAAAGAGAGAGAAAGAGAAGGAAGAAAGAGAGGGAAGGAAGGAAAAAAGAGAGGGAAGAACAGTGGGAGGGAAGAAATGAGAGAGAGAAAGAGAGAGAGAGAGAGAGGTCGTGTATAGGAAAGGAGTGATGTAGGAACAATCAAAATAGAAAAGAACCACTTTGCAATGAAATTTTAATACTTATTTCAGGCAAGGTTCATCAATAGGATAAAAAATTATTGGAGAAGCAGATTTTCACACATTCCTAAAACATCAACTCACCACTTACTTGTAAGTGACAGAGGGGAAAGGTAGCTTACCAATGGGGAAATCAGTCAGACATCACCATAACTACGTAAAGATGTGACATCACCAATAATGGAAGAAACTAATATCACAGGTGTCCAGATGCAATACTCTATGACAAATGTTCAACCTGAATCTAAGCATGAGGAAATGATCAGAGAAATCAAAGCTAAGAAATACTCTGCAAAACACTAGCTTGACTCTTCAAAACTGTCAATGCTATCAAAACAATATTTTTTAAGGCAGAGAAAGTGATCCCAACAACTAAATGCAATGCATGATCCCTGTTTGGTTCCTAGATTAGATTAAAAGCTAGCTATGAAGGACATTATTAGACAATTGAAGAACTTGAATATGCACTATATTTTAGATAAGAGTATCATACTTGTGTTACATTTCTTGCCTTGCAAACTGTATTATTTTTATATAGGAGAACGTCCTTGTTCTTAAGAGAGACATGCCCAAGTATTTAGGGGTCTTGGGTCATGATGCCTGCAACATCTCCTCTGGATTAGCAAAGAACTCTTATCTATAGCTAGCTAGCTATCCATCGATCTGAGAAAGAAATAGGGAGAAGAAGCTAAAGTGACAATATATTATTATATTAACAATTACTAATCTAGGTAAAAATTTATTGGAAATTTACTGTATTTTTTTCAACTTTTCTGTCAGTTATTTTTTTTCCCAAAAATAGTTGGGGAAGAGTCTATCTTCTGAGTTCCTTGACCCAATTCCAATGTGTGTATGTGGATGACTCCCCAAACTAACAAGCAATTTTCAGACTGGGTGCCCTACAATTCAATTCAATTCAATTCTGACACTGTCTACCAGGGAGATAACATCACATTCCACAGGTTAAGGGTTCAGTCCTATTATATAAAAGATTGCCCTCCCCTCCCCTCACACCCACCCGCATTCCCACCACACACACACTTCAGCACCAGTTGTAAGCCCAGGTTACCTGCACTTCTGATCAACTGGCTGTAAGTCAGAGGTTCCCAGGAACTGCTCCTGAGGTTTGATTAGTTTGCTAGAGCAGCTCACAGAACTCAGAGAAACATTTCACTTACTAGATGACCAGTTTATTATTAAAGGCTATAACTCAGGAACCACCAGATGGAAGAGATACATAGGACAAGGCAGGGGGAAAGGGCTCAGAGCTTCCATGCCCTCTCTAGGCAGGCCACTCTCCCAGCACCTCTAGCACCCTTCCGTGTTCACCAACACAGAAACTCTCTGAACCTTTCGGGTGTTTATGGAGGCTTCATTACAGAGGTAAGACTGATTAAACCATTGGCCACTGGCAATTGATTCAACCCTCCAGCTCCCCCACCTTCTCACCTTCCCAAGGTCAGGGGTGAGACTTAAATTCCCAACCCTCTAAATCACATGGTTGGTTCTCCTGGCAACCATTCCCCTTCCTTAGACGGGGTCCAAAAGTCACCTCATTACCATGACAAGAGACAACTTTAGTGCTTCTTAACACTTCAGAAATTCCAAGGGTTTTGGGAACTCAGTGCCAGAAATGGGGACTAATACTAAATACATAGTTCTTATTATTAATCACAAAATCACAGGCTACATTCTAAAAACATAAGAAACATCGAAACATTGAAAAAACTTTAAAAAGTAAAGGTAATTTGTTGTCCCAGGTCCACTTGTGTTACTAAACGAGTTTTTTGGCCCCCTGCAATTCTTCCATAAAAATTCAAATTATGTAGCTTTCCTCCACTGTTTACATTTATTTTCACATATAGAATCTAAATACAAAAAAGTATCAATAACAATGGTAAAATCTGAAGATTACACAATGACTGAAAGAATTTGTGTCAAATCCACATTTTTTCCTACCACTGGGATTCTCCTAAATACTTCAAGTTTGTGAATGGGATCCCAGGTTAAATTCTAGAATAGATTACTTCCATAATACACTAATGTTAGCTCCCAGAGCACATCATACCTCATGTGCACTTTAATCTCTGACCTAAACTGTAAGGGTTAGATTTTCCACGTGCTACATGAAAACACCTATTTAAGCACAGCATCCCTCAACAGTACTATAGTTAATGTTAGTAACCGTTCATTCTGCAGTCATATTTTTCTCTATGTCAGCTTTTTCTGAGTCTAGTTATTTCTCAAAAAATGGAAGTGTGTATGCTCGTCCTCGTGTGGCAGAGACAACTAGCTACTCAAGTAGTAATTTTCTCCTTCTTTTGCAGAGTACAGAATTGTTGCCAGGAAGCAGCTACCTTGTCAATAACTGTATTTCCCAAACCCCTCTCTTTGCACATGGCCCTCATCTTGTATCTGCTGGGTCCATATGACTGCTCCCTATGGAAAGTGAGCAATCCCTTCCAGGCTGAAATTAGGTATCACTACACAATCGTCCTCAAATTGGCTCTGTTCTTTGGGCAGCTAAATGTAGCATGGTAATCTGAGGAGATCCTAGAGAACTAAGAAATGTTGGAGAAGCAAAGAAAGGACCTGTGGGTCCACACTAAGAGGAGAGTCACCCAATAAACTTCCATTTGACATTATGTGCGTGAGAAATAATTTTTTGTTTTGTTAAGCCTTTGAGACTTGAGTCTGTTATGGCATGTAGTGTTAAATTCACTATTACATGTAGAAATCAATTGACAGCAAACCAAGAACCACCTACACTAGCTTAGGTTTCCTTACTAGATTTGCTTTCTAATACCAAGTCTTCCCTGTACAAAATACTAATCGTACTTAATTTTTTTTGTTTAGTATCTACCCTCTGCAGTTGACTATAAGCCTCATGCAGTCAGGGGTCTTGTCTGGGTTTTTTTTTTTTTTCTTAACTGTATTCCCAATACCTAGCCTGGGGCCTGACACACATAGGCATATAATAAGTATTTCAGAATTAATGAGTGACTGTTGATCCCAATAACATTTCTCCCTACTTGCAAATAGAAAGGTAAATAGGAGAAAACAATTGATAGCCTGTGGGTGAGGGTGATTTCTGACTTTGGGAAAACAGTGTCATATCCTGAGTCACTTCAGAGTCACTTTATGGCATTTCTAAGCTACTCAATAGTATTATGGACACATATGCGTGTGCGCACACACACACACACACACACATACACACACACACACATACACGCACTACAAATCAACTCCCAATTATCTCTCTTCCTCTTTTCTCCCAATTATCCACCCAAAGAGGCTCATCTTATGAAAGTAACATCCCTTACCTCTCACAATTGACTGGTTCTTATCTTATTTCTAAAAAATCAAAAAAAAATCTTGAGAGAAAATTTGATGGTTCTAGTTAATAAGTTTAACCCCAAAGCCAATATATGTACTAGACTGGGTACCCCCAACCTCAGGTGGACCATCCATATTGGGGAGGGATAGCTTTAGGGGTAGAAGGGCTTGGTACAAGTTATAAAGGAAAGAAACCACCCTGGTAGTTTAAGCAAAGGACATTTATTACAGGTTATAAAATGGCTTACAGAATCACTGAGTGGGCCCAAGAGGCGGATTCCAGGCTGGGCCTCCAAAACGAATGCCTCATACTTGGGCACCAAAGAAGCTGCTACTCCTTCTGCTGTCAAGAAACCAGCTGCTGGGGGTGGGAACTGCCAGCTCCAGAGCCACTTTTTCTCTATCACCATCTGTACCAGCAGAACGATGACGGCCTTGCCTTATTCCCTATGCCTTCCTCTCCTTAACTCAGTTCCAAATTCAAGTCTTACCCAAACCCCTCTGATTGACAGACTCTAAAAGATATACAGAAACCCTGTTGAAACTTGCCTGGGTAATGTAGCTTTTAGTCTTCCAACCTTTGCAGTATAGGAAGGGCCACTAGAGGGAGGTTGGCATAGACAATGAACTAAGCAACCCACGTCACGACAGACATCTTGACTGGCCTACGTTCTACAATGACTTTAAAATCACCTCCAGTCACAGAAAAATCCAGAACCCCATCCTCCCAAAGTCCTGCTCTTCTTAAATCAACTCCTGTACGAGGTATTCATTCTCCCAAGACTACAACTAACCTCCCTGAAGGTTCATTATAAGTTTTTCCTTCCTTGAAAATGTTTCACCAGTCACAGGTGAGATTGCTACCTGATATCTTAAATAACATCCAGCCCTAAGGGCCAGAGGTATTACCATTATGCCTTACGTCTATTCCCCATTCAACTCAGTCACCACCAGAACACCCAGTCTCCCCAACTACCCAACATTAAAACGCTAATTCTTGTGTTCAAGAACCCTCCAGCCCCTTCCCTCACAAGCCTTATTACTATTCCCTTTAAAACTTGCTCTCTAATATCCTAAGTTTCTCTGAAACTCACTTCCACTCACAAGTCCTTATTACTCAGACAGCTGACTGTTCTCTTCATGCTTCCCCTGCCACCTTCTCAAGAAGAGGTTGTTTTGTTTCTCCCACACATAGAAGGAGAAGTAAGATGAGTAAGAAAGGCATAGAAGTGTCCTCTTTGCTCTTTCTTGATATTTTTGAACTATCTCCTCCCTCTTTCAAAACCTCAGCTCCTTTGAAATGCTTGCCATCAGACTTTTCTACTCCATGTCTTTCCTAGTTTTCCTCACCTTCTGACATTCTTATTATATCCATCATTCAGCGATGATTTTGATTCCTAACAAATGAGGCTCTCACCATCCTTAGCTACATTAAAAGTCAGGAATATGATCCATCTAACATGATGGGCCTCTCATTTCCTTGATATTCTTTGTCTCAATGATATTTTCTTCTACTTTACCTCAGTCCCCCATGCACATGGTCATACAGTAGACCCTGTTATCACTGGTAACAGCACCTCCTATCTGACTGTCACATATAATCTTTCCAGGTCACTTATTCTAAAATGACCATCCAAAAATTTTCTGATCTCGTTAAGGCCTCTTCTTTATCATAGCAGATTTTCACTATTCATCACCTCCTTCATATCTTCACATACCTCTTGCTCAGCCAAGATTCAACGGTTTAGCAGCATTACTTGCCTGTACATATCCTGACCTTCGTTGTTACTCTGTGTACCCCTTACAAACACACAACCCAAGAGCCACATGCAAAAGAAACTGGACCACTAACTTATACCATATACAAAATTAACTCAAAATGGATTAAGGACTTGAATGCAAGACCTGAAATCTCCTAGGAGAAAACATAGGCGGCAAGCTCCTCAACATCAGTCTTAGCAATGATTTTTTGGATTTGACACCAAACGCAAAGGCAACAAAAGCAAAAATTCACAAGTGGGACTGCATCCAAATAAAAAGCTTCTGCACAGCAAAGGAAACCATTGACAAAATGAAAAGGCAACCTACAGAATGGGAAAAATATTTGCAAATCATATATCTTGATAAGGCGCTAATATGCAAGATATATAAAGAACTCATACAACTCAATAGTAAAAAAACCAACAGCCCAATCAAGGAATGGGCAGAGGTTCTGAATACACATTTTTCAAAGAAGACATACAGATGGCCAATAGGCACATGAAAAGATGTTCAACATCACTAATCATCAGGGAGATGCAAACCAAAACCATAATGAGATATTACATCACACCTGTCAAAATGGCTATTATCAAAAAGACAAGAAATAACAAGTGTGGGTGAGGATGTGGAAAAAAGGGAATTGCCACGCATTATTGGTGGTAATGTAATTGGTACAGCCACTATGAAAAACAGTATGGAGGGTCCTCAAAAAATTAAAAATTAAAAATAACTACCATATGGTCTAGAAATTCCACTTCTAGGTATTTATAAAATCAGTATCTCAAAAAGATAGCTGCACCCCCATGTTCACTGCAGCATTATTTACAATACTCAAGACATGGAAGCAACCTAAGTGCCCATTAGTAGATGAATGGATAACGAAAATGTGATATATACATATAGATAGATAGATCTATACACACACAAACACACACGCACACACAATGGAATATTATTCAGCCATAAAAAAAGAATAAAATCTTGCCATTTGCAATAAAATGGATGGACCTAGATGGCACTACACTAAGTGAAATAAGTCAGACAGAAAAAGATAAATACCATATGATCTCATGTATATGTGGAATCTAAAAACAAAAAAACAAAACAAAACAAAATCCAAGCTCATGGATATAGAGAACAGATTGGTGACTGCCTGAGGCAGGGGGTAGAGGGTGGGTGAAATGGGTGAAGGGGGTCAAAAGGTACAAATTTCCAGTAATAAAATGAATAAGTCTTGGGGAAGTAATGTACAGCATGGTGACTATAGTTAATAATACTGCATTGCATATTTGAAAGTTGCTAGGAGAGTAGATCTTGAAAGCTTTTATCGCAAGAAAAAAAATGTGTATCTATGTATGGTGAAAGATGTTAACTGGATTTATCGTGGTGATCATTTTGCAATATGTACAAATATCAAATCATTACATTATACCCATGAGACTAATATAACATTACATAATTATACCTCAAAAAAAAAGCCCAGTAGCTGAACATTACTGGTTCACTCAGCAGTACCAATCACAAGTTTATGACCACATGGTTCAAGGAATCCTTTAACAATGCCAGACTGCTCTACTACTACTACACTTCTCTAGTAAATTCACTTTCCCACTCTCTAGTAAGTTACAATGACTTGAGCTCCTCAAGTTTCCTAGACCTTTTCATCCCAACATCCTCAGTTGATGACACCACTGCTTAATACATAAAGATAATAAATGCAACAAAATGAGGATTCTTTCATTTGCCTACCACTAAATTCTTTCAATTCACCTACATCTCTATCTCCATAATATTCCTTCCATCATGTTACCATGAAAGAAGTGCTTCTACTCCTATCTAAGGCCAACCTCTCTCTCCCTGTCCTGGATTCCATCTCTTCTTGAGTAGTCAGGGAATTCCTTCCTGAAGTATTCCTCTCCCTCTTGTATTACCAATTTCTTGTTCTTATTGGATAATTCATTTCAACACACCAACCAATGTCACCTAATTTAAGCTACATCCACAGACACATACCCACGAGCATAAATTCTCTGGAATCCACATTTGATTCCAGCCAAAGCCCACTTCCCGACAGTAGTAAAATTCTTCAAACGTGTCTACCCTGCCTGTACCTACTTCTTCACCTTACATTCTTCATTAAATGCACTCAAATAGGGCTTTATCTTCATCACTCCAATGAAATGGCTTTTAATGAGAACACCAAAGACCTACATTTTGCCAAAGCAAATGAGAAATTATCTGTTCTCATCTTACCCAACCATTCAGTAGAATTTGACACAACTGATTATTCCCTCTTCTTAAAAACTTATCTAGGTTCTCCAGACTCTTGAGTTTCTTTTACTTAATGCATAACTATTTTTTACTAGGACCTCCTTCTCCTCTAAACCAGGAAAATTTGCAAGGTTTTAACACAGTCCTAGAATCCCTTCTTTTCTCTTTCTGTACTCAACCTATGTGACCTCATTCAGCTCTCCATGACTTCAAATGCCAAGTATGTACTGATAACTCTCAAACTTATACTTCTTGCCTGGATGGAAACATATCCCTGAGAATAAGACTCATATCTAATTGTCTATCATCTTGTCCATTTCCAATTTCCCTTGTCAAAAGAGTGCTTGTTATTTTCCCTCCAAATATACCACCCAAAACACTCTCAGTAAGTGACACTACCTTTCAACAGCTACAAAACCAAAAAAATCTTAGATTCATCTTGGCTTATTTGTTTCTCCTCACACCACATACCCAATCCACCTGTTACTCCTGTCAGATATATCTCCAAAATATATCCCAAATTTGGTATCTTCTCCCCATTTCCACTTCTCCAGCCCTTCTCAAGTCCATCTTCTCCTCTTGCCTGTATCACTGCGGCAGCAATTGTATTGGTCTCCCTGCTCCTTCTCCTGCCTCCCTTCTGAGCAACAGTGATCTGAACTTCTTTTTTGGATGTCAAGTACTCTCCTGCCTCAAATCTTCAATGAAATACAATTATACTTAAAACAAAATCTAAACTTTTTAGTGCAACCCCAAAATCTTTCTACAATTTGAAGTTCTCTCTGAATACAATCTCTCCCTCCATTTACTTTGTTCACTTTGTTTTGATCACCATCATCTTATTCCTGCCTTTTAACACCTGGAGATCATATCATTCTAAAGGGGTTTGCTCTTGCTGTTCTTTCACTTAGAGAGCCTTTCTCATTAGTAAGGTCATAGAAATCAAATTTCATCTCAGCAGAGACCTTCCCTGACCCTAGTAGATACCAGCCTCAGTCACTCTCTACCATATTTTCCTATTTTATTCTCTTGGTAGCACATAAAATTCCTAAATTATTTTATTTATTGGTTTGCACATTCATTTACTGTCTTCCCCTTTTGAGTGAGAACTCTCTGAAGGCAGGGGCTCGATTTCCTTAGCTTATTGTTATCCCAAGTAACTACATCAGTGCCTGGCTCACTCTATAATTACTTGTTGACAAACCCAGTGATTTAACAATAATTACACATCACAGAACCTAAGATGTCTTGCTCTAGAATCTTTACTTATATTTTACAAGTCTGTACCTCCAGGAATATCAAAGAAATGACATGACTTTATAAACATGCTACACTAAAATATGACATGGAAAGATTTCAATTGCCCATGTTCAGATAATTTATACCATTTCAATATTTTCCTGCATGTTTCTTAATTGAATATATTAACAAAACAACACCAACAGTACGAAAGATTCATTTGTTCATTTATACAGTCATTCATTCCTTCAATTTAGTGTGTTCTGCTAAAACTCATATGTTGAAGTCCTAACCCCTAGTACCTCAGAATGTGACTGTCTTTGGAGATAGGGTCATTAAAAAGGTAATTAAGTTAAAATGAGGTCATTAAAGGGTCATTGATCGAATATGACTGGTGTCCCTAGTAGAAGAAGAGATTGGGACATATACACACATGTGATGACACAGGGAGGAGAAAATGGCCATCTACAAGCCAAGGAGAGAGGGCTCAGAAGATACCAACCTTGACTCCTAGCCTCCAAAATTGTGAGAAAATAAATTTCTGTTGTTCAAGCCCCCCAGTCTGCGGTACTCTGTTAGGTCAGCTCTCATAAACTAATTGACAGCTGAGAATAGCAACCAGGTAATATAGCATGCTTTGCTTGGTAGTATCTGTGGCTCAATTATACCTTTTGAAATTAACCACAACAAAAATGTTAAGATTCATACAGTTTAGTATTTGCATATCTATTTATAGTCTTTCTAAAGGATGGTGTATTCTAGTACCACTTCCCAGATGGCTCAGATAAATACCTTTATGGAGAGATTAAAGATCGCTGAAATGAACTGCCTGTACTACTCCTACCTGCTAGAAGATGTGGAAAGCTAATGCATCTTTTTTTTTTTTTCCCCACTTCAACTCTTTGTGTGAGTGTAAATGTCAAAATTTATCCATTTATCTTTTTGTATTACAGCTGGCTAATTCTTATTTAAAGTATTTTTTTAAAAAGCTCACATCACAGATTTTTTCAGGGAACATCTCAAAAGCACAGCTTGAGAGTATTCTACTCTTGAGATTTAGTCTTTGCCACAGAAAACTCCAGAGTTAAAGAACAACTATCTCAAGTCAGTTGAGTGACTCTGCATTATACTAGCATAACTTGAACACTCATTAAAAAGTTCCACTTAGTTTGAACTAAGGAAGTTCAAACTGGTTGTGGTTGTTGAGGATTCATGAGAGTGCTGTGACAGCAAATTTGCACTATTTGCTCTCTTTCCATAAGCCAAGTTCAGAACAAATTCGCTGTCTTCATGTCTAAATAAATGAGACAATACTTATAAATAACCTTATCTTTTACCAACTGCAACTTAATATATGCTTATTTTATGTGTAAAAAGCACAATTTAGAGAATTAAAATAATTTATAGGCCCAGTATCATTTTCATAAGATTTTGGTGTAAATTCCTCTAGCCACTGCATACTAAAATCATCTCTCTCTCCCTTTCTCTGTCTCTTTTATTCTTAATGGATTGTATTTATATTTTGGACATGCTGATTTAAGTATCTGATAGCCACACTATATTCTAATGTGTGTGTACGTGTTTGGGTGTGTGTACGACAATGTACTTTAACTTAACCATGACTGATATAATTTGTTTTCCTCTTCTTTTTTGTTTTATAAATATTCCTCTATAAATGCACATTTTTTTAAAGTTTTCAATTATTTCCTGATGGGCTATTACTCGGTGTGGATTTTCTGAACCAAAAGGCTTGCTAATTTCAAATTTTATACATACTGTCAGGTTGTCCTTGGGATGGTCTACTCAACTTATCTTCCAACAAAGAGTTCATATATATTCCCATTTGCTCACAGATTTGCCGCCACAGGGTCACATGTTTAATTGCTAATGAATTTGGTTATATCTTCACATTCATTAACTTTGACCATTTCACCTATTATAAATCACCTAATCATTTTTGGTGTTTTTATATTGTCTTACTTCTATTTATATTGTGGTTATATTAAACTCTTTGACTCTCATCTACACTGCAAATTTCTTTTATCAGTATATAATTCGCTAACCTTGTTTTTGTTTCTTTTTATCAAAAAGAAAAAGATGATGTCTACATAATGAAACCTTTTAGTATTCTTCTTAGTGATTCTTGCCTTTGAGTACTACAAAAGTAAAATTTATTCACCTCATTTTATTCTAGTATTTTAATAGTTAAATATTTAATATTTGGGGTTTATTTTGATCTATGGTGATAAGTAAATATCTTACCTTAAGTATTTTTCCAAATTTAAAATTATCTCAACATTATTTACTAAATAGTTTCAAAAGCAAACTGTCATTACTTACTTGGGCTTATTTCTCTAATACCAATTTAGTCTCATTAAATTCCTTGTCAATTTTGTCACCAATATTTTAATTACATGTTAGAAGTTGACAGGGCAAGTTTTATATTATTATTCTTCTTTACCATAAATTTCCTGATGTATTCCTTCTATGTAAAGGTTTATCTCAAACAAAATTGGGAATTATTTGGTCATGTTCCAAAATAATGATGCCATTGTGTTGACAGCAGCGGGTAAATGGATTCTAATGAATGCATAAAAATATTCAGAAAGAAATGACATCTTTACAGTATTGATATATCTTTTTCAAGGGACTTATGATACAATTTATTTAGGTCTTATTAAATTTCCCTCATGAAGTCTTATAGTTTTATTTATTAAGTTCTTGTACATGTCTTATTAAGCTTATTCTTGGGTATATTATGCTTCTGTTACTCTTTTGATAACACAAGTGTTTTATTTTCAACTGATTAGTGCTGATTTTTAAAAGTAGGCCACTGAATCATACATATTTATATTATGACCAGGCATACTGACAAACTTCTAATATTTCTAATATATTTATTGACTTGGGAGGATTTCTAGGTTAACTTAAGATTTTATCCTCAAAAAGAACAGACTTAGAGAAATATGTTACCTGTACTTAAATGCCTACATGGTTCTCCTTTCAAAGAGATAGTCCTTTTGAATACCTCCTACAAGGCATAGACTCTTCTAATGGGTAGAAGTAGCAAGATTGTTGTTTGGGACTTAAAATATGGAAAAAACTTTCTAACGAGCTTTCCAACAATGTAATCATATAAAAACAACCGCTAAGTGTCATGGAGAGTTTTCTTCCAGGCACGATGCCAAGCTTTCCATGCAACATATCTCTTTTAATCCTCTCAACCACACTGCGAGGTAAGTATTATTACTAGCTTCATTTTACAGTTGAAGAAACTGAAGCATAAAAAAGGCTAAGCTCTCTGATCTGGCAAAGGTAGAACAGATATACACAGCTGGACTGAGCCACAGCAAAAGCTCTTAACCATTACACTATAGTTACCTTGCTGTCATTGTTCGAAAGGAACTAGAAGACCATAAAAAAGAAATAATGCTTTAATTTGGAATGGCAAAGATGATCCTTGAAATTTCTCCCATCTCATTTTTAAGATTCTCTTATCTCGTGTTCTTTGCAGAAAATAAACCCATGTCTTCAGCCAAGATTCTCCCAGGATTCCAGCATCCATCTGTTGTGGTCTGCAATGTCTGGGAATTAAAGTATCAAATAACAGAGTGACTGAAAGTTGTGGGAAGTAGGGGAAGGATAGAAAATACATGCTGATGGCAACATCCTTACACATTTTGCTTAGGACGATACTTTTTCTCTCTTGCATCACAGGGTTCAAAAGGTATCCTGAAATTTAACCTCTGCTAATACACACACACAAACACACTTGCACTATCTGCCTACCCCATCCTTCCACAGTATGCAGTATATGGTTTATGATATGTAATGAAACTGAAGGCATCCTGAATATAGTAGGACATGAGTTATTTTATAGATTATGCATTTTGCATATTATCTATTATATAATACAATCTACATTTTATAGATTATGATGTTATAGAGGCATTAAAAAGCAGATTCAAAGAAATTATTTCCCTGGTTACATGACAGATTTCAACAGTGAGTGGAAGCAACATAAATGGTCTTTATCCTTTCTACATGTGCTAAGATAAAGATATGTTATTTAAAAGAGATTCAACGACCAATTGATAAGACCTGGAATCTGCCTGCATGCGTGTTCACAGATACAGATGATTTTAAGTGCACTATAAATCTGAAACTCATACATGAAATGTGTGAAGTATTAAACTGTTTACAATCATTTTGTCAGATTTTTAGGATATCAGAGCATCTGTTTACTCTATAGCCCTCAGAGATTTGCAAAAATAAGGCAGCCAACTGAATAGTACCAGAAACAAAACACCACTTTCGTTTATCAACAGTGACTTCAAGCGGGAAAAGTATTCTAATTACTTATCACTTCAATTTTCTACGTTAGTAATTTATCTTTATGTCACCACCTGTTATATAAGACAATCTGCTAAACTGTGCATTGGCTACAGTGGTTCTGAGGAGGAGATTAGTTTTGGTGTGTTCAGTGGAGAATTCACTTAAGACTGTGACAGGAAGAGATTAGAAGGGCAAGTGTTCCAGGCCCAGGAAAAACCTGAGCACAGACACAGAGAGGGAAATATGGCTTCCTGTGTATGGAAAGATGAGAACAGCAGAGCAGCTAAAGCAGAGGTTTAAAGAATAAACGGGAGTAATAGTAAATAAGTTTAAGCAGGAAGTGTGTGTGTATGTGTGTGTGTGTGTGTGTGTGTGGTGTATGTGTCCCAGTGCGGAGGGAGAGATCCTGCTCAGGGAAGATAATTTATGGAAGAACGTGAAATGACATTAATGAATTTGCCCTTTTTTAGTGCATACAGAGGAGCTACTAAAGATAGAACCAGGATCTTAAATTGACCCAATGATGCAAAGTTGATTTTCAAATATATCAGAACATTTAGAAACTGACATACATAATTTTTGAGTGGGCTAGGGGAAGTGTTTTAGTTTCAAAAAATACTCCTGAAAGGAAATAGATTCTAAAATATTTTCCCCCTCAGTAGCCTCACAGGATATTCCATATATCAAAATATATAGCTTTAACTGCTCTAATATGTATTCAACATTCCACTGGTTTCAACTGTTTAGTCTCTGTTTCATCATCTTTATTTACTCAAAATGTTCTGAAAAATATAATGAAATTAAGAATGTTTTTAAATTCATAGTGATACCTTTTTCTCTTGCTTTATTTTATGAAGAGATCACAAATCCACTCCTGTGTAATCATAAATTTGCTTACCAACAAAATATCTGTGGAGTCAAAAATACATATGATTTCCCTAAGCACTATATTTTGTTCCTAAATTATAAACTAGTTAAGGTATATTTTTAATATTGTGGTTAGTGTGACTGTCTCACATTGATTATTTATGTAAGGCTCTTAATCCATTTTTATTACTTCTGCTAAACATATGGTATAGATTGTGACAATGAAGTATAAAGTGACAGCATAAAGGTATAACAAGTTATTTGCATTTAAGTGAATAGTGGTTTAATCCAGCTAATTATGCTTCTCTAACCTTTACCTAGCATTCAAAACACCTGAAACATATTATGTGCAATTCTGTACATACTGTACATGTACAAGACAAGTACAAGATGGTACGATTTTGTACATATTGTACATGTACAATAAGACGTGTTCCTCCGTGTTTTACTTACTCCAGAATTCAAGATGCTATGAAAAAAAAAAAAGAAATACAAAAGACAGTTTCTAAGTAGCAACTGAGGGTCTGTATATCATGAAGCAAACTATCAGTCAGCACTGGCAATCACCATTTGATCCACGTCATCAGGAATGTGGCAGACAGGGCTAAAGTCCTGGAATCCATGCCAGTTCTTCACGATATTCCATGTCTCTTGGCAGGCAGCCTGCTTTGACCTTAGGATGGGAGAAACTAAATAACAACGAGGAAGCACCTGCCTTAGCCAGTAGCTTTGACCTACACATTACCTCAATCTGCACAAAAACTTTCAAAGCTCTGTGAACTATCCACATATGCTGTCTCATCTATTTCTGTATCATCCACTGAGCTAGAGGAAGACTAACATTATCACCACCTTCCAAATGGAAAATGTGAAGTGCAAACGGACGATCTGGTAAGTCTGAGAGAAACCAGAATTCAGGTTATAACACAAACAGCCCTTAGCTCTAGAATCTGTTTTTTCCACATGTTTACTAGCCAGGTGTACTTTGAGGTAACATGGATGATTCAATACGCATATCTATTTCAACACAGTGTTGGAGGACAGAAGTGTTATAAGAGTTATGATGGGTAATCTGCTCTTATAGCGAATATAACACTTGTGATGCTTTCCTAATGCTATAAACAAATTCCAATTGTAAGACAAGGTTTTACAAATGTGTTTTTTTGCAATGAAAATTATTTTGCATTTCTATTAAGCTATAAATCAATAAATATCAACACATGAAACAAATCTATTGTTGGAAATAAAACATGGTTTAGGGTCAATTTCAGTAACTCCAAGGTATTACAGAAATACACTTACAGTGATCAATATACATTTTTCTTGCTCAAAAGGCTTTTATGCTGATGCCTTCATTTTCAACAAAGGAAAATATGTTGCACTATGAAAACAAAGGGAAATTGGTTGATTTATGTGACTACAGTAATGTTTCAGATCTTCAACATCTGATATTTCAGGGCAGTACAATTATCCTTCACCTTTCAAAACCTTTTAAATCTAAATCATAAAGCCATTATCAAACCACAAAGAACCATGTGAATATCTGATGTGGGGTACTACAAATCTAATAATTATCACTTTGGCAGCATATTTGTGGAATTTAAGGAGCAATTTTGTGTTGAATTTTGTGTTATCCTCCCAAGCAAACTAAAAATATCCATATAAAAATGGTTAAAAAACCATGCCATGTTAAAAGTACTGATGTTTATATGAAATGAGAAAATAGTAATCTTATTAACATAGCATGATTTGGGGACCACTGAATAATATATTATCATAAAATAGCTAAAATTTGCAATTGAAATTAACCAAAATATTACTATTCCCAACCAATCAACAAGTAATCAAAAATAGTACAGGTCATATTTTCTTAATGATGATGAAAGTGAAATATCAATTTACTTCTTTCATACATTTTTTGAAATCCACAATCAAATGCATTCCCCTTCTCTAGAGTGCTTTAAAATAACATTTGAATGTATAGTTAATATTTCATATGACCCATCCAACATCCTTTTCAGACCTTCAGAATAATGTTTTCAAAATGTCCTCCAAAGGGATCATCCTGTCTCCAGGAATGATAAAATCTTTCTCAAGTTACTGTGCTGTGGTTTTACATTAGGAGGGGAATGTCTGCCAACATTTCATGTAATTTGCACTTGAGAGACAGTGAATATTTTTTTTTTATTCTTGGTCTACTCAGCCATCCTCTATCTTTGAAATGCATGAAGTTCTTTATGTCATTTCTTCAAATACTCATCCTTGAAATTCTAACACCAGGGGATTCAGATATGGTTCCTAAAGTAATGCCCTGTATATTCTATATAGTTCTGAGATTTTTCATCTTTTACTGATACAAGCAACAGAAGATAAAAATAGGTCATTTAGATAGAGAAGCCTAGAAGGATGTAAGAGGTTCATGTGAAATCATGAAATATGAGACAAGGGGCAATGAAATTTGAGGAAGAAACTTCTCGGATAAACTTTTAACTTGATACTATTTGTCTGTTATAGATGGTAGGTGCTTTGACAATAAAGAAAGTTCAGACTTATCTAATTATTATACCCAAATGCAGGTTAATCATTGACTTTGATATACAAATTTAATAAAAAATGAAATGACCTACTTTCATGTATGCTGAGGGCATTTAATTTTTCATGAGCACTCCACATGACTCTATCTCCACAGTGTCCTAATCTTTCCTGTGTGTTGTTCCTTCAGAGATATAAACACAAGTAAAATGTGATATAATAAAGGTCATGATGGAGACAATTAGAGGGTGAAAATGCATCCTCACTTTGCTTATCCAAAAGCAGAGGTTTTCCTTTAGTGTAGAACTGCATAAAAATATAGTCCTTTGAGGTCTTAAAATTTTGGAATTATTATGGGTTTCTAACAATAACTTATCCTCACTTGGTTTGGCATAAAAAAAGTATGTCTTTATATTAACAGCCTAAAGCAAAGGAAAAATGGCACTCCAATCTACCTCAGCCTGGGACACTATATTGATAAAGCTTACTTGGAATGTCAGGGTCTTCAGAGTGATGATTAAATATGTTTTCACCTCTGACATTTCTATTACCTCAGTTTACTTTTCACCTGTGATCCCAGTGGATATGCCACCCAATTAAAGAATGTGCTGGATATGGCAGTTTTTATTATAAAACTAGTTATCTCTTAGTAATTTCTCAATATAATAGCCAGAATTAGACATTATTACCCATATTTGTCCAGTCCTCCTACATTTTTTGATTTCACGTATAAAATATTTTTTTTCTCACACTAATCCTACAAGATAGGTGGACCAAGGTTTATTATGAGTATTTTATAAATGAAAAACCTAAGGACTGAGGAGGTTAAATGATCAAAGTACAACAAGTTAGTTTCAGAGGTAAAGACAGAATCCAGGTGCCCGGTTCTGAGGAGAATGCCCTTTCTACCAAGGCTATCCACTCAACCCTGCAGAAAAAGCAATTTGTAACACTGTAGGAGAAAATATAAGACTGCATTATATTGTTTGCAAAAGGAATCAGAGACAAATTCTCTGCATCCGTGATTTCCATATCAGGCTATGACATGGTCTATAAAACATATTTACAGATTGTCCATCCTTTGAGGGCCAAGACTGCCTCATTTACCTTGCCTTCCCAGTGCCTAGCAAAATACCCGGTCATAGAGGAACATAATGCATTCCTGCTGTTGAACAAACGGTTCATGCGCTCTGTCTTTAGGGAAAAAAAATATTATTTTAGCATTTCAAAAGAGGCAGAATAATAGTAGGAATCAGAAGGCTCTAGTTCCATTTCTGTCACTTTTCAAATATGTTTTATTGAACAAATTCCTTATCTGTACTGTAAAGACAATGATACCAACGTTTTCTACCTCACAGCATTTCTTGAAATAATGTGAGAAAAATGCTTTCTAAGAGATGCCAAAAAGATATACTAATATAAAATATTTTTCTGTCTGTATTTGAAATACCACATATATTTTATTATTGATACTGTATTTCCAGAAGCATATTTTAAAAGCTTTAACAAAAATATTTAAAACATGTTAACATATTTAATTACCATTACTTTCAAGCTTTATAAAATTTAAATTTGCTTATAAATTATATAACTTACCTTATGTTATAAAAATTACATGTTTTATATAATTTGGGTTATATTAATTTTAAAACTAACTTTTAAAAACTGAGATTTGTTGGAATTACTTCTTTTAAGAAACAGGAAGTCTCTCTCACGGAATATTAAATTTTAGTAAGGAGAATTGATGTACAATACCAGAACTGCAAAATAGAAGTTGCTAAGTCAGATATTTTTAAATGTCTTTTTTACATTTAGCAAGAGAAAGCAATTAAAATATTATATGAAATGTGGTTTGAAGTCTATTTTTTCTTCACTAAATGGCTTTCATCATTCAATCTATCAAAAATACATTTAAGCAAGTATGTGGAGGGCTGCCTTACAGTAATTTCTGGCAATAGCCCCCTGACAGTGTAGAGTTGACAAATAAGGAAATACAGATACCCCCACTGCATTCTAATGAGAATTTGACAGCTTGTGGTCAGGGCAACCTTGGTTCCTAACTCCCTACCATTTTAATTAGGAGGAACAACTTATAGCTGGTGTAACATGAACACAGAATAGCATTTATGAAGTCCTCACTACTAAGGGTAGGAATTGCAATGGTCCAAAGTCCTCAGGATTACCTCATTTCTGTGAGCTGAGTAAAGATATCTGGGTCTTATTACACATGTGTATAGAATGTTCTCCTATTACGGCAGCATCTATTTAGGGTGTCATAGCCGCCTTGTGGGTGGAGTCAGTCCAGTCACAAAGGGCCATGGTAAAGAGGGTCTGGTGTAGGTACTACAGGCAAAAATAGGTCTGAAAATAAGGGAAGGTTTTAATCTTCAACCTAAGGCAGCAAACAGAGAACAGAATTTGGATTTGAAGAAAAACCTGGAAAAATTCCCTAATGCAAACTTATGTTTGAGAAAGAAACCCTTTTGGGTACCCAGAGTGGAGACTCTGGGCAGAGAGAAAATGTTCAAGGTGCTGAACTGACTTGACAATTTGATCCCACCCACAAAGGTCCTAAAGACTCTCTTGACATTGTGAAGAATGTGGTCATATCCCTGGGTCCTCAATAAAAAATGCAAATCCAGCAGCTTCTGCACTTTTGATCCCTGCCCTTAGACACAGGCTGCAATTTTCCCTTACACCTAAGTGACCCTATATATCAAAAAACTCTAAACAAAGTGTAAAAAGCTCAGAGCAAAAGAATAACATGGAGCCACCAGGCAGGCCTGGCCCTTGACTGAGACAGACCCGAAACTGGGTGAACAGAATAATTCTAGTCCTGGATGCTTTGCTGGGATGGCAGGCTGAGGGTAGTGCATGCAAATTCAGAATGAAGCTCTTTAAGAATTAAGAGAGGGGCTTCCCTGGTGGCACAGTGGTTGAGAATCTGCCTGCCAATGCAGGGGACACGGGTTCGAGCCCTGGTCTGGGAAGATCCCACATGCCGCGGAGCGACTAGGCCCGTGAGCCACAATTGCTGAGCCTGTGCGTCTGGAGCCTGTGCTTCGCAACAAGAGAGGCCGCGACAGTGAGAGGCCCGCGCACCGCGATGAAGAGTGGCCCCCACTTGCCGCAACTAGAGAAAGCCCTCACACAGAAACGAAGACCCAACACAGCCATAAATAAATAAATTATTTAATTAATTAAAAAAAAATCAGCCTCTGGGTTTTAAAAAAAAAAAAAAAAGAATTAAGAGACTAATATGGACAGAATCTGAATCTTATTAGAGTCTCTTGATTTGTTATTATTATTATTATTAGACTCTTTTTCCTTTAGAAAGGAAGAAAGCAGATTTGGAAAAGGAAAAAAAAAAAATCCTGCCCCTTCCCCCATCCCAATTCTGGTAGTTTTAAAGTGTTATATGATTAAAAGAAAACAAAACAAAAATCTGAACATGCCATGCTGAAAACCTCGTAATTCCACTATCGTAAGATGCTGAGAGTAAGTGAACAGAGAGCAAATCTCCCTAGTTACAATCATGGAATTAAGCAGCCTGAGGTACACCTCCTACTAATGACCATAGCCTGAGCACCTTGTCTCCACAGCCTATGCAATGGATCTGTGCTGAGGGGCCGCACAGGCCAGAGCAAATGCCCACAGTCAGGAAGAGTGTGGGAGACCCACAAAATGAACCCCTATTCGGACCAACAGTTTAAGATTAAAAAGAGAGTTTGTGATTAACTCCTGTGATCTCAAAGAAGAAAATGTATTAAAACATAATTCCTAAGCTCTATCGAAAGTAAACTGGAGTTCACTAAGGTCACTGAACCAGATCCTTATTTCCATTTCTAATACTAACTCCATAATGCAGTTCTTTACTGCCTTCCACCCAGAATGCTTTAACTGTCTTTTAACCAGTCTCTTTGCTTCCAATATTTCTCTACTCACCAGATGAACCAACATCTGATTACACACATAAAGCAAGTTCCAACCATGTAATTCCCCAACTCATTAAACTTCAGCGGCTCCCAATCACCATCAGAATTTAGTAAGAATTCCTGACCTCTAAAAAATTTCAAGCATTTTCTTCCATTATTATCCTATTGATACCCTAAACTCAAGCAATATTTTGATCCTAAATATGATTTGCTTAGCCTCTTTTTGTTGTTTTATTCATATGAGCCCCTTATTCTACAATGACTACTCCCTTACTTCAAACCACTCATATCCTACCAGATCTTCAAGCACTACCTCACTGGATCTTCAAGGACCATCTCAAGTGTGTCCTTCTTCATGGTTATGTTTCTGTATTCCTAACTAGATCGTATCTTTCTCTCATTTAACCTCACAACTCAGTGGTCTCATATTGTAGCATTCACATTCTGCTTTTATTAGAATCATTTGTAAGGTTGCCATATTTCCCAAGGATATAACAATTTTCTTTAAAACAGAGATTATGCCTTCCTTATCTTTTAATCACTCATATTATACTACATAGTACATTCTGATACTAAGGCAATTTTTTGTCAAATCATTAAACGTACTTGAAGAATTAGTCATTTTAACTTAAATCTCTACTGTATGTATTAACTTTTAAAACTGGACTCAAAATCTTGACAACTGAGTATTTGGGTTCTTTGGCTTGTAAATTTTCAGGTAAATTATATGTACTAGCTGATAGAGCCCTGTGAATATGCAAGTTTTGTATTTGTCCTTAAAAATAATTATGAAAATTAAGACACTTTAAAAAATACCATGGTGCATTCTAATGGTTCTTGGATTTGAAGGATGTATCTGAGTCAATGTTCAGAATTCAATATGGTTTTTGACCTTTAAAATATAATTTATTGGGAAGTAATGGGTTCCAATTTCACTGCAAAACAAAAATAACACTTCTCTGAGTCCTAAAATCACAAAAATATTAACATGCTGCCCTTCTATACTTGTAATTTGGGAGCAACTTGTACTTATTTGTGAATAGTTTCTTAAAGGGAGTACAGTAATGCATTTGTCGGATTATATACCACATTTAACAATAATTCAAGGGAGTCTCGATCCAGTATAGGTAGAAAAGTGAAATAATAAAACTCACTTTCAAACATTTCTCAATATGTCAAAGAGAATCAAAACTGAAAATGATAAAGATGAAAATGTACCCAAATCCGACAGCTTAAAAGGAAACAGATCACCTTGATCAATTTCAACACTGGTTCTTTAGTTATATACTGGAACATACAGTTCCTAGAGTCTGTCTTCAAAATATATTATAGCTAATCATGCCCTAGAAGAAAGTCCCATATTTCAGTGTCTCAGGAATTTTATCTACACAGATAGTGTTTCATAGGGCAGGGGTCCCCAACACCGCCCACCCCCCGCCCCCAGGCCATACCGCAGGAGGTGAGCAGCGGGTGAGCAAGCAAAGCTTCATATGCTGCTCCCCATCGTTCCCCATCGTTGGTATTACCACCCGAACCATCCCCCTGCCCCGCCCTGCGGAAAAACTGTCTTCCAGGAAACCAGTCCTTGGTGCCAAAAACGTTAGGGACCGATGTCATAGGGGAATACAAACTTATCCTTTATCTCCCAATTACATGAGTCTACTATTTTACTTCCACTCTTAAAGTACAGATGATCTCGTACCTGACCAAAACAGCACTGTATGCCCTTTCTTTGCATTAAGCTATTGGCCTTTATGGCTTCTTGAATGACAGGAGACTCCATGGGGAGAATCTTCATTAAACAAAGGGATATCTCTGGATGGGTCTATTGCTGGAAGAACATCCCAACTTAGTGACGCTTTTTTGGTACTGTTAAAAAGATGAGTATGATCTCTAATCCAGCAGGAGATGCTGAAAGATCTAATTTCAGAAAAGTGAGAAGCATTGGAGATTCATACAGATCTGTAACTGAGTGAGTGTAGTGGCGCTCATTATAGTGGATGCCCTTCACACACTGGACCCAGTTTTGCTTAGTTTTATTGAGAATCATTACAATGTGATCCTGAGTTTATTTTATAACAATCACTGGAATACAAAAAATCCAGTGACATTAAAAAAGAGTGAAAGCCAATGGGAATAACTGAACTTAGAAGCAAGCCAAACCAATACAATGTAAATTATACAACAATAGTTAAGTAGGACTGATAATTCTGAAACACAGTGGAGAAGATTACATTATTTTCTATTTCTTCACATTCCTCTCCCTAGGAAAAGATGTTAATTCAGTCACACTAATTGGCATCTAACAGCTGTTCATTGGACTGCTAGCTGTAAGACAGGAAAAAATTTGCTACATACATATATACGTGTATATATTATATATATACATGCATATTAGGAAGATGAGGTCTGTGTCATTATTTTAGGGGTCATTATTTTCTACGTTATCTAAATAGTTTTTATTTTATGAATTTTTAAAAAGATTCTTAACTACAGAAGGCAACATTTACAAAATTGCAGAGAACACTTTTGACTGTTTTTAAAATGTAAGTGAATAAAGGAATATCTTAACTTACACTCATGACATTGTCACACAAATGTCATAATTCCAATGATTTTTATGGAATTGGACCTAATCCTTAAAAAATGAATGCAGAATGAACCCACACTGATGTCAAGTCTGTTTGCAACCGGTATCAGTGGAATTTTTCACTAAGCCGCCCTGGCCCACGCTAAAACCAGTATCTAAAAGTGATCCTTAATTGAGTATTTAAACATATTCAAACCTATTTAAAAGTACCTAAAGCATTTTAAAATAAAGGGAAATAAATATATGTTAAATACAAAAAAAATTAAGAAAAGAAATACCATCCCCAAAGTAGCACAAAAGTCTATAATCAAGTCACGATATTGGGGTACAAAAGAAATTGAAAAATTAAGCAATGTTTTTAGCTGGAATTAATTTCCATAGTAATTTATTAGATATAGATGGACTTCAGCTATATTATTTTACATATATTGTGGTAGTACATCCTTTGTCTTACTTATCAATTAAGTAATTTAACCTGAAAACTGACACAATATAATAGTGACATCATAATAGTGACCATTTATTGTGTTCTGTTTTAGACATTGTGCCTAAAAGTGTCATCCACTTGTGTCCTGAAAACAAGCCTGAAACCTTGGGATTATTAGCTTTAGTTTACGGAGGAGATATTATAGTTCAGAGAGGTTACATTAATTGCCCAAGGTGATAGAATTTGAAATCAAGTCTGAGTACAAATCCCGTACTTTGTCACCTATAAAATGAGAAGAGTTTGGTAAATTGAGTTAAAATGCATGATTTTCACATGTAATGTTTATCAGATTATGAAAGTAATATCCTAGCCATCTAAGTATAGGAATTTTAAAATAAGTAAAAGAAAATCAACATGTATTCTTAAAAGAGATGCAGATAAATACAAAGAAAAAAAATATCTATTCATCTAACACTATTAACATTCTGATGTATTTATTGCCAGTCATAATTTTTCTTCTCTAAGAATACAAAGAGATAGACATACATAATATTCTCTTCTAATTCAACTTCTCTGTTTCCAAGTATCTCATATGTAAAAATGTAACAATAATAATACCCACACTTCCTAGGGTTGTTATGAGGTTTAAATATGGATAATGAAAGTAAAGGGCTTAGTAAAGTATGTGGCACAAGATATTACTGTAGAAAAGAAAAAGTAATGGTAGCTTTGAAGATGAAGAAAGATTTTCCAAAATTCTCCAAATTTTTTTCTTTGTGATTTCTTATCCTTTTAAACATACTTCTTTATTTTACAAAACGAATCCTTTTGAATCTAGTTACTTCCTATACCAAAAGCATGGTTCAATCCTCCATCAAATCTTGATGGGCACAGCCTGTTTTGCTCCGTAGCTTTCCCTGTGTCCTTACAGTCTATTCAAAGGCAGCAGCCAGAGCGATACTTTATAATATTAGTCATTTCCTGTCATGTCTCCTCAAAACCCTCCTTGGCTTCCTATCTGAAAGTCAAAGTCTTTAGGCTGACCCTCAGGACTTACTTCTCTCTCACGTTTTTAGAGACTCTTCTGCTCACTCACTCCTCTTTAGCCACAAGCTCCTCCTGACTATTTTGTAAACATGTGGAGCTTGCTGCTGCCCTCAGAGTTCTTGAACTCACCCTTCCTTCAATCTCTGTTCTTCTCTTGGATAGCTTCAGGACTTATTCCCCCACTTATTTAGGTCTCTCTGAAAATGTCTCCTCATCTGAAAGGACATGTGGAAGCTTCCTTCCTGATTCCACACTCCATATGGTATTTTCAATATTTTCCTTCATAGCAGTTATCAGTGCCTAATATTTTATATTTTTATTTATTTATTTATTGTCAAACACCTCTGCCCAATAAATAAGCTTATGATAATAGGGATTTTAACTTTTTCACTCATTGTGCCCTTGACTGATGCCTGGCAGATAAATATTTGTTGAATAAATAAATCAGCAGAGGCTTCTTACAGTCATGGAGCTCTGAAATGGGTTCTGAAGTATCAGTTGAATTTGAACAGTCAGAAATGATACAAGAGCAAGTGCTCCAGGAAGAATAAGCCCAAGGAAACACAGAGTGGGGGAAAAAAGGCAACAGAGTCTGTGCGAGCAAAATAATTCAGTTTTACTGTTGTATGCAGCGTGAACGGAGGAGTAGTCATAGTTGAAACTAGAGGCTGGATCTTATTGGGATTTGGAGGGCCATGAATGTCAGAGAGCAAGTTTGAATTTAATTTAATAAGCGATGAGGGACCTCTGGAAGTTTTTGAGTAGGGAAAATACATGGCTGAAGCTCGTTAGGAAGATTTATCTTGCAGGAATATAGTATGGATTAAAAGAGGAAAGACTATAAGTAGAGAGTTTACAGCTTTATATGAACCATTCAAACCTAACTCACTCCAACATTTGACAAGTCAGAAAAGACTTTCAGATTCTAATTTGTCTTCCAGTTAATGTCAATGAATTAAGAGTAAAGATCTTTACTATAGAAGACATAGTATCAAACATCAAAGGAAAAATCCCAAGAAAATACAAGGTGTGTGATTAATATACTTTTTTTAAATGACAAAAGAAAACCCGAGTAGAGAAATATATGTCCAGTGATTGAAGCAGGGGTATGTCTTATATGACTAAGATATCCTACTGTCAAAGAAAATTATCTGTTTTCACTTATGTCCCCTCAAAAGTATATGATACAAATGCTTTCAAAGAAATGAGGCTCTTATCACTATTTGATTACTGTACACCTGAATTAGCAGCAAATAAATCATAGCTATACTACGTAATATACACCATGAAATTAGAATTTCTAGGTTCTGAGAATATATGGTCTCATTAAACAAATGGGAAGAATATAAAGTGATCCATCTTAAATCCATGTATTTCTCAAAAGTAGTCTTCAGAAATCCCTGAAAAGGATCAATAATTCAAATTATAATTTTGAAGTGATAAATATTTACAGTATTTACTGAATTTACATGATCTAACAGCCAATTCAGAATGATAATTATATATCTGAAAGAAGCCATTGCTTTAAACTGATTTAACTCACAGAAAAATTTTTCTGTAATTTTATTCAAGATGTGTATATAGGTCATTTCTAGTTCTCTCCAGTATTTCTTTATTGAGAAAAGGTCTTCAAATATTACTCTAGAGTAAATCTTTAGCTTAATATCAACAAGCTTGGGAAAAATCTCTGAGAAAACTGTTGCCTTCTTTTGTGTCACCACTACTGCCTTTACACATAAATGAGTACTTCATTTCAATAATTCAATAAATCAATTCAGTAATTTCAAATACTATTCTAGGTATTTGGATCACAAAAAGTAAAAATATGTTAAATATGCCAAAGGCATCAAAGTCTATCTAGTATATGTGAAAAGAAGGATAAGTGAATGATTGAACTACAATGTGATATGATGGAAAAAAATGCTCTGATACAGAATGGCCACTATATAGAAAAGCAAAGTTCTCAGAAAAACCTCTGCTCAAAGATCTTGGGACGGAATCTGTACAATACAAAGCTACATTGCACAGAAACATGGAAACCCACCTGACACCTCCCTAGGACTTATGATACGAGGGCAGCATGGGAACAAAAATGTGATGAGATCCTCAAGTTCGAGGCATCAGAGAAGCCTTCCCCAGAAGGAGATTCTGGAAATATTGTTGGATAAACAATTTGAGGATGATGAGAAAATGATATTTTAGGCACAAGGAAAGGCAAAATCAAAGACATAGAAACATGAAAGAGCTTAGTATGTGTAGAGAACTCTATAAATAGTTCAGCAATACTTGGACAAGACTTTATGCCAGCTGTACTGACTGGAATTAGGAAAGTCCATTCAGAGAAATAAAGAAATAAAAAGGTATTTGTTTCACCTAAATAATGTGCAGGAAACTCTGAATATGTAGATGTGGAGTGAGCTGAAGTAAAACAATGTAATTATTTTACAAATAACAGGGAAGTCTTTCAAGGCCATAAAGCAACATGGAAGCGTAGCCCACAAATAAGTGAGCACAAAGTTGATTGAACAGTAAAACTCCAGGCTTCTGTTGTTGGATAAATTATCTGAGGGTGTAATATAAGAAACTACCAGAGAGCAGTAACTTTTTAATTAATGGGAAATACTCTTCAAATAAATGTCAAGCCAGTACTTGAGCCAGAGCAATCTATTTTATCTAAAATAGAAAGAAAAGTAGGAAACTCCTCAGACCTCATGAATAACTGCAGAAAGTATCTTTTTGCAAATACAGAGACACATGGCATCTTCAACATACAGATATAATATATATTATGTATATATATATTTCTGTAAATACATTTTTTACAAAACCAGCTGGTGATGAATCTAGTCATTTGAATTTTACTAGTTTACAGACTAAATGAGAATTTAAAAGTCAGAATAGCAGCCCAGACATAACAAGCTAGTCCAGCACGTGCCATCGTTCATACCTAGGGAGCAAGGGCTAAGACCCATTAAACGGCGAGCTTGATGGATGGGATCCCACCTTACATGTTCCCAGAGCGCACTGAACTTCCTGTGTCATAACAGTCCTCACACATGTAAAGCAACTCTATTTCTTTCATGCAAATACCAGTATCAGACAAATTGAATCCATGAATTCCTGAGTATCTTTCTCCCTGCTACTCTGTACATTCAACACGGGCAACAATACTATTTCTCTTGCTTACTGCTGACTCTTTAGATCCTACCACTACTTCTAGTAAATGTAGAATGTTATCAATATATATTTATGAATCAATCAATGAATTAAAGATGTAGCACCTGACAACAGAAAAAGAGAATTGTTTCCTTTATCCACTCTAATAAATGGTTTCATGGATGCCTTAGTGAGAAAAAGTGAGATATTGTTAAGAAGAAATGAGAGCTAAAAAAGAACTTAAAATTATAGTCAAGATTCAGCAATCCAGAGTTGGGAGACCAGATAAGCTTCACCCTTGACAGAACAGTCCCTGCATAGTGCACAGACCTTTTTTGCAACAAATATTAACTCAGCAACTTTGAAATAAGTAATCAGATAAGTATCACTAAAACCTAGAATGTTAAATACTGAGAAAATATTAATTTTCTTATCTGTAATGAGTAAAATTAATTCTTATAATGCAATACTTACAATCATCGATTTCATAAATGGAAACTTTAAGTATATTTAATTGTTTCTCTCTCGAGAAGGGGAAAATATATATAATTTCAAGTGACATACATAGAGGCTTTTAATCTAGTATTCTTTCCTCAAGTCTCTGAAATCACAAGGTTGTTTAAAACAGCAAAAAGTGTCACTACGAGACAATATTCACTAATGAATATTCATTTATATAAATATTAACTCCATTCAAATAGCTCTCTCCACTTAACACTAGTATAGATAGATGGTCAGATAGAGCAATATAAAAATAGCTATGTCTTTGACCACGTTGTCTACTTCTTTATCATCACTTTTGCATTATAAATGTACTGCACCATAAATTTATTTATTTTATTTCATTTATAAAAATTAGAATTTCATGTAGTCAATGAAAATGATGTTGAATAACCACTAGAATCAAAAGCATAGCTCCTGAAAATGATCTGCCAGAATGAAACCACGTGATAAATGGAAAAATATCTGCAAGATGCTTCAAAATAAATTGGCTTACTTACCTAAAAGATTAAGAAAGGCCCTTGGGAAAATTATTTTTTTAAAGCCTTAGTTTGTGTGTGTGTGTGTGTGTGTGTGTGTGTGTGTGTGTGTGTGTGTGTGTGTGTACTTTTCTTCTGTTTTTATTTTCCTCCGGTTTTTTTATCCCCAAAATTAACCTCCTGGGAGGGGGCAAGGGGAGTGATTGCTAATGAGTATGGATTTTCTTTTGAGGGAGATGAAAAATTTCTAGAATTAGATAATAACAATGGTTGCACAACGTGTGATTAACTAAAAATCACTAAACTGTACACTTTAAAAGGGTGACATATATATGGTATGTGAATTATATGTCAATAAAAAAGTGGAAAATAAATTTTTGAAAAATTAACATCCTTGGAGCTCTGCTGTGAAAGTTAAATGTGAAGTAAAAACTATTCTTTTATGCTCTTGATCAATATTGTTTGAAAACGTGCAGAGGAATGATAAGATTTGAGTGTTTCTTTTGCTCTAGGAATATGCATAGTTATAATTATACTTTTGTTAAATATGAGATAAAATAATTTTCAAAAGTTTAGCTTCATTCTTCTGTACAAAATCCAAATAAAACTTTTATCTCTATTAATGTGGAATTTAGTGGCACTTTTAATTTCCATTATCAATATTCTAGACTAGTCTTCTAGCAGGACCTCCTGTCTCCTTTAGTTTTGTTTTATTTATTTGCTTAATAAAATGGAAGCAACTTAAATGTACATCAACAGATGTATAAAGAAGATGTGAGATATATATACAATGGAACATTACTCAGCCATAAAAGAGAATGAAATAATGCCATTGGTAGCAACATGGATGGACCTAGGGATTATTATACTAAATGAAGTAAGCCAGACAGAGAAAGATAAATATCATATGGTATCACTTATGTGGAATCTAGAGGAAAATGATGCAAATGAACTTATTTACAAAACAGAAATAGACCCACAGACATAGAAAACAAACTTATGGTTAGCAAAGGGGAAGGAGGGGAGAGATAAATTAGGAGGACAGGATTAACATATACACACTACTATGTATAAATAGATAACCAACAAGGACCTACTGCATAGCACAGAGAACTATACTCAATATTTTATAATAACCTATAATGGAAAATAATCCGAAAAACATATATATTTATAAAGAATATATACATATACATATATATAACTGAATCACTGATATTGTAAATCAACGATACTGAAATTAAAAAATAAATAAGTTGGAGTAAATTAGAAAACAGTTTATTTTCAAACTACCTTAAGATTCTAGAAAAAAAGATTTTTTTTTTTTTTAATTTAATGATGCAATCATTCATCTACGTGACAAACACTGCACTGGAGTCTGATGCAAACAAGCACCAAACAGTCAAAATTTCTATCTCCAGGAACATGAAGCTATCGACTTAAATAGAGCCCCAGGTTGAAATTCCTTTAGGGTGGAAGTCAAAGTTTCCTATTATTTTAGGTTAAATTAAATGTGTAGGTTTTATAGATACTTTCTTCCCAAAACTGTAATAATATAAGGCAGAGCTGAAACACTGAAGTAACTGAATGTTTTTGGCATTTCATACTGTTAGTGAGATTCCTACTAAGAACCATACATTGAGTTTGTTTTACACAGTGTAAGCAACATTCTAGATAAGCTGGGTTGCTAAATTTCTGAAATTCATTAATAGAAAATAAATTTGTAATATCATTGATGTTTTGACATATAAACATTCAATAGTATAACTTTAGCATATAGTGGCATTTCATCATTTAGAAATATTCATTTTTAATTTTATTTGATCTGTAATAGTAATGGCTATTAAAACTTTATATTTAAGCTTGTAATTATTATAAATCATTAAGTGTATGTGATAAAAAGTTTCAAACACCATAAAAAGATAAAATTGGCAATCACCCAGGGGAAACCACCACCTACTTTTTGTGTATATGTATCATTCCAAGAATGTTAATTCATAAATATGCATTTATGTGTATCTGCACATGTGAATGTATATTTTAGATACATACACATATACATCTACATATGTGTATGTACATTTTAAACATACATACATCTGCATATATGTATGCATATTTTACATATATACATCTGCATATGTGTATGTCTATTTTTACATACGTACAAAGAGGGTAACATTATAGTCACCATAACTTCCACTCTTATGTAGCCATATATTTTGGACAGCTTTCTTTATCAACATATATAGATCTATTTCATTTATTTAAAGAGCAGCAAATATTCTGTCAAGAAACCTGCTTACTATTGATAAATACTTAGGTTATATAGTATTTTGTAAAATATATTTTTGCTATTATAATTCCTATTGCAATTAACTTTCTTGTAATATATATTTCTTGTATAACTATATCTATGAGATAAATTTCAAGGCCATACCTTGATCCTATTTAACATTTAACAATGTGGGAGTACACTACAGAGTACTCTATAGCAAAAAGCAGTCTGTACTATTCTCTCTGGTTCATTAATGTATCTCTAAATATCCATCACTTAATCATGATGAAGATTATAAAGCAATTTCTATCTTAGAAAAATATGAATGAAAATGCTAGCAAGAAATATATCCTTAGATGTGATTCATTAACAATTAAACTGGCAACTGATTAACCTGTAGTTAAGATCTTTTATCTGCAATTAGTCAATTTTTTAAGAACTAAGACAAAGAAAAGGGAAAAAAAATCAGGAGGGGCATTCTTTATTGATTCAAACAAAAGAACAAAAAAAAAATGGAATGAAAAACCTACAAGTCTTTTTTTTCTGTGTGTGAACTGTGAGAGAACTGATATTGAAAGGTACTATGATTCAGTTATTTATGTGTTTCTGCTTTGTTGTTGTAGTTGTTCCTTTCGTTAGACTTCTCACACCAATTAAGGTTCCCAGCAGTGATGTAGAGTAACAGTATTTCATAATTCAACCACTGCTTAATCAAAATGTCCCTTTAGTCTGTCACTGGTTACACTTCAAAAAGCTCAGGGTTACCTCAATTAAAAGTGAATCTTTAAAGCACTTTGCAGATTTGGTGCGGTATCATACAATGAGTGCTCTACTTGGATTGAAAAAGACAGGGAAGAGAATACTATTTTTAACTCTCTTGCTATATTCTATTTTTGCTGATAACCTTCCAGCTCAAAGTTTTTCCCCTCTGTAGAATCATCTGAAGAGATTGCAAATGATATGATGTTACATTACAGTATATCCTCCTTGTTCACTATTATGAACAATCTATTGTCGAATTTTAATTAAATAATAGCAATGATACTTCCACAAAAAGACTAATTGCAGGAAACCTAACCAGTCATTCAAATGTCAATCCACACTGACTGATTAAAGTGCAATGTCTTGGACTACACTTAAAAGACTAAATATTCTAAAGTATACTTAGGTAGTAAAATATATGGATTATGTGCTACCCATCGTGAAGGAAGGGACAGAAGTTACTTCAAACTCTGGATAGCTGAAGCTCGAGGTATTTGACATCAAAATACCTTACATATAGTTGCCAGGAAACATTTCCTTCTTGGTAATTCAGGAACTTACTGTTGCATATGTAATTGATTAAACTAGTTACATTACACTAGAAGAAACAGGAACATTGGCTAACCACACTGCATTATTTTCTTCAGAGGTTGCCACCAACTTCCTTCCAATGAAGAATGCAGAATTATCATTTCACTATCATTAATTCTAGAGTATTCTGACCAAAAGTTGACTGTGAAAGGAATGATTCCATCGTCACTATGTTGAAGTAAGCTAAAATGAAGGTAACTATCCAAAATTTAAAGAATGGGTAATACCTTAAGGAGCCTGTCCAGTGCAATTAAAATATAATAGAAATATGGGTAGAGATTGCCTATAGCTATCAATTCAGGCTAAACAGTCAGGGCTACATTTTTAAAAATTTCTTCATGGGTTTTATATCAAAGACACTGAAAATTGATTATTAAAACCACTTAATAGAGGGTGCATACACCAGTAACTCTCTTACGTTTTGTGCTCCCTACAAAACACAGGTGTGTTTGATTACTTTGCTGATGTGCCATTTAATAGGAACTCAAACACACAGAAATTTTTCAAAATCCCCACCGGCATTATTTTTGTCTGTTTTATTCCTCAAATGGAAGTTTCATTTAATGAATGGTCCTGTGGGAATTGTGATGAGCCTCTGGGGTGGCAGGGAGGCTGAACTTTAACAGCTGAGCTGCTCTGATGCCAAAGCAAAAGCTCTCAAACTGACCCAGGTCACCCCATGCCAGGGCTTTATTACTTGCTTCCTTCAACTGAAATCACACTGGAAAGTCAATACAAAATGATGGCCTATACCAGTTACAACAGTTCATTATTATCACCTATAACCTTATAATTAACTTATAGTAGAGAGTTAAAAAGGAAGTGGGAGAGACAGTACTATCAAGGAGAGAGCATGGCTTCAAAAAATGGGTAAATCATAATGAAGAATGTTACCCTTCAGAAGGTTGAAAGACAGATTATGAAAACGAATGCAAAAGCTTCAACAATTATTCAGCATTTGTACAATCGCTGTTTTACAAAGAGAAAAAGAAGCTACCTGAGACTTTATTTTAATTATATTTAAATTCATTCATTATCATTTTCTCTTTTATAATTTTACTAAACTTTATTTCAAAATTGAATAAAAGATGATTATTTTTCCATAACCTTTTAGCTTAGAAATTATTCACCATCTTCTTTAAAGTGCGATAATTACAAATAGTACAATATATAGCATGTTCATTAATGAAGATTTAGAATTTGATAAAAATAAATAAGCTTATGTGGATACGTGTGTGTGAGTGTATACTCAAATAGCCACTTACTGTTCTATTATAGTAAGATGAAGTTTGTCTTATGCAAATAATGTGTTATTTAACTTCTCAATGATAGGCAGATGCCATTTTCTTTGTAGGTAAATTCTATTAGACCCACTCATTTCAAAGATTTTTACAGTAAGTCTGTGGCTTGACAACTTTCAATTCCCCCAAAATAACAAAACTTGCTAAGAAATCTTAAAGCAGTGAAGGGGAACAGAATATGCCACCCCAAAATATGCCTCTTTGGCATAAAAGTTTACTCTTGGCTTATTATTTTAAGAAACGGCAGACATAGGAAAAGTTCTGAATACCTAGAAGTTACCCTTCTGTAAGAGACATTTTACATTTAGGAAGAAAATATCCACCTGTAAGAATGTCTCCCTCTCTGTACCAGGAAGGAAGAGGAGGATGACTAAATCTCTAGAAATTTATCAATGGAGAAGGTGCCAACTTAGATCTACATAACAACCATATCCTTGTTTACTGTGCTTTGCCTGATAATCTCCCATAACTGGCTTCCCTCCCTCCAAAATCTTTTGTCTTTAGCTAAAGATGGTCTTTGAGGTGATGGCTTGGGCCATTTAGGGGAGTTACTCATTTTTCCTGGGTATTGTCCATGTATATAGGAGGTATACATGTTATTAAATTTCTGTTTGTTTTTACCCTGTTAATCTTTTTATTTATTACAGGGGGGTCTCAGCCATGAACTTAGAAGAGTAGAGGAAAAACTATTTTTTCCCCTACAGCATGAAACACTGATTATCAAAGCCAAATATTAAAATTTCTCTAAAGCTGTATGGGCTTTTGAATTTCACATGGAGGACAGGAGAGGGGCTTTCCATGGAAAATAATTCTGAAAGAAGGGAAAGGAGGGAAGGATGGAAGAAGGAAGAGAATATAGGAGGAAGGAAGAAGTAAATGAACCAAGCAGTGATCTGACTCCTTCTAACCAAGTTCCAAGTTCAGAGATGTTAACAGGGTGCAAGTCAAACAACCAGGGTTGAAAACAACCAGTTAAAGGACCTTATTCAGATTGTCAGGAAGCATTTCCTCTTCCTTCCTCCTTCCCACCCTTTTTCCTTGCTCTTCTCCCTTATCTACCCCCTACTTCCTTCCCTCCCTCTTTCTTTTCTTGCTCCTTCTACCTTTGAACTTCAACTTCATAGTGTGATGATATGAAGCTAAGGTAATCCACCCTTCCAAATCTGAGAAGGGAATTAATAGAGAGAAAATAGAGCCGAAAGTGGGCTCCACATTTTTCAGCTATTTTAATCCTGAATCAAGCTATACCTGAAGATAACCCTGCCTTAAGGCTATTGGTTGTATGAACCAAGGAATTCCTTAGATGCTTGAGCCAATGTGGGTTGGGTTTTCCACTTGCAGCTAAATGAGTCCCAAGTGACACAACCCTGTTTTCCAGCCTTAACTTAAGGTGCTGAAACCAAAAATCTTATGCTGAAGAATGCTGATGAAACAGCCTGAACCCTAACAAGCTTTGGATCATCCTATCACTGCTTGTCTCACTCTTTCACCTGCAGGTCTCTCCTCCTTGGATTGCTATATAATCAACACATGATTTCAATTTACAGTGGCAAATCATGTCTTCAAATTGTTACTGAGAGTACCAATTCAGCAAGAATGAGTACTAACTCCATTTACACACAGCTCACATGGACTCTGTCTCCATCCAAGAAGCACAGAATCCCACAAAACCTATTACCCCATCAAGGAAAATTTTGTACTATGTGCTTTGAATCAGTTTGAAAGAGTTGATACTTCTCATTCCCAATACAGATTGTATTTTGTAGAGGGAATATGTGGACAGACAAGATAGGGAAAATCTTCAGAATGACATTGCATTGTTTTTCAAGGGCTGCTTTTTTTAATATTTCAAAAATAGTGATTTTTTTTCTTTTTCATAACATTAAACTGTAAATACCAATTTACAGGAAATGACTATAAAAATGAAACTAATTTCCTCCCATTATTTTAGAAAAATCGATTTTTGTGCTATAGAGCCACATTCCAAAACAAATATTTATTAATTAATGTACATACCAATTTTCAAACAACACCTCCTGAGTGCACATTTTGTACCAAGCAGGATTTCACTGAAATTCTCTATTTTCCTTAAATATTGCCTAGAATCTGCTTCCTTTTTGAATATACTTTAGAGATAATTATTTTTTCCATGTTATCTATTGTAATGCTATAGACATCACCTCAAATTGAATAAACTATTTCTCCAACATCACTGGAAAAATTTGGTCATCAATTACACATATCGATTTCTCCATTAATTTGATCCCAATAAAACAAGAAGTGCTATAGTCATATAGTCATATGGCTACTTAGATAAATATTTCAATTTTCAATTAATAAAAATATATTTGAAGGAGTACTAAAACTATTAAAGAGGCTACCATGAGTTTAAAAATTTCTCAGCACAAATTAGTCTAAACAACCACAAAATCAATTTTCCTAATCAGAAAAAAAAAAAAAGAAAGTTACTAATTCTCTCCTGAATTCATTGAACATGTCCTTAATAAGAAAAGCAGATAGGCCACAAAGCCAGTGTTACACACACAGGCCCCTTACAAGATACTTTATCTAACTTTTGGGTTTGTAATTTTATATATTTTTCTCTTCACAAGCTCCCTCAAATTGTATAATTTTAAAACTCTAAACAACTTGGATTGGTTGTGCCTATTAGATAAGTGGTAAAATAATTATTATCTTCAGTTTTCCTAATCATGTTCTAAAAGCCATACATTATTTGAGATGTTTCTCTTAAAATATTATTCCAGCTAGTTTAACAATACTTACTTATTCTAGATCTATATGAAAGTTTGCTTTTTTGTTAATATATTTTTTAAAAAACTTCTGCATTAATATGGGAAGCAAAGTATTGCCTGATATTATCTTAGAAGATTCCTTCAATTTGGGACCTCAACAAAGTAAAGTAGAAAGATATTTGCAAGCTGACAATCTACTCAAACCAAATATTACACTCTGACATATAAAATACAAGGACGTATATTTTGCTAGTGCTGTTTGAGCATTCCATCATTTGCCAGTCAGTGTGTGAAGTGCTGGGAATGAATTATTCCTCACAGTAGGCCGTGGGAGGTAAACATTAGCCCCATTTACAGATGAGGAAATTGATACTACCATGCTAAAAATTTCAGCTTTAATGTATATTGCAACATGTAGCAAATAGAATAGGTACTTGGTTACTTTAGAATTCACAAGCAGAAATTTCAAATGATTAGCACAACATATATTACCTATCATATTAAACTTTAAAATCACAGTAAGATACAGGAGAAAGAAAATGTAAATATTTCATATTCCACACGTTCCAGGGAGACTTTCAAATCCATAACAAAACATCTTTGTAGAAAATACTGAGGTGAATGTGACACGCATTCTCATGCACCACCCACAAATGTATCTCTTTTACCAACAATAAAAACATTGAATTTGACTTTATTCTTTTTGTAATTATATCTTTTTTGCAAATAAATAGTAATCAGAAAGCTATAAAACCATTATAATTGCACTGCCCCGTGGCCTACACTCTGCACCTTATTATATCTATAACAGTATATCAAATTCCTGTAGAGTAATTTGATACATAAATGAGAACATTATTAAATAAAATGAGGTGTGTATGAAGTTCCAGAATAAAGTAATTGTGCAATCTAGATTTAATTTACAGAAGAAATGAATAGTAAATATGAATCACTAAAACATAATTAGTAGGTAAAATGAAATCTCGGAGAAATAACAAAATGTCACTCTGAACCAAACCAAGCCCAAAGGTAACCTGAAGAAACCAAGACAAACTCTCCCTCGGGCTTTAGGTGAATGGCATGATCCCTGGCATAAGAGGACGACCCTTTCACGGAAGCTTCTCTAAGGCAGGTGATAAGTGGCTATAATAGAAAACAGGCAAATCAAAATTAATTATCACATACATTCATCCATCTTAGGAAAAATCAATTTGATGAAACGAGTTATTTGAGGAATCCGCCAATACTTCCAACGGCTTAAGAAAAAAATATACTTTTCTTCAAAAATCCATGAATCCAGAGAGGGAGGGGCAGCATGCATGAATGTAGTAGATATTTAACAAATATTTGTTGCAAGAATAAAAAAAAAAAAAAAGGAGGCAGGGTTGTTTTCCAAAATAGGCATGGTGGCTGGCTATGTCCCATCACCCAAGGCAGGGGGGTGGGAGGGGGGTGGTAGTTGTCTCAGTTATCTTTTCCTACCATCAATTGGAGTAGGTTCTTCTGCTGGTCTCACCTGTGATCACTCATGATGTTACTATAATTACTTGGAAGCTTAATTGTATCTGGATGGTGTAAGATGGCCTCATTAGTACGTCTTGCCATTGGTGCTAGAGATCACTTGGGCCATTTACCTACAGCAGGGGTTCCCAGGCTTCTTCGCATGATGTTAACATTTCTCCAGGAGGTTAAGAGTGAAGGATACATGGTCTCTAGAGGATCTGGCTTGGAACTTACACCATATTACTTCTGCCACAACTATTGTTCAAAGCAAGTTGCAAGGCCAATCCCAGATTCAAGGGGGAGGTAAACAGACATCTACTCTCCATCAGAAGACCTGCAATGGATTTGTGGTTATTCTGAACTCATCAAGGGAGGTAAGAACGTAAATCGCAGATGGGAACAGACCACAGGGCTTTATCTAGAAATGGTCCGTTCTGCCAACAGATATACCAAGAATTAAGTATCAGATTTTGGCTAATGTCAGGCCCCTCTGTCATTGAAATAACGCACAGAAGTACGGATACAAGGTGAAGAAATGAATTTGTTATTTGACTTTTTTCTGACCCCATCCCAAAGGGAGGGGGAATCTGGGGTTAAAGCCTGAAGCACTCATTAAGTATTGCAACAGCAGCCTGCACACAGAGGCGAGTGGAATGTAGAGCACAATTAGACACATGCAAAAGTTTTAATGATAAACAGAGTGATCTCCAAGTTCCATCCAGTCCTAACATTTCACAGAATTTTCTGATTCTTCTGTACTAGGAAAAGCACTAAAGGGAACAATTATTTATTAATTACTTAGATATACCAGCCAGTTTATAATGGCTTGCAAGTCCCTTCTGCAGATGGGAATTGGGAATTGAGTAAATCACCCAAAATCACACAGTCTCGTTTAGCAAAAAATAATAAGAAGAAGAATTAGTATATACTGACATTCCAGACTCAGGACCAAACATTTCCTTCTCAATGCAAACAGCTAGAGAATCCCCTAATGGATAACTATAAAGTCTTTCAAAAACCTCCAGATATGAAACATGGCAATTCATAGAGCACAATAAAGGGAAAAGAAATTGAGAACAAGATGCATATTCAGAAGATAGCCAACATCCTTGAAAGAGGTTAAAAACACATTTATATAATAATACACAAAAAACAGCTTTAAGAGATAGGAGAAAAGGGAAATCTACATGTAGCAAATATAGCATCTTCTTTAGAGTCAGAAATATTTGTATTTGAATTCTAGCCCTATTGTCTGTTAGTCATATAATCATGGACAAGGAAATTGTCCTCAGACTCAAACTTGCTCCTCTATAAATGTATACAATCATGCCTAAGCTGAAGGTTATTGCATGGATTAGAGGAAAGTAAAAACCAACAGTGTACACAAAGGACATTCTCAGAAAATGATGATGACGATGATGATCCTCATCACCATCATCATCATCATCTAATCATATATTATGCAAGATACATTAGCATCTTTCAGTGCTTTCCACATAGTGCATGGAGGAAAACTCATGTGCTTTCCTCAGTAGAGAAGATCTTAGAATTTTAGTCATCCTCAGGCTCTATTTTACCAAAACATCTAATAATCTTGCCACTCTGTCAATAAATTTCCAATCAGTCCGTTAAAAAGGAAAACAGACCCACTGAAAAAAATGTTAGTCATATGAGAACAAAGAAAAAATGTTTTTAATCATACACAGAAGATAAAGGGAAGGAAAAGAAGTTGGGGAAAATTTAATATCAGTATAAGCTGCCTTAAACATGTCATGGGACGGTCTCCAAGGGCTTTCTGCAATCACTAACATAAACAATGAAGACATGAAGTCATTAAGAAAAGGTTAACTATATTCAGAATTAGTGTGTCAATTTTAATAACTATCAGCATTTCCATTAAAAGTAAACATCTAAAAAAAAACATTTCTAAATATGATGCCTCAAAAGAATAACATTCAAGACCATGGAGAATGGTCAAGAAGGAGAAGACTCACTCTACAAGGATACCAGATAAAGGGAATTTGACTATTTCCTTTTGTATTCAAATAATTTTCCCTTTGTTGGAAATTAGGAGGTGACCTCATATGAAGGCTGGGGAAACTACTAGGAGCCTAAACATGGATTTTATTCAATAATGGAGGAGGTAACACAAATTAAGTTAGTAAATATACTAGAAATCAACATCATCTAGGTTTAAGGGTAAGTTAAGAGGCAGAGATATGAGAATATCATCAAGACTGACTGGGGCCTAGGGCGCCTCACTGAAAGAACATGTATTCCTCACTCGAGATTTCAGCTTCCCAGAGTGGTATCTATGCCATTTGGGCTTTTGTGTCTCAAAGAAGAAATGGCTAGCAGAGTATCAAAGCATGAGTTAAATTATGAAGAAATATTTGTTAAATGGATCAAAGAATAGGCCTTGAATCACTCTTGTCTAAATCAGAGAGCCAACCCATCAAGTTAGGGCGAGGTGAAAATCCACCTTGTCTTACTCCATTCCATTGTTTCTTGTATATATTATGAACACCAACACTGAAATTTATAAGTTACTTGTCTCTCAATATTTACTGGAGAAGATTTAATTAATTTGAGCACTATGAGCAAATCATGTGATGTGAATGTTGAAAGAGTGGTCTCAGGCATCTTTACTAGAGCCTAGACTCAGAATGGCGAATACTTTAAATCTTGTGACCAAACTTGAATTGACAAGTTGTAGCATCTTAGAGATACATGTTCAAGACTTGTCCAGGCTCAAGAGGGAAGAAGTCATTGATCAAACAGAAATATCTGACATGAGTGCTAGATGGAGGATTACTGCATGTAATCCTTTCTGCATGTAATGCTTTCTGCATGTAATGGCTTTCTCCAGTGTCAAGAGTAAGGAAACAAGGGCCCTGCTCAACTCTACACTAGTAGACCCACAGGACTTGTTGGTGCTGGTAACATAATTCAATAAGAAGCAAGAAAACAAACTGGAGCCTATCTCAAAGAGGGTAATGCTGAAGATTTATGATAGCTAAAATTTATTGAGTGTAAAAGGTAAAAGGCTTGAAATCATGACACGTAGAAAACTGTCCCAAACCTGTTTAGGTCAAGTTATGTTTAATCATAAGCAGAGCAATTGCTGGTTGGGGATCTCGAGTAACAGTTTAAATATCTGAGGTACTGTTACTGGGAATTAGACTTATTGTGTGTCTCTCCTCCCATATTAAAATTAATTAGAAGCCACAGGATACCGATTCTGGGCTCAATCCCAAAAAGGAATTTTATGATAAGACTATACAAAAATGGAATAATCTACTTTATATGGAGTAATTTTTGGAATCACTGAAGGTACCCAAGTTGAGTCAAGATGACCACATGGCAGGAATGCTTTCCAAAAAATTTAAGATTGAATGGATGTCAGAATAACTCAGAAGTTTCATAATGCCGGACTCATCAGGGGTTAAAATGAATTTAAATTTGAATGTCTTGGGTAAGTCAGGCACTCTCCAGTATAACAGAGAACCTACAGCCTACAATTTCTTAAAGCCAGCCAGATTTCCTGCTTTACATCTTCTGCTTGATCTCTGAGGACACTAGACTGCACGACCCCTGGTTTGGATGACCTTTAGCATTCCCTGGAATCCTGTGCATCTATGGCCCCAAGAATAGGCTTTGAAGTCATTCAATTACCACTTCCTTTAGTTTTCTCCTTTACCCTCATGATAGCTAATGATGAGATGATAATGATGATGATGATGGAGATGATGATGATGATTACAGCTAAGTGTCTTTTATTATTAGCTTCATTTTATAAGTGAGGACACTAAGACTCAGATAGGCTATAAGACTCGCTCAAGGTTATACAGGTCTGAGACACAGGTATGTGAAATCCCAAAGTTCATGCTTCTAACCACTGTGCAATACCATTGTCCACAAAACACAGTTACGATTTCCTGATTTCCTCTGTCTTCCCTACTACAAAGCATAAAATATCAAAAGAGAATTTTAAAATACCAGTTATTTTCAAGCTACACACTCGTTTATATCTTTCATGTTACTAAGAAAATAAGTTTCTTGAGGTCAGCATCCAATGTCTAGTTACGTGTTGTCAAAGTGCCTGACATTTGAAGATTCAATACAAGGCAAATGTACTACACAATTCCTATAAATAACCCCAAATTTTCAATTTAAAGGTAGGCACATTTCTATTAAGTGAGGCATTTCAAATTAAAATATATGTGAATACTAGTGATATATTAGTGAATATTAGTGATATAATGAAAACTCTATCCATGTAGAATAAAGCATATGTCCTGAGTACTCAATTCAGTGTTCAATGTTGCCCTATAAAGTATATGCGTTTTAACGCTGCTATACAAATGCTTTAGCACTAATAAGACCAGTGCACATAAATCACTTGGTAACCTAACTTTTACACCAGGGGAAAAAATAACAAAAAGAGCTAATTACTGAGAAAATACCACAGCCTTTACTTCCAAAGAAGATACAAGAAAGTTAGTTTTCATGGTTACAGAGTTGATATGTTTCCACTAGTAAATCATTTAATGCAAACATCACTTTGGAAGTGATACCACTAAGATTCATGACTACTTCAAGACAGGAAATGAGAAGTCAACATGGGTGACAGAATCCGGAGAGCAACTAATATATGTCATTTAGGTGTCTTTAGCATTTCCTTAAAAGAGCTGCAAAGGGCAAAGTGAAAATACAGTAATGTAAACAGCATTGTTTTGGCTTCTATCTCTTGATTAAGTGTACTAGTTCTAACTGAGTATCTATTGAACTAATTGGCGTTTTCTTTTGTTCTTTTTCTAAGAATTCAGAAACACTGGCAGAGCTGGGGAAAGGATCCTACAACTTTATTCCTGTATCTTGTTACTTCTTTTCAGGAGCTTTTTTTTGTTACAAAATCTAAAATAGATTCAACATTCAGTGGTAATTCTGTAATTGTTCTTCATAAGGATTGTAATAACACCAATTTCAAAATATTTCATTGGAAGCTTTTTAAAAAGCAATAAATTACATATATGCTCCTACGAAGAAAAGAAGAAAAGCATGAGGTTTACAATTAGACAGATTTTATTAAAAGATATATTTTCTAGGAACACTTAAATTGGTCAATTGGCATTTTCCTCCCAATGTGACCAAGTTTGTAACTTAATAAACATAGGCTATCAAAGCCAATTTCCGAGAAACCTTACGGATGTAGTTTGTAGTTTAAATAAAAAAGCCATTTCGTGTGACTTACTTGGTATCAGTAAAGTGATAGAGCATTTATATAACCATGTAATTCCTTTGTAATTTTCTATCACTTGTTAACCATCTTCATAATTAGTATTAAATTATGTCATAGATCAGTAAAAAGCATTCTGCCAGAATAGAATCCATCAGAACACTAAGATGAAAAAGCTTAAAAAACAGCACTATATCTGAATTAAATTCTTTATTTTTTCTAGCTCTTGTTATACTTACATAAAACAGGAATTTTCATAATAACATATAATTTATGTTGATAGAGCATAATAAAAACGGTACACCTCTAACCAGAATAGCTTCAATACTTATAAACATAATACTTCTTAATTTCACCATGAACACACCATGTAATGGACAAATTACACCGCCTTAGATTTTAAATAGTCCTCAATGATTGAAGGATGCCACAGGAATAAAAATGTGGGCTGTAGAAATATAATAAGTAGTCTCACTCTCAAGGTTTATTGAACAAGGCAGAGCTATGCACATGTGTGTCAGTGGAATGATTTAGCAAAATTATCAGTTAGTCATGTATCCTAGGGGGTCACAATCACGTCTATTAAAAGGCCTGAATTTATATACTCTTCAATGAAACATAAAACTCAGAGCCATTTATACTATACACAAAACTCTGAAAGTAATGCCAGTATATTACATTTCTGAGTAAACAGAAAATAAAATTCACTGGAATGAGTCAGTAGATTAGCCAGTTAAGCCATCAGAAACTTTCAAGTAGCTTTCTTCTTCCAACCTTAAAATTGGCAAAAATATTTAGCAATCTTATTTATAGCAAATTTCCCTTAAAATAACTGGATAGTTATGATATAGAACTATGATGTAGTAGTTTTATGTAGAGGCAGGAACACTGTTAGAAATCTGCAGGCATTTCATCCCAACCACATAACAACACAGCAATAGTATCAGCAGAAAGCAAGATCCTAATTTCACCAGCTAGAAAACTCAGCAAAACTAGGAAGTCTAATATATACACTACCAAATGTAAAATAGATAGCTAGTGGGAAGCAGCCGCATAGCACAGGGAGACCAGCTCGGTGCTTTGTGACCACCTAGAGGGGTGGGATAGGGAGGGTGGGAGGGAGGGAGACGCAAGAGGGAAGAGATATGGGAACTTATGTATATGTATAACTGATTCACTTTGTTATAAAGCAGAAACTAACACCATTGTAAAGCAATTATACTCCAGTAAAGATGTTAAAAAAAACAAACAAACTAGGAAGTCTAAAGTGCTTCAAGCAGCAAGAGGAAACAGAACACTGGTTTAAATGCACAAAAGGGAACTTACGGTCATTCATGAAAAGATGAAAGGCAGTTATAACATATGATGGTCATTTAAACACCAGTGCCATAATCAGACACTGCTTTAATACCAAGAATACACTGAATGACAGACGAGATAAAAATACTGGAAGAGGGGATAAGGGTGGGGTAATTTTGCCTCAAGTGACCACAGCTCTTGCTATATACTCTTATGGAAAAAGAAAGAAAATCACCTCTGGCTGGTATCAATCAAGAGATATATTTGATGAACCCCTCCCAAAACACACAAGCACAAGAATCTCATTTCAAAACTGAGGTGTGTGTGTATGTATGTATGTGTGTGTGTTCATATATACATCACATGTTTGAGGGAGGAAAAGAGGTATGCGAAGCACAGAAGACTGGTGTTGCTCAAGGTCATTCTCCTCTTGAAAAGAGAAAGTGAAAAAATGACAAAAAGGAATGGTCTCGAGGACAGGAGCTAAATGACAACTTCTTTCCGCCTGCCTATATGCTCACATCTGTTTCCATGGGTATCCTAGCTTTCCTATTGTTCTGCCCCTCTTGTTAGTGACCATAAGAGGGCTGACAAGGAAGGAAGGTTTTTCTAGGAAATTTTCTATCAAGACCCAATAGGCTTGACCTATTAGTGAGTCCAGCCAGCTCTAAGTACAACGCTGACCAAGGGCAGCGGACTCAGATCCTCAAACTGGCTTGCACCTCTCTGTCTCTCCAGACAAGAGAGAAGAGAAGGGAGGCAGAAAGCTCCATTTCTTAGGGAACTTCTATACATGAAACTCTATGCTAGGGGGACTATCTGGGTCTCACATTTCACCTACCTCCAGTCTGCACCAATGAATGGCATTTTTAAACATGAATCACACCACAATCTATGTTTAGGCATCTGATCACTCAACATCCAGTTAATACATGTGTTTCAACCTTCGCGGAGGATGAGGGCACAAGGACAAGACAACCTGCAAAGGACTGAATCCTTAATGAGAAAAGGCCAGGGTGAAATGAAATGAGGAGGGACATGGAGAAAACACAAAATTTTCCCAAGTACTAATATTCTCCACCAGTATCCCGTCCTTCTTGGGCACCCTCTAAACAGGGATGCCTTATTTGCTAACAAATATTATGAGTATGCTATAGTTTCTGTTGTAATAATATTCTGAAGAAATCTGGGAGACAAAAAGGTATCTCTGTCAGATTTTTAGTATACACAAATCAATTTGCTGACTACGATTTTCTGAGCGATAGGAGAAATACAAATAAATTCACTAAAAGAGAAAAAGGAAAAGATGAAAGAAAAGAAAAATCCTCACCTAATTCCTCCCAAATTCCCAGTTATTTTTAGTCTGTATGTATGCAGGCAGTACCCTTTTCTTTCTGAGTCTTCAGAAAGTAGAGGGGGGACCTGCTTTTCTGTTAAAGTCGAGTTATACTGCCTATCCCTTCTTGGCTCTCCCTAGAGCTCAAAGTTACAGAGCAAATCTGTCTAAAGAGTGGCCTTCAACTCCTTCGTGTTTATTGGAGTTGGGGTGGGGGTAGGTAGCAGTCTTTCCAGTGGTATTTCAACTGGAGGTAAAACAGGAGTAGAAATGACCTGATTAAATCCAGGAGAGCAAGAGGGGAGAGAAGAGAGGAACAAATGGAGGCCTAGGAAAAACGCACTTCGTTTCAGGTTTTGAATCCTGAGAAATCATGCAGTATCTGAATATCAAGGCATTTTTGCAGCCAGCCAGCTTTCCTTCTATGTACTTGAATATTCATTTACGAAGAAGGGAGAGGGGGCTGCAGGCGCAGGAAGTCGGGCAGGACCTCACTGCCCCCCCACGCGTGTCTCTCCACCTCCTCCGTCTCAAATCCAGGCGGCCACCTCTGCCATGATGCGCCCGCTGTCTGCCACGGGGCCCGCTGAGCTCTCCCGCCCGGCCCCAAGAAAGTGTCAACGCGGGCCTGTCAGCTGCAGTGGCGGAGCCCAGCCCCCAAGCCCGCTGCAAACACGGCCTTGTAGCACCACCAGCCTGCGAGGGCTGCAGCAGCAGCCGAGCCCAATCTCCAGAGGAGTCGGGGACATAAAGGCGCAGGGACAGCGACAGCAGCTAGCTAGCGACCGGCTTGTAGTCTGCAAATACCATCATATGGATATCTATTTTAAAAATGCAGCGGGCGGAGGAAAAGCAGGCAGCGCCCCTCCACTTTCCAAGCGGCTTCAGCAAAGAGAAACCCCCGGAGCAGTCCCAGTCACTGCTTCCAGGAGCAGGGCACCGTGCGCTCGGCTGAGCCAAACCCTCGGTTGAGTGCAGCGAGCAGGCAGCTCCCGAAGGCGGGAGACAAACGAGCATTCCCTAGCTGAATTATTCAGACCGCCTTCACTGTCTAATAAAACATTGAGGAGACTACTTTGGAAGTGCTTTATCTTCTTAATCCTAATGCCCTCGAGAAGGGAGAGAAATTTTCTGTAGGGGACGCAGAGGTGATGGGATAGGAAATGAGAGAAATAAGGTGCGAGGGTAAGGGGCTTTGGAAGTTCACTAAATTTGTTCTGCCTCAGCCGGCTGTGGGAATCTCCATTTCTAACATGTCAGACCCAATATGTTAATTAGGCAGTCGCAAATCCACCCTACTCCTTGTAAATCAAGGCACTGGCAAGAATTTTCAAAATACACATTATACAGAGACAAACCAAAAAAAAAAAAAAAAAAGCAGAACAAAATAAAAACAAACCACGAGCGTACAAGCCCCTCTCCACAAGCGAGACAATGCAGCTGGGGACGGAGGTTGTGGTTTTAGCAGCGCTCCTCTAGATATGGATCAATTTTGCTACATAAAAGCAAACCCTGGCAGTTAAACACCATATCTCAACACATACACCCGTGACAATGAATTCCCTTCCACTCAAAGCAAGTTCCAAGAAAACTCTATTTCGAATTAAAGTCTCCAGATGCGTAATATACAACTACTAAAGGATCTGGCAAGCTCGTCGACAATCAGGAAAACAACCTGGCACCAGAGGTAGAGAAGGGTCAAAGTGATCCCTGCCTGAAACGATGGGTGGGAACCAAACACCCTCTCACACTCCACAATCTGGGCAGGGTTGGATACCAAATGGTCCGTGGCAACCATAGCCTGAAGAAAACACGGGACTTTAATCTCTGGCATCTTCAGACAGGTTCAACACGCCTAGCTTCCAAAACCATCACTTAAGGTGGAGCGTATCCATATTTTCTTAGCTTTCACTGCTAGATTAAATGCTCAGGTATAGATTTATATTCCACCTACTAGAAATTATATTACATCACAGAGCGCCCTTGAATACCCAGCCCTTCTCAATGATTTTCAAAACATTAATAAGTAGCCTGCAATGCAGATAAGACACTAGAAATAAGATCAGAAGGAAACTGGGTGAGGCGGGAAGTCGTCTGCTTGTTACCTGGTGCCTCTAGAGGAAAGACGGTCGTAGGAAGACTTTCTGCCCGCAGGTACAATCCCGGCAAGGTGTTTCCAGGTGGCTTTCACAGTCGTACGCGGGTCTCGCTCGTCACTTCGCTGCCCTTTGCCATAGCTCAGCACCCGCATCCTAGGGAGTCCGAGAGGCGGCTCCTGCCACTGCCGCCGTTGCCCGCAGGTCGCGCTGGGCGGGGGATCCGCGGCGATCGCCCCATGAAACCCGCGTTTCTGCACCCAGGGATCGGGCAGAGGCAGGGCGGCCGCGCACGCACACACAGAAACACACTCAAACACACACACACACACTCGCAGACAGGCGCGCGCGCACTCGCATTCACACTTGCGCGCACACACACACACACACACCCAGTACAGCACGGGGAAGGAAAAGCAAGGAGGGGACTGGTCCTTCTCACGATCGGCTTCGATGCCCACCGGACCACGGGAAGCAAAGAGAGTGGTCTGGCATAGCGGTTCTATCACGTTTCCTTCAAGTTCTCCTCCAACCCAAATCCACGTAATTCAAGAGCTGGTGACATTTTGGTGGGGAGGCAAGAGCCAGGAACCAGCAAGGAAGAGTCGAAGAGTCGGGGGTTTTGTTAAGCAGTTTGAAAGGCAATTCTTGTTACCTTGATTGTGCAGAAACCAGCTCGACAGGCTGAACTTTTGACTTCAAATTATGTCGACCGAAACGTAAATATCCTTCGGGCCAAGACAGGAAAGTCTAGATTCACAGAAACAAGACGGCTGCAAGCCCCTCTGGTGACCTTGTGATGTACCTGGAAGCAGGTTAATACTGGCGCTTTCCAAGCCTCTGGGTAAAGCGATCCACACACAAGGGTCCAAAGCTGAGCAGCCCTTCCGAATCCAGACTGGAAAATGGGTCTGGGCGTCCTCCGCGCTCTGCGAGAAGCCAGGCATCGAGGGGCACTGCCGAGTTAACACATTTGCTTCTGGGCAGTTGTATAAAAGACAGTCAAATGCATCAGATAAGCGCGCGCACACATACACACACGCCTTCACGCACGCTACTAAGCTGGAGAGAGCTTACAAAAAAATAGATGCCAAGATGACTTCAAAAGGTAGAAACGATCCAGAATCTTTCCGGAAAAATGGAAGGGCCAGCAGGAAGGTTACAGACATCTTCCCAGGTCTTTCATTCTTCCTCTCTCTTACGAGTGTTGTGCGTGCGTGTTTGTATTTCCAGAAGGTTTCCTTGGTCTGCCCCACCCCCGTCCAGTTGCGCTTTTTTTCTCCTGATATAAACCGACCGTGCAAAATGGATTATATGGGTGGTTTGTGCTCACAACCTAGAGCTCCACAAACTCTAAAATCCTAAGGGAGCAGCCAGCTGCAAGCCATTGCCATCCTCGAGGGAAGAAGGAAAAACACGCGCAAACACACGCACCCCCGCACGCACTCACACAGAGTGCTCAGTACGGGCCGCTCTGCACACATCGGCGGTCTCCCTACGCGCCACTGCACAGTGCCCCGCCCGCTGCCCGCGGCTTCCGGGCGAGCCCGCGGCTCAAGCGAGGGGCTGGCGGCCCGTCTCCCGCGCTGCGGTTGCGGCCCGGGCGGGCGCGGCTTCCGGGTTTCCCGCGCCGGCGTGTTCGGACGACGGCAGCCGCCGGGCCGGGAGGAACTGCGCCCCGCGCTGCAGCATGGAGGCGGTGGCGGCGGCGGGGCGTGCGGCCGTGAGCCCGGCCCTCGCCGCAGTGACAGGAGCTGCCGCGCTGCCGAGACTCCGGGAGTCAGGCGAGACCCCCGCCGGGGCCGCCACGCCGCCCTCAGCGCCTCGGAGCCTGGCGTGTTCCGGACTGATTTACCCAGGGCTGGAGTAAAGGGCCAGCCAGGCGCCGGCAAAGCCCGGGGCAGGCGAGGTGCGGGGGCGTTGCAGGCAGGGGGAGGGGAGAAAGCAGAAAATCTGGAGCATGAAGGCGAACTTCAGGGGCGTCTCCAGTCTCTTGCGAAGGCGGGACTTGCTGACCGCCCCCTGCCCCACGGTTACGGGGTAAAGGAGTGTCACCGGATCAGGCTGTGACTGCTTATGGCACAGGGAAAAGTCATTAGCTATAAGCCGCCAGGAATATCTGAGATGGAGGGCTGCTGATCTAGGGGTCTCAGTCGCCTGCGACTGGTTTCCAGCGTCTCCTTAGTAGTAGGTGGTAGTTTACTTACTGATCGGATGGGCGCAAAAGCTGAAAAGAATATTATATTTGAGAATCAACTCAGTTGAGCATCAGACATTACGAGTACTGCAGTTGGTCACATATTAGTATGTCAAGGGCAGAAAGTAAACACAATAGTCGTCACAAGCCACTAAGGTTACTGGGACAGGGAACAGGTCTGAAGCAGGAAAGAGAAGAGGAATGGGGAGAAAGCAAGACAGGGCCCCGCCGGCGGAGGTCGACTTTTCTCGCCACAAATCCTAGAATTACTCTCCTCGACCCTACCCTCCCGCCAGCCCGGAAAAAGGCTTCCTCCCGGGAACCCCGAGTGAAATCAGCTGTTCCTATCTCCTGAGCCTGGAAATCCTGTCACTTCTCTTTAACCGGTTCACCAGCACTTGGTCTTCGGCCCCAGCGAGCAACTCCCTCTCAGCTCGGATCTCTGCTGGCCCCAAACCAGTCTGAACCCAAAGAGAATGGAAGAGTTGGGAGTTGCCGAAGGAAGCTGGCTAATGAGGGCCTCTTCCAGGCCTACTTGTCAAAGCCACGTGCTAGTGGCCTCCTAGGATAGGGCGTTCTCGAATTTGGCTACGAATAGAGCTCTCCCAGGCTTCAGCGTTGCCCTGCGGGTGCCCAGACGCGCTCACACCCGAACACACCCACGGGCTCTCCCAAGCGCGTACACATGCACCCACGCGTAGGCAGGACCCACCCAGCTGCCTCTTTCAGGAGAGGATGCGAGGGCTGTTGGCGCTTGAGGTGGAAAGTGCTCTCGCGTCTCCTCCTTCCTCTTCTTCCCCTCTACGCCCACCGGGCTCCAGGTCCAATCCGGGGTTTAGGAATCCGCGCAACTCTTCCGGAGGCTTTGTTCCGAAGGAGCTCGGCTCAGGGGCCGCAGTTCCTGCTGCTCCTCCTCCTTCCAGGTCCGCTGGCGGCACCGGGTCCGGGGCTCTGGGGCGAGTTCCGCGGAGTCCGGGTGGCGCCGGACAATCAGAGTTCGAGAGCTGGTGGCAAACTCGCGCAGCAGGGGTTCTGCGTGGCGACACCTCCGACACCTCAGAAAAATAAACCAGAGGGACACCGCGGACAAATACATCAGCGGACACCACTGCAGGGCAGGAGTCTCTCCACTAAAACCATCAGCGCTTCCCCTGTGGCTTTTTGTCCCCTGAAGTGAAAAAATGAGGTTTCCGAAAAGTCCGGGGCAAAAACCTGCGGCGAAATAAGTTCAGGGACTCTCTGAGAAACAGAGAGAGAGAGTGCTTCCATCTTCGTTTCACTTTAAACTTGGCCGCTTCTCGGACTTCACTGAGGGGCGGCGGCGGAGCCCCAGCACGGACCACAAGCAGATACGAGCGAGCACTTCCAATACTTTTGGACGCGGGGGTGACTCCTTTTTCCTTCAGGATTGTCCCACTTGCCCCCCTTCCCTACTGAGCTGATAGGAACCGCTGAAGACCAGGAGATAAAGGTTTGCAATTCCCCCTGGGGACCAAAGTATAGAGAGATGTTGAATGAGAAGCCCAAAGACCTTGCATTGCTGGACTAAATAACTTTTCTTTTTCGTTTTCTTTTTTTTTTCCTAGTGCTCGGACTGAGGTGAGGAGAGGGTACACTTAACCAGCTGTAAGAAGACGAGAACTGGAGTTGAAATATCTTACTGGGTGCTTATAAGTAACGATGTGTGTGTGTGTGTGTGTGTGTGTGTGTGTGTGTAATCAACGTCTCTTTAGGGAGTAGTAATGTGTCACTTTCCAGTATTGTTTTCTGTTGCAAGCCCTACCGAGCTCACAAAACCATCCTCTCTTCCTTTAGTTTAGCCTTCCCGTTGTACATTATACGTTATATTTGAAAGTGCTTTCCCCATTTCATCTTATCTCAAGAAAGCACTCGCTGGTAAAGTCATGTACCTTTCACTCTCCAGGTACAGTATTTGTTTCTTTCCCTCCTATACAAGCTGATAAGAGTTTACCAGTAGGGAAGAAGAAACAAGCTTTGTTTTAGCTGGACAGTAGAGGTGGGAAGACTTTCAAGGAAAGGCTAGGATATTCTTTCCCAAAGGATCTCAGAGTTAACAGAGGGTAATTTTTCTTTCAACCAAAGGAAAAAAAGGCCTCTGAAAAAAAAAAGGAGATGGCAATTTCTAGTTTGCCTACATAAGTATTGTTGGCATAAACCAGCTTTGAAATTGGTATACTTTTAAGTGTCCAAAAAATCTTAGTTTATCCCCAAATCCAGTGTTTATGTCAAGTCATTTTTAAAATTATGTTAAGCTTCTTTCTCGGCCCAATCATTTTTCTAAGGACCTCTGGTCATAAATATTGGACTGTGTTTTCCCAGAATAATGCAGAATTTGAAAAAAGTTGTGGTTTGCTAATTTCAGACAATAAATGGAAATATGAATGATTTACACTTAAAATGATGAATACCAAAAGGAAACCTGAGTTTCTGGTTATATTATTATTTAGCATTTTTTTCTAAGGCAGTGAGAAAGGCATGCCTTACTGTTTTAAAATTGTTTTCAACAATTAGTTTGCTTACCTCATGAATTTTCTTATTTCTGTGGTTTAAAAGTGTGTGATATATTGTCGCTTTAGTTCATTTTTTGTTTGATGTATGCTTTAAAAAGCTTTTAAAATTGGAATTATCTCCATATTTTCTGGGTGATGAATTGGTGTTGTGAGGAGCATTTGATTCTTTTTCCTAATATAAAGTTATATTTTAGCCCCCTGGCAAAAATTGTTTGTGAGAGCTCAGAGATAAGAGGTTATTTCAGAGATAAACATTGCTGGACAGGCAAGGCAATTCTTAGGCAAAATAGCAAGTAAAAAGTAAATTTTATCTAAATATTCATCCATCTTGTCTTGCTTTTTTGCTTACATTCTGGTATTAACTCCCTGTATTTGTCTGGGGCTTCCCTTTAGTTACCCAAAAGTCCCAAAGTGCAGCATCCTACCTAGGAATATCTAACCCAGAGAAGATTGGTATGATACTGGGATCTATGTTCCTGTCCTCATCAAAACCTCCATTTAGTCATATTAGATATATCTTATTAAATTCTTAAGGGGAAAACAATCATATAATGCTAATTCAAACTAAAGTGTCAGTGTCTAGCAGTTTACCCACTTCAGAAATGTGAAGCCAACTTAACTTCTAAAACATAGAATTTCTGGCAAAGTGTGTTACATATAAAGGGAGCAAAGACATCACAGTCATCTTTAAATTTGTATACAGGGTTGAATGTTAAGTATGGTACTATTTTTATCTATTTTATTTTTTGAAATGCTATTGAACAATTATTCAAACCTATTTTTTTAACCTTGGAAAAAACATTTAGAAAGTTTTATATTTATATATCCAGTTAGTGAGTTAGTGTTTCAGGAAAACTTCCACTTGATCTTGAAACTTTATTTTAAAATGAAGCCAGTCATCACATAATTATCTTAAAAACAAAAGTTTGTATTACTGTTCTTATTGATCTATAATTACTGGTAAGCCCACCAAGTCATATTAGATGGAAGTAATAAGCTGTCAAAAGTCTATGGACTTAACTTCTTCAAAATGCATATATTACTCTCAATTCTGCAAAACCTGTTGATAAACTATAGAAAAAAGGATTTGCTTTTAAGCTTTACTTTACAGATTCTGTTTTCTAATATTTCTTTTTCTCCAGAGTCTGCCCCTGAATTTCAGTCAGGTGGCCACAAGTCGGCAGTAAGGTGACACACTCACGTGGTTGAGACCAGACCACAGGGTTTGGCTTTCCTATACACCACCATAGATTTTGTAGTAAGAATTAATTTCTATTTATTTTATGAAAGATGCATTGTCATTAAAATAAATAATGTTGGATAAGTTTTATCTACATAAAAGCAGGTAATTTCTTTTAGAACAATGGTTTCTTAACATAAATTCCAAAGGCGTGATTAGGTGATGTCCTCCGAATCTTTTTCACCAGTTCTCCTTTAATTAAGGTCTCTTTAGGATACTGAGTTACTTCTCAGGCCTCTGCTCTTGTTTTACATCCTACTCCTTACGGTCCTTTGACTGACTCTTGAGTTCTTGACTAGCTTGGTGTTAAAGCTCCTTTGGATTCATTTCTCAGCCATAATGGCTCTAATTTCGTAATGAAAGCAAACCCTTTCTGTGATTGTTTACCACCAAACTTATTTCTCCAGACAATGGCCTTTCTCTGCTTGCAGTTTGGTTCATTCCCTGGAAATTCATTGAATGCCTTGTTTTAGCCAGTGTCCTGCACTAGGCAATGGGGAGAGAAGATTAACCAAGATGAATTCTCTTGGTCTCTGTCCCCATGATAGAGTTTACTATTTAGTGGAGGTTATAAGACTAACAAGAAGATTAGTACAATATGACCTTGCTTTAATTTCACCAACAGCAATTTGCTATGAAGTCCAAACTTTTTGTTAGGCCTCTGGAACCCATCCCTATATACTCTAATAATAGTTTCTTCACTGCTCTTAGTTTCTAATTTGTTTTTCTCATATTCATTCAAACTGTCTTGAAATATCCAGACATAGTCCTTTATCGAAGAACAACACAGCATATTCCATAAAATGTTAGAATATAATACACTTAGGTTTGAATCTTGGTTCTGAAATTCACTGCATTACCTGTGGAAATCATTTAACTCTAGCCCGAATCTTTAACTCTTTTGTGTGTAAAGTGGAAATTATAATACTTAGATTTGGGGTTGATTGAGAGATTTTAATAACTTCACCTGTATAAACTACCCAGTAAAAGCAAGTACTGCATACATATCATTTCTGTTCTTTGCTATTAGTTTATTTCAAATTATGTAATGAATAGCTAATTTCACTGAAAGGATATTATAAATAATCTAGATTCTCAGAATAATCTGTTTTTTTTTTTAATCAAGAAAATTTGCTCATAAAAGTGAGATAAAAATCCTCAGGAAGATGCCTAGAACATTCTGCTAATATTTTTATTTTCCTTCATATTAAATATTCTAATTTTGGTGACGTATTATTTAGCAAAATCTTGAATACTCAAGTTGCTCTCTTCAGATACTATTCAGCTTCAAAATGTATTTTATAAGTTTACTATTAGTTCCTTAAATTCCCTCCCCTTTAAGAGAGCTACAGAAACCCATTTTCTTTTTATTGCACTATACTGCTATGCAATGGTATTGTCCCAGTTTCTCTAAAGTGAATTTGTGTATTGGCAACATTAACTATTATCCATCTGTTGTATCTTTTGTTTCTGAATGGATATGCCAAAAACATAAGCAAAATATTGTCGTATTTTGTGTTAGATTGGCATGTTTTAACCTTTTGGTAATATTATAAAATTAGAGCCTTTTTAAAAACCCAAAAGAATACACTGTTGAACAATTAACATGATACCTTAGTGATTGTTGGGACATATCAGATATTTTATATTGGTTTTATTAGCAACAGAATTTAGGAACTAACAAAAAGTTAGATGGTAAATCATTGTGAAAAATTATATGAGATTGCATTCTTTCTATATGGTTTTCAAAACATAATCAGCATCGATTATACTTAGCTTTTATCATTTTACAAATTTGGTAATTTGCTACATTTTCTGGTAGAAATTTTTCAAGACTCTCTTGATTTCCAGTATTACTGATAAATGTAGCCAGAAGTGTAAAATCCTCGGCATTGAATTCATTCATACATTCATTCACTCATTTTCTACATGTTATACTTAAAGATTAGGCTCTTCCTGTCCTTGACTCCATGTACTGAGATGTTATTGTTCTCCAGTTTTCATTCATACTAAAAGGGACAATATATCTTGAAAGAAAAAAAAAGGAGAGGGGGAAGCAAAGAATGAGGGCAAGTTGTAAAGCTAATAATGTTTAGAACTACAAAAATAATTCCCTGTATGTTGTCTAGAAATGCTTTTTCTCAGTTCAAACATTAATTCTCTATTTCCAAAAGCATTTTTATACTATCCCATTGAGACGTTTATTTTATAGACTAAATAAGATGGGGATAAATGTAAGATTTATAAGAAAGACAAGTAGAATTATGTCAAATATGCACATATCCTTAGGCACATATAATGGATCTTTATAACATGTTAAAGGTTTTATTTTTCACTTTGTGAGTGGAGGAGAGTTTGAAATGCAGTTTTAAATCTTAACTTTGTTTTAAATGTGAAAATGCTCATAATGCAAAAAATGAAAGTGTATTAATTTTGAAAGACGGACATTTGTTTGAGGCAGTGAACTAGAGTAAGACAGTTTCTTTTTCTAGTGACCTCATCTTGGAGACCTTGATTGGATTCAGTAGTACTAGACTTACTCATTCATTTAGAAAATTGCCAGTGAGCTATGAGATGGATTCCTCGACCTCCTGAACTCATTTCTGCCTATTGTATTCTGTCTTTATACTATGCCACTAGCTTCTCTTTCCTGCTTTTGTTATTTAATCACTGCTGATCTATTCTTGACAAGAGAATACCATTTTGTAGGTAAAATGTATGTCTGTTTTCTAACACCAAGCAACATGGGAATATTATGCTTAGAATTGGAGAATTTCTGAGTACTTCTTTGAATAGTTAGGAAAGAGGCTTCTGGAAAATTTTGCAGAAAATACCCAAATTGGAAATTACAAGGACTCTTAAAATGTTAAAGAACAACAACAATATGTGTAGACTGGCTATACCTAGACTACCTTCTGTAAATGTGAAAATATTCTTCTTTATAAAAATATGCAAGGTAATTTTACACTCATGTAACAGATGTCCAGTTCAAGAGGCAACTATTTTGAAAGCTAATTTTACTTTCCTTTGAACATTTTTCTGTTTTATGAAATGTATAAACACATAGTTACTTTCTTTATGGGGTTTTGCTTTGACTTTTATGTATAAAATCTCTCCCACTGGGGTTCATTTGCTATTTTGTGCTTTGGTGCAATGGATCTGTGCCATGGCTGCACTAAGAAGCAAATGCTGGAACTGAAAGGCAACAGCAAGAGGACCCCAAGAGGATAAATCCTGGATTTGAACAAAGTTGTTAAATTTTGGAAAAGAAAGTGACTGAACACCATCTACAATGTTCCCAATTGTTCAGCCATGACCCAGACAGCAAATTCAGTGTTTCCCATTCTATGTAGATCACATTTACACAAGGTGATAACTATTTTTTAAATTTAGTGAATACAGAAACTTCCTTAATTTTTGTCTTTTATCTTTTCAAATTTAATATTTATTCCTGTATCACATAAGTATTTAGGAAGATAATGTACATATGCATAAGATAATGTGCCAGGCTTTCTTAAAACCATTTATTTGGTGAGTTCAAACAGATCCTCTGTTATTTTCATGTTAAAAAGAGCCATATACATAAAATTTACATGGAACAGACTGTTCAATAAAGGTATAACATATTTATTTTTAAATGTATTTTTGTTTTATTTTTTTCTAAGCTAGTAACTCTGTAATGGGTGAAACAGAATATCTGACTTTAAGAAACTATAGTCCATGAAAATAAGAAATCCTTTATATTTAGCAGTCACAATGCAAAAGCAATTGACACTTTGCTCCATTTTCTGTTTCTGGTAGTGTTTTTGTTTCAGGCTTTTAACTGCATCAACTGATGATGAAACATTCCTGGAACACAATCTATTGGAGGTTACCTTCAAATGACTAAACACTTTTTCTATCTCATCTGAGATTTTGTTGCACTATATCTCTGATTTACTAAAGATAAAAATCAGATAATTAAAATTTACATTAATATATAGCCCCTATACTTTTACAGATATGTTACTATAATCAAAGTGTTTTGTGATATTTCTACCTAGGAGTGGAGAAATGCATTAATATATTTTAATTTATGTTTATATAAGCAGTAATAGATGCCTTTAAGTATTAATATAAGTAAGCATGCTGACCACTAATGATTACTTCCCAAATTATTCTTTTTATTAATATTTAGAAATGTTTTGATTTTCCAAGAACAGAAATTTAGAGTTAGGCGGGGATTTATAGATTAGCTATTTCAACTGCTAATTTTAAGTTTTAAAAAACTGAAACATAGAGATCTTAAGCTGACTTTTCAAGCTTCATAGAGTATGATCTAGTGATCTTACTGCCTCCTTCTCCCACTCTGATATCTTATTCGTAAGTCTCCCCACATTTGGATAAAAGGAGTTGGTTTAAAAATACTTGTGGAAAAATAGAAATATAGATCAATGGAACAGGATAGAAAGCCCAGAGATAAACCCACACACATATGGTCACCTTATTTTTGATAAAGGAGGCAAGAATATACAATGGAGAAAATACAGCCTCTTCAGTAAGTGGTGCTGGGAAAACTGGACAGCTACATGTAAAAGAATGAAATTAGAATACTCCCTAACACCATACACAAAAATAAATGCAAAATGGATTAAAGACCTAAATGTAAGGTCAGACACTGTCAAACTCTTAGAGGAAAACATAGGCAGAACACTCTGTGACATAAATCACAGCAAGATCCTTTTTGACCCACCTCCTAGAGAAATGGAAATAAAAACAAAAATAAACAAATGGGACCTAATGAAACTTAAAAGCTTTTGCACAGCAAAGGAAACCATAAACAAGATGAAAAGACAACCCTCAGAATGGGAGAAAATATTTGTAAATGAAGCAACTGACAAAGGATTAATCTCCAAAATTTACAAGTAGCTCTTGCAGCTCAATATCAACAAAACAACCCAATCCAAAAATGGGCAGAAGACCTAAATAGACCTTTCTCCAAAGAAGATACACAGATTGCCAACAAAAACATGAAAGAATGCTCAACATCACTAATCATTAGAGAACTGCAAATCAAAACTACAATGAGGTATCACCTCACACCAGTCAGAATGGCCATCATCAAAAAATCTACAAACAATAAATGCTGGAGAGGGTGTGGAGAAAAGGGAACCCTCTTGCACTGTTGGTGGGAATGTATATTGATACAGCCACTATGGAGAACAGTATGGAGGTTCCTTAAAAACTAAGAATAGAACTACTGTACGACCCAGCAATCCCACTTCTGGGCGTATACCCTGAGAAAACCATAGTTCAAAAAGAGTCATGTACCACAATGTTCACTGCAGCTCTATTTACAATCACCAGGACATGGAAGCAACCTAAGTGTCCATCAACAGATGAATGGATAAAGAAGAAATGGCACATATATACAATGGAATATTACTCAGCCATAAAAAGAAACAAAATTGAGTTATTTGTAGTGATGTGGATGGACCTAGAGTCTGTCATACAGAGTAAAGTAAGTCAGAAAGAGAAGAACAAATACCGTATGCTAACACATATATATGGAATCTCAAAAAAAAAAAAAAAAGGTTCTGAAGAACCTAGGAACAGGACAGGAATAAAGATGCAGACGTAGAGAATGGACTTGAGGACACGGGGAGGGGGAAGGGTAAGCTGGGACGAATTGAGAGAGTGGCATGGACATATATACACTACCAAGTGTAAAATAGATAGCTAGTGGGAAGCAGCTGCATAGCACAGGGAGATCAGCTCGGTGCTTTGTGTCCACCTAGAGGGGTGGGATAGGGAGGGTGGGAGGGAGACACAAGCGGGAGGGGATATGGTGATATATGTATACATATAGCTGATTCACTTTGTTATACAGCAGAAACTAACACAGCACTGTAAAGCAATTATACTCCAATAAAGATGTTAAAAAAAAAAAGTGTGGAATTTGAGTAGGAAAAAGTAAGTTGTGATTCTAAGAAATCATAGATATATGATTATATATCTATGTCACAATTTGAAGTGCTGTGAAGAAAACCATTAATTTAAATATGGGTGTTAAAGTAATTAAACAAGAAGACCATTAGCCTAAGGTGACTCTAATGCCTTGATAGCCTACACAAGCAAACCAAAACCTGAAACAGAGCCAATTTCCTCCAATCTGAGAAAATGAAACTTAAGAACAACCAGTCACCAACAGCCAACTAGGCTTGCCCAAATAAGGCAACTGCTTAAAACTGTAGCCCATCAGATAATTTCTGTAGTTTGCTTCCTCATCTTCTCTGTAAATAAATCTCCCTACCTCCTGTGCGTGGAGTACTCCTAACCACCTCTGGTTTAGTGCTGCCCAATTTGAATGATGCATGCTCAAATAAACTCTTGAAAAGTTTAATGTGCCTCAGTTTATCTTTTAACATGAGCTCCTTGATATTTAAAAATGAATTTTGTAGTATGAGCTATAATAATTCTAAAGTTGCCCTCTTTCTCGAAGAGAAAGTGAATTAGATTATGGATTAACACATAGACCAGTAGTCAATCATTAGAATCCAGGAAACCCAGATCTACTTTGGATTATACCAGTAACCTCTTGAGTTTAGTCAGATCATAATAAATAAATAAATGCTACATAAATAATGAAACACTGCTCTCCATCAACAATGAATTCATGTTCTGAAATGAAGGAAAGGCATTTAAATAAGTAAATGATACAGAGTGGATAAATGTGTATGTGTGTATATTCCAAAGAAGGGAATAATCAGCTCTACTTGCTAGATCAAGGGAGATTTGCAAATGTAGACAGTGGAGTTGGGTCTGAAAAGATAAGTAGGAATGATCAGGCAACAAGGTAGAGAAGGGTATTCCAGGCAGCAAGAATAACATGAGCCAAATAAAAGGTAGAGGACAGCAAACCCTCAAGATGAATTAAAGTTGGCCAGGTTCTGGACAGAGGGCAGTTAGCATGCTCTGCTTAAAGGCATTTACTTCCTCTGGTAGTCAGCAGGGAGCCATGAAATGGCAAATGACACATGCAGAAGAATAATAAATATGGATTCCTATTTTATAAAGATTGGTCCTGCAACAGTACGAAAGATAGAGGGATAGATGGCTGAAGGAGATGGAGGAAAAAGAAAAGCTCTAACGGAAAACTGTAGTACTTTAGGTGCGAAGAGGGTATGGCTATGAATGGGGGAAAGAGGATTGGATTCAAAAGTTGTTGAGAAGTTAATACTCATGTGGCCTAATGGCCAATTTGATCACTGTCAGAGTAGACTAGGTTGACTCTTAGACTCAATCAAACTTTACTGTATCCATACAGGAACATCTCTATTATCCCAAGAAAAGAATGTACAGAAGAACTCAGGAGTTATAAGAAAACAGTGCAGCTACCCTAGCCATCTTTTTCACTTACTAGTGTAACACTTTCTCATTTCTACTGCTCTCTTCACCTGCGCTTTAAGGAACCTTTCTCTTCAGACCAGTTTTTTTTCCTGCTTGATAATTAGAGAACATTGCCCACATGTGATCATCTCACCCACTGCTAATACCACATTCTGTCTGTCTCAACTTCAGTCCCCAGAAGAGAGATAACACTGGCCCAGCTATGCTCAGGGGATGGGGTAATATGCCCTGCTACTTACTCAGCAAACAGCCATGGGAGCCAGACTCTAAGAAGATATATTCTAGGTTTTCTGAGAAGTGGGTCTAGATACAGGAAAGAACATATTGAAGTCTCCAGTCCTCCAATACATGGATGTACAAAGAAAGCCAGTTTGGGTGAGAATAATTAATTCGGTTTTTACATATGAGAATAAGACGGTTGAAAGAAATTCTCAGGAGGTATGTGGATATGTAAGTTGAGTTCAGAGGAGCAATCTAGGATGTAGATACAATTTGCAAGGCATTAACTTATAGGTGACAGTTAAAATCATGGGATTAAATGAGAATGCATGAGTGAGAACATCTGACTAAAGATGGACCCTAGTAGTATAGGAATATCCAAGGAATTGATGAAAAAAGAGATGGGAAGAAGTTGAAAAGGAATATATCCTAATAGCGAGTTGGAGAGAATGCTATCAGGAAAAGTAAGGACGCAAGGATTTCAGGAAATAGATTGGAGAACAGTAGCAAATGTTACAGAGAGACTAATAACAGAGAGTGAAGTCAGAGGAGAAGATTTATGGTGTATCACTGGTGATGTTAGCAAGAATATTTTCAGTGGAGTGATAGAGCAGAGCAGCCTCTTCTTTCAGTGGGTCAAGGAGAAATGGTAAGTAAGAAATCTAAGACAGGATTTTGGATCATTCATTCACATGAGAAGACTTAAGCGCAGATGGAGGGGGTTGAAGGATATATCAAGTCAGATTCCATTAAGAAATAAAAAATAAAAATACAAGGAAAAGAGTTAAAAATGCTAGAGCAAGATACCCAAGGAGCTAGTAGAAGATCCTATCTATGAGGGATTAGCCCCAGGTAGAAGAAACTTCTTTCTAGAACCATGACAGAAGCTGGTTCATATTGCCTTGTCTAAGTTCTTCTATAAATATTTACTTTAATTGTTGCATGACTTTTCTTACTGATATTTTTAATTAAATTGAGGATGATGGTATATAGTAAAAATACTGAAATATCTGTCTTTTGAGATGCAAATGTTCTATGATAGATATATTATAAAAAGCTATAAAATAAATATCTGTAAACAAACTAGTAGCCAACTGATATTTTATTTATTATTTTTTTAACATCTTTATTGGAGTATAATTGCTTTACAATGGTGTGTTAGTTTCTGCTGTATAACAAAGTGAATCAGCTATACATATACATATATTCCCATTTCTTCTCCCTCTTGCGTCTCCCTCTCACCCTCCCTATCCCACCCCTCTAGGTGGTCACAAAGCACCGAGCTGATCTCCCTGTGCTATGTGGCTGCTTCCCACTAGCTATCTATTTTACATTTGGTAGTGTATATATGTCCATGCCACTCTCACTTTGTCCCAGCTTACACTTCCCCCTCTCCGTGTCCTCAAGTCCATTCTCTACGTCTGCATCTTTATTCCTGTCCTGTCCCTAGGTTCTTCAGAACCTTTTTTTTTTTTTTTAGATTCCATATATATATGTGTTAGCATACGGTATTTGTTTTTCTCTTTCTGACTTACTTTACTCTGTATGACAGACTCTAGTTCCATCCACATCACTACAAATAACTCAATTTTGTTTCTTTTTATGGCTGAGTAATATTCCACTGTATATATGTGCCATATCTTCTTTATCCATTCATCTGTCAGTGGACACCTAGGTTGTTCCATGCCCTGGTTATTGTAAATAGAGCTGCAATGAACATTGTGGTACATGTCTCTTTTTGAATTATGGTTTTCTCAGGGTATATGCCCAGTAGTGGGATTGCTGGGTCATACTGTAGTTCTATTTTTAGTTTTTTAAGGACCCTCCATACTGTTCTCCATAGTGGCTGTATCAGTTTACATTCCCACCAACAGTGCAAGAGGGTTCCCTTTTCTCCACACCCTCTCCAGCATTTAGATATTTTAAAAAACTAAATAAATGACCATGGACAACATAAAATTTTACTTAAACAACAAAAAATAAAATCAGAAAAACAAAAACTGTTGAAAGACACCTTTTCTGTCACCAATTATCACAACTTTTACGAGAATTCGGATAGGTAAAAGTTGTTTTTCTTCTAAAAGCACACAGAAAAATGTTGATTTTCCCAAAACAATACTTTATGAAGAAACTTAAAATTATAGGATAATAACCTCAAAACTATTTTTATTATATTTCTAAAAGCAAAGTTGCTATGGTTTATTAAATAGTTAACAGCTCAATTCATTTTTCAAAGATCTGAGTAATTTGTCCGTGTCAGTGTGGTTAACCTTGACAAAGTTAGTATTTAGAAGACTTTCACTTTTAGAGCAGTATTTCTCATAGTGTAGTCCCTGGACCAACATCTTGTTAGAAATGCAAATTCTCAGATCAGTCCCAGATCTACTGAAACAGAAACTCTGGGCTGGGGCCCAGGAATCTTTTAACAAGCCTTCTGGGTGATTCTGTGCTCCTTGTCTTTTGAGAACCACTGTTTAAGGTGGTTATTTATCTATAATAACTATTATAGATGCAAAACAGGTATTCCAATTTTATGTTAATTTTATTTAAATATTAAACAGTTTTTATTAATTCTGTTTAAATGACAAAACACGTTTTATATAAATGCTAAAATCCATCTATTACTTCACTGCATATATGAATTAAAAAACACAAGAAAAGCACTTTAATAAACCTGTATTTTATTTAATTTTATTTTCTTTGAGTTCTCCCTTTTCTCCATTCTAATTGTACTTGTGCCTTTAGCTTACATTAGCTGTTGATGTTTAACAAAAATGCTTGAAGTATGCAAAAAATTCTAATACTCTGTGTATATTCACAAATATATATTTGCATCAAAAATAAAGTTGTAGCTTTAACAACTATATTAAATTATTAATTAGTTATTACATTAATTTAAAATTTTTCTTACTTTCTCTTGAGAACTAATTTCACAAGATTGCAGAATCTATGGAATCAATTATGTATGGCAACGTTTAATTTCATGAAAGATGACAAATCATGGAATTTTCAGACTAAAATTCATGTATTAGATAATGGTTCTCATTTACCAAATGTAGTTCTGTAACAATTTAGACAGTATGAGTATAAAAGCAAAAACAGATGTTCTAGAGAAGGAGATATGTCCATGGAAGAAGGGTCAGAGAGATGCAACACTGATAGCTTTGAAGATGGAAAGGGACCACAAGCCAAGGAATGCAATCTCTAGAAGCTGGAAAACAACTGGTGGCCTTATAAGAGGAAGAAACCACAAAGGTCTCCCTCAGCCATGTGAGGACATAGTGAGAAGGTAGCTATCTGCAATCCAGGAAGAGTCCTCACCAGAACCTGACCATGCTGGCACCCTGATCAGATTTCCAACCTCTTTAAAAAAAAAAATAAAGTTCTATATTCTGTACTTGCATCACAGACCCAGAGAATTAACAGTATGAGAAACTTCAGGAATTTGGGAAATGTTTCACAGAGTGCACAGCAAAAAAAGGAAATCTTGATGCCGAAAAATAGTTTATAGGTTTGGAATTACTGCTGACTAAAGTGTGCTGGTAAATGTTTAACAACCAAGGAGGATTTGGGGAAAGGAGGAGAAAAGGTCTGATACACAATCGTTATCAATCTTTGGTTTAAATGATTCAAGCTTGATTTCACGCTACCATATGAGATCAGTGACCACAGATTTGGGAAGAGATACACACACTTAGCTTCAGCTAGCCAATAAACTGGTCACAGCATACAACTGGCTACAGGGTTCTAAAAGTGTCCTCACATGGCTCCATTATCAAATACTCAGTTGCTGTAACCAGTATATTTTCTGCCAAATGGTCTCAAGAAATCTGGGTGGTGGTGTCTATGGGGGTGGGGGAGTGATTTTCCCCAAATGGAATCATGTCTTTGATGTTGATTTTTTTTAAAAATCTGCTTTACATTTAGTAGGCTGTTGAATACCTACTTTATAAAATGAAAAGTACCTGTGATTCTCTTTTATTCTATTCATTATTATGAGTTCTTTTATGTGGTGAGCTTTTTTTTTTTCTGGCTCTCATAAAATTTGTGTTTGTTTCATATTGCTAAATATAGAATTCTACAGTATATAGGGCCTGATAAAACTTTGAAAGTTGAACATTTTAATTCATATATTATATAAAATAATTTACATATATAAATTTTATATATGTAGATGCAATTTTTTTATGAATTTCAGAAAGAAAATCCTTTTACCTGAGTTGTCTTAAGTAGGTAATTTTTAGGATTTTTAATTGAATTATCTATGTAATCATTATTAAGGATACCTGAAGTAAGTTACTTAGTAATTTCTTCAGCTATTTTGCAAGACTGAAAATGTTGAATAAATATTTGTTTAAGTATTGAGTCAAACTAATTTGGAGAGAAAACCTGAATATTGTTATTAAGTTATCAAAATGTAAGAAACCTTTAAAAAAGACTTTTCAAGTACAAACATCATTTTTAAACATATAAGAAGATAAAATTATATTTTCCTAGGACATGTTAAAAGGACATAAGATATCCATGATATTTATTAATCTTTACGAGATGACTTTTAAATATCATAGTCACTGAGATATTTTCAGTGTCCTGTAAGGATTTTATTTTCTCAAAGATCATGTAGAAATAATGAATACTTTTGGAACAGTTATATCAATGATAAGGTTTCTCTTCTTTGAAAGAGTTAAGGAAAGAAAATAGAATTAACAAAATAAAATATAGATGTCATTAATATTATTTATCAAAAGAAGAATTCCAGTCTATATTCTTCAGTCTGTAAGATGGGGGAGCTATTGCATTACACAAAATACCGGCCAGTTCTGTTTTCTGAGGGTTTTCCTTTGATTAAAACCATTTGTAGTGAATGATGACCAAGCCTTTGTAAATGATATGGTTATGGGGTTATGGTGTAATGAAATTGTATCTTCAAAGGGGTTTCAATTGCTAGACTTATAAAATAGTAGCCTACTAATAATGCATTTAAAGTGAGGCATCAAGTCTTTCTATAACACCAATATGCATTGGTTAATATCACATTTTTGGACTAACACTTATTAGGCTTTACATGGAAGAGACTGTTTATCCTCAAAAGTAAGTGCTCTGCTGTTCTTTTGTTATGCTTCCCCTTAAAACCCTGATAGACCTAGCAAGTCTGTTAATCTCCTTAAGGGTAAGAAGGAAGAAGAGGAATGCATTACAAACTTAACCTTGAGTGAATCCAGGTCAGGAAAACAGAAGTAGAATGTCTTAAAAATCTTAATTGTACAATATGAATGTTGAGAGGAAGAAAAATATTAATACTAATAACCTAAAGTCTTGCTAAATTAGGTTGAAAACCTGGGCATGAGCGACCAATAATATCTCACACTTACATAATGGAATTTTTTGTTACAGAAAGAATTTTCATGATACTTTATGGCCTTAACGTTAGCTCATGTTGTACACATGAGAAAATGGAGGCAAAGGAAAACTCTTTGCAGTATGCAGTTACTTTTCTCCTGCCTTATCTTGGTTCTGGTAGAAACCCCTTGAAGTAAGACAAGTGTATATTAGCAGCCCTGTTCTGTAGGTTAAAAAACTGAGGTGCAGAAGAATTATTATTTTCTTAAAGTTACCCAGTTAATTATCAGCAATCACAGTGCTCTATGAATATTGATTCTTTTATCTTTATTCAAAAATATGGGGAATATATAATACCTGCCTATCTAACTTAAGATTCTTAAAGATAATGCGTATGAAATTAACTTCTAGTTATGAAATGTGATTAAAAATTGTTAGCTCTTGGTTTCTCATTGCCACAATAAGTGGCTGATCATCATGTATACTTTATGTATAATTTATTTAAGTTTTAAAATCTTCCACTGCAACCCTGAGTATAGGTGTACCTTGTTTTATTGTGCTTTGCTGTATTGCTCTGCACAGATATTTTGTTTTTTACAGATTGAAGGTTTGTGGTAACCCGGCATCAACCAAGTCTATTGGTGCCATTTTTCCAACAGCATTTAGTCAGTCCATGTCTCTCTGTTACATACTGGTAAATCTTGCAAAATTGCAAAATTTTTCATTATTATTATATTTGTCATGGTGATCAGTGATCTTTGATATTACTACTGCAATTGTTTTGATGCCACAAACTGCACCCATATAAGATGGAGAACTTTATAAATGCTGTGTGTGTTCCGACTGTTCCATTCACAGGCTGTTCCCCAGTCTCTCTCCTTCTCCTTGAACCTCCCTTTCCCCTGAGACACAACAATACTGATATTAGGCGAATTAATAACCCTACTATAGCCTCTAAGTGTTCAAGTGAAAGGAAGAGTCACACATCTTTCCCTTTAAATCAAAAGCTAGAAACAGGAACTCCCTGGCAGTCCAGTGGTTAGGACTCCATGCTCTCACACCCGAGGACCCAGGTTCAATCCCTGGTCAGGGAACTAATCCCATGATCCCATGAGCCATGCGTTGTGGCCAAAAAAATAAAATAAAATAAAATTTCATAGAATAAATGCAACCCCTTTAATAAAAAAAAAAAAGCTAGAAATGATTAAGCTTAGTGAAGAAGGCTTGTGGAAAGCCAGGACAGGTTGAAAGCTGAGCCTCGTGTGCCCAGCAGTTAGCCCAATTGTGAATGCAAAGGAAAAGTTCTTAAAGAAAATTAAAAGTACTAATCCAGTGAACCCATGGATGAAAAGAAAATGAAAGAGTGTTATTGCTGATATGGAGAAAGGTTTAGTGTTCTGGATAGAAGATCAAACCAGCCACAACACTCCCTTAAGCCAAAGCCTAATCCAGAGCAAGACCCTAACTCTCTTAACTCTCCTCTGGGAGAGGGAAGGAAGCTTCAGAAGAAAAGTTTGAAGCTAGCAGAGCTTGGTTCAAGAGGTTAAGGAAAGAAGCTGTCTCCACAACATCAAAGTGTCAGGTGAAGCAACAAACAAGTGCTGATGTAGAAGCTGCATCAAGTTGTCCAGAAGATCTAGCTAAGATAATTAATGAAGGCGGCTACACTAAACAACGGGTTTTCAACTTAGACAAGAGAGCCTTGTATTGCAAGAAGATGCCATCTAGGAATTTCATAGCTAGAGAAGAGAAATCAATGCCTGACTTCAAAGCTTCAAAGGAACTGGCTGACTCTCTTATTAGGGGCTAATGCAGCTGGTGACTTTAAAGAAGCTAATGGTCCTTTGCTATTTTGAAAATCCTAGGGCCGTTTAGAATTCTTCTAAATCTACTCTGCCTGTGCCCTACCAGTGGAATGACACAGCCTGGATGACAGCACATCTGTTTAGAATGTGGTTTACTGAATATTTTAAGCTTGCTGTTGAGACTGCTCAGAAAAGATTTCTTTCAGCCTATTACTGCTCACTGAGAGTGCACCTCGTCACCCAAGAGCTCTGATGGAGAGGTACAACTAGATTACTGTTGTTTTCATGCCTGCAAACATGGCATCCATTCTACAGGCCATGGATCAAGGAGTAATTTCAACTTTCAAGTCTTATTCTTTAAGAAATACATTTTGTAAGGCTATAGCTGCCATAGACAGTAATTAGTTTGATGGATATTGGCAAAGGCAATTGAAAACCTTCTGGAAAGGATTCACCATTCTAGACACCATTAAGAACATTCATGATTCATGGGAAGAGGTCAAAATATCAACATTCACGGGAGTCTGGAAGAAGTTGATTCCAACCATTATGGATGACTTGGAGAGGTTCAAGACTTCAGTGGAGGAAGTAACTGCAGATGTGGTAGATATAGCAAGAGAACTAGAATTAGAAGTGGAGCCTGAAGATGTGACTGAGTTGCTGCAATCCCATGATAAAACTTTACAAGGATGTATTATACAACACGGGAAATAGAGCCAATATTCTGCAGTGGAGTATTTGGTGAATGGAGTATATCCTTTAAAAATTGTATAAAAATAAAAATAATAATAATTTTAAAAACTTTAATGGATGAGGAGCTGGTCCTTATGAGTGAGCAAAGAATGTGGTTTCTTGAGATGGAATCTACTCCTGGTGAAGATGTTGTGAAGACTGTTGAAATGACAACACAGGATTTAGAATATTACATAAACTTAGTTGATAAAGCAGTGGCAGGTTTTGAGAGGATTGATTCCAATTCTGAAAGAATTTCTACTATGGGTAAAATGTTATCACACAGCATTGTATGCCCAGAGAAATTGTTTGTGAAAGAGAGTCAGTCATTGTGGCAAACTGCATTGCTGTCTTATTTTAGGAAACTGCCTCAGCTGCCCCAGGCTTCAGCAACTACCACCCTGGTCAGTCAGCAACATCAACATCAAGGCAAGACACCCACCAGCATAAAGATTATGACTAGCTGAAAGCTCAGATGATGGTTAGCATTTTTTAGCAATAAAGTATTTTATTTTATTTATTTTTTTATTAATTAATTAATTTATTTTTTTGGCTGTGTTGGGTCTTCGTTGCTGCACATGGGCTTTCTCTAGTTGCAGCGAGCGGGGGCTGCTCTTCCTTACGGTGCGCAGGCTTCTCATTGCGGTGGCTTCTCTTGTTGTGGAGCACAGATTCTAGGCATGCGGACTTCAGTAGTTGTGGCACACGGACTCAGTAGTTGTGGCTTGCGGGCTCTAGAGTGCAGGCTCAGTAGTTGTGGCGCAGGGGCTTAGTTGCTCCGCGGCATGTGGGATCTTCCAGGACCAGGGATCGAACCCATGTCCCCTGCATTGGCAGGCGGATTCTTAACCACTGCACCAGCAGGGAAGTCCCCAAAGTATTTCAAAATTAAGGTGTCTACATTGGTTTTTTAGATATAATGCTATTGCACCCTTAATAGACTGCAGTATAGTGTAAATATAACTTTCATATGCATTGAAAACCAAAAAATTCATGTGACTTGCTTTATTGTGATAGATGCTTTATTGTGGTGGTCTGGAACTGAACCCACAATATCTCTGAGGTATGCCTGTACACAGAAGAAAAAAAAAAATTCCAGTGGTAGGTGCTTTCAAGGTAGGGTCACTGTTTTTTCTAACTGAAATGGTTAATGAGTATCTTCTCAGAATGGTTCATGGTGAAAAAAATGGTAATAGTTATTCATTTCAGAATCTCAAGCTTTTAATTTAAAATTACATTTATCCAACTCTATTTGAAAAGGAATAAATGCTTCTTCATTGTTAACCGTGACTAAAACTTCACTACCAATTAATGCAAAGAAAGCTACTAGAAATAATTTTAGTAATAAAAAACCTGAATACTCATCATGAAATATATGGGCTGATTTTAGGAGTATAACTAAATAGATAATTCAAGCTTACATGTAGGGCCACCACCTCTCACGATGTGTGAATGTGTATGTATATGTATATGTATATACTCAGACTATAGAGTAATATACTTTTCCATAAAACATACATTAGCTAATCCTTACAATAATTCCCCTGGATGATCTGACCCATCGATAAAATGTTAGACATATTTAGAGACTTGGATTGTTTTACTTTGTGTGCGTGTGTCTGTATGTGTGTGTGTGTGAGAGAGAGAGAGAGATGGAGAGAGAACTGGTGTCAATTTTAAAAGCCCAAGATACACAGTATAGGATAGTGGTATAGTCACGAGTTTAGAAATCAGACCTGAAGTTTTATTTACTATGTTTGCCACATCTCAACTGTATAACTTTGGGCAAGCTGTTTAACTTTTCTGAGTTTCTTAATCTGTAAAATTTAGATGACAATAGTCACTGCACACAGTAGGTAGAAAGATGAAATGAAGTAACATCTGTGGAACACATAGAGGAGCACCTGGCATAAAATATGTGTGTAACATAAAAGTACATTTAAAAAAAATTTTAATGTTAAGGTATTAAACATTAACATTTTTAGGGCTTCCCTGGTGGCGCAGTGGTTATGAACCTGCCTGCCAATGCAGGGGACCTGGCTTCGAGCCTTGGTCTGGGAAGATCCTACATGCCGCTGAGCAACTAAGCCCGTGTGCCACAACTACTGACCCTGCGCTCTAGAGCCCGTAAGCCACAACCCCTGAAGCTTCTCTGCAACAAGAGAAGCCACCGCAATGAGAAGACCACACACCGTAACGAAGAGTAGCCCCCGCTCACCGCAACTAGAGGAAGCCCGCACACAGCAACAAAGACCCAACGCAGCCAAAAATAAATAAATAAATTAATTAATTAAAAAAAAATAAACTATTATTTTAAAAAAATTTTAATGTTAAGCTCAAATCTATATGGTTTTGCTTTTTGTTGTTGTTTTCATTCAAAGACTTTAGAAAAATTATAAATTTATTCTAAACCCATAAATTAATGCTTTAGTCAGAAAGGTCTCTGACCCAACCACAAATATTAATTTAGTGTATATCTGACAGAACCATAATTTTCATTCTTTAATAAAAAATATGAAAGTGAATGCTACTACTAGTATTTTCTTGAGGTCTTTAAAAACATTCCTTTTTTTTGTTTGTTTAACACTAGATTACCTTGCATTTTGTTGAATCAGCAAGAAAATACTTTTAAAAATTCAGATATAAATATCTGGCATCCATTTTAGATAAACCAGCCTCAAAAATATGTTTGACAAATGTCTACCTCCAAATCTTGCCCCAACTTGCTACTTTATGGTGAATAGAGCTTTAATCATTGGAGGATCTCTGACATCTTTACTTTTATTTATAACCCCACATATGTGTCTATATTTTGTGCAGTAGGAAAGACATTAGCTATTTTTGATCCTAAATGAAATTCTCCTGTCGATAACTTTTTCATAGTTAACAATGGATAGAGGTTAAAATTGCAGGTTGTACTATAACGTTACTGAAAGTCAAATCCTGGGGCAGGTTATTCAACCCCTCTCTACCTTAGAATCCTCTGCAATAATAATAGTATCTACTTAACAGGCTGTTATGATTATTGAATGAAGTGACACATACCAAGAGCCTAGAATAGTGCTTGGTACATAGTAAGTGTTCAATTAACAGTAGCTATTATTTTTGTGTAAGAAAATAACACATAAGAAATCACTTGGGTACAGAGATTTCAAGAGCAAGTTTTGAAGTTAAGGTTAGTCAGCAATTACTGAGGGTATGAGCGTATCTACGTTAGATTTTCACATCATTAAAATTAATTATGTAAATTTCCTATTTTTTTTTTTTAACTCAAAGTGCTTTCATCTAAAATGGGCTTCCGTCCCTTTCTATTGTATAGGTAAGGCGATTGATAAGTGGATAAGGTTATATCATGGCTCTCTGGAGATAATATAGTTCTGCTCAGAGGCAGAATTGAAATGAGGATATATCATTTCTGGGATCAGATCATTATGCACAACCTCTTAAAAGTTGAAAAATATCAGAAAAAAATCTGTCACATGCATTATTAATTCCTTAACATGCTAAGGCTAAAATGAGACTTTACAGAGTAAGACAAGAAAAGATACAGAAGAAAACCTTTTCCAAAATGAAGAAGTAAATTAAAGTTTTTCCCATAAGCCATTAAATCTACCTGAAAATAGATAAATGGGGAAAAAACCCACACACCAAGAAAACAGAGGTTTGAAGGGAAGAGCAATTAGCCCAAAGCCACAAGAAAAAGGTACTTTTTGTTTGTTTGTTTTCAAAGCAATCAAATCAGGTTCTGAAATAGCTTTTCCATTTTCTCCTTCTTAGTGAAAACAAACATCACACAAATCCCCATGTGAAGGGAACACTGAGCAAATTTGCATGTGCCCACAAACCAAAAGCATTTGAATGGGGCACTTAACTTATTTTAAATGTTATCAACTTTTGCTTATTAAAACACTTTATAACTCTTTGTGCTTAAATAATTCTTTAAACTGTTTTCAGATTAATAAAAATCTTTTAGAGAAAGGATAAGTATTAGCATGTATATTACTGGTAGCTCCTTATACCATGTGAGTATGCAAAAAATTATGACTGGATTTGATTTTAACTTTCAAATTGATTATGAAATTATAATCAATTATTTAAAAATATTTCATATGTTTAACAGAAATGAACATGTCATGAATCCATATGTATTTTAATTGTATATAACAAAAAATATCAGGTTACTTGTGTACAAGTACAGATTCTACAATATACAGAAAAATTAGTTTAAAATTCCCCACCATATATTTCGAATCCAAATTTGAGACCAAAAAAGGTTTACAATATCATGTTAAATGAAGATACATATGTGTGTGCAAATATATGTGAACTTTCTTTTTTAAGATTAGAAAAGTAAACACCAAAATAGTAATTATTTAAGAGTATTGTTAATTATGGTGGATTTTTAAACTAATTTTTACTGATCTGATGGTTTAAATTGTCTCATTTTTATATTTTATATTTTAATGCTCTAGTTGTTTCTTTTACTATTTGTTTTTGAGTTATATTCTTAATGGTTACCCTGGTGATTAGAATTTACATCTTAATTGAAAATAATTTAAATCATATTAATATTGAGTCAATTTCAAAGATATAAAAAATTGCTCCAGTGTAGTTCCATCTCTCCTCCCTCTTTGTACAATTATTGTCACACAAATTACATCTTCATGCATTATAAGCCCATCAACACAGTTTTAAAAACATTGCTTTAGGCAACTGTATGTTAAATCAGATAGTAGAATAAAAGAGTTGCAAACAAAAACTACATTTGTAGTGTCTCATGTTTTTCTGTATAGTCCCTTTACCATCGCATTTAATTTTTTGTGTGCGCATTCAAATTAATATCTAGTTTACTTTCATTACAGCCTGAAGAACTCCCTTCCAGGGCATGTCTGCTAGCAATAAACTCTCAGTTTTTATCTTGGCATGTTTTAATTTCTCCCTAATTTTGGAAGAATAGTTTTGCAGAATATAGAATTTTTGAACTGACAGTCTTATCTTTCAGCACTTTTAGTACATCATCCCACTGGCTTCTAGCCTCTTTGAGTTCTGAGAAGTCAGCTGCCAATATTATTGAAATTCCTTTGTATGTGATGAGTCACTTTTTTTCCTGCTACTTTCCAAGTTCTCTCTTTGTATTTGTCCTTCAAAGTTTTGATTATGATATGTAGATTTCTTCGAATTTATCTTACTTGGAGTTCACTAATCTTCTTAGATCCACAGATTAATGTTTTCCATTACATTTGGGCCATTTTCAGCCAGTATTTTTTCAAATATTCCTTCTGTCTCTCTTCTCCTTCAGGATCTTTCATTAAATGTATGTTGGTATGCTTGATGCTGTCCCATAGGTCTCTGAAGCTCTGTTCATTTTTCTTCACTCTTTTTTTTTCTAGTTCCTTAAAATGGATAATCTCAATTGGCCCATTTTCAAATACACTGATGCTGCCTGCTCAAATCTGCTATTGTTATTCTCTAGTGAATTTTTTATTTCAGGTATTGTAGTTTCAACTCCAGAATTCTATTTGATTCTTTTTTATAATCTTTTTATTGATATCTTCTATTTGGTAAGAAATCGTTCTCATACTTTCCTTTTGTTCTTCATACATGATTTCCTTTAGTTCCTGGACAGTGTTTAAAATAGCTGATTTAAGTTCTGTTTAGTAAGTTCGGCATCTGGGATTCCTGAGCGGCATTATGTATTGACTGCTCTTATTCCTGTATATGGTTCATACTTTCCTCTTTGCATGGATCATATTTTTTGCTAAAAGTGGACACTTTAAATAATAAAATATTCCAGCTCTGGAAATCAGAATGTTCCTGGGGTTTGTTATTTTTGCTGTGTTTGTTTGGTTACTTTCCTGAACGTATACTGTAGAGTATGTATTCTTTGTCATATATGCTACTGATGTCTCTGCTTGTTTTGGTTAGTGGTCAACTAATGATGGAACAGAGATTTCCTTCAACGCTTTGAACCAGTGAATCTCCTAGATATTGCTGAGGGGTGCTGTGTTTATATTGGGACATACCATAAATACTCTGTCAAACAGTCCATCAGTCTCTCTTAGTATTCACTTTTTGTTTGTGTAGATCCTCAAGGTCAACTAGAGATCAGAGATTAGAACCTTCTCAAGTCTTTCCTTAGCATGAGCACGATCCTACACATGGATACAGCTTTCTAGATTCCCAGGAATGTGTTGGAGTTTTTAAATGACATATCATTCCCCAGTTTTCCCTTTTACTTTTTTTGATCAGCCTCTTATTGGCCCCAACTTGAAATGCTACCTAGGCAGCTATGATGCCTACAGTTGACCCTTGAACAACATGGGTTTGAACTGCCAGGTCCACTTACACGTGAATTTTTTTCAATAAAATATACAGTACTACATGACCTGAGGTTGGTTGAATCCACGGATGTGGAACCACCAATACTATGAGACTTGAGCATCTGCAAATTTTGGTACCCATGGTAGGTACCATTAATTAATCACCTGCAAATACAAAGAGACGGCTGTAATTGTTTTTGACAGATGTTCAGAGGATGGGCTGTTTCACAGAGCAGGGCCTAAATCACATCAAATAAAGACATCCCTTTACGGGATGTGAACGGAGCTTTTTAGTAGCTGCCAGACAGGTCAAATAGTGACAATTCTCTGGAGGTTTTGGGGCATTCCAATCCTATTTTGTCTCATCCAGTAGCTTCCAAGTGGCTGGTTTTCACAGCAGTTATGACTGCCATGCTGTTAGTTTTCAAGGCTACTGCAGAGCTGGAGAGGCAAGGAATGAGATTAAGGCAGTAAACATACCTTGCTGCTCGTATTGAGATTCAGCCATTTTTCTTGAATAAACACACTTTAGATTGTTGCAGGTCTTTAGCTGATTTCCAAAGTTCTGAAAATGTTGATTTCAAAATCTGTTGATTTTGAAATTTTTTCCAGATTTTTCCATTCCTCCAGTCACATGCAGGAATGGATTTTTGAAGGTCTTTATTCTGCCATTTCAGCATTGACCCTCTTAGGAACCAGAATTGTAACCTGGATTTCCTGAATCTAAATCCACACATTGTCTGAAAATACCATTTTTCTCCACTACATGATGTTTATTTGGATAACTTCCTCCCTCCAAACAATGTCATGACAACTGCCTACCTACCTGTCTAAGTATGTCTCTGAAAAAATCATCTTTTCTTGGATTCCATATTGAGATGCCCACACTATAGCAGCCATTCTGGACATGAGAATGACAATTCACACTTAAGCGATGTAATTTTCACTCTTTTTTTCTTCTTAACCATCACATTCCAAGGATGCCTGATTCTGCATACTCTGTTCTCTCCCTTATTCTGAAACTGGGGTCTCATACAGAGTCCCCAAGACTTGTTGATAAAGGAGTAAACTATTGGCGGATGGGCCACAGAATGTTCGACATGACATGCTTGCACAGGCCAGAAGGGCACTTGTGTCTCACTGAGGTGTGGCCCTGGAAAAGCATTCAGGAGAGAAATCCTCCCAGTGGGCAGGACATCCAATAGTACAGCTTGTTGCCTACTTCGTTTAAAAGTAGAGATGGCTTGATGTTAGCACCTACATTGCTTTGTGAGGATGATTAGGTGGTGTAGGACTTAGAACTAACATTAGTGAGAAGGAGGTTCGTGGAAGTTACAAGTAGGTGGATCACTCACAATGGGCATAGGCTGCCCAGAACCTGTTACTATTTGATCATATAAATACTCACACATAAGGTCTCCAAAATAAACAAGGAAAATTGCCTACTCAATGCTTTCTCTGTAGGGTCATACAAATGACCACGCTAAAGATAGAGGCTATTCACGGTACTAAAAGTTTCACCTTGACAAGGCTAACTTGGCCACTGCCCCTGTTCAGTGCTCACCTTTCTACCAGGAACAATCAATACTGGGCCCCAGTGGGGAATGTTACCTTGAAGGGACCTGCACTGCACACTACCTAAGGAAGTTTTATTACATGGACCCATTCCCTTGAGTTGGCCTTTTGTTCTCACATGTAAATAGATGTATTCTGGATTAGAATTTATTTCTCTTCATCACGTCTCTGCCAGAATCATCCTCTGAGGAATTTCTAACTGACTTGTACAACACCATGTTATGTCACAAACTATCACTTTTTAAAATAATTGCATTTGACTGTAAAAAAAAAAAATAAGACAGTTATGGTAATAGTTAAGAGACAGTGCCTTGTCAGTGTTGAGTTACACTCTGGCAGCCTGTGATGTATGTACTAAGCCAGTGAATGATATAAAATATTTTCTCCCCATAACTAGAGTATATGTTTGAGAACAAAGGGATAGAAATGGAGATGGTAACTCACTCAGATATGTGGTGATCTCTTGGCAAAAAAATTGCTTCCCATCCCTATTAATTTGTGGTCTGCTGGTGTACAGATTTTAATGTCCATGGAAAAATGCCCCTACCGTGCTCTGCATGCCCCTGAATGAATAGGTACAATAGGGGTTTTAGGTGTTGACTGGGGTTAAAGTCTTTCCCATCAAGAGGAAATGATATGGTGCTATAAAACTGGGCCAGGAAAAGTGTGAACAGAATCTAGGGCATCCCTGAAGTCCCATGTTTACATCACCGTCAGTGGTAAATATTAGAAGAAGAATATAGTCAGGACTACAAAGGACTCTGATTCCTTAGGAACGAAGGTTTGAATCACCAAATCTCCATCCTAAAGCTGTGAGAACTGAAGCATTGCATAAAGACAGGAAATTTTGAATAGCTGGTAAAAAAAAAAAAAAAAAAAAGAAAGACTTACAAATAGCCATCACAGTCTTGTATTCAGTTGCAGAAGATAAGGCACTGGACTTATCAGCTATGTATATTTGATTTTTTTCATGCATTTTTAATATTTTGGCTAGTTTCCCCTTTTTTTCTTATCCCATTTTTCCACCATTCTATTTGTGAAGGTTTTATGTATAATCTATATAGCAATATCTATAATTCTACATAAAATAGAGTACATCACTCATTACTAAATTGAGACATTTGGTAAAGTTTCTAAGATTTGTCTATTTTTGAGGAAACAGAGGGTAATATTTTAATTTTGCTTAAAACTTTGTAGTATAAGCATCAGCAAAGTGATGTTGTCTAACAACTACAGTTTTATTATTTTAAAAATATCTTATGCCTAAGATAAAATGGATAGGCTGTTTTTTCAAAAAATGCTTCCAACTGTAGTGATGTGTGTGTGTGTGTGTGTGTGTGTGTGTGTGTGTGTGTGTATGAGAGAGAGAGAGAAATAGAGAAGGGGGGACATTACTGCATATCTGCAGTGTTAGTCATTTTAAAAATTCACTTGCTGATATTTATTTATTTATTATTTTTATTTTTATGTTTTTTTAACATCTTTATTAGAGTATAATTGCTTTATGATGTTGTGTTAGTTTCTGCTGTATAACAAAGTGAATCAGCTATACATATACATATATCCCCATATCCCCTCCCTCTTGCGTCTCCCTCCAACCCTCCCTATCCCACCCCTCTAGGTGGTCACAAAGCACCGAGCTGATCTCCCTGAGCTATGTGGCTGCTTCCCACTAGCTATCTATTTTACATTTGGTAGTGTATATATGTCAGTGCCACTCTCTCACTTTGTCCCAGCTTACCCTTCCCCCTCCCCGTGTCCTCAGGTCCATTCTGTACATCTGTGTCTTTATTCCTGTCCTGCCTCTAGGTTCTTCAGAACCTTGTTTTTTTTTTTTTTTAATTCCATCTATATGTGTTAGCATACGGTATTTGTTTTTCTCTTTCTGACTTACTTCACTCTGTATGACAGACTCTAGGTCCATCCACCTCACTACAAATAACTCAATTTTGTTTCTTCTCATGGCTGAGTAATATTCCATATTGCTTTTCTTTTAAATAAAATGTTAAGAGATATATCAGCAAAAAATTTGAATTTTGTGACTGCTATTTATTTCACCATGAGTCCTGAGATATAGAATTTGACATATCAATATGCACTTAGGAGATCACACTTAAAGCAATATTTCTAAATCTAATAGATTTTGAAATTTAAATAACTTAATAATTCATGTAATAACTAATAATGTTTGATCATTAAAAACTAAATAGATGGTTTAGCCCTTTTCAACATTAAATTAGAATCCATAGTGGTGGGGCTTGGGCATCTATCTATTTCTACAAATTCCACAGGCTCTTGTTACTACTAATCCTAATGGAAGATTTCTAATTAAAATGTCTAAAAAATTGACACAACTTCACTCAGGTTAGGAACGGACTTCTTTTCATACAGTTCAAAATATAATTTGAGTATAGGTATGAAAAGTCTATTCACCTTCTTATATGTATGTATGTATGTATGTATGTATGTATGTTTGTATGTATTTTAAAATATTTATTTATTTATTTGGCTGTGCCGGGTCTTAGTTGCAGCATATGGGATCTTAGTTGCCTTGTGCAGGAACTTTAGTTGCATCATGTGGGATCTAGTTCCCTGACCAGGGATCGAACCTGGGCCCCCTGCATTGGGAGCATGGAGTCTTAGCCACTGGACCACCAGGGAAGTCCCTTATATGTGTTTATATAAGGGATACATACAGAAACTCTATGCTATATAAGGACATTAATTGTAAGTGTGGATATTCATACAGAGCCAGTCTTCAGGATGTGTAGAAAATGCACATGTACATGTATCAGGTAGATCTTAGGAGATTATGCACAAACTGACCCTGTGATAGTATCTGACGTTTTCACATTACTCACTCCCTTAGGCTTAGCTGAGAGTAGAGAGATTTTAAACTATGAAATCTTATTTCTGTTTCAGAAACCAAAATTCTGTTTCAGATTATACAATTATGCATCAGTAGTGAACCCAACCCAGCACATTAAGAAGGGAAACAGGAGGGCAAACTGGAGTAGGAGCCTGAATTAGGAAACACTGGTTTAAATAATACAAGTAAATTCCGGGAGCTGGAGAGATCCACTGATGGGGGCAGTTACCATGTACCAAGTATTATTAAGCAGAAACAAATTATTCTCAGATTGAAATGACTAGCATTCTATTGAGACTTAAACAGCAATTGAATTGAAAACCTTTTGTGATTACATTTACTTATGCACACACATTCAAATGACATGCATCAAGAAGTTATCATTTGACTTTTGCAAGCAAAGGGGTCAACCTCATGCATGGAGATAGGCAAGTTCTACAGCGTTTTGGCAACTTCACCTTATCAAGCAGTACCATTTCTTTCTCTCCCTCTTTTGAGAAATTTATGTCTCCCCTAGGACTTATATTACCTTGAAAGATTTTGTGGTAAACACCAGTGCAGTTCTGTGTCTGAAGAAACTGTGAAGGTGCTCATTTGTTCTAAGATAGTAAGGTCCCAAGCAAAAAAATACCTTCTTCTGTTCCTGGATCTGAGATTTGATTTCATTTTTCTTTTGGTTGTTAAAAAAACAAAACAAAACAGTTTAGACCTTAATAACTAAAACAAGAAGCATTTTATTGCACTTACCTAAAAGGAGACAATTATACATGTATGCTCTTAACAACAATCTAAATTTTTTTGGTAAGCAATCATGAATTTTCAGGTGTGTTTCTTATCTACCACTGGTACAGAATCTTCCAAACATTCAGATTTTCTGTACTCTGGAGCACAGGATTCAGAGGTTGAATCCTTTCAGTTGAAGTAGTAGAAACTAGAAAAATTCATTTAGTAAACTAATATTTATTGAGCACAAGGTGTGTGTCAAAGATGTGGCTCAATCAAGGACTCCTGTGAGCCAGTCTCAAGGGCAGAGGAGGAATGTCTAATAGGCTAGGATGGTACTTGGATGCACGTGTCAGGAAATAGTCTTGAATTTAGAGATTTCCTCATTATTTCTCAAATAAATTTTAACATATTTAAAAAAATCAAATATAATGTGCATGTGACTAAAGAAATAATATATTTATTGAGGTAAAGCAATGGAGCGGAGGGGGTTTTTTTTCTAGCTTGAAGCCAAATACCATTATTTTAATACAGCATTTATGTGACTCCTCGTCACTTTATTTCCCTTGGAAAATAATACTCCCTGTTTTTATGTTATCAGCCTAGTTTCTAAGCACTAAATTTATTTTAACAAAGAATTATATCATCTTATAGGATCATTTTATCATCTGAAATCTGTAGACTAACACTGAAATAAGGAAGATAATACTATTTATTAAACCTGTTTATTATATCTTAATGGCCATAGAAACTCTGATATCTATTAGAGGTTTCCTGAAAGTCATGGGTTTTTTCCCTAAATATCTGTTATCTTACTAGAAAGATTTCTGTAAATAGAGCTACTTTTTGAAACCAAGGATAAAAGTATAGTACTATAAGTATAATTTTAACTCAAGATTAACTTTGTCCTTAAATGAACCAAAATTTGTTACCAAAATTTTTACATTTATCTCATTGTGATAAAACAACATAATAACTGTAATAGAAAAAAGAAGAAAGATACTCACAATTTCATTACTTTAACACAACTCAGGATTATACTCTAATCTCTGTCCATAGCTATAATTCATTTTCAAATGCTGAAGACATGTATATTTTAATGACAAAACGTCCATATATAGTTTAATTATTAGTTAGAAGGAAATATGGAAATGTTCACAGTTAGCCAGTTTGGTGAATTTTATGTCACTAGTTGTTTAATGATTTTATTTCCATTCTAAGTGAAAAGATGCAATCCCACCATTAGAAAATTATGAATACTCGGCCCGAGTGCCTTGCAAGTGCCATGCTTCACTTCTAAAATCCGGTCTGGATTCTGTGTTGACACTGCCAGGCAGCTTCAATGAAAATCATCTCCCAGGCAGCTGCAACTTCCACTTAGTTTTAGTCACAGCAGCTCTCTTGATTAGCCCCTGCAGGAGCTGCCACAAGGCTGAACCCAAATCTGCTCTTCAGCGTCACAGACATGCAGAACACAAGGCCACTGTTATCAAAATTCATAAACGCAACGTGATAACCTTTCTGTTTGGCTTAATCATTTTGTATGCTCAGAACAGCCATAGATGTTCACATAATATGCATTGTCTAAGAACTTTAAGCATAAGGCTAGTAATTTATTATGTGAGTTTTTGCCCACTAATGTTATACAATGTACAAGAGCATGGAGCGTTAAAATAACACCAGAAACCATAGCCACCTAAGGTTTTTATTCTAATCTTTTGTATTTAATGACACGCACTCATACTCTTGGTTTCCTGCAGGTTTTCTGTATAACTCAACAGGTGCAAGATATGCATAGTTCATTCCAATTCTTATGTAGAAAGGGCACAGCATGGAGTTGAGGTTTTATTTAGAATAAATTTTACCATCAAAGAGTTTAATTCAACAGTCCTTATGCTGGAAGAATTTTTTATGAACGTGCAAGGTTTTATTATGATACAGTTGTAAGTTTGTGCTTTGTTTGTCCCTTCTGATTTAACTTGCTATAAGGTCTTAGATTCCGACTAGTTATTCTGGATTTAAGGAAAATTTTTCATTCTTGGGTGTGTGACCATGAACGTGTGTATTTGTGTGTGTGTGTGCCTGTGCACACTCAGCCCATAAAGTAGGGTGGGTTCTCAAGGGACCTAATAAACCTGGGGGCAAAGGCATACAAAAAAGTGACAATCATGCAAGAGACTACATGGGTGGAACATTTTTAGGAGGCTAAAGGAAAACAACACAATGGCTTGGAATGGGTAGGAAAGATATGTGAAAGAGGGCTTCCCTGGTGGCGCAGTGGTTGAGAATCTGCCTGCCAATGCAGGAGACGCGGGTTCGAGCCCTGTTCTGGGAAGATCCCACATGCCGCGGAGGAACTCGGCCCGTGAGCCACAATTACTGAGCCTGCGCGTCTGGAGCCTGTGCTCCGCAACGAGAGGCCGCGATAGTGAGAGGCCAGCGCACCGCGATGAAGAGTGGCCCCCGCTTGCCACAACTAGAGAAAGCCCTCGCACAGAAACGAAGACCCAACACAGCCATACATACATACATAAAAAGGATGTAAGCAGACAAGAATATCATTTAAAAAAACCAAAAAATTAAAAAAAAAAAAAAGATATGTGAAAGAGGTAGCCTCTGTGTATTGAGCCGAAAAGATGAGCACAAAAAGACCAAAGAAGCCTTGGCAGGAATTTATATGTCATCTCGACATGCCAGTAAATAGTTTTACACAAGTCTCAAATAATTGGAGGTCTTATAAAAGCTCTAAGTCAACTCCCCCATCCCGCCACCCTCAACACACACACATTTTGGTGAGAGATGGAGAAATCACTTAAGCTAGACTACACAGCACAGGCAATTATGTCTGAGAAAATTCCCAGGGTGTGGAATAGGTATAAATAAAATAGTAATAGAAGCTGATTTTTATTGAATGATATTGCAGGGTTAGGTACTGTTTTAAGAGAAAGCAGCAAAGAAAATAAATTTTAAAGTGATTTGTGGTAATGAAAAACGATGGGAGGCTGAGTACCATCCAAGGAAGAAAACGGGGAAAGTCATGTTAAGACTTGTGAGTGATAAGGGGAGTGAGGGAAGACAGAAAAGGGAAAACCATGTCAGAAGAATGGGAGAAAGGGAGGGAGAGGGAGAGGGAAAGGGAAAGGGTGGGTGTGGTTCCTGAGTCCTCCCAGCAGAACGGAGGCTGAAATCCCCAACATCAGTACACACTGCTAGGTGGGGCAGCACACAGAGTTTGAGCAGTAGGAGTGGAGTTTTTGTGCAGCCCTCTGATCCAGACAGAGATCACAAGCAGAATTAAGGTCACTGTATAAAATAACAATATTGTATACAATAACAACACAGGGCTCAAATCAGACACAAAGTGGTTGGTAAGGAATGGAACTTGCGTTGAGACACAGAGAAGTATTTCTGGATCCAAACCATCTGCAGATGAGTAAATCACAGGAAAGGGACACCTGCCCTCTAACCTGATTTAAGCAGTATTTCGTTCATAGCTGATTAGTGTCACGGATGCTCCAGTGAGAAGGGTCTAGATTCTGGAGGGCACTGAAAAAGGAGCTCTCACAAAGCAGGTAGCAATTCAAGAGTTTTGCAAGAAGCTTTAAGAAGGTGAGATCAGTAATGTGAAACAATGTTTAGAATGATGGGAGATGAGGAAAACACTATTTATTTAGAGACTAGAAGTTTGTGATACCTACTGTATAGTTTCAACATACATATAGTTTCAACATATTAAAGGGAGTGAAGGCAAGTAGAAGGAAATGAATGAAGAGGAAATGAATTCAGGAAGCTAAATTCCCCAATATGATCCTTGCTAGTAAAAGAAAGGAAAAATAACACTAGTGTGTTTTATAGGCAAGCAGAGGCAAGATAAAATGCCAGTGGGAAAAGAGAGTTAGATGATAGTATAGTAACTCTTAAGGTCAGATGGGCTGAACTTCAAAGGGTAAGAAAATTCTACTGGAACAAATAGCTCAGCTTGGCAGACATTTTGGGAGTAACGAAAAGGAGTCTGAACTAGCAAGAGGAATGTTAAATAAAAGTTCCACAAGCAATTTATTGAGCATCTAATAGCACCAAGTCCTGTTCTAGACATTGAAATTCCAAGGCAAGTCAAAATTCTTGTAGATACGTGGATTAAGGAAAGGCTGATAGAGTAGGTGTGGTTAGGTACAGAGTGAGGCGGGGGGGGGGGGGACATGGGGGAGGATCTAATCCAGCCTGCAGCTGGGGAGGGAGGTCATGGCAGATTTCTGGATATAAGTACTTAGATCTTCATGGAGGACTTCTCTCAAGAAGTTCAGGGATATGGGTAGTTAGCATATAATATCTATGTAAGGGAAAATCTAGGTTTCCTTAATATAACTTCCAATGTTCCGAGGTTACTAAGGGAATTATCTATGTTGAGGTGTAGTGGCTCTTCTAACCTTATTTTTACGCTGTAAAAAGATAAACCTTTCTCTTGGAGGTCTTTCACTAACTGTAGTTTTCTCTACCATATGGACCTTAAGGCTTATGGTACTCCCTTGATATCAAAATACCCTTCATCACATGCTCCTAGTACACTGTAGACCGAGCTAAAATCTCTACATAGGAATTTACTAAGAAATTTATTAAAATAAAAGGAAAATAAACTCAGAGTAGCAGTCAACTAAGACAACTGGTTTTAAAATATAGCTTTTTCATCTTCAGCTTGGGACTTTTGTCTTCGTATGGGAAGGACCATCTTTTAAACACTTGCATCTAGGATAACTTTTCCTCTGCAAATCTAAGTCCAAAGAATAGGGCCCAGAGAGAGAAAGGTGACTTTCTTTTCTATATAAATTACACCACACACAAGGATTAATACCAGGACTAATACAGAAGAATATTAGAAGTGACTTTATCCCCTTTCTAAGTTCTATGTCAGATATATACACAGAGAGTAGCAAGGGGATCACCTTTCTAAAATAGTCTTTAAGCAGAGAGTGGGGATCAATACTGGGATTCAGCAACATGATTTCTAAGAAGATGGATTAAACTAGGTAGCACCACCTCAGCAATGGAGATATTGAACTATTACAAAACAAATCACAGCCAAGACTCGGTTACTGCCACTGAAGGATGACAATGAATTTGATCACAATGAATGAGACAGGAATGCGAAGCTAGAAGTGAGTTTAAAACCACAGGAGGGAGGGAATTTTGGAATGATGGAGTAAGGACCCTAAAAATCTGCATTTCAATAAACCAGTGAGAACAATAGCAAAAGCTGTCAAAGTCAGCTTTTTCAGAACTCTGAAAATTAATCAAAGGCTTGCAACAATTCAAGGAGCGTTATTCAAAAAGAATAACCAAATCTTGGCAATCAGGCCTAAATGGTACAGGATAATATACTTGAGCCAGGTTGGCAGAACAATTTTGTTTAGTCCTCTGGACCAAAACTTGGCCAGGCCATTCTAGAAGTAGGTTAGTTAACATACATAAAGCATCAGCACTGGTAAGTGTCACTGAATTTTTCCCTAAAAGTAGACTTTATCCTAATACCTGGCACAAAGCTGAGCACAAAATTACCTTTTGTAGAAAAAAAAAAAAATGAATGCTTATATGAATAAATGAGTGAATGATGGCCTGCTCTAGTTTTGTATGAATATTATCTGACTGACTTATTTGTAGAGAAAGTCAGCAAGATGTGTCTAACACTTGCCATTTGGGATCAGTTACTTAAAACTTCTGAATCTTAGTTTCTTCATGTATAAATTGAGATTGATAAAAACAGTACTGCCAGCTTTGTGCCGTAGGAGTATCATACACAATAAGGTTTATCCAAGGCACAATCGTTGCTAGTTGATAATAATAGTACTGCTAACTGATAATAATAGTACTGCTAACAATAGATAGATAGATGGTGTTATTGTGAGGACTAAGAGATAATGTATGTTGAATGCCCAACACAATACCTGGCACAGAACAGATTTCAATAAATGTTTCTTAAATGAATAAATAAATGAATATATGAAAAAATAAACATACGAGATTCCTTTCTGGGGAGGGATAGCTTGAGTATAGAGCTACTTTCTTGCTGATCCACTGATGTACTGGCTTCTTTACCTTCTTAATATTCCCTTACTAGGTATAAGACTCATCCAAGGAGTGAAGGAATTCCCTTCAGGTTCTTTAAGTCAGGTTGGAAAACAGTAAGAAGAGGAATAAAAAAGAAATGAGATTGAATAAGGAAACAGGGGTGAAATATTTTCAGCTTTGAAAGGGGAAAGACTTTAAAACAATATAGAGGGAATTGAAATAGAAAAAACAAAATTTAATGTAAAATACTAACACATATAGTTTATATGTTTTAAATATATCATAAAAACTCAAGGAAAAAAATTGTCCATATCGTTATTTAGAGGTGAATGCCTTTGTTAAAGTTTAGTAATAAAATAACAATAATGACCAAAATTTAAGCATGGGGTTCACTGTGTGCCAGTCACTGTTTAAAGGCTTTAGACATTTTTACTTATATACACCTCACAACACTAAGATACTCTTAGTTTTGCCTTTTGATAATTAGGGAAACTGAAGCACGAAGAGATTAAACAACTTGCCCATGTGTGCTCAAACTAGGGCTAAAATTTGAACCTAAGCAGTCAAACATCAGCACTTTTTCACAAAATTCAGTCTTGACTTGGAAAATTTACATTATACTTTAAGTCATTATGTAACATAATTTATCTTTTTATAGTGTTTTATGAAAATAGAGGCTGTTTGGAATTATGATTGACACCGGAAAAAGAAATAGACTTAAGCATGAGGCCCAGAAGTGAGACTTGTACTACGAAATATTTTCTACAGCTAACTATGCTTCTGCCCTTTTGTTCACGCTAATCCCAGAATCACAAGCTACTGCTGACACAACTGTGTATGTCTCTACTTTCATACTTGATGGGGTTTGGGATCTTTTCTACCTCAGCTCCAGGCATTTTTCTCAGGAAACATCTCATGAATAGAAATATGTGATGTGTTAAGAGAGAAGGGCTGTAAGGAGATATAACTACTTCTGAATTGATCGACGTTGGCTATGTAATATGGGACTGGTAATTTAAACTTGATTTACCTTTGTTTCTTTGTCTCAAAAATTAACACACCACCATACTGTATTATATGATTCAAGGTTGCTAAGTGACCAGACCTTAAATGTTCTAATCACAAAAAATAAATGATAATTGTGTGATGTGATAGAGCTGTTAGCTACCTCTATGGTACTGATCACACTGAATATATGAATGTGTCAAGTCAACATGTTGTATGCCTTAACTTACACAATGTTATACGTCAATTATATCTCAGTAAAAAAATGCATTGAAAGGAAAAAAATTAACACATCAGACTGTGCCAGTCTGATTCCTCTGAGCTGTAACAAGTCATGGCTGAGAGGAATACCCTTCGTGCTCCATCCAGGGCTTTCTGCCTGTTTAGTTGCCTTAGTTCATTTACCTCTTTGTGACTCCTGCTGTCACATACTCTTAACTGAACTGTGCTATGACTTATTCGTCAGGTCATTGCTTTCCATAGAGCTGTGTGATAAATGAAAATAATTCACAGTTTCTGTTAGAAGGCCTCCCTACTCTGGCTTACAATACAGCCTTCTAACAAGATTTCTGTAAATCTTGTGACAAGAATTTCTAGAAATTTCTCTTCAAAAGTTTGTTTCTTTTTAAATTTGTTGCAAATACTTGAACTTTAAGGAATTCCATTTCCTTTACACTATATGAAACATGCTGAAAATATGTTTGCTGTATTTCTTATTATAAAATCTTTCCCCTGGGGTAAAGTAGATGCTATGATAATGTTTTCTGTTTTACTTTAGAAAAAACACAATAAGAACATAGATTTCTAATCTTACTTTTAACAAAATATATAGTTGGAAAAAGATGGACTCAATAAAATACCATAGATTAATTAACATAAGGTTCATATAATTCTATCTTTAAATCAAATAGTCCAAAATTATATCAGTTCAACATAAGGGTAGGCAGAGAAATTTGATATGAAAAAATTTTCAAGTGGAAAAGAATTGTGACTTGAAGTTTATAATGTCTCTTTTTTAAGTGCCCATAAGTACAGCCCTAGTTTTAAAATGTTTCTAGACTTAAAAGACATGACTAACTCACATTTTGATTTTTTAAATGTAAACTTTTATATTGAGAATGCAAATTTATGTGTTTTAATTCTTATCTTATTTTAAGATAGAACAAATTTAGTAGAGAATTCTTTCATCTTGGCAAAAAATAAAGGGAATTTATCTCCCTTAGTATCTAATTCTTTTGAGGCAGAAAGTTCAGTGTGAAAGAATAGTTATTTGATAAAACTATGAATAAAATCCTGAGCTTAGTCTAAAAAGAAACAGTGAAATATAACAGATTTACTGTTATTTTGCATGTTTTATCTGTTGGGAAACATTATATGAGAACTATGCTACTATAACTATTAGTTATCCAACCATTTCTTTTACACATTTTTAGTACACTCCTCTTAGTGCATCAAAAACAATCATTTTTAGGTTTATCAAGGACAGTTGGGGAATCCAGAGATAAAATGGTAAAAGTAGAAAATTATTCTTATATAATTGTGTCCTTCTGGTCATTCTTTCATTCAATATGTAATTTTTAACCCTCTGCTTTTTCTAATCATTATAAATACCAAGTCAGCACTGCTGAGCTTAAGGGGTTTTACATTCCAGTAAGGAAAAAGGGATGGATAAAAAAATAAGGGTGCTATGATAAGAGACCACAAAAGAGGATGTGGTCTATTCTCTGGGAAAAGTGAGGAGCACACATAGAGGTGGTAACACTGAGCATATTTTGATGATGAGTATCTGCCAGACTGGTGGTGGTGATGGGGTGGAGAATAAGAAGACTATTCTATGGGAAGGGCATAGTGTGACCAAAATACATGGAGACCTGAAACATCATGGATCGTTAGGAAAAGGCTTGAGGGTGGGAGATATCTGTATCTGTTGGGGACTAGGGTAGGGTGGGAGTGATGGTAAAGTAGAGGTAACTGGACAAAGCTCAAATAATGGTCTCTCATCATCAGGTACTATCCTGTTATGAAGATATGAAAAGGTTTTAGGCAGAAAAGTAACTATTCACATTTGTATTTTAGGAGATCACTCCAACAACACTGTGAACAGTAGACTGAAAAGGTTAGCCTAGAGACAAGGGGCACCAAATTGTATATTTTGCGATGAATTAGTTGTAGGTGATTAGGAGGTGGTGACTACTTGGCTAGTATCCAAATTTCTGGGTGTCTGGATAGATAATGAGATGTTGAATAAAGGTGCAGTATCATTTTGGATAAAAAATAATCTCATTGCGTTTCTTCATATTGAACTTGAGGCACCTATGATATATAAAAGTAGAGATGCCTACAATGAGTAATAATTAATAATAATGATAATAACGACCTGGAAGTTGTTGCCTTATAGCTGATAGACTGAGCCATGTTGTGCAATATGTCAGGAAGAGTATAGAGAATGAAAATAGGAAGGTGACTAACCATTAAATTCATGTTTAAGAACTTACATAAATTATTTTATGTTTCTGGAGTGTTTTAATATTCTTATCTAAATAAGCACAACTGCTAATATAGGATTGAGATTTTCAGAATGGCAAAGTATACTTGCTACATTTGTTCCTTTTACAAGTTTTCCAGGCATATGTAAGGTGATCATATGGTAAGTATTATATTTGTCAATTATTCAGAAATTGTGCTTAAAAGGCAGTTGTGCTTAAAGACAGAAATTAGGACATTCAGGTTAAGCTAAATTGAATATTTATATATATCTAAATAGTGTGTAGACATAATTTCTTAATATGAGTTTTCATTTTAAAAAATCAAATAAAACAGAATTTAAGATTGTTTTCCAGATGATCTAATTCAATGTGATACTTCTTTCTTGAAAATAAATAATACTTTAAATTTTCAAAATACTGTCTCATTCACTGTAACCAATAGACTATCACCACATCCTCAGGAGAGAGATAGGGCATTTATTATTTCTATTTAACAGAACGGAAACTGAAATATTGAGAGGTTAACTGATTTGTTCAAGATCACACCTTCAATAAATGACCTAAGTATAGGAATTCTAACTCATTGCCCTTTTGAGTTTTCTAAAATATTACTCTGGCCCCCTTTGTTTTCTTGTTAGGAGATAGATTACAAATATTTATGTATTTATAATTAGACATTATTAATCACAATTATTATTATTCTAAAGTGTTGTTATACTGCAGCAGCATATGTATGCAACTTGGTTGATTACATAAAATACATATGAATACATGAGTACATAATTAGTTAACATGAGTATTAATTTCTGTATTGGATACTTCCATTTGGCCCTCCGGTTCTGCTCTCTGCCCTCTCCACCCTACTTTCTGCCCTGGGAGACCAACCTGTATAGCTAACATCGATGGGTTCCCACCCTCTGACTTACAGTTGAGTTAGGCCAATCTGAGGCACAAGAAATAAGATTAAAAGGCAGGAGGATAGAAATATAGAGTCAGTAGTTCCCTCTTTTTCTCATCCTCTGCAATTACCTTAGGCTGGTATGTCTAGTGACAGAAGGGCACTGCTTACTCAGACTGGCCTTTTCTACACAACGCTCAATCCTTCCCGATTCCAGCAACCTCTCCCTTCCCTCATCCACACAGGATGAGGGGTGGTAACAGCTTGAGACATATACTCTCGTCCTTGTGGTCCCCTCACCTTTTCCCATGCTTTTGCAACTAGTTGCTTTACCAATAAACCCTCCCCAGATGATCCTAATTTGAGTGTGCCATCTGTTTGCTGTAAGTGCCAAGCATAATGCAATCTCTAAATCAAGAATGACTTTTATCATCATTAATTCCATTTTTGAAAGAAGATCTATTCTAGAGATCATCTAGTAACAAAAATAAAATACCATTCTAAAGCCTCCTTAAATAATTTGTTGGTAAAATGAGGAATATATAAATAAATTAGGCATTTTCAATTATTTAAATGAATATTTAAATAAACTCACTTAAAATAGTCCAAATATTGTAAACTCATTTCCAAAAATAAACTTTCCAAATATTGTATGGCAATGTTGTCTTCTTTGTCTATTGCCTTTCTAAGTCTTTTATATTTTCCAAGCATCATTTGGATCAGATTAGGAAAACAAATGACTGCTATAAAATGGTCAAGTTTGTGCTTGAGATTCATTTACCAACAAACAGGATCTTATGGCAAAGGCTAGGATGAACAAGCTCTTAATCTGTCAAAAACCTCTATATGATGGGCAGCTTGATCATAAGAATTGTTCAGTGACAAAGGTTTATCATAGAGAATGAGCTGTTGAGTCACACAGACTTGGCCTAGAACCCTAGCTCCAATAGTTAATAACTGGATGAACTTAGGCAAGTCATTTAACGTGTTCCATTGTTTATAATAAGGTAGGTAATAGGACTGACTTACCTTGCAGTGTTGTTGGGAAGATTACATAAGAATGAAATGAATGGCAGTGCAGTGTATTGGGAAGAACATAGGCTTTGGAGTCAAAACAATTTATGTCAAATACTGGCTTTTCCACTTCCTAGTCATGTTCCCTCAGGGAACTTAGTTACTTAACTTCCCTAAGCCTCAGTTTATCTATCTGTTTAAAAATATAGGAAAAAATACTCCTGGTTTACATACCCATTTTAAGAATTAAATAAACAGTTATATGTAGTAGAAGGGGGTTTGAACTCAGCAAGACTCCAGAATATAAGGAACCTATATATCCAAGACCATTCTTTTATGTTCCAAGAAGGCAGAATCTCATATTGATTAATCATGTGGACCCTGATGTCAACCTGCCTAGTATGAGTCCTGGTTCCATATTCACTGCTGTTGTGACATGTTCTTAAGCAAGTTACATAATCTAACTTTCTGTGCTTGAAAAATGGTTATAATAATAGTATCTACCTCTTAGAATTATTGTGAAAATTAAATAACATAATGTCTCTAAAGCATTTGCTATAGTGCTTGGCATATTTAGTTAGTGCTCAATCAATGTAATACACATATAATGACTAAAGATGTTATTCAGAAAATTAAATAAATACAGAGGAACACATATCTGTCTTGACTCCCAAGAATATTATTTCTGTAATATCATCTTTTTTTCCAAGTAAAAAGGAGAATATATAAAGATATGTAATTATGTATAATTAACTGTGAACTTTGGGCTAGTAGAAGTATTATATTTAAACAACATATTTAGAAAAATATAACCATTTGAGAACTAACTTTGTGTAACTACACACACACACACACACACACACACAAACTAAATTTAGATTTGTTCAGACTTAGATTCCCTAAGAAGAAAGGATTCTTTTCAACCCCCAGTAGAAAATTTCTATTTATCTTTTGTTTCCTTCTGAAATCCCTATCATTTTCCTTAGCTCTTGTGGGAAACACAAACTGGTGATAAACCTGACATCTCTGTGGCCAGGTTCTGAGTATGTGAGATCATTTTCATCACAAAATAATGATAATTCAATCCCTGAAACTCCATTTGGATACATCTTTTACCTTACAATATTTCTTTTAATAATGATATTTTGAGAAGTTTAGAAGTGATTAATTGTGAAATAAATCTATCTCTAAGAGTTCTAAAGTTGAGACCCTTCACATATATGATATTTATACTTAGATCAAGAGAACGTAAAATGCAGGATGATATCTCTCCTTCTAGAGCTTTCTTTTAATTACTGTTCACCTCTTCCCTTTATAGCCCTGTGAGTAGCTGCTCCTTAGCGATCTGAGTAACCAATCTTCAGTAGGCATCTTTTGTAATTTCAGTCAGTCTGCATTCATTTCCTGTAGCCTCTTCAGAATAGGGCTCCACATCTTTGTGCTTCTTGAGTTTTGAGTTGTTTTCTAGCTGGTCTATTATGATGCTTTGAGAATTTTTTAAAAAGTCACTTGTATTTGTAAAGTCTTTGTATTTGTCCAAAGACATGGTTTGGATCCTTGTTGACTGAATTTCTAGGCCATGATTCTGGTTTTATCTGCAATATCATGATTTATATGGATGTAGATATTTGCTATATTCTAAACACAGACCTTGTCCAGGGATTAATAAATGTCAAGTCTCCAGGGCAGTCTTGAGTGTTGTAAGAGCCTGATGACCAAAGCCTGAATTGGTTGTATTACCAAGAAAAGTAACACTACAGTTTAATGAAAAGATAAATAACTGAATGTTTAAAAATGATGCTTGATTGTAAAAGTTTAGGGATAAAGTACTTGACAAAAATATCATCTGTGCTTTATAATTTTTAATTGAGATATTCAAATACACCCAATAGCTAACCTAGACTCCTAAGAATCCTGATTGATACCACAGATTGTCAGTTATAAAATAAAAAACCTTATATATTTTAAAATATCAATACATTTCCATTTTTTCCCCCCAAAAAGCTTAACAGCAATTGCAGAGAGACTTATCTAGAGGCCAGCCTACCCCTAAATATCCAACCAACTGCCATATAAAGTTAAAACATCTGACAAGTCTTGGAGCTAGTTTAATTGTGCCAAGCATATTTATGACCTTAACAATAAAAACTTGGAAAATGTCATTTAGTTTATTTGGCTTTTATGGATGTTGTCTCCAACATTAAATATTATATGGGCTGAAGATGGATGGCAGCAATAATTAAATAATGTTTTAATATTTGAAGGCCATAGACTGCATCAATCTCCAGTGTTCTCCTCTTTTGTTAAATTAGCTATATAGCGATGGGTTATACTAGTTCCTATGTATATTCCACAAATGTTTTTTTATGTGGAACTTCCCAAAGCCTTGCAAAGGGAAAATTCAGTCATAATTGAGTCAAAGAAAATGTTAAAGGGAAAATAACTTTGATAAAGATACCCTATCATAAGTAATATTTCAAATGGAAATTCAATCAAGTATATTTGCCAGGAGTTTTATAATTTTGTGAAGCTCATATTGACATGATATAAACCTAAATATATACATGTAAGTATTAAATCATATCCCTGATGATTTAATAGAGTGCCTAGCACTCTACTTGTAAGATATGAAGCACTCTGCAGGTAACAATCTTAATACTCACCACACTGCAATAACACTTCTTCCTGGTACTTTCTAGTTTAACGAGGCCTATACTGTGAGATACTTGAGCAGAAAAATTTTTATCTATTTTAAAAAACTAACAATAACAGCTGAACTTTACATGGCAGCTGCTCATCTGCTATGTTCTAGACACTATTCTAGGTGCCTTGCATATGTTAACTCAAAATCGTCATGACACTTTGAAGGCATTTTTATTACTATTAGCTAATGTTTTACTGATGAGGGAACTGAAGCACAGATGAAGGAACTAGATTCCAAGGAATTTGCTAAAGGCTCACAGCTGATTAAGTGTCAGAACCCAGCTGGTACAGCCCTGACATCTGTGTTCTGAACCAGTGCGAAATGCGGTGCCTGCTTCTTAGTGGTTCACTTAATTTTGGTTGAACCAAAATATGTAACTTAGTATTTCCTGATTATAGTTTACAGAAATCTTTGCTTCTGAATCCAGAGGAATAATTTTGGAGCTACAACTTGGAGAAACTTCTCTTTCCTTCTGTTTATTTTATAGGAGGAGAAGGTATTAATTTCTTTTTTCTCTTGAAATTATAGATTTTCATCTATAGGCTTATGAAAATCTGATTCTCGACTGGCAGTTTGTAGAATTGGTTTGGTGTCTGTAGTAAAGATCATTATATTTTACCATAACATGCTTTCAAATGCCTCATCATTCAACTGTGCTTACTTTTTACATGTCTGAAAAAAAAATGTTTAAGATGCATTAGAGAACACATTTAAGAAATTTTATGATAAATTTATTTGTAAAACAAGAATGCCTGGCATCATATTATGAACTGTTTTGTAGAACTAGTCACATATTACATTTTGCTAAAATTAGGTATAATTATATCACTGATTGGCTTTATTAAGTCTCAAGTCATGTTTGTATGTATTTGGTGGGATAAAGTACATTCTCTCATTGTGACAAACTGTGATGGGTGATGTTATCTCTCTTCTCCTCCATTAATGGAATTCAGCCATACTTGAAATTTTAATTGTTGCATCCTCTCTTAAATAATATGCATTTCTAACATACAGTGAAGCTCTTAAAACACAATAATTTAGAAATTGGTTTGATTGAATAGATTTTTTTTAAAATTCTATAATTGTTCAGGACTTTACATACATTAAGAGAAATCTATTATTATTAGGTGACATTTAGTTTAGTTTGGTTTAGTTTTCTCAATAAGGGCAGCATTTAAAGTTCCTAACTCTTTCTGGGTCTAACAATAGTTATGTGTTAAGTTATTTTCATGTTTTTATTTATTAGTATTTAATGTGGGAATTTTAGAAATTGTAAAGTTTCCATTGAATTAATAAAATGTATTCAAAACCGACTTCTAATATAGGTTGTTATTAAATATGTACAACATTTTAAAATAATAAAACAAAATTTCAATGAATATTTATTTAGTGCCTACATTATGACTGATATTGCTTGGGCAATTTTACTTACAATAGCTTCTTGCTCCATTTACTTAACATTTTTATAATGCCAATTTTTCTCCAGATCAGAATAGCACTTTCAAAGCTTTCCAGTATTCAGCAACTGTGACATTTATATTTTCACAGGCCCCTTGACCTTCACATGAAGGTCCAGTTCTCTGATATTCTCAACAAGGAATACATGCTACCAGGCTGGCTAAGAACGATCTCCCCAGGTTGTCATACCTGGACATCTGCCTTTATCTCAGTTCTAGTATCCTTGTCTTGGTAACTGTTTGAGACAGAACATTAGGCCTTTGAGGAATAGTGTCTACTTTGTTTCTGACAACTTTTTTCTCTTGGGGACAGTGTAGTATAATAGCAAAGAGGGCAGATTCTGGGGTTCAAAACCTGTTCTACCACAAAGCCTGCAGGTGGTCCAAGGTGAGTCCCTTGGCCTCAGGAAGGCTACACAGGAATATGCCTTTTGGTCTGAAGGACAGTCCTATCTCCCAATATGAATGACCACATAAAGGCATTTGTTCTTTTCTGAACTTAAGTTCAGTCCTCTAAAATGTGGGGATGATGTTTGTTAACTTGAAATCTTGCTCACAGGAAAAATGTGATTATACCTATGGTACATAGTATGCACCAAACAAATGTTAGTTTCCCATCCTTTCCTGTCTCTCATTTATTCTCTAACATTAAATTTGGATGGTCTCATTGTTGCCCTGTGCATGACTATGTTCATAGTTGCTGACTCATTCTTTTTTTCTCCTCAGTTAAAATCTTTCATTATCCTACAGATGTATTCACAAAAGTGCAATAAAGACGCTATATCAAGAATGCTTATTATGTTTTTTGTAAATAATAGCAGACACCTAAAAACAATTAAATGTTTATTTATCAGTATTAAGCTGGTTTAATAAAGTATTGTAAGTGTCTTCAGTAGAAAACTTCCTAACTGTTAAAAAGGTATACTAATAATATGTAGGAATATCCAGGATATAGTAAATAAAACAGGTGGAGCACAGAGGATTTTTAGGGTAGTGGAACTACTCTGTATGATACTATCATTGGGGATACATGTCATTATAAAATTGTCCAGATACACAGAATGCACACCACCAAGAGTGAACCCTCATGTAAACTATGGACTCTCAGTGATTATGATGTGTCAACGTAGGTTCTTCAGTTTTAACAAAGGTACCACTCTGGTGGGGAATGCTGATAGTCAGGGAGGCTCTGCACGTGTGGGGACAGGGGATATACGGAAGATCTTTGTACCTTCCTTTCAATTTTGCTGTGAACCTAAAACTGCTCTAAAATATAAAGTCTGTTAAAAGAAAAAAGAAAACAAGTGGCAGAACACTGTTACAAGAGGAGTGTCAAACCATTAACAGAGATTAACTCTGAGACTAGGTTCAGAACACTTACTTTTCAATTCATGCTCCCCCCTCTTTTTTTTTATAAAGAAGGTCAGTTAAACAGTTCTAACAAAAAAGTCGTATTTTATTTTAATCATGTGTTCTTACAAATGATACTTTTCTTATTACTGAATGGGAAGACTAAAATGCAAAAGATTAAATAAAGTTTAGTGTTGGCAAGGAATATAGTCACTTAGTTCCTTGTTAGTGAACCATAAAGTCGATTCAGTTTTAGAAGATAATTTGGCAGTTTTTTCACAATTTAAAATATGTATAACATCTGACCCAGCAAGTCTATACCTAGAAATCCTGGCATAAATCCTTATAAATTTTACAAACATCTGTATGGATTTATATATATATTCTCAAAAGCACTTATCAGAGTTTGTTCTTATCAATTGTGAAAAGGAAAAACTGAAAACAATCTGAAGGCCCATTAATAGAGTTAAGTAAGTTATGGCACAAACGCAATAAATACAAGTCAACAGCTAACAAAATAGGTAGATTGTACGTACTACCCTGAAATAATGTCCATAATATATTACTGTGTGAATAAAGTAAATGGAACCTGATTTAGTAGAAACAACTAGTGAAAATATTATGGAACTGTACTGAATTTAAGGCATCATTGCCTCTAGGGCAGTGAGTGCTGTGCATTGTTTTTATAATTAAAAGCTTTTTTGAAAGACAGTATTTTGCTGCCTGCCTCTGTGTGTCCACTATCATCACCCTGTCTGTTGTCTGGTCACCTTAACCCAGATTAGAGAAGGAAAGAATCTGGAGGTGAAGGTCTCTAAGATTACCTTATTTATCCCGCTTTCTAAGACGTGAAACTTCCTGCCAAATTGTTGGCCAGTTTATGCTTGAAGCCCTCCATTGAGACCTCACTAGAACTGGTGCAGCTCCACACATTGCTAGGCTTGGAAGTCCAAGATCAAGTTGCTGTCAGGGTTGGTTAATGTTAAGACCTCTCTTCCTGACTAGCAGATGGCCAACTTCTTGCTGTCCCCTCACATGACCTTTGTGCTGTGCATACTCAGAGAGAGAGAGAGAGAGAGAGAGCTCTCTGGTCTCTCATTCTCTTCTTATAAGGACACCAGTCCTATCAGAATAAGACTTCACCCTTATGACCTCCCTTAGCATTTCTTACATCCATATAAGGCCTATCTCCAAGTACAGTCACACTGGGGGTTAGGGCTTCAACATATGAATTTTGGGGGGCACAATTCAGTGCTTACAAGCAATTTCTAATTCATAGGGCCCCCATGAGCCTTAAAGAAGCTAACCCTGTAGAGCGTTTGGTATGATATAAGCACTCAATTCATTTTAGCTGGCAATGTCTTTATTACAGCTTTGGTTATGATTATTTAGGTAAACAACAAATCAAAGTCTCATGTTACTCTGGGTTGCGCACACAATATTTTCCCTGTACTCTGAAAATTATACCTTTTTTTTGCTCTTTTTAGGCTAGTCGCTCACTGTCCTATACATAATAAAATCCTTGGTTTTTTCCTCTGTGTGTGAGGCTTTTTTTTTCCCCTTACATCGTTCTTTACCTAGTGTCAAATAACAAATTGGGACTTAAGTAAGTAGACTTTATTTGGAGACTAATGCAAGAGTTGGAAAGGGATGTTTGCAATAGGGTGAGGGGAACTATTGCAATAGAACACTCCAACCATGAGATGTGCAAGTGTTTGGGCAGAAAAAGGCTTTTCTTTTATAGGGAGGGGTAAAGAAAATTTGAAAGATCCTGAATAGTGGAATGTGTGAGTGGCATGATCACATAGTTGGTTAGAGAATATCTTCCCTTGAGTTAGCTGATTCTTAGGAGAGTACCTTACAGAGGGGTTGTATGCTAGTTCATGCTGAGGGGGGATCAACGTTCCGGAATCTTGAGGAAGGAGAGAAACTTAAGTTAGGACAAGTCAAGTTTGTGGACATTTTGTCCAGATTGGTCAATGAAGCAAACAGCTCAGCTGATCAGTTATGAAAGAATGAGAATTCAGAGTGTCTGTGTCTGGCCTTGCCATAGGTGAACAGGAGAGCATGCATGAATATTATCCAAATTGTATGGGGAAGGTGATTCTTTGAAGTAAACTGTTTCCTAGAAAAGGGTGGCAGTTTTCTTAACAGTCATAACAGGTAGGTAAAATATAATGTTGTCACTAGAAGTATTCTCCTCTCTCCCTTCTACCCATAAACATCTTAATTCCTTTTAAAAGGTCCGCGTCCTCCATCAGGCCTTCTAAAAAACAAAAAACAAAAAAACTATTCTAGTTTATATAAACCAAGCTCTAGTTTAAATTATGGACAGTTAAAATTGTGACTCCCCATTTTTTTCTTTCATGACTTCTCAACTAGATCATAAGCTTCTTGGGAAAACTTTTGATTTCTTATTTCTCTTCATCCTTTTTACATGGTGGGGGCACATATGGATTTCAGTAAGACCTGATGAATGGATGATGATTCCCAGGTTCACTATTCTTTTTTCCTGTAAGTGTGTGAGTTCTAGAATCACAACATGTAGGTGTGAAAGCCCACTCCAAACCTCCCTAGCTAAGTGGCCTTACTTAATTTACATAATGATTTCATGCTAGAGTTTCCTCATCTATAAAATAGGGAAAAGTATTAACTATCTCATAGGTTGTTGTATGGATTAAAAGTGCTCAGATCATTACCTGTCACATTGTAAGTACTCAATAGTTGTTAGATATTATTATTAATTAGCTTTTGTAATGTTATAATGACTGAATTTGAAAACAGAATGGTGTTATTTTTCCTAACTACCAGATGATGCATGGAATTGGTGTCACTGTATTCTATAAAAATATTTTTTTCAGAAAGCACTCTATTGTGCAAGACAAGCAGATTGTTTCTACTTATACTCTGAAAAAATCTGTCTCCTTTTTAAGGTTATGGATATACTCCTTAACTCCTGTCTGTAATTTATCACATAATATCACACTATGACATAATACAATAACCCCAAATATAATCATTACCCTTATTACTGGGGTCATACCACATATCTGACCCTCTGGGTCATCTGGCTGTTTGTCCAGTCTTCCAAACTCCACCTGGTGGTTTATCCACTTGAGAACTCATCCCTATGATTCTTTCCTTTCACTTGGCAATCCGTCACTAAACCAGTTGAAAAACTTCATTTAGCTCATTTTTCTACCCTGGATTCCTGACCATAACCACCATGTGTATTTCATTCTGATATACTTTGCATAGGAAAATATATATATTTACTCAGTTCACCTTCTAATAGTAATAAAATAATATAATAACAATACAGAGTAGAAAAGGTAAGACAAAATTCTCTAAAAATAACATAAGGCAGAGGATAGATAAGTAACAACAAAGGCTGGCAAAGATAATGCAAGCTATTTGGCAAAAGCCTGGACGAACTAACAAATTGTTCTTGTCCCCCATGGTTAAAAAATAAAGGGGAAATAAAGAAAAAACCTAAAAACCAGAAAATCAAACAATCAGAAAAGACATTTAAAAGCTAATTTCATTTTTAACCTTTCTAAATTTTTTCTTGTTTATTTTTAACAGTTTTTTCCCCAGAGATTATTTCCCATTGGAATCAAATCTACATGAATTTTCTCCTAGAGCTTTATTTTATAATTTCTTATTAAGAGAAATAGCAAGAGAATGTGAGTATAGTACAATTTTCCTTTAGGGAATAATTTTCTGATCATTTGCAAAAGATTTTCTTCAAATATTTCCGCCAAAATATTATATATCCAGTTTGCTCTAAATAGAATGTCTAATTAAGAGGACCTAAAGATTAATATTGATACCTTACATTTAAATGGTCCTTAAGCATTTAAAAGATATTTTTATAGGTAGTTTTATTGATGTCTGGCAGCAATCCATTGAGATCAGCAGTCTGGGTTTATTATTCTCATTTACAGATGCAGTAACTGAGAGTCAGAGAGGTATACCCTTGGATTACCAATAATATCGTGCAAGAGCTGAATATTCAGAAAAGAATACACAAAAGGACACAAGTTCATATTTTTTAAAAATTAAAAACAGGGGGAAAGAACTTATATATTTAATTTCCTTTTCCCCCCTCTACAAATCCATTGGACTCCATCTCTCATTTTACAGATGAAGTTCAGAGGTAGAAAGAGACGCCGACACATTATCTTGTTCCTCTGTTTTGAACTGTCAGTTAATGGTAAGCTCAAAGGATAACTCAGCTCTCCTGACTGTCTAGTAAAACTTGGAAGTCCATTTTTGAATACAGGTTGTAGACATGCAAGTCATTCAACTCATGTTTCTTAAAATAATTCTTCCTCTGAAATTTGTCAAAATGGTTTGTGAAAGAAGGTAGACCCTCAAAAATGTTTGGTACTGAAAAGCATGAACTTGAACTATGTAAATCACTTTAAATATCATACAGCTCATGGCTGTTTTCTTTACTGTTATATTAATGATTGTGATGAGAATAATAATGAAGTCTTCTACCACACAAATATTCAATTGCCTCTAATATATTTTAAAAACCTCCTATTAAAAGAGTCCTTTCGAAAAATATATTTCTAAGAGCAAATTCTGTTTTTCTTTCTAAGACATTATTGCTCCAAATGAGGAGAATTACTGCCAGGTTCCAGCCACGCTCACATTATTATAAAGGAATCAGTCACAAGTTTCATGAAATTGCTTTTTTACCAGTCAATGAGAACCTACTGTGAAAAAGGCCATTTTAAATTTTTTGTTTGTTTTTTGTTTTGTTTTCCAGGATTAGTCTTATATTTTTAATGAAGCCTTCAGTCTATTTTGCCAAAATACCTACTAGGAGATAGGAAAAGCGTTGTCTTAAATGCTGTATGAACAATGACCATGCCCCCAGTGAAAGAGAAAGGTACATTTTTCATCGCTCTCTAGGTGAAAGAAAGCACTCACTTCCACTAGAAGGAGCTGTAGTTCTCAGATATGAAGATACGAGGGTGACTTTCGAGCTGCAGTTATAGTGATGCCTGACCAGGTCTAGGCACCATTTATTTCCCTATCACGGAAAAACACATTAAAGTGCTTTTGTGGGGTTTAGTGGTGAAGAGGAAGGAGGAGAGAGAGTGGCAGAGAGATTGATATTTGACCTGTGCTAAAAATACATTAATTTAAATATCAGTGTCTACAAGCAAATAAAGTATATGTTATTTTTTGTTGTTGTTATTTTACATAAGATTACTTGAAGATTATACAGCCAAAACAAGAGTAGTTCATCTGTTGTTTCTAAGTTTAAGACTAGTAGACAAAAACAGGATCATGTTTTTTATGTATATGTTCATATGGCCGGGAAATTTTTTTTTTTTTTTTTTAGTGTGAAGTTATTTATATGTGAATGCATGTCATATGGCATATATTGTTTACTTGTGACTAATCTCACACCAGATCCTGGTTATACTCAGCTCTACACCTTCTCCATGTCCATAGCAGGTGACTGAACATGTTTGGGGAAAAGGACATAACTATGTCCACTGACCTCACTTTAACTTAATGACCACAAGCCTACATGAGCCTCTAGTACTACCTAGTAAATCTAATACATACGTTTCCTAGTTTGTTCATGCTCCCAATCTTAGACAACCATGGTTGCCTCTTTTCTCCTCTCTTTAATTTTCTAGCACCTCCTTCCTCCTCCTTCACCCCCTGTAGGTGATCTTCCTTTCTGCCTCAGTGAGAAAAATGAAAGAAAGGAAATGATTTCTACACATTACCAACCTACCCATATTCTCTTTTGCCTTCTTTTCTGGAATTATGGATGAATTGCCGATTCATATTTATGAACAACCGTTCATTTCATCATACTGGCTCTCATCCATTTAAGTACAACACTGTATCAAAGTACATCATTGTATCAAAGTGCTCCCTCTCGTGCACTGTCAACTTTTCCACTCCGTTGAGTCATTCTTGTGATCATGCAAATATCATGTAATACTATCCTTTTTAAAACAAACAAAAACCTTGAGCACACATATCCCTCCGGATACCACTCAATCTCTCTGTTAACTTTAAAGAAAAATTTATCCAAAGACTTGTCTACATTTGCTATTTACAATTCCTTTCTAAATTGAACCTTCCTAATTAGACTTTTGTTTCCACTTCTCTTTGGCAGATTTTGTCCAAATCACCAAAGACTGTCATATTAATTTTCAGCTTTCAACTCATTTGATATACTGGTTCTGATCTTATGGATGTCTTGACTTCATCACTTTCTCCTTAATACACGATCCTGCCGAGATTCTTTTCTATTTTCTTCCTACTTCACTTGACATTCCTTCTTAATCTCATTTATGGGTTCATTCTCATCTCCCTATCTTTTGAATATTGCTGTGCCCTAGAGTTCAGTTGTGGATATTTCCTTCACACCCTCACTCTCTTGATGATCTCATCACATGGCTTTAAATACCACATATGTTAAGAACTCCCAAGTCTAAAACTGTAGCCTGAACTTCAGCATTGCACTTCTAGTTGTCCATTCAACTTCATAGAGTTGTCTAATGCACATTTCAAACTCAGTGTATTCCCCAACTCCTTGTTCCACAACTTTTCCCCTTGTGTTCTTCCCACAGTCTTCTTCATCTCAGTAAATATAACTCTTACAGATGCCTTATAACATTCTTACAGCTATAACTTACAACATTAGGGTCCTATTTGACTCTTTTTTTAAAAATCACACTCATAAATCTGTTAACAAATGCTACAATTTACATCTTCAAAGCATATATGGAATCTGACCATTTCTACAACATCCACTGTGACTATCTTGGTCCAAAATGCTATCATTTCTCTCCTTGCTTCTTCACTTTTCTTCTTAAGTCTCTAAAAGCACGACACCAGAGGTCCTATTGAAGCATATGTCTGTTGATATCACCTGTATTTTCCAAATCCCCTAATGACTTCCCATTTCTCTCAGACTAAGCCATAGGTTTTTTTAGACTAGCCTACAAGTGCCTTCTGGAACTTCTGTACTCAATCTCCTATACTCTTCCCCTCACTCCTTCAACTCTAGAATGCTGGACTGATTCAGCATGTTATTTATTGAGTTCCTACAATGAGGTGAGCACTTTTGAGATACCATGGACAAAGCAATAAACAACTTCTGGGGGCTTCCTTGCATTTCTTCAAAGCTAATATACACATTACCAGGAGCTTTGCATTTGTTAGTTCTGTCTGGAATATTCTTCACCATATGTCTACATGGATGGCTACTTTCTCTCCTCTGGTCTCTGCTGTAGTAAAGACTACATTCATCTCACTTCTTCCTTTCCATCCCATAGAAGTATGCCCCACAACCATAACCCTTCTTTGTTTTTCTTCATACCATTTATCACTAACTGACATGTTTACATTTCATTGTTTAGTCGATTATTTCATATCTCTACCCATTAGAATATATCAAAAATTTTATGACAATAAAATACAATAGAATAGAGAAAGGAAGAATAAATATAAGCTATATTTTAAACCAGGGGTATAAATAACACAGGTATAAGGCTATATTTATTACAACTTCTTTCATTTAAGTATATGTTATTTTGTTTATATACCATTTTCACCAATATCAAGACAACAAAATACTGTAGGGCTTATTTGGGATCACTTGTGAACAATAATTCTTCATTAACAAACATGTTTTACTTGGCTTTTTAAAAACAGCAGAATAGTGCTGAATATAATCTTTCTGATTATTTGATTATCAACATATTATCCAAATTCGAGCACTGTGCACACAGCCAAAATATTATCTATGCTAATTAAGAACTGGAGTCCTTTCTGAGAGGATCCAAGTGGCTCTCAACTCTATTCATGGACACGAGTCAACCTTAATCTAGTTGTTGGCTGCATTCATCACCCCAAAATATTTCTAATGTAGTCTAATGCAATCAGAGTCTTTATTTCAATGTATATTTATATTTTGGTTTACTTGTTACATGTCATAAAAATCTCTTAAATAATTTTCAGACTTTGTTGTTTAAAGTAGTCATCTATTCATTAGCAAAACAGAGAAGATTGCTTGTGAGGCTAATCTTCCCGAAGTTACCCTTCTCATTGGAGATGTGTGATCTGTAATTTGATAAACCATCACTAATCTGAGATAGGGCTTTGAAGATGCAAAACTTAGACTTCTTCCTAGTCTTGTTATCTAAGTAATGGATAGTAGACTATTGTTTTATAATATTATTTTAAACTATTTAAAAATAAAGCTCAAAAATTACAGTCATAACACAAATATTGTGCCAATGTACTCTAACATATTAATTAGTCCTTTAGCACTTGATGGAAAAAAGTCCCCATTTTCTGAATACAGCATGGAAGATCTTTCAAAACATGCCCTCAATCTATCTTTGCAGGCTCCTAGCCCGTCACTTATTCTACAGCTGGCTGACTATAATGAATTTTCACTATTTCTCAAATGCTTAACTTTACTTTCATGTTTCCCAGCCTTTGTGGATGCTATTGATTTTTGTGGTTCCCTTATACTTCCTTTTTGTCTTTCAAGTCCACATTCATATTTTGCTTCCTGTATAGAATATTTACTGATTTTGTGTCCTACTTCCTTTTCAGAATTATTTTTCTGTGTGTTCTCATATCACGGTATTGAAATTTCTCCTCTTGTACTAATTACAATCTGATTTGAATGAGGTGAACTAGAATAAAATTTTAGCAAGTTTTTTTTCCCCACAAGATGATATGCTCCTTGAGTGGAAGAGTAACTTCTCATGCCTTTCAATGACTACTAGAATCTAGCAAGTGGTTCTCAGCTAGAGGTGATTTTGTCCCCCAGAAAACTTCTGGCAATGTCTGGGGATGTTTTTATATACCATGGCTTGTGCGGTGGGGTGATTCTGGCATTTAGTGCATAGAGGCCAATGATGCTGTTAAACATTCTACATTGCACAGGACAACTACCACAACAAAGAATTATCTGGCCCAAATTTTAATAGTGTCAAGGATAATAAATTCTGCTTCAGGATATGCCCACATGTGTTTTTTCACTCTATTTCTATTCATATGTAATAGGTTTATCATATTTGAGACATCTGAATAGTTTTGCTAAATGCCAGCATTATGTTTAGGTTTTTTTTATGTTATAAATTTTTAATTACTATCATCTTCATTTTAATAGGACTTATCAGGACTTAAAAATCTAAGTTTCCAGATTTCTCTTGCCCTCCCATGCCTTCGCCAGCTTAAGAGTAGAAAAGAAAGAATGGAAATTACGGAAAGATCACACAGTTTTATATTACACTGGCCTACATTAAACAAACAAACAAATAACAACTTGTAACTGTCTTTTCTACAACCTTTTCGGCTTCATGTCTCACCTGGTTGTTTCCATCATAGAAGACAACCTCCAGCTTTACTTGTTTCTTTTAGATCAATAGTTTCATTTATTTTAGTTTTTTGAAGATTTACCAGATTAAAAATTTTTTTGAATGTAACATAAAAAGGTTTTGAAATAAAAATATAAAATGTTTTAACAAGATGAGTCTAGAGGAATAAACCAGAGAATAAGATTAGAGCAAGAAGACTGTGGGACAGAGACTCTGTATTTCTGACCTGGTGAAATGAGCAGGAGAAAAAAGGGAAGGAGAAGGCTTTCATTATTGCTCTCACTTACACTTGCTCCTCTAAGCTCCCTGCCCACACCTGTCATGGTACATCAAGTCTTTTCTATCCTATGTTCCAAGTTTTCTGAACATAGGATCTGTTTCCCATGATTTTACTCTATTTCTCCTCTGGCCTTGGTGCATGCTGCTTCTTTTTACTGGAATATCTTTTTTACTGTTGTTTGTTTGTCCATCCCCCGCCCCGCCACTTATCCTCTTACCTCTAGAAACCTTTCCTGATTGCCCACACCTCCCAAAGGAGAATCAAGTGCCCTTCTTGTGCACTCCCTTAGCCCTCTGTGCTTGTTCCTAACAGAGCACAGAACAGAATGAATTACGAACGTTTACTTGTTGATCCCCTCTGTGTCTTTCCCTTAGTGCCTAAGCAATTACTTCTGAACAAATGGATCAAAGAAACACTAAAGAATAAATGAATAAAGTCATGGCTAGAGTTTTGCAGTCTTTGGAGGTACTGGAGATTGAACTTGAGAGATACCTAAGAAGTTATCCCACCCTTCCAAGCCTGGATGAGAGTTAAACATCCAAAGACTGAAAAAAAAGTCAAATATCATTGTGTGGCTTTTATTTTTCATGTGACAGCATGTCATTGTTATTTGTGCCACTGAATTCCTATTTAGAAGTATGGTAAGAATTTCAGTCCATTGTATCCCAGGAGTTAACAAAAAATGGTTGTATTCTATCTATGACACTAATTACTTGGAAAATATATGTAAAATGTAAGTTATAAGAAAATTACATAAAATGAGAGATTATGAGCAGATTCTCTATAACTACATCCTTGTGAAGACATTTGTATTCATTACAAAATGTAAGAACTCAAAGGGAACTCAGGGATCATCTAGACTTTTCCTTTTATTTTACAAAGAAACATAAGAAACACTTCCATGGAAAAAAACCAGACATATTGAATGGTTGGAGACACTTGGAGGAGAAGGAACTGCTGAATACTTCTAAAGATAGGAGCTGTTCTCAAGACGGCATGCTGCAACCTTGGAGTGGCTCAGTATCAGACGTAGCAAAGGTTTTTGACTTCTTATCCTAGTAGTAAACAATGTCTGGGAAAAACAACAACAACAATAACAATGTCTGAGACTAAAATCAAGGAAACATTATAGTGGAATAGGATATGGATTGTCCTGATGGTCTGCGCCAAACAGTTTAACTCCTCAAAAATTGCTTCTGCTTTGGGTTTCCCTGGTGGCGCAGTGGTTGAGAATCTGCCTGCCAGTGCAGGGGACACGGGTTCGAGCCCTGGTCTGGGAAGAGCCCACATGCTGCGGAGCAACTAGGCCCGTGAGCCACACTACTGAGCCTGTGCGTCTGGAGCCTGTGCTCCGCAACAAGAAAGGCCGCGATAATGAGAGGCCCACGCACCGTGATGAAGAGTGGCCCCCGCTCGCCACAACTAGAGAAAGCCCTCGCACAGAAACGAAGACCCAACACAGCCATAGCTAAATAAATAAATAAAAATTAAACTTAAAAAAAAAAAAAAAGAATATCACCAAACATTCCGAGAAGGAACTGGCCCTGAATCTGATCAGAGACCACTTCTAATCTCTTTGAAAAAAAAAAAAAAAAAAAAAAAATTGCTTCTGCTCCTGAGTGTGGATAGGAAAAGAGACTCAAGTGGGGGACTGACCTCTTCCACTGACCTGTTCTTAAGCATCCCGGATAGCAGCTGTTTGTCCCAGGCTCAGTGGTAAACAGCTAACATTAACGTTTGGAGAAGCCAAAAGTGAGCACAGTGGTAATGTGGTAAAACCACGTGTTGTTTTCTGGAACATAATCATGCCTCCTTCTGGAAGCTCTCAGCCCACATCTCCACACAAAGCCTGGGAAGGCTTCACGTGGAGAAGTCTTGCCCTTGAAGTAGCAGTGGTGTTTCACTTTTCTGAAAGTAATGTGAGGAGGCTGATCTCTCAGGGAGACTCACAATAGTCACGCAAGAATAAAAAGAAGATAACAGCTGAAGAAACCAATCCTGTTTCGAGTCAGGAGAAAGAAAGGCAATTGGGAAGACTGAAACACAGAATAAATGCGGTTTCTATTTTTTTATTTTTCACACTGAACTGGGCCTGAAGGTGGTAAAATATAATCATGCCCAAATGGTGATAACTATAACTGCATTTCATGATTCTAGTGCCCTAGAACAACATTTCTAACAAAATATTGCCTTAGCCTAGTTTATTCTTGAAATAGCCAGAGAAAACAATGGTCAGATTGTTGGATGTTGGCTACATGGTGTGTTGGTGGGATGGTCTGATTCAAAGAATATCCATGGTTGAGATAAGAAGTCTTTGATGAGAGCAGAGCAGAATGTATCATAACCTACAACTCTGCCATGTAAGGGAAGAAATCTAGGAGATACTGAGTTTAGCATGAAATTTGCTTTCCCTTGTGGGAAAATTGTGTATTCCTTTATAAAACAAATGCTCTGTCTACTGGCATAAGAGGCAATATAAATATTTAGCCACATCAGGTAAACTGAAGTTTACAATATGATCTTAAAATTGATGGTGTTTTTCTAGAATTTTTCTAAACTGTAACAGGAAATATAGGGTTTCTCTTTTATTAACAAAAATAGCCTTCTGAAGGTGAAGTTTATCAAAGTAAGAACAAAATTTTCAACAGCAATGTGAAGATGGCAGCTTTTTGTGTAACTGAAAAAGGAATGAAACTTACAGTTTTAGGTCCAACATGTCATTACCCTAATCCTTACAACAAGAAAAACCCGTACGAACTGAAAATCAACAACTTTTCTTGGACGCAACGGAGATATGAGGTTTCAGGACAAACTGCCATCCTGAATCTGGACAGACAGGTGAATGTGGAGAATCACAGTCAATATACACTTGGGAAAAAAATAAAACAGGCAGGAACACTTAAATGGTAATCTTGATATATTGCTGGAGGCTGAGTGTGAACTAGCATGATAGTTAGAAACGCCTGGGGACCACAGTCTTACAGGGTCTCTCACGTTTTCATGGCCTTTTCATTAGAAATCCTACAATGTTCTTATGGTAAGGTTCTGACAAAGATACCTTCTTGGTTCTGGCAGGGGAAAGGAAAGTGTAATCATGGTGAAATACACCCAAAGTGTTCTACTCTCTAGGGAAAAAGACTTTATCAGAGCCCTATCTCAGTTGGGAGAGGGGACAGGAATTCCCACCCACTTCAGCCTCCTCTAGGCTTTTTGTGCCTCACCTAAGGGAAAATAAACCTATATCACCACAAAAATACCAGCTAAGATCAAAGCCAAGACACATAGGCCCAATAAAATACTGAGATTTAACCAGAAGGTTATGTAGAAAGCTTCCCCTGCCCCACATTGTAACACCACATCAACAGGGCACCAGTGTAAGAGTGGATTATGGATGAAAGAACTGCAAGACATAGACCTTCCCTGAGGAGTATACAGGGAAGCACAAAGTCAGGAAGGGACACAAACAAGAGCACTACAATAATTGAAAGATGTTGGCCCCTAGAGCTAGCTATATTAAACATTAAACACAGCGCAACTCCTAGTCAGGTCAATATAAATGCTTATATTAAAGGTCTTTTTTACTTCAGTTCCTATTACTAAATACATCTTTATTTCATCAACAAAAAAACAATTACAAAGCATGCTAAAGAAAGGCTTTGAAAGAAATGCAAGGAAAATACAGTCTGAAGAGACACCGGAAGCATCAAAATTAGACTAAGATATGACACAGATATTGTAATTATCAGACAGGGAACTTAAGATAATCACAATTACTATGTTAAGGGCTGTAATGGAAAAAGTAGACTGTATGAAAGAAATCATGATTCATGTAAGCAGAAAGATGTAAACTCTAAGAAATTATCAAAAGGAAATGCTAGATTTTAAAAACATAACAAAAGAAAAATACCTTTGATGTGGATTCATCAGGCTGTTCAAGGCTAAGGAAAGAAAACAGTGAGGTTGATGGTGCGTCAGTAGAAACTTCCCACACTGACATGCAGCGAGGAAAAAAAATTAAAAATCATAACACAATATTCAACCACATGCAATTTCAAAGGATGTAACATATGTGTAGTTAGAAGAAGAAAGAGGCAATGAAGTATAAAAAACATTTGAAATAATAATAGCCAAAAATGAACACCTAACAGGATAAATACCGAAAAATCTGCACATACATATCGTAGTCATACTGCAGAAAACCATAGACAAATGGAAAATCTTAAAAAAAAACCCAGCGAAATAAAATATCTTCTCTATATAGAAATGAGGATAAGAATTACAGAAGACTTATAATCAGAAATGATGTAAACAATAAGAGAGTAAAGTGAAATATTTAAAGTGTTAAAGGAACCCCCCCACCACCAACAACACAGAATTATATATCCAGTGAAATAAGCCTTCAAGTAAAGGAGAAAAAGGCTAAGATAAATAAAAACTGTGACATCAGACCAGTCCTGCAAGAAATGTTAAAGAAAAATTCTTCAGGGAGAAAGAAATGATATAGGTCATAAACTTGGTTCTGCACAAAGAATATCAAAAAAGGAATATATGAAGGTAAAATGAAATCTTTTATTTTTCTCATTCTTAAATTAATTAAGTTGCAAAGTGGTCAAGGACCAGATATACTATGACAGTGTCTATACTGTAGTCAGTACAAATCTCTGCCTTTTGTTGACACAGATTTGCTTATGGAGCTTTTGTTAAAATAAACTTTAATTCCTTTAAAAATAATAATATATATTTTTATTCAAAGTAATAATAATAACAATGTATTACGTGAGTACAGCATATGGGTAAGTACAGCAATGTCAAGAAGGATGGGAGGGAAAAATTAGGAATATTCTGTTATAAGGTGCCTGCACCACATGCAATTGACTCTAGCGTTATCTGAAGGTAGGCTTAGTTAGACTAGTAGATACCTTATAATGGGAAATTTAGTGAAAAAACTAAAAGTTTCTTTTAAAGTATATTTGATAAGAGATAAGATAAATGGAATTATATAAAATATTCAGTTAGAACCAGAGAGGGCAAAAAAAGAGAGGGTAGAGAGATGAAACAAAGAGGAAATGTAATAAATAGGAAACAGTTAAAAACATGATAGATGTTAATCTGATTCTGTCAATAAACACTTAAAATGTGAAGGGTCTAAATATGCCAATTAAACAACAGAGATTGTCAGAGTCTGTAATAAAACAAGACCCAACTACATGTTGTATACAAAAAAGCAAAACAAAACAAAAAATCAACAACAAAAAAAACCCAACCTACTTTCAATATAAAGCCTGTGATAAATTAAAACTAAAATGATAGAAAAAGATATACACCATGCTAAAACTAAACAATAGAAACCTGAAGTAGCAATATTAATTTCAGACAAAGCAGAATTGAGAACAAGGAAATTTATCAGGAATAAATGGAGGTATTATGTAATAAAAAATGGGTCAGTTCTCCAAGAAGACAAAACAATCCTAAAAGTGTATGTTCCTAACAAGAGTGTCAAAATATATGAAGTAAAAACTGATAAAACTGAAAGGAGAAATAGGCAAAGCAACTATTATAGTTGGATACTTCAACAAATCTCTTTCCAAAGTTATTAGACCAAGCAAGAGGAAAATCAGTTAAGGATATAACTGACCTAATTAGTATTATCTGTCAACTTGATCTAACTGACCTTTATGGAATACTCCATCCAACAAGAGCAGATTACACATTCTTCTCAAACTCACATGGAATATTCACCAAGATAGACCACATACTTAATAATAACATGTACCTTAACAAATTTAAAACAAAAAAAATAGAAATTATACAAAGTATGTTTTGAGACCATAATGAAACTGTGATTTCTGTTGATGAAAATAAATTATCAACAACAGAAAGATATCTGGAAATTCCACAAGTATTAAAATTTTAAAAAACACATTTCTAAATAATACATGAGTCAAAAAGTCTCAAGAGAAGATATATTATGAACTAAACAAAAATAAAAATACACCTTGTAAAAGAATTCCTTAGAGGGAAATATATAGTACTAAGTGTAATTTATTAGAAAAGAAAGATCTGAACACAATGGCTTAAGTTTCCTGTTTAGGAAACTAGAGAAAAAAAGAGATTTAAGCATAAAGCAAGCAGAAAAAAACTAAAAAAATTAGAGTAGAAATGAATAAAAATTTTAAAAGGAAATGGAGCAAAAAGAACTCCTATTCACTGCAAAATGCAAAATGGTACAGCCACTTTGGAAGTCAGTTTGGCAATTTCTTACAAAACTAGACTACTGTTACCATATTATCCACAATTGTACTCCTCAGTATTTACCCAAAGGAGTTAAAAATTACATCCACAGAAAAACCTGAATATGGATATTTATAGCAGATTTATTCATAATTGCCAAAACTTGGAAGCAACCAAGATGTCCTTCAGTAGGTGAATTGATAATCTGTAGTACATCCAAACAATGAACTACTATTCAGTGCTAAAAACAAATGAGCTATATCAAGCCATGAAAAGAAGAGAGAAGACACACATTACCAAAATTAGTAATGAAAGGAGCTTTGTCACTATTCATCCCATGTACATTAAAGACTAAAAAATAATACACGTACAACCTTATTCTCATAAATTTGATAACTTACGTTAAATGAACTAATTTCTTGGAAGACAGCTATGCTTACCACTAAACCACCAACATTGCTTTAAATGCACTAATTTCTTAAAAGAAACGAACTAGCAAAACTCATACAAGAAAATATAGATCATCTGAATAGGCCCATATCTATTAAATAAATTGAATGAATAATTAATAACTTTCCAAAATATATGCACTAGGCCCATGTAATTCCACTAGTGAATTCTGCCAAACAATTGAAGAAATTATACCAATTTTCTAAATCTCTTCCAAAAAATAGAAACAGAGATAACATTTCCTAACTCATTCTGTGAAGTCATTATTATTACCAAAATCAAAAAAAGCCACTACTTGAAAGCTACAGACAACATCTCTCACGAATACAGAGACAAAAATCCTCAACAATAATTAACAACTAGAATAGAACTATTTATAAAAAAGAATTATACTCACGACCAAGTGGAATTTATTCCAGTGATGTAAGGTTGGTTTAATACTAGAAAATCAATCATTGTAAACCACCACATCAGCAGGTTGAAGAAGAAAAATCATAGATCATAGCAATTCATGCAGAAAAATATTAAAAGACCCAACACCTATTCATGATATTAACTCTTAGAAAACTAAGAATAGATGGAAACAACAACTTGATAGAGAACACCTACAAATAACATCATACTTAATGGTGAGTAAACACTTTCCCCCTAAGACTAGGAAAAAGGTTGATGTCCTCACTTACCACTCCTGTTGACATTGTACATGAAGTGCTAACTAGTGCAATAACACAAGAAAATGAAATAATAAAGATTGGAAAGAAAGAAATACAGCTGTGTTTTTTCACAGATGACAATTATTTATGTAAAAACTCCAAAACAATCAACAAAAACATCCTAGAATTAATAAATGACTTTAGCGTATTTTGCAGGATGCAAGGTTATTATATAAAAGTCAATTGCTTTGTTATAAACTAGTAGCAGTGAATAATTAAAATTAGAAATTGAATATAAAACAAAATGGCAAGAAGAAAATGAAACAGGTATACATCTAATAAAGTATAAACAGGATCAATATGCTGAAAACTAGAAAACATTGATGAAAGAAATTAAAGAGGATCTCAATAAATTGAGAGATATTTCATGTGTGTGGATTAAAGGATTCAATATAGTTAACATGTAACTCTTCTCAACATGATCTATTGATTTGATCCATACAAAATCCAAGCAATCTATATTATAGATGTCAACAAATTGTTTTAACATTTATATGTTAAAAGAAAATATCTAGAATAGCCAGCACAATACTGAAGAGGAATAACTCACACTACCTGCACTAGATTTCTCTTGCCTCTATAACAAATTACCAAAATCTGGGGGACTTTCAACAATATATTTCTATTGTCTTAGAGTTCTAGAGTTTAGTAGTCTTAAATGGGTCTTGCCCGGCTAAGATCAAAGTGTCTGCAGGGCCATGCTCCTTCTGAAGGCTCTAGGGAAGAATTCATTTCTTTGCCTTTTCCAGCTTCTAGAGAGTGCTTACATCCTTGGATCGTGGCTCCTTCCTTTTTCAAAGCCAGCAATTTTTTGTCAAGTTATTTACATATTGCGTCACTCTGATACTAACACTTCAGTCTCCCTCTTTTACTTATAAGAACAATTATAATAATATTAGGTGCATCCAGATAATATAGGATAATCTCCTCATCTTAAATTTACTTGTTTGTGACTTTTTGTGGTTAGAGGATTGCAAATTTCTTCGTATTTTTTTAAACAGCTTTATTGGGGTATAATTAATATTTTAAAATTTCTCATATTTAATTTATACAAATTGATGTGTTTGGACACATGCATACACCCTTGATACATCACCACAATCCAAGTAATAAACATATCCATCACATCCAAAAGTTTCCTTGAGCCCTTTGTTTGTTTTGCTTGTTTCCTTGTGGTAAGAACATTTAATATGATATCTACCCTCCTAATTAAGTGTAAAATACCTTATTGTTAACTACAGATACTATGTTATACAGCAGATCTCTAGAAATGATTCATCTTGTATAATAGTAACTTTTTACTCATTGAACAACAAATTCCCATTTCCCCCTCCCCCAAACCATGGTGACCACTATTCTATTTTCTGCTTCTCTAATTTTGACTATTTTAGATACCTCATTTAAGTGGAATTATGCATCCTTCTGTGGCTGACATTTCACTTTGCATAATGTCTTTCAGGTCCATCCATGATGTCACATATGATAGAATTTCCTTCTTTTTTAAAAAGGCTAAATAATATTCAATTGTATGTATATACCACATCTTCTTTGTCCACTCATCTACCCATGAACATTTGGGTTATATCTATAACTTGGCTATTTTAATAATGCTGTAATGAACATGAGAGTGGAGATATCTCTTTGAGATCATGATTTCAATTCTTTTGAATATATACCCAGAAATGGGATTGCTGGATCATATGTAGTTCAATTTTTAATTTTTTGAGAAATCTCTATACAGTTTCCAACACTTGTCTCTTGTCTTTTTGATTATAGCCATTCTAACAGATGTGAGGTGTTATCTCATTGTGGTTTTTATTTGCATTTACCTAAGGATTAGTGATATTCAGCATCTTTTCATGTACCTGTTCACCATTTGTATGTCTTTGGAAAAATGTCTATTCAGATCTTCTGCCTATTTTTAATAGGATTACTTGTGTGTGCGTGTGTGTGTGCGTGTGTGTGTGTGTGTGTGTTTACCATTGAGCTATATGCATTCTTCGTATATTTTGGATATTGAATCTACTATCTTTGAAAGAAAAACTGGTAAGTTAAACTTTATTAAAATTAAGAACTTCTATTCTATAAGAGACACTACCAAGAGAATGAAAAGACAAGCCACAGACTGGAAATAAATATCTGTAAAACACATATATGATAAAGGACTTATGTTGAAAAAATACAAATAACTGTTAAAACTCAACAATAAGGAAATTGATAAAAAATTCTCCCCAAATCTGAACAGTTACCTCAATTTAAAAATATATAGGTGGGAAAAAAACATGTGAAAATATGATCAACATCATTTGTTGTGAGAATTCAAAAGAGTCAGAGACCATTGTTAGAAGAGCTAAAATTCCAAACCCTAGCAATACCAATTACTGGCAAGGATTAGAGCAACAATAAATGCTCTTTCATTGCTAATGGGAATACAAAATAGTACAGCCACTTCGGAAGACAGTCTGGCACTTTTTTACAAAGTTAAATAGAGTCATGATCTAGCAATTTCATTCCTAGGCATTTACTCAAATTATTTGAAAACTTATTTCCACACAAAAACTTGCACACAAATGTTTATATCAGACATTCAAAACTGCCCAAAACTGGAAGTAATTAAGATGTCCTTCAGTAGGTGACTGGATTACCAAACTGTCATATATTCACACAGTGCAATATTATTGTGATAAAAAAATGAGCTATTATTCCACAAAAAGACATGGGTGAATCTTAAATGCATATTGTTTAGTGAAAGAAGCCAGTATGAACAGGCTTAATGTATGATTCCGATTATATGACATTCCAAATCGGCAAAAATAGAGACAATAAACAGATTCATATTTTCCAGGAGTTTGCTTGTTGGAGAGGTAGGGTAGTTTGAATAAGTGAAACACAGGGGATTATTTCAGATGGTGAAACTGTTCTGTATGATACTGTAAAGTTGAATAAATAACACTATGCATTTGTCAAACTCTTTAGAATTATATAGCACAAAATGAGAACCTCACTTTATGCAGATAAAAAAATCATTTAGAAAATTGAATGACACAAGGATAGAATGTAGAATGTGATGGAACACCCTAATATGTGAATCAATCATATGAAACAGGCTCAATGAAGAGACGTGAGGAATAGGCTGCTGACCTAATAACGGTGGAAAGGAGTGGATTTTCAAAAGACTCAACGCAAGCAAAGCTGTACAATAACACTGTACTCTAATTGATCAACCTGTTCTCCTCAGGGTACAGGCTAACAATTATGATACTGCTCATATTAGTTTCTAGGGGCTGCCATACCATGTGCCATAAACTAGGTAGCTTAACTTACAGAAATGTATTATCTCACAGTTCTGAAGACCAGAAATCTGAGATCAAGGTGTACTTAGGGCCAGGATCCCTCTGAAGTCAGTAGAGAAGGTCCTGCTCCAGGCCTCTCTTCTAGATTCTGGTAGTTCCTTGGCTTGTAGCTGGGAGATGTTTACTCTAATCTTAACATGGTGTGTGTTAGCGGAGGTCAACAAGAAGATGAGACTGCCAGTGGACCCAGGAGTTGGACCCAGGCCATCTGAAGCTCCTCATCCCTCACTTGTCCTTGGAATGTACATTCTGCCCAGCATTCCCACAGTGGGAACCATTTTCAAGGATATAGCCTTGAGAAAGTAATATGTTATCGAGACCATCTGGATGGTATATGTGACTGAACCCAATCAAGCCTTTCTATGTAAACACTTCAGATTTTGGCAGGCAGTTTTGGAGATCTACTCAACTTATCACTGTCAAGACAAACCTTGCAAGTAGGTTCCCTTGCTTTTTAAAATTGCCACCTACCAGTCTGCAGTGATCTGCCTCTTTCTTTGCTCTGTCCTTGCCTTGTGTGTATGGGGGCCAGTTTCAGATTTTACCTGGGAATTCCTGAGGTTTTGAACCAACAGTGTTTTCGTTGTGCATTTATCTGTGCCCAAATTTCCCCTTTTTATAAGAATCCCAGTCATAATGGATTAGGGGATCTGCTGGACTCCAATATGACCTCATCTTAACTATATCTGCAACAACCCTATTTCCAAATAAGATCACATTCTGAGGCAAGGGGAGGAGACCAGTAGGATCCAAGGGGGATTATTGGAAACAGTATGAACTCTTGTTTATCTAAATATACATGCAAATGGTTACAGCTATACTCCTCCCTCAAGGAGGTCAAGCATACCTCATTTCTTAAGTGTGAATTATTTGTAATGATTTTATTTTAAACAGTACAGCATGGGAAGGGGAAAAGTCTTAAAAGTGGAGAAAACTGATAAACACCATCTCAGTCTGGTGATAAAGGTTAACACCTACAGTAAGTCACATATGCTATACACCCTTGATATGGTGTGATGAAAATGGCATTTTATCTCTGCAGTCTTCTCCAAAACACATAAGCCCAGCTGAATCATGATAAAAACAACAAAATCATGATAAAACCCTAATTGAGGCAAATTCTACAAAATTCTTGATCAGTACTTCTAAAAACTGTAAAAATTATTAATAATAAGGATATTCTGAGAAATTATTAGAGCCAAGAGGAGCTTAAGGAGACATGATAGATATACTGTAATATCTGGATGGGATCCTAGAATAGAGAAAGGACACTATGTAAAAACTGAGGAAATCTGAATAAACTATGGAATTTTAATTAATAATAATGTATCAAAATTAGTTAAGCATAACAAATGTACCGTACTAATATAAGTTGTTAATAATAGGGGGAACTGGATGTGCAGTACAGGAAAACTTCTGCATTCACAATTTTTCTGTAAATTTAAAATTATTCTAAAATGAAAAAAACATAATAGTCTTCTAAACAGGAATGAATTGTTTGCCTTGGGCCTATAACCTATTCTATCATCCTAAATCCTTTTCCTCTAAGGCAAATAAAGATAATTGCCTTATCATGTATTTCTACAGCCTAGTTACTACTTATGGAATATAAATTCATAATTTTTACCTTTGTTGCTTTATTAAATTTGAAAGATAATGCTGTTACATTTTCTCCTTTGATGTGGTTCCTACCTCGTAGTGAAATAAACTTCCCTATTATTCCAGAAACTGAATACTAGATTAGGAAGTAAACTCAGATGTTTGTCTTGGCTTTTTTACCAACTAGACATTTGACTTAGATGAATCATTTGGCACGGGAGAAATTATTTCTAATTTTTTAACCTATCTTTTAACTTTTCTTTATATAAATCCTATACATACATGTATATACACACATTTAAATTACATATATTAAATTATTTAATGTTATATATACTTGCCTCTACAAACTCATCATAATTGGTATAAATTCAGCTAAAGCAAAGAATCTTAGAATTTTACTTACTCTGTGCAAACGTTTAGGCCTTTTGAAATATTAAAACTAATGCAGATACTTCCAATACAATAGCAGCTAAATTGAGTCCACAAATCCCAAACAAGAAACTGCAGTACTAAATGACCTCAAGTTCAATAATTCTACTAAATAAATAATTGATTTTATTTAGACTCATGAATCCCAGTGTAGTCCAATACCTTTCTAAAACTTCTGTATTTCATAAAGCAGAAGGGTCCTTCTGCTTTGACACTCTGATAATTACTGATCTGGCTATTCATGCGTTCAAGAAACACACGAGTATCTTCTTGAGGAGGAGTGTTGTTGGTGCTGGGGATATAAAGATAAAAAGACACACTGGTCTTGCCAAAGTTTATACATGGACCAAAAAAACATGTATATATGGCCACAAGATCCCTGTGATCCTGTAATGATTATCTAGAAGTTTCCAAGGTCATTAAGAAAGCAACATAGGAAAATGCATTTGCGGTGAGGAGGAAAAAACACATCTCTTCCACAGTTAGTGATTTTTTTTTTTTTTTTTGCTTCACGCAGCAGGGGTTCCACATAAGTGATATTTTCACAAGTGGGCCTGAAAGAAACCTTCTTCTTTGGAAAATGTAAGAAAGATTCTCAAGCCAAAAGGGGAGAGTAGAGGGCATGAATGCATCAAAGCATCTGTTTTTCCTTAACAGGCACCAGCTTCCCAAATCATAGTCCTTTCCTTCAATAACTCTTTTATAAGGTAAGTGTTTAATAAATTCTCTTTTTTCACGGCAAAATGGTAGCTTTTAAATGGTCCTCTATGTATAATAAATTTAAGCATGATTAGAATTTCCACTACATTCCAAAATAGGATTTCTCTTTTGTTATCTGGACCCAGGTATTACAAATTCTAGTACTGGTTATTTCTTTGCCTGACTAGTTATCTAGCTTTAATTAAATACACAGTTAATATGTGAAAATTAAGTGCTTTAATTTTCACAAGATAGTAAGAAGAAAAATACTATTTTCCATTAAAGTAATTATATGTTTTTAGTATAATTCTACTTGAAAATATTTTGGTATATTTACAACAGTACTATATGAGATGGCATCAAATAGCATCATCATTATGTTCTAATAATAGTAAGAAGAATGATCACTTTCTAGATATTTCTGTTTTTCAGAAAATTATTATTTTTTAAATTAATAGCTCAATAAAATTGCATCTTACTGGGTTCACAGTTGTGAGTCACTTTAACTATAGTGAAATAATAGCTAGTATTTTTACCCAAGTAGGCAAAACTTCCAAACTACAATTACTTCTAATCTCATACAGTCATTTTATAAAAATTAGATGAATTATCTTCTTTTACATTTTTGCTTCTAATTTTATCATAAATTATGTATATTTCTAGAGTGTGTAGCATAAAACACATTATTATATCTTACTTCTGATTTCTTAATGATAGCTTTAATACCTTAGCTATTTATAGATGTTGGTAATTTTAGACCATCCAGCTGATGCTCTGTTGGAAATGTGAGGAAAATATTATGTGGCTTTAAGGAAGAAACCACTGGATATGACCATGTTATTATTGGAAGACTTTTCTCATTTTGCATTAATTCCAAAGTTATTTAAATCCTTCTTGGAACCATTCTTTCAATGGGAACTACTATAAGGTTTTGCCATTTAAAGTCAAATACGTTTAGTAAAAAGAGATTTTTAAATATACTCTATTAAATCAACTATCTTTGTACACATCTCCTTTTCCCACGTTCATAGACTAATATTTTTACTTTCTGTTTCTCTGGTTGACAGTACCTTGAAGACAACATTAAACGTTTGAAAACAAGTGTTCTGGTTATTTCTAAGACATCCTCTTCATCTAACCCCAGCTCTGCCACCTGCCCCCCGACTCACAGTGAAAAAGAATCCTGTATAAGGGGATGCTTTTCTTCTGCCTTTTGCAACCCAGGTCATCCTAGACATGAATGATTTCTAACCATATGTTGTACACACATCTCTGGATCAGGTTTTCCCATTACTGGCTCCACTGCATTTTTAACAGATTGCATATCATATCTGCACTCTGTCATATCCCCTAGTTCACGCTTCAGCACAGTGCTCTGCAAACTTAATGTGCAGTAAAATGCAGATTCAAATTCAGTAGTTTCAGGATGGGATTTGATATATACATTTCTAACAGGCTCCCCTGTGATACTAATGCTGTTGGTTGGAGAACAAGCTCTGTGGTATTAAGGCAAGTGTATCACATTAAACCCTGAGAAAAGCTTAGAGTAAAGAAATCTGTTTAACTTTCACACAAAGTCTTGTTTTGTTTTTTAACTAGAACAATTATTTTTTCCTCCCTGGAATACTTCCTGGAGCTAACGTTCCATGAAACACATTCTGAGAAATGTCGCACTGGATTAGGAGTTCTCAACCTTTAGTGTGATTCGGAATCATCAGAAGAGTTTTGATAAAATAAAGATTTCCTTCCCTGCTCTAGAAGTTTCTGATTCAATAGAATTGATGTAGGACCTGAATAGTCACACGAATAAGATCCTCTCTGATGCTGACACTTTTGATCTGGACACCACACCTTGAGAATCACTGCTTTAGTTTCCTTAGGTTCTGCATCTGTGGCAAGTCAGATTACCAGTAATCTTCAACCCCATTTCAATTTCTTTAACCCTCCATAGAAATTTCCTTAGGGCTGTGATTTAACATTATGCCTTAGTTTCTTTGAAGGTTATATGAAAATATCTATATGGATAATATGGAATATCATTTTATAAATATCTTGTTGAAAGACTACCCAGTACTTAGATCAGTGTTCTTTAAATAAGAAGAAATATGAGATATTCTTGTTAGTATTTTCATCTAGAAAAAAATTCTCATGACAGGACAGAAAATTTTATTTATGAGAGTACTTTCATACACACACACACACACACACACACACACACATACTCACACACACACACATTATTTCCTCCTCTCCCTTTTGGGACTTGATTCTTATTCTATGTCATTTAAAATATTGGTTGAATGTTTAATATATATATGTTTTATGCCATACTTCTCATATTCTTTGAAAAATCAACAAAATAAAATAAATAATATACTACAACAAACTTACACATGTTTATTTATCGCATTACACAACATTGCTATAACCCATAATCACAAGAAATGTTATTTCAATGCTATTTCAAAACCTTATTTTCTCAGAAAATATACATTTAAAATATTACAGTTAGTGGAAAAGTTATAGAGGTCTGACTTGTAGAGATTTTGATTTTTAGCATAAAAATTATATTATGTCATTGGAAGGGAAACATAGCATAAATAATTAAAATTTATTTATACACTCAAGAAATTCCAAGTTCTGTCCATACATTTTTTGTTGCAGAATAATTTAACTACACTGAGTACATTTCTTACCCCATGATCTTAATCTTGAGGAGAACTAGGATCAAAAAGAGTACAACTACATTATCAGTTTGTCTAGCTAACGGGGTCTGAAGGTTACATTACTCACAGTCCCTTGTATTGGTAGGAATTCAATAGATATTAATGTGATAATATGAAGATGAACACAAATTCTTTGCTACTCCTCTACAAAAGTAGCTTTATACTTTCTATTTGTAAAAGATACCATTGCCAGAGAATATATTTTTTCTTCTTTATGAAACTGAATACATAGAAATTATGAGAAATAAACTTTGTCATCTCACATTCTTCAGTTTAGTTACTGTTTAGATGTTTAAGAAGCTGAGTGCATCACTCTTCAATATTTTACCCTTAGTCAGTAGCTGGATATTAGTCAACTGAGTGGCATTACTTCTATAAAATAAGCACTTTGATTTAGGATTTTCCTCCTACTTTGCAAGGAAGTAAAGTGTTTTGTCAAAAAATAAATAACATTGCTGCTTAATAATAAAAATTATATGTAGTAGTTTAACAGTTTTTGTTCTTTTACGTTAAGGCGGGATTTACCAGTTAAACTGCTTGATCAGTCTTAAAAGAGGCAAAACATTTTTAGCAGTGTTCTTTTTACTGCCTTCGAAATATGTTTTAAGATTTACCACATGGAAACTTGTCTAGTTGGCACCTGTCAATCATTCAGAAGCTTTACAATAGGCATCAAGGTACAGCATGAAAAAATAGTGTGTTGCAAGCCTTAGTCTTTAGGTGCATGGCATAGCAGATGAGGACCTTTCATAAAACAATGAGAGCTGGTTATTCAGGGAAAGCAATTGTGGTAACTTTCAGACAGGAAAGCCATTCATCTGAAAGTTGAAAGCAGCTTTTACAGTCCCTCTTGCATTACTGGTTTCTATCTTAGGGTAGTTGTTCAAAAATAGAATGATAGGCAAAGAGCAGAAAATAATCAGTATCAGAGCAGACACAGAAGCAAAGAGAAAAATAGACAAGAATCCTGGGAGACACTGACAACCAGACTTCAGTGTTAGCCGGGCTGACCTCAATTAGGCATTTATCTCACTTGTGTAGAATTTTATTGTATATTACTTGGGTAATTAGGAAATGAAAGCTATCCACCTATCCTGAAAACTCTACTTAGTGGTCTAGAATATTCAAGGTATGCTTTCCCTAGGTTTTTATTCTCCAGACTCTTTCTAGAGTTTTTAATTTCTACATTCTCTCACTCATGTAAAGAAGTCATTCCCCCTAAATTTATGCAAGCTTAACTTGGGCTGTTCCTATTACAAAGGAAGAGGACAATGACAAGAAATGCAAGTGTGTTTCTAGAAATGTAATTCCCTAAGAATCTGTGATAATTTATCACACAACTTCAAACTTACTGTGTGATCTACAGGTAGAAAATACCAATGTTGTACTTTTTGAGAAATTAAAACATTGTTGTCTTGCCTTTGAAAGAAAATGTATTCTTATTTTTTCTTTCGTGTTTTTAAAATTTTTTTTGGCATATAAGTAGACTTTATATTTTTAGAGCAGTTTTAGGTTCACAGCAAAACTTTGTGGAAGGTAGAATGATTTCTCATATAGCCCTGCCCCCGGTACAATGGATGAACCTACATTGACACATCATTATCACAGGAAGTCCAGAGTTCACATTGGAGTCATTCTTGGTGTTGTACATTCTCTGGGTTTTGACAAAAAAATGTATAATGATATGTATCCACCATTACTGTATCATACAGAATAATTTCACCGTCCTAAAAATCCTCTGTGCACCACCTATTTAATCCTTCCTTCCCTCAAGCCCTTGCAACCTCTGAACTTTTTACTATCACCATAGTTTTGCATTTTCTAGAATGTCATATAATTGGATTCATAATATGTACCCTTTTTAGATTGGCTTCTTTCACTTAGTAATATGGCTTTAAATGTCCTCCATGCTTTTTCATGGTTTGATAGCTCATTTCTTTTCAGCACTGAGTAATATTTCATTATGTGGCTATACCATTGTTTATATATCTATTAACCTACTGAACAAATTGGTTGCTTCAAAGCTTTGGCAATTATAAGTAAAGATGCTATAAACATCCATGTGAAGGTTTTTGTGTGGACATAAGTTTTCAATTAATTTGAGTAAATGCCAAGGAGATTGCTGGATTGCACAGTAAGAGTGTGTTTAGTTTTGTAAGAGACTGCCAAACTGTCTTCCAAAGTGCCTGTACCATTTTGCATTCCACTAGTAATGAATGAGTGTTCTTTTTGCTCCACATCCTTATCAACATTTGGTGTTGTCAGCGTTTTCAACTTTGACCATCTTAATAGGAGTGTAATGGTATCTCCTTGCTGTTTTAATTTGCAATTTCCCAATGACATATGATGTTGAACAACTTTTTATGTGCTTACTTGTCATCTGTATATCTTCTTGATATACATTGGTCAGGTCTTTTGCCCATTTTTAAATTGAGTTGTTTGTCTTTTTATAGATGAGTTTTAAGAGTTTTTTGTACATTTGACGTAATAATCCTTTATCAGATGTATTTTTATAATACTTGCTCCTAGTCTGTGACTTGTCTTCTAATCTTCTTGACACTGTCCTTTGCAGAGCAGAAGTTTTTAATTTTAATGAAGTCCAGTTTATTAATTATTACTTTCATGGACTATCCCTTTGGTGTTTTATCTAAAAAGTCATTGTCATACCCAAAGTCATGTAGGTTTTCTTCTAAGTTATCTTCTAGGAGTTGTATAATATTCCATCTTACATTTAGGTTTATGATCCATTTGTAGTAAACTTCTGTGAAGGGTGTAAAGTCTGAGTAAGATCCATTTTTTGCATGTGGATGCCCCGTTGTTCCAGCACCATTTGTTGAAAAAACTTTTTTTCTTTATTGTATTAGCTTTGCTCCTTTGTCAAAGATCAGTTGACTATATTCATGGGGGTCTATTTCTGGTCACTCTCTTCTGTTCCACTGATCTATTTGTCTATTTTTTTTCTCACCAATGCTACAGTGTCTTGATTATTGTAGCTTTAGAGTGAGTCTTGAAATGAAGTAGTGTCAGTCCTCCAACTTTGTTCTTCTCCTTAAATACTGTGTTGGCTATTCTGGGGTTTTTGCCTCTCCATATAAAACTTTAGAATCAGTTTGTCAATATCCACAAAACAACTTGCTGGGATTTTGACTGAGATTGTAATGAATCTGTAGATCAGCTTGGGAAAAATTGACATCTTGTTGAGTCTTTTTATCCATGAACATGGACTATTTCTCCATTTATTTAGTTTTTTATTCTTTTATCAGGGTTTTATAATTTTATTCATATCAATCTTGTACATACTTTGTTAGATTTATACCTAAATATTTTGTTTTTCTGGTTGCTAATGTAAATGGCATTGTGTTTCTAATTTCAAATTGCACTCGGTCATTTCTGGTGTAGAGGAAAGTGATTGACATTGGTAAATTAACTTTGTATTCTGAAACCTTGCTATAATCACTTACTAGTTCCAGGAATTTTTTGCCAATTTGTTTGGATTTTTAGACAATCATGTCATCTGCAAACAAAGATAGTTTTATTTCTTCCTCTACCATTTGCATATCTTTTATTTCTTTTTATTGTCTTACTGCATTAGGTAAGATTTCCAGTACAATGTTGAAATGAAGTGGTGAGAGGGGATGTATTTTATTTTAGTGGAATACCTCCCATAAATTTTGAAACATTACCCAAGTAAAAGAAAGAACTTTCATGCACTTTTGTTCCAAACACAGCAAAAAACGTGGTTCACTTGACAAGTCCTATATCAATTATTGAATCATGCTGCTCAGGAAGACACCAGACATTTGGGAAAGCAGAAATAGAAAACACAGCAGAGACTTCGGTAGAGAATTACTGAGAAGATGGTAATTACATTAGTAGAAAGAAGATTTCAAAAACATGAATTTTGAAAAAAAATCAAGAGGTTTAACTATCATAAGTAATATACAAAAGATGAATACAAGTAAAAATATGCAGGAAACTACTAGAAATATGAGCATGAAATTCAGGAGAGACATCAGAAAGGAAATGAGGATATACAGTTTATTCACCTGGAGGACATGGGCAAAGTTATGAGAAAAGATGAGCCCACTATATAAAGAGGGAAAAAGAAAGAGAAGGAGAGGGAAAGTGAAGAATGAGACAATGAAGAAGGGAGATAAAATATGTTGGTTCAGAGGTATTTTTCAGAGGAAGCGACTCACTCAAGAGAAACATACAAGGTTTTAGAGAAATTATATGCAGGAGAATGTGGTGTCATTAAGATGGCAGAGACACATGGGTTAGGTGAAAAAGGGTACAGAGACTGGGGTGATATGAGAATGACAACTGGAGGAGAAACCTTGACTTCACTCTTGACTATTAGAGCCTATCTCTATAAGCACATCTCATGAGTTTGTGTGGGTAAACCATTCATCAAGTACAATGCATACATAATTTGGATGACTATATGTACTTCAAATACAATAGAATGTGTTGGTGTTGTATACTTATCAAATCAGAAAATAACAAAGTACCAGACTTAATGGAATTCAATATGCTAGAATTGAATTCTAGAATTCTAGGCATCCAGAATTCTAGGAAACTGATTATAAGCTTAATTAATGGAACTTGATTTAGGTTTTACATGATAAATATTGTTTGGTTATATAGGAAGGACAAAGAGAGACTTTCCAAGGAACTGGGGGACATGGTTTTGGGGAAAAAGCTGAGCAAAGATACAAATGCTAATGAAATGACTAAGGATGTGTAAGAAACAATAAAGAGGTAAACTTGGTTGAAATGGAGTATCTATGCTGAGAAGTTCTGAGAAATAAGTTTGGGTGAAATACGTACTCAGAGAATGTAAAAGTCTTTACAAATGTAACTAAAGATTTTGGATTTGTGGATAGAAGAACTAGCTCTTATTGAGCACTCCTTGATACGAAAAAATGTGATTTGAAAGATGATTTTTTGAGAGCTTTTCAGCAGAGACTGGTGATGGTGTTGGTGAGGCAGGGATAGGAAGGCAGGTTCAAGTGTGAAGCAGAGATTGGAAGCAGAGAGATTAACCAAACTCTTAGGGAAGAGGTTCTGAAAGGTGGCAGCAATGCGAATGGAAGGTAAAGGATAAATATTTTAGAACAAAATGATTTGTAGCAAACCACTATGATGTAAGAAAACCAGACCATATGCTGAGATACTGGTCTACCACATAGATTTGATTTAAGCTAAAATATAGAGGAGGAAGCTGATAACTTAGAACTGGTTATTTTTAATGATAATTGCTAAATGAATTGATAATTATGCATTCCTAAATATAGTATTCCAACCTATAACTGTAAGTATGTGCAAAAGGATGAATAAAATATAGTACTTGCCTCAACTTGAACAAAGGAAATCTTTTAGGGATTTGTAGTCCTGGAACTCAAATAATGTGGTTATGCTTTCTATTTTTAAAGAATAGTTAGAGATAAGAGGGTAATTGAAAATATATATTAGTATTTGTTCTTGTTTTATTTATGTATTAATACATTTATTTATTCAGTCATTTGTTTACTGAAATTGAAACATAAAGATAGAATTAGTGGGAAAAAAAGATCCTCCTTTTTTCTATTAATATCAGCAAGATACCCATGATGTTTTATACTTCAACATAAAAATTAAATATATCACAATGCTATCTCTACCTCTTCTCTTTAAACCTTTATTTTATTTTTCAGGAATGTGTTGGTAAATATTAAAACTTGTTTAACAACTTAGTGAGTTTGAAGAAAGTCCTTTTAAAAATTAAAAAAAATTTTTTTTTATATTGAATTTACTCTCTTCCTGTGTTTCACAGCTATACTCATCTCTCATGTGGTACTAGTCTTTACTCTCAATCCCTTGGGAATCCAGCCTCCTGTCCTCCATTCTGTTCTAGTCACTCAATCCAGGTATACATGCTCCTGAACAAGGCCCATGATACTGTTTTTAGAGGGAAATATTCTCTCTGGTTCATTCATTTCCTGTGAAACCTAGTTTAATGCTTTCTCGTTTCATGAATGCATTCCTTGTTTATCTCTGTACAAAATGTCCTTCTCTCCAAATTTACTTCTTTTGCATTTGAAAGCACTGCACAACTATTTATTTTGCCTTATAGATTTGTAGGCTGAACCTGTGTCTCATATACTGCAGTTCCCTGAAAAGCCAAACTCTACTCAATCTTTAACAAGTAAAGCAGTATTTATTTTTGGTAGTGTGAAGGTTCTCTATTTCACATAACAAGAAAATCGTATATGTAAAATGATTATAGAAAATGTGGAATGCTGAGTTTTCTTTGGGGATATATTGAGGGATCTCAGTAGAAGAATGGTCATTGTTTCATTTAAAAAGTGAATTCTTGAACCTTTAAAATTTATGACAGCAGCTATGAACAATAGATTGTGAGTAAAACACATTCAATTTCAGTGCCTATAAAGGTGAGAAATATTCTCCCCCGTAGGTATACATATTTCCTCTACTGGGTTTTATGGAAATCTGACTTTTTTGTGAAAAAAGTAATAGCCCAGAGTTATGATCTCAATAATATGAAACTTTGCAGCCAATTTTAGGTGAATTTGCTCCCCTGTATATTTTATTGATTACATGTCCAATAATCTACTAAGATTAATAAGATGGCAAAGGGAATTAATATATCAAATTTAATAATTTTGGGTAGATTAAAATAAAGTGTCCATAACTTCAAGTTCAGATTTTTGTTATTTTCTTTCTACTTTCTCTTCTGGTTATTCTCTTTGTGACTTTCCACAAAACTATGTAGACTAGGTATGCAGATCATTTTATCAACTTGGTGGGTATTAGAAAAAGGTTTTGCTTTCATTATAGTCTGAAGTATGTGTCTGTTCAATATACTGTAAACACATATCCACTATCAAGGTAAAGTTGCATCTGAGAAAACTGTTTTTCTGGCTTGATTTTGAAAATGTTCTTTATAACCTCTGTCCACTTTTCTGTTCAGTTTTAAATAAATTTTGAGGAAAATGTTCTCAAGTTTTCCTATGGCACAAAATAACACTGTTTTTTGGGAAAAAAAGTATAAAAATTGGCTTACTTACTTTGATAGAAAATATGGATATCCAAGGGCTTTTATAGTGTTTAATTTCATATTTATATGTAATTAAGTATTTGATAACAGGTAGATAGGTTTATTTTTCCCACTGGCTTAATGTACCTTCCAACAGAGGGTTAACTTTTTTCTACATTGATTAATTTTCCCAAATAGTATATTATAATCTGCATAAGGCAAAATCTTTCATATATTTCAAAATCTTTTCCACATATCGCTAGGCACATAGTTGACCTTTGCTGAATTAATGAGTATGAATTGAAGAATATATGGCAGTAAAGGAACGCTTATCTAAATCTACTAGAAGAGGCATGACGACATGTCCCAGTTAGCTTGTAAGAGAAGCCCCTTGAAGAGTACCATGGCATCCTGGCCAGTAGCCTTCCAACTGCCAGTTATGAGAATGATGCCATCTTAGACCATTCAGCTCTGGCAGAGCCACCAGCTCACTGCAGCCACATGTGTCAACCCACGTAAGATCAGCAGGATGATTCAGCTGAATTTAGTCCAAACTGCTAACCCATGTATTGTGAACTGATGAATGGTGGTTTTTTTAATCCACTAAATGTAGGTGGTTTGTTACACAACAAAGGATAACCAATATATATAGTATTATATGTACAATATAAGTTTTTCAGAATAACTTAAAACATAGTTGCGGAAATACTTATGTAAAGTTTTTTAAATGAAGTGTGAACTGCTTTCACATTTAGAAATACTAAACTAGTGAAAAAGGTGAAAATTTGCTGTGAATTTCAAATTTATCTTATTATTAAGAATATCTATCTAATATGTAAATTATATCTATAATGAACAAATAAAATATAACAACATATAAATAAAATATAAAATATAATAAAGAACATGTTGATACTATTTGTCATGCCTGGGGGAAAATTACTGAAAAATCAATGCAGTTATAGGGACTATGAAATTCCCTAGTAAGAGTCACACAGATTGTCTGTGACAAATCAGACGGAGCATAAGGGCCTAATATTAAGCTTTTTGATTGTATTATATATGCCTGATATTAAGCTTTTGATTGCTGAGCTATCCATTTCAAAAGATATCCATCTTGAATCAATATATTGCCAGCTATGGCACAGCTACTAGCAAAACAACTAGATGAGGAATTAAATGTTCCCAGGCATGAAGGTCCCTCTTTCAGAAAGCCCTGGGTACTTGAGTGATCCCACTTCTCCCTTCCCACACCCTACTTCCTGCTCTTACGCTTTAAACTAGCCAATAAAGAGTGAACTGAGGAAACTCTAGGCACCCCACCTTTGGACACTAACAAAGGTAGAGCCCCAGATCTGCTCTCATGCTCTCTCATTCTCTTTACCTGAGAACTTGCTGTGTGACCCATGAGCATACCATATACCAGCCGTCCCCAAGGTTTTTGTCACCAGGGACTGGTTTCGTGGAAGACAATTTTTCCACAGACTGTGGGTGGGGATGCTTTTTGCATGATTCAAGTGCATTACATTTATTGTGCGCTTTATTTCTATTAGTATTACATTGTAATATATAATGAAATAATTATACAACTCACCATAATGCAGAATCAGTGGGATCCCTGAGCTTGTTTTCCTGCAACTAGATGGTCCCATCTAGGGGTGTGGTTGGGAAGTAACGCTCAAACTCTTTAGAAAGCTGAGATAGGTGATCATGCACCAGTTTGGAGAAAGAAGGCCCTGGCTCAGTCTCTTTCAAAATCTCTGCTAATGTTTGAAACATGTCAAAAATCCCAATGTTCACTCGTCACCCCCATAATTCCAGTTTGGCTCTGAGTGCAGCCACTTTATCTGCCGACTTGAACACAGTTGTCGTTCTCCCCTGAAGTGACAGATTGAGTTTGTTGAGCAGGTTGAATATGTCACACAAGTAAAAAAGTTTTGTGACCCATTCTGTGTCACTGAAATGTGCTGCCAGTGGTGACTGTTTTTCTAAAAGTAATCTCTGGAGTGGCTCTCGTAACTCAAAAACTCTGGCCAGTGATCTACCTTTAGAAAGCCATCTCACTTCTGTGTATAAGAGAAGACGTGTGTGCTCTGCGTCCATCTCCTCACAGAGCTGCGTGAAGAGACGTGAGTTAAGGGCATGTACTTTAATGTGGTTGATAATTTTAATCATATCCTGAAAAATGTTGTTAAGTTCGGGTGACATTTTTCGGCTAGCCAGCATTTCTCTATGGATGACACAGTGCGTAGACTCACATTCAGCAGTGACCTCTTTGACCCGAGTAGTGAAACCAGAAAGACGTCCAGTCATGGCAGCCGCTCTGTCTGTGCATATACCGACACAAAATGACCAATTCAGTTTTCCTGATATGTAATCATTCTCAAAGACTTGAATAGTTCTGCAGCTGTGGTGTTGGTTGGCAACAAAAGTGCACATAACATATCCTCATGCACATCCTCCTGAAAAATATATCACACAAAAACAAGCACTGTTGCCTTATTGTCAACATCAGTAGACTTGTCAACTTGGATTGCATACCACGGTGACTCATTGATCCTAACAATTGTGCCTCAATATCCTCTGCTATTTCATCAATGCGTCTAGTCATGGTGCTAGCCAAAAGAGGAACACGTGCTACCCTTTGAACTGCAGCCTCCTAAGCAGCAGGCAGGATCAATTCTTCACCAATAGTAAAGGGCTTCTTAGCTTTAGCAATGTGGTTAGCCACTAAGAATGACGCTTTCAGTGCAGACACACTTGATGAAGTGGTGGCCTTCAATAATTGCTTCTGTTCTATGAAGAAAGACTTGTCTTTTAATGCAGCATGCTTGGTCTCCATGTGGTGAAGCAGTTTTGAAGGTTTCATGGCTTCGTTGGATAGCCAGTTGCCACATATTATACAAAACCGGCTTGAAGAATGTGAATCACCTGTTACAATGAACCCTGTTGTAATTTAAGTAGAACTCGATATTTTCTTTTAATGCAGCTTTCTTTTTGTTGGCAGTCTTAGAGAGTCTTCTGCTGTCTCATCATTGGGTCTTTCCCCCTTTTCAAAGAAGCTCTCCAGCGACGTTTGTTTTTTATTCATTTTGGCTAGGGTTAGCTTACCAAAACTATCACTGAGACAAGTGCGCAGTGTGGGAAAGAGGTGTGGATGATTTACATTATTTCATGTAAATGAAATAATGTGCAGGCCACACTCAGACTAAAATAAGTGTCGGATTCCGACTTAAAGCCTGCCACCAGATGCAGCTGTACAACTGAAGTACATCCACTCACTTGCCACTATAAAGCCTGCCATCAGATGCAGCTTAAATGTCACTTGCCACTCACTGATGGGGTTTTGATATGAGTCTGCAAGCAATTGATTTATTATGGTCTCTGTGCAGTCAAACCTCTCTGCTAATGATAATCTGTATATGCAGCCGCTCCCCAGGACTAGCGTCACTGCCTCAGCTCCACCTCAGATCATCAGGCATTAGATTCTCATAGGGAGCACACAACCTAGATCCCGCGCATGCACAGTTCACAGTAGGGTTCGCACTCCTATGAGAATCTAATGCCGCTGCTGATCTGACAGGAGGTGGAGCTCAGGCAGTAATGCCAGCGATGGGGAGTGGCTGTAAATACAGATGAAGCTTCGCTCACTTCCCCACCGCTCACCTCCTGCTGTGTGGCCTGGTTACTAACAGGAGACCCCTGCCTATACCCTCCAGGACTTGTGATTCACAAGAGTGATACATCTTGTCAAAATTTCCTTTTTGCTGAAGTACATCCTGGAGTCGTAAGAACCATAAGGGCCAGTCCAGCCACAACTTTGGCCCCAGTGGGGAAAATGTCCATGGGGGCTCCCTATGAGAAATATGGGCCAGGTGACTGCCTCAGGCATTCCTAGCCCAGAATATCACTATCAGTACAACACAACAAAGACAGCCACACAGGTTGGTGTTCCTGCTCTATGAGAGGAACTGAGGTGCAGCACAACTTACCCACTTTCGCTAGGCAGCAATTGCAGGACATAGCTCAACATTGCCAGTGAACACACCATGGAAAGAATGAGCAACTCTTCAGTAAGTTCTGTGTATTTGAGGCCCAATTAAAAAACAAAACAAAACACTACAACTCTTTTATTGACAAACAAAATACATATGTTTTCTCCCATAAAGGATTACAGGGCACAGACAAAAGGCTAAGATTTTCAAGATTCCAAATGGATTTGTGGACTAAACATTCCTCTTATTTGAGTTGCTAAGCATGAGCTGGATTCCTCATTTTTTTTTTTTTTTTTCTTTTTTCTATAGCAACATGTCTCAGTAGAGAAGAAGGCATTCAGATACTCATACTTTTTTCAAACCAGTCTGGGGGAAATGTGAAGTGCAGTTTGATATAACTGGAAGCACACTGCCTTAGGAGCTAGAAAACATTTCTTCTAGATCTAGCATAGTTTTTCACTTAGATTTCTTGGATTTCAGCAAAATGAGTGAACTGGATTAGGTCAGTGATTTTCACACTATGCTCCCTAGAAGCTCAGAGGTCCGTGGGAATCCAGGAAAGGGGGGAGGGGGAAAAGGAGGGCTGCAGGACAATGGTACAAAAAGAAGAACGGTGAGGATTCTGAGCTTGCCACATCCACTCCTGACATAGCAATGGTGATATGTCTTATGTATTGAGTTTCCTCATAACAGTATATTAAATATACATTTCATATTTAATTTTTATGATTATAAAAGTAATGCATTAATTCTGTGGGAAATACGTTTAAAAAATCAGTACTATAAAAAGGTGAAAATAAAAATCACACAAAATCTTATAATACAAAAATAATCAGTTATTTTAGTGTATTTTAATTTATTTTTTCCTGTATATAACTTTATTTATGTCTACCTTTACAATATTAGAGTTGTAATTTACATAAGTTTTGGTGTCTGCTTCTTTCCCTTAGCGTTTTATGGAGTTGGCCACTGTATAATACTTCTTGGCATGGATATAGTCAAGTTTGTCTAAACCATTTCCATATAATTGGAGCTTTAATTTGGTTCCAGTTTTGGCATATATAATATCTGAATACAAATCACTATGCAAAAATATTTGTACATGTGTCTGATTATTTTCTCACTATAAATTCCTGAAGTTTAGTTTAGTGGGTCAAAATGCTAAAATTATTTTAAGGACTTAGAACTTGGTCCATGTAGCTTACCTTCTGGAAATGTACTAATTTATATTATACTAGTGGTATATGAGCCCTATATTTCCTAAACTCTCTAAAAATTTAGCGCTATCCGCGAAAGAAAATTTAGTAGGAATAAAGTGTATCTCATTGAAGTTTTATATGGGTTTTCTATTGCTGCTATAACAGATTACTACAAATTTAATAGCTTATAATAACACATTTATTTTCCTACAGTTCTTGAGGTCAGAAGTCCTAAATGGGTCTTACAGTGTTAAAATCAAGATGCCTACAGAGTTGCATTTCTTCTGGACGCTCCAGGGAAGAATCTCTTCCTTGCCCTTTCCAGCTTCTAGTGTCTGCCCACATTCCTTAACTACTGGCTGTGTCACTCTGACCTCTTATTGCATTGCACCATCTCCTCTGACTCTTCTGCCTCCACCTTCTGCTTTATAAGCATCCTTGACTAACCCACCTGGTTAATCCAGGATACTCTCCCTATTTAAAAATCCTTAACCACATCAAGTCCCTTTTGCCATATAAGGCAACACATTCAAAGGTACTGCTGAGTAGGTGGTGGACATCTCCGAGGGATCCTTATTCTGTCCACCACAAGCTCCTACTGGCATCACATGTTTATTGATCATTTGAGTTTCTTCTACTGTGAAATATCAATTAGTTAATCATGTATTTAATCATTAGTTTTATCTAATTATTTAAGTCATTATCTAATGTGCATTAATAAGAGATATACCACAATATAAAACTTTTTAATGTTAAAATAGTAAGATTAAAGAAAATAAGAGTAGGTAATTGGAGCTAGTATCAAAACAAGAAGCCCAAATAATCCCAGGCCCCACCATCCTAAGGAAATAATGCACTAATATTAGCAGTTGTACCTAAATTCCGCACATTGTTTAGCCCTCATCCTTATAAGTGCAGGAACTCATGCCTGAGAATTTCTCCTCAAGCATTTCTGAAATTTCCATGTGTCTCAGGATCAGTCTGCAGCCATTCTTGGCTGTCTTCACTGAGACTCTGCTGTGTTAGGTGCCACTGCCCCTCTGGGAAGAACAAGTCCTTCTTCAGCATAAACCCTACTGTCCTCTAACTGCCAGACTCCTAAGGTGCCAAAACAGTAACTCAGTCCTACTTGTGTCAGAGCACAAATGGGAAGGGAAATGTTCTCTCCTGCCATGTATTCACCTGTGTCCAGAGCAGCATTGCTTATACCCAGAGTCTCATAATATGTCTCATGTAAAACAGTTTCTGTAGCTTTTGCTCACAACTCTGGAAGGACTCATGGGGTCAAGTCCACTGTGAAGGCTAGATCTGGGTGGTGGGACAGACACTGCCATGTGCATCATTGTACTGCTGTTCTCTTCCCTGTTTGCATCTTTCTCTTTTACACATTCCAGGGAAGTTGACCACAATTTTGTTTTTTCTGTAGGTTTTTTTAACAGACAATGTGAAAAGGAAAACTCAATAAGTTAGGAGGTTCATAGTAACAAATATATTTGTTTCTTAGGAGAATCACAACCACTCTCAGTATTAAGACCAGTGGAATATTTCTCCTGTTGGTTCGCGTAAAGACAACACCACTATGCAATATAGTTGATATGATCAAGAGTTTTATAGGTAAATCTCTTATAACCTCTCCCAATGCAGGCTGAACAGATCAAAACAAACATGGCATTTACAGGGATACATTTTAAAACTATCTCAAGTCCATTTCCCAAAGAATGGTCTACGGAGTATTAGTACTATGTGAAATAATGATAAGGGATTTCTGTGTGTTTTAGGGATGCAATGGAAATGGATATGTTTGAATACTGTACACTATATATGACTCTTAAAGATTTATAAAGCACGTTAGTTTCTTACAAGCTCTGCGGAATACTATAGAAGAGAATTCTGTTTAACTTAGTCTAGCTCAGCATGTTCCTGACATATTCATCACAGAAATGTTTTTTGTGTTTCTACAAATAATTCTGGGAATATTTATGTTCACATGAACACAGTTGATGAACAGCTGTCTATGAAATTGGATGTCAGTAGTATCCTACAGAAAATCCTCATAAATATTGTTCCTCACAGTCAAGTTTTTGAAATTTCTTAAATAGAAGCAAGTTCAAGATTATATTTTGGTGAAGTCTTCAAATGTAGCTACTCAGCTGAGGTTAGGATTAACTTTCCTTATGACAAGAGAGCGCCCAGCACAGACACCACCTAATTGGAAGGGGGATTGTAGCCTTCACACTGGAAACGTAATTTGGCTGAGTACAAAATTCTTAGGAGAACATATTTTTTCCTCACTTCTTTGTATTCACTGTTGCTTTATTTTTAGGCATTTACTGATGCAGAAGAAAGCCAGAGTTTGTCCTGGTTTGTGCTCATTTATGAATAATCTATCTTACTTTCTTCCCTTTTTTCTCACTAAATGCTTACAGTTCTTTGTCTCAAACAAATTGTTGTATGTACTGGCAAAATGTCAAATTAGTTTGCTTTATATGCTTGTGTCACTTTCAGATCAAGAATATTTATTTTGTTTTGTCTTTAACGACTGCCTGTGTTCCCGTCCAGCATTTTGTCCTCAGTCCTGGTATGAGGCCTCCATTTTGTTGGAGGCAAATCTATCACTATCACCGTCTCACTTATCAATTTTACCCCTTTGCACTTTTCTGCTTAGTTCTAGGAAAAGGAAAACTTTCTAAGTTTATCTTATTCATTACTGCTCCATAGGCATCTCAAATTTGCAATCTCCAGAGCAGCATTTAATTCTCAAAATGAGATATGGTTTTCTGCATGATCACTGTGTTCCATTCGACCCCCTTTTTCATTTTGGTGTGTGTTTTCCTATCATCTTTTAAACCTAGGCCTGTTATGTCCTTTTGCTTGTTTCTTTTTTTTCCCCAAGAAATTGAGAACTCTTACCTTCTGTGAGGGATGCAAAAGTTTTCTAATTTTTTCATCCTCATTATTTTTTCAAGTAATTCACATAGCTACCATATTTCATCGACTCTGTAATGCCATCAGTTATAAGTTGCATCATTGGTTTTTGTACAACTAAGAAAAAAATGACCATTAAATCATAAAATTTTTTAACACATTGATTGTTATCTGAATCCCAATGTCAGACGTGTCAAAATATGTCAAAATAATATGATTAGGATAAATAAAATATAATACATTATTCCTCTGAAACTTCAGCATATTATTCCTGAGTTTTTCCCAAAGTTTTTCTAAGACCCATGTATTATTTGTTTCTACTTATTTTGAAAAATAAAATTTATGGGAACTCTGTTTGACAACAAAAGAGTATGCAGCTCTCCCTGGCCTCTATTCACTGTACACCTGGTGCCAGTGCCCAGTACTAGAGTGCTCACTTCCTACCTCTGGATTGTCACACTTAACTGTGCTTTCCAGCTAGGATGTATTTATTAAAATAGAAACCCAATGGTACATTTTCTCACATCCTTTTATACATTGTTCAGATGTTACATTCTCAGTATGTGCTTCCTTAAATACCCTCCTAAAATTTCTCTATACTCCCAGAAGTCTTTAACCTTAGTCTCTGCTTATTTTCCCCCATAGCACTTCTTGCCTTTTTTATATTGTCTGTTTCCCCTAAAAGAATGTAAGTTCCATGTGTTTTGTCTGCTGTGTTTACTATTGTATCTCCCACACATGGAATACTGTCTAGCATTTGTTCAATAAACACGTTTTTTGGGAAATAAATTAACAGTGGGTCCAATGATCATTGTTATCATTTTACAACTGAGAAAACTGAGGTTCAGAATTAAAATGAGTAACAAAACTGGGATTCCAACATAAGTCAGTCTGATTTCAAAGTCCATGATCTTAGCTTCTAGTCAACCTTGTCATTAATAATGGTTTAGACAACTTAGTCTTATTTTTGAATTTAGAATAACAAGAACATCTTGATATGTGTGTGGCTATTTTCTCAGTTATCTAAAACTTGAGATGTGGACCAATATTCCTGGTAGTTAAGGAAGTTCTACCAGCAGCAAATAATTCCCCACTCCTATTTTTCAACCCTGCCTAGCACTGTCTTTCAACTCATAAACTTTCCTCTTCATATCATCAGATGGGTTTGGAGAAATTAAGTGTTTTTATCACCAGAAAAAAATGACTACTTAATTTTTACTTGGAAATTCTTGGTGCTTAACTGGCCTTCAGGAATTAAAAAAAAAATCAACTCCTTAATGTATTCAGGCTCTGTGATAGACAGAAATAAAGATAATTTGGCACCTGGCTGTTATTTCTACATAGGCACCAGGTACTCCTTTTATTCCTACTTTGTACTTTGTACATAGTAATATGCAACTTGGTGTTTCAATACCTTTTTCATGGTAAAAGCAATCTTCTGTAGTTTTTTGTTTTTTTTTTTATTTTTTTAATTTAAGACTGTTACATACACTAACTGGAGAAGTGTTTTTTTGTTTGTTTTGCTTTTTGGTTGTTTGTTTTTTTAACTGGGTAATAAGATATATTCTTGAGGAAAAAGGCAGGTGAAAGTGAACGTAAGCAGAAAATGAGAAAATCAAAAATAAACTAGGTGCTAGTCTGGGATATTGATGCCTTTGAAATTTGCCTTCTAAATTTGACTTTTGCTGTGGAAGTTTGCATCTGAGGGGCATCAAAATGCATACCTTTAATGGTCTGGATAACACCATTTATAAGATAATCTATCAGGGAAGTCAATATGGTGTTGGGTCTCAAATGTATGAAAGAATGCAGGTTATATTCAAAGTGCTTTCTAGGGATACTGAAGATAGACAGAGGTAAAGGGATACTCTTAGTTATGAAACCATTTAACAATGATGGATTAAAACTACTAAATATAGAATTGTACACTCTGGAATACAATAAAAATAGAATTACAGAAAGACACATAATTCAATATACTGAAATATTTTACCAAAATATAAGATCATTTGTCACTTAGGTTATTGTTAATTGTCTAATCTTTACTCTACCGCTCCCATGAAAGGTAAATGAAAGCAGAAAATTTTCTCTGCTCGTTATTGGATTCCCCAGTTCCAGAGAAGTGTTGGCATTTGCTGTACTTGTTGAATGAACAGAGCAAAAAATTAAGAAAGTGGGCCTTGAGTGTGACTACTGTCTAGCATATTAGTTTAGAGGATTGGCCTGATGTTGAACTCCTTTGGAGTTTATATTTTCTTCACTTTCATTATTTTATGAGTCAGGAATTTGAAAAGGGCTCAGCTAGAAAATTACTCATCTCCATGTGACACTTACTGTGGTTCTTTGCTGATTTGGTGAGCAGCTGCTCTGGTCTTGAAAAACTAACTTGGCTTTATGCACATATCTGACGCCCTTGTAAGGATGACTGGGCCCCTCTCCCTTTCCATGTCACCTCAGGGCCCCTCCAGGCTTTCTGGAACTGACTGCCAGAATTCTTACATAGTCCAGCCCCACAAATTCATACTGGTGAGGTTTGGGACAAGTTATTTAACCTTTCCAAACCCCAAATCTCATCTGTAAAGTAAGGTTAATAATTGTACCTACATTAGAATATTGTAAGTAGTAATTTGGATAAATGTTTGGCACAATGTCTTGAACGTAAATGATCATACCTATGAACTGTTATTGTTGAGTTGAAATTTTAAGCATTGGGAGATTTTGCTGGGGTAAAGGAGAGATAAAGATATTCTAGTTAGAGTGAGTGTTTTGAGCCAAATCACTGCAGTGGAAATAACATGGAAAAATACTGAGGGGGTTTATTTGAAGTATGCATGGGGGAAGTATTAAGAAATCATTTATGAATAGGGTGGGCATGGAATATAATAGTAGGTCTTGAATTAGTAGAAAGAATGTAGCTTGACTGGTAATAACAATTGCACATTTTAGTAAAAATTAAAAGCATATTGGATCACTGCATAATCCGAATTCCTATACTTGCTAATGAAAATTTTTCTCCAAATATCAAGTGCAAAATTGACTTCTTGTAAACCATCTCAGTTTTCCCACATGTATAAATGTGTACCATGACCTAACAATTGACATTTTATTCATTGCTAAGTGTATAAATTCATACTTCACGGAATAATATTTTAAAATAATTACTAGGTCATTGACTTTGACATTAGTTTTCCAAAATTCCATTCTCTAAAGAGTTGCCTTTACTGGATACAGTGATTGGTTATCTTGCTTTAAGAAAGAAACATTTATCTAAATACTGGATTTCATGAGTCAGTGAGATGTTCTATATAAACCAAAGGAAGTTGCTAATACTGATGTTATAATTGGAATTTCATATTCCTGGAAGATGGTTGCAATTTAATCAAAGTGATTTTGGAGCTTTGGAAAAATATGCTGATGTGTAGCTTAGCATGGAATTAGCAGATCAATTTTATCCTGAAGTCTATAATTACTAATTCTCTTCAGTCACTGAAAACAAAACTTATTTTGTAATATTGTTCCATTCACTGGGCATAAAATTATAGCAGTTGCTTATCTCCTTTTGTAGCCCCAAATACTGTAGTTTGTTTCTCTGTAACTCATGTATTTACTAAAATCTTTACTGAACATCTACTACTTGAGCATTACCCGTACTATGCTCAAAGTTCTTTTTTATTTTTTTTTTATTTTAGACCATGCTGCGTGGCTTGCGGGATCCTAGTTCCCCGACCAGGGATCAAACCCACACCCTAGGCAGTGAAAGTACAGCTTTCTAACCACTGGACCACCAGGGAATTCCCATGAAATGATTTATTCCAAAATTATAATGTTTCTAAAGTAACATACTCAGACACAAAAAGATATGCATAAACCCACACATAATATAGTAATCATTGGTAATTTTTTCAATTCTGTAAAATACAGGATTTAGTGGGAACACTGTACTTTTGGATTTTTCCCATAATAAAAACGTATGTATTTGAATATGTAAGCGTTCAAAGTATTTTTTTAAACATTTTCCTGGCAAATAAACATGGGTTAAAAGTAGTTACTTGTGTTATTCATAAACTTTCAGGAACAATGACTGAAATTAATGCCTATACAATTGTCAAATTAAAAAAGGGAATATTTTGAGCAATATAGAGTAGCTATATTTTATAGGAAATTTTGTATTATATTTTAGAAATTTTATTTATTGCTTATATTTTAAGTGATAATAAAACATAAAGCGACATTAAAATCACTGTCTTCATATATTTAAGAAATTCTTGGCTTCAAGTTCTCATTCCCCCTAACCCCATCCTTTACTTTTTAAACTAAAATTGTTTATTTTTCTCTGCAATCAGAGTTAGTGGAGCATAAAATGCCATAACCTTTACCGAGATCATGATTAAAATCATAATAGATATTATTTGACATGCCAAGCTAAAACCAAAATTTAATTGAAATTTAGGTTATGATCAGCAGGTACAGTCCTACGAATAAGATGGAAACCACAATCACGAAACCATACTGTTTAAAATATGGAATTTCCTTACAAACCTAAAAATAGTTACTGTATGTTCCAGCAATCCCACCCCTGGGCATATATCCAGAAAATATTAAAACTGTAATTCAAAAAGATATATGCATCCCAATGTTCATAGCAGTACTATTTACAATAGCCAAGACATGGAAGCAACCTAAATGTCCATCAATAGATGAATTGATAAATAATATGTGGCATATACATGTGTGTGTGTGTGTATATATATATATATATATGTATATATATGTATACATATATATATACATATATATACATATATATATATAATGGAATATTACTCAGCCATAAAAAGAATGAAATAATGCCATTTTCATCAACATGGATGGACCTAGAGATTATCATACTAAGCGAAGTAAGACAAAGACAAGTATCATATGATATCACTTGTATGTGGAATCTAAAAAAAAAAAATGATACAAATGAACTTATTTGCAAAACAGAAACAAACTCACAGACTCCAAAAACAAACTTATGATTACCAAAGGGGAAAAGAAGGGAGGGATAAATTAGAAATTTGGGATTAACAGATATGCACTATTATATATAAAATAGATTAAAAAAACAGGGGCCTACTGTATAGTACAGAGAACTATATTCAATGTCTTGTTATAACCTATAATAGAAATGAATCTGAAAACAAATATATATATAAATAACTGACTCTTTTTGTGTACACCTGAAACATTGTAAATCAACTACACAGTACTTCAATTTAAAAAAGTATATACACCATATTCTTGGATTTTAAAAAAAAACATACTGTTTGGATGTCTTTGCCTATCTATAGGGTGGTTTCTTTGCTCTAACTCAAAACAAACAAACAAACAACAAAACAACCCCAAAAACCCTATGAATGGGATAAATGTTACCTAAGACATAATGGTGCTTTGTCTAAATGAGTTTAAATCCAGGCTCTACAATTTTCTAGTTGGTGATCTTGGGAATGCTACTCAACTTCTCTTCATCTCAGTTCTGTAATGACACTTAACTCAAAGAGTTTTGTGAGTATTACATAAAATCACCTGGGGAGGACCCTTAGCATAATATTTAGCACGTAGTAAACATAGTATTGATAACTATTATCTGTTATTAGTAATTTAAATATTATTAGCTTTTTCATGTTCAGGCAATAACCAATCTAGAACAGTTTCATTAAAATAACATTTATAAATTTGGAATTATTCTTTTTACTTTTTATTTTGAAATAATTGTAGACTCATAGGAAGTTGCAAAATAATGAGACCGGGAAGTCTCATGCACACTTTCCTCATAGTATAATATCAATACCAGGAAACTGACACTGGCACTATTGGGGAGAAAGAAATTTTCCTCTACTCTTCTGAGTTCTTCTGGCTGCCCTAAGAATTAAATTCACATGAGACAGATTAACAGGAGAAAGTCAAACAAAAGTTTAATAACATGTACACATGCGAGAGACACAGGAAAACTGAGTAACTCACCAAAATAGCTGAAACTCTCACTATACCATATTCAGCTAAAGACAAAAGAGGATGTTTGGGGATAATGGTTTGGGACTTCAAAGGGTAGGGAGGCAATTGATATAGAGATAGAAAAACAAATGTTGGGTAAATAAATGTTTGCTGGGCCATATAGAGACAATGGGACACAGAGTGGACTCTGATCTCTAACAGTTCCCCCAACCATATCCAGCCCATATTCATTGCAGATATCTGGTGATAGCCCTATTCTGGGAACAGGCCCTCTATCTAAATTCTTTAGGCAGTTATGCGGAAGGTCAAAGTTTTCCCCTGAGTATTTTGGGCTTGATTGTTTTCAGCTTGAATTAATCTGCATCCCAAAGAGACATTTTGGGGTGGCAAGTTTTGTTCCCCTATAATACAATCCACAGAGTTCATTCAGGTTTCATCAGTTATGCATATACTCTAGTTCCAAGATAGGTTGGAAATCAGATGCATCTGTGAAGATTTCTACAGGCAGATTAGAATCTGAGGGGCCTAAAATAACAGAATATTTCTAGCCCAATTTCTGAACTAATTGGGGAAAAATAAAAGGTAGCTAACAAATCCTAAAATCTCACTGTTATTACTCTTAGAAACAAGATTGGAGAATGTTTTCTTTTCAACGTGTTCTTATTCTTTCCTTTCCTGGAATATTGGACTAATCTGTTCCTTATTTAGATGTTGTTACAAGAGAGTATTTAGTTTTTGAAAACAGTTGGAGCAATTTACCTATAAGCTGCAATTCTAAGTTCACTTATAAGTTTTCTTATAACACTTACATGTGTTATAGTTCAATAATTTTTTTAAAAAACGGTATAGAGAAAAGACTTTGTGTGCTGATACATGTAGGAGGAAGCTGTAAAGAATGAGGATAGCTACAAGGAGATTAGGGAGGGGTTTGCAGCACAGAGTATGGTGTTTAGAGCCTAATGTCATACTAGCTATGCGTGTTCACTAACACCAATTCATAAAGCTTCCTTTGCTGTGGGATGACCCTTAAGTATTGCTTTTGCGACTCTCATTGAATTGATAACTAACTGGTTTCAGAGGTCTTAGATAATAGAGATGTTTTCACTGAAAAGAGCACAAACACAAAATTTTGACCCATTTTTCCCCTTTTCCCTTCAGCAGGGTCTTTAAAGATGCTTGATCCCTCTGAGAGTATGATATAGTCTTCAGGCTTTGAGTTATAAGTTAGCTATCTCTGCAGCATTTCAGCCTACTGATCTCAAAAGTTGGGAAAGCAATCTGAAAAGTTACAAAATTGAGAAATGAGCAAAAAAGAAAGGTTAGGGGTGAAAATAAAATTACTAATATCATCACTTATTATATTTAATTTAGATAGTTGTATATATTTTCAGCACATTCTACAGAGTTTTGTGTTTTTTTGTTTTTTTTTTTAAACGGCTCTGATGTCCTGCTAGCCATCTTTTTTTTGGCTGTGTTGGGTCTTCGTTTCTGTGCGAGGGCTTTCTCCAGTTGTGGCAAGCGGGGGCCACTCCTCATCGCGGTGCGCGGGCCTCTCGCTATCGCGGCCTCTCCCGTTGCGGAGCACAGGCTCCAGACGCGCAGGCTCAGCAACTGTGGCTCACGGGCCCAGCCGCTCCGCGGCATGTGGGATCTTCCCAGACCAGGGCTCGAACCCGTGTCCCCTGCATTGGCAGGCAGATTCTCAACCACTGCGCCACCAGGGAAGCCCGAGTTTTTTTGTTTTTTTAACAATAAAAACAAAGCCTTGCTAAAAAGTCAGTTTGTGGAAACAATCTACAAAAGGAATAGTTTTGATGCTATACATACATGTATTACAAGGAAGACAACTATCTGACGCTATTTTAAAACTATTGAAAAAGCCTGTTTACCTGAACAATTATTGTCCCGACACCATGTCTTGCCCCCAGTTTTTCACTTTTAATAATTATCTTCCAAAGGCTCCTATCACTCGTGGTGAGGGAGTGTGCCCATGACAATATTTAAACTATACCTTTAAAACTGAAAACGTGGATCATTAAATACAAACATAGCTATATGCAAATGTGGGGTATTAGTTGTCATACTTTGTCTTCCTTTCTCTTAAGATTGACTGTGTCATGGTTATCATGCTAGTTTATGAAACAGCATTTTCACTAATATTATATGCTTATAGTAGCAATTGTTTTAAGATAAGTTTCTCTTTCTCTCCATGGACTCAGCTAGCTCTCCTTGAGTGCACATTCTCGTGTGTCAAGGTCCAGAACAGTACTGAACTTATTTCTGGGACTTATTTTCCAATGTAGACATTTTATAATCTTATCAGAAGTTTGTTGTTTTATTAATGGTTGTTTTCAAGTAAGCTTCTTGGACTTATTCTAACTTACTCTGAAATCTTTCACATTTCTTTTCTAATTGTGAAAATCTTAGTCTTTCTTCAGAATACAGAGTAAATGATAATTTATTCATGATAACTTTCCAGATGACTCAGGTAAAAATTATTTTTATACCTGTTCCCATGTAAAAATATTTGAGCAGTGATTGTCACTAAGTCAGGAATCAATAAATAAAGCCCAACATCATCATCACCATCATCAACTTTGATGCTGAAAACACTATATTTTGCCTTATGTATTTGTGCCTCTACCACTAGACTTCATGCCTCTTGAGAAGGTAAAATTCCAAATCATCTAGGTATTTCCCAGTAGGCTCGCAGATAGTTATATATTTAAAACTTGAATTATTGCAATTAATTTGCCATATTAGGTGACTGTTATCAAAATTGTGTTGAGAAAATTTTATATATGTGACTTTTCTAAGGAGAAAATTTTGAAAAGTTACATAACAGGACGATGAATAGGGGATGAAATAGCAGCATGTTCTGCCATGTCGGGGGTGGGCCTGAGGAATCACTAAATAACTGTGAAAGTTCTGGTCACTTGTATACAGGGTCACAAAGAGGTGAAGATAAAGCAGAAAACCTTAGTGGGTGGATTACTCAAAATAACTAACTTTACTTAGGCAATTTCACTATGGTTAGATTTTAAAGGAGAAAGCAAATCTGTGGTAATGTTATTAATGCTGAAAATTATTAGATATGTAACTGAATGTTTTTGGATAATCAAATTTTGATTCCTAATTCAAGTAGAATAGAATACAGCTAGTAAAGCCAAAATCAGATTTCAGTACACGTTGCATTAGTACTCTACTGCTAAAATACACAGCGGTTCTGTAGTTCTATTACACTATTACATCATGGCTAGACTGCAATAGTAGATCATATATAATAGTAAATAAACCATTTAAAATGCAGTACACAGAAATGAAAGTGCCTTAATAAAATGAACTATTGTTCTACTAGCATTGGGTGAAATAGATTAGTTTTATAGCACATGAAAACAGTGGATTAAATATTTGGTGACACTATATTTTGGCCTTCTTAAAAGATAAGTAAAATTTCAACCTGATTAATCATTATTATTAATGAATCAATAAAAACCTCAAAATCTTATAGCTGGCTATAGATATAAAATGTATATGACCTTTAGCAAAAGAATATTTTGAAAATGCCTGAATCATGGTATTTAATGTTAAAGTTAATTCTGTTTCATTACAGATTATTTTGTAAAAAGAAAGCTCTTGCATTTCTTTTTAACATTTTCTATTGGAAAATGAGCTGGCATTGATTTTTAATTCAAATCTCATATCTAATTAATAGATCTTTAAAAGTACAGCCAAAATAGAAAATAACCTTCATCCTTAAGGGGGCCTAGTTTCTATTATACCTAAGTTTTGTTTTAGCACTATGTAATCTAGTCTACATTTCAAAGGTTATTAGCTTATTTGGTGCCAAAAGGTCATCCATATTAGCGGTAATTGGCTTTTATAAATATTGCTCATTATGCAAATGCATTATTTACAAGCACTATTAGGCCAAAGTGGATTTGAGAACTTGGGTAATAGGTTCTCTGCGTTCATTATGAGGCAAAATATTTGACAATAGATAAATTAGGAGTTCATCTTAGATATTAGAATATAATTTAGAATATGAAAAATTTGGGCTGCCTCCTGGCTCATAAGCAGTAAAACAGGGCTGGTTGGGAGGCAGAAATGCAAATAGGTGGGGTGTGAATATTTGAATTCAGGAGACTCACCCTTAACCATCTAAGTTGGAAGTTCCTGGTAATGCCTCGAACCAATCTAACATGCTGCCATAAGGTACCATCAGTATCAGCTAATTTTGTTGGAACTAACCAAAATATTTGGTTCTGAATTCATAGAGTACTGAAAGCAATATTGTTTTCAAGTCTTATGAACATGTAAATCTCACTTTCCTTCTTCTATACTGAGAAAGACAGTTTCTGCTAGTTTAGATGATCTGAAAAGTCCTTCTGATATAAAACATGATGACTGTAGTTAATAATACTGTACTGAATACTGGAAATTTGCTAAAAGAGTAGATTTTAGGTGCTCTCATCACACACACACACACACACACACACACACACACACACAAATGGTTAACTGTGAGTAAAAGATATGTTAATTAGTTTGTAGTAATCATTTCACTATATGTACGTATGTCAATTTACCATGTAGTACATCTTAAATACACGCAATTTTTACTTAAAAATTAAATTAAATCAACATAATAAAAAAGTCATGCTGCAAGACAGTACCGGTCTAAAGGAGCAAGCAGACCTCTGCTGAAAGTATCTAGAACCAGGGTGAAAGCAGCTATAGTAAAGCTGAATTGTGACAGGTACTCCTTGATTATCTCTTTTAGCTGGTATTTACTGACATATTTGCTCAATATTTTTGTATTATTTTAATCTATTTTGCTTAGCTTCCTACCGATCATTCCTGTCTCTGCACAGTTTAGTGATCACCCAGTACATAATCATATGTTGTCTTCAAACACCTTAAAAATGGAAGGCTTTCTTCTTTTACCAATAGATCTTAGCATAGGTGGAGAGCACATTTCAAAGTTCAGGCATTTTTTGAATCTACCTTGGCTTTTATTTTCTGCTAGCCCCTCCTGTGTTTCCTCTGCACACATGTGCAGTTTCCTGGTCAATCAGGAATGCATGGAAATAATTGACCCTCTTTGGTATCCCTTGGGATGCATGTAGCCTCACAGTAGGTCCCGGAACATATGGAGAGAGTATCAAAACCCTCTATGGCTTTCTCATACCCAGGATTTCTCTTTAACAGTTTGTCCTTCCCCATTTTCTTCCCACTAAGATCACTCACTGAAAACTGCTATATTTTACATCTTCTGCATCAGATCAAGTAAACTCTCTCCATCAGCAAGGTTGTTTTCACAACCACCCCTACCCTTGGAGAACCATTTTCCTTTAAAAATAAAATAAAGGCAAGGCAGAATACTATATTTAGTCTATTCCCAATTTTGCATATTATGGGTGACCAGGATATTTATCAAAAGCCTCAAAGAGAGCATTGACATTGAGGTAGGCATGAAAAAGAATTCCTAACCAAATATGATTTTACAGACAGTCTAGAGACAGAACACTCATTCAACTCAGGCAATATTCAGGTACAAGCAGTAGGAACGAAGTGTCTATGTGATATGATCTGAAAACATTAAAAATGGGTGGTGAATATAATTTTGGAATTTTTAGCATAGAAAAAGGTGGAACAATAAATCAAAGGAGATTCAAGAGAAACTTTGTTTCAGAGGAGGGCAATACATTATCTTTTAGGCATGTTAAATTTGAGGTGCCGATAGGAAGGACCTTCAGATGGTAAAGTCTAATAGGCATTGAAAAATGAAACACAGGTACTGGGGAGAAAATAAGAACTGGGGATAAGATTTGGAAATCATTATCAAAAGACATGTTATTTAATTTATGGGAGGAAATGAGTTTTCTAAGGTTATAAATATATGTAATATACAATAGATCATATATAAATATAATCCAGTTTTCTAATATAAATATATATTTTTTTCTCTTTTTCAAATTCCTCTGAAATGGAGACAGCTAAGAGAAATAAGAGGCAGAAAGATGACAAACTACTTGCCAAGGTCTATCTGAGAGAGAGGAAGAGAAGTGGGAAAGAGAGAGAGAGGGAAAGAGAGAAAGAAAGTGTAAGGAAAAAAACTGAAGAAAGTTCTACCTGTAGGCAGGAGAGGAGAAGAAACCTCATCAAAGGAGACAGAAAAAGGATGATCAAGGAGGCAGGAAATGAACTAATAAAGTCTCCTGAGAACTAACTGTGAATGAGGCTTCAAAAGAGAACGCTGAATTGTGCCCAATGCCACAGAGATATTGCAAGCAGTATGACTGAGCACGAGATTTTAGTCATTAGGTTGTCATTGGAGATCTTGCCCACATAACTCTGAGGGAATATAAATTTATGGTAGATAGCAATTTTAAGCAAGATATTTTTACAGAAAGAGGATGTTATATCTAATTAGATTCATGCGAAGCCTTATTTAGAAGTATTTGTATTGTTTTGATAAAGAGAAGAGTTCAAAATCTTTCCTACTTCATCTATTCAGTAAACACAGTAAGACAATACTAGAATGATACAATAATCATATCAATAACTATTTCTCTAAAGTTTGTATTTTTTCTTGATTTTGAAACTGTTTTTCTTTTAAAGACTTTTTGAATACTTACTACCTGACAGACTGAATCTAACAATTTTGTGCCTTGTGTTGTGTTATTTAATTATTATAACATTCCTCTGAATTAGAGATTGTGTAAGAGGAATAAGAGCCAAAAGGATGGCAAACACTTGCCAAGGTCATACAGCCAATGAGGGAAGGAGATGAGATTTGAACTCACATCTGTTAGAGCCAGTAATCACTCTGCTAAGCCATACTCCTGAGGAGCAGAGAGCATACACGCCCATGTGCCCATACAAACTCATGACAGTGCATATATCAGCAGAATTTCACCAGCTTCTACTCTCAATGCCATAATTCATACTCTTTCTACATTTTACCTTACTTTTAGTCTTCTGCTGATCTCTTCCCCACTTCTAATTTCTTACACACTGCTGTCTCCATGATCTTTTAATAGTATAATAGTGATCATCAAATCAAAGAAAAAAATACTCTTGCCTCTTTCTGTGCTATTGTATTTATTTTTTAACATTTTCTTTAGTGTTACACACATTTCTCCAGTTAGGCTTAATATTGACCTGTCTTACTCCTTGTCCTGGCTTTTATTTCCACACAACTAAATCAACACTAGATTGTAAACCATTTAAGAGAAAGAACTATATGTTGTTCAAATTGCTGTTCCTATCCACCCAACATTTTAGAAATAAAAAGTCCTTATAATATTCATTGGATTTGCTGAAGCTGTGAGTGGCCTTATGTTTCATTAAATACTTCAGTATGCACTACATTTTTCTCTTTGATACTTAATATATACTTATTGAATATATGAATGGATTTATGGATAAGTGAAGAAGAAATTCCTAATTGGCTGCCAGGGGTACATTGCTCATCAGATATATACTGCAGCTTGTCTGTATCCACTTTTGATAAAACAGCAGTAAAAAGGAACAACACACTATCTTTGGTCAAATAAAAGTATATTTCTTTGAAAATAGGAATGATTATCACTTAACTAAACTTTGCAATTTTTAGAGGCCCACAGATTTCTCAAGAGCGCCTAATGGGTGTGTATGTATGTATGTGAGAGATGGGGTGGAGAACGGTGTTAAAGAGTACAAAATACTGCAGTTTTAAACTTATGTCAAGTACATACTTTTTATATCCGAAGTTTGTGGTAACATGGCAACAAAAAGGTAAATTTAAAGGAAGAGCAGTTATTAAATTAGTTTTTTCTTAATGATAGCTGTTGATAAACACAGGTTTTGTTATCTGAATTTTTACTTTTTAATCAGTTGTATTGACAATGTGTACATGATCCAAAATAGTCAAGTAATTTTATTGCAACTTTACATAATTCAAACTGTGAGTAGAAATTACTCAAAATTCCATAATATTTCAAATAGCATTTGGAGATCATTATGAACACCGATCTTCTCTCCCTACAGCTTAACATTGGATAAAGTTGCCAATTACAATTAGGAATAAGATGATAAAATTATTGGTTTTATTCTGATAATAGGTCCATAATCCCCTACAGAATATTTTTTCTTTGCTAGTGCTAATGGAATTGCTCAAATCAGCAGGTGCTTCCTTTCTATGCCAAAAAAATCTCTTATTGAAATCCACTAGAGAATTAGAGATCTGTAATGGGGGAAAAATAATACAAATCACCTGGATCCAGGTCTAGTTTGATTTTCAGGTTTGATGAGGGCTGTTAGAGGTGGATGAATAAATAAAGACATTAGAAGGCTGGAAATGTTAAGCAGGTGTTTATTTTTGTAAGCTTTCCATACTTAATATATGTACAATTTTCATGAACATAAAGACTGACATATGAAACATCTTCCAGATGATATTAGGAAAGATGGCAGAGTAGAAGGACATGCTCTCACTCTATCTTGCAAGAACAGCAGAATCACAACTAACTGCTGAAGAATCATCAACAGGAAGACACTGGAACTCACCAAAAAAGATACCCCACATCCAAAGACAAAGTAGAAGCCACAGTGAGACAGTAGGAGGGGCGCAGTCACAATAAAATCAAATCCCATAACTGCTGGGTGGGTGACTCACAAACTGGAGAATACTTATACCACAGAAGTCCACCCATTGTAGTGAAGGTTCTGAGCCCCATGTCAGGCTTCCCAACCTGGGGGTCCAGCAACGGGAGGAGGAATTCCTAGAGAATCAGACTTTGAAGGCTAGTGGGATTTGATTGCAGGAATTTGACAGGACTGGGGGAAACAGAGACTCCACTCTTGGAGGACACACACAAAGTAGTGTGCTCATCGGGACCCATGGGAAAGAGGAGTGACTCCATAGGAGACTGAACCAGACCTACCTGCTAGTGTTGGAGGGTGTCCTGCAGAGGCAGGGGGTGGCTGTGTGTCACAGTGAGGACAAGGGCACAGGCAGCAGAAGTTCTTGGAAGTTCTCCTTGGCATGAGCCCTCCCAGAGTCTGCCATTAGTCCCACCAAAGAGCCCAGGTAGGCTCCAGTGTTGGGTTGCCTCAGGCCAAACAACCAACAGGAAGGGAAACCAGCCCCACCCATCAGCAGACAAGTGGATTAAAGTTTTACTGAGCTCTGCCCACCAATACAACAACCAGCTCTACCCACCATCAGTCCCTCCCATCAGGAGACTTGCATAAGCCTCTTAGATAGCCTCATCCACCAAAGGGCAGACAGCAGAAGCAAGAAGAACTAAAATCCTGCAAACTGTGGAACAAAAACCACATTCACAGAAAGATAGACAAGATGAAAAGGCAGAGGGCTATCTACCAGATGAAGGAACAAGATAAACCCCCAGAAAACAACTAAATGAAGTGGAGATAGGCAACCTTCCAGAAAAAGTATTCAGAATAATGATAGTGAAGATGATCCAGGACCTCAGAAGAAGAATGGAGGCAAAGATCGAGAAGATGCAAGAAATGTTTAACAAAGACCTAGAAGAATTAAAGAACAAACAAACAGAGATGAACAATACAATAACTGAAATGAAAACTACACTAGAAGGAATCAACAGCAGAAAAACTGAGGCAGAAGAACGGATAAGTGACCTGGAAGACAGAATGGTGGAATTCACTGCTGTGGAACAGAATAAAGAAAAAAGAATGAAAAGAAATGAAGACAGCCTAAGAGACCTCTGGGACAATATTAAATGCAACAACATTTGCATCATAGGGGTCCCAGAAGGAGAAGAGAGAGAGAAAGGACCTGAGAAAATATTTGAACAGATTATAGTCGAAAACTTCCCTAACATGGGAAAGGAAACAGCCACCCAAGTTCAGGAAGTGCAGAGAGTCCCATACAGGATACACCCAAGGAGAAACATGCCAAGACATATAGTAATCAAATTCGCAAAAATTAAAGACAAAGAAAAATTATTGAAAGCAGCAAGGGAAAAACGACAAATAACATAGAAGGGAACTCCCATAAGGTTAAGAGCTGATTTCTCAGCAGAAACTCTACGAGCCAGAAGAGAGTGGCATGATATACTTAAAGTGATGAAAGGGAAGAACCTACAACCAAGATTAATCTACCCAGCAAGGATCTCATTCAGATTCAATACAGAAATCAAAAGCTTTACAAACAAGCAAAAGCTAAGAGAATTCAGCACCACCAAACCAGCTCTACAACAAATGCTAAAGGAAGTACTGTAAGCGGGAAACACCAGAGAAGAAAAGGACCTACAAAATCAAACCCAAAACAATTAAGAAGATGGTAATAGGAACATACATATCGATAATTACCTTAAATGTAAATGGATTAAATGCTCCAACCAAAATACACAGGCTTGCTGAATGGATACTAAAACAAGAGCCATATATATGCTATCTACAAGAGACCCACTTCAGACCTAGGGGCACATACAGACTGAAAGTGAGGGGATGGAAAAAGATATTCCATGCAAATGGAAATCAACAGAAAGTTGGAGTAGCAATACTCATATCAGGTAAAGTAGACTTTAAAATAAAGAATGTTACAAGAGACAATGAAGGACACTACATAATGATCAAGGGATCAATCCAAGAAGAAGATATAACAATTATATGTGCACCCAACATAGGAGCACCACAATACATAAGACAACTGCTAACAGCCATAAAAGAGGAAATCAACAGTAACACCATAAGAGTGGGGGACCTTAACACCCCACTTACACCAGTGGACAGATCATCCAAACAGAAAATTAATAAGGAAACAAAAGCTTTAAATGACACAATAGACCAGGTAGATTTAATTGGTATTTATAGGACATTCCATCCAAAAACAGCAGATTACATTTTCTTCTCAAGTGCACATGGAACATTCTCCAGGATAGATCACATCTTGGGTCACAAATCAAGCCTCAGTAAATTTAAGAAAATTGAACTGATATCAAGCATCTTTTCTGACCACAATGCTATGAGATTAGAAATCACTTGCAGGGAAAAAAACGTAAAAAACACAAACACAAGGAGGCTAAACAGTACGTTAATAAATTACGAAGAGATCACTGAAGAAATCAAAGAGGAAATCAAAAAATACCTAGAGACAAATGACAATGAAAACACGACGATCCAAAACCTATGGGATGCAGCAAAAGCAGTTCTAAGAGGGAAGTTTATAGCTATAAAAGCCTACCTCAAGAAACAAGAAAAATCTCAAATAAACAATCTAACCTTACACTTAAAGGAACTAGAGAAAGAAGAACAAACAAAACCCAAAGTTAGCAGAAGGAAAGAAATCATAAAGATCAGAGCAGAAATAAATGAAACAGAAAAAAAGAAAACAAGAGCAAAGATCAATAAAACTAAAAGCTTGTTCTTTGAGAAGATAAACAAAATTGATAAACCATTAGCCAGACTCATCAAGAAAAAGAGGGAGATGATTCAAAGGATTAAAATTAGAAATGAAAAAGGAAAATTTACAACAGACACCACAGAAATACAAAGCATCCTAAGAGACTACTACAAGCAACTCTATGCCAATAAAATGGACAACCTGGAAGAAATGGACAAATTCTTAGAAAGGTATAATCTTCCAAGACTGAACCAGCAAGAAATAGAAAATATAAACAGACCAATCACAAGTAATGAAATTGAAACTGTGATTAAAAATCTTCCAACAAACAAAAGTCCAGGACCAGATGGCTTCACAGGTGAATTCCATCAAACATTTAGAGGAGAGCTAACACCCATCCTTCTGAAACTCTTCCAAAAAACTGGAGAGGAAGGAACACTGCCAAACTCATTCTATGAGGCCACCATCACCCTGATACCAAAACCAGACAAAGATACTACAAAAAAGGAAAATTACAGACCAATATCACTGATGAATATAGATGCAAAAATCCTCAACAAAATACTAGAATCCAGCAACACATTAAAAGGATCATACACCATGATCAAGTGGGATTTATCCCAGGGATGCAAGGATTCTTCAATATATGCAAATCAATCAATGTGATACACCATATTAACAAATTGAAGGAGAAAAACCATATGATCATCTCAATAGATGCAGGAAAAGCTTTTGACAAAATTCAATACCCATTTATGATAAAAACTCTCCAGAAGTTGGGCATAGAGGGAACCTACCTCAACATAATAAAGGACATACATGACAAACCCACAGCAAACATCATTCTCAATGGTGAAAAAATGAAAGCATTTCCTCTAAGGTCAGGAACGAGACAAGGATTTCCACTCTCGCCACTATTATTCAATATAGTTTTGGAAGTCCTAGTCACAGCAATCAGAGAAGAAAAAGAAATAAAAGGAATACAAATTGGAAAAGAAGAAGTAAAACTGTCACTGTTTGCAGATGACATGGTACTATACATAGAGAATCCTAAAGATGCCACCAGAAAACTACTAGAGCTAATCAATGAATTTGACAAAGTTGCAGGAAACAAAATTAATGCACAGAAATCTCTTGCATTCCTATACACTAATGATGAAAAATCTGAAAGTGAAATTCAGGAAACACTCCCATTTACCATTGCAACAAAAATAATAAAATACCTAGTTATAAACCTACCTAGGGAGACAAAAGACCTGTATGCAGAAAACTATAAGACACTGATGAAAGAAATTAAAGATGATACGAACAGATGGAGAGATATACTATGTTCTTGGATTGGAAGAATCAATATTGTGAAAATGACTATACTACCCAAAGCAATCTATGGATTCAATACAGTCCCTATCAAATTACCAATGGCATGTTTTACAGAACTAGAACAAAAAAATCTTAAAATTTGTTTTGAGACACAAAGACCCCAAATAGCCAAAGCAATCTTGAGGGAAGAAAATGGAGCTGAAGGAATCAGACTCCCTGACTTCAGATTATACTACAAAGCTACAGTAATCAAGACAATATGGTACTGGCACAAAAACAGAAATATAGATCAATAGAACAGGATAGAAAGCCCAGAGGTAAACCCACACACCTATGGTCAACTAATCTATGACAAAGGAGGCAAGGATATACAGTGGAGAAGAGACAGTCTCTTCAATAAGTGGTGCTGGGAAAACTGGACAGCTACATGTAAAAGAATGAAATTAGAATACTCCCTAACACCATACATAAAAAGAAACTCAAAATGGTTTAGAGACCTAAATGTAAGACTGGACACTATAAAACTCTTAGAGGAAAACATAGGAAGAACACTCTTTGACATAAATCACAGCAAGATCTTTTTTGATCCACCTCCAGAGTAATGGAAATAAAAACAAAAATAAACAAATGGGACCTAATGAAACTTAAAAGCTTTTGCAAAGCAAAGGAAACTACCAGCAAGACAAAAAGACAACCCTCAGAATGGGAAAAAATATTTGCAAACGAATCAACGGACAAAGGATTAATCTCTAAAATATATAAACTGCTCATGCAGCTCAACATTAAAAAAAAAAAACCCAATCAAAAAATGGGCAGAAGACCTAAATAGACATTTCTCCAAAGAGGACATACAGACGGCTAAGAAGCACTTAAAAAGCTGCTCAACATCACTAATTATTACAGAAATGCAAATCAAAACTACAATGAGGAATCACCTCACACCAGTTAGGATGGGCATCATCAGAAAATCTACAAACAACAAATCCTGGAGAGGGTGTCGAGAAAAGGAAACCCTCTTGCACTGTTGGTGGGAATGTAAATTGATACAGCCACTATGGAGAACAGTATGGAGGTTCCTTAAAGAACTAAAAATAGAATTACCATATGACCCATCAATCCCACTACTGGGCATATACCCAGAGAAAACCATAATTCAAAAAGACACAGGCAACCTAATGTTCATTGCTGCACTATTTACAATAGCCAGGTCATGGAAGCCACCTAAATGCCCTTTGACAGATGAATGGATAAAGAAGAAGTGGTACATATATACAGTGGAATATTACTCAACCATAAAAAGGAATGAAATTGGGTCATTTGTAGAGACGTAGATGAATCTAGAGATTGTCATACAGAGTAAAATAAGTCAGAAAGAGAAAAACAAATATCGTATATTAACGCATATATGTGGAACCTAGAAAAAATGGTACAGATGAACCAGTGTGCAGGGCAGAAATAGAGGCACAGATGTAGAGAATAAACGTATGGACACCAAGGGGGGAAAGCAGCGGGGGGTGGGGGTGGTGGTGTGATGAATTGGGAGATTGGGATTGACATGTATACACTGATGTGTATAAAATGGATGACTAATAAGAACCTGCTGTATAAAAATCTAAATAAAATAAAATTCAAAAAAACAAAAGAAAGATGATATTAGGATGTTAGCAATATTAATTCCAAATCAATTAAAATGCCTGATTGGGCATATGTACCAACTCTAATCCTTCAAATTATTTTTTTCTCAGTTTTTAAAATTCTTGGGGATGAGTAACAATGAATACTTAAACTTTATCTGAAATTTTTATTTCATTTATTATATTTTAAAAGAAGCACACCTGATAAAATGTTATCAATTTTCACATCTGATAAAATGTTACCAATTCTCAATTGTTGTTGACTATGTAGATTCATGTTATATCATTTTCTGGACTTCGTTTAAAAAAAAGAAAAAATGCTTTTTGGTAACAAAAATATCTCAGCGCTTTCAAGTGTTCTCTTTTAAATAGTATAAACATTAAAGATATTTAGTATTTTGATATAATAATGATGTTAAGTATGTTGCAAAGCACTTTGACAGTTTGAGGGAACAGTTATACTTTTTTTGTCTTCAGACTCTCAATAGAGAGAATTCTCTGTACATTGAAATTGCAAAACCTCAAGCAAGAATCAAAACTTAGCGACTCTTTGGAAAGCCCTGGCTTCCTCCTTCTTTTCCCTTCTTTTACTATAACTAAGTTTGCAAAGTGGAACAGAATCACTTTAAATCAACTGTCCCTACATATTGAAGGATTAGTTACTCATATTACTTTTAATTCATTGGAAAAGATATCAATTTGCTTCTTCACCTATCCTAATATATATATATAAAATATATATCAGGCATATAACTTTATATCATTTTCCTTTTATATTTTCTCATTTATATTTCTCCAAACTCCTCCTCATAGTATTTAATGACAAGCTTCATGTTTTCTTCCTTAAATTAAATACTCATGTATAAACAAGTAAATCTTTCTTGTTTGTTTTTTTGTGTTCATTGCTGAATTACATATTATTCTAAAATTGTGTTTTCAAAAAAATCCATATGAATTATAACTGACTTTCATATAATCACTTTTACTACATTTACCTAAGTAATAAGTGGAAAAAACTAATTTGAGAGTAACTTTCTGCTTCCAAGGACTAAGAGCCCCCATTCACTCATGCATTTTTGATGTTTTTAATGATATGGAGTCAAATGTGTAAGTTAGAACTTTTTCACAGCTTGTATTAATGAGATAACTACTTGAATAATATGAGAGCACACAGTTCAGTATCCCACATGTAGGTGAGTATTGGTTGACTAATAGACATACTATCATTATTATAAGAATTTAACCTGCATACTACTTTCTATATTGTCTACTGATATATCTTATTTTGGCAAAGATGTTTTCCATTTGTTTAATGAATTGTTTCAAAGGTAATCTGTATTTCATTTGTTATTTCATCCCTATTCTTCTGAATAGGAAGATGAAATCATATAAATTAAAATTATATTGAATACATAGAAATTGAGATATAAAGGCAAGTATTCCTTTAGGAATATTGTGTACTGTACTGAATTCTGATGAATATTTTATCTGCATGGTTCTCCTTTGTACTTAGGACACATTGTGTCATCGAACATGTGATCCTAGCACAGTGGTGTTATATTGATAAAGTCAGGAGTGCCACTAGATCCCAAGCACTTAAATACATGAAATTGTTTATTTATGAAAACAAACAGCCCTATCCTCAATTCATAGATGGTAAACCTGATATACAACAATTGTTAGAAACATTCCAAAGCCATGTAACTAAAAGTAGCAAAAAAAAATGGGTTGGATTCAGTTTTTAAAAGCAGTGCTCTTCCCTTTTTACTCTATCATGTAAACTGATATTATTAAAAATATATATACATATTCTTTAAGGCACTACAAATGGAGTACTGTGTTGGTGATAAGAGCAATTAATCACATTTATACGATCAATCATATCATCTCACTTGAATCTTACAAAAACCCTGGGTTAAGGCAAAGAAATTGACTCATCGATGCTGCAATGTACTTATTTTCATGTCACTGGTAAAAACCTGAATCAGGACTCAAACTTAAGAAGACCATTGCCTAGATACATGCTTTCTCCTCTATATCAAGAGCTGTTCACAGAAGTTCATCTGCCCTCTCACTGAAACTGTTTACCAATACTGATGGGAAGGTAGGATTGCTATTATTGACTCCATCTCATAAATTTGACAACTGAGGCACCACCTAGAGGGTCAATGAGAGGATTTAGTGGCATGGCCAGAATTAGAATTTACTTCTCTAAGCTCAAGCTATCTTTCGAAAACATACCAATATCATGTTAAATAAAATGATGACTCTTTACTTGAGTTATTATATTTCCCCTGAAGGCTATATAAAAAAAATTTTAGGTACATAATCTACTATTTCCTAAAAATGTATTTATTGCTCAAAGTGATGCTATAAGGGTAAAAATATTCTTCATAGGTGTTAGATAAGAAAATAAGACTGTATAATTCTTAGCTTCTTTGTGCATTTAAAAAATATTTTTTAAATGTCAAATCGCAGTGATTTACAATAAGAAATATTTTCTTCCTCACATTATATGCTGATGGGTATGAGTCAATGACTTATTCAAAGACTCGGTGTGAAGGAGCAGCCCCTATTTGGAACATGAAATTCTCATTTCAGAGGAGAAAGAGCAAGTTACCACGTGAAACATAATGACTTTTAAATCTTCTGCCAATGGAATATCTACTCACATTCCACTGGTCAAGGAAAGTCACATGGCCAAGCCCAACATCAACAGGCAGAGGTTTATCCTTCTCCCATAGCAGGCACTGCAACTCCAGAGAATGTAATCCTCTTACAGTAGGGAAGTAAAAAATTGTGAACAATCGTATCTACACATAGTGTTTAACACAAATTAATAAGTGACAGAATTGGACTTTTAATCTAGGCCTACAGACTTCACAATCATACTGGCCTTTCATATATAGCTTATTTTACAGATTAAAATAATATAAATTATGTACATTATTTGTTCTTATGATTAAATGGACAGAGATGGAATTTCAATTATTATAGGGGACATGCCCACATTTAATTATAAATTCCAATATTGGTTTTCTTTAATGAATCATTTACTTTACTTTTTCTGTTTTGGCAGAAATTGTATTTGCACATTTCACATGACATCAAAAAAGGTGTTTAGAAAACAGTAAGTGGTTAATATGATAGTTCTTTTCACAGTTTGCTAATTTAACAAAGGTTCTATTTTTGTCAAAATAGCCAACTATGCCTGAGAACATTACCAAATAATTAAATCAAGGTTTTCTCTTTGTTTCCTGGATTATGGCTGTCAGAAAGCTGTATGCCAGGTCTATAAATGGGATGCAAAATACAAAGCTTGAAAGGATTAACCACCCATTTCAAGAAACCAATCTCTTGCTGAAGCACTGAGTGACCAAGTTTGTAGGAATCATGAGGTTAGAAATTGGAGATAATAAAAGTCAGTACAATAACATTCTCTTTCATGTGTCAAGAACACATTGCAACACTGTGAAGAATAAGTTTGTCACCACCTTTCCTATCCTTCTTGTTCACATCCCTGCAGCTGTCTGGTATAATTAGGAATAATTAGTTCTCTCCCTCCACTGTGTACCTTCTCTGTCAGTCCTGGCACATCACGATTTCTGTGCATTTTGAGGATGGTCTGGGTATGGCTGGCAAGCTCAGCTAGCCAGATACAAAGATAGTAGAAGGGGAGCTTGCAGCATAGTGAGTTCTCCACTGTATGGGAGGCTCAGAAACTGTTGGCTTCTTTCTTCATTTTTGCAGACAGAGAGGTGCTATAGTTTCGTGGTTAAGAACATATACTCTCAATCCGGGCTTCTTTGAGTTTGAATTCCATTCTGATATTTTCTAGCTGTGTGACCTTTTCCAAATTACTCTGTTTTCCAGATTCCATATTTTTAAAATGAGGATAATAGGCTTGTTTTTAGGAGTAAATAAACTAAATTCTATATCTATATATCTCTAACAGCTTAGAATGTTTTCTATATAGAGTTAATACCATTTAAAAATAGCTGGTAAGTGATAGCTAGCTGTAACTACGAGGGATTCATATCAGAAGACAGTATATCAGCCATGTTAGTTACCGAATGCTGCATTTGAAGTCATTCTATAATTCAACGGCTTAATACAATAATAATCATGTATTATTTCTCACGGTTCCTGTGAAACTTAAGAATGGCTCAGCTGAGAGATTCTGGCTTGGAGTCTCTTGTGAGATTGCAGTCTAATGTCAACTGATGCTATAGCCATCTTAAGGTTGGAATGGAGTTGGAAGATCCATTTCCATTGTGGCTCATACGTATGTCTGGGAAGTTGGTGCTGGCTGTTGGCTGGGGTCCTCTTTTTATTTCCATGCCAGTTTCTCAGTGGTACTGCTTGAGTGTTCTGACAGCAGGTGGCTAGCTTTCCCCAGAGAGAGAGATCCAAAAAACCAAGATGGACGCTGCAATGCCTTCTAAGACCTAGCATTGAAAGCCATATACTGTTATTTGCACTGTATTCTATCTGTTGCTCAGTCTAGCACTGTGTCAAGATGAGAGGGTCTACACAAGGCCAGTGAGGCCAGGAGGTAAGGGTCCCCAGGGACCTTTGAGGGGGGGCTGGCTAACACCCTAACCCACTTTATAATGGAGTGAACATTAAATGGAAAAGAAAATCAATTACTTAATGTGCTATGTGAAATACAACGTTTGGAAAAGGATCAGTATGGTTTTGTCAGTGTGATCACTGCATTCTGTTTTTCATAGTATTTCCAAAGGTGAACTTTAATAATAATTGAAATGCAGCTTGCTGATTATGCATTTAGAATAAGGAAAATTAGGTGGAAGATTAGAATATTTAGTTGCATCAGGCAATAATAACCTGATGCTTTCAGTTTTGCAGTTGCAGTTATACCTGTCCAGATTAAAATCTGTGAGCCAAAGCCAACTACACACTCACTAGCTGTTCCTGGATGGGATTTGTCAGCATTTGTTTCTGTCACTCTTCAAAAATCTTTTTTCAACAATGACTAACCCTATGTGAATGGCACCTCTTTTCTTCATCCAAACCTTTTCTTGGGAGATATTCTGTTCAATTAAGGCCAACTGAATACCTTTATTTGACCAATTGCCTATTGATCTTATAGTTTAATGCTTAGAGAAAAATCTCATCAGAAATGATAGGAGACACCTCAATGTTCCCTCTATGTGCTGTGTATAAATCCTATGCTCTGCTCCACTCTTTCCCACTTTTCATGGCGTCATTAGAATTTGTACCTCAGGCCCCACATGGGTCTTTCAGAATTTCTTCCCAAATTTATCCTTTACTTCTTCCAGTGGGAGACTTAATCTATCACTATTGGCCTCTCTCACCCACCTCACTCTTTCCTCTTCAGGGAAGGAAGATTGATATAATCTCTCCCTTTCTCTTGGAGTGAGCTGCCTGTGGAAAGTATGTTTTTCTCTAGGTTTGAAAGCATTTTAGGGACAGGACTCATGAACAGAAGCTAGCTCTAGTCTGAACTTGTACTGCTGGGTTTAGGGGGTAAGTTTAGCCTAATTCTTCTTTTTTCTTTTGTATTTGGAAATCCAATTACCTTCAAATAAAAGTCACAATCTTTATCAGTAATAAAGATATTTGATTTGCCAAAAAAAATTACCTAGAGTATTCTATTCCTTGTTATTTCTTCAGGAACTTTCTCTTTGGTATCGAGGTGATGGGGAATAAGGGATTACAAAGCCAAAATAGCAATTGCATTCCAACAATGGTTTTTCCTCATCAAAAGGCCTTTATCTATGATAGACACCGTGTGTTTTTTTCACCTCATGAAATCCTGTCACATGAAATTTACCTTTCCTTTTTTGTTATAGGATACTATTTATTAATAGATTTATTTATTATTTACACTTTACCTAAGTTTAGAAAGGATTCTGTTGCTGTTTAAATACTATGCCAGACAATACATTCTAAGTGGCTTATGAATACATTCTTTTTCTCTTACATTTACTTCGTCTGTAACATCAGTTTTCCAAGTGGGCTCTATGGTAATGAGGTATATTATAAAGACAAAGAGACTTGTCATCAGAGACTTGACTTCAAGTCCCAGCTTGTGACTCTGGATAACTCATTTATATATAAACTCAATTTATGTTTAATTATATCTATAAATTATGAAGGTTATGAGGATCAAATAAGATAACTTATGTAAAAGAAATTCAAAATTACTATGAAAAATTACAACTAAACCACTAACATAATAAAGTATATCTCTAAGAGTTGCAATTTTAAGATATTGCCTCAAGTCTTTGGTGGTTATGGGGGAGGTGACCATATATTCCCTTCTAGAAGATGTTAATAGTCATCATTATAATAATATTTTAAGCATGTATGTATCATGTTAGACAATTTAAAACCTTCTTTTCAAATATGATACTTTTATCAGACTATGGAGATAATAGCATATAGCTGTCCCTGACAAATAACAGTTTTTAAAAAGTACAAGCAGATTCTATAATCTATTCTTATGACTTGCTGATAGTAAATAAAATGGTTATGTGTATAGGAAACATTTTTTAATATCAAAGAAATATTTGTACTAAATAGAACAAGAGGAATGGGAATACTAACCAAGAATATTCACTACTGATAGCTATAGTTTATATTTTATGTTATTCAATTCCAAGTTAATTGCAGATTCTTGACTGTGTACATCCAGTATTTCTGTTTGTCTCACGGTGTTTTGCTCATCTACTCATTGCAATTCTTACTCTAAATGTTTTTTACCTATCTCCATTTTCTTCCAGAGGTAACAAACTAGTGGCCCAAGGGCAGAATCTGGCCCAGAAAGATTTTTGATATGGGCTGCATAGTGTTCACTTTTTTTAAGCCAATATTTAGAATCTGGATATTTAATATAAAAATTCCTATCACTAAATTCTATTGAAAAATTGAAAATTAGATGGGTTTTAACCGTGAGTTCTCATTTCTGCATGGCTGAAATTCAGCGGAGCCAATATTCCTCCTTTCAATGAGGTAAATTCAAATGCACCATAGCCAGCCCCTCCTGTACGTCCCAATTTCCGGCCTCTCCTCCCTGTTTACTTCCTTTGTACGTTATCTGTTGCTCTTAAAGCATTTGCACTTTGGACCTGGTAGAGTTTTCATTCATTTGTGGTCTTCTTGAGTATCTTTCTCCTTGACTTTTGTTTACTATCCCTGAAATACTTCTTATTTTAAAGTAGTCCGTCTAATTTAAATCATAACTGATGAAATTTCAACATAACTATTTTTATTCTTAACATTTATAATTCTTACTCTTGTTACTTGTGTGTTCTTTGACTGTATAAAGGACACACACAGTGAGACAAAAACATTTAAGGATCTTCACAGCTTAAGGGGAGGAATTTATACAATCAGAAACTTGAGGGGCAAAAGTGTTTTTGAGAAAACCAAATTCAGATCATAAAGTGCTTACTGTAATATGTCAGATAATTCCAGATGTTCCTATCTTGTGTTTGTCCTTTTTATTGTGACTAGTCTGTCTTTTCTTTACCAAATCTGTCTTACAAAGTGGTTGGCAGTAAAAAAAAAAAAAAAAAAAAAAAAAAGACAAAATATCATGTTAAATGAGTCCAATGGATAACACCTGGACTTCTTTTTTTTGTCTGCGTTGGGTCTTTGTTGCTGCAGGCTTTCTCTAGTTGTGGCGAGCAGGGGCTCAGGCTTTCTCTAGTTGTGGCGAGGGGGGGGTACTCTTCGTTGTGGTGTGTGGGCTTCTCACTGCAGTGGCTTCTCTTGTTGTGGAGCACGAGCTCTAGGCACCCGGCCTTCAGTAGTTGTTGCACGCAGGCTCAGTAGTTGTGGCACACAGGCTTAGTTGCTCCGTGGCATGTGGAATCTTCCCAGACCAGGGATCGAACCCATTTCCCCTGCATTGGCGGTGGATTCTTAACCACTGTGCCACCAGGGAAGTCCTGAACATTTTTTAAATAAATGATTTTGAATTATCGGAGGGAAATTTAGCAGGTTGTGCACAAAGTATTAAGTATCTTACTAATATTTTTCAGAAGAGATTTTCTTACGTGGATTCCTTGCAGTTATTGAAATATTTCTGCTGTTACAGCTTCTTTGTTGAGTTTACATGTCCGTTTCCACACAAAACAAGCTGTGAAACATCCTAGGAGTGATGTTGGTTTAAACAATGTCTTGATAAATGGTTCCAATTTAGGTTATTTGGTTGGATGCAGCTTGTACCTAATCGCTCTAATCAGGCATAAGGTAAATGTCCCACTGGCACCCCTTTCATTTGGGATAATTTTTGAATGAACTTCAAGGAATGCTGCTCCCCTAAAGTGAGAAACACTGTTTCAGCATCTGAGAAGAAGCTGTCTTGTTATCTTTCAGGAATATTAGTACTCCTGGTTTGCACAAAAGAGAAGCCTCTTTACATATGCATTCCATCCGTGGATTCTGGTTTCTGTCTGAGTTTGGTTAAAATATGGAGATCTGTTTATTTTTTTAAATTAATTAGAATTTGTTTGGGGATTCCTACATTTCAGTTTAGGACACATATTACTCTTCCATGTGTTTCACACATCTGGCATAGAAATGCATTCTACCTTGCACTTCAGATAGACCTATATTCTATTTCTACCTAAAAATTCTTTATAGTCTCATCAAGACTTCATTCTTTATCTGTGTTGCTGTCTTCTGATTCAGCTCACCATTGATTACCATGAGACCTTAAGGAAGCACTTTGCTTCTCTCAAAAATGGAACAATTGAACACATCTCTATTTATACTTTCAGAAAGGCCAGATGATACAATATACAGAGGTTTTCCTTATAGAGAAGGTGAAAGGAAGATACTGTATCTCAGACTTCCTGTTATCCACTATTACTTTGCAGGGCAAAGCTCCAAGTTCAATGCTCATTTATCTCAATTACTAATGGAACACTATTAGAGCAAATTATCTGTAACAAAAATCTCTTGGGAATTGGTGGTATGTCCCCAAACACTTATGTGTGTCTTCAACATTTTTTGAGACTGTTGCTCCGTTTCCAGCTCACTTCCATGGCACTGATTAGGAAGGACAGAGTATAATCCAAATGAATTAAGCGGTCTGGTTAAGTAATTATGCCTAACCAGATGGAGGCATAATATATTTTATTTATGTGTAATAAAAATAATGCATAAACTAGTACCTATTTTGCTGAATTTGCAGGAAGAGCATTATTAAATGTTAACAGGTAGTCTCTCTTAAATATTTGTCCACAAAATCTGGTTTACTTGACAAAGTTAGACAGTATATAATGCTTTTACAGAATTTTATTCGGTCCCTCTCTTCACAGCACATGTTCAGCTATCCTTTGTTCCTTCTTCTCTATAACAAACCCTCAAGCTCCTTACTTTAGATAAAGACTCCATTTAATGTAACCAGTTTAGAGATATGCTCTCTGCTTGAATCCAGCCTAGCCAGCTGAGATATTTCGTCTCTAGTACCAACTGTCAGTGTCCTAATATCCTTTCAGACTGAATGTCACCAGAGTGTTACTCCTTGATAACACTGCTTTCACCTCAGTAAAAGGCCTTCCATAGCCTCAGCTGCTTAGATGTTTTCTACCTGATTAACTCCTTTTCCCAGCAGCAGTGACACGCTTTCCTTTTTTATCTCCAAAGTGGAGAAATATCCATTCAAAGTTGTGTATGGGGGGATTTACAGTGTTTTATAGTAACATGTGTATGTCCTTTTTTAATAATACAACAAATCTTACCACATAAAATTAAAACAACTACAACCAGATTAAACTTGGAAATAATAATATATAACCTCATTATAGCCTACTCTATATGAAACTATAGTTAATTATATTACTCAGTTATTTTATAACCCTGGTTGATTCATATAAACATATACATATATGTGTATATATATGTATTTTTATCTTATTTTGTGTATATATATTATATATTTTTGGATTTTTTTCTCCCTCATTCAGTCTTTAACAGTTTCAGGACTCTCTGAAGGCCGTTTCACATATGCTCACAGACTATTCTCAGTCATAATGTGACAACTCTGGTTTTATTTCTATCCTTTCCCTCAACCTCCTTTGAATGGACAGACAGGTGCTTTGGGCACCACTGGCCCTCTTCCTCTCTGCTATGGCTCTTATTTGCTCCCTGGTGCATTTTTTTGGATCCACTCTGTTTCCTACACATCATTCAATTTTTCAGGTAGGCTATGTGGTCTTCTGCCTTCATTCCATAGACACCAGAGACAAATCTGTCAAGTGGGGGAGAATGCCTCTTTCTCCTTTTATGTTACTGCAACAAATAGGCATGTCAGCTAATTCTACTGGCAGTTAAGATTTTGAGTGTCTCTAGTATAGTTTATGTGGTTAAATGTGTGGCCTCTGAGTTAGGAGAAGTTCATAGTGATGAAGAATCTACAACTTTATCATATAAGAGGAGAAAATGACCAACCATGAATGAGTGAGGTGTGGCTGGCTGCTGATTTGTGGAAACTTGGAGATCTGATGATGACTACTCAAGTCAGAGGCTTGGAAATGGGAACCATGGTCAGGAGAGAGGTGTTGCGCTTAAGCAGTTGCGTTTCATAAAAATTGCTGGTAGGAGGTGGTGCTTGGATGTGTTAGGCTAACGCTCAAAAAGGGAGGCCAGGTTAACTCTGCCAAAACTGTGCATCTGTTTAGTCTCTGGGGAACTGATCTGCAAATAAGCCTTGGACCATGGGAGATGACAGAGTAGGTTTTCCTGCTGGACATTTTGTGCTCACTCCGCTGCCCTGTCCGTCTAGCTCCTTTGCCTTCTCTGTCTCATATCCTTGCCCATCCAGCCTTACCTCTCCTGGGCTGATAGTCCATTCGTTAACACATTCTACAAGAAGATAATCAAATCAGTGTTTAAATAGAAATACTGGATTTTTGATAAAAAGGCTCTTTAAATTTCAAACATAGCAATGTAGGGCTGATATATCATCAGCTCAAGCACCTGGGACTAGGAGACAAATCTGAAAAACAAGCACGATGTTCCCTCAAAGTCATCTGGTCCTCCTTAAGCCTAAAATTCTGATATTAGTTCAAGCTCATTTGTAGTATTTTTCTTTTTTTATACTGTGTTGTCTTTCCAGGAATCCTAAAGAATTTCTGTAAATAGGCTTCTGTTGGGCCTGCACAAGTTATTCCCAAATATGCCTGGAATGAACTGCAAATAAACCTTAGACCATAAGAGAGACATCTGTTACATTTGTATTGTATGAACACATAGCATTTATTGACATAATTCACATGGCCACAATATTTAGTAGCTATTTCAGATGTCACCAATCACCTACATGTTTCTCCATTTAGCTTTTGAGTGTTATTGATATTTACAGATTGCATCTTTATAAGTAGCAAAACACATTTTTTAGTTGCTTATTTGGTGTACTATCTCCAAAGTGGAGAGACTAGAGTAAAACTTATGAATAGTTTTATAACTCATATAGTCTTCCTTTTTTGTTCATTCAAAAATTTATTGAGCAATATCTAAATTCAAGGCATTCAGTTATGGACTGGCTATATATATGGTAGACAAAATAGACATACTCCATACAGTTATGGTACTAACCATGTAAGTCCAGAAAATCATTGAACAATTAGATATACAGATGTAAATAATTAAATAGTGTAATAGAGTTACAAAGGTAAAAAAACAGGGAGAGTGATAATTTAGACTGGCATTCCAGGAAGTTCCCTAATCTAAGATTTGAATCATCTATCTTCCAAACCAAGAACCAAGGGATAACTGCTGCATTTTAACAGAATGAGGGTCACTGTGGTTCTTTGGTAGTGAAGTAGGCAGTAGAGGTGTGAGAAGAGGTGGGCAAGATGAGATGCAGGTGTGTAGTGGCTTATAGGCTATTGTAAGAATTTAAGACGTTATCCCAGGCATAGTGAGAAGCAATTGAAAGGTTTAGAGCATGAGATGGATAACAATTTTATTAATTTTTTAAAAAGATCACTTTGTTTTCTGTTTGATAAATAGAGAGGTGGGGTGGGGGATTGTAGTTAGGGAAGCCAGTCAGCAGACATTTACAGTAGCTCAGACAAAAGGTGATAGTGAGTGGTTCTGTGTTAGTGGGAATGGAAATTGACAAAATGCAGATATCAGAATGACCTTTTGGGAGTAAAACTGTAGTGTCTGCTGATGGTGAGTTGTCAAAACTCTCTTTCGTATCTATGGCTTGAGGATAAGCCAATATAGAAATTTGATGAATATGTGTTATCTCATTTAAAGTTAAGAATACTTAAATCTTACCCATAAGTTCATTTCTTTCTTAGAGTATGATTAATCAATTGTGCATTTATTCAAAACATTTATTAGCAAAGCATTGTGCCAGGCATTTTACTAAGTATTAAAGATATAAACATGAATAAGATATGGTCCTTGCTTCAGAAGCCATAATTATTCTGCAAGAGACTGACAAATAAACAATTATATGCAAGCAAATTTTGCTCATGAATATTTATGAAACAATCCAAACAAAGTATTAGCAAAACAAATCCATTGATGTACAATAATGATAGCACATCATGACCTCGTTGGTTTTGTCCTAGGAATTCAAAGGTCAGTTAACATTAGAAAATATGTAATGGATTAAAGGGGAAAACATGTATAATCATCTCAGTGGGAACTTAAAAAAAAATCTGATAAAGTTCAATGCTAATTCATGATTAAAAATCACTAATTGAGTAAAAAAAGAAGAAAATTCCTTTTATTTGTTAAGAAATATCTACCAAAACCTACAGCATGTATTGTTTTTAATGGGAGAATTTTAGAAGCATTCCCTTTAGACTCAGGAAAAAGAACAAGGTGCCCATTGTCTCACTTTTTTTTTTTTTTTTTTTTTTTTTAGTACCACACTGAGAACCCAACCAGTACAGGAAAACAAGGAAAACAATTAAATTCCTCAGCAATAGGGAAGAGAAAAAACAGGGTTCAGGGCTATTCTGTATCAGGTTGGACTAAGCTTTCTAAGGCAACGTAAAAACATCAAAATCCCAGGGGGTTAACACAAAAAATTTTTACTTCTCGATAATATAATATTGGATTCAGTATGTCAAGAGCTGTGAAGGAGCTGATATTTTACCCTACTTACAAGTTATAAATCAGCCTGATGCATCAGAGGTAACTGACTTTATTACCCATGGCAGCAAGCAGCGTGTGGATCATGTTTGCTTTGTTCCTATTATCTCGTCTCTACAGGACAACTCAAAGAGGGCCAGGTTACACCTCACAGTCAAGGGACTGCATTACAGGAGAGGAGCCCTGAGCCTGAGAACCTGAATGTTTTATACTAGAGAGTAGCATGTCTGCCCTTTGCAACAGTGTGAGACTATTTCTATCCTCCAATGTTGTTTGTTATACAAACACTCTTGAAAAGATAGTCCAGACAAAGACAGTCACTGCCTTTGCTGGTAAACGTGCAGAAATACGAGAAAGCAATGAAGAACTGTCTCCCAAGACAGTAAAACCATTCTTCTCATCCCATCCTTAAGGATTCAGATTCTCTTCTGTCTCTCACGCATGATCTTGTCACCAAATCAGGGGAAGAGAGAATGTGGAGAAATCACACCCATTCCCAAATGCTTCATTTCAGTAGTATCAAGCAGTACTCTCTCTCATAGTCCATTGTGTAAATAAAACCCCTCAAAATGGAGTTATATGGACTATTTGGCAAACATATGGCATCTGCCATAATTTCAAATCAATATTTCACAAAATTTTAAAAGAACTGTTAGCTGATTTTGAATATTAATGGAAAAGTAAAAACCTAAGGAGAGCCAAGATACTCCTGAAGAAGAGTAAGATAGGAGATCTGCCATATTTTGTCACCAGATATTCAGACCTAACAAAACCTAAAATAAAACCCACTAACTTTTAGTATAAATAGGATGAAATAGAGACCCCAGAGATATCTATGCATATATAGAAACTTGGTATACAACAGATTGTAACCAAGCAGGACCCTGTGAGACTTTCCTGGAACAGACTCCCATGTCCTCTGCCTGTCTCATGTTTGTAGGAAAGCTTTAGTATCCCAGCCTATCCTGAGTCACAAAAGCCTAGCTCAAGAATTAATGATTGAAAGGATGTGAACACACAACAACAAAAATAGCAATTGGGCCAGGAGAACTGGTAACAATTTAAACTGTAAGTCAGCCATTTAGCAGTCACAGAATCTTTAGTTCCTTCCTGAAGTACATAGATAGCAGTATCTGATTCACATTTCTGAGTTGTTTTACAGAATCTAAAGTCCCCACCAAATAGAAGAAGTTAACTACATGATGACCATGAGCAGATAACCCCTGGATTGTCTGAGGATTGATAATGTCAACCACTGTGACACCACCCTGTTACTTCACCATCGACCAATCAGAGAATTATGCAGGAGCTGATCACATACCCTGCAATTCCTCTCTCTCCCTTTGCCCTTAAAAACTCTTCCCTGAAACTCATCAAGGAATTTGGGTGATTTTGAGCATGAGCTGCCTGGATTTCTTGTTTGGCACCTACAATAAATACTGAACCTTCCTTCACCACAACCCTGTGTCAGTAGATTGGCTTTACTGCACACAGGCAAGGGAACCCAAGTTCAGTTCAGTAACAAGATGACTGAGGAAAGAAAGGTCTGTTCATTAAATGGTGCTGAGAAAATAGCCAAACTATACAGAAAAAAAAAAAATTTGTTTCTTAATTAAAAATGAAAATGCACAAAAATCTAGATTTATTATGCATTTAAAGATAGATGGAAATTAAAACAAATAGAAGAAAATGATAAAGAATAACTTCTTGACCTCAGGGTGGGTAAGAATTTATTAATTACAACAGATGTTAACTATAGAAAGAAAAGATGGTTAAAGTAGAACACATTAAAAATTTAACCTGCTATTCTCCATAGGGCACAACAAAGACACTGAAAACATAAACCACAAAACAAGAAAATATCTGCAATGCATAAAATTGATTAATGTTTGATACCAGGATATATAAATAACTCATAAATCAACAGAAAATAAAATTTAAACAAATCTGTAGAAAAATCAGCAAAGACATGAAGAGGTATTTCACAGAAAAGAAAATAACTGCTTAGTGAACATATGGAAAGATATTTAGTCTTGTTAGTAATCAGATAAATGTAAATGAATGTGAGACGTTCCTATTCCATGGTCCAAAAAGGCAAGAATTTAGAAGTCTGAAAATACCAAGTGTTGGTAATGATATAAAGTAATGAGAACTTATTTGATGTGTATGTTGAATTAGGTCAATAACATTCTAAAACAATTAGCCATTACCTAAAGTTAAACATGGACACACACTAAGACTCAGCAAATTTATTTCTTGCCATATACTCTAAAGAAAATCCTGCCTATGACAATATCCTGTGCACAGAATATCCTATACCTAGAGACATGCTTAAGAATTATTGTGGCACCTGTGTTTGTAATATTAAAAACCCAGAGGGTATGAGCAATTTCTTCATTGACAAGAGGTTAAATTAATTGTATTCTATGACCACCATGAAAAAGTAAATGGCAGAGAAAATAAATCAACTACAGCTACATGCAACAGTATGCAAACACATTAGAAACAATATTAAATGAAATATTTTAAAGTAAATATGTGGGATAAATCTAGAAACTTAGAAAAACTGAAAATAAACAAGAAAAAGATGAACAAAAATTCAGGGTGATTATCTCTTGGGGGCCAGAGTGATTTGAAAAAAGAGAGGAGCAATTGCTAGTTTTAATGGATTGAAAAAGGTCTAGTCTATAAGTTGAGTGCTGAAGTATCAAGTGTTCATTTATTATTTTTATGTTTCAAAACATATTTATGTGTGATATCATTTTATACACACACATAGATATTAAATATGCAACATGAAAAGGAGGAAAATGATTAATTGTCTGGGTTAATAATAATTAATTCTCTGGCTTTAAGTGTGTTAAGGAACATTCCAAAAAGGGGGCAACAACTGGGAGAGAATTTGCAGGGTAAGTAGGTTTTTGTCAGGTTAAGAGAGTGGAAAAAAGGCATTCTGGGCAGAGAGTATTTAACAAGGACAAGAAGTTGTAAAACTGTCTGGAATGTGCAGAAAAGCCAAGCATTCATGATGGCTATGGTGTAAGTTAGTAATTAATAATATAAAGTCTGAAAAATTCACTAGGGTCAGATTTTTGTCTTAAATTACTTTTTTTAAATTGAAATATAGTTGATTTACAATGTTGTGTTAGTTTCAGATGTACAGCAAAGTGATTTAGTTTTATATATATATGTATATATATATTCTTTTTCAGATTCTTTTCCATTTTAGGTTATTACATGATATTCACTATAGTTACCTGTGCTATACAGTAAGTACTAGGGTCAGATTTTGATTCTAACATTTTATGTTAAAGAAATTGGATTTCACAGCATAAGTATAAGAACGTTAGCTTAAATTTAAATCAAGTGCACTTTCATATTCAGATATAGGAAGAAAAGCTGGAAAAATTCTTGTGATGATTAATTTTATATAACAATTTGATTGGGCCATAGCGTGTCCAGGTATTTGATCAAACATTATTCTGGGTATTCCTGTGAGGGTGATTTGAATCAATAGACTGAGTAGAGCAGTTTGTTCTCCCTAATGTGGTGAACCTCACCCAATCAGCTGAAGTCCTGAATAGAAAAAGAAGTCTGAGCCTCACCTGAGTAAGAGAAAACTCCTGTCTGACTAAATTCCTCCTGTCTGACGACCTTCAACCTAAGACTTTGGCCTTCTTCCTGCCTTCAGACCTGAACCGTTACAGCAGATCTTCCTACGTCTGGAGCCTGCCAGTTTTCAGACTGCAACCACACAATCAGCACTCCTGGATCTCCAGCTAGCCAACTCACTCTGAAGATCTTGAGACTTGTCAGTTTGTCAGTCTCCACAGTACATGAGCCAATTCCTTACACTAATCAATCAATGTCCACCCCCTGCCTCCCTTAAGAATGTATATATTCTATTGGTTTGTTTCTCTCAAGAACCCTGATTAATACAATTATTAAAGTCATCTGATTGATGCTATTGAAGAACCAGTAAGTAGTAAAGAATTACATCAGAACTGGGTGAAAGGGGGAGGATCAGAAAATTTAACTCAGATTTGGGGGTTCTGCATGTTGCTAGAAGGGGTAATTGAGAGGGCAACAGGCTGAGAGAATCTTTTGAGGATTTTTGTAAAGGTAAAGTGTCAGAAATTGATATCCAGGGCCTATCAAGGATGGAAAAAATCCCTGGTATACGCTTCTTGTTTTAGGTTAGAACCTAAAGAGTTGCAACCTAGGACTAATGGTCAACCAGAATAGGTTTTCCATGGCCTGTAACTCGTATTGGAAAATGTAAATCTATAAAATTAGATACAGGTGATCCTAGATTTTAGGTGCCAAGAGGCACCTGGAGGAAGCACACCAAAATACTCATGGAAGAAGATAATATTATCCTAGTTCTCAAAGTTACTTCTACAAATATTTTCCAATAAATGTTGGACACAGATATTAAAATTATCAGGCCCACAAAGAGAAAAGAGAGAAGCAACAACAACAACAACAAAACCAAAAGAAACAACAGAAAACAGTAGACATTAAATAGAAAACAATTAACAATTGTTATGAAACAGTCCTATAAAGTGAAGAGATACTGGATACTCACATACATTTAAGATAGTGGTAGTTTCTATATTGAATGAAATAAAGGACAAGAACAGAATTTAAGCAGAAAACTGGAATATGTAAAAAATAAATAGAAATCTGAGACTTGACAAATTCAATAACCAAATGCAGAATGAAAACAGTTGATTAAACAAAATATTGGATAAATGGAGAGGAAATAATTCTGAAGAAAATAGGTTTAATGAAGCAGAATGGAGGAAAAGATATAAAAACTAGAAGGAAAAAAATAGGAGTCATAGAGGATACAAGGGAAAGGCCTAATATTATGTTATTCAGAGTACCAGAAAGAGAAAAAAGGAGGAAGGGGGCAGATGAAACAGTATTTGAAAAAGATAATGTCTTATCATTCTCTTAAACCATTAAAAGACATTGTATATCAGATCCTGAACTTCTACAAGCTCCAAACAATAAAATTATGAAGAAAACCTAACCTAGGAACATCACACTGTATTAACTTTCTATTGTGGCATAACAAATTACTACAAACTTAGTGTAAAATAGCATCCATTTGCTGACTCACAGTTCTGTAGATCTGAAGTCCAGCACTGCTTAGCTGGGTTCTCAGGGCATCAAAGACTGGAATCTCACTCTTTTTTTGGTTTTCTTGTGTTTGTAGGACTGAGATTTTTGTTTCCTTGCCACTAGAAGTTGGGGAGGCTCTCAAGAGGCCACCTGCATTTCTTGGAACCTGGTCCCCTCCATTTGCAAGCAAGCAACTGGCGCATCAAACCCTTCTACTGCTTCAACCCCCTGACTTTCTGTTCTGTTACTCTCTGGAGACCACGCTCTGCTTTGAAAGGGTTCATGTGATTATATTAGGCTCACCTGGATGAGCTCCCTACTTAGAGATCAACTAATGAGATCTTAAATTACATTTGCAAAGTCCCTCACAGGAATACCTAGTTTAGTATTTAATTGAATAACTGGGAGAAGGTGTGTGTTCATCAGGGACCAGGAATCATGGGGGTAATCTTAGGATTCTGCTTGCCACACACACTAAAACTATTGAGGGAAAAAAAGAAGACAAAAAGAAACTATTAAAAGCAGCCAAAGAGCGGGAGAAAAAAAATCAGTTCCAAAAACTGCTCAACCCAGAATTCTATACTATGTGAAAATATCCTTTGGGAATTATAATTGAAATGAAGATAATTTCAGACAAGTTAAAACTGAGAAAATGTATTACCATCTCTGTCAAACATGTAATACAAAAATACTCAATGATGTTCCTCAGGCAGAAGGAAGACAACCACAGATGAAAGTTCAGAAGTTCAGAATGTATGAAATAAAACAGGTAAATCTGAATGAATATTGAATAAATAATAATAAAATATCTTGAGTTTTAATCATTCATAAAATTGAAATATGTGGAAATAATGTCAAATAATTCAAAAGGAGGTAAATTGAGTTACATTGTTTTAATATTCCTTGCATTATCTGGGAAGAGAGTAAAGTACTAAGTAATATTAGATTTTGATAAGTCAAGGATGCAATTTGTAACTGCAAAGGAAATTACTAAAATAAATTATAAAAAGTGTATACCAAGCTAACATTAGGGAAAAAAAGGAAAAAGAAAAAATAATACAAAATATGGTAAGAAAAAAGAGAAATTTAAAATGGGGTGGTACAAAAAGAAAACAACTAATAAGATGTTAGATTTAAACCCAAATACATCTGTGATCACGTTGCACATTGGTTAAAGACCAATAAAGAACAAGCTTTATCAGAGTGTATTTTTAAAATTCCAAAATATGCTACTTACACAAGACACATCTAACATACAAATTTATAGAAAATTTGAAAGCAAATGGTGAGAGAACAATGTACCATGTAAACAATTAAAAAAAGAGAGCCAGAGTAACTATATTTATGTCAAGCAAAGTAGAGTTTAAGAAACAAAGAGGACACAACACAATAATAAAAAAATAATAATAATCAAATTACCAGGAAATATAAAATTCTAAATCTGTGTTCAGGTAACAGGTTCAAAATTTATAAAATGGAAATTAACACAAGTACAAAGAGAAAAGGACAAATCCACAATCATTGAGGGAGAGTTTTAATAGATGTCTCTCAGCAACTGAAACAAGAAGATAAATAAGTAAAAATGGATTGTACTAACAATGTTCTTAGTCCAGCAATGCATTAAAAAAATATATCATGGATTAAAAATCAATATATTCTACTACACCAACAGAATAAAGAAAAATCATATGTTTATCTCAATAGATAAATAAAAAGTGGTGCAATTTCAAATTTATTTATGATAAAATCTCTGCAAATTAGGAATAGATGAGCCCTTCATACATCATATAATAACAGGTGTCTACAAAAATCATAGAGTACACATCACAGTAATGAAATTTTAAAGTGTTCCTTTAGAGGTTAGAGTCAAGACAAGGGTACCTGCTATCACCCTTTACAGTCAGCATTACACTGGAGACCCTTGGAAATTCATTAAAGCAATAAACAGAAACTACAGGTTATAAACATTAGAAAGAAGAAATAAAACTATCATTATTTTATGGTTATGTACATAGATCTAAAGACTATTCAGATATATTAGAATTAATAAGTGAGTTCATCCTAAACAATTAGATGCAATCAAGCTAAATATAGTGGGTTACTCATTTCATATGCTTAAAGCAGTAATATGTGTTACTCCATTACTACCCACTGTAAAGTTTTTTGAATGTCAAAAATGATTGACTTTTAAAAATTGTCATTTTTCTGATTATAAGGCAATATATATTTATTTTGGAAACTTTGGAAAGTAAATAAAATTATAAAAATGGAAACTATTTAAAATACAATGGTCCTTCAGAAATGAGATAACATTTTAGAATATCTTTTTTCAGATGTGGTTAGGTGGACCTCTAAGTTTTAAACTTTTTTAGAGAGAAAAGATTAGCACAGAAACATTTTCTCACAATGTTTCAGATGCTTCATTTAAAATACTTTTGGAGGGGCTTCCCTGGTGACGCAGTGGGTGAGAATCTGCCTGCCAATGCAGGGGACACGGGTTCGAGCCCTGGTCCAGGAAGATCCCACATGCTGCGGAGCAACTAAGCCCGTGTGCCACAACTACTGAACCTGCTCTCTAGAGCCCGTGAGCCTCAACTACTGAAGCCCACGTGCCTAGAGTCCATGCTCTGTGACAAGAGAAGCCACCGCAGTGAGAAACCCACCCACCGCAACGAAGAGTAGCCCCTGCTCTCTGCAACTAGAGAAAGCCCACGCGTAGCAACGAAGACCCAACGCAGCCAAAAATAAATAAATAAAATAAATAAATTTATTAAAAAAATAATAATAATTAAAAAAATAATTTTGGAGAATAATGATATGAATTAAAATATTTTTACTTTAATTAGGAAAGATTGTAGTCAAACCAGTTAAGAAGTTAATTTAATATCTGGTAACTGACACCGACAAAAACAGACATTAAAATGTATATATTTGGCTAATTTGAATTTTCCATTTTTTTTAAATCTTAAAATTCCCATTCCCTTTTACCTTTTTATTCTTTCTAAAAGTCTGACAGTAACAGGGACCATAAAAAATGCGTTCAGCAAATTTGCTAGAAATGTTTGTGTAAAAGTCAACTGTAAGTCCCTATAACATGAACATATATATGAGAAATAAAATTTTTACAAAAGGAAGCTCTTTATAATAGCCACAGAAAACAACAAACAACTGAGAATAAGCTTAAGAAATTTCATGTAAAATCTCTAAACAGAAAACTTAAGAAAAGAATTGAAAGATATTATTGTAGACCTAAATGATTGGCAGGCTATGACCTGCTCATGATTTGTATGACTTGATCATTACAATTAAAGATGGCAATTCTAATCAAAATGATCTATATATCCAATGCCATCCCAGTTAACATTTCAATAGAAATTTTGATATTGGCAAGCATTCTCCAAAATAAAAATTTCCAGAAAAGCCAAGACATTCTTGAAAAAGAAAAACAAACTGGAACAACTTTTATTCTTGACTAACACTATGTATAACAGTCTGACAATTAGACAATATGATATTTATGCAAGGGCAGCCTAATAGAATGGAACAGAAGAGTGAGTTCGAAAATATACCCTATGTATATCTGGACCCTTGATTTATGAAAATTGTGCTAGTGCAGGGCAATTGCATCTGGAAAAATTTAAAACTTGATCTTACATCACACCACCCCCCAAACTCCTTCCATATGTTAAAATATAAATTTCCTAGAATATAATATTATACACTTAATGGCCTTAGTATAGATAAAAACTTACATAGCACTTTATAAAAAAGGACTAACCACAAAAATTTTATAAATCGGACTATAATTGAAATAAGAACTTCTGTGTCTCAGAAGATATCATTTAAAAATTGAAAATTTAAGCTATAGTGTGGGAAATTACATTTGAAACACATATTAAGAACTTTTATAATTAATAAGGGAAAGTCAAAAATTACAAAAGAAAATATTGACAAGAACTCTAAACAGGCATTAAAAAAGATATTCAAGTGGTCAATAAACATTAAAAAAATAAAGGCACTAAACTTCCTTAGCAATCAAGGAACTGGAAATTAAAATAATAGTGTGAAACCACTATCAACCTACCAAAATGGTTCAAATTTAATGAGAACAATGCATAGTTTTAGTGAGTAAATGGAGCAACAGGAACTCTCTCACACTACTGATGGAAGAGTAAATTGTACATGGTACATGGGAAGGAATGCACAGTCACAGAAAAGGTTGAGAATTTTGAAATCTCAAATCCCTGAACCTTGCTAACTGAAGCAGTAACATACCCCTTTGCCTCATTAAAGGTTTCAGCTACCGTTGTTGTCTCACAAGGGGATGCCAATTTTCCTTGTAACCAATCTCCATCTTCTCCAGGTCCATGAGAGTGAAATCCCAGCATAGACAAAGGCAAAGTACCAGAACTGTATGGGAAAGTATAGCCTATATACTGAGAGAAGTGGGGGGCTTTACCAATTAGTACTGGTAGGAGGCTGGGGAGTGTTATGGGTTGAATTGTGTCCTCCCAAAAGGATATACTGAAGTCCTACCCGCAGTACCTCAGAATGTGATCTTATTTGGAAATAGTCTTTTCAGAGTAATCAATTTAAATTAAGGTCATTAGGGTAGGTCTTAATCTGACTGGTATCCTTATAAAAAGGGGAAATTTGGACATAGAAGCAGACATGTATAGAGAAAAGATGATGTGATGACACACAGGGAAGGATGGCTATGTTGCTGATATGGTGCAGCTAAAAGTCAAGGAACACCAAAAGTTGCAGGCAAACACCAGAAGCTAGAAAACACATGGAAGGACTATGCCCTGGAACCATCAGAGAGTACAGCTCAGCCAACACCTGGATTTTGGGCTTTTAGGCTCCAGATCTGTGAGAAAGTGAATTCTGTTATTTTAAGCCACCCAATTTTTGGTACTTTGTTATAGCAGCCATAGAAGACTAATACAGTGGGTGGATTCAATGGTCATTAAATGAGGGAAATTAAAATATCAGATTAGTTAGAGTCAAATTCATGGGTGCATTCACCTGGGATTCAGGATTTAACATGGTAGCTTGAGCATTTGGGACTGGTATAATAATTCATTAAATTGGTTAATTAATGTCTGGACTCATTGGTGGCTTTATAGTTAATGAGGGTGAAATGCTAGACTTTCACTGGCATGCTGAAAAAGGAGTATGAATGCTTGGGAAGATGATAATTTTGGAATGGGTTATAAACTAATTGCTCAACTACTCCCTCAACATCCTCTTCACTAGGGCCCAGAGGATATGCTCTTTGCCAAGATATAAACAATCACCATCATGAAGGGGCCTTGATGAGTTTTGGAGGCTGTCATAGGAAACCAGAGTTAACTGTGGTAGATAAACTAACCTTGATGGAAATCATGAGCCCCATAGGGATAGAATTAAATGGAGGCACAATTATAAAAGTAAGCTACAGGAACAGAATAATAAATACACTTCTGACCTGTTGGAATTTTGGGCAATGGCACATTGATCCCAAATAAATCTCAAAATGGAATAGATGATACTTGACATACATAAGTGCTATGTTAATTACTTTTTGCTGCATAACAAATTACCCCAACGTTTAGCAGCTTAAAACAACATGCATTTATTAACTCACAATTTCTGAGAATCAGGAATTTGGGAGAAACTTAGCTTGGTGATTCTGGTTTCAGGGTTTCTCATGAGGTTACAATAAATATTTCAGCCAGAGCTTCATTTATCTGAAGGCTTGACTGAGGCTGGAGAATCCACTTACATGGCTATTGGCAGAAGGTCTAAATTCCTTGCTACACATATCTCTTCATAGGACTGCTTGTGTTTCTTTCATGACATGGCAGCTGAGTTCCCCCCAGGAAGAATGTGAGCAAGGAGGAAACCCAGATTGCTTTTTTTCATATAGTTACAGAAGTCATACAATATCATTTCTGCCACATTCTTTTCATTCAAAGTTAAGTCACTAAATGCAGCCCACAGCTAAGGGGAGGAGAATTAGATTTCACCTCTTGAAGGGAGTACTTGTACATTTATCTGCTAGAAGATACCTAACTTGAATCACCATAGTGAAGACTCAAAGATTTTTGCTGAGTTTTGTGCACATATATGTTTTTTCACAGACTTGGAAATGGTGGGGAGGTCAGTGTACTTTGAGTAGGTACACTGAGGCACACCCAAAAGGATATACTGTGACTTTTTCTCACGCCTTTACCATTTACTAGACTGACTATGCACTGGAGAAGTGGAAATGCTGAGACTTTCTGAAGGATATTAGATACTGATTCTGAACTATTGCTAAAGACAAAATGTCATCATGGCTTACTGTTCAAAGTGCCAGCAAAAGAAGGCCGGTGATGCCAGACATTGTGCTCCAATTCTACCTCAGAGTAGGATAGTGGGACAGTAGATAGCTGGGTCATGCATTTTTTCTTCACTGTGGAGGTTGGTATTTTCATTCAGACAAATGACAAGATTAGGTACTGACAGAAAAAGTGTTGGACTCTGCTACTCTCTGTCTCTCTAGATCCACACTTCACCTTGTTTCACCCTGCTTTGTGCCTGAGAAGGCTCAAATTTAGGGACTTCATGGAAAAAAACTACCTTGTCCTATGCATCCCAAGCACCAGTAGAAAATCAGAAGGTGGCAGGAGAGTGAAGTTTAGGTATTTATTTCCCTGAATCTGTGTTTATTTCTCCAACTCCTTCTCTTTCCTCAGATAAGCAGTGGCTGCTTTCCTCTATTGAAGATCATGGCTACTATAGCTACTGTTGTCTCACTGAGTAACTATGGTAGCTAGTTCCTTTAGAAAATTATTTCCATTGGGATATGTTGAATTTGAATGTGACTATATCAAGCAGGTAGCTGGATATATGGCTTTGAATCTCAGATATGATATAAGAACTATATGGAAAAAGATATGAGCATGATCAGTTTAATGATGATAGCTCAAGTCATACAGGGTGATGGAGGATACTTGTAGAAAGTGTACACAATGAGAAGAGAAGAGGGCTGGTGCGTTTCCTTGGGGGAAAACTCATGGGGTGTTTAAGTGACAGTCTCCTTTTTAATGGCAAAGGAGATTAAAAAGACATGGTCAGTGTAGAACAAGAACCAGTGTTAATAGATGCCAGGGAACATTTCTAAACTGAGTGCTGTCAACATTATGAAATGATGTAAGATCAAGTAATGTAAGAACCCAAAGATATTCAATACATTTAGAAGTATGGAAGAACTAATGAACTTGGTAAGAACAATTTCAATGTACTAGGGGTAGCAGAATACAGGTATCAATAGTTTTGTATCAGGTGAAGAATAGATGGTGAAGAAATAAAAGATTTCATAAATCTTGTTTGTGAAGGAGAGGAGAACAGATGATTAGAAGATTTACTGGGGGTGGGGAGAGAACAAGGAATATGTGGGGGAGGAAAAATAACTTCCCTCCACCCTTCTAGGTTCTTGGACGAGACTCCTTGGTAATAGAAGACAGATTAACAGGAGAAAAACAAACAGAAGTTTAAAAACATGTACACTTTCTGTATAGGAGATACCCAGGAAAAACTGAGTAACAACCCTAAATCTCCCAAGCCACCATATTAAATACCATTGTCAGCTAAACGTAAAAGAGTTTGGAGAGTGGGGGAACCAGTTACGGGAGACTGTTAGGAAATGCTCAGTAAATAAGGGTGACGTTATGCAGATCTGAATCTTTGCCTTCTCCATCTATAAGAGATTCTAGAGATTTAGTCATCCTTTTCTTCCTGGGACAGAGTGAGAAACTCTTACAAATGGAGATTTCCCATATAAAAGTAAATGCCTCTTACAAAAGGGTAACTTCTACTCCATTCTCAGAGTGTTTCCTGTGTCTGCTGTTTCTTAAAAATTATCAGCCTAAAATAATACTTATGCCAGAGAGGCATATTTTGGGGTGGCAAATTCTGCTCCCCTTTAAATACATATAAGTATGCCTAAAAGATAGATGAAAAAAAGAAAAACAGAAGGAAGGTTTTGAGGTATAAGACATGGAACTGTTAGATGACTTTCCTACTTTCCACTGTGAAGAAGCATATATCTTGACTCTGTTTGGACCTTTGATTCAGAGTACATATATTAGGTGACTGTTGGTTTCTTTCCAGGTCACTGGTCTCTATTTTGACTTCCAATTTTTTTCCCTGTTCTTTACTATCCCTTTGAGCTTGCTTGATAATCCTATGCTGGATCAGTTTAATAATGTATTTGTTACCTCTAAATTTTTGGTGAAGTAGTCCTAAATTGCCATTCTAAGCCAGAAAAGACAGGAGAGAAGAGAGATTCTACAATTCTTCTACAAATTCTATCATTTACAACTGTGGAAACCAATATCTCCTTTTTCTCACCTGACCATATTATATAACCCAATTATTCATTATAACAGAAATCAGGCATCCATGATGTTAAAGAAAAAATTACTCTGACACTTGTTAAAATAGTAAGAAAGACTTTGTTCAAGACTATTGCAATAGGGGTCAACTCTGTGGCAATAAGGAAGAGGGATTGTGCTCAACTCCAAATATAGTAAGAAAGACTTTGTTCAAGACTATTGCAATAGGGGTCAACTCTACGGCAATAAGGAAGAGGGATTGTGCTCAACTCCAAATATAGCAAAGATAGCTAGAGATTTATAGCCAAGGAGCAGAGTAAAGGGGTCAGTGAATGGAAAATAACTAAGAGAAGACTTCAAGGGATTTTTGCTAAACTGACAACAGGATTCTTGCTGAAGTCAGGCCAAAATGACCAAATATCAAGGATAGAGGATGAGAAACTTGACCAGATAGTAAGGGTTGGGGGATTCTTGCTAAACCAACTGAGCCGTATTCTTTGCTGAAGGCTGTCCAAGGTAGAAGCCTGGATGAGAAGAGGAATCAGAGGAGCCTAACTAAAGTTTGGTTGAGGAGGAAGTTTTGTCAATGATTATGGTGAGATAAACTAGTTGGATTAACTTGAATCTGATTAAAAAACATATTGGCTAATGGAAGCCAGACAATTTTGTGCTGTCTAAATATTTTATGATTGAACAATGTAAAACATTATCTTAGTGTATTGAAAACTATAGCATTCTACTGGAAGGAGTTCATGCTATCAAAGAAACAACAAAAGAAAACAAAATAATGTAACTTCCAATGTAATTATTTTATTATTTATTAGATTAACTAGAACTATGTGAAAAATCATGAAGAAATACATTGTCAACTGTAAGAAATTTTCCCTTTCATACCAGCTACATAAGTAAGCTACTTATATATGAACTTGTTCAGGGGGAAACATTTAGTCAAAGCTATGGCTTTCTCTTTTTTTGTTGTTTGCCTATTATTTACTATGGTAAACAATAAAATAGAAATAAACTGAGAGAAAGTAAGTCACAAAAGAAAGAGATGCAAAACTCCAGTCAACCAAAATGAACTTTTCTGGTTTTCTTAGGATGTTATTTCCTTCCAATATATTATTTGGTAATATCGAATCTGCAAATCAACAGTTTAAATAATTTCATATTGACTATGCATATCATACTGTTTAGATTCAATGAGAAAGAGGGCCTCAAAAGCAAAGCAGCAACAGAACTTAATAGTTTTTACTATTATTCTGTTTCTGTTAGACTTAAGAGAATACACATTTTAATAATAACTTACCTTTCAAATGCTGAAAGCAAAAAAATGAGTTTTACTTTTTCTTGAAGCATTGCAAGGTAAACATCATTGTTCTTAAAATTTTCTTCATATGATATATCACTAATTGCTTTTAAATGGGAAGATAATAATCTTTCCAACTCTGATTAAGGAAATAATCATTCAGTAAAGTCAGATTGGCTCTAACATCTACCAGTATTTTGCTGCTCATTCATATAGTCAATCTTCTTTAACGTAAGCAAATCTGTTAGTGAAAAATACCAAGGGATCTTTTATAAGGAACTCTGCAAAATCTGTTAACTTTTTATATTTTCCAAGTTAAAAAAAAAAAAAATCCCCTCTGGAACCTTGCATTTCTTTTTGTCATGGAGACTACACTGCATTTCGCAAAGTTAAACCAGATGGCTGGTAAAAGAAATTTATCAAGTTTAACTAGTGCATTTCATAGAAGTCTTTCAATTTATACATGGAAATTTTATGAAGTGTTTCTTCTGCAGATCCTTATGTAAATTAGTACAGGCCCTGAGGCCCAAAATTTGAAAAAAGTTAGGCCAGACTTAAAGCACCAGGCTGTGGAGAGATAAGAAGCATAAAGTCAAGTCATAGCACTAATCTATACTCATGCCTTCAACTGGCTTTAACTGTACTGACTCATATTCTGGTCATGATTCTGCATAGAAGTAGTTAGAGAAGGTTGTCAACTGAGAGAGGATTAAAAAATAATATGTAATCTTATCTAAATACCTAGCCTAAAGCCTTCTTAACCTTTCTGTCATTGCTTTTTTAATGTAAATACATCATTTAAGCAATTTAGCCATTTTAGCCAGTTTGCCAGAGCTGCCCTTTTCTCTCCATTGCTAGTCACTGCTTTTTTTCTCTTCCTCCATTTCCTTGTAGTCACCTCTGAAATTGCTGTTTATAGCTCTGGTGGTATGAGTGCTCTGATGAGATTCAATTTTCAATCTTTATTTTATTGCAAGGTACAGCTTTAGAGGGTGAGGAGTAGATCAGATTAGGGTTTGCTCTGCCAAGAGTTTTTAGTCATAGACTTTCTTTAAGAATAGGATGTGAGAAAGACATTAATAGTGAAATACATTGTCTTCTTCATATTTGAGGGTGATACTGTGACTGGTATCATTCCAGGTTTTGGGTGTGGTTGAAAACCCAGAGCCTTTTGTAGCAGCTTTTTCTATGCTCTTAGAATGTTAAAGAGCATCCTTTGGTCTGCAGCTGCTGATAGAATTCACTAAGCCTGATGCAGCTTGAGCTGTTTCCCATTTCTTTTTCAGAAATTAATTCAGAACATAGAAGCCTTTTGGAATGAGCATATGTTGGGGCATACATGCTAACAACGTATCATTGGGAAGCCTCTGGTAACAGAATATGACTCAGTCTAAATGAAAATACATTTATTATCAGGACACTAGGAATCACAAAGAATTTTTTTTTTAAGTCTGAAAAACCTATATAATGATGAGGATAACCCAGATTGAAAGTCAAGAACTGATGACTAGTCTCTTCCCCACTGATGTTGGAAAGACAGATTTTGAAGGGCCTCCTGTCCTTTTGCAAAGATGCCTGAGATTCAAATTCTAGGGAAGGAGAGAATTTGATTGACTGGTTTGGAGCCATGGTGAATGACAGCTCCACCAGAACACTGTGGAACTGTGAAGGGTGGTAACTCAGGATTAATTGATACTGAAAGAAAATAGAAGGTATGATCAGTGGGTGATTGGTCTTATTACACTACTGTTACTACTCTTTGGATATTATGATCAATTATTTAAGATTTATTTTTGGATCCTTGTTTCTATGGACTCTCCAAAACATATCAGACATTGGACCTAATCCAACCAAAAATACTACTAAATCTAGAAAAGAGTTCTCTTCTACATGGGTAAGGAAGTAAAATGCATTTACATTATGGAGTGAACAAGCATTTAAATTCTAAACTGGTTTTTGCCAACTAGGGATAAATATATAAGAAAACTAAAAGAGTTTTGAGAGCCTCTGCTGAATAATAACATTCGCCAATATAGTGATACTTAATATATATCATATTGAAAATGCTTAAACATTGTGGGCAAATAAACTATTTGATTCCTAAAATTTTTACAGACAAAGTTGTATGTGTTTTGACATTTCTCATTTAAAACTGGGAAGTGCTACACAATGGGCATTTGTGCCATTGCAGTCATGGAAATGGTGTATCTTTCCACTGTGACTCATTGTATTTTTTAGTGATGAGAACATATGTAGTGTTATGCTGCTGAATTAAAAAGATTATTTTCTTCTTCATTTTTATAGATGTTAAATGTCTGTAAAGAATCTTCTTATTTATTTATTTTATCTATTTATTTTTGGCTGCTTTGGGTCTTTGTTGCAGTGTGCGGACTTCTCATTGCAGTGGCTTCTCTTGTTGCAGAGCACAGGCTCTAGCTGCCCGGGCTTCAGGAGTTGTGCCTCGCGGGCTCTGGAGCACAGGCTCAGTAGTTGTGGCGCACAGGCTTAGTTGCTCCGAGGCTTGTGGGATCTTCCCGGACCAGGGCTCCAACCCATGTCCGCTGCATTGGCAGGTGGATTCTTAACCACTGCACCACCAGGGAAGCCCAAGAATCTTCTTAAATGCTCTGATAAACATACCAATAAAACTAATAACAACAATAACTAACATATTTAATGTTGGGTGTATGCCAAAACATTAAAAGTCTTATCTTATTTAATCTTTACAGCAATCAAATGAAGCAGATCTGGGTTTCTCAACTTCAGCACTTTTGACATTTTGGACCAGATAAATCTTTGTTGGGTTGGGGGAGAAAAGGCTCTCTGGTTCATTAAGATATTTAACAATATCCATGGTCTCTACCCACTAGATGCCATAAATGCCTGTAGAACCCCCTCCCAAGTTGTGACATTCAAAAATGACTCCATACACTGCCAAATGTCCCATCTGAGAACCACTGAAATAGGTACTATTGTATTCTGCCCCCAGAAAAATCTGTTGGTCAAGAAAAGTTTACTTCACTAAGTTTACTGCAGCAAGAAAGAATACCACTTTCATAGTAAGTAACTCAACAGATACAAGTTAGGTCAATTTATCTTCAGAATTTTCTTGCTTAGGCTCAAGAAGTTAAGGTGGGTCTTCTAAAGTAGGGGATTAATTAGGACTGGGTAAAGTTCACATAAAACAGTTCAGGATTGGAGAATAGGGAGGAGAAGGTCTTAAGGTGGGTCTTGATGAGTAAATTGTTTGATTGAAAAGAGAGCTGATAAATTGGAAGATCGGGATTGACACATACACACAACTATATATAAAATAGCTAACTAATAAGAACCTGCTGTATGGCACAGGTACCTCTACTCAATACTCTGTAATGACCTATATGGGAATAGAATCTAAAAAAGAGTAGATATACGTATATGCATAACTGATTCACTTTGTTGTACAGCAGAAACTAACACAACATTGTATCAACTATACTCCAATAAAAATTAACTAAAAAAAAAAAAAAAAAGAGGGCGCTGTTCCCTGACATGAGCAAACTCTTTGCCAGGTATACTGATTTCCAGTAATTTCCTAATGTAAATCGTAAAGTTATTTATAGGTTTGAAGTCTCATCTTCCCACATAAGAATTTACTGCTGCAAATTAAGTTATATCGATATAGGTAGTCTCAGTTTTTGGTCCCACCAGTTTGGCTATGTTGATACAAATTGTCTCGATTTCCAGACCTTCATTTTGTTACCAACTCTTTCGAGTTGGTCCCCGGCAAGGGTCCTCCAGCCCAGCGTGCCCAGTTGGTGTCGTTGGAGCCAACAGAATAAGAATGAGACTGAGTTCAGTTCAGAAGCAAAGGGAAGTTTTTTCTTTGATCAAAGAACAGAAACGTGCCAGCTCCGGCTCTAGAGCATGTGCTTTCCCTGACATGCTGGGCAGAGCTGCTTTATAGAGATTTCCTCAGCCGGGAGGGGAGGAGGTGGAGTTCTCGCTGGTCAGGCGCAGGCGTGCTGCTCACGTCTGCAGATCCAAGCGCCCGGTGCAGCACCTCTGCGTGTGGTCTGCTGTGCTGAAGCGTTGGGCGCAGCTATTTCACACTAGGAACTCCAGTCTGAAAAGTCAGGCACAAAGCCTCTGCCCGCTGCAACCCGAGAGCAAGTGAAACTAGACGAAGTACAAAGGAAAACAAGTTTAGGTTTTATTTTAATTACCCAGATTCTATTTTGATTTCTCAGGAATTGTTAATGGGCTTTACTGGTGACAATTTTAATCCTTCTCTAGACTGAGCTGGGGATATAATTACCATACGGGACATGATTACTCCAAATCTGTACTGATGTGTGAGGCGTTATTATCATGTATCATGTTTTGGATAGTGGTTGTTTTACTATCTATTATCAAGTATTTCTGTTCTCTCTTTCTCTCTCTGTTTCGGTCATTTGATGGGACAACTTCTTTGCAACATTTTGATCACTGTAAGTATTATGGACTGAATGTTTGTATCCTCCCCAAACTCATATGTTGAAGCCCTAACCCACAATTTGATGGTATCTGGATTTTGGGTGATAGTTAGATTTAGATTAAGTTTTGAGGGTGGGACCCTCATGATGGGATTAATAAATCTGCAAGCACCTTGATCTTGGACTACCCAGTCTCCAGAACTGGGAGAAATAAATGTTGTTTAAGCTATCCAGTCTATGGTATTTTGTTATAGCAGCCTGAGCTAAGACAATAACATTGACAAATTCTAAGAAAAGTGTTATGACTACAGTTTGTTGTGTACTTTCTATCAGCACACTAAAGTGCCCAAATTAACCCAAGGCAATGGATCAAATTCCCAGTTTGGACAGCGTGGAAGAAAACAATTTGGGGATATTAGTCAAATTATCTATTTCCCTGATCTCTTTGTTTGTTTTCTGGATATTTTTATTAGTAGTAAAGATACCAGAGTATCTCTAAGAATTAGGTACAACATTCTTTGCCTAAGATCACATGCATTTTACCTTTAAAGAACAATATTATATTTAGGACTCCTCTCTTGAAGCACAGCATGCCCAACTTAGTGAGTTTTAAGGGTGAGAAAATTTATGGTCTTAGTGGCATTGTCTATATTCCATGCATATTTCCCTTAGGATTTTTTTTTCCCCCACAGTTTTCAGGCCTTATATAAGCATTAAGTGGTCTGGAAGACAAAAGAAATTGACACCACATTCCTTTCCAGTAGCTATGGTTTGGAGTCTTAAACTGAGACCAATTTTTCTCTTTCTTCAATATGAGACCAATTTTTCTCTTTCTTCAATTAAATTATCTTAAGATCTTTTTTGCTAAGAGGAAAAGTTGATGAGCCAAACTGGGCTCTAGGTAAAATCAAATATTGAACTGAATGCATACATCAATATACTGAGAAAACAAGTCACTGACCTCTTTGTAGGCCAGTACGTTTTTGTAGAACAATAGGCTTTTGTGGAACAAATCTAATACCACTTAATGGGGTGTGGGCACCCAGTCATCTGATTTCAGCCAAAAATACCTTTATGGAGTTTCTGAATCATATTATACAGATAGGGTGCCATTGAAGAGTGAACTCATACACAAATGGTAAGATTTATAGTACAGAGATTAACAGGTAGATAATTCAGAACAGGAGACTGAGTTTAAGTGATGAGACTTCTTTGTAAAGTCTGTAAAGTGAGATAGCTTCCACATATATACCATTTTCCTAAGGACACTTTCTAGTCTCTATTTCTGTGAAAGTCAGTTATAAAGTCAACAAAGTCTGAAAGGTACCCAAGTACGATTTGAGTAGAGCCATCAACCTCTCTTTTGGTGTTGCATGATAAGGGATTTTAGGATTTTGGATATATGGCCTCTTGTGGTGTTTTCTCATAAAAATCACATTTGAGGTAAATCCAATTGCCTAGGGGAAAAACTCATTTATTAAAAGGGACTTGTACTAAAAGGAGCTAGGTGGAGCCTAAAAGAAATTAAGCACAAATCCATTTTTTTGTTTGATTGTGTCTTTAGCCTATCAAAAAATATCTGTCTCCAGGGTCTTAAACCAATAAAGAGGCAAGAAAATAGCTATAAAAATAAACATACATACTTATCAAAACCTGATAACCTGTGGTTCCATTCATGTCTATCTTATTCTGTAGGTCTTTGGTGTAAGTTTTCTGTTTGCCAAAGATCATCTGCTTCTGATTCCTAAAAATTTTTGCTTAAGGTGTCTAACTGAGATACTTTCCCAGTGATCTAAGGATAACTTATATCTCTTTTATGGAAAATCATGGACCCAAAGATCGACTTTCTGTCCTTTCAACTGTGGTTCAAGAGTTGTCTTTATCTGGGATATCTTCCAGAAGACTAGATCTTTGAGATTTACGTCATTTAAAAGTTGTTTGGCGGGATGTTGAAGAAAGGCTGATGATCAGACACGGTATACTGCGTAATACTAACATACCAATATGATAGCCAATGTCAATATATGCACTATATTACCTTGCAGTATTCAACCTTGTCTGTTTCATGGGCTGACTTAGTACTTAACCTCGAGAGAGTCAATGAATCCCAGACGAGTTGAGCTTGTCATTAAAGCCAACGGCATTACCTTATGCCATGGAAGTTTACATGTCTCTGAGCTTGGTAATTTTAGTTTGAGAAGTTCATTTGTTCTTTTATCATTCCCACTGGTTGGGGGTGATGTGGGAGTGAAGTTTCTGAATTAGTGGCAAGTCATTACAAAGCAGTTTAATGTCCATCTGTCTGAGAGAGAGAGAGTTTGTATGGCAATGGAATTATTTAAAGATGACATTGTAGTCCCATTAACAATACAATTAAAATTTAAAATATCTTCTTCAATATTTAGAGGTATTTCTCCTCATTAGTTCAAGGGCAAAGTTGGAATTTAGGTACAGGGTTTCCCTTCAGAGTATTTTTATTGTTTCCTCCACAATAGATATTTGTTGTGTATATAGATGTATCATATTATGTATAATACATATAATAATCATTATACTATATTATATAATATACAATATTGTGAGGAAAAATGAAGATATGTATACACATATATTCACACACATATATAGTACTATGTATGTTAGTCACATAGCTGGCTAGCATGGGCTGTTATTACAGTGTCCTTTAAGCTTATTATATTTATAGGTGCCCTTTTCTTCTGATGATATTGGGGCACTATCTATTTTATTTGCTCGGCATTAGTGTTTTCTGGGTCTTAACCTGTGCTTGTTTCAAAACGTTCAGTGCAGTCTTCCATGAGGCTGTTCCTCACTCCAGTCTTTGCCTGTTAAATTGCTTCGTTTTAGCTTTAGACAATTTACAGAAAGTGAGGCGAGAACCAGGATCACATTTGCTTCAGGATGTACACCTGAATTCTATCAAAATGTGTTCGATAATCTATCCCATATCCTTTAATTCTCCAGTGGGTTAATCCTTTTTGTTTTGTTTTATTCTTCTTTCAACTGTTTTGGAAGGTAAGGTAATCACAGGGCTATCTTTGGGTTTAGCCTCCAAAAGAACTCGCCTAAAGTCTATAGCTTTTCTAAAGCCTTCTGGTTTTGTTTACACGTGTTACCTTTTATGTCATGCTTAGAACCTTCCTAATCTCTCTCTCTCTCTATATATATATATGTGTGTGTGTGTATATATATATATATATATATGCATATATATATGTATATATATATATAATATATATATATATGTAAAAAACATGAGTTATGTTTAGCTCTCTCTTTCACTCTCAAAAGTTTCCTAATTTGAATAATAAAATATACGACCATTCTCTCTAGCTCTCATTTAAATAATTCCCAATCTACTGTCTGGTTCTCTTTTTCTTTGTCACACCAACTTATCACATCAACTTTATCACACCACAGGACACTGAAATAAACCCTTATCTGGTTACTTTCCTGCTCCCCCTCCCTGTCCCCACCCCCATCAACATGTGCTCTATCCCACAATAAGGAATACCTTCTCTATACTGCATCCAGACTTCTGTTCAGATTACAAGCCTGGTTAAGGATCTACCTATCTCTTCTTGTTTATCTAAAAAACCTCTCCCTGTACTCTGTGCTGGCATTATCTGAATTAATATATTTTCTTTTCATCAAGTGCAAAGTACTCTCTCCCATACTACAGTATTTTCACATTCTCTCTCTCTTTCCTCTTGCTCTGAATAACATCTTATCTATCAGATCTAAGATCAAGGCTTATTCCCACGGGAAACTTTCTATTGCCTCCTGTGGTTGGCTGAATAATAATCCCCCAAGTACATCCACAGCCTAATCTCCAGAACCTATGAGTGTTACCTTATCTATCAAAAGTGACTTTAAATATGAATAAATTGAAGATCATGAAATGGGGAGATTACCCTGGATTGTTCATTGAGTCCAATGCAATAGCAATGATCCTTCTAAGAAGGAAAGGAGTCAGTCGGGGTCACAGGGGAAGGGAATGTGGTGACAGAAGTAGAGATTGGAGTGATTTTCTTTGAAAATGGAGGAAGGGGCCATATCCAAGACATATAGGAGGCCATGAGAAGCTAAAGGCAAGAAAGTGAATTCTTCCCTTAGAACTTCCACAAGGAAACGACCCTGCTGAAACGGTGAATTTAGTCCAAGTGCAACTGATTTTGGACTTCTGACCTCCAGAACTGTAGGAGAATAAATGTTTGTTGTTTTCAGCCACTAAATTTCCGGTAATTTGTTACAGCAGCAATATACCTCTGTTACACTAGATCTTATTATTAGAAATACTAATGGTGTCACTTGATTCTCCTCTGTCACACTCATAAAATCAGCACTTTTACATTTGATTACATTTTTATTTTTATCTATTTCATAAACTATAAACTACGTGCTCCAAGAGTTAGGGTTTTTAAAATCTTGCCTTTGTATCATCAGGGTCCAGCAGAGTTCATGGCATATAGCAGATGGACAATAAATATTTTTTGTGAATGGATAAAATGATAAATTTTACATTTTAGAAATTTCTTTACTATGTAAATATAATGGAGAGTATCATAACATTGGACATCTCATTTATTTTAGGTCTCTTTTTTCTGCTTTTAAGCAATGGTTGCTTCCTGACAGACAGACATGGAAGTACAACTATTTCCATCTGGCAGAACTGTCCCCTTCCTTCCCTCCACCTTCAGTATATAAGCAAGAATGATAGAAACTTTCCTACTAAACAAAGATTTTTGTTAGTTATTCCTGAATCACATATTTTAGGATCCATTAATAAATCTTTGCTATGCCTAAAACTTCACTTTCTGAATGATCAAAAGTGAGATTACAAGTATTAATTATATGGGGGATAATAGTTTTAAAAAATTCCTGCCACACACCATTGACTGTGATGTTTACTTTATATATTTAGTATATCTCCTTTGAATGGGGCTCTCCTACTTTGTCATTTTGCTTGGATGATCCAAACATTGATCTACAGTTTAATATATGCCATTCCTTTAAAGAGCAAGTTACACATTTCCCCCCCACAAAACACATTTCCATTAGTTCATTGACCATTATTTCTGAACTCTTTGTCAATTTTCTCCTTGTCAATTTGTTTTCAGGGATTTCTCACACTATTAATATAATAGACTAGCAGACGTTTTTAGGTTTGATTATTACACAGCTGACTGTTGTACTCTCTACATTGTATAAAATGTGCTAAGAGTAGCATAATATTTTTTGTAGCTTGTATTGACTTTGAATCTGTGGGTCGAAACTAGACATGAGCTAAGATGAGTGAGCTCATCAAGGAAACACCTGTTACTTCTAGAGAGTCCTCCAGAAAGTGAAGTATAGGTACAGTGTTCTGACAGATCAGATAGCAATGTCAGTTGCTTCACTTTAGGAATAGTGTTTTGGATCATTTTCTCTTAGATTTTTATCTTAATGATTTACAGCCATTTTTAAAAATGTTTGTTCCCTTGCCATTGAGAATAGAGATATGAGTCATTTTTTACATTTGTAGTTTTAATGACAAAACATCCTAATTATCATATCTATGCATTCATGCCTATTTTGTATAAAGTCTTAGCTTTAAAGGGACATAGAAAAGGAGCTAATGATGAGGATTGGAGTCACTAGGTGTGTTCAGTGTACTGAGCAGTTCTCATGCATCAGGGCTGGCTATAGATCTTCTGTTTGGTAAGGACCCATGTAGGAGAGATGGATGTTTCTTTCACGTTTATTGCTTTCTGTATCTGCTATTTAATTTCAGAACATATTATAATTTCCTCTAATTATCTTATGTATGGTCTATATATAATAGTAATGTTGTAATTTTGCTTTTCTCTGTCTTAAATCATGGGTGCTTTACGACTGGTTCCAGAACCCTTAACAATTTATATCTATTATCGTCTTCGGAATTTTCATGAGTCTTTCACAGGAGGAGTGACTGTGCATCTCACTGTCTCTCATATAACCACTTGTGAATTTGAACTTTAAGTTTTTGCTTACTGACCTGTCTATGGTCTTCTTGGGGCCAAACTTTACTTTGATTGTCTTTTAGTCTCTCTCCCGTATCCCACTTCAAAGTCATCACAATGTACACAGTGACCACAATTAAGTGGCAAGATCAATTTTTCCAATTCCTGTATATGTCCTTTATTCCTTCCCCATTCTAAGGAAACCTACATATACTTCTCAAAAACACCCCTTTCCGGTTGTGATTAGCACTGTGAGCCCAGTGGGTGCTACCTGGGAGAGGAGTCACCACGCGCTCGGAAAAAAACTTCCCTTGCGGGAGCTGGCAGCATCTAGGCAAAGACCATCCCTGGTGGTCAGTCTCCATCCAAAATGGCGCCCGCATGCTCGGAAGCATCTGGGTCACTTCTCTCCTGCTTTTCCTTCTAGCCCGGCTCAGGCCATGCGTGTTCTGCTTCTCCCCTTGGCTGCTTCTAAGGCCCCCACCGCCTTTTGGCCGCGACATCAATAGAATCTGCCGTTTTCCCCCCTGGTGGGGGCTCTCGGATCTGTGTTTAGCCATTTATATCTACTTTAGCCGTAAAGAAGTCCAAATGAAAGCCAGGTGATTGTGGAACCAGTAGGGGCTTGGGGGGTGGGCAGATGTGGGGACAGTGTATCTGGTTCCAGATCCGGCTCGAAGGCTCCTCTGAGCCGGGGCCGCCTCGCCAGCACTCGCCGTTAGAGATTGACCAGCCAGCAGTAAAAGGTGCATTCTGGAGTCCTTGCAAAGAAGGATCAGCCCTTTGTGTACCAGCCTTTATGGCCTTTGTGCTTCTGTCTTTATTCCGACCCCCGACCCCCTGCTGGATCCTGCTGGAAGGGGCCCGGTCTGTTTCTGAGGCCCGGGTTCCCGTTCCGCTGACCCAACTCTCTAGTCACGTTTGCTTGGCTGTGTAACCAAATTGTTGGGATCACGGAAGAAGTCCCCTTCCCTGCGTGTCAGCACAGAGGCTGTGACTGCCACCCCGGCTCCCCGCCAAGTGCCCGAGCCCGTCCCCAGCGTTGCGCTGCGAGAGTTGTGAGGTGCCTTTCCCGGAACCTCCTCTCGCTTGGACCCAAGAGAGGCGACAGCTCTGGCTGGGGCTCTTGGTTTCGAGAGGGTCTGGATTGGTTTGGGTGCTTTAAAATAGATTTTTTAGTTCAGTGATGCTTATGGGGGAAACGGAAATAGAACTTCAGTGTGAGACTTGGGTGGATGGGAAAGTTAAATATTGGTCTTTTTTATTATTATTTTTTGCTTTGCTATTGTTACCACTTTTGTCTCGATGTTAAAAGAATAAAAATGAAAAAAAAAAGTACACATCAGATTCAGATGTGGTCTATATTAGCAAGCAAAAGGTTTATTTGTCTTGAAGATATTCTACCTGGAAGAGTGAGAAAGACGAAAACACCCATTCTATTGACCCAAATTGAACCTATTTTCTGATAGTTACAATACTATGTGTTCAGTGGGGATTTGTAAAATGAACAAATAATTTCATGGAGAGATAGAGATAGGGACCAGAAGGATAGTCATTATAGGCTGACTTGAAAGAAAAATTAAGGAACAGACATGGAACACCTTCTCTACATGAAGTGTGTTTTTAAAATACATTTAGTAATTTTTTAACGATAACACTTTCTGATAATGGAGTTTTCCATCTCATTCGTCTAGGTATTATAGACACACAAGGCACCTACTAAATTTTGTGAAATAAAAAGTTAGTTTTACTTTCACAAAACTACCTACAAGTATGCTTTGTCACAAAATACACACTCTGTTAAAAGATAAACTGAAGCATATTACAACTTTTAAGTTTATTTGAGCAAAAATCCATTTGAATTGGGCAGCACCAGTCAGGAAATGGTTTGGAGGGCTCCACCCACAGGAGCTGGGGAGGGACTTTTATAGAGAAAATGTGGAAGCAAAATAAGGAAATTATTGATTGGGTATAGCTTAAAGCCTACTTGGCTGTTTGTGATTGGTTATCCTTAGGTTTCAATTCTATAACTTTGAAATGTTTACAGGCTTAGATTTTGGTTTGCTTATGTAGGCTCGCAGGTCTTTAAAGCCACCTCAGTCTAATGGCTTCCTTGTTTAATTAATTTAACACTCCTAACAATATAATTTGTAAATAAAATATTTGCTAACAATTCTTTATTTAAGGAATCCTATGAAAAATCTTTATGGGTGAATATTCATACTTTTTCTGTTTTGCAAATACTATTATTGTTCTTGGTGGCTTCCTTTTAAAAATATCCTTTGCTTAGAATGCATATAAACTATAGATGAGCTAGGAAGACTTAGCACATTTGCTTATGAAAAGGTGCTAATATTTTACAAGATTTTCAGAGTGGTATTATTTTACAAAGCCATCTCCTCTAATGCATTTAAAATTATGTGCTCAATTTTAAAAACCTAATTTATATAATTTTTTTAAAAGTGCATTTTGTGTACAAAGACAAAATATTTTAGGTTTATTTGTTAATATTTTATTTAAGCAGATTTTTCCACCCATTTATATGAATATGTTTTTCACCATTCCCTGACCTTTCACTATTCACTGACATTCACACAGTTAATCCTTTAATAGTTTGATTATGGCAAAGAAAAACTTCAGATTATTATTTTATATCATGCTAAGGGAAAATGGGTAGGGTTATCTGTCTTTTACTTTTTGAATTACAATATTTGAAATATTACAAAGAAACCCACCAAAATAGCCCAATAATGGCACTTAACAGGGTTCATGAAAGCCTAATAGCTATGGTTCATGCACTTGTGCTTTTCAATTTTTCTCTGAGAGACTGAGGTCTGTTCAATGGTGTGTACTGAATTGAATCTTTTCTCTGTTTGCTAAGAAATGTATCTAATTTTTGTTTTTAAATATGCCTCTTGGCTAGATGGTTACTAAACATAAGTATATGCCAAGAGATCTACTTGAAGATTTAAAATGAGTTCTTGTGTTAAGTCACACTTGTAAAAGAAATAAAAGCTCAGTTTCTACTATGGACAAATAGAGTCCTCTTTTTCTTCTAAGTATTCATTTTTCTGCCTTGCCTTTCAAAGCCATTCAACTTTATGATTTGTTAGCCAGAAGCTTGACAATATGTTTACACTATGATATTTATTAAATCTAGAAGAAATCTTAACACCTGATATTTACAAGAATGATCCCATCACCAGAGTTCCTCATTATTCCCTGTGTTTTATTTTTAAGGTCATCATCAAATTTACAAAGTGTGGTCATGTTATATTATTTCTCATCTTTCAAAATCACTTCAGCAAAATATGGTTGCCAATAAACCACAGAAGCTGGTCCAGCATTACTTCAATGTAAGAGGAGAATCTGGTTTTTATATTACTCACACAATTAAGTCTCATTTTTTATGTTCTATTATTCTTTTAAAATACTTTTATGTGAAGATATGTATATGATGTGGATGATAGCAAAAGAACTACTGATTCCAGTGTAGACCATTGTGCTTTTAGACCAAATACTATAGCATTTGTTTCACTGAAATTTATATCATGTTTTTTAAAATTTAATTTTATTTTTATTTTTTTATACAGCAGGTTCTTATTAGACATCCATTTTATACACATCAGTGTATACATGTCAATCCCAATCTCCCAGTTCATCACACCACCACCCCACCCCCCCGCCGCTTTCCTCCCTTGGTGCGCATACATTTGGTATCTACGTCTGTGTCTCAATTTCTGCCCTGCAAACCGGTTCATATGTACCATTTTCTAGGTTCCACATATATGCTTTAATATACAATATTTGTTTTTCTCTTTCTGACTTACTTCACTCTGTATGACAGTTTCTAGGTGCATCCACGTCTCTACAAATGACCCAATGTCATTTTTATGGCTGAGTAATATTCCATTGTATATATGTACCACACCTTCTTTATCCATTCATCTGTCGATGGGCATTTAGGTTGCTTCCATGACCTGGCTATTGTAAATAGTGCTGCAATGAACATTGGGGTGCATGTGTCTTTTTGAATTGTGGTTTTCTCTGGGTATATGCCCAGTAGTGGGATTGCTGGGTCATATGGTAATTCTATTTTTAGTTCTTTAAGGAACCTCCATACTGTTCTCCATAGTGGCTGTATCAATTTACATTCCCACCAACAGTGCAAGAGGGTTCCCTTTTCTCCACACCCTCTCCAGAATTTGTTGTCTGTACATTTTCTGATGATGCCCATTCTAACTGGTGTGAGGTGATACCTCATTGTAGTTTTGATTTGCATTTCTCTAATAATTAGTGATGTTGAGCAGCTTTTCATATGCTTCTTGGCCATCTGTATGTCTTCTTTGGAGAAATGTCTATTTAGGTCTTCTGCTCATTTTTGGATTGGGTTGTTTGTTTTTTTGATATTGAGCTGCATGAGCTGCTTGTAAATTTTGGAGATTAACCCTTTGTCAGTTGCTTCATTTGCAAATGTTTTGTCCAATTCTGAGGGTTGTATTTTCACCTTGTTTATGGTTTCCTTTGCTGTGCAAAAGCTTTTAAGTTTCATTAGGTCCCATTTGTTTATTTTTGCTTTTATTTCCTTTTCTCTAGAAGGAGGGTCAAAAAGGATCTTGCTGTAATTTATGTCATAGAGTATTCTGCCTATGTTTTCCTCTAAGAGTTTGATAGTGTCTGGCCTTACATTTAGGTCTCTAATCCATTTTGAGTTTATTTTTGTGTATGGTGTTAGGGAGTGTTCTAATTTCATTCCCTTACATGTAGCTGTCCAGTTTTCACAGCACCACTTATTGAAGAGGTGGTCTTTTCTCCACTGTATATTCTTGCCTCCTTTATCAAAGATAAGGTGACTATATGTGCGTGGGTTTATCTCTGGGCTTCCTATCCTGTTCCATTGATCTATATTTCTGTTTTTGTGCCAGTACCATACTGTCTTGACTACTGTAGATTTGTAGTATAGTCTGAAGTCAGGGAGCCTGATTCCTCCAGCTCCGCTTTTCTTTCTCAAGATTGCTTTGGCTATTCGGGGTCTTTTCTGTTTCCATACAAATTGTGAAATTTTTTGTTCTAGTTCTGTGAAAAATGCCAGTGGTGGTTTGATAGGGATTGCATTGAATCTGTAGATTGTTTTGGGTAGTATAGTCACAATGTTTTCACAATGTTGATTCTTCCAATCCAAGAACATGGTATATCTCTCCATCTATTTGTATCATCTTTAATTTCTTTCATCAGTGTCTTATAATTTTCTGCATACAGGTATTTTGTCTCCTTAGGTAGGTTTATTCCTAGGTATTTTATTCTTTTTGTTGCAATGGTAAATGGGAGTGTTTCCTGAATTTCTCTTTCAGATTTTTCATCATTCGTTTATAGGAATGCAAGAGATTTCTGTGCATTAATGTTGTATCCTGCAACTTTACCAAATTCATTGATTAGCTCTAGTAGTTTTCTGGTGGCATCTTTAGGATTCTCTATGTATAGTATCATGTCATCTGCAAACAGAGACAGTTTTACTTCTTCTTTTCCAATTTGTATTCCTTTTATTTCTTTTTCTTCTCTGATTGTCGTGGCTAGGACTTCCAAAACTGTATTGATTAATAGTGGTGAGAGTGGACATCCTTGTCTTGTTCCTGATCTTAGAGGAAATGCTTTCAGTTTTTCACCATTGAGAATGATGTTTGCTGTCGGTTTGTCATATATGGCCTTTATTATGTTGAGGTAGGTTCCCTCTATGGCCACTTTCTGGAGAGTTTTTATCATAAATAGGTGTTAAATTATGTCAAAAGCTTTTTCTGCATCTATTGAGATGATCATATGATTTTTCTTCTTCAATTTGTTAATATGGTGTATCACATTGATTGATTTGCATATATTGAAGAATCCTTGCATCCCTGGGATAAATCCCACTTGATCGTGGTGTATGATCCTTTTAATGTGTTGTTGGATTCTGTTTGCTAGTATTTTGTTGAGGATATTTCCATCTATATTCATCAGTGATATTGGTCTGTAATTTTCCTTTTTTGTAGTATTTTTGTCTGGTTCTGGTATCAGAGTGATGGTGGCCTCATAGAATGAGTTTGGCAGTGTTCCTTCCTCTCCAGTTTTTTGGAAGAGTTTCACAAGGATGGGTGTTAGCTCTCCTCTAAATGTTTGATGGAATTCACCTGTGAAGCCATCTGGTCCTGGACTTTTGTTTGTTGGAAGATTTTTAATCACAGTTTCAATTTCATTACTTGTGATTGTTCTGTTTATGTTTTCTATTTCTTGCTGGTTCAGTCTTGGAAGGTTATACCTTTCTAAGAATTTGTCCATTTCTTCCAAATTGTCCATTTTATTGGCATAGAGTTGCTTGGAGTAGTCTCTTAGGATGCTTTGTATTTCTGTGGTGTCTGTTGTAACTTCTCATTTTTCATTTCTAATTTTAATGATTTGAATCCTCTCTCTCTTTTTCTTGATGAGTCTGGCTAATGGTTTATCAATTTTGTTTATCTTCTCAAAGAACCAGCGTTTAGTTTTATTGATCTTTGCTATTGTTTTTGTTTTGTTTTGTTTCTATTTCATTTATTTCTGCTCTGATGTTTATGATTTCTTTCCTTCTGCTAACTTTGGGTTTTGTTTGTTCTTCTTTCTCTAGTTCCTTTAGGTGTAAGGTTAGATTGTTTATTTGAGATTTTTCTTGTTCCTTGAGGTAGGCTTTCATAGCTATAAACTTCCCTCTTAGAGCTGCTTTTGCTGCATCCCATAGGTTTTGGATCATTGTGTTTTCATTGTCATTTGTCTCTAGGTAGTTTTTGATTTCCTCTTTGATTTCTTCAGTGATCTCTTGGTTATTTAGTAATGTATTGTTTAGTCTCCATGTGTTTGTGTTTTTTACATTTTTTTCCCTGTAAGTGATTTCTAATCTCATAGCGTTGTGGTCAGAAAAGATGCTTGATATGAGTTCAATTTTCTTAAATTTACTGAGGCTTGATTTGTGATCCAAGATGTGATCTATCCTGGAGAATATTCCTTGTGCACTTGAGAAGAATATGTAATCTGCTGTTTTTTGATGGAATGTCTTCTGAATATCAATTAAATCTATCTGGTCTATTGTGTCATTTAAAGCTTGTGTTTCCTTATTAATTTTCTCTTTGGATGATCTGTCCATTGGTGTCAGTGAGGTGTTATTGTTGTTTTGTTGTTATTATTATTGCTATTATTAGCAATATTAATTAACAATATTGCTATTATTGTTTTCCTGTCGATTTCCTCTTTTATAGCTGTTAGCAGTTGCCTTAGGTATTGAGGTGATCCTATGTTGGGTGCATATATATTTATAATTGTTATATCTTCTTCTTGGATTGATCCCTTGATCATTACATAGTGTCCTTCCTTGTCTCTTGCAACATTCTTTATTTTAAAGTCTATTTTATCTGATATGAGTATTGCTACTCCAGCTTTCTTTTGATTTCCATTCACATGGAATATCTTTTTCCATCCCCTCAATTTCAGTCTGTATGTGTCCCTAGGTTTGAAGTGGATCTCTTGTAGACAGCATATATATGGGTCTTCTTTTTGTATCCATTCAGCAAGCCTGTATCTTTTGGTTGGATCTTTTAATCCATTCACGTTTAAGGTAATTATCGATATGTATGTTCCTATTACCATCTTCTTAATTGTTTTGGGTTTGTTTTTGTAGGTCCTGTTCTTCTTTTGTGTTTCCCACTTAGAGAAGTTCCTTTAGCATTTGTTGTAGAGCTGGTTTGGTGGTGCTGAATTCTCTTAGCTTTTGCTTGTCTGTAAACCTTTTGATTTCTCCATCGAATCTGAATGAGATCCTTGCTGGATGGAGTAATCTCAGTTGCTATTGTTTTCTTTGTTTCTATTTCATTTATTTCTGCTCTGATCTTTATGATTTCTTTTCTTCTGCTAACTTTGGGTTTTGTTTGTTCTTCTTTCTCTAGTTTCTTTAAGTGTAAGGTTAGATTGTTTATTTGAGATTTTTCTTGTTTCTTGAGGTAGGCTTTTATAGCTATAAACTTCCCTCTTAGAACTGCTTTTGCTGCATCCCATAGGTTTTGGATCGTCGTGTTTTCATTGTCATTTGTCTCTAGGTATTTTTTGATTTCCTCTTTGATTTCTTCAGTGATCTCTTCTTAATTTATTAACGTACTGTTTAGCCTCCTTGTGTTTGTGTTTTTTACGTTTTTTTCCCTGCAAGTGATTTCTAATCTCATAGCATTGTGGTCAGAAAAGATGCTTGATATCAGTTCAATTTTCTTAAATTTACTGAGGCTTGATTTGTGACCCAAGATGTGATCTATCCTGGAGAATGTTCCATGTGCACTTGAGAAGAAAATGTAATCTGCTGTTTTTGGATGGAATGTCCTATAAATACCAATTAAATCTACCTGGTCTATTGTGTCATTTAAAGCTTTTGTTTCCTTATTAATTTTCTGTTTGGATGATCTGTCCACTGGTGTAAGTGGGGTGTTAAGGTCCCCCACTCTTATGGTGTTACTGTTGATTTCCTCTTTTATGGCTGTTAGCAGTTGTCTTATGTATTGTGGTGCTCCTATGTTGGGTGCACATATAATTGTTATATCTTCTTCTTGGATTGATCCCTTGATCATTATGTAGTGTCCTTCATTGTCTCTTGTAACATTCTTTATTTTAAAGTCTACTTTACCTGATATGAGTATTGCTACTCCAACTTTCTGTTGATTTCCATTTGCATGGAATATCTTTTTCCATCCCCTCACTTTCAGTCTGTATGTGCCCCTAGGTCTGAAGTGGGTCTCTTGTAGATAGCATATATATGGCTCTTGTTTTAGTATCCATTCAGCAAGCCTGTGTATTTTGGTTGGAGCATTTAATCCATTTACATTTAAGGTAATTATCGATATGTATGTTCCTATTACCATCTTCTTAATTGTTTTGGGTTTGATTTTGTAGGTCCTTTTCTTCTCTGGTGTTTCCCGCTTACAGTACTTCCTTTAGCATTTGTTGTAGAGCTGGTTTGGTGGTGCTGAATTCTCTTAGCTTTTGCTTGTTTGTAAAGCTTTTGATTTCTGTATTGAATCTGAATGAGATCCTTGCTGGGTAGATTAATCTTGGTTGTAGGTTCTTCCCTTTCATCACTTTAAGTATATCATGCCACTCTCTTCTGGCTCGTAGAGTTTCTGCTGAGAAATCAGCTCTTAACCTTATGGGAGTTCCCTTCTATGTTATTTGTCGTTTTTCCCTTGCTGCTTTCAATAATTTTTCTTTGTCTTTAATTTTTGCGAATTTGATTACTATATGTCTTGGCATGTTTCTCCTTGGGTGTATCCTGTATGGGACTCTCTGCACTTCCTGAACTTGGGTGGCTATTTCCTTTCCCATGTTAGGGAAGTTTTCGACTATAATCTGTTCAAATATTTTCTCAGGTCCTTTCTCTCTCTCTTCTCCTTCTGGGACCCCTATGATGCAAATGTTGTTGCATTTAATATTGTCCCAGAGGTCTCTTAGGCTGTCTTCATTTCTTTTCATTCTTTTTTCTTTATTCTGTTCCACAGCAGTGAATTCCACCATTCTGTCTTCCAGGTCACTTATCCGTTCTTCTGCCTCAGTTTTTCTGCTGTTGATTCCTTCTAGTGTAGTTTTCATTTCAGTTATTGTATTGTTCATCTCTGTTTGTTTGTTCTTTAATTCTTCTAGGTCTTTGTTAAACATTTCTTGCATCTTCTCGATCTTTGCCTCCATTCTTCTTCTGAGGTCCTGGATCATCTTCACTATCATTATTCTGAATACTTTTTCTGGAAGGTTGCCTATCTCCACTTCATTTAGTTGTTTTTCTGGGGTTTTATCTTGTTCCTTCATATGGTAGATAGCCCTCTGCCTTTTCATCTTGTCTATCTTTCCATGGATGTGGTTTCTGTTCCACAGGCTGCAGGATTGTTGTTCTTTTTTATATCATGTTATTTTTGGAGGCATGTATACATTTTAAATTTATCTCCTTACAGTATAATACAAAATAACCCTAACTTATTTTTAATGTGTTAAAGACGACAGGCCCCAAATGAAGTCACTTATGGTAGGCTTCATGTCACCAAACCAAGATTTAACAGAATTAAAGTTTTGGCTATCCCAGAAATGAAAACTTAAACCAGTCAATCAGGAATCTCTTGATCAGCATTAGTTAGGTAATATACTTTATAACCTCCCGCCATCTCATATAAGGAAAGTAACCTTGCAGTAACCAATCCCCTCTTTTCCTAGTCCAGCTTCCTTGTTCTTACTCCCTTTAGCCTATAAAATTTCTTGCCTTGTATAGTTAGCTCTTCAGTCCTATCCATTCTTCTGTTTTTTAGATTGGATATTGCCTGATTCATGGATCGCTAAACAAAGTCAATAAGATACTTAAAATGTACTGCGTTGAACTTTATTTTTTGACAAGTAAAAGACAGATAAGCCTAAGAGAGCATCATGACAGATATTTATAGCAAGATTCCTTATTTGCTATAAGAAAATAGATTGAGTTTTTAAGAATGTAATTTAGGTGGTTTGTGCAGCCTTTGAAACTATCTGCAGGTTTTTATGTGCGTGTGAACTTTTCTGAAGAAAGACTTCATAATCATCTAAAATGTTAAGAAAAATGTTCTCTAAGTTAGTGATCTTTAAAGACAAAGAGAAAATAAGGAAACTAGGCAACCACAGAGATAATATACATGTATACATATATAATATATACATTTTACATTTTACAATGTAAAATATATACATTTTGGTTTAGGCTGATAGTAGAAAAGCCTCAGCTTCTTCTTTTTTTTTTTTTTTTTTTTACTACACTAAGTCTTTTCATGTAAATGGTATGTTGAAGTTGAAGAAAAGTAGAATCTTTCAATAAGAATCACAATTTAGCCTGATGGACTAAAAGTAAATTCATGCCTAAATGTTATAGGCATTCTCAAATACTGAATGTTACCTTTTCATTAGTAGCAATTGTTTCAGTTGATCAGAACGATCTGGGCAACTGCAAAATCTTGCTTTCTCTGCTTCCAATCTTGCCAGTGAATGTCCCTGTAGATTCTTTACACAGAAGCTGGAGAAGCTTTGTAAAAACTTCAAGCAGATCATAACCCTCCTGTACAGGAACCCCTCCAGTTGCTTCCCATTCCAATTAGAACGAAGTCTAAATCATTAAGTATGGCTTGCAAAGCTGTGTGTGACCACTGCCTATTTCTCTAATTTCATCATATACAGATCTTCCTGTTGTCCATTTATTCTTCAGTCAGAGGAGCCTTTGCTGGTTTCCAGAGCCTGTTCTCCTTTGGAGCCTTTGCATCATCTTATCTGTTTCCTTTGCCTGAACTTCTGCTGTAGACCTTTGCATGATTTACTCTCTCAGCATTCAGATGTCTCTTTGAATGTAATTTCCTAGGAGAGACTTTTCTTAACTACCAAATGTAAAGCTTTCCCCTAGTCTTCTCTATTACTTCATCTTGATTTATTTTCTTCTTATCACTTATTATTGGTCATAAATAGCTCATGTGTTTGCTTGTTTGCTTAGTCTGCTTGTGAGCACTTGAATACAAACCTCCTGAGAGCAGGAGTATTGTCCTCCTTGTTCACCTCTGTAACTTCAGTGCTTGGAACAATACCTGGAAGTAGAAGAAACTCAAGTATTTGTGAAGACATTAAATAAAATAAAGTTTTATTAAATAAGGGATAATGTATATTTATTTCCTAATTGGTATGGTTACAGAAAATTGGTGATGGGGAATTAGAAATGGTTAAGCCTTTGACAATAGTATACCAGTTATTGTCAATTCAGAGGGACATTTGTTACATGAGAATAGTTCTGCTGTTGTTGTGCATACCCTCCATCTTTATCTTTCTCTCCGATCTGAGGTCTGTAGTGAAATGAAAACAAGTATGGGCTATATAAGGAAAAGAGCAAACTCTCTACTTTTCTCTGAATGACCTTGAAAATGGCACAGATATTTGACACTTCTTAGTCTACTTCACTTCCTATCTCTCTCTCTCTTTCTCTTTCTCTCTCTGTATGTGGAGGTGTGTGTGCCTGGTATTCTAACTTGATCTTTGATAAATGATTGAAAATCTTGTAGTTTAATAAGAAATAAAATGTCTCTAGATTCAAAGATGCATATTTTTGTACTCATTGTACAGCGGTTGATAAACCTTAAACACAAATGTTTCAAACTACTAATGAAATACAACCTCAATTCCTAAGAGTGTAGTTATCAAAACATAATTTATTTTTTTTTTTTAGTAACAGTGAGTAAGCTACCTACTTCACAAGAAAGCCCATTCTAGTTTCTAAATGTTTTTAATTTGTTAAGCATTTATGTCAACACTGAGAATAAAGTGGCTTTTCTCTAGATTCGATTAATTGAAAATGGAAGTTAATTTCTTGCTAAACTATAAATGGTTTAAATACTAGATTTACACCTGTTATTCTTTCATTTAGCAAACAATTATTAAGCTGTCTTATTTTTGGTAATGGGATATAGCATTTTAAAAAATTGACAAAATATTGGATTGGCCAAAAATCTCATTCAGTTTTAAGTAAAAATAAAAGACACATTTTTCATTTTCACGAAGAGCTTTAGTGAACAATGTATTCATTAACTGAACGAACTTTTTGGTCAACCCAATATTTGCTCTAATAGTAACTGGTACAAAAATTTCCCTTCAGGTGAACCTGGCTTTCACTTCCAATAATAGTGAGTTATTTAATTAATCAATCTTTCACTAAATAAAACCATAATACATGGAAGAAATAATGATTATATGAAAATATCAAATAGCTAATAAGACAAAGAAGCACTATTTAGCCAAAGCTCAGGAGAAGGTGGAACTCTAGAAAGGTGAATATGGGATTTGAGGCCGCTTTTACCTTGGGAGCATTTGCTGACCTATGAAAGCTATCTTGGGACCTTAGCACAGCTTTGAGAGCCTTATGGAGCTAGGGAAACAAAAGATGGAGTCTGAATGCCACCAAGAGTAAGGGCTATGCCTAATTACTCCATGTTTGGGCTGAGAGGATGATAAGTAGGAATAGAATAAGACATACAGAGTAATCACAGACACTGCAATACAGCCTAGCCTTGTGCTTTCTGGGTGGCCCAGAATATCTCAAGATCTACACTTGGATTACTGTTATCCCAGGTTCTTAGTGCTTCCAGCTGAACAAGAACAAAAATTCTTTTGGAGAAAATAACTTCATCCTAGACCTCAAATGATTTTACAAATGTTTGTGTGTGTATGTATGAATATATATATATTCCAACACACAGTATCTGTATGTATCTGTATGTGTGTATATGAATATATATATGTACTTATATATATGTACATATATATATATATATATATATACACACATATATCCCAACACACAGTAAATGATAATCAGGCAATATTAAAAAAATAGAAGATAATATAAAAGAGAAATAGCAGACAACAAAAAAACATTCATTAGACCTCCAGATACTAGAATTATCAAAATTAATTGTAAAATGACTATGTCTACTGGGTTCAAGTAGATAAAAGGCAAACCCAAATATTTCAGCAGAGAACTGGAACCTATGAAAAGTGACATGACAGATTTGAAAAAAAAAAAAGTGAAATACTAGATACTAGAAATTTAAATGACTGATATTAAGAATTAATAGGATGAGCTGCAGAGAGATCAGTGTATAATCCCAACTTTAGTAGATAACTCTAAACTGTTTTCTAAGGAGCTTGTACCAAATTACACTCCTAACAGCAATATGCTCAGGTTTATACTGACAAAAATGTGTGCACATAAGTACTAGGAGACACATACAAGGATGTTTATAGTAGTGTCATTTGTAATAACTAAAAACTGTAGAAATTGTAAAAGTTTATTAAGAGAAGAGATAATTAACTCTCATATCATTATTACAGTACAATACTAAGTAACAATGACAGGACACAAACTATAGCATGAACAAAAACATAGATGAATCTCACAAATACAAATTTGAGTGAAAGCCATCAGACATAAAATAATTCATAGACTATGTTTCAAAAAAGCAAGCAGAGGAACTTCCCTGGCGGTCCAGTGGTTAAGATTCCATGCTTCCACTTCTCGGGGCCTGGTTTCGATCCCTGGTGAGGGAACTAAGATCCCACATGCCGCGTGGCATGGTTAAAAAAAAAAAAAAAAAAAAGAGCAGTCAGAATTTACTGGCATATTTAGGAACGCATATTTATTGGAAAACTATGAAGAAAATAAGAGTTTACCATAAATGCCAATATAATGGTTAAACATAATAAAAGGTTTTATAATTTTATTTTATTTATTTATTTTATTAGGGTATGGTTGATTTACAATGTTGTGTTATTTTCAGGTGTACAACAAAGTGACTCCATTATACATATACATATATCCACTCTTTTTAGATTCTTTTCCCATAGAGGCCATTACAGAGTATTGAGTAGAGTTCCCTGTGCTATACAGTAGGTCCTTATTAGTTATCTATTTCATATATAGTGGTGTGTATCTGTCAATCCCAATCTTCAAATTTATCCCTCCACCTCCCTTACCCCCTGGTTTTATAATTTTTTTATACATTCTTTTTTTTTTAATCTTTTAATTTTTTATTGGAGTATAGCTGATTAACAATGTTGTGATAGTTTCAGGTGCACAACAAAGTGACTCAGTCATACATATACATGTATTCATTCTCCCCCAAACTCCTGTCCCATCGAGGCTGCCACATAAGATTGAGCAGAGGTCCCTGTGCTATACAGTAGGTCCTTGTTGGTTATCCATTTTAAATATAGCAGTGTGTACATGTTGATCCCAAACTCCCTAACTATCCCTTCCTCCCATCCTTCCCCCCTGATAACCATAAGTTCTTTCTCTAAGTCTGTGAGTCTGTTTCTGTTTTGTAAATAAGTACGTTTGTATCATTTCTTTTTAGATTCTACATATAAGTGACATCATACGATATTTCTCTTTCTCTGTCTGACTTACAATTTTAAATGCACATGTAAGGGTGTTCTATGGTGGTAACCATATTCTATTTCTTGACCTGAATTGTGGTTACATAGACTTTTATTTTATAGTAATTTTTAAAATTTATACAATTATATTGTATAGTATTTTCTTTGTCTCTGGTACTTCAAAATTATAACTACCTAATCCTGAACACTGAACAAATATTTTACATAGTATATTATATATATACACTATAAATATTTAATGGCACACAAAGCATAAATATCCCTAGATATATACTTAGACAAAATAAAAGCATAATAATTTTTCTACATTAATATCTTTTAAAATATTTGAAGATTTTTATGATGTTCTCCTGAACATCTTCTCTTCTTTGGTCACTTAAAAAGTTCTTCATAATTTGCCTTATTATTCTTATCACCCTCTTGTGGACCAACTCCAAGTTTTTTTATCAGGTGTTGTAATACTGTCATCACTATGTGATATCTAGCATCACAGAACAGATTATTTTCCCCAGATTATTCAGAAACCAAATTTCTTCCACTTTGTGTCTTAACTCTTTTCTCAATTGTTTTCCTTGAATGTTTGGAGGTTGGTTACTGCCACATTTGTGTTCTAGTCAGTGAAAAGAGGAGAAGAGGGAGTCCAGATTCCATCCAGTTTACCTTTAAGAATTTCTATAAGGAAACAAGAATTATATTTAATAATTATATCTAACACTTATCGAGAAATTAGTACAGGCCAAGTGCTAGTCTCAACACTTTGTAACATGTATTTTGGTTGCTGGCATGAATGTAAGTCCTCAAAATAAAACTCTTTTTGCTAGGATTTTTTTCCTCCGGTTAATTCACCAAATCCCTCCCTAATGAAGGGTGTCACTTGTTAAGCACCATACATGCTCCATGAGATCGACTGAGAAATGAGGTGAAACCAACTGGATAAACAAACTTGTGTACCCTATAGATAGAAGGTAAATATAGATAGAGTAGATAGATAGATAGATAAAATATGTATTAATTTATTTCTTACCAGATCTGAAGAGATATGATACACCTGTAAATTAAACGTTTAAGGTTATTGTCCAATACATTTGGAAAAGAAATATAACAAGTTATATTTCTACTTTATAACAAACCAAATCCAAACATACCTAACATCAAAATGAATATGTATGTTTAATTTTGTGTGTCTGTGTATATTTTCACATGCAAGCAATTTTGTATAATTATGGTTAGGAAGGGTTTTATTAAAACAACACATACACACTCGTGCACACACATGTAAACAACTAGAAACGATGTAGAAAAAATAATGTATGACAACTTCTCTATGATTAAAAATGCCACAAACAAAGTTAAAGGACAAATTACGGACTTTGAAAAAAAATGTAAAACACATATGGAAAATATTCCTATGGAAAATATTTCAAGATGCCCTGTGAATTGTAGGAGAAATAAAATCTTTTAGTGTTTGGAACTGGTCTTCCAAAGGTGATTTTGATTTTTCTATAGTAGTAGAAAGTTTGTAAAATGTTCTTAATGTTTTACAGACACACACACACACACACACACACACACCTTTTTGCCTTAATTAGAAGACTACTTGTTTTATTTACAGCTTAATGGATTAAATTCAGTTTCTTATAATAAGCATATTTTATAGACTATTGAACAGATATAGCTTCCCATATCAAAAATAACTTACAAGTCTCTTTATTAAAAGATTTAGAAAAACATTATTTTATTTGAGGGTGATTAGTTAGGGTACACTAGCTGATGTAACAATATATCCATGTATATCAGTAGTTTAAAACAATGGAATTTGATCTCATCCCAGAAAATAGTCCAATGTAGGTACACTTGGTCTCTGTGTGGCTTTTCTCCACATGACAATTCAGGGACTCAGACTCCCTCCAGTTTGCATCCTTGTCATCCTATAGGGACCGAAATTCTTGATGGATAGCTTGTTATGTCTGACAAAAGGGGATGTCATAAAATAGAGGATTGTAATAAAAACTCATTGTTTTGGGCTTAAATAAAACCTTGGATCCACTTGGGACCTATCTATCTATCATCACCATCTTCTGTCATCACTAGAATGTAAACCTCTTCTAAGTAACACTTCCTTCACCTGTTGAGAAGAAAACAAGTGTTTAAGTGCTTATGTCATAAAGATTATTCTGTTCTAAGTTTTTCATTAATACAATTGAAACTTATGTGTATATATAAATTTATAATTTCTAATTACCTGAAAGATAAAGCAAAAACGGTTTAAGAATAGAAATGTCAGGATATAAGTATACTGACTCCAACTTAATTCATTTATAAATTTTAAAAAAGTGACACATATACGCTATAGATATTATGTATAAAATAGACAACTGATGGGAACATACTGATAGCACAGGGAACCCTACTTAATGCACTGTAGTGTCCTAAAAAGGAGGTAAATCCAAAAGGGAGGGGATATATGTATATGCATGGCTGGTTCATTTTGCTGTGCAGTAGAAGCTAACACAACACTGTAAAGCAACTATACTCCAATAAAAATTAATTTTTAAAAAGTGCTACTAAATTTTTCTGTCAGCAAGTGGGGAAGCTTGACTTTGAGTAAATCTTAATTGTCTTGAAAAGATAATCTTGTAACCCTTTTGGTTATAAAAGTGAAAAAATAGTAGGCATCTATTGCCCTAGATAAACAGACCCTTTGCTCTGTGGAGCCCACTCAGAGCTGAGGTTTCTCTTCTATAGGGATCTGGAAAAGAGGGTAGACTGCTTAGTATTTGGATGGTGTTTTGTTTACTAGTTAAACACATGATGCCCAGAGTCAGAGGTTGGTTGAATTCTTGGTTCCATCTCTTATAAACTGTGAAACTGAGTGATTTTCTCAATTTCTTCATGCCTCAGTTTCTTCATCTGAAAAATAATAATAAAGAGTAAATGAGAAAATACCCATAAAATCTAAGACTGACATCTCTTATATAGTACTGTTAAATATATTCTGGCTCTGTAAACTGATATTATTTTAGAGTCCAGGATTTTCTTTTCTAGGAGGACTTTCTCTGAAAGAAATGGGGTCACAAATTCTTACATCATGATAGGTTACATAGGGGGACCTGTTGGAATGAATAATGATGGTTTTATCAAGGTCTAGTGATAAGTAAGGGCAACAAAACCTCTGATGAAATCTCCGGTCTAGTCTATGACCTTGGTTTAAACCAAAGACCTAAAAGTTCATATCAGGAGGCTGGCTTCAGCACAATGTAGACAATTCTGGAAGTTTCTCCATACCAAGCCAACTTGCCACAGTGAGACTCTGGAAGAACATGTGTATGTGGACTAAAAACAGTTTTAAACTTGGCAGCCAGCATGGGGCACTGCTACAACCTGAGGAGGGAGGGACCTAGATGAGCTGCTATAGATGCACATGTTTGTAGATCTGGGCTTGACCATATGGCACTGTATGTCAGTAAGAGGGAAGATCACCAGCATTAAAACAACAATGGGCTCCAATTTGCTCTCTCAGCTTGCTGTTTGCTGACAGATTTAATTCCCATTGGATCTGGTAAGTGTCTTAATATCATAAGGGCAAGACTTTAAAGAGGAGATGTGAGACTTCCTACTAGCAGATTTGGGAAATAGAAACAATGCTACATATATCAGATTTGTACTCTGCACTAGTGATAGGCTTATCATTTATGTATCTCAAATTCCAAAATTAGTTTTGAAACAGCTGCTCAGTGAAAAGGATATTATGGATAACATTATATCAGAGAGTAAAATGTAGGAGGTATTAAAGGATATTGAACCATCTCATTCTGAATAATGGTATTCATAAGAATGTATGTTAAAGAATGTTTTGGAAAGAATAACTGTAAACTAGTATATCCTAGTAAATCCTTCCAAAACATTGAGCATTTCATAAGCATTAAGTAACTAAATGTCCAAGCACAGGAAATGAAGTTAACACTAATATATAATAACAGATAAAGCAAGATGACAGAAACAAGATAAACTTTATTATAAGAAGGTCATACTTTTATTATTAGAAAGGACAGGTAGGGATGAACAAAGAGAAAAACAAATATAAAGAAGCTAAATATAAAACAGCTAAAGAAGTTAGAGAGATACAATATATCTAAAAGGAATCAGGAGAGATAAATTGATGAAAGTAGAAATAAGTGAATTAGAAAATATTTTTATAGCAAAAATTTGACAAGCAGATTCAAGGAGTAATATATTAACTATTTTTAAATAGCCAAGTTATTATTACAATTTATTTAAGGAGTAAGAAAAAAAAAACACTTAGAAGTTATGAAATTAACAATACCCTAATTGTGCATGAGGTTAAAAATAATAAACAATGTGTAAGGTACAGTTATATGTTCTATAGTATAGATAAAGTGATTATCAAAACATACATAATCCTTACACTCATGGAATTCAAAATTTATTAGATGAATGGGACAATGACAACCAAAAATATTAATTACACATATTGAAGATAGTGACAAGTCCACTAGAGAAAACAAAAGGCATCTTGTTATAAGAAATATTAGGCTGTATCAGATCTATACAGCTGGTAAATGCAGGCCTGTCTGAGGAGGGGATATTTTAGCTGATACGTAAAAGATGAAGGAGGGGAGTAATGTTGCAGTTAAAGGAAACAGCATGTTCAAAGGCCCTGAGATGGCAAAAACTTGGAGTGTTTGGAAAATGTTGAAGTCAATGTGGCAAAAGAATCAGCCATGTCTACTTCTTTAACAAATTTGAGGATATTCCCAGAAAGTGGGCATAGAGGGAACCTACCTCAACATAATAAAGGCCATATAAGACAAATCCACAGCAAACATCATTCTCAATGGTGAAAAACTAAAAGCATTTCCTGTAAGATCAGGAACAGGACAAGGATGTCCACTCTCACCACTATTATTCAACATAGTTTTGGAAGTCCTAGCCACGGCAATCAGAGAAGAAAAAGAAAAAAAAAGGAATACAAATTGGAAAAGAAGAAGTAAAACTGTCACTGTTTGCAGATGACATGATACTATACATAGAGAATCCTAAAGATGCCACCAGAAAACTACTAGAGATAATCAATGAATCTGGTAAAGTTGCAGGATACAAAATTAATGCACAGAAATCTCTTGCATTCCTATACACTAATGATGAAAAATCTGAAAGAGAAATTCAGGAAACACTCCCATTTACCATTGCAACAAAAAAAATAAAATACCTAGGAATAAACCTACCTAGGGAGACAAAAGACCCTTATGCCAAAATCTATAAGACACTGATGAAAGAAATTAAAGATGATACCACCAGATGGAGGGATATACCATGTTCTTGGATTGGAAGAATCAACATTGTGAAAATGACTATACTACCCAAAGCAATCTACAGATTCAATGCAATCCCTATCAAATTACCAATGGCATTTTTTACAGAACTAGAACAAAAAATCTTAAAATTTGTATGGAGACACAAAAGACCCCGAATAGCAAAAGCAGTCTTGAGGGAAAAAAACGGAGCTGGAGGAATCAGACTCCCTGACTTTAGACTATACTACAAAGCTACAGTAATCAAGACATATGGTACTGGCACAAAAACAGAAATATAGATCAATGGAACAAGATAGAAAGCCCAGAGATAAACCCATGCACCTATGGTCAACTAATCTATGACAAAGGAGGCAAGGATATAAAATGGAGAAAAGACAGTCTCTTCAATAAGTGGTGCTGGGAAAACTGGACAGCTACACGTAAAAGAATGAAATTAGAATACTCCCTAACACTATACACAAAAATAAACTCAAAATGGATTAGAGACCTAAATATAAGACTGGACACTATAAAACTCTTAGAGGAAAACATAGGAAGAACACTCTCTGACATAAATCACAGCAAGATCCTTTTTGACCCAGCTCCTAGAGAAATAGAAATAAAAACAAAAATAAACAAATGGGACCTAATGAAACTTAAAAACTTTTGCACAGCAAAGGAAACCATAAACAAGATGAAAATACAACCCTCAGAATGGGACAAAATATTTGCAAATGAAGCAACTGACAAAGGATTAATCTCCAAAATATACAAGCAGCTCATACAGCTCAATATCAAAAAAGCAAACAACCCAATCCAAAAATGGGCAGAAGACCTAAATAGACATTTCTCCAAAGAAGACATACAGATGGCCAAGAAGCACATGAAGAGCTGCTCAACATCACTAATTATTAGAGAAATGCAAATCAAAACTACAATGAGGTATCATCTCACACCAGTTAGAATGGGCATCATCAGAAAATGTACAAACAACAAATGCTGGAGAGGGTGTCGAGAAAAGGGAACCCTCTTGCACTGTTGGTGGGAATGTAAATTGATACAGCCACTATGGAGAACAGTATGGAGGTTCCTTAAAAAACTAAAAATTGAATTACCATATGATCCAGCAATCCCACTACTGGGCATATACCCAGAGAAAACCATAATTCAAAAAGACACATGCACCCCAATGTTCATTGCAGCACTATTTACAATAGCCAGGTCATGGAAGCAACCTAAGTGCCCATCGACAGATGAATGGATAAAGAAGATGTGGTACATATATACAATGGAATATTACTCAGCCATAAAAAGGAACGAAATTGGGTCATTTGTAGAGACATGGATGGATCTAGAGACTGTCACACAGAGTGAAGTAAGTCAGAAAGAGAAAAACAAATATCGTATATTAACGCATATATATGGAACCTAGAAAAATGGTACAGATGAACCGGTTTGCAGGGCAGAAATTGAGACACAGATGTAGAGAACAAACATATGGACACCAAGGGGGGAAGCGGTGGGGGGTGGTGGTGTGATGAATTGGGCAGTTGGGATTGACATGTATACACTGATGTGTATAAAATTGATGACTAATAAAAAATAAAATAAAATAAAATAAAAGACACACACACATGCACAAAAAAGAAAAAGAAAAATTTGAGCAGATTCAAGATTGTATTTATAATACTGTTTTTCATAGATTTAGATACTAATATATTTATTATATATATGACAAATGATAGAATTATGCTAGGAATTACTTCTGATCAGGATATGCCTATTGGGGTTTGTTTTACACGTCAAATTCATCTGCCATATGTGTTTCAGCAATAAAGAAAAATGGGAAAAAGAATCACTACAATAATTAAATATAGATTAAGTATCTAAGCTTTTAAAGCAGTGAATTCTAACTTTTTGTCTCAGGACTCCTTTAAACTCTTAGTGATTATACTGAGAATCATAGAATACCTCCTCTACCATTGTTTTTTTATGCCAAGCCTGTTTTTCTATGTAGAATGCAATTTTATCTTTATCTGAACATTTTAATCTTTTCCCCTAGTTTTTCTGAGTGTACTCTATTTTTTACTAGAATCGCTTGCCTAGAAAATCAAGTTTGGTTATTTTACATCACCACATAACCTGCTATTTACTTTCCACTCATAAGAACTCAGCTGCAAGGAAAAATGAACTCCTAGTCCAAATTTCAGTCTACTATGTATGAGATTCTAGTCACTTGAAAGGGATATTGGAGCTATTCTGTCTCTGGTCATTTGTTGCCAAGTAAATCAACAGAATTGGTATCACAGTTTTTATGAGTCTCAGAAGGCTTTCTGTTATTTCTTTGATACAAACATCACAAAAACCATATTTGCAGCAGATGGATGTTATGTATACATGTGGCTGGCTTTGTACTTCTGAATGAAGAGTCACAGGCTACCACTGACATTTGAGATGAATGATCGAATATCTACAATCAGCTTTTTCTTGAACTTATTTATGGCTTTATAGAATACTTTGTGTTGCTTTTTAGCGTGACTTGGAGTACTCTTCACGGAATGAGTATTAAACCCATTGTCCTACTTCAGGGTCTTAGGATTCCTTTTTCTTTGTTTCCACAACTGGACTACAATTCTTCTTTTGCCTCAATTTTTCTGGATAATGTCTTGCGTTGTACTTGACTACTACATTCTAAAGCTGTATTCCTTGAGTTGTTTTCCTGTTTCTAGTTGGGAGACAACCTTGCAACAATAGCACTCATGAGTATTGGCTGTCTTAAAAGGAAGCCAAGCATCTTAACGACTAGAAGGCACTGGAAGAATTACAAACATAAGAGCACATGTTGAAATAGCTCACTTGAAGTAGATCTATTTTTGCATTCAATAGGAAATCCTTCTACATACTTTTATTATCAAACTTTTTTCTGTTTTACACACATATGATGCTTTCATTCTTAGTAACATACTTCCACTAAAATGATAAGTGTTCATAAACAGCAGTAATTTGTCCCAGTTATATTTTAACATAAACCCATTACAGCAAATGGTATCACATTGAAGACCCTGGACTACACTCTTTCAAAATGACCCATTCACTGCTTTTTGTAATTCTTGCTGACAATAATAGTTTTATTGTTTCAATAGAGAGAAGTTTATCTTATTTTATTTGTATTTATTTATTTATTTTTGGCTGCACTGGGTCTCTGTTGCTGCCCGCAAGCTTTCTCTAGTTGCGGCGAGGGGGGGCTATGCTTCGTTGTGGCGCGCGGGCTTCTCACTGTGGTGGCTTGTTTTTTTGCGGAGCTCAGACTCTAGGCATGCAGGCTTCAGTAGTTGTGGCACACAGGCTCAGTAGTTGTGGCTCGCGGGCTCTAGAGCGCAGCCTCAGTAGTTGTGGCGTACAGGCTTTGTTGCTCCGCGACATGTGGGATCTTCCGGGACCACAGATCAAACCCATGTCCCCTGCATTGGCAGGCGGATTCTTAACCACTGCACCACCAGGGAAGTCTGAGAGAAGTATATTTTACATATGCTAAAGTGTATAGAACTTATATCTCATAATAGTATTTTCCAAATATGAGATAAATCTACAGACTTGTAGAGGAAATTTGTAATAAAAATGCTTTTTAAATACATGTGTACATTATGTGTAACTAGCCATTAGTGATACATATATTTATATGCTTCTCATTTATATTCATGTCCTTTTCATGGGTTTATCTTATACAGTAACCTGTATCTGTGCTTCAAATAAAATGAGGAGAGCTTTTATTACTATTGTGCTTTCAGTATTCATTCAACCTGAAAAGAATCATGATGTAGTGGAGAGAACGTGACCTTTAGGGATTGTTAAAGGTGGATTTGAATCCTGTTTTTTTTTTGCCTTCTGATGTGTGTGTCTGTGAGTGTGTGTAAAAATTTTAAGAACATTTTTAATGTTGGAATTTAAGTCAATATGTCAGTGAAATATTTTTTTGATCAGGAAATACTATGAGCTCTTCTTATATCATATAGTTCATCAGCCTCTCTATATAATACCTTTAGAAATGCTTAAGTGTGTGTTTTAGGCATTATTTTCCATTTTTCTTCCATGCCTCATATTCCTATTGAAAAACTAACGTAGTCTGCACTTTTAAGGTATAATTTTCTATTAATGCTGTTCAGTCCTTTTTCAAGCAATGTAACTTCTTTCTGCTCCTATTCCTGCCTAGTGTTATTATTTTGAGGTTCATCTCAAATTTCAATTTCTAAATAGAGACTTCCTAGATCTCCAACTAGCTTCTCTTGTGAATGTCCATACACCTTAACCAAGACACCCTGATTCTTTTTCAAATATCAAAAACAAAGTTCTTAAAAGGTTTATGAGTTTCCTCACAGTAGGCCTTGCTTTGGTTAACTACCCAGCCTACACTTCTTCTCCAAAAGTTTTCTGCTCTTTCTCAATTTGAGGCATTTCTTATGTTATTCTTTATGCCTGGAGTGCTCATCATTCTTCATTGCTTTCATCTGGCTATTCTAAGCCATCCTTAGACATCTCATTCCCCAGGACCTTCTATGTCCTTTGCATGGCGCAGGCCCAATTAGATGCATTTTCTAACATTCACTCAGCTCCTTTTACCATAAAAGCACAAGTAAACTGTGAGCATTTGTCGCATTGCAATGCATTTGCTCATATATCTGGCTCTTCTTTCATCATAATGTAAGCTTTTCTAGGAAAAATAATTTTTCCTGTTTACTACTGCATGCTTGAATGCCTGGCAAAGATCTAGCTATACATGAATATTGTGTAAGCATCCAATATGTATCTATTAAATAAAAGATTATTTAATAAAGTGATGACTTTATATTCCTATTTGAAACGTTTTTATTTACCCTATTAATAGTTTCTTGAAGTTAAGGAATTTAAAAAAATCTTTATTGTTCCCCACCTACACTAGTGCTCAATTGACATCTAAATTTATTTTATTTATGTTCAAGGAGTTTATAAATAATATTTTTGTAGTTTTGAAAAATAATATTTTAAAGAAGCTGATGTCAGTGCTTTTTAAATGAGTATACAAGAATATGCCTTTTTGATTCTATGGTAGTAGGTTGAGCAGTTGACATACCAGGAAAATAAACTCCATAACTTAAGTTTTTCTCTTAATACTGAAAATCAGGATGTTTGTTTGGTAATACTGATACCCGAATTAGGGTGGGGAAAAGCTTCTGTTGAACTATTTGGAAGAATTTATTTTTAAAAATCAGATATATTCACATGACTTTCATTGCTTAAATAAAATTGAATTTTTAAGTAAATATTCAACTTTAGAGAACCCAAAATTAGAAGTTTGAAACTGACTTCTAGCCCTGGCTCTACTAGTAACTGTAGACTTTGCGGAAAAACATCTAACTTCTGTGTATACACAAGAATGATCTCAAGGTAGATGATTTTTAAAATCCTTTTCGGCTCTAAAATTATGATTCAACATGAGAGATCAAAGGATGAACATGCAATGAACTCAAATCATACAGTTTAATTTTATCTCTGTGTTTCATTTTAAGTTGACTAAAATCCTTTTTGGTCGTTAGTGGAAATATGTGGAATATAAATAATAAAAGCACAATAAATATAAAATAATGATTTAATGATAATTGCATGCAATTTAATGTATGACAAATTATCTCTCATGTATGCCTGTTAATTTATTAATTCTTATTCAGCTTTTTACTACCCTTTTCACACACCCTGGGCAGAGTGTCAGATTAAATTAGTTATCACCTGCAGGGTGTAAAAGCTTTAATAAATAATATGTCCTGGAGCTTACTTATTTATTGGACCATTCTAGATTTTTATAATATCTGCATAATAACTGTACAGGAAGAATCTTTTATTTTTTATGTCCTCATGGGGAGTGTGTGTGTGTGTGTGTGTACATACACATACATTTTTTGAAGCCCTACCTATAGCTACCAAAAAACCCTATTATCATGAAACAGTAAGAGAACAAAGTATGCTAGGAGCAAAATTCTCTGAAAAGCAATTCAATGACAGCAATGGCACTCCTGAGAATCTTACAAATTTTAATATTCATCTTGTCCATTTTTTCCTAATGTAATCAACTAACAGATAAACAAAATTATTCAGCCTTATTTAATTTCTGGCAGAGAAGAAAAACAAAAACATTGATGATTAAATATTTTGTAACAACTCATTAAGTGCAGCCCATGTTTTTGAAGATGGCATTGTGATGATGTAACAGAAAACTCTTTATTTCTCCATCTGTATTTATATACCATAAAACATTCTACAAGCCATAGACAAATAAAATATGTTTTTGGTGAGTTGTTAAGGGCAGATAATTCCTGCTCACAGTGATGTATTAGTTTACTTTATCTCTGCAAATAGAATATCATCTAGTGTAATATTTATTCCATGTTAACTTCCCCTGTTGAAAACTATCAACAATCTCAAAAAAATATTTTTGTGATACTATTCCTCTGGAAAGGTTTCTGCTGAGTGGCTCTGTTTTCACTAGGAAAAGTAAAAATCCACAGATATTAAGCTAGGATGCATGATGATGCATTTGGTAAGTAATGTCAAAATCTTTGCCCTACTACTAAGAGGCCTTTCTTATTTTACTTTCAGAACTGAGTCCAGGATCAATAAACTGTATGATCTGCTCCAGTATTTTTAAGGCTTTTCACTTTTTTAAGGTAGCTTCAGGGATGAGCGTAACTGCCTAGAATCTGATTGTGAAGAGCAGGAAATCTTGATGCAGCTTTTTTGCAATATTTACATTTTCTTCAGTACCATTACCTGATTATCTTAACAAACAATTGTAAAATTTTCAACTTATTTTATTGATAAATCATATAGGTAATTGGAATCCTCAAACTCCCTACAGATTTTAACTTTTTTCTTGATTTATGAGAATTATTAGAGATGAGATATTTGTTAGGACAATGATGTGGGCACAATAATTGTTTACTAACCTCAGACACAATTTTTTATTGAGCTGCATTTAATATATAGTTAAATTCATAGATTTCATTTTTTGTAATTTTCTTTAATTGAAGTATAGTTGATTTACAGTGTCATGTTAGTTTCAGGTGTACAGGACAGTGATTCAGTTATATATATATGTATCATATATATATATATTCTCTTTCAAATTCTTTTTCCTTATAGGCTATTACAAAATATTGAGTATAGTTCCCTGTGCTATACAGTAGGTCCTTGTTGGTTATCTATTTTATATATAGTGGTGTGTATACGTTAATACCAAATCTCCTAATTTATCTCTCCCCGCTTCTGCTTTGGTAACCATAAGTTTGTTTTCTATGTCTGTGGGTCTATTTCTGCTTTGCAGATAAGTTCATTTTTATCTTTTTGGTTTTTTTTAGATTCCACATATAAGTGTTAGCATATGATATTTGTCTTTCTCTGGCTTACTTCACTTAGTATGATAATCTCTAGGTCCATCCATGTTGCTGCAAATGACATTATTTTATTATTTTTAAGACTGAGTCGTATCCCATTGGATATATATATCACATCTTCTTTATCCATTAATTTGTTGATGAACATTTACGTTGCTTCCATGTCTTGACTATTGTAAATAGTGCTGCAGTGAATATTGGGGTGCATGCATCTTTTCAAATTATAGTTCTCTCCAGATATATGCCCAGAAATGGGATTGCAGGATCATATGGTAACTCTATTTTTAGTTTTTTAAGGAACCTCCATACTGTTCTCCATAGTGGTTATACCAATTTATATTCCCACCAACAGTGTAGGAGAGTTCCTTTTTTTCCACACCCTCTCCAGCACTTATTATTTGTAGACTTTTTGATGATGGCCATTCTGACTGGAGTGAGGTGATAACTCACTGTAGTTTTGATTTGCATTTTTCTAATAATTAGTAATGTTGAGCATGTTTTCATGTGTTTGTTGGCCATCTGTATGTCTTCTTTGGAGAAATGTCTATTTAGGTCTTCTGCCCATTTTTTGATTGGGTTTTTTTTTTTTTGTATTGAGCTGCATGAGCTGTTTGTATATTTTGGAAATTAATCCCTTGTCAGTTGCATCATTTGCAAATATTTTCCCCCATTCTATAGGTTGTCTTTTTGTTTTGTTTATGGTTTCCTTTGCTGTGCAAAAGGTTTTAAGTTTAATTAGGTCCCATTTATTTATTTTTGTTTTTGTTTCCATTAATCTAGGAGACGGACCCAAAGAGGTATTGCTGCAATTTATGTCAAAGAGTGTTTTACCTATGTTTTCCTCTACGAGTTTTAAAGTATCTGGTCTTACATTTAGGTCTTTAATCCATTTCAAGACTATTTTTGTATACGGTGTTAGAGAATGTTCTAATTTCATTCTTTTACATGTAGCATTCCAGTTTTCCCAGCACCACTTATTGAAGAAACTGTCTTTTCTCCATTGTATAATCTTGCCTCCTTGTCATAGATTAATTGACCATAGGTGCATGGTTTTTTTCTGGGCTTTTTATCCTGTTCCTTTGATCTATATGTCTGTTTTTATGCCAGTACCATAGTGTTTTGATTACTGCAGCTTTGTAGTACAGTCTGAACTCAGGGAGCCTAATTCCTACAGCTCTGTTTTTCTTTCTCAAGATTGCTTTAATGAGAATAATAATACCAACAGTGCAGGGTCATTGTCATGCTTTGAGATAGAATATGTAGAGTGAGTAGCAAATTCCAATGAATAGCATTTATTATATTGTATGTGATGAGTACATTACTTTCTTGTTCAAAATTGTATGCAGTATTCTAGAGGAACAGACCCTTTTAACAAACTGCATGAAAATTCATCTAGCCAGTTGGAAAAAAGAGGGCTTGGAGTTGGTTTACATTCCTCAGGAAGGTATGTGAGCATCTTCTGAGTGTGTATAAACTGAATAACAGATCAAGTAATTTATTTGGGAATATAAGCAATGATATCCAACACCATGTTCAAACGGAATGTTAACCTTGCTTTATACCAAATATTCGGTAATAGCACAGGGATATGAACTCTATGGGTATTAGAACAAATCTATGCATACACACTCTGAATTGCAGGTGCACATGAAAACATTTAAGCTTTGCAATTAAACGTGAAGACCTATATTACAGATCCTTTAGAGTGCAAATGAAAAGTAAAAAAAGAAAAAAACTAGGTTGGCTCTATTCAAGATCTAGAAACACTGTTTAAGAACAGAGGTTCACCTTGTTTCTAGAGAAAGATTATATTTTGATGACTAGTTATATCTTTTTTTCAATAATTTTGTAATGAGAATGCTACAGTGAAAGTACTGAGAGTTTTTAAATTAAATTTTGATTATATAAATTATATAGCTGGACTTTTTTATACAATAGTATTTATTTCAGTACATTTTAAAAATAAAAATTGCTCCCTTGTTCCCTTTCCATTGTTTTTTATTACCTGAAACTCCTTTTGGGGTCAACAATGCCATAATTGCCTATTTGTTTATTTTAAAACAAACAAGCAAGCAAACAAACACATAGTGATAGTAAAATAATCCAGTTTAGTTCATATTGCATAACAAGAACTTTGATCATCTTATTTATTATTATTTTTATTGTAAAGTTTATTTTATGCTTTTTAAAGTACAAATTTGACTTTCTTACTCCTTCCTCAAATTATGTCTGATTGAAAAAGTGTTATGCTGGGAAGATCACCTAGATATCAAGAATTATGGTTTCAGTTCTACTGCAGACTTCTGGGAGATCAGAAAAGCCTGTTAGCATACGTATGCTTCAGGGTTTTTTTTTCTGTTTCCTCTTTCTAAATGAGGCAATTAAAATATTGTTTCACTGGGATGTTGAGATAATTTTTTCTGAAGCATTTTAGTCTTAAATCTGAAAATTTTTTATAGACAGGAAAATGGTTTTGTGTAACCGCAACTTTAATGTTTTTTTTTTTTTTCTAGGAGAAATTACCAAATTATTATTCTTTCATCAAGAACTAAATATATTCTTTTATATTTCCAAATCATGGTCCCTGCGGACAAGGACAATTGACCATAGTTAAGAAGGAAGCAGCTTTTAATTTATTTTCAGCTGGCAACCACAAGAATGGATTCTTTCTCTTATTTATTTTTATTTAATCTGTGAGGCTGATGGCTCCCTAGTGAGAAGATAATATGAATTCAGCAATCAGGACATTATTTTAACATCCATTACATGCCATATTAAGTTTCTGCATAGCATTCCCTTGTGTTAGGCAGAAGACAGAATGAAGAAGAGTCTTCTGCAGTATGCGTTTTGAATGTTTGTTCATTCTTTAGATACATCATAGGTTCCAAGATGACCTGAAAATACAGTGCAACCTATCAGATTATATGTGTTCCAGGGAAGTTAAGTGGCACATCCTGGCTCTGTGTTGGATGCAGAATTGTACAGATATATTTACTTCATTTCACGACATCGGACAATAACAAAAGAATTTTCAGATGTGTTTCTAATATACCCAACTCACAAGTGGACAGTGAATTTAACGAAAAGACAAGGAAGTTTCTGATCCTCATCTTCCTTTGTCTTCACTGATATATTATCCTTAATTCATTTATGATGAGTCAATATAGGCATATTTTAGTGAATTAATGGTATTACTGAGCTAGCATTTGGTGTATCACTTTCATGTGCCTTTTTCTACTTTACTGTCTACAAATGAATTACACCTTTCCAGATAACTTAGCAAACCAGGCTATTAGTATTCATGTATTATGAGATTGGACGATAAAAATGGCTACTTACAGAAGAAACCAATAGAATGTGCTCCTTTGTCATTGTTTTTGTGATCCTATCCTTTTAGGTATTGATGACAATGCAAACTATTACCTTGTTACTAACCCAAGATTTAGAGTCAGCGTGTAAGATTCAAAGCAATTATGATGGTCCATTTTTGATGCATGCAGTATGTCATTTTTCATTCATGATTGATTGCATTAAATTTTAAATGAATTCAGCCAAGAATGATTTTGCACAAGATATGGGTTTTCGGCCATAACAGAAAATGAAAAATTGTATTTGAGTTTTTAAAAAAGTGATTACTATCTTTAAAAAAACCTAAGACTTAAAAATAACAAGCTTAGCCATGCCACTTAAAATTTTCAATGCAGATAATATAATAAATATTGTATTGTTATTAAAACAGAAAACTATAAAACCTCCAAACCCGATTATAATGCATTAATAATTTCATATGGGAAAAAGAAGGATTAATTATATTCTATCAAATTCTTTGCATTACCTAAAAACCTAGTTTTAGGAATATTTAGTTAAATTAATAGTTTTGGATTTAGTTTTATTAAACTAAATAACTTGTATAATAGCCACTTTACATAAAAGGAAAACTATAGCAGTATTTGGGATAAAACTATTTGCATAGTTGAAATATTATTTAGGACAGAAATCACATTGAAAAAAGGATGCAAATGGAGAAGATGAAAGGTTTCTAGCTGGATTATCTGTTGGTTGGTACACAGAAGAAAGAGTAGCTACCGCTATTTTATCCGAATGAGACCTGAAATGAGTACAACTGATGAAATGAGTACAACTAAGATAACTTGGCAAGTGTAATGAAACCAAGCAGCTGACTCTGATTTTACTATATTAACAACAAGTTTCACATTTTAATCTTTTGTAAAGGCATATACTTTTAAGAGATTCAAATTTAGCTACTTATTTCTACAGTCTGTTTTTAAGATGTCTCATGTGACCAATGAATGCAACGCTAATTTGTGAAGCTGTTTAAAAATATGCATTTGTTGGTAGACGTTGTCTTTATTCTGAACAGCAATTAAATTGAGTTGAGCGAATAGTTAATGATCAAACTGCCATAATTTTATGGTGCCTACATTTATTGCAGAAATAGAATTTAAATAAATTTTGGGACATGCTGAATTCATTTGTAGAAATGTAAAGTTAGACTTTAGAAGTCTGTCTCTATTTGACTAGTTTTGAACTTTTACCATAATAAAACTTTACATTCCTTAAAATCATTGCTTTGTATTTTAAAAAGGAATTTTAGTAAGTAATTTCTTAAATTGAAAAAATTTCGTAACTTCCTGCAACCAAAATATCATCACGACTAATCAGACATGGATTTAAATGTAGTCATACTAATGTATGTAATTTTTATGCCCAAACCTTATCAATCTGTTACTTCAAAACTGAGTTTCATTGACTTTCACTTTAAAGCTACCAATCTATTCAGCTACTTAAAATCCAATCTTTTTTCCAGATACATAATCTTTTTTGGAAAGTATCTGGGAAACCTCTGGGGCAGTGTTTCCCAAATTTAGCATGCATGTACATCACCCAAAGAGCTAGATTGCTGAGTCCCATTCCCAGAGTTTCATTTTGTTAAGTCTGGGTCAAGACTTTGTTTTTCTAATGTTCCAAGTTGACGCTCATGCTCTTATTTCAGGGCTCACAATTTGAAAACCATTACGTTAAGGAATGCCTATAAATTCTATGACCCATTCTGTCTTTTCATCATTGCATTAGCCTGCCCGCTGACTATAATATTCCGAATTCAGCTCCTTTCTTGTTTGACCTCTTCCTAGAAAGAGAACACTTAAGACAGTATCTGCAACTGCTTCCCTTGGACTGCTGCTCAACTCAGTACTGCTTTGTCCTGCTTATGAACAAAGGTCTATTTTCTTTATTTTCCTTAACACAGCTAAGGTTCTCTCCAAACCATTTTAAAGTCAAAGTTTCATTGACAAGGGAAAATACTTTCCTATCCACTTCACTGTTTACTAGACTGTCAGGACTACTTAAATTCCCTATGGATGTCTCTCTCCGTCTCTGTGTGTATAAGTACATTAAGGTTCAGGTGTTCTTTATATATATGATATAAATATTTCTTTATATATATACACACGTACATATATACCCAACTTTTGAAGTTACTCTTTGCCCGGTGGTACTGCTGGATCTTAATCTCTCCATGCTTCTTGCCACCCAACACCAATTCAGTTTCTTTTTCTTTTCAGACACAGCCTCAACATCAATCATTGTCCATTTGAGTTCTTTTTACAAGATGCAACCTATTCCCATGTAATCATTTGAGACCAATAAATAAAGTGCATTAATAGGGGTCAGCAGCCAAATTCACATATCTAGTCTTGACTTTACCCTAGTGCTGCCACTGTTACAGTTTAAAATATTCATTATCATTTCTAGCATAGGATCACAAAAATCAAGACTTGTTCAAAATATAATGTATTACAGCAAGACACACTGGTAAGACATTGTGTCTCAGGGTCTATTTTTACAGGTGAAAGTCTTAAATGTAATATAAATTGAAATTAATACTAAGTGAAATATTGCTAGCATATTTTGCCGAGGTAATAATGCATCCTACCACCACAGGTAACTTGGCAGTGGTTAGGATGATGCTATAAACAATCACTCTAGTTCTGCTTAGTATGGGATGGACTGGTGCTAAATTTAGGGAATTGGTAGGCACTTCATTAGCCTGATTACTCATGAAATAGGAAAATAATAGAAATGGGGCAAATAAATTATTTAAAATTAATCTGTTATATAAATTGCATAAATCTGAACCTGCTCTTCCTTTGGATAATTAAAAATACGTGGCAAGACTTACAAAGAAAAATTGTAGCTATTTCCCAAATGAAGGCACAAGTGTCTTTTACACTTTTATCTTCAGATCTTTTAAAAGTACTGTAGATCTTAATAAACCGAAAGCTTCTTTGCTGAGATACATATTGATCGGTAGAGAATAAATGCTGGTGACTAATTTAACACCAATTCGCTTTACTTTTTGTTAGAGAACTTAGAATTTTTTCAAATTTTATAATAGGACCATGCTCTAAGAAAATACTACATGCAGATCTAAACTGAGGTAGGTAAGGGCTTCAATATTAAAGGAGCTGAGAGAAGGTCAGTGGGTAGAGTAGGGTTACGGTGTGGAGAATGGTTTGAAATAATCTTGAGGCTATAAGAGCAGCAAGATTATGAAAAGTCTTGCAAGCTATTAGGAATTTTTGCTTTTATTTTAAGTACAGTGGGACGTCATTGGAGAGTAAAGACATTAATCTTGGGGTATATGTTTTTTTAAAAGTTATTCTAGTGGTTTTGTACAATTAAATTAGAACAGAAAGAAGATATTTCATTCAAAATTATGTTGATTAAATTTATTTTGTTGCAGCTTTTCTGATGCATGACTCTAGACACATTACTTTTCTTAGGATAAGGGAAAATACTTAATTCTTAAAGTCATCATATCCATATTCATTTCTAAAATATGTAGTTTTTGATTATAACAAACATGGAAATACTTGAATATGTCAATATATAATGTTCATGAATTATTTGAAAATCTGAAGTATATTTGAATGCAGTAAACATTATATCACCTAATTATTCTAAAATAAACCAAATTAAATATGGCTTTTCTCTTTATTAACTTCCCTACTGTTTTTTTCCAATGACTCAAAACTATTTATCTGTATTATATCTACAGTAAGACTATCAAAATCCAGTGAAGGAGAAAAGGAGTTATTCATCAATTCAAGAAGCTATTATTGAACACATAGTTCATTCAAAGGTCTCTGAAGACCTATGTAGAACAGACAATCTGAAGAAGGGCCACCTGTGATCTTTATTATTATGGTCAATGCTGAGATACTCATTATTCAGTCCAAATAGTCCATCTGAAGGTGTGTAGCTCTGCTTCTATAGACAACCATTTAAAACACATAACTTTTAGGCTCCTAAAATTATGGTCATTTGGAAATATCCTGTGTATGGGGAAAAGAGCTTAATACTTCATTATAAATAATAAAATCTACCTGTGGAGAATAATCTTCAACCTCAGTAGCCACCCACTAATTAAATAAAACCTTATATAGTATTTGACTTAGGCTGAGTTCCACCATAAACAGGCCCTAAATTAAGAATTTTAGTAAATTATTTGGAGTGATTCCTTGAACAAAAAGTGAGATTAGAAGGGTACAGAAGCCATTCAAGGCATATTAATGAGTAGGCTGCCACTAGGTCCAACTGGGGCTAATTCCCACTGGGGCCTCTGGGGGCTATTTTGTTGCATTAATAAGGACAGAGCTGTAGTATTTATCCACCAATTTCTGTTCTTCATTGGTTGAGGGTTCTTCTTGAGAGTTAATTCTTGGCAATTCCAACCTGTTCTGCATTAAGCTAAGCATGCTATTGTGACCAAGGAAAGCTCTTGGGCAAAGACCCATATGCTTATAGTAACACTGAATGCTGAGAAAAAAAGGGCAGGGCACATGCAGCATCTGTTGTACTAGTGTTATTTAAAAAGTCAAAATATCTACCTCAGAAACCATGATTAACTATTTAATCACACTTTGGGTAACTAGAGCATAAGTCCAGTATTACTTGGATCTTTGCTTCACGGGCTGGTAGAAAGCATGAGGAAGGAAAGACCATATATAAGGCAGAATGGGGATAGGACCAACTGATTCATAACTATAGACAATTAAACTTCCATTGCTTTACATCTTCATGTGTAAAACGGGGCAAAGATATCTGTCTCATAAATTTGTTAAGAGAAATAAATATGACCATGGCTGGCAAATAGCAAGTTCTTACAACTGGTTAATATTTGCTAAGTTGACCTTTTGCTGAAAAAATAAAATTGATATAAAAGTTAAAAAGAAAGCTTTGCATTATTTAAAAATTTGTTATTTCTGAAAAGTATATTAATTTTATAATACATATTTCCCTCCATTCAATTGCCAGTTGTCTAGAGAATTCTAAGGGTTCAATCTGAAATCCATTTCTTATTCTTTCAACAAAAAAGTGTAAAAAATATACTTCAGATATATTGAGCTGTAAAACCCAAATTAATATACTGTGATTAGTTTCTGTTATGCATTCTTGAAAATGTTTTTAGAAAAATCACTAAAGTAGCTGTAAGTGACTATATACTTTTGTCTATTTTCCTCATTTAAAGAGAAGGAAGCTAGGGCCCAAAGAGTTGAGAGGTTTATTTCAGGTAATATAGAAATTTGAAAGGAGATATTAGGTGTCTATTTTTAGTTATTTTCTACTGCTATTAATAAAATTTAACACACGTGTTATTATTAACACCCGTTAAGACTTTGGGTTCTACCCTTCGCAGAACTTAAGCAAGACCTGCTGAACTCCACAGCAAGATATTTTGCTCAAATTTTATATTCCCTAGGAGTGTTGCTCTAAGAATGATTTTTTAAAAAGAATTTATACTAAGTGACAAGCAAGAAATATCTCATTGTGTATTACATGCCTCTTTACCTTAGGCCTAGCAGAAGCCCCATGCCCTTAGGCACTCATTACTCTGACTTATTCTTATATTGCACTATATAGCCTCTGATCTGGTTCAGTCTCTCACCAAGCTGTCTTCATCCCCCAATAAAGGTTTCAAATGTGACTCTTGGACCTAATGATATGTTCAAAAGTTTTTCTGTACCCCCATTTTTTAAAATATTCACCTAATTCTTTTCTCTAAATGAAATGTAGATCTCCCCTAGGGACACTTCTCCATTTAGTCATCTCAAATAGCAACTGGTTTAATATTTTTTCCCATACTCAAAGTAAACTGGACCTGGAAGTATAGATAAAGGTTATATTTGTCCCTCATGGTCATGTGTAGACCATTCTCTACTCACCTGCCTCAAAACTCTCCCTTCTTTTGAAGTACAGTTGGATATAGCATGTAAAGAAACAACAACCATGTATAAAAGTCAGCAGAAACAACAGTACAGCAATAACAAAAACAGCAAAAACACAGCAGATTTACTATCTCCAATAATTTAAGAAAATAGAATTAAAGTGGAGAGAGTGGGCATCCTTGTCTTTTCCTGATCTTAGAAGGAAAGGTTTCAGCTTTTTATCATTGAGTATGATGTTAGCTTTGGGCTTGTCATATATGGCCTTTATTAGGTTGAGGTGTGTTTCCCCTATACTCACTTCACTGAGAATTTTTATCATGAATAGATGGTAAATTTTGTCAAATGTGTTTTCTGCATCTATTGAGATGATCATATGATTTATATTCTTCATTTTATTAATGTGGTGTATCACATTGATTAATTTGCAGATGTTGAACTATCTTTGCATTCCTTGAATAAATTTTACTTGATCAGGGTATATAATTCTTTCAATGTATTAAATTCAGTTTGCTAATATTTTGTTAAGGACTTTTGCATGTATGTTTATCAGGGATATTGGTCTGTAATTTTCTTTTTTTGTAGTGTCCCTATCTGGTTTTGGTAACAGGGTAATTCTGGACTCATGAAATGAGTTTGGAAGTTCTTTCCTTTTTTCAATTTTTTGGAAACATTAAAAAGGGATGGTATTAATTATTCTTTAAATGTTTGGTAGAATTCACCAGTGAAGCCATCTGTTCATGGGCTTTTATTTGTTGGGAGGTTTTGATTGTTCTGTTGAGATTTTCTATTTCTTCATGATTTGGTCTTGGTAGGTTGTATATTTCTAGGAATATATCCATTTCTTCTAGGTTGTCCAATTTGTTGGTATATAATTTTTTATTTTAGTCTCCTATGATATTCTGTATTTCTGTGGTGTCAGTTTTAACGTCTCTTCTTTTATTTCTGATTTTATTTATTTGAGTCCTCACTCTATTTTTCTTTGTAAGTCTAAAAAAAGGTTTGTCCATTTTGTTTACTTAAAAAAAAAAAGCTCTTAGTTTCTTTGATTTTTTTCTATTGTCTTTCTTGTCTGTATTTTTATTTTCACTCCAATCTTTGATCATTTTCTTCAAAAAATAAAATGAGGTAAAAAAATCTTTTCCTTTAAGATTAAGAACAAGACAAGGTGCCTATCTTCATCATTTTATTCAACATAGTATTGCAAGTCTTAGCCAGAGCAATTAGGCAAGAATAAGAAATAAAAGGCATTTGAATTGGAAAGGAAGAAGTAAAACTTTCTCTATTTACACATGACATAAGATTGCATACAGAAAACCCTAAAAACTTCACCAAGAACTGTTAGAATTAATAGAGGAATTCAGTAAGGTTTCAGGATACAAACAATATACAAAATCAGTTGTGTTTCTATACAATAACCAACTATCAGCAACAGAAATTAAGAAATAAATCCCATTACAACTGCAACAAAAAGAACAAAATACCTTGCAATAAATTTAACCAAGGAAGTGAAAGACCTGTACACTAAAAAGTATAAGACATTGATGAAAGAAATTGAAGACCCAAATCAATGGAAAGATATCCCATGCTAATGGTTTGAAAGAATTATTATTGTTGAAATGGTTATACTACCCAAAGCAATCAACAGATTCAGTGTAATCCCTATCAGAAATCCAATGGCAGTGTTCACAGCAATAGAAAAGACAATCCTAAAATTTGTATGGAACCACAGAAGACCCCAAATAGGTAAAGCAATCTTGAGAAAGTAGAACAAAGCTGTCAGCATCACACTTCCTGATTTCAAACTTTACTACAAAACTGTAGTAACCAAAACAGTATGATACTGGCACAAAAACAGACAAGTAGATCAATGCACTAGAACAGAGAGGCCAGACATAAACCCATGCATGTATGGTCAATTAATTCACAACAAAGGAGCCAAGAATATACAATAGGGAAAAGGATAGTTTCTTCAATAAATGGTGCTGAGAAAACTGGACAGCCACTTGCAAAAGAATAAAACTTGACCACTATCTTATACCATATACGAAAATCAACTCAAAATGGATGAAAGACCTAAATTAAGACCTGAAATCATACAGCCATAAAACTCCTAGAAGAAAACATAGGGAAGAAGCTCCCTGACCAGGGTCTTGGCAATAATTTTTTAGATTTGATACCAAAAGGAAAGACAAAAAAGAGCAAAAATAAAGAAACAGAACTACATCAAACTAAAAAGCTTTGCACAGCAAAGGAATCCATAAAGAAAATGAACAGGTAACTTACAGAATGGGAGATAATATTTGCAAGTTATATATTTGATAATGGGGTAATATCCAAAATATAAAAAGAACTCATGTAACTCAACAAACAAGCAAATAACCTGATCAGAAAATGGGCAGAGGAACTGAATAGACCATTTTTCCAAAGACGACTTACAAATGGCCACAGGTATGTGAAAAGATGCTCAACATCACTAATCATCAGGGAAATGCAAATCAAAACCACAATGAGATATCACTGCACACCTGTTAGAATGGCATCATCAAAAAGACAAGAGATCACAAGTGTTACTGAGGATGTAAAGAAAAGGAAACCCTTGTGCACTGTTGGTGGGATTGTAAATTGGTACAGCCATTATGGAAAAGTGTATGGGGGTTCCTCAAAAAATTAAGAATAAAACTACCATATGATCCAGCAATTCTAATTCTGGGTATATACCCAAAGGAAATGAAATCATTATCTCGAAAAGATATCTGCACTCCATGTTTATTGCAGCATTATTTAGGATAGTCAAGAATGGAAACAACCTAAGTGTTCATCAAAGGACAAATGGACAAAGAAAATATGATACACACACCACACACAGACAATGAAATATTAAGCAGCTATAAAAAAAAAAGGAAATCCTGCTATTTGTGACAACATGGATGGACTTTGAGGGCATTATGCTAAATGAATTAAGTCAGACAGAGAGAGACAAATACTGTATGTGGAATCTAAGAACACTGAATCCGTAGAAACAGAACAGATTGATGTTTCCTAAAGGTTCTGGGAGGCGGGTGGCTAGAGGAAATGGATGAAGGTGGTCAAAAGGAAAAAACTTCCAATTATAAGAATAAATAAGTACTGGGGATGTAACATATAGCATGGTGACTATAGTTACCAATACTCTACTGTATATTTGAAAGTTGCTAAGAGAGTAGATCTTAAAGGTTCTCATCACAGGAAAACAATGTAACTATGTGAGGTGATGGATGTTAACTGAACTTACTGTGTTAATTATTTTGCAATATATACATATACCCAATCATTATGTTGTACACCTTAAACTAATGCAAATTATATATCAATTATATTGCAATAAAACTGGAAAAAACCAAAGTAGAATTAGATATATTATATGAAATGTTCAGAAAATTGAGAGGTAAACCTAAAAACAGTAAGCAATAGACAAATGTTTATCCAAATTACTAGGAAGACTTGAAAAAGAACAAAACAAAACTTCTAAATTTAAATAGCATAGAAATTGAAACTAAGGATAGCACAATGAGTGGGTTAACTGATAGGTTGCATATAGATGAAATAGAATTTATAAGGTAGAAGAAAGAACTACATGAGGAATCTCTTGGGAATGCATACCAGAGAGACAATAAAATGTAAAATATAACAGGTTAATGGATTTGATGGATAGACTTAAATAGCCATTTTCAGGAGTAGAAAATGGTTGAGAATTTTCCAAAATTAATTAAAGATATGAATTCATTAATCAAGAGAGAATAAACAGATCATCTCTAAAGGAAAGACAATTATACTGCAGTAGACTTCTCAAATGAAACAAGTGAAGCTAGATAAGTAACATAATATTGTAAAAGTACAGAATAAATTTAAACCTTGAATCAAGTCCCAAGCAAATCTTTCACAAAAAGATCAGCATCTTCAGGTAAACAAAAACTGAGAGCACCATCAACAGATGCACAGCACAAAAGTATAAAAAATATACTTCAGGAATAAAGGAAATTAACCATAAGTTAGGTCTGAGGTCGAGAAGGAATGATAAACAAAACATTTTGTTAACACATGCAAACAAATCCAAATAAATATTAAGTTATAAAGCAATAATAAGATATCTAATTTGTGGGTTTATAAACAAAAACACCTAAAAAAGACATTGAATTAAACTTAGAGCTAACCATTACCATAGCCAACATTAGAAGATGGGGACGATTAGATTTAATGTGTTTTAAGTTGCTGTTTTGGAGAGGGGGCTTAGAATAGTAATTAAATATCTGTTTAGCGTTATTACAAACTGTGTTTCGCTTCCTGTAACAGAAATCCAAAAGTCCAAAAATGACTGCCTTAAACAGCTTAGGGGTTTATTTTCTATCAGCTTAGGGATTTTATTTTCTATAAAATAAGGCAAAAGGTAGGCAGTCTGAGGCAGGGATGGCTGCTCCATATTGTTTAAGAAATCCAGACTCTCTGCCCTGCTGTCTTTTGTATTTGGTTAGAAGTCAGTGACTGTACTTTCTCCCATTGTGGCCAATTGGCAGGCACCAAGACAAAGACATAAGGTAGTAAGAGTCTGTCAAAGGCAAATGGTCTCCCAGTTAACTCTGATCCCTCTTTAAAGAAAGCTTTCATGGAATCCAAAACCCCAAATCTCAACCTGTATTATATTGGCTGTATAATTACATTTGCTGAAACTTCACAGGAAATTGAAGAGTAGAGTTTTCAAATGGCCCCAACTAGATGAAGGTTGCTTTAGAAACAGAAAATGAAAAAAAAAAATTATTGGTTAGAAATCTAGCAGTCTCTATTTCTGGCAAATTTAGTAAAATATTCAGAGCTATCATTGAGATATAAACTAGAACTGACAACTTCCAAATCAGTAGAGAGATGGAAATGTACCATTTGTTGAAAATACCATCTTTTCCTCAATGAAATATTGGAAACTTTGTGAAAAATCAATTAACAATAAATGTAAGGGTTTATCTCAGGAATATCAATTCTATTCCACTGATCTGTATATTCATCCTTAGGCCAGTACCACATAGTCTTCATTTCTGTAGCTTTGTAGTAAGCCTGAAGTCAAGAAGTGCAAATCCTCCAACTTTGTTTTTTTTTTCAAGATTGTTTTGACTTTTCTGGGTCCTCTACATTCCCCTGTACAGTTGAGTATCAGACTGTCAATTTTGGTAGAAATACCTTCAATAATTTTGATAGGAACTGCACTGAATAATTTTGGGGATGATTACCATCTTAATAATATTGAGTCTTCCAATCCATCATCAAGGAATGATTCTCCTTTCCTTTAGATTCTTTTTATTTCCCCTCTCAGTAATGTTTTTAGTTTTCAGTGTACAAATTTTCACTTCTTTTGTATATTGTCTTGTATCCTGCAACCTCCGTAGGCTTGTTTATTAGTTCTAGTGTGTGCACATGTGTGTGCATGCATACTCCTTTGGATTTTCTACATAACCATGACATCTGTGAACAAAAAGACATTTAATCCTTCTTTTATAATCTACATTACTTTTATATCTTCTTCTCGTCTGATTGCCTGGATAGAATCTCCAGTACAATAAAGAATTAAAGTGGTAAAAGTGGACATATTGCCTTATTCTCAATTTTAGGGAGAAAGTATTCATTATTTCATGGTTGGGTATGATGTGACATGTAGGTTGTTTGTAAATATTTCTTTATCAAGTTGAAGGAGTTTCCTTCTATTCCTAGTTTGTTGAGAGTATTTTTCCCCCATTTAGACAAATTAAGAATAAGTGTAGTTCTGCTTCTCTGACTGTATTCTCACTGATAGAAGCAGATGTGACTCTTTTGTACTTTTTTTGTCTTTAAGAATGAGTAGAACTTTCCAAGAACCACCCCAGCCAGCATCTTTTCCTAGTAATGTCTCAGGATATTGCTTACAATTCATCAAGATCCACTCTGTGGAATGGATCAGTTTGGTCTGGACACATGACTTCACAGAGTTAAGGTGGATACCTATTACCAAGAGTAATGATTCTGAGATCCAAGCCGCCATCTCTTAAAGATTCTTTCTGATTCTTTGCTGTCCTTATTTTTGGTTTTAGCCTAAGTCTAGCTTCACTTTGCAATTAAAAGATAGCTGCCAGTGACTAGTAGGGTTACATGCTTCCTTTTTCTTGTTTAATTGGTGAAAGAGGGGAAAAAGAAAATGAGGCATGGGAAGGGAGAGAGAGAAATTGACTTAATATCTCTTTAACAAATAGCTTTGCTGCTTGAACTGTTACAGAAACAGGATGGTCTTGCCTGAAACACAGCAAGCCAAAATGCCGAGAGACCCGGTTTACAGCAAAGAGAGGGTTTATTTTCAAGGCAGCCAAGCACGGTGATAGAAGAAAAAAAACCTCAAATCCACCTCCCTTTAGGCAGGGGGCTGGGGTATTTATGGGATAACGAATAAAGAAGCAGGGTGGTCTGAGGCATGGTGCACGGGAAGCATGGGGAAAGGTGATTGGAAAAACGTGTGATAATCACCATTCTGCGCAAGCCCAACCGAGCAACAGGGCTTTGCGTGTTCTAAAGACCGCCAGACACTCGCGCATGCTCAGTTGGAGGGTCAGTGGTCCTATCCAGTCTTAACCAGCTCGGCTCAAGCTAGACACAGCTAACTCTCAGCTCAGCTTGAACCAGATGCGGGTGACTCCGGGTTCCTGGAAAACAACTCAGGCAGGCATCTTATACATCTTATCCTTTAAGCTATGTGCCGCGTGGAGGACACGCAAGCCTTAAAACGACCTTGATTAGGGAATCCAGGTGAAATGGATTGACCAATCACTCATGGTTTCAATACTATTTTAAATGGGTCATTATTTGTAAACGTGAATCTTGACAGACACTTGGATATAAAAATAATTGGGTGGAATAGAGGGCCGAAGGTGAGGGTGTTCCTCATTTTATGTTTTCCCAGTCAAGTATGTGGTAGAGGTGGAGAATTACGGCTGCATACATGGAGGAGGGGCCTTCGGGAAACCATGAACTAACTTGTTGGAAATGGGAAAGGGAACTGAATAAAGCTATGGCTTGAAGATTGACATTTTGGTAAGTACATGAAAGAATGAACTTGCTAAATTGTTGCCAAGTTCTTTGAAAATGTTTTAATGTCCTGGTAGAAGTTTTCAAACTAATTTCCGCAATTTCATTGATTTTAAAGGAGTATTCTGACCTAGAATCTTGTCCATTTCAGTTTTAGGAACAATACTACAGACTGCTTGTTGAAAATAGTTGCTACGAGTAATGTGATGTTGAGCATGATAAAGTTTCTCAAATTGCTAGATTCTATCGAGTTTTGTGCCCTAAAGCTAAGGACCAAAACCTTAAATTGTTTTCAGAATTTGATCGGTGTCAGTACAGGGCAGGAAGTACTGATGTGATATGACCTCGGTGTTCTTCTCCTCTGAAAGAACTATAATAGCCACAGAAACTTCTGCTTGTAGTAGGGTTGAAAGTACACGCAGTAATCTAAACCAGAAGCAATGGTGAATGCAGCAGTTAAAACCAAAATTATAGTGGGAGTTAACAATGGACACTTTAAAGCAGAAATTAAAAATGATACTTTTAAAAAAATTAATCACTTTCTATGTAGGAATTGAGAAGGAATTAATCTTTGAAGGTCCCAAGAATCTGTGTCACCTTGACCATCTGTGCACTGCTTCCCTCAATCAAGGGTGAGGAAATATTTCTTGTCAGGTTTTCAAATTCTGTTCCCTAGTCGCTTAGCAACACTTTGGATTTTTATCATAATTGAGTATGAGCCAGCTGGATTTCAGTTAGATTGTTGAAATGCAACAGTTTGAAGACTGGTTATATAGAAGATGTCAGCTAGCTAGGGATCATTTCAATTTAAGTGGGTTTGCCAAAAGAAACCTGAGTAGAATCCTGGCATTCGTAAGAAAAATCACTTATACTTTTTTTTTAGACCTCACATTTGTGAATTACCACGTAAGCACAAACATAGTTGTGAAATCATATTAAATGATAAATTGTACCATGATATGAGTGTGTGAATGTTTTAATAGACTATCTGAACGGAAGAATGAGATTTTTCTTTTTCTTTTTTTTTGTTTTGAATTGAGATTAACACAATTTTAGAATAGACATAGCTCAAAACATTCCACATTGCAACGCTATAGGAATCAGTTTGTGCTTTGCTTCATTTAACCATGATACTCCTCTTTCCTACAAATTTTGTTATAAAACTAGGTGAATTTCATTAGTGTTGAACTCTTGTTCCTGCTTATATCCCTTCCTTTCTGAGACCCCTGACTCCCCATCCTGAACGCAGGTCCCTCAGAAAGAAACACACTCTCTTCTTTCTCATACTGTCACAGATGCAAAGAACTCTTTGAAATAGTCCCATGTTTCCTGGGACTATATTACTTCAAAGGACAAAGTACCTGCTTTTTAAAGTTTCACTTAACTTCTATCACTATTATTGTGCAACTTTTGCAGTAGGGGTAAAACTTCATAAACTATTTTTACTGAGTGAATATATATATATAATGATTTTGAATGTCATAGATCTGGATCCTTTGAGAATTTGCTATTCTATTCTCTATTCAAAATTCTTTCTTGGATAAGAAATATTTTAGGTTTCTTAGCCTTATATTCAAAACATTATTGTTTACTTTTTAGCCTATGAAAATAAGACTTTATTTTTATTTTCATGAGTTACTGACTGCATAGAGATAAGAAGAGAATGAGGAAACCAGATTGAAAGCTGAATACTGGATGGTAGGCCAGGCTTGCTCTTTAGCTATGGGCCTCTATTCCATATTAGCCTAATTATTCATAAGTTTCAGCAGTTTTAGCAGTATTAAAAATCATTACATGTAATGGACTTTTGGAGCGGTTTGCAGTTTTCTACATCCAGCAATTCTTTTTTTTTTAATTAATTTAAAAAATTTGACTATAGTTGATTTACAATGTTGTGTTAGTTTCTGCTAAGTTTTCTTAAAGGTTTTTAGAGCCCCCAATACACATGCTAATCTCTTCAACATTGTCAGCCATAAAAATGAGACTCTTTAAATTCAAGGCTTTAGAGCTCATCCTCAGGCCTGTTTCAATTTTTAATTTAATTTGATCTAGGCTTTAGAAAAATATTGCTCTATTACCACCTTTATTCCTAAAGAAAACAACATGATAAAGTGGAAAAAAGTATGATTTCTAGGGTTAGGTATGTGTTTAAATTATACATTCTTTACTTATTTTTTGATTGCCTTTACATGTTACTTAATTTGTCTTTTCCCTGTAAAATGTAAATAATGAATTAAAAGAGTTATATTTAGGGTTAAATGAGTTAATGCTTTATTTTTTAGAGTGATGGATTGTATATTTTTCTATCTGCTTGGTCTAACAAAGAAGTTATGTGGCTTATGGTGCTACATAAAGTGTCTAGAATAATTAAAAATAGAGTGAAAAGAAGAGGGAGAAACCCAGTTGTAGTGAAATGGAGTTAGGATACTTACAAAAATGACATAAACATCACTAGGTACCATGATCATTTCTCTTGGGAGACATGAGTGCATAGTATGATAATGACATAATGAATAAACAACCTCAACAATATCTTTATAATAGACCCAAATTAAAAATCTCATATGATTATTTCTTACAGAAATCTTCAATATAAGCAGATGTCATTATTTTAAAGAACGGTTAAAAACTATCTTTCAGGGGGCCAAAAACATGCAGTTTTGGTATTCATGAAGTTTCTACTTTCTATAGGGAAAAGAAAGAACAGATGTTTTCTCTGATACAATCTGTCCTTTAGAACACCCAGCTCTCCATGCACTTCCTTTTGTGTCATCCCTTCTGTAAGGCAGAGTTCCTTTCAGTTGCTGTATCCAGCTTAAAGCCCAGGATCTCTAGTAGATGTACAATCTTTTCCCTTAAGTCTGATATAGTTATCTTTAGTTTAGAAACAGGCATTTGCTCTTAGCATGCATGCTCAATATAAAATGATGACATAAACCAGGGGTCAGCAAACTTTTTTTTGTAATGGGCCAGATGGTAGGTATTTTCAGCTTTGTAGACCATACTGTCTCTGTTACAACTATTCAGCTGCCACTGAAGGGTGAAAGCAACCAGATATAAAACCAGACAGGCATGGCTGTGTTCCAATAAAAGCTTTACTTACACAAACAGGCAAACTGGATTTGGCCTGTGAGTCATAGTTTTCCCACCCCAGCATATACACAAAATAAGCGTGAAATTCTCATTTGGGGAAAAGGAGAATGAGAAATACATAGTGACTATAGGTCTACAGCAATGATCAAATCCTGCTGTATGTAAATTATAAAGTACAAGTCCTTTGGCTAGCCCACCTGGTAATCCATAGCTCTCTGGGAAGTTCTTCTTTGACTGTTTTCTTCTTGGGTCGTATCTTAAGTGAACATTGTCAAAATGTTCTTTTTGAGGACTACACAATTTCAGAGCCAGCGTCCTAGTGATTCAGCTGGGGTGTGTGTGTACTTGCTGTGGGTGGAGAGATGGAGAGCTGTTACTCCTGGAGCTGAACAGCCACCATCCTTTGCAAGCCAAGATTGATTCTCTGTCAAAGTAGTTCTCTGAAAACTTAGTCTTAGGACTATATGTCAATAAGCAAAACTGGTGATCTTGCCTAGATAGCATCTGAGTCTAAAACTGTGACCTTTTTTTTTTTACTGGCTGTGCTCCATTTACTCCCCTGCATCCCAGTCTTTCCTCTTCCCCCAAATATTGATAGTAACAGCTATTTGGAGGCCATCTGATTAAAAAGCCTTGGGTGAGATGGTACCATGTTATTTCCATCTTCGACTTTAGGCTTGTATCCTTAGGTGCCAAGGTAACTGTTTTGTTCTTCTAAGGCTACCAGTAAGAAAGCCTCTATCACGTAGGCACACCTAGAGCCAAGGGAATAGAAAATGCAGTATTTATACTGGTCAGAGTGATGTGTGTGTGTGTGTGGTTGGGTAGAATGATTAGCAGAGGATGCCTGATCACTGTCATAGGATCCTATTCTTCGTGGGTATGGCTTGATCTAGGATGTAATTTAGAATACCAAAAAGACAGATATGACACATATATTCTATATAACATGATTATTGTTTCTGTTAACTGAGGGGTTTTTTTTAACTTATTTATGTATGTATTTATTTATGTATTTATTTATGTATTTATTTTTGGCTGTGTTGGGTCTTCGCTTCTGCGCGAGGGCTTTCTCCAGCTGCGGCAAGCGGGGGCCGCTCTTCATCGCGGTGCGCGGGCCTCTCACTATCGTGGCCTCTCTTGTTGCGGAGCACAGGCTCCAGACGCGCAGGCTCAGCGGTTGTGGCTCACGGCCCTAGCCGCTCAGCGGCATGTGAGATCCTCCCAGACCAGGGCTTGAACCCGCGTCCCCTGCACTGGCAGGCAGACTCTCAACCACTGTGCCACCAGGGAAGCCCTAACTGAGGTTTTGATAGTTAGTGAGCTCAAAAGCATACTCACTAACAGATACCTGGAAAGAGTTGTTCTGTGTTACTAGTTATACAGATAATGTATACTTGGACAAACAGTCAAGCTAAAAGTAGGTTAATGTCATTGTATTTGTTTTGTTTTGTTTTTAAACGAATACAAGACACCTTGCTAATATAGGTACCAGAATAGTATTTGTTTCTTCTTTGGTCTTAGGTGAGCTTAGTAACAGAAAGACCCTTGATTCCATTTAGATAATTGTTTTGATTTTGTTCCAGTTTATATATAAAAGAATGAGCAGTTGATACTCTAAAGTTCCTTTTGACTCAGCATTGCTGAAATATTTTTGTTCAGAAAGATTTTTTAAGTCATGGTAATCCAATGCCATCTGAGCCTAAAAAAATCTACATAAAGTGTGCATGTAGAGAGCATATCACTTTGGACAATATTATTTTACAACAATTCTGGGTGTATTTTGGGAAATGTATACCAAGCAAATGAGCTATCTTGTTATAATAGAATGTGGTATTTATAAACCCATTAAATATTTTTAAATATGTAATAATATTTATTTTGGTTCTGTAATAGTTGATCTATAGCCTTTTTCTGCCAATTGTTAGAAAACAAATTGTTAGTTTTCTTTCCCAATTGCATCTACTTATAGAAAATAATTTTTATTATTACCCAAGTTAGCCAGACTTTGAGGTTAAGGACACAGTCCTCCAGACTGCAAAGGCTGTCCAAGATAGAAGTTCAGGAGTTTCCTAAAACCACCCTCAGTTTCAACAGTTTACTAGAAAATCGCACGGAACTCTCTGAAAATGATTATACTCATGGAAAAGGATACATTAATACCAGCTAAGGGTAGAGATGCATAGGAGAGAGTTTAGGAAGTTCCAGATATAAAGCATTCTTTATCCTCAGTATGGATTTCCATTGGTATTTGTAAGTGATAATACACACAGAATATCATCAGAGTCAGGAAGCTGACTCTCACTGAGCTCCAATCTCCAAAATTTTTATTGAGGCTTCATTACTGAAGCATGCTTGATTGATTAATTACCCACAAGGCTGAACTCAATCTCTAGTCCCCTCACTCTCCAGAGGCGAGATAATGTTGCATAACCCAGAGCCCCCACCCTGAACTGTTGCGTAACTGCCCCCACCCTAAATCATATGGTTGGTTACTCTAGTATGACTAGCTTCCATCCTAAGACTATCAGATGGGTCTGGTCTAGTCATCTCATTAGCATAAAATATCAGGTGTGGTCTGAGGGGCCCACCATGAAGAAAAAGACACTCCTATCACTGGAGAAGTTCCAAGGGTTTAGAAGTTACCTCCCAGGATTCAGGAAAAAAACTTGATTTTACTGTACAATTATCTGTACATAATGACCTACATGTAAAGGACTATAGCTTGATCTGTTACCTATAACAGGAGAGCCTTATACAAATTATGCAAAAGATGGTTAATAAATATTTTACAAAAAAAGGAAGAGAATACAGATGAACCGGTTTGCAGGGCAGAAATGGAGACACAGATGTAGAGAACAAACGTATGGACACCAAGGCGGGGAAAGCGGTGGGGCGGAGGGCGGTGGTGGTGTGATGAATTGGGAGATTGGGATTGACATGTATACACTGATGTGTACAAAATGGATGACTAATAAGGACCTGCTGTGTAAAAAATAAATTAAATTAAATTAAAAAATTTAAAAAAAAAAGAAAAGAAAAGAAGTAATGTTTGTTTAGCTCCTATTTATGTGCCTGGCATTATAACTGACACTCTGTGTATGCATAATACACATTTGGTGTGTATTATGTCACTTAATTTTCATAAAAACCTAACAAGGAGGGTATTGTATCGGCATTTTTCAAATAAAGAAACAGGTTCAGAGAAGTTAAATAGCCGGCTCAGAACCACACTGCTCAGAAGTTGGGCACTGGGGTTCAAACACAACATATCTGACTATAAAATACCCATTTTTTGTTTTCAGAAATGGTTCTGTTTGTATCTAAGTTAAATGGTTAAAACTAAAAGAGCCATGAACTCAAAGGGCTTCCTGGGATGCCAGGTGGGTGGACCTTTTGCGTGGGAACAAAAGCTGGAACCTATTCAACATGTTTTAATTGAGGATTACAGTAAATAAATTTTAAAAAAAAGGTCTACACCTCTTGAAATTTCTAGCTGTTCCATCTATGCAACGTTCCTATCGAATCTGATTCTGCACTACACTATATGATTCAGTTTCTGAGTGTTGACAATAATCATGGTCTTTTTTGAGCTTGTTCAGATTGCTCTATAAGTATTATTTCTAGCCTCAGTGACCAAGATTTGGAAAGGATCAATATGTATGATAGAAAAATATAACGGTAATCAGTGTGGAAAAACAGTAACTAAAGACATCCTGTTCTTCAGTCAGAGTATTCAACCAGTAATTTCAGATTACCCCATGACCAGGAAAATAGCGGGCATTCTATTTGGATGGAATATTCAGGTAAGAAATAAGTCAATGTTTTGTAAGGAGGGGAAGGTCACCATTTTGGAGCTGGTCCAAATTGTAGGAGGTATATGTGGAGAATATGGTATCAGTAATTCAGTGCTTGCTTGCCTTCTCAGGATACTTTAATGGATTTAAGTTTTTAAATGAACTGAACACTGAAAATACTAGTAACCCACAATCAAAATATTCTTTGAAACAACAGTTGAATGGTTTCTAAATGAAAGGTAAGAGACCCTTTCAGGAATCAATGGAGATCTGTGCCTCTGTGGCTTCATTTACCAGATCTGTGCTTTGACCATCTGATAGCTCAGAATCTACCCTCTGTGCCAAGTCTAATTGCCCAGCTCTAGTTCCCAGTTCCCATGAATTTTTTTCTTCAAAGAGAATTTGTAAATATACTTAAAATTTAATATGTAAAGTTAGAAAACGTTTCAAATATTCCAAAACTTAGAGGCAGTTATACTTATTAGAGATGATAGAGACACCAGCAATATCTGTTTAAAATCTTTTTTCTATTAAAAATAAAATATTAAAGATAAAAATAAGACCCACATATGTATCTTTTGTCTCTTTCTTGAAAGACATAGGAACTATCCTGATTTGGTAATTTCATTCCTGTGCATATTTTTACATTTTACTAAAACTATATTTAGTCACTCCTCATTATACATGGTGTATGTATTTGCAAATTTGCCTACACGCCAAAATCTATTTGTTATACCAAAATCAGTACTCATGGCACTTTCATGGTCATTTACTGACTTGCACAGAGGCACAAAATTTTTGAGTTGCCCATTACACCTGTTTCCAGCTGCGGTTGAATAAGGCAATGCTCCGCCCTCTTGTTTCAGCTCTCATACTCTGTAAACAAGTGTCCTTTTGTAGTTTATTTAGTGCCACTTTTTAAAAATGTGTTTGCTTCTTTTCACATTTTTGGTGAGTGTGCCGTTTAAAATGGTTCCCAGTGTAGTACTGAAGTGCCGTCTAGTGTTCTCAAGTGCAGGTATGCTGTGATGTGCCTTATGGAGAAAATATGTTTGATGGGTTTCATTCAGGCATGAGTTATAGTGCTGTGGGCCATAAAGTCAATGTTAATGAAGCAAAAATGTGGTATATCAAGAAAAGGGAAGAGGAAATTTGCTGACTGTACATGAGACCCCTTTGTAACATCTACTGTGTGTTCTGAAGCTACGGAAAAGACTGAAATGTGGCTAAATTTATGGATTCATAAGATGGCAACCAATTTTTTAAAAAGTGTAGTGGACAGCATTGTTGTGAGGCTGAAAGCCAAAGAAATTTACAGTCACATTACCCAGGGTCAGAAAAATGATAAACTCTTCTCGGATAGTGCTGGCTGGCTCACGTGTTTCAAAAGTCAATATAACATAAAGAATGGTAAACTTGCAGGTGAGGCAGTTTCTGTAGAACAAATAGTACAGCCACGAACATCATTTTACATATCTCCTTATACACGTGTGGGGATTAGACATAAGTGGACTTTCCAGGCTACATGGTATAAGTTATATTAACCACTCATTTTCACAATAATGATGTGTGATAAATCACTGCAGAATTCAGTGACATAAGGACAGAAGATATTTATTTTTCACTTATGTGTCTGCAAGTTGGTTGCCCTTCAGCTGATCCAGGCTACACTTGGCAGGGCTTTGCTCTAAGCTGAAGGTTTGGTCAAAGTCCTCCCCAAATATTTTTTATCCTTCTTGGACCAGTGGCTACCTTGTACATATTCTTCTCGTAATACGATGTAGGAACCCTAGAGGACAAGCATGTTTCTTTCTTTTTTTTTGCATTTTACAGTTTATTGTCTCATTTATTTATTTTTTAAATTTTTACTGGAGTATAGTTGATTACAATGTTGAGTTAGTTTCAGGTGTACAGCAAAGTGAATCAGTTATACATATACATATACGCACTCTTTTTTTTTTTTAATTTTTATTTATTTATTTATTTATTTATGGCTGTGTTGGGTCTTCGTTTCTGTGCGAGGGCTTTCTCCAGTTGCGGCAAGTGGGGGCCACTCTTCATCGCGGTGCGCGGGCCTCTCACTGTCGCAGCCTCTCCTGTTGCGGAGCACAGGCTCCAGACGTGCAGGCTCAGTAACTGTGGCTCACGGGCCTAGTTGCTCCGCGGCATGTGGGATCTTCCCAGACCAGGGCTCGAACCCGTGTCCCCTGCATTGGCAGGCAGATTCTCAACCACTGCGCCACCAGGGAAGCCCACGCACTCTTTTTTAAGATTCTTTTCCCCTATAGGCCATTACAGAGTATTGGGTAGAGTTCCCTGTACTATGCAGTAGGTTCTTATTTGTTATCTGTTTTATATTGTGTAGTGTGTATATGTCAATCCCAATCTCCCAATTTACTCCCCACCCCTTATCCCCTGGTAACCATAAGTTTGTTTTCTACATTGGTGACTGTACTTCTGTTTTGTAAATGAGTTCATTTGTACCCTTCTTTTAGATTCCACATGTAAGCAGTATCATATGATATTTGTCTTTCTCTGTCTGACTTATTTCACTCAGTATGACAATCTCTAGGTCCATGTTGCTGCAAATGACATTATTTTGTTCTTTTTTATGGCTGAATAATATTCCATTGTATATATGTACCACATCTTCTTTATCCATTCCTCTGTTGATGGACATTTAGGTTGCTTCCATGTCCTGGCTATTGTAAACAGTGCTGCAATGAACATGGGGTGCATGTATCTTTTCAAATTATGGTTTTCTCCAGGTATATGCCTAGGAGTGGGATTGGTGGGTCATATGGTAGTTCTATTTTTAGTTTTTTAAGGAGCCTCCATACTCCTCTCCATAGTGGCTATACCAATTTACATTCTCACTAACAGTGTAGGAGGGTTCCCTTTTCTTCACAGCCTCTCCAGCATTTATTATTTGTAGATTTTTTTTGACGATGGCCATTCTGACCAGTGTGAGGTGATACCTCATTGTAGTTTTGATTTACATTTCTCTAATAATTAGTCATGTTGAGCATCTTTTCATGTGCTTTTTGGCCATCTGTATGTATTCTTTGGAGAAATGTCTATTTAGATCTTCCACCCATTTTTTGATTGGGTTGTTTGTTTTTTTTATATTGAGCTCCATGAGCTGTTTGTATATGAATCCAAGGCCTTTCAGTTTCCAAACCGTACTCTTTTTCTACTGCATTAGATAGGAGCCTGTAATAGTTGGTGTCAATATTTGGGGATAACAACAATATCTTCAAAGAATTTTAATTTTATCTTATCTTATTCCGTAAAAGCGTTTGAATAGGTTACAAAGCTCTGTAAAGAGTAGCAAAATTTAACACAATTATAACTACAGCAAGTTGAAAATTAGGTTAACATTCATTTTTAACACATTACAGAATTCTTCAGAATGTGCAGTGTGACTTAGCTACTTGATCCTATTCATTTCCCTTTTACAGATTTTTAAGCATATTTGAAGTCTCTGCTCATGTCACATTTGCTAACCTCTCATTGACTATAGCAGATCACTGGCCAAACCCAATATCAAAGTTATGGTGAAACATGCTCCTTTTGTGGAGGTTGGAGGGGAAGGGGGAATAACTATTTGCTGAACAATAATCGAATTTATCACATTAGTCCCATGTTTCTATTCAAATGAATGTGACTATACCAATTTACATTCTCAATATATAATTTATAGTAGCAATACATATGAGTTCCTTTTGCCTATGTCTGTGCCAATAATAAATGTTAGAAGTATTTTAATTTTCAGTCATATTTTGTCTTTAGGCGATACCATTATTTCAGTTTGCACATTTTCATGGGAAGTGTGAGAGTGAGAGGGCCGCCTTGGCAGCATTGCAAGAGATTCCTCTCTGGCATCTGGATAGCAGATAGAGCTGAATATTAATTTTAGGAATGGCAGAATTTCAAAGAAGCCTTATTATTTGGCCTCGGCAAGTCAGGGACCTAAAAGGAAAGTGGTCAGATGTGAGATTTGGGATAGGTATCCTGGATATATGCAGTTAAAAACCTTGAACCCACAGATTCCCACAATTGGGGAAGATCTCATCAGAATTCAAATGGAGTATTTCTGGGCCTATCAAAGGAAGAGAGGAGTTATGTGCTAAAGGAGCTGTAGGATCTAGCTAACCTAACTGGCAAGAACTGGGAGAATATGCCTGAGAATTTGAAAATCGATCTTGAGAGGCCTAGACCAAATAGAAAAAAGAGAAAAGAAAAAAAAAAAAAAAAAAAAGAAACTAGCTAAAGGGGAGGGAGTTTGTTTATTTATAAGCCCAGCTGGAGATTATGTAGAGATTTTCCCCAAATTGTGAGTTTGTTCATATGGGAACTCTTTCCTGTGACATAGGATTTAAATCCTATCAAGGACCCAGGAGATCGTTCTAATACACTGCTTAGATGGATCTTGGAGGCTTTATAAAAGTGATGACACACATGAAATGATGCCAGAACTGCTGTGATAGACTTTAGAGGAAAAGGTAAAAGGATTAGAGTAGGCATGCTAGAATGGATATACTCCATAGGACCCCAAACTCCCCAGCTGATTATGTTCCATAGGAGAGCTTGGGAACAGTCCACTTACCAAGTCAATATGGAATGCCCTGATAAGAGAGGGGCACAACTGTTATTGAGAAGCTCATTAATTGTTGCCCTCTGGAGGCCAAGGTGATGGTAGGAAATGCTATTAAAGAATTGGGCTTTTTAATAATAGGGATAATAGGATTCCAGAATTGTGGAGCTTAGTGGAAGAACTTAACTGTTAGAAGCAATGTGGGTATGTTATAGCTTGAGTGGCAGAGCCAGGATTAAGCCCATGTCTATCTTCAAAGTAAGGATTGCTGATGAGTGCCTCTAGAGAGTTTTATGAGAAGAAGATTGGGACTCGAATATGTAGCAAGGCTGAATGGTAGCAAGGGAGCCCTGATCTATGTGGGATCTTTGGAGCTGGCTAAGAGAATCTGGTATTTATAGGGGTAAAATTTGGGGGCAGCCAGCAAGGACTATATCTGTATATCTATATCTGTATCTATATCTGTGTCTGTAAATATATCTGCATTCATATCTATCTTTATCTAGATAACTATATTTTTCCATATCTTCCTATATTTATAGATCTACATGCATATGTATACATATGTTCTTGATATTTTATATTATATACACATTATATATGCACACACACAGAGAAAGCTAACCTCAACCTTCAGCTCATTCATGTTTGATCTTTTCCTTACATACGGAATATATATGTTCCACATATATATTCACTATATATGTTCTATATATACAGAAAAAATCAAGAATGGATGGAAAAGATAACTCCTAGATTTTTTAAGGTTATTGGATACAAGATCTGAGTTTCTACTGATACACAGGTAATTAGTATAATTATAACGCCATGTTAGGCTAGGGGATATTTGGAGGTCAGGTAATATATGGAGTTCTAACGAAGTCCGTCTCAGATGGTCCATTGTATCTTTGGCATGCCAGTTGTATTTTCTTCAGGTCGCAATGGTATAATTGTAATGGATATACTCAGCATTTGGCAGAGATTTCACTTTTTTTTTTTTTAAACATCTTTATTGGAGTATTATTGCTTTACAATGGTGTACTAGTTTCTGCTGTATAACAAAGTGAATCAGCTATACATATACATATATCCCCGTATCTCCTCCCTCTTGTGTATCCCTCCCACCCCCCATATCCCACCCCTCAAGGTGGACACAAAGCACCGAGCTGATCTCCCTGTGCTATGTGGCTGCTTCCCACTAGCTTTCTATTTTACATTTGGTAGTGTATATATGTCCATGCCACTCTCTCACTTCGTCCCAGCTTACACTTCCCACCCCCCATGTCCTCAAGTCTGTTCTCTATGTCTGCATCTTTATTCCTGTCCTGTCCCTAGGTTCTTCAGAACCTTTTTTTTTTTTTTTTTTAGATTCCATATATATGTGTTAGAATACAGTATTTGTTTCTCTCTTTCTGACTTACTTCACTCTGTATGACAGACTCTAGGTCCATCCACCTCACTACAAATAGCTCAATTTCATTTCTTTTTATGGCTGAGTAATATTCCATTGTATATATGTGCCACATCTTCTTTATCCGTTCATTTGTCGATGGACACTTAGGTTGGTTCCATGTCCTGGCTATTGTAAATGGAGCTGTAATGAACATTGTGGTACATGACTCTTTTTGATTTATGGTATTCTCAGGGTATATGCCCAGTAGTGGGATTGCTGGGTCGTATGGTAGTTCTATTTTTAGTTTTTAAGGAACCTCCATACTCTTCTCTATAGTGGCTGTATCAATTTACTTTCCCACCAGCAGTGCAAGAGGGTTCCCTTTCCTCCACACCCTCTCCAGCATTTATAGTTTGTAGATTTTTTGATGATGGCCATTCTGACTGGTGTGAGGTGATACCTCATTGTAGCTTTGATTTGCATTTTCTAATGATTAGTGATGTTGAGCATTCTTTCATGTGTTTGTTGGCTATCTGTATATCTTCTTTGGAGAAAAGTCTATTTAGGTCTTCTGCCGATTTTTTGATTGGGCTGTTTGTTTTTTTGATATTGAGCTGCACGAGCTCCTTGTAAATTTTGGAGATTAATCCTTTGTCAGTTGCTTCATTTGCAAATATTTTCTCCCATTCTGAGGGTTGTCTTTTTGTCTTGTTTGTGGTTTCCTTTGCTGTGCAAAAACTTTGAAGTTTCATTAGGCCCCATTTGTTTATTTTTGTTTTTATTTCCATTTCTCTAGGAGGTGGGTCAAAAAGGATCTTGCTGTGATTTATGTCATAGAGTGTTCTGCCTATATTTTCCTCTAAGAGTTTGATAGTGTCTGGCCTTACATTTAGGTCTTTAATCCATTTTGAGTTTATTTTTGTGTATGGTGTTAGGGAATGTTCTAATTTCATTCTTTTAAATGCAGCTGTCCAGTTTTCCCAGCACCACTCATTGAAGAGGCTGTCTTTTCTCTATTGTATAGTCTTGCCTCCTTTATCAAAGATAAGGTGACCATATGTGCGTGGGTTTATCTCTGGGCTTTCTATCCTGTTCCACTGATGTATATTTCTGTTTTTCTGCCAGTACCATAATATCTTGATTACTGTAACTTTGTAGTACAGTCTGAAGTCTGGGAACCTGATTCCTCCAGCTCCATTTTTCTTTCTCAAGATTGCTTTGGCTATTCAGGGTCTTTTGTGTTTCCATACAAATTGTGAAATTTTTTGTTCTAGTTCTGTGAAAAATGCCAGTGGTAGTTTGATAGGGATTGCATTGAATCTGTAGATTGCTTTGGATAGTATAGTCATTTTCACAGTGTTGATTCTTCCAATCCAAGAACATGGTATATCTCTCCATCTGTTTGTATCGTCTTTAATTTCTTTCATCAGTGTCTTATAATTTTCTGCATGCAGGTCTTCTGTCTCCTTAGGCAGGTTTAATCCTAGGTATTTTATTCTTTTTGTTGCGATGGTAAATGGGAGTGTTTCCTTAATTTCACTTTCAGATTTTTCATCATTAGTGTATAGGAATGCAAGCGATTTCTGTGCATTAATTTTGTATCCTGCTACTTTACCAAATTCATTGATTAGCTCTAGTAGCTTTCTGGTAACGTCTTTAGGATTCTCTATGTATAGTATTATATCATCTGCAAACAGTGACAGTTTTATGTATTCTTTTCCGATTTGGATTCCTTTTATTTCTTTTTCTTCTCTGATTGCTGTGGCTAAAACTTCCAAAACTATGTTGGATAATACTGGTGAGAGTGGGCAACCTTGTGTTTTTCCTGATCTTAGTGGAAATGGTTTCAGTTTTTCACCACTGAGAACAATGTTGGCTTTGGGTTTGTCATATATGGCCTTTATTATGTTGAGGTAAGTTACCTCTATGCCTACTTTCTGGAGGGTTTTTATCATAAATGGGTTTTGAATTTTGTCAAAAGCTTTTTCTGTATCTATTGAGATGATCATATGGTTTTTATCCTTCAGTTTGTTAATATGGTGTATCACATTGATTGATTTGCGTATATTGAAGAATCCTTGCATTCCTGGGATAAACCCCACTTGATCATGGTGTATGATCCTTTGAATGTGCTGTTGGATTCTGTTTGCTAGTATTTTGTTGAAGATTTTTGCATCTATGTTCATCAGTGATATTGGCCTGTAGTTTTCTTTCTTTGTGACATCTTTGTCTGGTTTTGGTATCAGGGTGACGGTGGCCTCGTAGAATGAGTTTGGGAGTGTTCCTCCCTCTGCAATATTTTGGAAGAGTTTGAGAAGGATAGGTGTTAGCTCTTCTCTAAATGTTTGATAGAATTCGCCTGTGAAGCCATCAGGTCCTGGGCTTTTGTTTTTTGGAATATTTTTAATCACTGCCTCAATTTTAGTGCTTGTGATTGGTCTGTTTATATTTTCTATTTCTCCTGGTTCACTCTCAGAAGGTTGTGCTTTTCTAAGAATGTGTCTGTTTCTTCCAGGTTGTCCATTTTATTGGCATAGAGTTTCTTGTAGTAATCTCTCATGATCCTTTGTATTTCTGCAGTGTCAGTTGTTACTTCTTTTTCATTTCTAATTCTGTTGATTTGAGTCTTCTCCCTTTTTTTCTTGATGAGTCTGGCTAATGGTTTATCAATTTTGTTTATCTTCTCAAAGAACCAGCTTTTAATTTTATTGATCTTTGCTATCGTTTCCTTCATTTCTGTTTCATTTATTTCTGCTCTGATCTGTATGATTTCTTTCCTTCTGCTAACTTTGGGTTTTTTTGTTCTTCTTTCTCTAATTGCTTTAGGTGTAAGGTTAGTTTTTTTATTTGAGGTGTTACTTGTTTCTTGAGGTAGGATTGTATTGCTATAAACTTCCCTCTTAGAACCACTTTTGCTGCATCCCATAGGTTTTGATTTGTCGTGTTTTCGTTGTCATCTTTTCTAGGTATTTTTTGATTTCCTCTTTGATTTCTTCAGTGATCTGTTGGTTTTTAGGTAGTGTATTGTTTAGCCTCCATGTATTTGTATTTTTTACAGATTTTTTCCAGTAATTGATATCTAGTGTCATAGTGTTGTGGTTGGAAGTGATACTTGATACGATTTCAATTTTCTTACATTTACCAAGGCTTGATTTGTGTCCCAAGATATGACCTATCCTGGAGAATGTTCCATGAGCATGTGAGAAGAAAGTGTATTCTGTTGTTTTTGGATGGAATGTCTTATAAATATCAATTAAGTCCATCATGTTTAATGTGTCATTTAAAGCTTGTGTTTCCTCATTTATTTTCATTTTGGATGATCTGTCCATTGGTGAAAGTGGGGTGTTAAATTCCCCTACTATGATTGTGTTACTGTTGATTTCCCCTTTTATGGCTGTTAGCATTTGCCTTATGTATTGAGGTGCTCCTATGTTGGGTGCATCAATATTTTCTATTTTTATATCTTCTTCTTGGATTGATCCCTTGATCATTATGTAGTGTCCTTCTTTGTCTCTTGTAATAGTCTTTATTTTAAAGTCTATTTTGTCTGATATGAGAATTGCTACTTTGGCTTTCTTTTGATTTCCATTTGCATGGAATATCTTTTTCCATCCCCTCATTTTCAGTCTATATGTGTCCCTAGGTCTGAAGTGGGTCTCTTGTAGACAGCATATATATGGGTCTTGTTTTTGTATCCATTCAGCCAGTCTACGTCTTTTGGTTGGAGCATTTAATCCATTTACATTTAAGGTAGTTATCAATATGTATGTTCCTATTCCCATTTTCTTAATTGTTTTGGGTTTGTTATTGTAGGTCTTTTCCTTCTCTTGTGTTTCCTGCCTAGAGAAGTTCCTTTAGCATTTGTTGTAAAGTTGGTTTGGTGGTGCTGAAATCTCTTAGCTTTTGCTTGTCTGTAAAGGTTTTAATTTCTCCATCGAATCTGAATGAGATCCTTGGTGGGTAGAGTAATCTTGGTTGTAAGTTTTTCCCTTTCATCACTTTAAATGTGTCCTGCCACTCCCTTCTGGCTTGCAGAGTTTCTGCTGAAAGATCAGCTGTTAACCTTATGGGGATTCCCTTGTATATTATTTGTTGTTTGTCCCTTGCTGCTTTTAATATTTTTTCTTTGTATTTAATTTTTGATAGTTTGATTAATACGTGTCTTGGCATGTTTCTCCTTGGATTTTTCCTGTATGGGACTCTGTGTGCTTCCTGGACTTGAATAACTATTTCCTTTCCCATATTAGGGAAGTTTTCAACTATAATCTCTTCAAATATTTTCTCAGTCCCTTTCTTTTTCTCTTCTTTTTCTGGACCCCTGCAATTTGAATGTTGGTGCATTTAATGTTGTCCCAGCAGTCTCTGAGACTGTCCTCAATTCTTTTCATTCTTCTTTCTTTATTCTGCTCTGCAGTAGTTATTTCCACTATTTTATCTTCCAGGTCACTTATCCGTTCTTCTGCCTCAGTTATTCTGCTATTGATTCCTTGTAGAGAATTTTTAATTTTATTTATTGTGGTGTTCATCATTGTTTGTTTGCTCTTTAGTTCTTCTAGGTCTTTGTTAAACATTTCTTGTATTTTCTCCATTCTCTTTCCAAGATTTGGATCATTTTTACTATCATTACTCTGAATTCTTTTTCAGGTAGACTGCCTATTTCCTCTTTATTGGTTGGTCTGCTGGGTTTTTACCTTGCCCCTTCATCTGCTGTTTGTTTCTCTGTCTTCTCACTTTGCTTAACTTTCTCTGTTTGTGGTCTCCTTTTCCCAGGCTGCAGGTTCGTAGTTCCCGTTGTTTTTGGTGTCTGCCCCAGTGGCTAATGTTGGTTCAGTGGGTTGTGTAGGCTTCCTGGTGGAGGGGACTGGTGTCTGTGTCTTGGAGGATGAGGCTGGATATTGTCTTTCTGGTGGGCAGGACTGCGTCCGGTGGTGTGTTTGGGGTCTCTGTGACCTTATTATGATTTTAGGCAGCCTCTCTGCTAATGGGTGGTGTTGTGTTCCTGTCTTGCTAGTTGTTTGGCATAGGGTGTCCAACACTGTAGCTTGCTGGTCGTTAAATGGAGCTGGGTCTTAGCGGTGAGAAGGAGATCTCTGGGAGAGCTTTCACCGTTTAACATTACATGGAGCTGGGAGGGCTCTGGTGGATCAATGTCCTGAGCTCGGCTCTCCCACCTCATAGGCACAGGCCTGACATCCGGCCCGAGCACCAAGACCCTGTTATCCACACGGCTCAGAAGAAAAGGAGAAAAAAAGAAAGAAAGAAAGAAAAAAATAAAGTTATTAAAATAAAAAATAATTATTAAAAAAATTTTAAAGTACTAAAAAAAGAAAAAGAAAAAAAAAAAAGAAAGAAAGAAGAGAGCAACAAACCCAAAAAACAAATCCACCAATGATAACAAGCACTAAAAACTAACCATACTAAAAAAGAACCTAAAAAAACACAGACAGACAGAACCTAGGACAAATGGTAAAAGCAAAGCTATACAGACAAAATCTCTCAAAGAAGCATACACATACACACTCACCAAAAGAGAAAAAGGAAAAAAATGTATATTGTTGTTCCCAAAGTCCAACGACTGAATTTTGGGATGATTCGTTGTCTATTCAGGTATTCCAGAGATGCAGGGTACATCAAGTTGATTGTGGAGATTTAATCTGCTGCTTCTGAGGCTGCTGGGAGAGATTTCCCTTTCTCTTCTGTGTTTGCACAGCTCCTGGGGTTCAGCTTTGGATTTGGACCGGCCTCTGCGTGTAGGTCACCTGAGGGCATCTGTTCCCCCCCCAGACAGGATGGCGTTAAAGTAGCAGCTGATTCGGGGGCTCTGGCTCACTCCGGCCGGGGGGAGGGAGGGATATGGAATGCGGGGCGAGCCTGTGGAGGCAGAGACTGGCGTGACGTTGCAACAGCCTGAGGCTCACCGTGTGTTCTCCCGGGGAAGTTGTCCGTGGATCGTGGGACCCTGACAGTGGCGGGCTGCACAGACTCCCAGGAGGGGCGGTGTGGAGAGTGACCTGTGCTTGCACACAGGCTTCTTGGTGGCGGCAGCAGCAGCCTTAGCGTCTCATGCCCGTCTCTCGTGTCCACGTTGATAGCTGCGGCTCAAACCCGTCTCTGGAGCTTGTTTAGGCGGTGCTCTGAATCCCCTCTCCTTGCGCACCCTGAAACAATGGCCTTTTGTCTCTTAGGCAGTTCCAGACTTATTCCCGGACTCCCTCCCGGCTAGCTGTGGCACACTAGCCCCCTGCAGGCTGTGTTCACGCAGCCAACCCCAGTCCTCTCCCTGGAATCTGACCTCTGAAGCCCGAGCCTCAGCTCCCAGCCTCCACCCGTCTCAGCCGGCGGGCGAGCAGACAAGCCTCTCGGCTTCTCCGTGGCTCTGAAGCTTCCCCCCTGCCACCACTCCCCCAACCCCCCACCCCACCCCCACCATCTCCGCCAGTGAAGGAGCTTCCTAGTGTGTGGAAACTTTTCCTTCTTCACAGCTCCCTCCCAGTGGTGCAGGTCCATTCCTTATTCTTTTGTCTGTTTTTTTTTCTTTTGCCCTACGCAGGTATGTGGGGACTTTCTTGCCTTTTGGGAAGTCTGAGGTCTTCTGCCAGTGTTCAGTAGGTGTTCTGTAGGAGTTCTTCCACATGTAGATGTATTTGTGGGGAGGAAGGTAATCTCCATGTCTCAGTCGTCTGCCATCTTGAAGGTGTCCCCTCTCGCCTTGGTTTTTTAACTAGTAGAATAAATACTAATGTAATAGGAAAGGCCAAGTAGAAACTCTGGTACTTCCCTCTGTAATGGCAGTGGGAAACATTGGTTCTGCCATGTACTGCACCATTCTGAAACTGCCATCAAATAGTGCACTTGAACTACCACTTTTATGTGTAGCTGAGGAGCCAGCTTGAAGATGATACCCTGTGAGAACGGGGAATTATCCTTTAAGATTTGGTGTATGTCTTAAGCAATGATCATTTTGTTGTTGTTGTTTCTGTTCCTAAGTAGAATGGTTTCCTGGGTCTGGAAATGAGGTGGTAGAAGTAGAAGCTTCCCTACTCACCCTTACTTCCAAAGACCAGGTGATTTGTACTCCTGTTCCTGAATCTTTAGACTCCTGGCTCTGGTTGTGCTGGGTTCCAAAGGGGTGATAGTTTTCCCAGGGGTAAGGAGGGAAAGTAAGAATCCCACTAAACGTATAACCTTAGCTTCCATCTGTTCGTAGGACTTCTTGTGGCAGTAGACCATCAGGCACAGAAGGAGTTACTACACTGTCAGAGATAATTGACTCTGGTCATCATGAGAGGTAAGATGCCGCCTCATAATGAAGCCAGGGAGGGATATGCTTGGTACTCAGGTGATTCACTGGGTCCTCTTCTGGTAGTGTCCTGTTCTATTGGTTTGTTCTTTGTCTTGCACACCAGGAAATTATCTTGATTATGGGCTCAAATACACACACACATAAATGGACATACCCATACACATACATTCCCCCCAGCATCTCCATGTGAGGGATTTAATGTTTTCCTAATTTGCCACTAACAGAACCATAGTTTTATGATTAACAGATCAGAGGTTGTCACATATAAATCTTGTAATAACTCACTAAATTTACTGTGGGTTTTGGATAGCTGATGTTCTAATACCAAACAAATGAGGACTATATTTTCTATGAAATTTTATTAATACTACTGGCATTAAGTTATGCTTGATCTCTTGGGAGTGAGGACTGTGTCCTGAAAAACACCTGCAACAGGGTGTTCGGTAGTTCTTAGTAACGATAATACAGATTGGATGTACTTCAGTGCAGGTTAACTTTCACAGGTCCCCATATTCTCCTGATTAGTTCTGTATTCTGGAATATATTCTCGGGTTAAGTATTAAGAGCAATGAATTTTCATCATATCCAGAACACTGATTCTAGGAATGGTTGGTGCCTAGAGATAAGGAGAAGATGGTGGGTGACCACTGAAAATGATAATCTACGATATGGGCCCCCAGTTTGGATTGAGGAGTGGCTTTATAAACATGCTAATAATCATTGTTACCAAGTTCTACTTTTTAGTAGTTTTCTGCAGTATTTTTACTTCAGATGAATATATGCTCTTTGAGGGCCAAGCAAACTTCTCATTTGTCAACAACTGCAATAAGCATTTGAGTAAATAACTACAAATGTTTGGTTCTTCCATGGGATACTTAGAATTAATGTATTTCAAATTTTCACAAAATGAGCCTATGTATGTGTGTAAACAAAATAAATACAATTTGCAGAGGAAAACACATGCAGTAAGTCAAAATAAATTATTGCTAGGTCTCTGAATCAAAATAGAAGAACAAGATTCTTATTTGAGGAGAGGAGCAGGCTAAGAGAGATAAGGGAAGTCAGTAGAAGTTGAACTGGGACAGTATTTGTCCCTGATTGCCAAAGAGCTTGTGCAGGTGGCCCCATATCTGTGGGTTCTGCATGATTCAATCAACCGCAAATCAAAAATGTTGAAAAGAAAAAAACACTTCCAGAAAGTTCCAAAAGCAAAACTTGAATCTACTACTCACTGAAACCTATTTACATAGCATTTACATTGTATTAGGTATTACAAGTAATCTAGAGATGACTTAAAATCTATGGGATGATGTGCATACAAATACTATGACATTTTACGTAAGGGACTTGAACATCGACAGGTTTTGGTATCCGCAGGTGTACTGGAATCAACCCGTGGCAGTTACTGAGGGACAATTGTACTCCTAAATTTCTGAAGATGGGGAGGTAAATACAACTCAGGTTTTTTGCAGGTACATCCCATTTTAATCTACCTGTGTTTCCTTAAAATTAAGAATAAAAATATATTTAGACCTACATTTTTCTAATTAGCTGTATTAAGATCGAAACAGTATCGTTTTTACATCAAAAATTTAGTGCAATTTTTTTCTTCCTCCTTTTATTTTTATTTTTTTAATTTTAATTTTCCTATTAAAAATATAATCTCAATTTTAGATGTAGAATAATTTTATTAATTTTGATTCTGCAATTTTTCTCAAAGAAGTTGCTTTGATATTATATTAAAACATGATCATTTTAGAATTGATTCTATGTTTTACGATTTTTTAAAAATATATTGTTTGTTAATTAGTACTGCTTTTGTGCCGATTTCTCTATTCTTGAATTGTTTATCTGACTGAAAGGAGTATACTTTTGAGCATTTTTTTTCACCTACAATTCTTCATGCAAGGTTTATTTTTTGAAATACAGATATATGTAAATACCTTTTCCTGTGGTTTATTAGGGAGAACAACTTGCTGAAGATAGGATTTTGAGTCTCAACCTTTTTCACACAAAACTATCTAGAGGCACTCATCAACAATCCTTACTTTGAAGATATGGGCTTAATTCTGGCTCTGCCACTCAGAAGCTGTAACTCTGGAAAATATGCCCTACCTTTGAGTAGCAGTTATTCCCAGAGATAACAGAGGCAAAAGATTATTATGCAGGTTGTTTTTATTATTATACACTCTTCTTTATTGTGACCTTTATACTTGTTGAGAAGAATGAGGGCAAAATGCTTTTTTGTTTTCTTTTTGTTTTTCTGGATTTTCATAGAAGTTTTTTTAAACCCCAAAATTAAAAATTCACAGCAGGATGTGTTGAGGTATCACCATTACTCTCTGTATATTCCCCATTGAATGTTGCCAACATGCAAAACAACCTTCCTTGATTTAGCAATTCTCTTCTAAATCCTTAACAAATTTAAACAGTTGTGCCGTAGATGACATGCCCTCTTATCTTGTTGAGACTGCAAGTTAAATGTTTTATATAATCTTTTCCTACAACTTCTTAATAATTCTGTTACACTGGAAAGAGCTTTTTCTGGTTATTCATAAACACTCCTTAAATTTAAATATATTTTTCCTGCTCATCCTTACAGTGGAAAGACTAGGCTTATCCCGTACTGGAATAAGAGTTTGTATATCCTAATCAATGAAGGAGAAAAGGCAACAATGAAGGGGAAATGAGTTTAGATTTTTTCTTGTATGACTTTGCTGGTTCAGCACTAAGAGCAGCCCTAGCAGAGAAGGAATGTACCCAAGGGGAGGCAATCATACCACTTAGTTTTGGCACTGCAGTGAAGAAATATTCTTTCTCTGTTTCAAGTAGTAATAAGCAGTTGGTTGCCTACCATAGCCTCCCTCATTATAAGTCAGCAATAGTAATGTTTTGTGCTTTGCACATCCATCTAAACCAGTGGCCTTTAACTTATGATACCCTTTCTAGAATAACTGGCTCTTCCCAAATACACCTTCTGACTGCTCTACATTTTATTTTTGTTTTTCAGGTTAGGGAGAGTTATTGAGATTTTGTGAGGATGTGGTCTCTTCCATTTAACACATAGGCAAACTATTCCTTCACAGATAGGAAGTTACGTTTAAGTCACCCTTCCTCCATTATGGTCAATTAAAAAAAAATCTACAGACACACAGGTCTATGTAGTAAAGAATTCAGCCTTGGCCGAAGAGATCTTTGTCTTTCGTAACCACTAAACCCCGGTGATAGGAGTGCATTCATGGTGGACCCCTCTGATCATACCTGATAGCTTATGCTGATGAGATGTTGAGTCCCCATCTGATGTCGATCTGACTGCTGTGGTGGGGGACTGCTGGAGACTGAGTTCAACCCATGGGCGATCAATTAATCAACAGTGCTTACATAATTGAGTGCTCAGTAAAATCTCCAGACACCTAACCTCACATGAGCTTCCTTGTTTGGCAATACTTTACGAGTATCTTCACACATCCTGGCCAGGAGGAAGGAAAGCCCTTCATGACCATGTGGGAAGAGGGTGACCTGCAGTTATGCACTTGAACCCCCTTCTAGACTCTGCCAGATACACCTTTTCCTTTGGCTGGCTCTAATTTGTGTCCTCTTCCTGTAATAAACACTGTAACTGTGAGTATAATAGCTTTCAATAAGTTCTTTGAAATCTTCCAGTAAATTACCTAACTGGAGGGTAGTTTTGATGAACCCTCAAACTTGCCATTAGTGTCAGAAGTGAGGACAGTTTTGTCGGGACTGCACCCTCAAACCTCAAAGTTTGTCAAACTCTGGCTGTGGTCTTTTTCCAGACCTTGTATTCTGCTTCAATATCTACTTTTTTATTTCTGCACCAACATCAAACTGATGTAATCCGTTTAAATTTGACACAATTAAACATAACATATCTTGATATGTGATAGAATGATTGACCCACTCTGTTCTTTTTCAAAATTGTTTTAACTATTTATGTATATTTAGTCTTCTTTATGAAATTTAGATTCGGTTGTCAACCTCAAAAAACCTTGTCTGTATGTGTGTGTGGTGGAATTATATTGAATTTACTAATTAGCTTGAGAAACCAACTAACTCCTGATTACCACGTGAAACTTGTAAATTAATTCAACCTTTATGATGTTGAATCTTACCATCTATAAACATTCTTACTTATAGTTGAATCCTACCATCTATAAACATTATTACTTATAAAGTGTACATTTATCTATATGTATGTATAGATATCTACATCTAAATGTTAATTAGTTTTTAAAATACTATATATTGTATATGTAGTATTTTTAAGGCACCATCTATACACTGGGAATAAAGAGGTGAACAGAACAGATTGAGAGCTCATTATTGGCAGGAAGGGCCAGTAAACACATAAATTATAAAATAATTTCAGGAAATGAATTACAGCTTTGAAGAAAAATAGAGCAAGGTAAATGGATAGTGATGGACAAGGGCCTTTGTAGATAGTATGCTTGGGGGATGGTCTTTCTAATAAGTTGGCATTTAATCAGAGTTCTGAATAAACTCAGGGAAGAAGCTAATTCCATGTGGAAGAAAAAGCAAAATTAAAGACTTTGAGGGAAAAATAGTTGGTTATGACCCAGAGACATACAGGGTGGCTAGTGGGCTACAGCCAAGTAACTGAGTGGAGTGAAAGTGGGCAAGGTGAAAGACAAGGAGGAGTAGGGACTTGGTGGTGGAGGGTCAAGTCTCAATGTTAGCTTGACTGTCATAAGAGACGTTTGGGGATTTTTGAATGGGAGAGAGATGTGATCTGTATGTTGTTTAAAAAAGAAAACATGACTCTGAAAAATAGATGACAGAAAAAGGAGATACACAAACAAGCTCATTTTTATATAAATGAATGATTACAAGTAAAAATATTTTATTTTTAATTAAATTATAAATAATTTCTTGATATTTCTAAGCCTTTTCTAACACATTTCCCTTCATCAATATATTCATTCTTTAGCTTATGTTTTTATTTATTAAAAAATATTGAACTCTATTCTGGTCTTACACTATGCTGGATGCTAGAAAATAAAAAAAAAAAGCAAGAGAGATATGTTTTACATAGCGAAAATGATAAATAGGCAGTTATAGTAACAATGAAAAGAACTATAATGATGCAAATCAAAAAATGGTATCGATCAAATATCCAAAGATATTGGTTTGGTCTAGTCCAGCTTCTTCATGCCTTCAATCTGGATGGACCTTTAACTTTCTCCCATTCAGTCTTAGGCCACCATATTCCCCAGGCATTTTGCCTTTATTTTGCATTTCCTTCTTTGTCTACTTCGGTCAGTTTGGGCTTGCTCCTGCTGTTTGGAGGGCTTTGGAGCATTATTAAAGGGACTTAACTATGTGTTTGCAGTTTATTAGAGAGAAAAGTGTTAATTTGCTTCTTAGTATCTTTAATTAGCTCTGGAAACCTCTAAGCATCTTTGCAGTAATTCCAGGGAAACTAGGGCTTTGTAGTGAGTAGAAAGACCTAACTACCTTTTCAGACTTTCTGGCCTGATCTGCCTCTTATGGTAAAAACAGAAAATGAAAAAAAAAAAAAAAAAAATCAGGGTTCTCTTCTGCCTGTTTGCATTTGCAGTTTTGTTTTATTCAATTCAAGAGACTATTCACTTGATACTAAGGATCATATCAACCCAGCAGATGTTGTCATCTATCTGATCTTTGAGAGTTTGTTTTGTTGCAAAAGTGATTGTTTTTGAAATAGTGAGGATTATTCATTAGGTAGGCTATATATTCTCAATAGTGTATGAGCTTATTCTCTGTGCATTTGAGTAAAATAGAAGTTTTATAATAATACAGTTATCATTAACTAACTCATATTCAAAATACAATGTCTAATATATAATTTCTATTTGAATACATTTATAACATTAAAGAAAAATTGTTAAAATAGTATTTAATTGTGATTCTCCTGCCTACATAAAATGAACACATGCCAAAATTTTTATTTAACTTATTTATTAAGAAGCAAACTGGTAACATATTACATATAGCTATTACCGAACTCAGGTTTGCTTGCTCACCGCTCACGGGTCAAAAGTCAATACTCGAAAGCCAAGTGTTGGTAGAAAGGAAAGTTGCTTTAATCACAAAGGTCAGCAGTCTGGGGAGAAGGGTGAGCCACGTCCCAAAACCAACTCGGAAGATTCTGCTCAGCCATGAGAGTTTTTAAATCGAAAAGGGGAAGTAATCTCAGTTAATCGTTGAGGCAGGAGGTCAAGCTCTGCATCATTTTTCATTGTGTGCAGGCTGACTGACTCCTCACTTTCTTTCTTTAGATGCTATCTTGTTCACACAGTTTGTTCTCGAGATTATTGAAGGGGAAGCTAGGGAAGAGATCTCATCTGTTAATTACTTATTCATTTCTACTTCTTTGATCTACAGAAAGAACTGACAAGTTAGGCAAGGTATTGTGTGATCAAAAGATTTGAAAGGTGTGCTTGGGCCAGAGATGAGTAGAGCATGGGGGTGCCTGGTTTAAGGTTAGTTACAGTATAGCTTTGCTACAGTGACAAGACAAAAGGGGCCTACTGCAGAGAGCTCTTCCCTGCCTAAAGCTGCTTACACAGCTGGCACTAAGAAGACTTTGAAGAGTAGAAACATATATTAGAAATAGGGAATTTTGAAATAAATTTACTAATAAATGCAGAATGGATATCCACAGGGCAATAGTCAAGTGCATTGCACAAGACAATTAATTTGAAGTTCTATAACCAATAATACTTTGCATTATTATCAGTTTGCTACATTGTAGAGTTATAAAATAGCTTGACAATGAAGCACAGAGATAATGAAAAGGTGATCTGGACAGTATACCTAGTAGTCTTACTTTACACATTTCAGAGTCCTTCAGAACCCACTCATCTTCAAATTGTGATGACAATAATCCCCCCAAAATATAACTCTTAATCACAAAATAAGACGGATCACATTAGGTTTGGCCTGATTAATTACATAGGTATAGAAAGAGTGTTAATTTACTACATAGGCCTCCTTAAGTTTGCTTTGTGAAATCTAGAGCCAAACAGTATTAAACAGTTACTAAGAACACAAAGTTAATCTCTGTAGGTTTTCATAAGGAATTTAAGATTAGACTGTCAAAAGCCTCCACTATTTGATATCCTGAGGCTAGGAAGCTAAGTCCAAGAGGATAGTAAGCTGTCTCATGAATAAAAAAATAAATAAATAAAAGCGTCCTGGAAACCCTCACTCATCATACTGGTATGGACTGAGTGTCATCTAAGCAATGTCAACCCAAATCTTGTATCCAGGAGTTTATTCTTTGAAATGTCAACAGTTTAAAGTATTTGGTCCAGTTGTTTTCCACAATGAAATATTTTTATTATTTGAGAGAAATGAGTCCAAAAAAAGGAAATAAATAGCTCATTTAATGATTTATTTATAACCCATTATTACACATTTTAGTCAGCAAGAAAACATACAACACAAAAATTAGTTTAGAGCCTCAGATTTTTCCAGTTAGATTTGCATTTGAATCAGAGTTGTTAGGTGTGTGTCAGCAAGTACTAAGTGCAATAATAACACAGGTAAAAATGCTAGTACACTGGCTAGCAGAGAGTTACATCTAAATACACTTTAGTTGAATATTGAACATATAATTGTGTAAGTGAAGTCAATATGAGGGAAACATTGAGGCTTCTAGAATAGTAGTTTGAGAACAGATGGACATTGATGGTGGTATGATGTCCTAAACAATTGTTAACATAGTAGAAAATTTCTTCAAATATCTACCTGTACTAAAGATAAAGTGAGTATAACTATTTTTCAGCCTTTAAAAAATTGAGTATAACTATTTGTTATCCTTCAATGTAAAGAAGGGGATAAAGCTAGCACTTAATTCCTTAGAAGTGTTTTTTTGAAGCACTTTTAAAAGAAATATGGAGTTAAAAATGGTCTTTCCATGCCAGCCTAATCTACCATATTGAGCCAAGTATAAACTATATTTTAGAGCAGGTAAATAAAATTACCACATAGTAATAAAAAAATTCTATCAGTAGTATTCCCACTGAATACTAACATGCTCAGTAAACTTATCTCCCCCTGACTCCCCACAAAATTACCTAACTCATTAGAAATTGTGTGAGATTTGACAAAATCTTGGTTCTCAGGAACCAAGAAAAGGATGTCCTCTCTCACCACTCTTATTCAACATAGTTCTGGAAGTCCGAACCATGGCAGTCAGAGAAGAAAAAGAAATAAAAGGAATACAAATTGGAAAAGAAGAAGTAGACCTGTCATTGTTTGCAGATGACATGATATTATACATAGAAAATCCTAAAGATGCCACCAGAAAACTACTAGAACAAATCAGTGAATTTGGTAAGGTTGCAGGTTACAAAATTAATGCACAGAAATCTCTGGCATTCCTATACACTAACAATGAAAAATCAGAAAGAGAAATTAAGGAAACAATCCCATCTACCATTGCAGCAAAAACAAAGTACCTAGGAATAAACCACCTAAGGAGGTGAAAGATTTGTACTTGGAAAACTATAAAACACTGATGAAAGAAATCAAAGATGACGTAAACAGATGGAGAAATATACCATATTCTTAGATTGGAAGAATCAATATTGTGAAAATGACTATACTACCCAAAGCAATCTACAGATTCAGTGCAATTCCTCTCAAACTACCAATGGCATTTTTCACAGAACTAGAACAAAAAATTTCACAATTTGTATGGAAACAAAAAAGACCCCAAATGCCAAAGCAATCTTGAGAAAGAAAAATGGAGCTGGAGGAATCAGGCTCCGTGACTTCACACTATACTACAAAGCTACAGAAATCAAGACAGTATGGTACTGGCACAAAAACAGAAATATAGATCAATGGTACAGGATAAAAAGCCCAGAGATAAACCCATGCACATATGGTCACCTAATTTATGAGAAAGGAGGCAACATAAAATGGAGAAAAGACAACCTCTTCAATAAGTTGTGCTGGGAAAACTGGACAGCTACATGTAAAAGAATGAAATTAGAACACTACCTAACACCATACCAAAAATAAACTCAAAATGGATTAAAGACCTAAATGTAAGACGAGACACTATAAAACTCTTAGAGGAAAACATAGGAAAAAAACTCTGACATAAACCACAGCAAGATCTTTTTTGACCAACCTCCTAGAGTAACAAAAATAAAAACAAAAATAAACAAATGGGACCTAATTAAACTTCAAAGTTTTTCCACAGCAAAGGAAACCAAAAACAAGACAAAAAGACAACCCTCAGAATGGGAGAAAATATTTGCAAATGAAACAATGGACAAAATGTACAAATAGCCCATGGAGCTCAATATCAAAAAAACAAACAACCCAGTTAAAAAATGGGTGGAAGACCTAAATAGACATTTCACCAAAGAAGACATACAGATGTCCAAAAAACCCATGAAAATCTGCTCAACATCACTAATTATTAGAGAAATGTAAATCAAAACTACAATGAGGTATCACCTCACACTGGTCAGAATGGCCATTATCAAAAAATCTAGAAACAATCAATGCTGGAGAGGCTGTGGTGAAAAAGGAACCCTCCTGCACTGTTGGTGGGAATGTAAATTGATACAACCACTAATGAGAACAGTATGGAGGTTCCTTAAAAAACTAAAAATAGAACTACCATATGACCCCGCAATCCCACTACTGGGCATATACCCTGAGAAAACCATAATTCAAAAAGAGTCATGTACCACAATGTTCATTGCAGCATTATTTGCAATAGCCAGGACATGGAAGCAACCTAAGTGTCCATTGACAGATGAATGGATAAAGAAGATGTGGCACATATATACAATGCAATATTACTCAGCCATAAAAAGAAATGAAATGGAGGTATTTGTAATGAGGTGGATGGAGTTAGAGTCTGTCATACAGAATGAAGTAAGTCAGAAAGAGAAAAACAAATACCGTATGCTAATGCATATATATGGAATCTAAAAAAAAAATGTCACTGATGAACCTATTGGCAGGGCAGGAATAAAGACGCAGACACAGAGAATGGAATTGAGGACACGGTGGGGGGAGGGGGAAGCTGGGGCTAAGTGAGAGTAGCATCGACATATATACACTACCAAATGTAAAATAGATAGCTAGTGGGAAGCAGCAGCATAGCACAGGGAGATCAGCTCGCTGCTTTGTGATCACCTAGAGCAGTGGGATAGGGAGGGTGGGAGGGAGGCTCACGAGGGAGGGGATATGGGGATATATGTATATGTATAGCTGATTCACTTTGTTATACAGCAGAAACTAACAGCATTGTGAAGCAATTATATTCCAATAAAGATGTATTATAACAAAGTTGTTGATGTTAAGTCAATTAAATTTTAGAAAGCATGTATCAAAAACGTTGATTTTAGTTTAAGAGTAAATGCTCTTAAATGATGCCTGTTGACCTAGTTTCAGACTAATTCTTTATTAAAGCCACTTTTAAGTAAGACAACAAAATTGTAACAGACGCAGAAAATGTGTTTATTTTGTTTTGTTTTTTTTTAAACATCTTTATTGAAGTATAATTGCCTTACAATGGTGTGTTAGCTTCTGCTTTATAACAAAGTGAATCAGTTATACATATACAATATGTTCCCATTTCTCTTCCCTCTTGCATCTCCCTCCCTCCCACCCGCCCCATCCCACCCCTCTAGGTGGTCACAAAGCACCGAGCTGATCTCCCTGTGCTATGCGGCTGCTTCCCACTAGTTACCTATTTTACATTTGGTAGTGTATATATGTCCATGACACTCTCTTACCCTGTCACATCTCACCCCACCCCCTCCCCATATCCTCAAGTCCATTCTCTAGTAGGTCTGTGTCTTTATTCCCGTCTTGCCACTAGGTTCTTCATGGCCTGTTTTTTTTTTTTTTTTTTCCCTTAGATTCCGTATATATGTGTTAGCATACTGTATTTGTTTTTCTCTTTCTGACTTACTTCACTCTGTATGACAGACTCTAACTCCATCCACCTCATTACAAATACCTCCATTTCATTTCTTTTTATGGCTGAGTAATATTCCATTGTATATATGTGCCACATCTTCTTTATCCATTCATCTGTCGATGGACATTTAGGTTGCTTCCATGTCCTGGCTATTGTAAATAGAGCTGCAATGAACATTTTGGTACATGACTCGTTTTGAACTATGGTTTTCTCAGGGTATATGCCCAGTAGTGGGATTGCTGGGTCGTATGGTAGTTCTATTTGTAGTTTTTTCAGGAACCTCCATACTGTTCTCCATAGTGGCTGTATCAATTTACATTCCCACCAACAGTGCAGGAGGGTTCCTTTTTCACCACAGCCTCTCCAGCATTGATTGTTTCTAGATTTTTTGATGATGGCCATTCTGACCGGTGTGAGATGATATCTCATTGTAGTTTTGATTTGCATTTCTCTAATGATTAATGATGTTGAGCATTCTTTCATGTGTCTGTAGGCCATCTGTATATCTTCTTTGGAGAAATGTCTATTTAGGTCTTCTGCCCATTTTTGGATTGGGTTGTTGGTTTTTTTGTTATTGAGCTGCATGAGCTGCTCATAAATCTTGGAGATTAATCCTTTGTCAGTTGCTTCATTTGCAAATATTTTCTCCCATTCTGAGGGTTGTCTTTTGGTCTTGTTTATGGTTTCCTTTGCTGTGCAAAAGCTTTTAAGTTTCATTAGGTCCCATTTGTTTATTTGTGTTCTTATTTCCATTTCTCTGGGAGCTGGGTCAGAAAGAATCTTGCTGTGATGTATGTCATAGAGTGTTCTGCCTATGTTTTCCTCTAAGAGTTTGATAGTGTCTGCCCTTACACTTAGGTCTTTAATCCATTTTGAGTTTATTTTTGTGCATGGTGTCAGGGAGTGTTCTAATTTCATACTTTTACATGTACCTGTCCAATTTTCCCAGCACCACTTATTGAAGAGGCTGTCTTTTCTCCACTGTATATTCTTGCCTCCTTTATCAAAGATAAGGTGACCATATGTGTGTGGGTTTATCTCTGGGCTTTCTATCCTGTTCCATTGATCTATATTTCTGTTTTTGTGCCAGTACCAAACTGTCTTGATTACTGAAGCTTTGTAATATAGTCTGAAGTCAGGGAGCCTGATTCCCCCAGCTCCATTTTTCGTTCTCAAGATTGCTTTGGCTATTCGGGGTCTTTTGTGTTTCCATACAAATTGTGAAATTTTTTGTTCTAGTTCTGTGAAAAATGCCAGTGGTAGTTTGATAGGGATTGCATTGAATCTGTAGATTGCTTTGGCTATTCGGGGTCTTTTGTGTTTCCATACAAATTGTGAAATTTTTTGTTCTAGTTCTGTGAAAAATGCCAGTGGTAGTTTGATAGGGATTGCATTGAATCTGTAGATTGCTTTGGGTAGTAGAGTCATTTTCACAATGTTGATTCTTCCAATCCAGGAACATGGTATATCTCTCCATCTATTTGTATCATCTTTAATTTCTTTCATCAGTGTCTTATAATTTTCTGCATACAGGTCTTTTGTCTCCTTAGGTAGGTTTATTCCTTGATATTTTATTCTTTTTGTTGCAATGGTAAATGGGAGTGTTTTCTTAATTTCACTTTCAGATTTTTCGTCATTAGTGTATAGAAATGCAAGAGATTTCTGTGCATTTATTTTGTATCCTGCTACTTTACCAAATTCATTGATTAGCTCTAGGAGTTTTCTGGTAGCATCTTTAGGATTCTCTATGTATAGTATCATGTCATCTGCAAATAGTGACAGCTTTACTTCTTCTTTTCCGATTTGGATTCCTTTTATTTCTTTGTCTTCTCTGATTGCTGTGGCTAACACTTCCAAAACTATGTTGAATAATAGTGGTGAGAGTGGGCAACCTTGTCTTGTTCCTGATCTTAGTGGAAATGGTTTCAGTTTTTCACCATTGAGGACAATGTTGGCTGTGGGTTTGTCATATATGGCCTTTATTATGTTGAGGAAAGTTCCCTCTATGCCTACTTTCTGCAGGGCTTTTATCATAAATGGGTGTTGAATTTTGTCGAAAGCTTTCTCTGCATCTATTGAGATGATCATATGGTTTTTCTCCTTCAATTTGTTAATATGGTGTATCACATTGATTGATTTGCGTATATTGAAGAATCCTTGCATTCCTGGGATAAACCCCACTTGATCATGGTGTATGATCCTTTGAATGTGCTGTTGGATTCTGTTTGCTAGTATTTTGTTGAGGATTTTTGCATCTATGTTCATCAGTGATATTGGCCTGTAGTTTTCTTTCTTTGTGACATCTTTGTCTGGTTTTGGTATCAGGGTGATGGTGGCCTCGTAGAATGAGTTTGGGAGTGTTCCTCCCTCTGCAATATTTTGGAAGAGTTTGAGAAGGATAGGTGTTAGCTCTTCTCTAAATGTTTGATAGAATTCACCTGTGAAGCCATCTGGTCCTGGGCTTTTGTTTGTTGGAAGGTTTTTAATCACAGTTTCAATTTCAGTGCTTCTGATTGGTCTGTTCATATTTTCTATTTCTTCCTGGTTCAGTCTCGGCAGTTTGTGCATTTCTAAGAATCTGTCCATTTCTTCCAGGTTGTCCATTTTATTGGCATAGAGTTGCTTATAGTAATCTCTCCTGATCTTTTGTATTTCTGCAGTGTCAGTGGTTACTTCTCCTTTTTCATTTCTAATTCTATTGATCTGAGTCTTCTCCCTTTTTCTCTTGATGAGTCTGGCTAATGGTTTATCAATTTTGTTTAACTTCTCAAAGAACCAGCTTTTAGTTTCATTGATTTTTGCTATTGTTTCTTTCATTTCTTTTTCATTTATTTCTGACCTGATCTTTATGATTTCTTTCCTTCTGCTGGCTTTGGGGTTTTTTTGTTCTTCTTTCTCTAATTGCTTCAGGTCAAGGTTAGGTTGTTTATTCGAGATGTTTCCTGTTTCTTGAGGTCGGCTTGTATTGCTATAAACTTCCCTCTTAGCACTGCTTTTGCTGCGTCCCATAGGTTTTGGGTCGTCGTATCTCCATTGTCATTTGTTTCTAGGTATTTTTTGATTTCCCCTTTGATTTCTTCAGTAATCACTTCGTTATTAAGTAGTGTATTGTGTAGCCTCCATGTGTTTGTATTTTTTACAGATCTTTTCCTGTAATTGATATCTAGTCTCATAGCGTTGTGGTCGGAAAAGATACTTGATACGATTTCAATTTTCTTAAATTTACCAAGGCTTGATTTGTGACCCAAGATAGGATCTATCCTGGAGAATGTTCCAAGAGCACTTGAGAAAAATGTGTATTCTGTTGTTTTTGGGTAGAATGTCCTATAAATATCAATTAAGTCCATCTTGTTTAATGTATCATTTAAAGCTTGTGTTTCCTTATTTATTTTCATTTTGGATGATCTGTCCATTGGTGAAAGTGGGGTGTTAAAGTCCCCTACTATGATTGTGTTGCTGTCGATTTCCCCTTTTATGGCTGTTAGTATTTGCCTTATGTATTGAGGTGCTCCTATGTTGGGTGCATAAATATTTACAATTGTTATAGCTTCCTCTTGGACCGATCCCTTGATCATTATATAGTGTCCTTCTTTGTCTCTTGTAATAGTCTTTATTTTAAAGTCTATTTTGTCTGATATGAGAATTGCTACTCCAGCTTTCTTTTGATTTCCATTTGCATGGAATATCTTTTTCCATCCCCTCACTTTCAGTCTGTATGTGTCTCTAGGTCTGAAGTGGGTCTCTTGTAGACAGCATATATATGGGTCTTGTTTTTGTATCCATTCAGCCAGCCTGTGTCTTTTGGTGGGAGCATTTAATCCATTTACATTCAAGGTAATTATCGATATGTATGTTCCTATTCCCATTTTCTGAAATGTTTTGGGTTTGTTATTGTAGGTGTTTTCCTTCTCTTGTGTTTCTTGCCTAGAGAAGTTCCTTTAGCATTTGTTGTAAAGCTGGTTTGGTGGTGCTGAACTCTCTCAGCTTTTGCTTGTCTGTAAAGGTTTTAATTTCTCCATCGAATCTGAATGAGATCCTTGCTGGGTAGAGTAATCTTGGTTGTAGGTTTTTCTCCTTCATCACTTTAAGTATGTCCTGCCACTCCCTTCTGGCTTGCAGAGTTTCTGCTGAAAGATCAGCTGTTAACCTTATGGGGATTCCCTTGTGTGTTATTTGTTGTTTTTCCCTTGCTGCCTTTAATATGTTTTCCTTATATTTAATTTTTGACAGTTTGATTAATATGTGTCTTGGCGTGTTTCTCCTTGGGTTTATCCTGTATGGGACTCTCTGTGCTTCCAGGACTTGATTAACTATTCCCTTTCCCATATTAGGGAATTTTGCAACTATAATCTCTTCAAATATTTTCTCAGTCCCTTTCTTTTTCTCTTCTTCTTCTGGGACCCCTATAATTCGAATGTTGGTGCGTTTAATGTTGTCCCAGAGGTCTCTGAGACTGTCCTCAGTTCTTTTCATTCTTTTTTCTTTATCCTGCTCTGTAGTAGTTATTTCCACCATTTTATCTTCCAGGTCACTTATCCTTTCTTCTGCCTCAGTTATTCTGCTATTGATCCCATCTAGAGTATTTTTAATTTCATTTATTGTGTTTTTCATCATTGCTTGGTTCCTCTTTAGTTCTTCTACGTCCTTGTTAAATGTTTCTTGCATTTTGTCTATTCTATTTCCAAGATTTTGGATCATCCTTACTATCATTATTCTGAATTCTTTTTCAGGTAGACTACCTATTTCCTCTTCATTTGTTAAGTCTGGTGTGCTTTGACCCTGCTCCTTCATCTGCTGTGTGTTTTTCTGTCGTCTCATTTTGCTTATCTTACTGTGTTTGGGGTCTCCTTTTCACAGACTGCAGGTTTGTAGTTCCCATTGTTTTTGGTATCTGTCCCCAGTGGCTAAGGTTGGTTCAGTGGGTTGTGTAGGCTTCCTGGTGTAGGGAACTAGTGCCTGAGCTCTGATGGATGAGGCTGGATCGTGTCTTTCTGGTGGGCACATCCACGTCTGGTGGTGTATTTTGGGGTGTCTGTGGCCTTATTATGATTTTAGGCAGCCTCTCTGCTAATGGATGGGGCTGTGTTCCTGTCTTGCTAGTTGTTTGGCATAGGGTGTCCAGCACTGTAGCTTGCTGGTCATTGAGTGATGCTGGGTCTTGATGTTGAGATGGAGATCTCTGAGAGATTTTTGCCGTTTGGTATTACGTGGAGCTGGGAGGTCTCTTGTGGACCAGTGTCCTGAAGTTGGCTCTCCCACCTCAGAGGCACGGCCCTGATGCCTGGCTGGAGCACCAAGAGCCTTTCATCCACACGGCTCAGAGTAAAAGGGAGAAAAATTAGAAAGAAAGAAAGAAAGAGGCTATAATATAGTGAAGGAAAATAAAGCTATTGTAAAGCAAAGCTATACAGACAAAATCTCACCCAGAAGCATATACATATACACTCACCAAAAAAAAGGAACTGGGGAAAAATTAATATATCCTGCTCCCAAAGTCCACCTCCTGAATTTGGGATGATTCGTTGTCTATTCAGGTATTCAACAGATGCAGGCACATCAAGTTGTTTGTGGAGTTTTAATCCGCTGCTTCTGAGGCTGCTGGGAGAGATTTCCCCTTCTCTTCCCTGTTCGCACAGCTCCTGGGGTTCAGCTTTGGATTTGGACCCGCCTCTGCGTGTAGGTCGCCTGAGGGCGTCTATTCCCCGCCCAGACAGAACGGGGTTAAAGGAGCCGCTGCTTCGGGGGCGCTGGCTCGCTCAGGCCGCGGGGAGGGAGGGGTACGGAGGAGGCGGGGCGAGCCTGCGGCGTCAGAGGCCGGCGTGACGTTGCACCAGCCTGAGGCGCGCAGTGCGTTCTCCCGGGGAATTTGTCCCTGGATCATGGGACCCTGGCAGTGGCGGGCTGCACCGGCTCCCGGGAGGGGCGGTGTGGAGAGTGACCTGTGCTCACACACAGGCTTTTTGGAGGCGGCAGCAGCAGCCCCAGCGTCTCACGCCCGTCTCTGGGGTCCGCGCTGATCGCCGCGGCTCGCGCCCTTCTCTGGAGTTCGTTTAGGCGGCGCTCTGAATCCCCTCTCCTCGCGCACCAGGAAACAAAGAGGGAAGAAAAAGTCTCTTGCCTCTTCGGCAGCTGCAGACTTTTTCCCGGACTCCCTCCCGGCTAGCTGTGGTGCACTAACCCCTTCAGGCTGTGTTCACGCCGCCAACCCCAGTCCTCTCCCTGCGATCTGCCCGAAGCCCGAGCCTCATCTCCCAGCCCCGCCCGCCCCAGCGGGGGAGCAGAGCCTCTCGGGCTGGAGAGTGCTGGTCGGCACCGCTCTTCCGTGCGGGAGCCTCTCCGCTTTGACCTCCGCACCCCTGTGGCTGCGCTCTCCTCCGTGGCTCCGAAGCTTCCCCCCTCTGCCACCCGCAGTCTCTGCCCGCGAAGGGGCTTCCTAGTGCGTGGAAGTCTTTCCTCCTTCACAGCTCCCTCCCACTGGTGCAGGTGCCGTCCCTATTCTTTTGTCTCTGTTATTTCTTTTTTCTTTTGCCCTACCCAAGTACGGGGGGAGTTTCTTGCCTTTTTGGAGGTCGGACGTTTTCTGCCAGCGTTCAGTGGGTGTTCTGTAGGAGCAGTTCCACGTGTAGATGTATTTCCACTGTATCTGTGGGAAGGAAGGTGATCTCCGCGTCTTACTCTTCCGCCATCTTCTCTCCTCCCCCGTTTGTTTTGTTTTGTCTGTGGAAGGAGGAAGAAAGGAAAGTCATTTCCATTAACACAAAGCAGTTTAAAATCATGAATGGTTCAAAATGCAGCTTTGCTCTGTATTTTTATCGTGTGATAATATGCAAGGAAATAATTTCTTCTGCTCAGACACAACAGTAAGCTAAATGTTTAAAGGAATAAGACAGAACATTTGAATTACCTTCATACTATTATAATTTTCTGATTAGTACAGTTATAAAAATGTCTTTTTTTCAACAGACCTTTGAGAAAGAAAAAAATCAGATTCAATTTTCTTTCATAAATGTCCACTTTCAAAAGAAGATGTTTCTACCTTTTCACACTCGTAAAAGGAGCTCACTACCATTATTAAACTAGTACGCTCTGTTGTCTTTATCATTTCCATCACCATCATCATCATTATTATTTTTTTGGTCTAGTACACTCTGTTGTCTTTATCATTTCCATCACCATCATCATCATTATTATTTTTTTGGTCTTGAGAATACAACTGGCCCTACGTGTCCTCAGGTTCAGCATCCAGGGATTCAACCAACTGTATCAAAAATATTCCAAAAAAAATGCAGAAAGTTTGGAAAAGCAAAACTTGAATTTACTACACTCTGACAACTATCTATATAGCATTTACATTGTATTTACAACTATTTACATAGAATTTACACTGTGTTAGGTGTTACAGTATAAGTAATCTAGAGATGATTTAAAGTATAGGAGGATATGTGTAGGTTACATGAAAATACTGTGACATTTTATATAGGGGACTTGAGCATTGCAAATTTTTTCATCAGCAGGTGGTCCTGGACCCATCCCCCGAAGATACCAAGGGTCAACTTATTTCCTTCCTACCTAACTATAGGATATTCTCTTACGTTTCATGTACAGCTTCTGATTCCAAGAGATGAAATATGAATCACGGACACTTTATATCACACTTTATGTAATGAATGTATATACAAAATCTTTTAAATAGGTGATTTTATATATATGTGTATAAAATTATTTTAATCTTTTACTGAATTTATAATGACAGTTATAAATAACTCTAAATGTTGAAGATACCCTTTTATGTCAAATACATCTTCATAGTGGTATTAGAATTCTATGTGTTTTCTAATTCTCCCTATACAAATATAGCATTTTATAAAATGAATGTTTCTAAAAACTGAATTAACTTTCAGAAATGTTATCTTTCAAATACTCTTTGAAGCTCATTAATTATGTGGCTATTAGAGTGAATTTTGGGGTGAAATGAATAATCCTTATAGAGATCAAAAAAATTTTGAGCTGATGTTTGTGCTTCAAGAATTTGTATTTTCAGATAAAGAAAAAAAAAAAACTGCTTGTAGTGAGGAACACCTATAAGCTTCTATGTAAGTTAGAAATCTTTTGAGGTTACGCCTTTATAATAATTAATCATGTAAAAACATTGATGTAACTTCTAAATAGTTGCCGAAATGTACCTATCTTAAGTACTTAAAATCATAAACTTATTTAGGCATTGGTAGAAACTTTTTAATAAGGCACAATGATTAAAAAAATGATAAATGTTATGATCTATTTTAAAATCTAAATTGACATCAATCATATCTGTGATGATACATTTTATATTTCATAATATGTATATTATATAAATGTGTTTATGTGTAAATATACACACAGACATCTTAGAAATTCCAAATCCCAAAGTAAACTAACTTTCAAATTAAGTTTTAAAAATTAAAGCCACTAGGAGGAATTAAATTTAAATGACTGATGTATGACCTATCATTTGATTAGTCTTTATTTTACATAGGCAACCTCTCAAATTCAGGAAATGTTGGGGCAAAACAGGAAAACCAATCAACCGATCTTGATTACGAAACTCAAGCCTTAACTACTAAACTACTAGTATTACTGTGACATTAAATGTACTTATCCTGGGCTTCCCTGGTGGCGCAGTGGTTGAGAATCTGCCTGCCAATGCAGGGGACACGGGTTCGAGCCCTGGTCTGGGAAGATCCCACATGCCGCGGAGCGACTGGGCCCGTGAGCCACAATTACTGAGCCTGCGCGTCTGGAGCCTGTGCTCCGCAACAAGAGAGGCCGCGATAGTGAGAGGCCCGCGCACCGTGATGAAGAGTGGCCCCCGCTTGCCACAACTAGAGAAAGCCCAACTAGAGAAAGCCCTCGCACAGAAACGAAGACCCAACACAGCCAAAAATAAATAATAAATAAATAAATAAATAATGTACTTATCCCTTTTATGGGTCTTTAGAAAACTATGTCAGTATACTCAAGACAAACAATACAACAAAAGCTACCCATTAAAGGCTTAATTTGCTAGGATAGTTGTAATGGTTTTCAATTTCAGCTGTCAGAGGTCAGTAAACTGTGTCCCTTGTCTAGAAACCTCATGTGGCTCTGGCCAAGCAGGAGTGCTAGAGATTAAATGATTAACCTAAGGATAATGTTAGACTAAACCACATGGTAATTAGGGTTATTTTTCCCTTTTTAAATTTCTTTTTGCAATAGATAACCCACTTGAAATCAGTCCTGGTGGTAAGCCTTTGTTTCCACTCACTATTTCAAGTTGATCTTTAAATTGGAGACAGCCCACAGCAGGGTTAGATGTGCTGGCTCTACATTGTGGTCCTCATCCAAGATTTTCAGTTTACCAATTGGGCATCCCTGGAAAACTTATCTCATTTCTTTAAACATTAATTTTCTAAGCTATAAGTGCAAAATGATGATGATACTTAACTTGTAAATTTTTTACGAATATTAAATAAATCATGCATTTAAAATTGTCAGTTCAGAGCCTGGCATTTGTAGGTATTCAATTAGCATTATTGTTATTATTATTATTATTTGGTTCTCTTCTTGTTGGTTGTTACATGAAGTTGGTAATACAAACTCTCTCTCATACTTTTCTAATTGTTTTCAAACAAAAATGATCCATGTGTACAAATACCATTATGTCATGTAAAAAAAAAAAAAAAATCTACAGGCTGTGAGTCACATTTGGGAGATCACTGTCAAGATTAAAGGTATAATTGATGGTCAGCGAAAAGAGAATATTTATTAACAATTATATTAACCCCCACGGAGAACATTTCTTAACTATATTATTTCGATCCTGATTTTATTTTCAGAACTTTGTACTTCTAGACGAACACAATAAATTGGTTGTTTTCACTGCCTTGATTGTTTAGTTATCCAAGCCCGTGTCAAATTAACTTGGCTAAACCTACATAGTTTTGCTCAACTGGCACAGTCAAGAAAATATCTCAGAGTCTATATTTTTTAGTTTTTTATATAAATAGAGAACTATCTTATGAGAGTAAGAAAACAAGAAAAAGGAATACTGAAAGAGGCCATCTTGAAATGTATCTGGGGACAGAGGCTAGTGTTTATCTGGATTGGCTACTGGTATCATCTAACTTAGGTTACTTGCTTGCAGATGCATTGGAGCAGGGATATTAGAATCTGTCCATATTCTATACATAAACATTTCCTCGGGGGAAAATTTTTCCATCTTATTTTATACTGAATATAGAATGATACAGTGTCTTGTGACATTTGGAACTAACATTATAATTCATTTATCATTTCCAAAAAGGATGACCAGTCGAGCATTTGTTAGCATAGAGTCATAGTCTCCCTTTTTTCCTCACTGAATTTTGTGCAAGTATGAAGACAAAATGGAAACTAGCTCTGGAGTGTCCTATGACAAATATGTAAATTTCATAATGATAATTGGAAAAGTGCCATCATCTGAGACTTGAGGTTATGACAATAATATTTCTTTTCATCTAGGAGTAACAGCAACAACAAGAAGTCAATTTCTCACTGGCTAGTGTTTAACTAAGCACATAGTATCGTCTTTGTGGTAGGCTGAATAACTGCCCTCCAAAAAGGCTCAGGTCTTTATCTCTTAGACCTGTGAATGTTACTTTACATGACAGAAGGGACTTTTCAGATAAGATTAAGTTAAGGATCTTGAGATGGGGAGTTTACTCTAAATTATCCTGCTGGGGACCCAATGTAATCACAAGAGTCCTTATAAGGGAAAGGAAAATCAGAATAAGGGAAAGAGATGTGATGATGGAAGCAGAGGTTGGAGTGATGCAGTTATGTCTGGAAGGGGGCCTTGAACCAAGTAAAGTTGGCAGCATCTAGAAGCTGGAAAAGACAAAGAAACCAATTCTCCTGTAGAGCCTCCACAAGGAATACAGCTCTGCTGACCGTTTACTTTTAGTCTAGCAAGACCATTTTGGACCTCTGACTTCCAGAGTATGTGGTAATAAATTTGAGTTGTTTTAGGTCACTAAATTTGTGGTAATCTGTTGCAATAGCAATAGGAAACTTATACAGTGTTCTTGATAGAACTCTAATGTTTTTCATTCAGTGAGTGGTTGAATTGTGTCTGTCCATGTGTTCAACTTAGCCTTTGCTCTATTAGGAATGATAAATTTCTTACCAGTCATATTTGTGAGTTACGTTTGTTTGTCATCCTTTCCTATTTTATATTTGATAATTCAAGGTATTTAAAAAAAAAAAAGAACACAATATTTAGCACTTAGTACTGATAAGGATTCATAAGAGTAATCACTTTCCGAATTGATGAGAATCAAAATTATTTAAATGCTCTTTCTGTTCCACATTTCTACTAAAGCAAACCCAGTGCTACCTTAGAAGCCTGGGATTAGCATCACAGAAGATGTCGCTCACTCTTTAGGCTCTGCTCTTTATAAATTTACTTTTTCTATATTACCTTTACATTGTGGTTTGCCAGGAATGCAGTGTAAAGAAAACATGGTGAGGTCATGGTAATAGCCACTTACATTAAGTGTTCACTTCCAATGTTCCTCCCTGCTCTAGTTTTATCTTCTGTATTAAAAGGGGCTGACAGGTTATGCATATACAAATTAGAGAGCAATTACTTTTATTAAATTATGCAGACATTTGAAGATAGTTGAACATGAAAGAAGGTAACCAACAGGAAAAACAAGCTGGCTGTATCCTCAGGCGTCTCACTGGTGTCCTTATCTTACTGAACTTCCCAAGGGAGGGATTCTGGTCATAAGCATTACCAGCTGAATTAATTTGGCTATTTTATAATTCCTCTAAAAGAGGGGTTTTGAGGGAGCAATCTCTGGTGGGCTGGTGGAGTCTATAGGACTTATCTTTAAGCTGAGGTTTACATAACAAAAACACTGACTTTACTTAGATTTTATGTTTATTTGGGATGACAAAGAAGAAAAATTCTGAAGACCAAGCAAAAAATAGAGCCAACCCTCCATCAGCTAACCCTGGGTGTAACCACAGATCAAACATCTCTGTTAAATTGTTAACTTGTTAACAATTGTTAAACTGTTAAATTGAGAATGCATTGCCTGTTTAGATGCAAATGTGTACTTAGCAGCTTCATACAACTGATTTTAAAACATAAACACAAATCTTTGTCACCAGAGGTGTACAGAAAAAAATACTAGTCTGGTTTCAGTCAAATCTTGGTGGCTTGAGATGTCTTTTCAAGGTGACTTTGTCTTAGCATTTTCATGATAATTCTATATTTTAACTCTCAGGGCAATTTTACTTCCTTTATTTTCTATTTCTTTAAAGGGAACAACGGATAGTAGCTTCTACATACTAACTGTAACTTTCTTTTGGGATCAGTAAGATAGTAAAGTAATGAATCTGATTAATTATCATCATCTAGTGTTTAAAGCCAGCAGAAGCTGGCTTGACCACCAAATGATCCTATATCTCAGATGTATTTTTCCTCCAGGAATGACTCAGGGAAGATTGTGATGGCAAGTAAATAAGATAGCATCTAAAGAGTAAAAGTAAAAGTGTTCAAGTCTGATGTATCTAATTACTGGAAATACCTCAACATCTCTCCAAACTGCTCGCCCCCATCCCCACTGCCATGACATAACTCAGGCCTCGTTATTTCTTATCTGGGTTAATGCAACAACCTCCTAGTTGGCATTCCCTGTCATCAATCTTGTCCCTCCTCCTCTAATTTACTTACTTTATGGTCACCAGTCACCTTACTCAGGAAATGCAACGACATCACTTCTTTGCTTAAAATTCTGCAGTGCCTTTAAGATAAGAGTGCAGACTCTCAGGCATGTTACGCAATCCTTAGCTCACAAAGTAAACCTAATGGATCACTCTCTGACCACAGTACATGCTATTCTTGAAGTTCTTCAATTACTGTCAGTGTTTGGAAAATACCTGACTATTTTTCTTTTTTCTTTTCTCTCTTTTTTTGGACCTTCATATTTGCGGAGCCACTGTCTGGAATGCCCTTTCCATCCAAGCCCTCCAAATTCATCTTTGATATCACCTCTCCCTTATTTTAAACTTTTCTCTTCCCTAAGGTTTACTTTTCCTATCATGTGATAAGGTTTACTTATCACAATGTATTGTATTTACCTGTTTAATTACCTTTCTACCTATTTAGTTTGACTGTGTGATCCTAGTGACAGTTTTATCTTCAGTCTCAGGAAAGTATGAGGCTCATTTTATTCATCTATTTTGGGATTAATAAAGAGATATATGAATATGCAAGACTTCTGGAAATGTGTCAAAACCACAAAATCAGAGGAACCTCCTATATATCAGATATGGCTTTCCTTCATGTGGTGATTTGGAAACTAAAGCTCCTTATATTTTGTGACTATGTCATCCCCTAGGAACACATAATTAGTTGCATGCAGCTGGTGGAAGAGGAAAGGGATGGAGGAGCTATGTTTTAGATTTTAACGTGCCTGAATTTGACTTCACTACAAATCACATTCCCTTGGAAATAATTCCATATAGTCATACCTAACTGCAAAGGAGGCTGGTAAAATTCTAGCAGCCTAGAAAATTCTATGCCTAGGATTGGAGATGGATTTCCGTGGATGACATAGCTCTCTCTCACAAGAGGACCAACAGTTAGTACCCAGATACCCTACTCTTCTGGGACTGGCCCTTTCTTTTAAAATGTGCATATAAAATAACATTGGTTTCTATCCCACGTGCTTGCTCAAAACCCAGGCTTCCCCTAATGGTTCCTAGAATTCACACATTCTTATTTTGTAGATGCTTACCCTCTCTTGTTGGCCACCTATCACATCTTGTTCTGCAAGTTTGCTTCAGGTTCATTTATCAGTCACTTTGAATTCTCTTACTCTGTCTTGTCCCCTTTACCTGGGTGTGAATAAGGACTGTGCCATCTTCCAAGTCATTATTAAACAATGTGTTATATGGTACAAAATTTTCATGAAATCTTGGCTATAATGGAAGGATATTAGAGCACGGAACAGTAACCAGTTTGAATGAGCATAGTCACTACTCTTACTAAAATTTTGGGGGCACATGCCTCTTTACTGGTTGCCAATTATCTGTGTCCCTACCTCATTTTCTGGCCCTATGAAAAACTTGCCAAACACTCTCTCTGCATCCCTGAATCCTTTTATCCATTCAGATCTCTCGAAGACAACCAACTAGAAAACATAAACATAAAGCTCAGAATTCCTTTCCCCTAATACATAGGTCAATCCAGCTCAGTCAACTTGTCCTCTTAAGGGTGTTGTGCAATGAGACAAAATCCTCCCCATTACAGAACGCTGAAACACTAACTAGTGTTTTTAAATAGCAGTTACTTCCCCCCACTTTTCTTACAGTGCTAGTAGTTTATTGTGAACCTCTATAGAGATTTGAGTTAGAAGGGGGATTTGCTCTACTGGCCATGCAGTTCTCCTAGTCTCCTGTTCTTCCAATTCTGAGACAGGTATTGAACTCCATAAGGAAATCAGATGCTTGGGAAGTGTTGTTCAGTCATCAGTTTGATCTGAGCGATTTGCCCTTCTCTCTGATCTTCCTAAATTTATATTAAAAAAGAGATTTAAATTGGTTTAATTTGATGCTAATCTGAATAGTATGTCTGTATTTTTTCGGGTTCTCATCATCTATTTCAGAATTTAGGAATCTCTTCCGAGCCTTGCTATTACGTGTTTACTTTCCAGCTAGTACAGCATTCCCCAGTACAGACCTCTATAGCTTTCGTAGCAAAAGGCTTCATTTGCCAAGCAAAGCATACAGAATAAGAAATAGAAACTTTATGAAGGAGTGGAGATGAAACAATGACAGTAACTGAAATAAAATTGTTGGGGCCACTTTCCTTACAACTGTATCTGGCATGCTTGGGAGATTCATGGTCCATCTATATATTCTGACATATTTGGATAAAAGACTTCACTTCAAGACTACACAACACAGGCATTTTTCTATCATCTAATTCAATAATATTTTGGGTTGCTGTGAGCTCCAGGAATAGATTGTCATAGACATCTTCACCTCTTTGATCATCAGGATTAATCGTGCTGTTCTGATAAGTCATCCTGTATGACACCAGAGAGAATGCTTCATCAAGAACATAAAAATAGAAAAACACATTAGGAGTATTGTATACACTCAGAAAACAGGATTTGTTTTTTCACAGTAGAAGAGAACCTGAATCATAGTCATGAATAGCCTTAGACAAATATGTTTTAAGTTATTCTCTCATGTTCTCTTATACCATGCCTATCACACTTCTTTGCTTCTCTACTTATATCTGGAAGTCTCTGTGTGTGTGTAGATGTGTGCATGTGTACAAAGACGGATGTCTGAGCCAGGGGAACTGCTGTATCAGTTAATAATCTTCTATAATTTTAAGCATTTTGTTTTGCTAGACAATCTGTTATGATACAATGGTGCAAATATAGGCCTCTTTTCCTTCCTAATTTAGTCTAAGCCTATTATGCCTTTTATTAAAAATTATATCTTAATGTCCTTTTGCTTGCTTTCTTCTCTTTCTCTCTGACCATCCATACCTTCTCAACTTTTCTTTTCTGAAGGAAGGCAGATGATAAGTATTAAAGGTTGGGCAAAATATATAGTTGGTTCAATGACCATAGCCCTCACAGCATTTTTTCTTTAATATTTTCTGACTCTTTGGTCAACTGGTATATATAATTTTATGAGTTTAGTAAACATCTTCAGAATAAAGATGCCTATGTCCAAAAGTCCATGATTACATTTTTGTAACTATGTGTCCGTAAACCTACAGAAGCAAATATCTAATAAAGGGGTTAATATTTTAAACTTAATATTTGTAATAATTTCATCTTAAGACTCAACTTTCATTTTTGCAATAACTCTTAATACTAAAGTGTACTATGATAAAAGTCATTTATGAGGTTAAGAACTAACTTAACACTTTCATTATTTTATTGTATCACTTTTAACAATGTTAGAAATAATTAGCTGCTTTTTTTGAGAAATAAAATAATGGAAAATAAAATTAACTTTTTCTTTACAAAATCTTATAAACAAATATTATACTCTTGGGCTACTCCAAAGAGAATACTGAAAGATCATTTTTTTTAAGACAAAGGCATACAAAACAATATGAAAACATATAGATTAGAATATTTTTAGGTATTAGGTATTATTAGGAAACAACAAAAGTTTCCTTTTAACACAAATGTGCAACAAATAAAGAATGGTAAAGATCCATGATACCTTATACGTATCTGTGCTAGTAATGTAAAGTCTGTGGATTTCAGGATTCTGAGTGTGAGTGTTGTGTGTGAGGGTGGGATAGGTGCTACATATGTGAGTGTGGTGAGTGATGTGTGTAATGTGATTTCTGTTGTGTGTATGTTTGTGATATGGTATGTTGTGGGTGTGGTTTGTGTGTGTGGGGGGGGGTGTTTGATATATGTGGATGTGGATGGTTTTATGTGTGTGTTATGTGTGTATCATGTAACTAACCTGGGCATGCTGTGTTATTGGGTACACACACACACATATCCTGTATATACACTGCATCCTGTAGTGTACTTTATATCCTTGGCTATTTGTCACTTTTGATAAAATATTACTATGTTACATACATGTCTGTGAGGGAAGGAAAATAATTACAGAGGAAGATTTGAGTATTGGAGATAAAGATGAAACGTAAATAGCACATTATTACCTCTCTTTTACGTGGTAGAAGGATGCTTATTTATGTCTTAAAGTCCAGTCATGTCCCAAGCCATTCTTTCCCCTAGATACACTGGATTCATTTTCTTCTATCTCACCCAGCCACCTCTCTCTCATGTCTGGTCTTCCCTACAATCAAGATTGCACACTATACTAACAGATGAGAACAGAGAGCTGAGGAATAGGAAGACATTTAATATTTAAAGCACAAAACTAATAAAGTCCACCAAAGTACTGAACGAGAGTGATATACCATGAGGATAGGAGTTAGAGTGAGGCAAAAGACAGGTAAATAAAAATCGTTAAATATAAAAGTGAATTGTGCTGATATCAGGCAGAATATATTTCCACACAGTTTTCAAAAAATGAACATGAATAAGTAAGTTACATAATGCTTTTGGCAGCTTAGTGACATACCTGGACTTAAAGTAACAACAGATTGAATTTTACAATGAGCTAATTATTAGTTAGAAGAAATAACAGCTGTTCAGTAACAACTTCCATAAAAGTTTCCCTCTCAAAAAAGAAAGGAAGCACACCAGTCAGAATGGGCATCATCAGAAAATGTACAAACAACAAATGCTGGAGAGGGTGTGGAGAAAAGGGAACCCTCTTGCACTGTTGGTGGGAATGTAAATTGATACAGCCACTATGGAGAACAGTATGGAGGTTCCTTAAAAAACTAAAAATTGAATTACCATATGACCCAGCAATCCCACTACTGGGCATATACCCAGAGAAAACCGTAATTCAAAAAGACAAATGCACCCCAATGTTCATTGCAGCGCTATTTACAATAGCCAGGTCATGGAAACAACCTAAATGCCCATCGACAGACGAATGGATAAAGAAGGTGTGGTACATATATACAATGGAATATTACTCAGCCATAAAAAGGAACGAAATTGAGTCATTTGTTGAGACGTGGATGGGTCTAGAGACTGTCATACAGAGTGAAGTAAGTCAGAAAGAGAAAAACAAATACCGTATATTAACGCATGTATGTGGAACCTAGAAAAATGGTACAGATGAACTGGTTTGCAGGGCAGAAGTTGAGACACAGATGTAGAGAACAAATGTATGGACACCAAGGGGGGAAAGCCACGGGGGTGTGGAGATGGTGGTGTGCTGAATTGGGTGATTGGGGTTGACATGTATACACTGATGTGTATAAAATTGATGACTAATAAGAACCTGCTGTATAAAAAAAAATAAAATTAAATTAAAAAATTTTTTTAAAAACTAATACAAAAAAAAAAAGAAAAGAAGGATGATGATCTATCAAAAAAATAATTAGGAGGAGAAGCATTTAAGTTAATAAATATGACTTGTTTAACAGTCTTGACACCAGGTGACTTTAAGCTGACCATAATTTTTTCCAGTTTTTCCATTCGTATTACCTTCCCTGTATTAATAAAAATCAATAAAAAAGCTGAGTAACAGTAGAAATTTTGGATATAAAATGATTACTGGCTTATCAGATGTTAAAATGATAGTTATTAAAACCTTAAAATATTCTAAACTTAAAACTTTTATATTTGTTGGGGAGGGAAGTTAACATCTAGAATCTAATTATGATTTTTGTCAAAGAATTCACTAGAGCTTAGCTGTAGTCATAAATATATTTTTATTTCTGCTTGAATAATGACTCCTAGGGCAGTGGATATCAAATTGGAATCATTAGTGCCATAACCTTAAACTGTAAGAAATATTAATCTATGTGAACAAGAGAAAAAAGTTCTTCATTTAGTGAAGAACTCTGAGAGCAGTTGAATCATCCCTACCCCACCCCATCCCCCAATCTTTTTAATGTGGAGGTTATATCTACTATTAGTATTTCCAAGCTCTATTGTCCTGAGTACAAATTAGGTCACATTTACAATATCTCACAAGCTTGATAATCTGCCTTAAAGACTTCCACTGCTCACCCATGACTTCTCATTGTAGTTAGGTGGTGTCATGTGACCAGAATTGGCAAAGGCTTGGTGAGTGGAAGTGATGTGTCATTTCAGGGCCAAAGTCTTTAATGACTGGAGGGCGACATTTCCTCACTGACCTTCTATTCCACATTGACTGACTGGGGAGACCATGTGTTCTAGATAGAATGCCTAGAGAGTGCTGAGGACTTCTCTAGCTTGGATCTCTGAGTTACTACAGAGAACAGTTGCCCTGAAGAGTTGCTCAGAGCCTCAGCCAACTTTGCATAAACTAAAAATAAACTTTTACTGTAGTAACGCCTAAGATTTTTGGGGTTGTTTGCTATCTCAGCATATCTTCTAGGTTATTCTAACTCGTGAATATTCCAAGTCCCCCATCTTGACCAACAGGAATTCCAGACATTTTCTAGGACTTCCAAGCATGTCTAGAGTTTTGTACATCTTTTGTATCCATTCTGGTTGTATCTAACCACATCTGATGAGCTAGGAATCCTCGAGAGCAGATTCTGCAACTTCTGCCCTTCTGTAAGTCTTAAGGATGAGATATCTCAATCTATTCATCTCCATCTTTTTTTGATCTGGGATTGCCAAGCACCCTGACACCTGTGGTTCAGGCAGAGAGTTTGAGATCAGATGCCACTACTTCTTCTGCCATATCAGAAACAGAGCAACAAATTTGTCAAGGTTTATGCCTTATAGTCCAAGATTTTATGGATTAAACTGAAAGGGACCTAAAAAGAAGCTATTTTTGGTCAATTTCTCATACCTACTGGCTTTAATGTAACTGTGGATTTCAGTTGATTTGCCTAGGTAGTAGCTGGCTCCTTGAAGTGAGGAGGACAGTCTCTTCCATCCCCAGTTATCAGTTGAGGAATGTATCATAATCAAGTGGCTGTGGCATTAAGTGTTCCACCTAGTAATAGAAACAGCTCTTTCAATTTACACAAAGACCTATTTCCCCAAACCATTTTTTTGAGTCCTACAGTATATAAATCTTACCATGCTTGGAACCACCATAGGCTATACAAACTTTTCCTCAAATTTGTTTCAAAATATCTCCAGATTCTCACCTGTGTGCAGAACATTTTTACTCAAGGTTTTCAGCTGCTGTTTGTGGGCTTCCTGTGATAATCTGCTCATTAGCAGATTATCTGCTCATTAGATTATATCCCTCATTAGCAAAAGCACAAAATCTCTACAAAATAATAGACTGCAGACATCTATAGCTATTATATTAAAAAGACCTGCTATCTGCCAATCAGTCCTTACTATTTTTTTAGAGAATCAGTTTTAATGTTGCTATCTACTGTGAATTCACTAGTGCTGGCTATTTCTTTGTGAACCTCATCAATTAACCATTTAAATTTGGGTATTTTTTATCAAAAGAGTCTGTCTCTATAATTGCATGAGAAGAATTATTTATCATCTTTAGCTAAAATCAGCTCTACCTCTTTAGGACTCTATAAATAGAAGCATACATTAACAAATTCAGTTGGGAATAAATGATAGCTTAAACAGATCTAAAACCTGTGAAAAGAGCCCATTTCAACCAAAAGTTTTTTGGGGTGAGCTTAAATTCAGAGCCAAAAGAGGCTCTTGGAAATAGCAGGGTGAGGTAGGAATGCATATCTCTATGGATGGTATTGCTCAGCTGCCATATTAATATCAGCTACATAGTTATGTTCAATTAATATTTTAAAAATGAATAAATAAAAGGAGGATTATGTACCTATTGAAACCATGATAGCCTAAGGTAAATGCTTGTCCTAGTATTAAGAATTTTTTTCTTGACATAAAAATAATTTCCTTTTACTCCTCTAAAAAGAATATTAAAGAATATTTAAAAATAAAACACCATTTCCATATCAAGCAATGTGGGCATACTATGAAATTTCGTATTAAAAAGAGCATGAAATATTATTTGTTATGAAATATTGCTTGCAAAAATGGTTCAGTAAAAGGCAATACAATGAGATTTAAATATCTATGGAACTGCATATGGATGGTCTGAATTATATTCTATCTAAATATTTTAAAGGAATAAGTTAAGATTATTAATAGAAGAAAAATGTATTAAAAATATATTAAGTGTTTTACCATACAGACTCATATTTAAATAGGCTACTGTCAATTGTGACAGGAAACAGTTGCTTAAAAAAAAACCCAAATCCTCGCCTATTAAGCATTAATTACTTTCTCTAAACAAACGAAAATTTCTACTGAAGACTCTACTAAGAACATGCTTATCTTTAATTGGACATTTTAGAGCATCAGTATTCAGACATACTACAAATCCTGTTGTCAAACATATATATCATGGTTTATTATTCTAAAAGAGAAATTAAAAATAGCTGAAATGAAAATTATTAGCACAGAATAGGAGCGTATCTATAAGCTGGGGGGAGGGGACAGAGATGTGTAAGTCAAGTAAATAATTAAAAAAGAAGAATTTGATGTGCAAGTAAGGGTAACATAACTAAGAGACCACTATAGATACAAATTACATAATTTAAATGCAATTATGAAGATCAAAATCAGCCTATCAGGCTGACCAACAACACACACACACAAATACACAGAGTAAAATCAATATATAAAAGCAAACATAATTCAATGAAAATATTCACCAGTTTATGGAATGACTTTAGTGTTGAGGCAAATCTCTTTGAGAATGCTCACTTTATTTTAAAAAAAATCAACTATTGCTTTTTAAAAAATTTACACAGCTTACATGGAAAAAATTGTAGATTTTGTGGAATAATGTTGTATAAGTAATATGTTTTTAGCTTAAAATGTTAAATCTGATTATCTAATCATTTGATTGGCTTTGGAGGTTGGGTACCTTACCAGATAGACTACATTATTTTCTTCATCAAAATATCTCATAATTTACTGATAGATTTATTTGTTTATTTTGTACAAAAATTTACAAATAGACATAAGTTTTGTGAAAAGAAAGCAAGCCTAGAAGCTGGGAGGTAGCAGTCATTTTTGTTTAGCTGATTTCTTCAACACTAACTTCTTGGGTATTACACAACTCTTGTGCTCCATTTCAGGTACTTTTGGTTTCACCTCTATCCAGGACATTAGGTAACATGTTCTATCCCTGTAATACTGCACTAACAAAATCTGCAAATGCGCCAAATAAATATGTAAAGACCCAATCCTATAATAGTTCACTTCATACCCATGACACACTTCTTGCTTCCTGCTCCAGGCCCTCCTGCTGATATTAAGTGCTAGGACACTACGAAATCTACTGGTTTCACAATATCAGAAAATACAGGGGAATTAGTGCTCCAAGGAGCAAACCATTGATCAACAGAAAATGAGAGCTAGTAGATAAAAGTCTTTCACCCCTTCATCCAATAAACGGTCTGGAGAAGCAGCCATTTATATAGCTTAAAGGACGATGGTTCTAAAATTTAAGCAATTGGTTGCATTTGATAACTGAACAGTATTCAACTTGGTAAAACTCTCTTGTGTTGCCTTTTCCTCTTTTCTGTTTTGCTTCCCTTTTTTTCTCATTTCTGTTCTTTGGGATTGAAAGCCCCAATAGAGTAGGGCTAAAACCAATTACACAATGAGATACACCTGAAACTGTACTTCTTTTTTAAAGGTTTGGGTTTGGTTGAAATGAACATCAGTGTACACCTGAGAGAGAAACAAATGGCACAAATAGTTCAGCCTAAAGTTATGAATGGAAAGGGAAGCATGGTAAACAAAAGAGAGGTGTGAACTTTAAAATATCTGGGTTCAATTCTTGACCCTAATATTTTCTAGCTGTGTGACTTGGGGAAATTACTTGAACTCTATGAAAGTAGGCTTTCTAATCTATAAAATAGATATGCTTCCATCATAAATTACATATATGGAATTTTTAAAAGGCGGGTGGAATGTTGAAAACTTCTTCAGACTGCCAACTTTGCCCATGGACTGGCAAGTTATTTTTTATTAAAAAAAAAATGTAGGCATTAGCTGGCTGTAGCTACCATGGTTTTTGATTATTGTTTTTACTTGTAGCACCAGATGTGTTTAATGCCTCTGTGGGATATAAATTATAGGCGACATATTTATGTCATGATAGCACTCTCAATATACGTAGTTGCTTATCCAGTTGACACTTTTCTTGACTAATAAGAACTCTAATCATCCTTGGGTGAAATATGCTAATTAAAAATATTTATCCTCTCATGTTAATTTGAGGCCATGGAAAGTCAGTATTATGAAGTTTTGGCCAATGGACTTCAAGAAGTTTCTGAGTTAGACTTCCAGAAAAGTGGAAATCCTTTATAAAAGGAAATGCAGCTTGTTTGCTCGGTCTTTATTTGGTTTTTACCCTTTCCCTTTTTTCCCTTTTCTTTTTCAATATGATGACTGAATACCTGGAAGTATAACTGCCTCTTGTGAACATTGGAATGAAAGCCACAGCCAAAGGTGACAGAGTGGGACCATGGAAGGGGCATGGATGCCTGGTGACATGGCTAGGGCTTCCATACCAATGTGGACTGTCTACCCATGGCCTTCTTGTTGTGCAAGACAAATAAACTCATTTTTTCTAAGCCACTGTTTGTGATGTTTTCTATTTGTGGCTGACATACCTTAATTAATAATAATGTTTATGTAGCATAGCATCTGACTAGGTAATAATACATCATTGACCCTATGAGAATAAACATGTACAGGGAACCATTCTTTAAGGCAGTTTATGAAAAGGTTATTAAATTTGTCCTTTAGGAACAAATGAATTTAAATTTGATTTAAGGGCTACATATATAGATGTATTGAAAGAGTAATTTTGACAATTTATAATCTATATACATATGTAAATGCATACAGATACATGTAGTTGTTAGGAAAAAAGTCTTTCTTGAATCTAAAAGTCAGTATATCAGTCTTGTTTCTTTTCTGACTTAACCCACTTTGTTTATTGCTCCCACTGTCTTTCCTTTCATGATCATTATTTTTATAAGTTATATTATTTTTCGCTGATATGATTTGAAGGACAGGAATATATCCATTGCTGAACATTAGCGTAAAAGGGATTTTCACTCTAATATATATATTTATATTAATATATGCTTATGTATACATAATATACAACATTTTATGCTCTTATTATAGTATATATTTTCCCTTGCTTATTGGTACTAGTACTTTATACCCCAGGAAACTGAGTTTTTTTCAGATTAAAATTTTCTTCTATCAGAGGAGGGTGAAAAACAGATTCCTAATCACTGACGGTTATAATCAAATGATCCAACTCTGGAACATTTCTGGTGTTTCAAATACTTGGTTTTGATAATTCTCCCATGGCTGGTAAATTAATCTAACTTAGGGCAGTTAGAAACTGTCCTTAGGAGTTTTAATACTGGAAGGTGGGTTTTTCTCCTGTGTAATGTTGCTAGATATATTTGATCCCAGGGATGTTTGTGAACATGATTCCAGTTCTATGGAGAAAACCAAATTTAAAATCTGAGATTGACAAACTGAGAGACGAGATATATGGGATCACAGACAAAAACAGAAAGGGAGGCTTGATAGTGTTCATGTCTCCCTCTTTAGTGGTAGCTGCCACTAGACTCTTTTGAAATAGGCAATTCCAAAGTTACTTCAGTTGGGTTTTAGTTGCTTAAGACAAAACCAACTCCTGTTCCTTTAGTTGGAATTGTTTCTGTTTTAGTTGTCTTTGGTCTTTTTCTTTGCTTTATGGGGCTGAAATTGTTCTCATTTTTACGTGGGAAACACAACCTCTACATAAACGTAAAAAGAAAAATTTCTCTCTACATGCACATAAGAAACATTTTTATCTAATCTTGGAGGAATAGTTTTCATTTAGGAAATAGACCGTTTAGAAAGCTCCTCACGCAGGATAACCTTAGAGAGTATCTCAAAATGATTCTATATGTTTTGAGGTACATTTAACATCAAAGAGGGTTCTCTGACAAGAGACTGGAATTGCCAAACTAGCCTCACTAATATCATTATTTAAACTATCTTCATGTCCATTTTTATCATCAGATTAAAAATCACCAGAAGTGAGTTATATATTTTGTAAAAAATGGTCTAATCCACCCACCGAGCTTGCATGTTTTGAAGAGTGATGAATCTAAAGGACAAGCAATATAAATTATAGTCACAGTGTCACATTGCTAGTAAGAAAGCAGCAGAGCACAAAACTGAACCCAGGGCAGTCCAATTTCAAGACTGAGTCTTTTCAGGTCACCCTAAAAAACGAGAGATGAAGAGGGAATGACCCTGATTTTCCATATCTTGGCCACAGGATATTCACTTGGCAAGCTGAGTATGTTTCATAGACTAGTCTTTAAGTGTCTTTAGAGGATAATCTCTTAATAGTTCATCTGGTTTGTTCATCTGGTCTATTTGCAGTTCATAAAGTTGTTGATTTTTCTCCATCAATTTCCCCATTAAATTACTCAGAACATCAACTTACTCTGAAGGCATAAAATCTCACTGGTTTTATAAAACTATAAAGCAACATTTAGATTCAGGTTTGAAGTTGAGCCACTTCAGTAAGATGTATATATACATCTTATTGCACATCATTAATCAGAACAGGCAAGACTCTCTTTAAAATTTTCCTGTTAAATGCAATTTTGAGCAGTGATGTTTAAGCATGTTTAAGTGCTGATTATATAATAACCTCATTGTGGTAACCATAGGAAAGACACTCTTTCTGTGGTATTGTGATAGATGGTTGATAGGAAAATGATCATGAGCTGAAGCAATGCAAGGTTCATCATGGTGCCCTTTTGAACTTGACAAGAAGAGGACATGCTTTATAGTAGAGGAGACAATAAAAATTCGGTATTGGCAATATGACATAGAAGGCTAAAATATGAATCATTCTTTATTGCAGCAAAAATGGAAAAATATTAACTCCTTTCAGAGAGGAAATTTAGCTTCAGTCTACTTTAGCACTTTAATTGAGGCAAATCCTACATATGGAATTTGTCTGATATAGTTTGTTAACTTTTAGGACACTATATAAAAACTATTAATGTGAAATATCCTGATCTTGTTTTACTAATTTTTATTTTGGTGGAATCATTGCTTCAGTTCTAAAGTTCATTAACATCTTTGACTATGGCAAAACCTACCTGATTCCTCAATCTCAAACTATAGTGAATTCACTTGAATAGATGCTTTAGTAAATTGAAACAGTCAAATGTCCACTGATTATTTAGCCGTAGAAATATATCTTTTTCAAACAGTCTAAATTTTGTCCAGATGTCAGAACTTCTCTATGCTTAAATTCCACTTAAAAATGTGTTCTAGGGAAAAGAAAGTTATTTTAATTATTTTGATAAAGATGAATTTTTTTCTTTAACATGTTTCTTTTGGTTAAAATACACAGGTATGCTCTCACTTTCCATCTGTGGTTGGTATGGCAGATAAATCAGGTTCTACATTAAATATTGTCACTGAAATTTTACTGCTTTGTCTTACCATTTAGCTTAATTTTATTAATGAGGATTAAATTTTACAGAGATTTTTTTCCCCTGCTGATATAGACGTGCTAAATCAGAAATCATTAAGTTGTGGGGAATGAATGGACTGAGATATTACTGTGACTCTTTGGAAGGACAGATATAAGTGGCAGGGTCGAATAAGTTTCACTATACTTTTACATTAAACCTGATCATTATTCATTTGGTAATCCATAATACCATGATCTGTTCTAGGCAGCCATTATTATAGATTTGTGAAGGTCATTTTATAATGTATTATCAACTTACATTGTATATTCAGATGTGAAGGGAGACATAAAAAGGAAAAGAATGATCGCAATTTTCCTAATATGTCAAAGACATTTTTATTTCAATACAGTATTAGACTGTCTTTTACAGAGAGTGCCTCTTCAATATTAACTCTGAGATGTCTAATTTGGCTTTTAATCAATGAAATCTTATAATATATAATTTCGCACATAAGTACTTGATCATTGTACTGAGAAACAGTATAGAAGGATATATACAATATAATCTCCTTGGGGATCTTTTAATATCCATTCTTCCTTTCAGTAGGTCAAAACATAATCTGACTTAGTCAATTAAGCTCGGTTAAAATAGTTCCTCTTCATGAAAGACTTCCTTCTTTTTTTAAAGCAAAAATAATTTATTGGTTAGCAGATTTGAAACAAAAAAGTTTCCAGGGCTACTAGCTTAAGGTATGGATGGATCTAGGTGCCCATATAAATTTTCAGTCTCTTTCTTTTACTCTCTCTAGTGGTTGGCTCTACTCTTTGTGTTCATTTCATTCTTGCTCTTCACATGAAGAAGAAAAATGGCTGCAGGCCGCTGCTACCTCACATTCTCAGTTTACCAACCCCAGGGGAAACAGCTTTTCTTTCTTTCTTCTTTTTGAAGTATAATTGATTTACAATATTGTATTAATTTCATATGTACAGCATAGTGATTCAGTATTTTTAAACATTACAACAAATGATCACCGCAATAAGTCTAATTACACTCTGTCAAATTTATCACAATATTATTTACTATATTCCCTGTGCTGTACATTACATCCCCATGACCTGTTTGTTTTATAATTGGAAGTTTGAACTTTTTAATCTCCCTCAACTATTTCACTCATCCTCCCACCCTCTTCCCTCTGGCAACGACCACGTTGTTCTCTGTGAAGAGACTTCCTTCTTGTTTCTAATACTAAGGAACATCTATATAACACATTAGTGAGTTGAATGAGTGGTGAGAAAATAAATATAGCCATTCTTTCAAGAAAATGTAGAATCAGTGGGAGGGTTTGTGTGTTATTGTTGGATTTTTACTGTTTGAAAGAACTGAAGTTGTTTGTAATCTGAATGAAAAGAGCAAGTTGAGTTGTAGAAGCTGATATTATTTATGTACAGTCAAGTCTACTAAAGGTGGGGGGCATCTTGTCTTCTTTGTTATCTGCCCAGACAGGTGTCTTTGGAGATGCCTCAAAACCCTGTCCACAAGGTCCTTTTAGGTCTAGCAGAACTCTACATGTTTTGCCTGTTCTTGCGTGCTCAGCAATCATGTTGCTGCTCTTCTGTCATGCAGGAGCACAGAGGATCTCAGTAAGACATCTGAGGTCCTATCTTATAAACACACTAAGCAGCATCTTCTGTTTCTGGAGTATTGCTGCTTCCCTGGTTCTCTACCCAGGATGTAGGTTTACCTTCCTTTATCTTGGCAATTTGTACAGAATAGCTTTCTGCTTGGATGGGGACAAGGCTATTGGGAAAAAAGATCATTGGGGAAAATTGTTAATATTTTAAAATATTCTCTGGAAAATGGTTCCTCTTCTTAAGGTGCTACTATGGTCCACATGGCAGAGTGTACAATGTTTTTCATGTTCTGGCCTCTACTTACCTATTCAGCGTTATCTCTCCTCATACCTAAGCAGTTCCTAGGTTTCACTCTATTTATTTTTGAGACTCAGGTCTCATATCAGTGTCTCAATGTAGACTTTTTATTACTGAAAATAGTTGTTTTCCACAGTACCTACAGTGCCTTTTTTACAGTGAAGTGTACATTTAGTGCACTGATTCACTTACATAGCTATTTCTACCTAAAATAAGAATAGCTGTTTCTCTCCAGTTAGGATACCCTTGAGGTTAGTAAACTTGCTTTATTTCCAGGACCTACTGTGTCTTTCATATAGAAGGCACAGTACTTTTTGAGTGCCCTCTGCATGCCGCGGTGCTAACCTTCAATCAGGAAAAGCTGCTGCCATACTCTCATGGAACTTCAATAGATGAGTTTCAAATAAATGAAAAAATACATACCCTGTGGTATTCAGTGTTGCTCTAATAAGTTTTATATCCAAAGCCCTTTTTCAAACCTCCTATGCATTGATTTTTCTACAACCTTTATCTCTGTTGATCATAACCTCCTACTTGGAGCACTCTCTTCCCTTAGCTTGCCTAATGCTGTGTTCTCTTTTGCTGTGATTGCTGCCGTGTTTTCACATATATTGGCTCCTCTTTTTTATATACAAATGCAGTCACTCTCCAGGAATCTACTTTCAATGCACTTGCTCTAATATACTCTCTCTAGAGGACCTTTTCCATTTATGGAACATCCACCAACAGCTTTAGTAACTTCCTAATTTTTGTGTTTGCATGACTTCTTACTTGAATATCAGAACTACTTTTCTAATTGCCTGCAGAATTTTTTCACTGAGATGTCTCATTGATACCTTAAATATGAGACAAAAATGAACTAATCCTTTTTCTTATTGGCGTGTTCTTTTCCTATTAAGCCAGAGTGAATATTAAGCATTTTACTTAGTGCTTCTTTCCTTTTTTCTCACACTCCAATAGTCATATTATTACCATATACTGAGTTTTATAAACTCTTTAAAAGGTTTCCCTCTCTGTACATTTCTACTCTTGCCATCCAACTTTAGGCCTTTGATTCCTTATGCCCATTTCATATCTTGATGTTTCTATTGTTTCTTTCTCTAATTTGTTTACCATACGGTGATACAGGATGTTCTCTAAAGTGTGTTATCCATCAAGTCAGTATCATTTTCAGAAAACACTGGATCATTTTTCATTACCTACTAAGTAGAGTTTGAATTGGTTGACTGGCACAGTCTGCCAAAATCTGACGTCAAACATCATTTCCTTATTTTTCTTTCAAATTTATCCTCATCACAAATATAAAATAGTCCAGTAAATGTGGGCTATTTTTTTTTTGTCAAAAAGCCATATATTTCCCCAGAAACTTGGAAGAGAGAACAAAGCCAGAAGTGTGGATTTAGAAGTCATCAAAATATCGAATATATCTATATTCTATAGAGAGAACATAGAAAGAATATGTATAGATAGAATATAGATATAAAAGTTAACATAGTAAAACTATATCAACAAAATGTATATATAATATGAGATAAGAGCTCTAAAACAGAACATTGTGGAATAACATTTGATTGAGGGGTTATAATGATGGTGGTGCTGCTGAGGGAAAGGAAAGAAGTAGGAAACCAGGAAAATATTATTTCAAAAGCCAGGTGAAGTGAGACTATCAAGACATCAATATTTCAGAGGGCTTTCTTGATGAGAACCTAACAGTGCATCAGATTTGAAAGTAGAAAAGTATAGGTAAATTGAGCTAAACAATTTCAGTGTTAGTTTTTTTTTTTTGAAATATAAGCTTAGATCCTGGAGGGTTGAGAGGTGATATCCTGTAGATAGTGAAGGAGCTTGTCTATAAAAGGAGAGAAGGTATTAGGGAGTAGAGGAGAGCAGATGGTGGGAGATTTGGGGTTCACTGGAGAGTTGTAGAGGACCTGTGATATCAATAAATTTTCTTATCACACTGGGGAAGAAGTGAGTTAGAGAGGGAGAAGTTAAACATACAAGAGAAAGCAGGGTGGGTAGCTAAGGGAGCATGTTCCTGTGATGCAGATTTTTATCAGGAACACAGGTAGAAGGGTTGACCTCAGAAGACAGGTTTTCTTGGTGTTCAGAGGAAGAAATGATGATGGATAGAGATGTAAATATGTTGGTATATTTGCAAAATGAGTGACTGAGGAAATCTGCATCTTATAGTCTATTTGTTTTCAGTGAAATCTGAAACACATTCTTCCACTAGGTAGTTTAAGAAGAGTTGTTATAAGAGTTTCACAGTTTCAATCTTGCCCACGGCTATGGTGTCGGCTGGCTCAAGTCTGCAGGATATTCCAGAACTCACTCCTCAAATGCTGAGAATAGTCGCTAAAATATCATTATTCTTTGAGGTTTAAATAGAGAAATTGAGTCTAAAAAGGTTAAAATATTGCCAACTAAAATAATAGTGGATCAGCAATATTAATATTTACAAAATAATATTGAGAGTAAAAAGTATAATTATAAATAGAACACAGTGCAATAATGAACACTACCTACAGGAACATGAGACCCTTGTGAACTATATAGCTTCACATTATAAAAAAAAAAAAGAGAATTACAAAGAGAAATTGAAAAAATGCATAACTGTAGTAGAAGTTTCAATACATATATTTTCATAAAATGAAGGATTTGGAAGACGAAAACTAATAAGAATATAGAATATGTTGACAAATTTTATCTCAACAATGTATAGAGGACTCTGCCTGCAATAAATACAGAATATACATTGATTTGAACATTTAAACTTGCAAAACATTCAACATTTACCCAAATTGATCATACAGTGGGTTGCAAAGGAAGTTTCAACAAATTTCAAATAACATGTATAACAGTCCTAATCTCTGGCCAAAATACAAGAAATATTTTTAAAATAGCTATAAAATCTCATATCTATCTATCTATCTATCCATCACCAAAAACTCATGGGTTAAAAAGAAACTATGGTGCAGCCACTATTAAAAACAGTATGGAGATTTCACAAATAATTAAAAATAGAACTAGCACATGATCCAGTAATTCCACTTCTGGGTATTTATTTGAAGAAAATGAAAACATTAATTTGAAAAGATACATGCCCCCCTCATTCATTGCAACATTATTTATAATAGCCAAGATATGGAAACAACCTAAATGTCCATTTATGAATGAATGGATAAAGAAGATGTGGTATATAGACAACAGAATACTATTCAGCCATAAAAGAGAATGCAATCTTGTCATCTGGCAGCAACATGGATGGATCTTGAAGGCATTATGCTAAGTAAACTAAGTCAGACAGAGAAAGACAAATATTGTATGATTTCATTTATATGTGAAATCTTAAAAAAACAGACAAAAAACTAGCTTATATATACAGAGAACAGATTGATGGTTAGGAGAGGTTGGAAGGGGGGCGTAGGTGAAATGGGTAAAGAGGGTCAAAAGGTACAGACTTCCAGTTATAAAATAAATGTCATAAGGATGTAATGTACAGTATGATGACTATAGTTAATACTGTATTGCCTATTTGAAAATTGCTAAGAGAGTAGATCTTAAAAGACCTCATCACGAGAAAAAAAAATTGTAAGTACGTAATGAGCAGATGTAAACTAGTCTTCTGTGGCGATTGTTTTACAATATATACAAATATCAAATCATTCTGTTTTATGTCTGATACTAATATAATCTTATGCATTAATTATACCTCAATAAATAAAAAAGGAGAAATTATGGTGAAAATAATACAGTCATTATGACTGGATGAAAATAAACTTACCACATATCAAAATTCTGGAATGGAATGAAAGTAATAATTAGAAATAAATTTATAGCATTAACATGATTTAGCTTTAAAAAGTTTGAAAATAAATAAATTCAGCATTCATCTCAAAAACTAGACATATTTTAACAGAATAAACCAAAGAAAGTAGAAAGAAAAAAAATTCTCAATGATCTAAAAACCAGAATCATTGGAGCGGATAATCAAAATCAAGAGCTAGTTCTTAACAAAAAGAGTAATAAAATTGATATGCTTCTAGTAAGAATAATCAAGAGAAAAATGAGAAAAATAATTATGAAAAAATCATATTTAAAAAGATGAAATGACCTTTTATCTTAAGAAAAATAAATCATAAGAAAATATAATTTCTTAGTAAACAAATAATCATAGAAGAAATTGAGCTAGTAAATAAACCTACCTGCACCAATGACTCAATGTTTCAGCTGGTATTACAGGTGGGTTTACAAAGTTGTTAAGGAAAAAATAACCTCCAAGTAATACAAAATCTAAGACTGGTATTAAAAAAGAAAGGTCTCCAACACAATACTTAAGGCCGGAATAAACTTTATCAAAACTATCAAACTATCAAAATAAGGAGAGGACATATCAAGTAGGAATCTTTTAGATCAATCTCAGTGTTAGTATTATATGCTGCTCTAACAAATTACCACCAATTTAGCAGTTTCATATAATGTAGTTTCTAACAGTTTTTTGGGTCACAAATCCAACATGGGTCTCACTGAGATAAAATCAAAGTGTCTCAGGACTGCCTTCCTTTCTGGAGGCTGTAGAAGAGAATCACTTTCCTTGCCTTTTTCGGCTTCTAGAGGTCACCCATACACTTTGGTTCCTAGTTCCCTGCTCCGTTTACAAAGCCAGCACATTTCTTCTTTCTGACCATTCTCCCATAGTCACATTTCCCTCTGACAGGAGCTGGGAAAGTTTTTCCACATTTAAGGACCCGTTTAATTAGATTGAGCCCACCTGGATAATCCAGGATACTCTCCCCATTTCAAGATCCCTAACCTAATCACACCTACAAAGTCTCTAACATTTGAAACAACATATTCACAGATTCTGAGGATAGGATGTGGATATCTTGAGGTAAAGGTGGACATGATTCTGCCTACCACAATCTAATTTTTGAATGTTGGTGTGCAAAAATCTTCTTAAAATTTCATTAATCCTTATCCAACTTTGTGTGCATGTGTGTGTATCACAAACATATTGGGTTCAACCTGGGAATGAAAGCATAGTATGACATGAGAAAACCTGTAATTATAGTGCATCACACCAGTAGACTAAGGAAAAAAACCCATAAATAATGATCTTAACTGGCACAGAATTCTTTTTAAATCAACAATAATTTTTTTAAAAAAGAAAATCACACTTGGTAAACCAAGAATAGAAGGGAATTTTATTTTTATAGCAAGTTTACCAAAAATCTTGTTATAAATGTACCAGATACCTCTGGTGCTCTGCCTTACATTCCCATGATCACAACCCTAATACTGACCGGAAATGGGTAGGCAGTTCTGTGTTGGTTTTGACGTTTTGACTTTTTGTGCTCTCATAATATCTCGCCTCAAGCACACGCCTGATGTCTTAATTTTCTGCTCAGGCTTCCTCTAAAATTACATATGCTAGTAAGAATGTGCACAGCCCTTGCACTGGTGCAGATTGATGACAGATTTAACACCCCTGGAGCAATCCATGACCAAAGGGAGATGAGGGTCAGATAACTATTGAAGACATTCTGTAAGCTTCTTAGAGGTCCTAGAAAAATTGAGTCTCATTGCCTACAGAGATGACCTCAAAACTTAACCTTTATTTTGATTCTTTTCCTTCCCTTTTTACTCCCCACGGTCTCTTACTAGCTTCTTGGGGTTACCTCTCAAATAAAACAGCTGTGGAAGTTCTTGTCTTATGCTCTGCATTTTAGGAATCCAAGCTAAGACAACAAGGAAACAGGTGCCCTCTGATTCAGTCAAGGTTTAGTAGGAAAAACAAACTCTATCTATATAATGGTTAGTTCTTTGGAGAACATTTTAAAAGGTTAAATAGTCACAAAGTTGTAGAAAGAGTTGAAACAAAATAAGCAAGCAAATAAAAAAAAAGAAGAAAACATGGTGAAGCAAACCAGAGGTAGCAACAGTATGCAGAGGCTACCACTCCTAAGGCTAAGACTTGATGGACAAATGGTGTTATTCAAGACAAAGATCTGGGGCCATATAGTGAAACCTAGGCCCAAGGTAGCATCTGTGGGAGCTATCACCACAGAGAGAGGGGCTATCTTGTAGAAGCTGGGATTACGGAGGAGAGGCAGTGCTGCTGGAAACAGTACAAACCAGAGAGAGGGGGTATATGTTCTAGATTCTCTATTACTGTTTAATCTCATCCCAGTGTGTGACTTTGGCTCAAGCAAGGTATTAGCCAGTTGGCAAAGAAGCCTGTGGCATGTAGTTTGCAGAGTTTCCTGTGTACAGAGCAGAAAACAAGAGGAACCAGCAAATGGATCTAAGAGCAAACAAGCAGATTGGACTTAGCCAAGCAAATAAGAGGTTAAGAGTGGGAAAGAAAGAACTAATCTCATTTTAGATGATTTGAGTATCTATGTAGAAAATCCAAGGGAATTTGTAGACAAAACCAGCTGTTAGAATTACTGAGAGCATAACAATTTTGCTAATTACAAGCACAGTAAGAAAAGGAATGATATTTTTATAAACTTACAGAGAATATAACAGAGAAAAGAGCCCTTATATAAGATAAGTATTAAAGATAAGAAACCTATGGATAAATCTAACAAAATTCTATAAGGAATCAATGGAAAAAAATCACAAAATATTATTCAAGGATAATAACACTAGATTACAATATTTAAGGTAGCATAAGAATATTTGTGTATATACCTCGACAAGGAAGCTATTTTAAAAGACAATAATCATTTCCTTCCCCAAAGTATCTTTTAGTGCCACTGGTAGGAACAGATATTTGGGAGGAGCTGGACATAAATCCAACTCAGGTAGGGTTTTTTTTTTCCATAATGTTATAAATATTGGTGGGTCAGAAAATATGAATTATCAGTGGATTCTCAGAGGGTAGCTTGATAGGGAGAGGAGAATCCATTAAAAGTGTAGGGTATAGGAATCATTATTAAGTTCTGGAACATAATTTTGAAGATTGTTATAGAACTAATAGACCAGTAGAAAAATAAATATTTTTGCTAAATCTTATTTAACAAATAATCCTAAATAAAGTTTAGTAACTTAGTGATGACTTCTGCAACTATATTTAAACTTTGATCTTAATTACTGATATGTAGTGAAAAAAAATGTTGTCATTCTCTTACATGGATTTTTTTCCTTTATGGGATACACACAATTATGACTCATAAAGCTAGGTAGAAAGATGAACATGATTTTTTATGTGTGTGGGACTTGGATTTTTGTTTTTGTAAGTCTGAAAGTTGGTGAACGTAGACTACTAAAGTAGTTAAGCATGTGTGCTCAAAAGAGAGAGAGAGAAAGAGAGAGAGAGAGAAACCTGTGGTTACCACTTTAGGGAGTCAGAATAAAGAAAGAAACTATTTAGAAATAAGGGAGGAAGGGAAGAAGGAAGAAAGAAAGGAAAGTAGAGAAAAGAAAAAGATAAAAAAAAATCTTTCAGACAAGGTTCCTGATTCTTATAAAGGATAAGCATGCTCAAAGGCCCTGCGTTCTCCCATAGCATGCTCACTACATTGGAAAATCTTGTCTTCTCCAGCATGTTCCCTCTACTAATTTCTCTCTTCCTATGAAGGAATTCAAGGCACGGTTCTTTAGTTGTAGACGATGGATGATGAGGGGCTTGGCTGGTCCATTCTTCAGTGAACACAGAAATTTCCTTTAGGTGAAAAAAAAATTTTAATAGATATATTATTTTCTGTTCTCCTCTAACAAAGAAAGCTAAATGTTAACTGACTTACCAAAGATTACAGAGAATGTGAATAAATTGCCAGAAAATGAAATCAGAGTGACTATTTAGTAAGCAAGAGGCAATGAAGATCTGCTCAAAAGTGAAAGAAACAGTACAACAAAAACAAGATGATTCATGGGAGAAAATGTTATATTGGAGGAAGGTTAGTTAAGGGGGATGAGTTAGAGGGAAAAAAAAAAAGAAAAGATTGATACCACAACACCATGATTTCTGCTTTTGAATTCATAGGACATAGTAACCTTGGCTTTTCAATTATAGAATATTTTAGACTCAGTATAATGGATACTTTCATGCATTCTACAGATGTTTATTGAGCACCACACTCTGTTCTAGGGCATGGGAAATACAATGATGAAGTAGACACAAGATCTAAGTTCCTATAAGTTTCAATTTAGCAACAGCCTTTATTGTTAAATAATGTAGAAAGGCAATATAACATAGTAGTTAAGATAGACCCAGCTTTGAATACCAAAGCTGTCAATTATTAGTTTTGTGACCTTAAGCAAGTTACTCCACTTCTCTAAGCCTTGTCTACTTATTTGTAAAAGAGAGATGATGATATTAGCTCACAGGGTTGTTATGAGTATTAAAACTGAGTGATGCATATGTAGCAGTTCACACAGTGCCTAGAGCTTAATATTCATTAAATATTAGCTTATTATTATTAGAATTGTCATTATTATGATTTAGTGCATATTGTGATGACTAAACCGTATTGAACAAGCCAGAAGCATTTAGGCATAATTCAAAGGTGACTAACTGTACTTGCATTTGTTAGGGGTGTGTGGAGGGAGGGAGTTAGAGGCATAAAGGATAAGCTTTTATGAGCCTAGAAGGGAAAACAAAAGAAATTTGAACTTGGCTTTTGTTTCCAAAGGAGAGGGAAGGTTTTTAGAACTTTTTTAAACAACTAGTCAAGTGTCACCTTTTGTATAAACTTAACCAAATAGGAATTATTAGCCTGATATGTCAATATTTTGCTCATTTTCAGTAGCTGGTGTTCCATATGGAAATGAAATATCAAAATTTTCTTGCATTTTGACTTAATGAATGAACAAATACTTAATTTGAATTTTATAATTGTGAATTGCTGAAATATAATAAATAGTTGTGGTTGACTGTAATTTATAATTATCCTGAATTCATTCATATTCAGTAATAACATAGTCACAGATTTGCTTTTGTTATGCTATTATTTTTAATGATATTTTTTAAAATATAGAAACTATGACAACACATCCTGTGAGACCCAGTTTTATTTGACTTAATTGAAGATATTGACAAATTTAAAATATTCAAATAGAAATTAAACTTTGAGTATAAAATTTCATTTATTATTTTCTATCCATGGGGCAAAAATGATATAAAGAAGTTTTAATTACTCCCTCTGAGGATCTTGTACTTTCAAAGGATTAACTTGAGATACAGGGCACTATTTTCTCCCTCCCTAATGAGACCAGTGCCTCAGAGTAAGTATAGGCACTGAAACACTGAATGAGTTTTATCTACAGATAAATTACACTAACCACCCCCTTTAGAGCTTTCATTTGATGTCTGTTTCTCAAATAGAACTGCATATCTTCAAAAAAATTTAACTCTTGTATATTTGTACTTCTTGTTTAATGAGCAAATGCAAATACTTTTAATAAATTAGCTAAGTTAATCCCCAAAGAAGTTATGTCTATTTCTAGAAATTCTACCATATTTATGTGTGTGTATGTGTGTGTATAATCTAAGTTAAATGTTTTAAGATTATTTAAAAAAAAATGGAGGCCACATTTTTTTTTAAATTAAGTAAAGGAAAGGAATTATTTTGATCTGCTCCTTTGCTGCTAAATATCCCAGAAGAAGTTGCGTGATGTAGTCTCTGTGAACCCCTGGGATAAGATGATAGAAGAAGCATTGATTCAAGTATAATTATTGTCATCATCAAGTCAAGTCTTTCAAATTTAATTAATCCATTTAGATTGTGAGACAATATTATGCTATTTTAGATATTCCCGAGGGCTTCAGAAGGGAGGGCATATAGTTACATAAATAATTCTTCATCTTCCCTTGGAAGACTTTCTTCAAATGTCTTCATTACAATATCAGGCATCAGGGGAGTATGCTTTGTTGCTTCCAAAGTATAAAATCTTCCTGGAGAGTATAGAGAAGCTCACACCTGGGGAGGGGTATAAATGAAGGAAGCAGAGTGGATAAGTTAATCATTCATCCAAGGAAACACGGGGAGTATCTAGTTTTTGACTGCAGCAGGAATTTTATAACAGAGATTAAGACAACTTAGTTTAGTGTAATGCACCTGATTTATTTGGTAAATACTAATTATAGACTTGTATGAGGTAATATAAAAAGAAGGAAGAGATTGGAAAGTAAATGTGACTAAAAATATTTCTAGTGAGAGAGAGCCATATATCCAGAATTTCTGGTATTCCCAACTCAATTAAAGTATATATAACAATCTGTGACTGACTAGTTATGCTCAATAATTAGAGAGTTGATGACTCTTGGACTAGGGTGGGGTTAGTGGAGGTCAAAAGAAGTAGAATTAATTAGAGCTGTATTTTAAAGGGAAAAATACCGTCTTCATCAAAGGTTAATAGAAAGTAGAATACAAATAATAACTCATGTTTGCATAATGTTCATTTTACATATGAAGGCTAAATAGTTATGTAATGTCTTCAGGAAAGTTTTTTATAACCATATACTTTTTGATATCAAGTAGTTTCTTTAACATCATATTTACATTTTCATGCATTTATTCCTTCATTCAAAAACATCTTTTATGCACCACTCCCTATACTGCATGCTGGTTATACCAAGTCAGACAGTCCATAAAGGGAGATTACTATTTAGGAATGGGAGATAGACATCTAAACAAACATAGTGAAGCATCATAGATCTTTGGTATAAGCAAATACAGACTACAGTAGGGACAACATTTTATGATGGAGAGGGTTACATAACCTGAGAAAAACAGAATAATTTGATGTTAGCTTTTGAAAGACATGATTTAATGTTAGTGTAAAATTAAAGAGGATCTCTGATGTACAGGATTAAACATTTTGAAGTGAAGAATGAGCTCTCACTTTGAATAGAGAATAAATCAGCTCATGTCTTTGTCACCTGAAATGAGGTCTTGTCATTGATCTTTGATCTCCATTATGGAATGGAGACTATAAGAAGTTGCTTTAAGAGCGCATTTTAGTAGTCACTGGGGAGTCTGTTTTGGTGCTGATTCAGCCACCAATTTGGCTGTTAGCTACATCACTAGTCACAAAAGGAAATAATGGATGGTTCAGGACATAAATATATGAAACTCCAACAACATAAATGCAGATATGGATGTGGGGGGGGCACATTTATGCTTGTATATGTGCATGTATGTATGTATGTGTGTGTGTGCACTGGTGTGTATGTGCCTTGTTATTGGACATTAGTGGGGACATGGTATAGGTTGATAGAGAAATCTGTAGTTAAATAGAAAAAAACACAGAAGTTGACATCAGGAATATGTATCTAGATCCAAGTTTGCACTATCAGGAAGACTTTGCAAACTCATTAAGCTTTTTGAATCCTAATTTCCTCTTTCCACGATCTCTGCGGTGATTAAATCACCCAAAGCCCTACTAGTAGAAAGTCAAATAACCAAAGGTAACATTAGACTGTTCACTGTTTTTCATATGTTAGTCTGTTTTCTCTATTTGTTAACAGTTGCCTTTTTTGTTAATAGACACTCTTATGAATAATTCATTTTTAAAAACATTGAGGAAGCATTTAAAAAACAAAAACACAGCATCATATAATGAGTTTTAGCATAATCAGCCTATAAGTTATAAATTTAAATTTGATTACTGCTTTTAAACTATCTCGTTCTAGCATGTACCTTGGATAAATGATTTAGCCTATTTCTTGGTTTTATCTTCAAAACCGTAGCTACATTTATTGATCTCTTACTATGTGCTAAGTATTACTCTAGGAAACTTATATTTATTAACTAATTTACTTCTTAAAATTATCCTGATAAATAGATATCACTATCATTCTCATTTTATGGGTGAGAAATTGAGAAAACAGACGTTCAGGAACTTAGCCAGAGTTACATAACTATTTTATGGTGAGGCCCGAGAGAAAGGAAACATTTAATTTTGGGAGAAATGTTCAAAAAGTTGTAAATCACGCAAAGCCTCTAACAAAATGTGAAAGTTAGTAGTAATAACATACTTCCTTTACACACTGTTCAAATTCCTTTTTTTAGTGAAATGAAAATTTCCACAATGGTGGGCCACTTCTAGTCATTAATTACAACTGATATAATTTGACTAATATATATATAATCAATGTAAGAGCTTCCTATAAATATAAATGTAGATAAACATTACTTTGCATGAATGGGTCTATTACTTATTTTAGAAAATGCCTTCAAGGTAGTTTTAAAATTTGGTTTATTGTGTTATGATTAAACATAATTGCTCATTATATATATATGCAAAACAGAGTTGTAACTCCTGGACAGATAATTAAAGTTAAGATATTCTTTCTTGAGGGCAGCCCCTAAATTATAATTATGATTATTTAATTGAGTATCAAATATACTCATGATGTTCATAAAACATGAAGCAGGTGTGCAGCTGTTTTTCCTTTGTAACGCGTGCCCACCCAAATCCTATCCTTTGTTCCACTGCTTTAATGATTAAAAACATGGTTTTTCTTGTGTACTCCAATTTACTCCTGTGATGAATCTTTTTAATTACAGGGCACACTGTGGTTGACACAATTTGGTTCCATATGACAATATTCATTATATCCCTGTAAAAAATTCCTGGCAAATGGCATTACCAGAGATGCCAAGCAACATGGATAGTTAAAGTTGTCTATTCTTTGCTTTCAATTTTGAACATTCATATTAGGTAAGAGAATCATTTTGGGAAACAATAACTGAGTTTTATTATAATGAAATCTTCAGGTTATTAAAATGTTTTGCTTATTCTGTTCCAATTGCCATAAAGTAAAATACTTGTGTAGTGGAATTTGTTTATTGTTATTTGCTGAAATGAGAAATAGCTGGGCACAGGAGTCAGATTACAGGAGCATAGGTGAACACCTGAAATTTCAGAACTGCTAAAAGGGAAATCTACTGCAACTAGCTTGGTATTTTCTTCTCCAGTTACAGGATTACTCTGAATAGATGCTAGATCAATAGGAATACAAGTGGGTCAGCGTTTAATGGGTTAGAGCTGTTTGTTTCATCTTCAGGAGGCTACTTCATTCCTTGTAGTAATTATGCTAGAATCCTCTGTATGATGCTATGATAGCTTTAATTTAAAAACTGATATAGAGAATGGCTTTAAGTAAAATGATAAATGAACTTACAGCAAAATAATTTTTCACGTATTTTAAAGGTCAAGAATGACATATATGATATATTCATCATGCATTAATGATGTATTATATATTACTTATAAAAGTATAATCTGTTTGGACACTATAAAAGCACAATACAAAGAAAATATGATTAAGTTAAATAACCTATTATAATTATAGTCCAAAATGGAATACTTTGATTATAAAATAGGAATGATTATTTATCTTGAGACAAGAGGCATAAAATGGGACTATTTTGGACAAGTTTGGATATATATCCTCTAATTATATGCAAATTTATTTAAGATATAATTAACAAAAGCATGAGTGCTGTAAAATACGCTGATGACTTTGAGAATTTTATTTTTGTATTTAAATGCATAAATAATTACTTAAAAATTAGGTACTGCTATGCACTGAGTGTTTAAATTCTCCTTGTTGTATCTCCTTAATTACTCTCTCATTGACATCTGTATGCAGCATGGTTTACATATTTTTATGGCAGCCAGGGAGAGTCATTGGCTCCTGGGCTGTTCTCTGGGCATCAGGTGATCCATCTACTGTGGCTTCTCTCATCTTACCCTTGCTTTCCTCTGTTGGCACCCACTGCAGTTTCTCTGATCTGGGCTCATTCTCGGGGATGGTGCCCAGAAGACTGGGGATTTTTCTTGTACTTCAGATCAAGTGAGACTCAAACTTGACAGATTAAAGACCACAGTTTTCTTGGTACTCCTTTGCTGCCACACCCACAGGAGACACTGGCGTGGCCTCTTGCTCAGGGCAGTTTGTCTCAGGTCAACCGCCTAAGAAACAACTTTCTGATGAAGGTGTTCTACCTTCCCAGGTATTCTTGGTTTCTCTTTCAACCTATCTATGGTTTCTACCTAAGTACTTATTGTCTTGATACATTTGGAATGAAAAACAGAAATAATAAGTTTTCAGGAACAGAGTTGAGTTGAAAAATCTGTTGAGAGTATCAGTGGCTTATCTGAACTTTTCAAGCCTGAGTTGCAAAACGTGGTTATACAAAAAAAGAAACTGTAGTACATCAACAGGTATAAATGTATGAGAGTAGCAAAATAATCATGTTTTTCACCATTTTTCCTAAATAAAACCCATAATATTTTCATTCATGTGAATATAGTCTGTAAAATCAAAGTTAGAATTTCAGTCTGAATACAAAAATGTATTTATATAGATCATTAGAAGGAAAAAGACAATAATTTAACATACATATAGATGTAATTATGTTAAAACAAGAAGACTCTGAAAGAAAACTCAGTTGTAGTGATAATAGGAGTTACTATTCATATTACCAAATTATTTTTACTTTTTTCAAGAAATAAATTGATAATTTATCTATGAAAAAATTTCAATAACATAGAGGGGATGTAGTTTAACAAATAAATTTTTAACAACAGTAATCATTTATTGAGACCCTATGATGTTCTTTGCACATTACAGACACATTATTCAGAGTATCTCTAATCCTCACTACAATACTAGGAAGCATTCAGTAACCTCATTCTACACCTGAGGGAGATGGGGAATGAGAGAAGCCATGTACTTTGCCTAAATTAACATAGTAGTTCTTAAGTGGCATATCAAGAGGTTCAAATACAGGTTTAACTAATTTCAAACCTCTGAGTCCCTTTGTTTCTCTATTACCTCTTCACTTCAATATGTACATACATTTACTAAATTTAAATTGTAATTTCAGATTCACATTTATATAATGTGAAGTATGCCAGTACTAGAAAAGCACCATCAGGAACGTGAATAGTGAAAAGCATACATCAAATGGCAATTAGTTCATGTCAACAAAACCAGTGTGCTATTTATGAGATGAGGCACAGCCAACAAAACTGGCAAATATTAGCTATAAAACTAATGATTTCCATTTTGAAAATTTTAAAACAATTAGCTAATATTTTTGGCCACATCATTCAAAAGAAATGTTCCTGATTCTTTCATTTTTATTTGTGACAGTAATTTTGGTATTGATGGTAATGGGACCTTTGCTACTAATCCATTAACAAGAGTATAGTCATTAAAAAGAACATTTTAAGGCACCATTCGGTAAGGTTCATACATTTTATTCTCTGACATATTTGAGGAATCAAATATTTGCCTTTAAAGAACAATAAGTGATAGGAAAGAGAAAATATGACAGTCATTTTACCTCCTTCCCCCTTGAATAAATATTGAGTTCTAAAACACTGAATCATTTCTTCAGAATATGTGTTGTGCAGTATGCATAGCTGAATGCTACTAATAAATCATTAATAACGTATGAGGTGAACATCTGGGATACACAAGGCTTTTGTTATGTCATGGTATGTTTATTTATATTTTATAAATTTATTTATTCATTTATTTTTGGCTGCATTGGGTCTTCGTTGCTGTGCAGGGGCTACTCTTGGTTGCGGTGCACGGGCTTCTCATTGCGGTGGCTTCTCTTGTTGCGGAGCACAGGCTGTAGGCACGCGGGCTTCAGTAGTTGTGGCACGCAAGCTCAGTAGTTGTGGTTCGCGGGCTCTAGATCACAGGCTCAGTAGTTGTGGCTCACGGGTTTAGTTGCTCCGTGGCATGTGGGATCTTCCCGGACCCGTGTCCCCTGAGTTGGCAGGCAGATTCTTAATCACTACGTCACCAGGAAAGTCCTCATAGTACGTTTAAACTGAAGGTGATATGAAAGGAAAACAGAATAATTCCTCAACACGATCTACTATTTATATGCTTTAAAAAAACCATATACTTTCAATAGTGAAGTTTTGGTCTTATAAATATATATGACTAGATCTTAAAAGAATTAAAATTCTTCATCCCTCATAGTTTCATTTCTCATCCAGAGTTAGATTCTACTGTGAAGATATTGGAAGAAACATCGATTTTTCATTTGGCACAGATATTTTATATGTAATCTCTAGTTATCTGAGCATTTCCTGAAACATCTGGACACTTGGATGCTTAATGAAGATGGGCCAAAAGCCAGTAGGAAGAGTATAATTATATAATGCACTTCATTTTGTGAATTTATTGCACAGGAATTTATGCACACATAAATAGGATTCTATGCTCGAACGAAACATACTCAAGAGCTGAGCAGTTAAATGGGGTTTGTGCAAACCCTTTAAATTATCATTTGTCTCAAATAATTAAGGTAAATTGTAAGATTCAAATGAAGCATTGGGATGAAAAAGACAGCTCATTAACTGATGTTATACTCAAGCCAATATAATTTTTTAAATGTGTGATTATATTCTCCTAACCACAACCTGAACATGAATGGTGTCTCATTAAATCCTATAGGATGCATCTTCAGTCAATAGTAGTAGTTACATTAAGTTAATTAGAACAGTATTTTCTGATTGAAGAGAAAGAATGTTTAATTAATTTCTTTTATGCACTACACTGGACTTCAATTATTGTTCTTAGATATTTGAGAAATTTTCTTTGTAGGATGAATAGGACCCACATTCACTAAAAAAGGGAACATGGAGAAGCAGGTTTGCAAAGGGAGACATAGTGAATGTCATCAACTGACAAGGTATAAAATTTTACTCCACTTGCAAGGTAACAATTCAATCTGCCACAGTGTGTAGATGGTGACAGAAGACATGCGACTCCTGAAACAGAGACAGAAGAGTCATTACCCACCGCAGAGCAGTAACCAAGGTCAGTAAATTTGTCTTTGCTCTCTGACCCCCCCAAGTCTGGCTGAGCAGCATGGAGGGACAGATGACACCTACACATGCAGTGGGTTGCCTAACAGGAGAGGGACCCAGGGTCAAGGGCCCAGTTCTTTTTTCCAGCTTTACTGGGAGATAATTGACAAATAAAAATTGTAAATATTTATCGTGTGCAATGTGATATTTTGATATATGTATACGTTGTGAATGATTACTATAAACAAATTAACACGTCACCTCACATAGTGTTTTGTGTGTGTGTGTGTGGCGTGAGACCATTTAAAATCTATTCTATTAGCAAATTTCAAGTATACAATCCAATATTATTAACTATAATCATCATACACTAGATCTTCAGAACTTATTCATCCTGCATAACTGCAACTTTGTATTCTTTGACCAATATCTCCTCATTTCCCCCACCACCAGGCCCCTGGCAACCTTCATTCCAACTATCCGTTTCTATGAGTTTGATTTTTTTAGATTCCACATCTAAGTAAGATCATGCAGTATTTGTCTTTCTGTGCCTGGTTTATTTCACTTAGCATACTGCCCTGCAGGTTCATCAATGTTTTTGAGCTAGCGTAAACATTCTTATAAGCAGCAAACCAGACAATTCTCTTACCTGTAGGGAGAGAGCATTTATTCTCTCTTAGTCTTGACCTACTTCGTTGCTTCTGTAACTAACTATGGAAACCACTCAGTATTGGGAGAGGAAGAAGTCTTGCAGTGGGGCACACTCAGCAAAAATGTGTAGGGACACCTGGGACCCAGAGTGGACCACCCCTCCAAAGAATGTGTGATCAGTTTAATTTTTTGCTTAGTCTCTTAAACTGAAATATTAATCTGAATATTTTGCATAAAATACCACCCTGAAGAAATACTCTCATGTGCACTAAAGAAATAAGGAAACAGAACAATGAAAATAGTTTGACCTCTGAAGTTTACTCCTTCAAATTGCTTCCTCCCCCAATAGAGTACTTAATTCTTTCTTTGTAGGTTATGTTCAACTCTTGTTGTTGACACAGGTACCCATTTAGATTGTGTTGGTCTGGGTCCTCAGAGAAGAAAATAAAAATGTAAAAGAAATATGATCTAACTAGTTTTAAGCCCAGAAAAGTGGGTTAGGAAACCATATGCAGAAAGAGAACATGCGGAGCTGGTGTTAGTGCCAATGGGTGTTATTTATGTTGACTCTTTTAAAAATCATAGCACTGATCGCTACAGAGTTTTTCTTGTTTATTTTTGTTTATTGTGTTTCTCCATTTAATAGAAAATAAATATGTGGTCAGAAATCTTAATGGATTTTTTATTGCTGCATCTCTACCATCTAGAACAGTGGATGTATTATATGTTGAATAAATACTTGAATATTTGGTGTATTGAATGAAAAAATGAATGGATGAATTAAATCCTTTGGCCAGGAGAATGTGGTATTTGGTCTCTGATGTGTCCTGTTTATGGAGAGATGAAGGGAATACATGACAGGCAAAGGCAATATCCATTACAATATTCAAAAGTTTAAAGTAGTGTAAAGAACAAAACTGATCAACATTTTAGTAAATTGAGTGAAACAATATGTGCTTTGAGTATTGATGGTTATTACTGTCTTGAATATGTGATTATAAAAGTTGAGTTTTTTTTTAAGGTATATGGAGTTCAGGACAGTAATGTGAAAAATGATGAACATGACATACTTTTTCACTGACACTAGTAAGAACTTAGCTCCAACTCTTTCTGGATACACTTTTTATTAAACCAAAATTTCCCAACTAACAACTGAAAAACCATGACCCCTATCTTTTTCTACATCCCATCCAATGATGAAGGCAACTTCAGTTTCCCCATACTTTCTGAGAATCTTAACAATAAAAAATTCCCAGAACAGGGTGAATTTTGAGTTACCGTCCCCTATAAATTCTGCCAGCTTCTTGCTTCCCCTATAACTGTCATTTTAGAGCTGTTCTTGTTAGTCGTTTCATAAAGGCTTGAATTTTTGGTTGTTTTTTGTTTTCCTTCTGCAGAAGAGCTATAGTGAAGATGACTCTTGATTGGGCCAATAGTATATTTTCAAAGTTTGTGTTCAAAGTCACAACCAACATACTTTAACAGAACATCTTGATATTTTTACCATCCAATGATTGCATCCAGAAGCCTACGAAAAAGAGAACAAAACAGAGGTAGAAAAAAAATCCAAATACTGTAATCCCATTCTTTCATTCCTGAGACTGTCCCAAATGGGTTTTCAGATTCAATCCACATTGCTTTGATTGGGGCATCCTTTAGTACCTGAAAAGTGAAAAGAGATACTGTAATTGCTGTAACCAGGAGTGTTTTTCACTCATTATATGTTGAATATGAACTATGCTCAGCTTTCTCAAATTAATGATTTAGTGATCATTTTAAAAGGCTCACTCACTTTTAACAATATTTTCACTGAATCCCTTAACAGAGACATTTTCGTCATTCTAGTGGTGAGAAAACATTGGGAAAATGTAGATGTGCATGGATTTCTGTCCTCTGAATAGATACACAGTGTCACCTTCAGCTACATGCTCAAGAAGCTCTAGTGCAATGCTGTTGAATAGGCTTTCTACAGTGGTATGTATGTTCTATACCTGTGCTATCTAATCTGGTAGCATCCAGCCATGTGTTGCTGAAGAACTGATTTTTTTTTGCCTTGTGTGAACTATACTAAATTTAAATAGTCACACGTAGAGTATGGTGATTAGCATCACCAAAGCACATATTAAAAATGAGGAATTTCATATTCCACTCCAGACCAGCATTAGCAGAATCTACATTTTAACAGAATCTCCATGTGACCCATATGCACCTTACTATTTGAGAAATACTGGTCAAACAATGGCTCTCAAGCTTAATCATGCATCAGAATCATATGAACTCTTGTTGAAACAGAGGTTGCTGGGCTCTATCCCTAGATTTCTGATTCAGAAGTTATGAATTAAAGTTCAAGTTTAGGCGATGCTGACATTGCAGGCATGGAGATCACATTTTGATAACCATTAAAGCTTTGGTTTCTTTCCATCCAATAAGAAGATCAGTGCTGGGCTGTGTGGCTTGTAATCACTTGAAAAGCTTGTTAAAATACAGCATTTTAGGCCTTAAACTTGTAGATTCAGATTCATTAGGTTTAGGATGGGATTTAGGATTCTGTATTTCTGATAAAATCTTTATGTTTCATTGGCATGTGAGTAAATTTGGGAACCAAGAATCATGAAGATTATTTTCTAGGAACAATGTTTTTTGGTGCTGGGTTTCAGAAGTGTTTGATATCAAATCCTTTTGGTTAGAGAGGAAAGAGAAAATATGGCACCCATGTGTTAAAAGAACAAGTTGTCATTTGGAAAGCTTTTCCCATGGAGGTTAATGATCCTTCTGTCTTCCAAGAGTCTGTAATTTTAAATATGTGCTGTTCAGAATGGCTACTTTATATAGATGATATTTTGAGTTCTATGAATAATGACATACTCAAAATACTCAACAGTCTGAAAAATTTAGGCATGAATTGTTACTTAGCAAATACCAGTCCTGCTGAATCACTAAATTAATTGAAGCACATAGTATCCCAGATTGGGGGAAAACAGACCATAAAAAGAGATCTCCTCTGTGTGAAAATAGATGAATTATTTAACATATTAGTGCCTCAGAATCTTTATCTGTAAAGTAAGTATTGTAATAAAACATATTTAGGGTTACTGTAATTAAATGAGATAATTTTTAAGGGCTTAGACCAGTTGTTATCAGCATGATCATTTTTATTATCACTGATTGGGCCAATTATGCCAATTACAAAGAATTTACATATTTGTTAAGATTTGATATGTACTGGAAGTGGTTTTTTTTAAAATGAATTGAGGAAAACAAGATATCCTTTATCCACTTAATCCAGCACCGTCTGGTTAAAACTGAGGCATCAATAAGAAGTATGCAGTGCCAAGATCACAGGGAGCAAGGGCGGCCTGCTCTCTTGTCCCCTTTCTCCCTTTATGGTTCAGTGATTGACCTTCTAGGATTGTTTATTTCAGATCTCTGGCCTAGTAGAAAAGTTTCTTTATGCATGGATGGCAGTTTGGAGGAACTTAGAAGCAATCAGGATGGTGCAGGTCAGAAGCATCCCAGAGTTATGGCCAGAGAATTGTGCCTGCTAGTGCAATATCAGACCCTGGTCACAAATCATGCATCTAGGCTTACTGGACAACACTACGTGCCACAACCCTGAAGAAGCTTCTTGTTCTGGAATTGCATTTTTATTTCTTGACTTCTATGACCATTAGTTTCCTTCTCTGAAAATGAAGATACTATCAGTACCTTATAGGCTTGATCTGAGAAATGAGATTCAAACTCTGTAAATCAATTAAAGAAGTGCCTGGAATATAACAAACAAAACTAACTGAATCCAATTAACTGAATTCAATTAATTGAAACTGAATTAACTGACTGTTCACACCTTTTAAGTTACAGCAGGCTTCAGCAGTAGCCAGTGGGAAAGTCCTTGCCATTTCTTTCTTAACTTGGGGGCATATTGGAAGGGGTTCTCCAAAAGCATAGTTTCCTGAAGGTTCTGAAATTAATGGACACTGTAGTTTCTATCCAAACTTCCATTCTTTCTTAGTCACAGGAATTCTACATGAATCAGGAGTGGCAGGCAGTGCTACATTGTCTCTTTTGCGCAAGTCTTAGGGTTTTCACTATGTTAACTAAAATGGGGTTGAACATCTCAGATGGATGGAAGCATTAGGAGGGGGAACAAAGGGTGGTTTTAGACATTCTTCATACCAGTATAACAATGTGGAGAAAGTTTTATTTTCTTAGTAGCTGGAAATGATCCATTCTTTCCTCCTCTTTCTCTTTAATAAGATCTAATTTTTTTGAGAGAATATTTCAAGAAGCTGTTTGGACTTATACAGATAGTGGCAGGCAATGAGATTCATTAAGCATACATATACTCAAGTACAATACATGGTCCTTGATTCTAAGAGGGGTAGGAGGAGCTAATTCCTGGGCTTTGGAGCTTTATTAAAAATAAAGATTGTGGGTTAATAATGGTGATCTTAAGGGAAAAAATGGAGATAGAGAGACATGGAGTTAAGTGGCTGACACTAAAATGAAAACTTTGGGGGTAAGGACAGATATATTTTAAAGGAGATATCCTGATATATTGTTTCTTGGCATGTGATACAAATTCTCTTTCCCATTTTCATGCTAAATAGTAAATTTAACCTCACTTCATAAGTACCTCATAGAGCTAGAACTACAGAGTTGGGGAGGTAGATTTGCCACATCTGAGATTTTTCAGATGGCAGGAAATCATGTAATAAATAGTTGTCAAACTATTAGTTGTCAAACTAATAAATAAACAAACAAATAGTTGTCAAACTATTACAATAGTTGTCCCTTTCTTGCTTTTTGTGATTTCAGCAAAAACACTTTATATATTCTTAAGGATTTCTCTTGAAAACTGCTATGCAGGTATGCGAAGTTCATGATTCCAAAAAGGAGGAAAGTGTGAATTTTTTATGAAATTAACACCAAACGTTGAACTATCATATTTTAAGACATATAATCTGTGTATACTAACTCTATGGTATTGGGTAAAATACTGGGGAATTTTTTAAAGTTACAATGTCTAGACTGCACCCCAAAGGATTAAGTCAGATTTTCCGGGTGTAGAAGAAGGACTTCGTTTTTTTGAAGTTCACTTGTTGATTCCAATGTGGAACATGATTTATATTACTGCTAGGCATTTTGTCATTTTCCATGTCTTCAAAGAAGCTGCATATTTTAAAAGATTTCTAGGAAATAAAATTGATATGTCTCTTATTTGAACTTCATATTCTCAGCCAAATTAGTCAAAAACACGATTTTTCTTTATTGTGAGAAACTGTTATAATAAAGTAGAACTGTAGGGGCTTCCCTGGTGGTGCAGTGGTTGAGAGTCCGCCTGCCAATGCAGGGGACACGGGTTCAAGCTCTGGTCCGGGAGGATCCCACATGCCGCGGAGCAACTAAGCCTGTGCGCCGCCGCAGCTACTGAGCCTGCGCTCTAGAGCCCGCGAGCCACAACTACTGAAGCCCACGCGCCTAGGGCCTGCGCTCCGCAACAAGAGAAGCCACTGCAATGAGAAGCCCACGCACCACAACAAAGAGTATCCCCAGCTCGTAGCAATTAGAGAAAGCCCGTGTGCAGCAACGAAGACCCAATGCAGCCAAAAATAAACAAATAAAATAAATAAATTTATAAAAAAAAAAAATAAGGTGGAACCATTTATTTTTCCTGCCTTTTATCTCTGTATAAAAATAACCCAGGATGAAGTCTATGATGTATAGAATCACTGTTAGGTAAATACTAATTCAAAGTATTGAGAAATTGACATGTAAATTTACATTCTTATTTTTTAATAAAAATCTCCTCATATATTTATATTCAGAATCAATCCTATTTAGCACCCTTTTATATTTTAGGGAGAGACATTTTATTGTTTACAGTTATCTTTAATGGAGATATATAACCTACTTAATTTTTCTATAGAGTTGATGATTGGAAATACAGGGAACATCAACATATGAAGTATTTATGGTACATCTGGAAGGAGCCACCAGTCTCTGAAAATAACTTTTCAGTTATTAATTTTGCACAACAAAATGAGCTGGAATTTTAGTGAAATAGAGACATTTATTTTATTTTCACAAAATACAAGTCAAAGGTGTGTGTGTGTGAGAGAGAGAATTTATCTATTATTTATTTATTTATGAATGAAAAATTTGCAGCCTTACCATGTATTTTACTAAATTACCCATGAAGAGCTCCTACCCTAAATACACATAAATCACCTCCTGTACTTCATTCCATCCCCTTCAGGCCTTCCAGTTCTCAATCATGGTGGCACATTGGAATCAGCTGCTGAGTTTTAACAAATACTGATGCCTGGGTCCCACTCCCAGAGATTCATACTTAATTGGTCTTCCAGGAAGTCTGGGCATCAGGATTTTTAAAAGCTCTCAGGTGATTGTAGTGGGGTGCCAAAATTGAGAACCAGAGAAGTAGGCTAAGGATGCTGCATCAACTCAAAACTCAAACACTCAAAAAAATAAAAGTTTCTGGCAAGTGCATTTCTTTAATTTCACACCTAGTTAAATTATTGATGTGTCTTCTTCAAGATACTCTTCACTGAGATTCCATATAAGGGAGATTTTTCCAACAAAATAAAAGGTTAACATTTTTTATAGGACTATAAATAAAATAGTTTAAAAAACAAAGTGCAAATGGTATAAATAACAAGACTCTTCTACACAGAATAGTGTGTAACTATACATATATGTATATCTACACACATCTGCATACATAAGTACTATATATGTGTGTACATATATGTAATTATATGCACACACAAAGATATATGCATATATATGTACACGCACATATATTTGTATGAACATGCCTATATATGTTTGTGTATGTATATTCACATACATAATACACACAGGACACTGTGCTGAGCTTTTCAGATACTTGGCTCAGAAACAAATGGTTTAAAACAAGGAAGAATTTACAATGTTGTGCTTGAAGCCTCACGATTATAAAAAAATATGAAGCTTTTATATTTATTATTTATGCTGTGAGTCTATTTGGTCAAGACCTGATCAAATAAAGAAAAGAGAAGCTACTGGAATGGAGATGTGAGTGGATGAGGAGAATGGCTGAATATGAGCTCACATGTCAAAACTTAGGATGATAGAAGTTCAGTCTTCTGAAGTTTAAAATGAATGTGTATTGGACTTACCTGGCAGTCCAGTGGTTAAGACTCCGCGCTTCCACTTCAGGGGGCATGGGTTCCATCCCTGGTCGGGGAACTAAGATCCCACATGCCGCACAGCACAGCCAAAAACAATAATAATAATAAAGTTAAAAAATAAATGTGTATTGATTTAGATTTCCATTCATTTATTACTAAGAAACATATAAGTCCTTCAAATCTAGGCAATTTATATTTCTTCTGATTATTCCCCACCTCTAGGTTTTCTTCTTGAAATCCTAATAGTCACATATTGAACTTCTTAGAATTATCCTCTATTTCTCTCTTTTTTTCCTTTCTGATCTTTCTCTTTATATCTTTTAGTTCTGTTTTCTTGGAGATTTTATCAATTTACCTTTCAATCCTTTTTTTTTTCACTTTTTTTCCAATTTTGACACACATATTTTCCTTTTCCAAAGAAATATAAATTTCCCGCAGTTAAATTTTCTTATATTACAAAAGGATAGGAAGTCTAGGTCTGGATTCCTGCTATATTCCAGGCAGGAAAACGAAGAGAACATGAAAAAGACACGTGATGTGCCATAGGGTCTGCTTCTCTTTAAAATGCTTATCTGAAATTCTACACACATCATTGTCCAAAAGTGTGACATTTGTTCATATTTCTGTAACGGAGCTCATATATTTAGAACTTCTCTGCATACAGTAGAGCCCTAAACAGAATTAATTTTTATCTTAGTAAACAGGAAGGACAGAGTAGATACAAGGTAAATCATCAACATTGTGTACCATAGTGAAATTTATTTTGTACCCAAGGAAGCTGCAATCACCATAGAAAATCCAAAGTTTCAGGGACAGTAAATAGATTGCAATAATGCAAAAATGAACTATAATTACTTAAGTGTAATAGTGTACTGACTCATTGAATGTCAGTCACTCTTCTACTGAACAACAGAGATAAAAATCTCCATTTTCATGGAATGCCAGTTTCAGCAGCGGGAAGACAGAAAGTAAATCAATCAACAAATAAATTATTCATAAGAATAGTATCAGATGGAACCAGAATGTGTAGAAATTGAAAGTCAGGGTAAAGAATTTTGAATTTATTCTAAATGTGAACTTTTCTTGTTTGTGTTTGGCTCTATTTGTATTCATCACTCGTATCATTTTTGTCAGCTGCATCTTATACATTCATTTCCATTGTTTAAAAATCCTTTGTTTAAGTAAACAATAATTTATTTATTAATCCATAGACATTTGGATAGTTTCTAGTTTTTTTTTCCCTTTAAAAAACTATGCTACAAAGAATATTCTTGTACATATCTCAGTTCACATATGGCAGAGATTTTATAGTGCATATATCTTGAAGTACAATGCAGTAGCATGTAGTTTCACATGATAATGGTATATAGTTTCCAAAATTGTCATCTCATTTTATTTTTCTGTTAAGAATGAGTCCCATATTTTTCAAAATCCTCACCAACATTAGTTACTGTCAGTAAATTTTTGTCCAACATATATGTGTAATATGGCATTTCATTGGGAGTTTTAATTTGCTTTTCCTTATTACTGATGAAGTTGAACATCTTTTTTCATGTGTTTACCATTTTAAAACGATTTGTTTTCTTCTATGAATTGTCTCTTTTAGTATTTTTCTATTTTTCTATTAGATTATACTTTTTACCTATAGATTTTCAGGGGTTCTTTATATAATCTGAATACCTATTATTGCCACTTATGTGTCTGTTGCTTGCATTTTGCTTCATTATAGTTTATTCTTATCAACAGAAGTTATTGACTAAATCAAGTGTGTTATTCCCTTCTATTACATTCAGTAAACTTAAAAAATTACTTAATAAATATTTTCTTATCCAGAGATTATTAAGCTATTCTTTTATAGTTCTTATGAGTTTTAAGATTTTGTCTTCCAGGTTTAAGACTCTAACTGATCCATTTTGATTTGGGGGGCATGCGATATTTAGTAAAAAATCAAATTTCATGTTGTTTTATAAATATATATATATAACCAGTTAATAATAATAATAATAATAATAATATTGTTGAATAGATATTTTTCTTTCCAACTCTTTCACATCTAATGTTTTAAATAGAAATAAGTTTATTTCTGCATAATCTATTCTGTTCTATTCTATTTGCCCATTCTTGTGCAAACACCACAGTGTATTAATTGCTGTAGCTCTTACAAAATTTTACTGTTTTGCAGAATGATTTCCCTCACCTTATTTTTATTCAGGAGTGTCTTTGCTCTTTCTTGCCCTTACCCCTTCCACATAAGAAATTAAATTAACTTCTTAAATTAAAAACTTTCAAGAGTCATTACTAAGATAATAGAAAATGGGTACAAAATTCCCAAACTAGTGTAAGAAAAAATAGTAATGAGAAAACTAAAGTTCATTGACAATCCATATGTTTCACATCTTTTCCAGCAATTGGTTATTACCTATTTTTTATATGTTAGACCTTCTGCATGGAATTATACTGATATCCATTTCCCTGATGAAGGCTAGTGAAGTTGAGCATCTTTTAATATGTTCACCTGTCTTTTTTTTTTTTTTTTTTTTGGCCATTCTTTGTGAATTGTCTGCTAAGTTATTTTGATCCTTTAAAAAATTGGAATATATGGCTTTTTCTTATTGGTGCATAGAAGTTTTAAACATATTCTGTGTAAAACTCCTTTTTCAGGTATATTTTGGGCAAACATCTGCTCTGTGGCTTGCCTTTTCACACTTTTCAGTGGATTTTTTGATAAACAGAAGTTCTTCATTCCTTGTGGCCCAATTTATCAATTCTTCTCTTTGTTATTAATGCTTTTGATACCCTGTTTAAGAAATGACTATGGGCAAGGTCATAAAGATATTCTATATATATATAGAATATATATATAGATTGATATATAGATATACATATCTTTTAAAATATTGTTGATTTAGCCTCCCACATTTAGATTTACAATTCACCTGGGATGTTTCTGTTTATAGTGAGGTTCACAATTAATTTTTTGCATGTGAGAATCCAGTTGATTCAACAACTTCTGTTGAAAATCCCACCCTTCTCCCATATTTGTTCAGCATAAACTTTGTCATAAATCATACAACTGGGTATGAGTCCAGGCTCTACTCTGTTCTATAGGTCTATTGAACTATTTTGGGGCCAGTACCTCACCTTCTTATTTACCATAGGGTGTTAATAAATCTTTACATCTGGTCATATAGTCCTACTGTTCTCTTTCTTCTTCAAGATTAACTTGGCTGTTCTCTAAACTTTGCATGTCATGTAAGTTTTGAGATCAACTTATCAATAACCTACCCAAAACCATTCTTGAAATTTTGATTGTGATTTCAAATAAATCTTATAGATCAGCTTAGAGAGAATTGACAGTTTATAATCATGCTTATGGTCTATTCTTCCATAATTAGTTCCTTAATTTCTCTCAATCATTCATTTTAGTTTTCTAAGTAGAAGTCTCACGTACTGTTTGTTGCATTTTTTTCTTGGTTATCTGATTTATTATGCTACTGAAAATGGCTCCCATGTTAAATTATATTTTCTATTACTACTGACATGGAGAAATAGAATGGATTTTTGTTTACTGACCATGCTTCCAGCAAACTCGCTATTAATTTATTAATTCCAATAGTGTGTGCAGATTTTTTTCTATATTCACAATCCTGTCTGGCAAATAATGATAGTTTAAAAATTTTTCAGTCCTTGAACTCTTTATTCCTTTATTGCACTGTCTAGAACCTCCAATTCTCTTATGCTGTGCCTCTCTTACTGCTCCCTTAACTCAATTTCAGAAGACTAGATACACTCCTTGTTAAATGCATTCTATTTCTCAGCATTGTTTCTTCATGTCACTTAACACATTTTGCAATTTTATATCTGCATGACTATTTGATGTCATTTCTCCTCTAATAGATTGACTATAAGCTCCAAGAAGGCAGGGATAGTGTATTTTTTTTTTACCATTAGGTATATAGCATTTAGCATTGTATCTAGACAAAGTAGACGTTAATAAATATTTATTTATTGGGGGGAATGAATGGATGACTGAAAAAATGAGATATATAACATGTATTTTTATTAAAAACCTTAGTAAAACATTTTAATGTGTTTGTAATACTCTGTAAAAAAATGAACTCCTTCAACTTTGCTTTCTTCCATTTTTAAAACTTTTTCACAGAGTAAATGTTTATTTATGTTTCTTATTTCCAAAATCATCCTGTAGATTTCAGAAATTGACATTTCTTTGTTGAAAGGACAAACATTTCTTATTGCCTGCTCTCAAATTGCTTTTAAAAAATTGTGCACCAAGATGAACTTTCACCTTTATTATAGCATGTGAAGCAGTAAATTTCTAAATTTTTGTAAAACACTGCACATTTTAATGACTTTTGTTGAAATATATATTACTTCCATATTTATGATGCTGCTATGTATTTTTTTTATTTTCAAATGAGCTGGACACAATTGAAAAATACTTCAAATAAAAATAAGGTAATAATAATGACAAGCAGCTACTATTTATCAGGTGTGGTTTGGTATACATCAGGGATTACAAACTTTTTCTATAAAGGGTTAGAGATGAAATATCTTAGGCTTCATGGGTCATATCGTCCTTGTTGCAACTACTCAAATCTAGCATAGTATAAAAGTAGACATAGACAATATGGAGCAGGATGGATGGGGCTTTGATCCAATAAAACTTAGATCTATAAAATGTTAGATCTATAGATCTATAACGAGATCTATAAATGTTAATCTCAGTAACTTTTATTTCTAAATCTCTTGATTACTGTTTCTCTTTTTCTTTTTAGGATCATACAATATACGACTGTTTCTCATCTTGGTTTATTCCTCTCTGTCCTTGTTAGTCAAGATCTTTATTCATTGTTTTCATCTCTTTTTGCTTTCCCTAATTCTGTGAGCACTTATCAGATTTACTAGTCATTTAATTTATTGAACTTAATGCATTTTTATTTTCTAGCGAATTACAGGGTTTTTAAAATTTTTCCCCTTTTATCTTGCCATGTTTGCTTGCATTTCATATTATTCTAACTTCTAATGTTTTAGCCATATTTAGGACAAAATATGTCTCTAATTGGGAGTTTGCGATTGACACGTACACACGGCTATATTTAAAATATATTAACCAACATGGACCTACTGTGTAGCCCAGGGAACTCTGCTCAATATTCGTAATAACCTAAATGGGAAAAGAATTTACAAAAGAATAGATACATGTGTATGTATAACTGAATCACTTTGCTGTACACTTGAAACTGATACAACATTTTTAATCAATGATACTTCAATATAAAATTAAAATTTTAAAAACATAAATAAATAAATAAATTTCATTAAGGATTCTCTCCATATTTGAACTATTTCTTCTCAGTCTCTTGACTGAGTAACTTTTAAAGGTACAGCTATTCTCTGCATGTTTAGGATAATTATTTCTTTTTGCCTCAGTATTTTCTCATGAATTCTAATTTTTTCTGTACACTTATTTTGTACTTCTAAAATACTGTCTTTACACTTTATCTTTCCATTCACAGAACCTTAATGACTTCTTATTTTATTGGTATATTGTGTTATTTTCTTTTTTATGTTAACCTTTTTTAATTGAGGTATAATTGACAAACAAAATTGTATTTTTTTGGTCTAAAATAAAAATTTTAATAATAGTATTATTATGAAGCAAACAACTGTGTAACCACCCTGTATAGTTGGCTAGCATCTCAGAAGCCCTCTGCCTGCCTCATCCCATTCAAAATTACTCTTTTCCCTAAAAGTAACCTGTATTCTGACTTTTCATGGTACTAACTTTCCGGCTTATGTTTATAATTTAAACACCCAAGTTTGCATACTCCAACAAGATAGTTGAGTTTTTCCTGTGCTTTTTCTTTCTATTTATTGTATGCTTATTTCCTGTCTCATTTATTTCTGCTTTATAAAATTTTATATTTTTAAAGTATACAATGTGATGATTTGATATACACATACAATGTGAAATGATTACCACATCCATCACTTCATTAAATTATCTTATTTATGAGAATGCTTAAATTCTACTCTCTTAGCAAATTTCAAATATACAATGTAATATTATTAACTGTAGTCACCATGCCGTACATTAGATCTTTAGAACTTACTCATCTTATAAATAAAAGTTTGTACACTTTGACCAATAACTCCCCCTTTTTCCTTAGCTGCCACCGTGTCCAGCCCATGGCAACTATCATTTTACTCTTTATTAGTTTACCTTTTTTTTTAAGATTCCACATGTAAGTGCTATCATACAGTATTTATCTTTCTCTGCCTGGCTTACTTCACTTAGCGTAACGCCCTCTAAGTCCATTCATTAACTGAAAAATTTTTGCATAGCAAGGAAAATAATCCCAAAAAATGAAAAAGCAACCTACAGAATGGGAGAAAATTTTTGCAAACCGTATGTATGATAAGGAGTTAATATCTAAAATGCATAAGGAACTCATACGACTTAATAGCAAAAAATGAATAACCTGATTAAAAATAAGCAAAGAACCAGAATAGATATTTTTCTAAAGAAGATATATTAAGATCCACTAGTACGTGAAAAGATGCTTAGCATCACTAATCCTCAGGGAAATGCAAATCGAAACCACAGTGAGATATCACTTCAGACAATTTGAGATGGCTATTAACAAAAAGACAAGAGATAATGAATGTTGGCAAGGGTGTGGATATAAAGGAATCCTTGTACATTATTGGTTGTAATGCAAATTGCTGCAGCAATAATGGAAAACAGTATGAAGATTCCTCAAAAAATTAAAAATAAAACTTCCATATGATCCATTAATCCCATTTCTGGGAATATATATGAAAGAAGTGAAATCAGCATCTCAGAGATATTTGCACTCCTATGTTCATTGCAGTATTATTCATAATATGAAGAAGTGGAAGCAACCTAAGTGTCCATCATAGATGAATGGATAAAAAATATTATACACACACACACACACACACAATGGAATATAATTCAGCCATAAAATGAAGGAAATCCTGCTATTTGCAACGACATGGATGACCCTGGAAAGCATTATGTTAACTTATAAGAATCTTTATAATGAGATCACTCTAGCTATTTCTCCAATTTTATTTCTGTACACATTTCCTATACAAGTAAGTTTATATATTCAGTTGTTAAGGTTTCAACCTTTGTATATCTGCCTCCAAAATTGGCTTTTTCTGGATTGCCCTTTTTACTTTTTCAATAATTATATATTTTCTAGAGTGTTTCCCTATGTACAGCTCAAGTTATATCATGTTGGGAAATTTTTCTTTGAGGTTTTAGCCCTTAATATTGCTCTTGATTTCCTGAAGGAATTATTTCCTGTTATCATCCTTCTGAAACATGTATTTATCATAAAGCTGCTAAAAGCCAATAATTAACCAAGACCCAGTGAACACAACAGTAGATGCAGATCTTTTGCTCTTCACCTCATACAGTGATGACATCTACCATTATTATTATTTACTGTGGCATGTTTTACATATTTTATTTTATTCCCATTTAGCCTAATTTTACAAATGTGCAATTACAGAATTTGTGAAGTTAGGAAAGTTACCCTTGTCAAGAAGGATTCAACTAAAATTTCAGATTCCAAATTCCTATGCTGTTTACCTGGCTATTAATTATTTTCCTACCTACTCATTCAGCCATCCAGTTATCTGATTTTTTCCATGATTTATCCTGTCCCAAACACAATTTTGAGAACAGGCACTGTATCTTTGCGTTATAATATCTTGCAGCATTTGCAGCACATATCAAGATGTAGTAAATGTTTGCTGTTGAGAATGAAAATAATCTATGTTTATGGAAATATGTTTATTGAAAACTTTACGTCGCTTAAATTATGTAAACTTTTTGGAAACCAAGCAGGAGAACATCTGTTCTGTTATGGGGCTTATTTAGCATAGTTTCTTTATACTTTCAATTGAAAACTTGCTAAATTACAGACTACTTCTTTGTGAGAGTGATAGCTATTGTTATTAAAAACACTGTTTATTCATGTTCTTGGAAACTCATGTTTAAGCAATATATAACAAGGCATATCTGGCAGCTGCAAAGTGCAAACCCAAACATATCCCAACAATAATGCTTAGTAATATGCACAGAGAAAAGGTACATTTCAGCACATGGTTATCCATGCTGAGTGATTAATGGAACCAGCTGTGATAAAAAAGGGCTTATCATTTATAACTCAAGCTCAGCAGTCTCTCTCAAAACTGTATCTTCAATCAAAAAATGCTTATGAGGCCAATGTAAAAGAAATTCCTTCCATAGATGCTACAAAATGCTGGCTATGAAAATTAACATTTTGCAGAATTTTAGGGAAATCTAAAAAATTAAATAGGCCTGTAAACATTTTAAAGCCAATGACATGGCCCTGCATTGTAAGAAAGTGCTTCTTGAGAGGCATCTGTCCTCAAGTTTATTAAAGTAAAATGGCTTGTTAGGTGTGGATACCATGAATGAAAGTAACAGAATAATTTTATTTTTGGTTTGTTGGTTTTATAAATGCTAATTTGTTTTTTGAGCAAAACCTATTTTAATACTCAGTAAATTACAATCCACCAGTCAATTTTAAAAAGCATATAAAATTTATATAGTCATTATAAATGGAAGTATAACATAATAGCTAATAGCACATATTCTAGAATCCCAGCTCCATCACCAAGAATGTATGTACTTGGTTAAGTTACTTAGTTATTTGGTATCCTGTGCCTCAGTTTCCTCATCTGTACAACAGGCATGATAATAGAACTTGCCTCAGTAAGGTTGTTATTAGGATTAAATGAGTTAATATTTTAAAGTGTATTACTCATATATATTATTCATATATATAATCTATCCTCTCAAAAACACCATAAAATAATTTAAAACATAAAAATTTGAGCATATTTCTGTTCATCAATATCTAATGTGATCTGAATTAACTTTTTTCTAAAGTTTTTATTATAAAGGTGATTTATAGTTAAAAAAAGAAAATGCGGAGCAATTTCAGGTAAAGGTAAAATAAACCATCAATAATTACCTGATAGAGATAGTCACTACATAACATTATTGTGTTATTTTCTATTTTTTTCTATGCATATATTATCACATATTTTAAATCATATATGATATACAATTTTGTGTCATGTTTTTTTCTTATGTAATGCTGCATCAAAGGCATTTTATGTTGTTTTGAATATCTTTCATCTTTCATAACAACATTTAAATGAAAACATACATTTCTTAATAAAAATGCATCATGATTTATTTGATTATTCCTATTTTGGGGCATATAAAGTTTTATTCTAATCTATTACATGTAATAAAAGCTTTGTGCCTACATCTTAGTTCAGATATCAAATTATTCCATTAGAATAAATTATGAGTCAAATACTGATTCAAGTGGTCTTTCTTCAACCTCTTAGTCATAAGTGTACTCTACTGAGATAAGTCCACTTTTAGTATTCATCTGGTCTACGAATGTGGTAGAAATCCCAAGATTCCCTTGGAGAATGATCGAATTTCAGGAGGAAGCTGGTAAAATGACAAAGTGGTTCCTCAAATGTGCTTGGTTCTTGGATAAGCTGAAGTCCAAAATTAAACTTGTCTCTATTGATGTCTCTTTGTGGTAATTTGGGAACAGAAAGAACTATGTGTCCTAACAAAAAGGAGACTGTCATAACAAGGATCCAGGGTATTTTATAACTGGTGTTCAAACTGGGTTGTTGAATTTGAAAGTGGATTCTAAGGAAATTGGCAGTTATTTTTACAGTACCTTTCTTTTAGATACTGGAAGCAAAATATCTGATTGTACTATCAAAAAATTTCCCCAGTTTACAGCCGTAAAAGATGTGGGGAAACTATCAACTGATCAGTACCAGCATTAAGAACATTTTTCAGCCTGAAAAAATGGTAACAGCCTTTGGAATATACCAGGTAATTATGGGGCTTCATTGTCAAGAATGCATCATCTGCCTGGACACTGACTGGTGACAACAAAACTTACCCTACAATGGAAGTGCTGGATGCCCCGAACAGGTCATCATCCCAAACCATCCAAGTCATATTTCAGGTGTGGCGTCTACATGGGATCTCAGATTGTTCATGTTGCTTGCAAAGGTACCAAACTGAAGATGGTATTAATTACCATCTTAATGAGATCTAGAAGACAGCCTCCAATTCTTAAAATTTGATGATCTGCCATTTCTGACATGATCCTATCAAGTTCATGCTTGTAGAATATTTCTCAGATTCTATTTCCTTGTGATGCTTGGCTAGTCATTGTATGAGGTAAACTAAAGCTATGGGTGACATCTAGCCAGGGCAGAAGTGTAAGGCAAAATCAAAACCTATTTTCAAGAAGAAAACTGAATAGTATATGCACATCTGTCACAAGAGGGTAAATCAATTATGAAAGAAAGGCCCCAGAACTAGGTTTTTCTAGTAGACCATGTAAATCTTTTAAAAAATCTGGTTAACTTTTAATTTTTGCCTTCTAATAACTTGTCATTTTACAAATTTATTTCCCATGAATAAAATCATTAAACAAAAATATTTTAAACAAAAAAGGCTACTTTTTAAAAAAGTGATCCATTTTTAAATGGAGGCTTCTCGTTGAAATTCCTTTGTTGTGAAAAAGATTAAGGGAATACAACATTTTTTAAATGATGCTTTCACGTCTGCTGATTTAAAAAATTTTTGACTTATTTTGAGATGAATATTTTTATTAATTTATAAGCATAATGCCATAATTTTAAAAGTTACTGTTTCAAGGCATTAGCATATTTGATTAACGTTAGCCTAGGGTACCATGTATGATTTGCACAATCCAAGGGGATGGGATCCCATTAATTTATTCCATATATTCCAAGATAGAAATCATGACCCCATAAAATATATAGTACAATTTTTCCATCACAGTATGTGGTAACCCTAGTTAGTTTTAGCCATCAGTAACTAAAAGATTCTTAAAAACTCAGTAAAAATATTCTTAATTGCCACTTCCAGTGAGAAATTTTTCTACTCTAGAAAGCACAAACTATCTACTGATACATTTTTCTGCTCCTTGGACCAATTTAATCAAATCATATTTACTGATCACCACAGGTAAAAATGCTAACATTTGGGGATACAAAGATAAGATCAACACAGTACTTCATTGAGGAACTTACAATTTAATGGAAGAATTTTGGTAGAGTGATTAATGCACCAAGAGCTTTATGAATATAGGGCAGTTGTTCTTTGCCTCGAACAAAGAGCTTAGAAGTTTTTCAGGGGGATGAATTTCTGAGAAATCTCAAAGGATGATCCTGGAAAAGAAAAAAAGAAAAAAAAGGATGGCATTTCAAGGAGAAGAAACAGAATGGCAATAAGCAAAGTAACACAATGTTTCACATAGTGTTATGACACTACAATCAGTTTGATGGTCCTTGAACACAGATTGTGTAGTGGAAGTGGCAGAGATATGCTCATTGTTAAGCAGGAGAAAAGTGGTGGAGGACATTGAAGGGCAAGGCTTGTGCTCCATCTTACATGATAAGTAAGAATTGAAAAGATTTAGGAAGTGAATGGGATTCTATTGCTGGCCTGAAAAAAAATTTGAGACGAACAATCATAGAAAGAGAGATAGCAGTCAGGAACCTATTTAATAACCCAGGGGGAACATGATGAAGGCCAGACTGCTAATATGAGGGAAAGTGAGTAGGAGATGAGCTTGAGAAATATTTAGGAGGTAAAATTGACAAGGATTTGCATTTGACTGATAGTAGTTTTATAGGGCAGACACAACTCAACAAAATGTAAGTGAAAGGACTTAAAGGAATTAAAAATAATCTAGTCCGATGAAAACATTTGAAGTGTTTCTAGATAAGTAGGTCTCAAACCTGGCTGCACATAAGAATCACCAGGGGAGATTAAAAAAAGACGAAGCTTCATTCCCTCCCAAGACCAATTATATAAGAATCCCCAGTGATGGGATTCAGGCATCTGTATTTTTAAAAAGCTTCCCTAGTGATTCTAATGTGTATGCAGTATTGAGCACCACTGTTGTTTAAGTCATTTTCCAGATGTGCTTTTGACTTACAAAACAAAAAAGAAGTATATGGAAAATGAAAATAGCATTAAGAACCAACTTGTGTCCTATAGTCATTATAGGAAGAATATGAAGCTCAATGCATATTTTATACCACGCTAATCTTATAGGTAGACATTAGTGTCCAAGTGGATTTCTCAAGATCATCCAGGTGTTCGGCAGCACAGGCTCGATTTGCACCAGAATTTGTCTGACTCCACATTCCATATACTAAAATTGCCTCTCTACTCTATCTATAGCCAGATAGTAATTGCTTTACTCTACAATTTATTCTTATAATTATTTTAAAAAATTATAGATATTTGAAGTGTTATTCTTTTCCCCACATAAGATTTTGGAAATTCTACAAAAATATTTAATAACTTGTTCCAGCATATTTACAGTAAATAGAAAAGTGGTCTTGGGAGAAACGAAAGTTTGGGTGATAAGGAAGTTAGTAAAAGTGAATACCGGCTCATGGGTTTTTTTGTTCTTTCCAGAAACTAGAAATACTGAGAAGTTCAAAGAAGAACATAGAAAATACCTTGCTCAATTCATCTAGAATTGACTCTGTCACTGACTTGGCACATTCCATGCCGTATTTCCAAAAGAATGAAAGCTCTGTGAAATAAGGGATTTTTTTTTTTTTTTTTCTGTTTTACTCACTGATTTCTTTATAGTCAAGGAACAATACCTTATATACGACATATCATGTACTGAACATTCTGTATCAAATGTCGCTGGAGCAGAGTGCTTCATATTATCAAAACTCCATTTTAAATACCCCCAATTTAATAGAAATTCCTTTGGAGTATATTGTCGAATAAATCTTTACCATCTGTTGACTTTTCTGCTTCAGAAATACATACTACATTTTATCTTGTTTTTCCTTTGCCTTCTGTATGTATTTCTTTATGTGTAGCTACTTAATCAAATTGTTTTTCATCAGTATTCACTTTGGTTTTTTAAAGCCCTTTTTACAACAATTCAGGTTTCTATACTATTGTATTAATACTTGCTATGTCTAATTAATATATTAAGTCTTTAGTGATGTTTCCTAGGTTCTCAATATGTTTTCTCAAGTTGGGAATTTTACTTATTTTTGTTGTTGTTTTGTCATCTCATCTTTAAGATCTTTTGCTTTTATTTCATTGATCTACAGCATTTTGGGGGGGTTCCTTAAAATTTCCTCTTATGGTGGTTTTCTTTGTATATCTTTTGTTTCTTTCTTCTTTTCTTTCACGCTGTAGTGTTTTAAATATTTTCACTTTATATCTTTCTTGTGCTTGGGTGTTTCTGCCCATATGTAATTTTTCAAAACCTTCAGATTCTTTTTCCATTATATCTCAGACCAGTTTGATTTTTTCCCCACAAATATATTGTGAGGGCTAGGAATTTGGCATTCTCTGACATTTCTGTAGGTAAAGAAAATGGTAAAGTTGGAGGGCTTTGTTTAGAGAGGTTGTATTCAGGCTTTGTTACAACACTTGAACTCTGCTCTCTGGTCTTACGAAGTTAATTTTTTTACACAATGGTGGATGGCACAAATTTACTTGTTATATACCATACTCTTATGGTATGGATTGTTCTGCCAAGGAGGTTTCATTTCCTTCTTAGAGAATCAGACTCATTATTTGCTTTTCTTGACTTTGCTGTTTTCTCCCCAGCAGCCAGTTTCAATAGTCCAAACATACATAGACTTCCATTTAATTGAAAATTTTGGCATTTTTCTGAAACTTCGCAGATTTGGTCATCTCAACAGTGTGGATTCTGGGGAGTCCATGCATGTAGAGGTGAAATCTTTCTCTGGTTCTTTGTGCCAATCCAAAATCCTTTCCTCACTTCTTTGATCTCCACTTTTTGAAGTAAAATAAATTATACTTTGTACTTTTTTTCTTTTCCTTTCTTTCTTTTTGTAAAATTTTGATTTAGTAGCTGTTGATATAGACGTTTTCTATTTCTTTTTAGTCTTTTATTTAACTAACTTTGTTTCATTTGAGGGGAAGGAAATCTGAGACTTCCACCTTTTTAATCTACTTTTTCTTTAGAGACATGAACATATATTACTAATTTTAAGAGAGAGAACTAACTGAAACTGAGAGGTTAAGCTGTTGAAGGCTACAGGAAACTACAAAAACACTGTATGAGCAGGAGAATAAAATAATATATGTAGACGGGTGTGAAGGTAAGTAAATTTGTGAGGGGGGTCAGAAATATGAGGAATTTCATGCTTAAGCACTACACTTTTTAAAAACTAGAAGGAATTTGGTGAGAAGGAAACTCAGGTTTTAGTAGGTGGTAGAATGAATTGAAGAAAAAGGACCCTGAGAGAAGATAGTTCAAAGTACTCTTTACAGAAAATTCTTTTTTTTTTTTTTTTTTTACTGTTTTAATTTATATTGGTGTATAGTTGATTAACAATTACAGAAAATTCTTGACATAGCTTTTATCTTTCCTTTCTACTCCTATCTATACAGGCTATGCAAACTTTTTTTCCCTTTTTGTTTGTTTGTTTGATTGATTGCCTTTCTTTCTCTTTCTTTCTTGCTCTCTTCACTATTAGCACGCTCCATGCTATCTGGGGATTCAGAGTCAACAGCCTCTCTGCAAGGTGAGGTAATCTTAAGTGACAGTGAGGTATTGCACCATAAAGTTAATTATTCAACTGAATGGAGAGGGAAGCATTAGTGCAGTTAAGAAAAAATCATTTGTTTGCTTTCGGCACATGTCTATGATGTTGCTCAATGAAACAGTTATTCTCCAAAGTATGATCTTCCTAGATTTATATAAAACTAATTCTTGTCACCTGGGCATAGGTTCAATAATGGTAAGGGAAGAGTAAAAATAAATTTAATTGTGCTTAGAATTATTAGGAAAGTCAAGTATAAAATATTTCCCCTAAAATATATATCCAGGAAATGCTGGAAACCAGATACATTTAGCTTTACATGTTATAAAAGATAGAATTCAAAACTTTAAAAAATGACTTATTAATATAAGGTATATAGCAAAAGGTGCTCTGACCTTGGTAAGCTTTAAGTATTTCTTGTATTTCTCATCATAGGTAAAACTAATGTAATCACTTGCTTTCAATGTTAATGTGTGTGGAGAAGTAAGAATTGCATTTATCTCAACTATATATGTCAGAAACCAGAAGACTGAAAAATGATCAAGTGCATTCATTTCCCTTTACTGTTGTCTAAATTCTGACTTTATCCTACTCTTACAATGATTGAAATTGTGATTAAGAAGAGTGAGGTATCCTTGCTTGGTCTAGTGGCCCTGCATTTTTTAAATACCCTGCAGTATATCTTTGCACCTAGATTTGTTTTTGGTTTTTTTTTCCTATTTGCTTCCATTTATATAAAGTACAAGAACAGGTGAGACTAGTTTCTGCCATTACAGGTCAGGAGGAGGCAGAGAGGGATTCTGGGATGCCTGGTGTTGTTCTGTTTCTCAATCTGAGGTTGGTTGCGTGGGTTCCTGATTGTGAAAGTGCATCCAGCTGTACATTTGTGACACGTGCACTTTTCTCGAGGTATATCGCATTTCAATAAAAAGTTTTTTAAAATTTGTAAAGTGCTGATTTCCACAAAGGTGTATTTGTTTTCTACATTTTTATTCTGGCATCTGGATAAGCTGCAAGGCATTTAATGTAATCTCAAATCCATTCATCCATTGAACCCCCCTGTTGTGACATACAGTGAGAAGAGGCAGGTGTTTCTTAAGCTTGAGGCACACATATAAATTACTTGCCCTAAATTTTTTATTTGAGCACAACTTGAATGATTCATTTAAAAATATTTTGTCAGTTTAAATTAGTTCCTTGAATCAAATATGAATGGAATCTGCCTGAAAAACACTATATTCCTCAAGCTGTATATACACACAGTATGAAATAACAACAACTCATTTTTGTGGCTGTATGGACACTATGTGAAAATGTACTTCTGAAATCTGCTTAGATGTGCGACGAGAATTGACTGATTATTTGTGGTTGAGATGATTTTGCATGGTGTCAGGCACTATCAATACTTACATTCTTTGTCCAGATACCATGTACACCAATGGCATGAAAAAACAAAGAAATAATTGAAACAGCTTTGCTGAAGATTGGAGGTGAAAAGCTTTATCGGATAAATACAGAGCAAATGCCATTTTTAGTGTATTTATGTATTCTTTTCCCATACCTACATGTGTATTTATGTATTCTTTTTCCATACCTACATGTGTGTTTTATGATGGAGGAATATTTTGCAAATATAAGCTTTGTGTGTTGGTTGTATGAAGGAAGTGGTAGAAAGTTATTTCGGAGAAGAAACTAGAGAAGGTTATGAAGAGCCTGGAATTATGTGCTACAAAGTTTTATCATTTTTTTTTTTTAAGCAAGTGGAGATTCACTGAAAAGAAGAGGCACTTATATGGTCAAATTTACATTTTTGATAGCTCTTAAGATGGTAATGTTGAGGACTAATATGCTTGTAGTGAGCCAGAAGGTAAAGAAACTATGACATGATTGTAACATTCAAGGTGAAATAATGAGGAGTATGGGCAAGAAGCATTCTGAGAAAAGGATGGTTAAAGAAATAGAATCACGTGAATCTGTTAATCATTATTTGATTATGACAGACGTGTCTAGAATAACTCCCGAGTTTTTGGTCTATGTATTAAAGAAAACTATTAACTGTTAACCCAGGTGAAAGATGGGAAGGTGCCTATAGACTATCATGTAGAGATATTTCCTGGTTGGTTATATGGGTCTGAAATGTAAGGGCAGATTTTAAGATACAAACCAGCTTTGATAACCCTTCACCTATGGGTAGTAGCAGTTAATTATTGTGTGTTGTTGAAAGGGCATACAGAGCAAGAAAAAATAAAACTAAATATAGACCCCATTGATAAATGCATCACAAATTGGAACACACACTGGATTTATAAAAATCAGAGTTACTGCTCCCTCCCATTCCATATATCCTTTCCCATTTGTTGCCTGTCATATTGTGTGATTTCCTTCTTTGCCCTCCTTTAAGGACCACATTGCTTGAGTTTCATTTACGAAGGTATTTGTTTCCTTTCATTCTGTAAACAGTGCTTCCTTGGGATCCACTTTATAATTTTGATAAGAAAGGATATTTGTCCCAATGCACTGATTAATATTTCCCCTGATGTGCTTCTCCTTTTCATAAGGTGAGCTATAGTGCTATATGGAGTCTTGTTCAGCACTGTTTAGCAAAAAGTGATACACAATATCATGTAGGCTAAATTATGTTGCTGTAACAAATAACATCCAAATATCAGTGACTTAAAGAGAAAATGTTTATTTCTTGCTCATGCACTGTGCTGATGCCCTGCCCCACATCATCTTCACAGCAGAACCTTGTGATGGCTTTCACACATCATTTCTATTCATTGTTTTTTTAACATCTTTATTGGAGTATAATTGCTTTACAATGGTGTGTTAGTTTCTGCTTTATAACAAAGTGAATCAGTTATACATAGACATATGTTCCCATATCTCTTCCCTCTTGTATCTCCCTCCCTCCCACCCTCCCTATCCCACTCCTCTAGGTGGTCATAAAGCACCGAGCTGATCTCCCTGTGCTATGCGGTTGCTTCCCACTAGCTATTTATTTTACATTTGGTAGTGTATATATGTCCGTGACACTCTCTCACTTTGTCAACATCTTACCCTTCCCCCTCCCCATATCCTCAAGTCCATTCTCTAGTAGGTCTGTGTCTTCATTTCCGTCTTGCCACTAGGTTCTTCATGACCTTTTTTTTTTTTTTTTTCCTTAGATTCCATATATATGCATTAGCATACGGTATTTGTTTTTCTCTTTCTGACTTACTTTACTCTGTATGACAGACTCTAGGTCCATCCACCTCACTACAAATAACTCAATTTTGTTTCTTTTTATGGCTGAATAACATTCCATTGTATATATGTGCCACATCTTCTTTATCCATTCATCTGTCGATGGACACTTAGGTTGCTTCCATGTCCTGGCTATTGTAAATAGAGCTGCAATGAACATTTTGGTACATGACTCTTTTTGAATTATGGTTTTCTCAGGGTATATGCCCAGTAGTGGGATTGCTGGGTCGTATGGTAGTTCTATTTTTAGTTTTTATTGTCCAAAGCAAGTCACATAGCTAAGCTTGATGTCAGTGGGCCAGAGAAAGGGGTAACAAATATTTTAAAGAATACAATCTGCAGCTATGCTCTATGCTTATTTCTGTTATTACACTGTTAAAACATCTCAACCACCTTCCTGTTTTCTCAGGAACAGCAACATCCAATGAATTTTTTTGAGGGGAGATGCTATTTATAGATGCCTCTCTATCTATGACTCTGTTAGTGGCTTTTTATGCTGGTAATTTCTTCCTTTAACATAGTTGTAACTAAAGTTTAGAGACCCTGTCTCCTGATGGACATAGCAAACACAGAATCACATCATAAGTTAAATCCCTGGTCTAGTTTCAGCAGTGATTCACTTTAGTTACGTCTGCTTCCAAAAAGGAGTACAATTTCTTTAAGCTAGGGTCTGCTTAACATTTTAAAAGATTATTGTCACAATGCTGGTTCAACTTTTTCACTATTTTGGTTTATTGTGAGATAGTTTTTACTACATATATGGTGGCTAAGATCCTCTGCCAGGTTTAGCATGGAAATAATGATTTATTATTACCCTTTGCTTACATATTTCTTTTTTTTTTAACATCTTTATTGGAGTATAACTGTTTTACAGTGGTGTGTTAGTTTCTGCTTTATAAAAAGTGAATCAGCTATACATATACATATATCCCCATATCTCTTCCTTCTTGTGTCTCTCTCCCTCCCACACCTCTAGGTGGTCACAAAGCACCGAGCTGATCTCCCTGTGCTATGCGGCTGTTTCCCACTAGGTATCTATTTTACATTTGGTAGTGTATATATGTCCATGCCACTCTCTCACTTTGTCCCAGCTTACCCTTCCACCTCCCCGTGTCCTCAAGTCCATTCTCTATGTCTGCATCTTTATTCCTGTCCTGCCCCTAGGTTCTTCAAACCTTTTTTTTTTTTTAGATTCCATATATATGTGTTAACATATGGTATTTGTTTTTCTCTTTCTGACTTACTTCACTCTGTATGACAGACTCTAGGTCCATCCACCTCACTACAAATAACTCAATTTCATTTCTTTTTATGACTGAGTAACATTCCATTGTATATATGTGCCACATCTTTACAGTCTCCTCTTAAATATTAAAATAACATCAGTGTTCAGTTCATATCCTGTTATTAGATAACAGAGAATACCATTGATCAATCAGTCCTATTCCATCATACTAGGAAAATTCTGCATAACATGCTTATGTTTATTTCTCAAGGTAGAAAACATTTAAATTAATTGAAATATTTTAAAAGATATTATTGATCCTGCCTTTCACTAATTCAATAAAATATCCAATTAAGTAGGTATCTATCTATATGCTACCCCAAAAATGATATGGTTGCATCATTACTTTGAATGCAGTCACCTCTTTTTGGTCTAATTCGTACTTTGTCTACTGACAACGAAATGGTCCTCACTCCCTTACAACTTATTTAAAACGGCTTGCCTTCTGCCTTTATACTGTGGAATTCCCAACTGGTTTCCCTTTTACTAAACTTGTCTCTAAACAAAATTGTTTCCTACTTGACTGTAATGAAAGTCATATTTACTATTACAGCACTAAAATAATTCTGTATTTACGGATAACCCCATTCCCTTCAGCCTCATGAATCAAAGTATTCTTATTCCTTTTGAAAGCCTTTAATCTGTGCCATGGTATCAGCCCTTCTGACTCTTGACCTATTCAATCATGTTTTTTGCCCCCAGATATATCTCTTATAGTTCTCCTTCTATTACACTTATACTTTTGCAAACCCACTATTTCTGATAATCCATTATTTTATACTCATCTCCGCTTTCTTAACTTCACCATCAGATCTGAGTGAATGTGAGTCAAATAATCAAAATTGGAAGTTGACAATAAAATATATGCGCTAGAAAATTGCCAGTGTAGTCTTTCAATATAAAGAAATCTTGATAATAGATACTGAAATGCAAGGATAATTAATTCAGATTTTTTGTATATTCTATATTTACATACTTCATAGAAACTACAATCAACATGGTTTCTAAAAACACATGCATTACATTAAATAAACTTCTTTAAAAAATATTCGATTACACTTTGGCAATGATATATTACCAAAGCCATATGGATACAGCATTTTGGAAAGCAATTTGGATACAGCAATGCATCCATATATTCTCTAATAATTTAAGGAATTATGAGTATGGTAAAACTTAATAAATGTTCTTCCAAGTGAAGAACGAGTTATATTCTACCTTCATTAGGCAGGAGTTTTACATGATTTCCTATTTGAGTTAATTTTTAATAAATATTTATAACTTGGAGTATAATATTATTAACAAAATTTTTATTCCAATTATATAAAATCTATTTTGTTACAAAAATTAAATCGCTGTGCAGTTTAACTATATAAACTCTATTCTTTCTCCAGATTCAATGAAAATATTAAAGCCAAAATATTCGTGGGATTCTGAGTGGTATGGTAACTTGTTATTCATAAATTTCAGATTATTAGGAAAGAAGGGAAATGTTGGATGACTGAAAAGAGATGTTTTTGTTCACAGGAGTTATAAGTTATTACTTTGAACAAAGGAGAGTTAAAGACATGTTACTTGTTCATTCAGCAACTATTATTCAGATGTTATAAGTGACAGGTGTTGATGATACAAAAACAGCATCAAATTGTGTAATGCTAGCTACTGTGAGGCAAACTACAAAATCCCAGTGGCTGATACAGTAAAAGTTTATTTCAATTTTTCCCTAGTGAGAAGTCCAAAACTACGTTTCTAGTATACAGGTGGCACCTCTCTTACCGTGGTGATGCAGGAAACCCACCTTATTCCAGCATTGAAGTTACCATTGTCATGTGCATCAAGCCAGGGGACAGGAAAATGGCACAGAGGACAAGTGGAAACTTTGTATGGATAAGGCTGTAAAAGTATGTATAACACTTCTACCCACACCCCATTGGTTAGAACTTAGAGCTACACTCAGTTACAGGAAAGGCTGAGAAAAATTGTCTAATTGCGAGCCCAGGAAGTAGATAAAACAGGTTTTGTGAATGACCAGTCCATCTCTGCCACAAAGATGAAGAATATATAGTATCTTAACTTTAAGGAACTCACAGTCTGTTTGGATAAGCTGGTAGATGAATATGGTACAGAATGAAAATAACTTAGATAAATATATGTAGATGAAGAGGTACAAGAGAGAACAGGTTCAGTTTGTTGCTGGAAGTCCAGAAAGTTTGGCAGCGATGGACTGCATTATTTGAAAGAGGTTGTAGAGAACGTGATTCTTGAACTGAATTTTAGTGAAAAATAAATGTTCACCAATCAAATGTTGCCAGGGACAAGAGAATTTCAAATCAGTGAAAAATTAAGAAAAAGCTTTTGGGAGCGTGGCATTGGACATCAGGATCAGTGGAATTGTTTGTATGTTTGGAATAATATACAACACAATTTTCTGCCTTGGATTATTTTTTGTTTGCAAATAATATTGCTGCTGTTGCTTAATTTTGGGGTAAATTCACTTGACATATTTTTGTCATCTTTCATTTTTATTCTATTTAAGTAAAACAGTGATAAACAAAATATTGGAAATTATTGTTTCAATTTAATCTGAAGATTTTCTCTCATGCAATTGATCAATTACTATAACAAGTACTTGGAAATGTACTTTGTATATTATGCATTCTGATAATTTCCATTTTTATGTTTCGTATGAACCAAGTTGAATTTTCTTTTATATTTGCTAGCAATTTAAACAGTGGTGGTTATCTGTAAGCAATCAAATTCATTTCATTTTATATGTATAACTTATCAAAGAACAAAACAAAATTATATCATTTGACTTTCCCTTATATGAGAAACATAATTCAGCCTCACTTTTATTTTTTATAACCTACAACTCAAGATTCATTAAATTAAAATGGGATTAATGATTAGACATTTAGTTTGGTTAGATATTAACTTTTACTATCAATATGATATTTTAAGGTATTCTCTTTGAGTTTTTAACTTAATTTAAATTTATAATAATCTTTATACAATTTGTTATACCTGTTTCTATATATTAGTGTATTCCTTGTTCATTTTGCCCCATGTATACTTTATTTTCTCACCCTGTTTTTCCTAACTTTACTTTTCCATCTTTAATATTTTATTTTAGAGCAGCAGTAACATTTAAAATGTTGGTTTGAGTATACAAACGTAAAAATTAAAGTTTAATATTCTGTCCTCATTCTGAAAACTTAACAGTTTTCTAGATGTTATCTACTTTCCTTCATCCCTTAGTTTTTTTTTTTTCCTTTCACTTTTAGACTGCTCGTGTTCAGTGTCTTCTCCAAAATCTATATCATATTGTATCCAATTAAATAACTTTCTTTATTTGAATCATTAATTTCTTTCTTTTTGGATAGCAGCCGTGAATTTACAAACATGAAGCATAGAAAACAGAGGGCAGTGCCTGGGCTAGAGTAGAAAGAAACTCACTAACAGAGGTATGTTTTCTCTTAAAGGTAGTCGTACCGGTCATTAGCCAAAGCTTTATTTATTTATTTTTCATCCTGCTGGGGCTGAGCTTTTGTACATGAAATAAAATGGTGCTGTTGGACAACTTTCTTCTGCTATTACCATTTATCTTCTGAACTGAATTTTGTCTCTTTGAACATTCAGTCCAAATTTTCTTCTGGAGACTTTGGTCTGAATATCAATAAGCCCTGTGAGTTTTGTAAGCAAAACTGTAAGTAAAACTGATCTCTTCTTTGATGAACTTCTGATGTGAGGGATTCAGAGATTTCCCCAGGATCAAACACCTCCGCCTTCCCCCCCCCCCCACCCCGGTAAACCTCCTCTTTGGAGATATCCTTCTGAATACAAAATGGCCTTTGCTCACTGGGTTTAAGTACAAACAAATTTGAATCTTTTGAAGACCAAGATATTGTAGCAACATTCTCTGAATTAGGATCAAGTTCACAATTCTAACATTTAATTTTGCACTCTATTCCAATGCACAACTGGGCAGATTCCAATAACAAAGAATATCATTTTCAGCAGTACCAAGAAGATATGTTCTCAGACACATTAATCTCAGACACATTAATCTTCCAAAGCAAAGTTTCCCTATTTTTGCAGCTTATTGACATATGCCTCTCAATGTCATATTTCACTTTTTTTCTCAACTAACAAGTAATCATCTTCCAAGAAACAACAAAGAGTTGCTTGTTATTTGTGGTAACTGCCCATAAAGTCACAGTTCCACCAACAGCATTTTCCCATGTATCAGAATCATCTGTTAAGATTCACATTTTGAAGTGATAATTTTACTAACTGGAGCAAAGATGTGGCTTTAATAATTTTTTTGTGTTACAGAGACAGAAAGATGCGTTATAATCTTTATGTAGCAAATTAAGCTTTGTGTTAAGAAGGGACAGATCACTTGTGTTTTCTTATTATGTGTCCCTGTTTTCATATGCAACTCAAGCTGAATTTCCATTTCTTGCTGTTGTTCCATTATTGCAAGGAAGTACATTGATATCCAAATAAAGCCTTTGTTAGCTCGGTTTGGGTCAGTCTAGAAAAGAAAAACTGCAGGCTGTAGGTGTTTTGTTTACTGCCGAGGATTTAATTATTGGATAAATTGTAAAACTATCAAAGATATCCCTGTCTTCCACTATCAGAGTAAGGTATAGAACCAATACCCTGCAGTTAAGACTAAGAGATGGTCAGTGTATCCCCTAAGTGGGAGATAAACTCTCTCTTCTCTGTGGTATCTTGGCACTCTATTGGGTACTAATTTAAAACGGCCACTCATCAGACTGGTGATTCGTGTGGAAAAAGCCAGATCCATGATCCTATCGTGGCGTGTAAGCAATGTAAACATATGTATGTATGCTTCCTATCAGCATCAGAATTCCTCTAATTATGATATTGGCCATATATATCACTCAAATAGTCTCTCATAAGCAAGAACAAAGAAGGCATGAAATTTATGTCCAATATGAGTGTTTATCAGAATGTTATCTATATAGTCCCACAGTTTAATTTGGAAATCAAAGGAGCAAGTGTACAGTTGTAGATGGTTGTTGGGTTGAGCTGGAATTCAGTTGTGTCTGTGCAATATGTGTACACATTCTTCATAGATATGGCTTTGTTAAAAGGACCCAAGAGACATACCTGAATATTAGCCTTAAGTGACAGAATATTGGCAACCCATGGAAGCCTAAGTTATTTCCTCTGATTCACTTGATAACATCAACAAAGACCCTTTTAGCTGTAATCTGCACAGCACCTTACCCCAGCGTTCTGCTTGCTGTCAACCACAAAGAACCACACAAAGGCTTTCATCCGCCACTGTATTTGCTCAGACACATGCATTTCCAATCTTAATTTTGATTTGGTTAATTCATGTGTTGAATAGAGAACACTATTAAATATTTACTCTTTTATTTTGGGAGAAATGGTAGTATAATTTTCTAAAATCTTGTATGTTACCGTTTTTCCTTTGTCTGCTCACAGACACCACAACTTATTTAGGTATAGACTCCTTGGAACCCTTTCTACTCTAAACAAGGTAGATACTGATGATACTGCTTGAATATCTTCTGGAATTTGATGGTGTAGATAAAAATTCTGAAGCTATTATGATTCTACATTTGCATTGGGCATATACTTTTTGAGGTTAGATATGAGATTTTGTTGTTTAGCCCTGAAATCATAATTGTCCAGTGCAGAAAGATTTTCTTCTATTTTTGCTTTGATCATCAAATTTGTTTAAATTATTCTGGCTTTTTCTTTGGGAAAACTATTCAACTTGAATAATTTTTTCTAAACTAATCTGTCTTTTATTCCTCATTATATTTTTAGCACTCTTTGGTTCTTCCTCATATTCTGAGAAATATTCTCAATTTTATAATAGAAAAAATTTTCAGTGGTTCAGTTTTCATTTGCCAGCATTTTCTCAAATCAGATTTTAAATTTGCTATTATGATTTTTGTTTTCTGGATTTCCTATTTCAGTCAAATTCTACATTGCATACTTCCTCTTGCCATATTCCTATCGTATAGAGGCCGTTACTGTTTTAATTATACTGGGAATACAGGAAAATGAAACAAAAAAATTTCTTTTAATCTCTATTAACTTAGAGTCATGATTTTCCTTAAAAATTTAGAAAAAATAAGTTTTCATTTTGCTCCCCTTTATCTCATCAATGGAGAATAATCCTTTTAGAGTCTTCTTCCAACAGACAGAATCATTGACCCTCTTAGTGTTTACCTAAATATGTGTGGATTTTATATCCTATAAAGGATATAAAGCTGAAGGGCAAATTAATGGTCATACACACTAGCTTTTTATCCAGAGACCAGCATCACAGTTATCTTGTGTGACACTATTAACTAAAGTAGAATCTTCAGTTAGAGCTGCCCAGTTCTTTGTGTTTACTGGAAAGAATAGTGCTGTCTGCACTTATTCTATGTCCAGAAACAATATACAAAAGGCAGTGCTCTCACACAAGGCATACCCAACACAAACTTTTCTTAGTACTCTTCTTTTGTTTTGTCCCAGTATATGCAATTTTATATCTTAGCTTGTGATGTTTTTCCAACCATCTCTTCTTTATCCTTTCTATGTTGTATGCTGAGAGTTTCAGTCTCTGAATACACATTAAATTAGAAGGTCCACTTGACAACAGGAAGGAAAAAAAGACTTTGGACACCTCAGAATAGAATCTGTAGAAACAAAAAAAGGCTACTTAATTATCAATTATTGGAATATCTACATACCCTATCTAGAGATAGATGGTGAAGCAAAATCTAAATCTAAATACTTTTTTCCTACATCTTCTTGGTTGGCAGACTTATACTAAATTCAGAGGCCTTTACTGTATTCCTCATTGAACTCTCTAAGAGCTACAAGTTAGTGGACATTGTGCCTGGAGTCTCTGGACTTTGATCTTCTATAGCCTTTAAATCAAGCTTTATATATTTTTAAAAATTTTGTAAGTTTTTAAAAAGAAAATTTGGACAATGATGACAAGTTAATCAATAGCAACTAGCTAACATGACATTATGATTATGCTTTATATGGAAGCATTTGATCCATTTAGCCTATGTTCTTTTGGGAAACACCCATGGAACTTTAAAAATAAGTTTTGTACAAGTTATCTTAACCTCATTATTTACATGTAGTTGATAAATACATGACTGTATTAATTGAATTTTTCCTCAGTGATTACTTTTCAATGTAATAATCACAAATTACAGAAAATGTAAACATTATTTTGTCTAGTACATCTTTTAATAATTTATCCCAACATGTTTATTATCTATTCTCTTTTTAATAAGGAAAATATTATTTTGTATTTTACTGAGAAGACAATTTTTTTCATGTATGTGTAGTTCATTTATTTCAGAACCATGTTTTTCTCATAAAATTCAGACCATTTTTCATTTTTTCTAGTGCTTTGAATGATATTTATAAGCCATTCTAATTGTCTTGTTAAAAACTCATATTTGAATGAAGACTATTTACAAGCTTAACTTAGGCGTGGCTGCATTTTCTTTCTCTCCTTTCTATTACATACAAATACTTGCAGATTCCCTTAGAACCTCTGATAAGATTGATGGATGATATATCCAGCTAAGTTTCTGGTACTTAGCAGTATTGCTAAAAAATCAATAACTCTTTGTACAGATAAAGATCTATCTAAATCTCCCAAACAAATAAAAGAGTACATTAAGGTTGGGTTTTAAGAAAAGACCCTGTGATTTAATTTCTGCTACAAAGATCAAGTTAAACTAAATGTTTTTGCCACTTTAAGGCAAACTTGAAGCACCTCTCGCCCTCTGCTGAGCATTGCCTCCCTGTTTAGGTCAGTGTTTGCTCTAAGGAACCTGGTCTTATATCCTGACAAACCTAGAAATTGGCCTGCTGTGGGCACCTGGCAATCAATGATGGTAGCCGGAAGGAGGCCGATTCCTCAGAATTCATTTCCTAAAAGTCAATTTCCTGAATGGCTGCTTCATCTTTTGATAAAATCAATTTGCTAAATTTAACTATAGATTCACCAATATTATACCATTAAATATTTATAGGGCAATTTGGATATATGACAACAGCTTCTCTGTCTGCCCTTTGATCTTCAGTCTTTTGGAATCAATACCTATATACTTAAAGAGAAAAAAACGTAAGGTCAACTAAAACTTCACAAAAGCCTCCAGTATCCCACTGAATTATTATGTTAATTAATGTGAATTATGGTACACTTTATACTTAATATAAGTAACAGAACACCTTATAAATAATTAAAAGTAACAAGTAAGTTAATTGAATTGGCTATTTGGCAGTTGGTTTTCTATGAATTGGCTTTGAATAATTGGGTTTTGCTAAGTTAACTAGATTTAAGAGTGGCTCAGCTCACCAATCCTGAACTCTTCATCATATTGGCAAATCTTTTGTACCAAAATATTAATTGACTAATATATTCTGAAACTGGTGATTGCCGTTAGGCTGGTCGAAAACATTTTGGCATTTTGAAAGGCTGCCTTATATTTGGTACTGTTACCAGGACAACCTCTCACTATTTATGGTCGCTGGAGTTGACAAGTTAATTAACGAAGGAAAAGATCAGAATGGCTTGTTGTAACTTAGGAGATTTCATTATTTCCATAGGTAATGAGCTTCATAGAAAGCAAGCTTCCTGATTTCTTATGCTCATCCCAAAGAAGTACATTTGTTTTTTAAATCCAGAATCAGTAAAATCATACACACAAATACATACAAATGCATACATACACACACATGCAATGCCTTCCATATTTGGTATCTTTTATGCTAAGTTTTAGAAATAGTCTTTGGAAATCCTCCTTGTCTTCTAACATGAGAATTTTCTTTACTGTCTGGTATATGTGCCGTTCAGTACTATATTAGTCATTATGGCAGCCAGAGCTAAAACAAAATATCATAGACTGGGAGACTTAAACAACAGACTTTTATTTTCTCACAGTTTTGGAGCCTGAAGATCCAAGATTAGAGTGTCAGCAGGGTCAGATTATGGTGAGGGCTCTCTTCCTGGCTCGCAGATGGCCACTTTTTCACAGTATCCTCACATGGTTGAGAAAGAGAGCAAGTTCTCTGGTATCGCTTTTTATAAGAACACTAATCCCATTATGAAGGTCCTATTCTCATAAACTCATCTAACCCTGATTACCTCCCAAAGGCCCCATCTCCAAATATCGGGGATTAGGGCTTTGACGTGAATTTTGGGGATACATACAGTACCATAACAAGTACCTCCTTTAAGTAATACACTATCTAAACTAGACCTGAATAGATAATTCTAGCACCAAATCCTTGTCCATATCATCACTGACCAATAGAACTTATGTGATGATGGAAATGTTCTATATCTGCACTGTCCAAGGGGATAACCACTAACAACATATAGCTACTGAACACTTGGAATGGGGTTACAAAATGAATTTTAATTTTGTGTAATTTAAATCAAATTTACATAGTTTTGTGTAGCTACCCTATTGGATAGTACACTCAATTCATTCTCTGACCAACATCAATATACCAGATATACGTATATATAAATATAGGAATACAGACTAAATATGAAATTTAATGTATAAAAAGAGAAAAATTTTAACATTACTTAATGAATTAAAACAACACCTAATGTGAATAAAAAGAGTATCATAGTAGTAGCAGGATAAATTAATGTAAATATTAATTTTGAAAATACAATTTTAAGTGTTTATGAGATATCAAAAAATACAAATATAAGCTACTAGATACCCTAAAATATATTTTAAAAGCATAAGAAAAATAACCTGCAATAGCAATTATTTTGACTAATTGTTTTTTCACATATATGTATTCATAAGTGTGTGCAAATATTCATTTGTAATTAAATGTAAAGCATAGTTAAAATATCAACTCATTAAACAAGCATGATGATATTTTTACATCTTGGAAAGCTACTCTTTGATTAACTTTGATTCATCCTTTAGTTGAATGATGATCACAACTCTGAAAGATAAAAAAACCAAGAAGTTTATAATAATCCTAAAATTTGTACATATGCATGCACTTTATGCCAATTAAATTATTTTGAAAATATGGAGCAATTTATAAATGTCGGACATGGCATTATCTCCTGAGAATATAACAAAAAATATGAATTAGTTCTTGGATTTAAAAAAAAATCATAATTTAGCTGAAATATACATGTAAGAAAGAATTTACAAATATAGAATTGAAATCATAAGGCTATACCCAGTGGGCAGTGGTGGTACAAATGAAGGGAGATTAGTATATTCTATGCATGAGGTATGAGGATGGTTTCCAGAGAGAGAGTTGTATACTTGCTTATTTACCAGTCACTGATCAAGGATTCCTCTTGGCATTTCTCGGCAAAATTAATTGCCCCTATTTTTGTACCCCTGTATTTTAATCATACACTTTGTAGAATAGTTTTCATTTTAGTTTTATTCTGTGCTATGTATTATTGATTATCTGTTTTCTTGTTGAATAATAAATTCCTTGAGGTAGTATAGGATATCCTCTTTCATTTGTGTACATCCAACACCTAGGATTGTTGGAAAGTTGTCAGTGTTTGAGATATATATATATATATATATATATATATATATATATACTCACACATATATATTCAATATTTAAGTAAATAATATATATGAACATATTCAGCATGTATACTTAGCAAAATATGTATTTTAGTTTCACAAATATCACTAATTTAGAATAAAGAGAAGACAAAGTATTAAAATATGATTCAAAAATAATTAAATATATTTAAATTGTACTTCTTACATTTTTATTGTTACTTAAAATTTTGAAGCATTTTTCTATTATTTATGAGATTTACTATAGTACAAATTAATGAGACTTTACTAGACTATATTCTGAGGGAAATATTTTTATTCTATTCTCCCCATCAAACAAATGGCTTTTATCTTCATAAAATTAAATACATAGGTAGTCATTTCTTATCTCATGACAGACTTTAAAATTATGTGAAATAAGGAAGAATGTTCTTCATTAAACATTATGAACATGACTAAGTTTTACAAATGAGAATATACTTATTAAAAGCTTTACATATATGGATGGATCTACAGGAAAAATAAATAAAGCAATCATCCCATTAAAAAAATCTTTTTAGAAAATGCATGGAATAACATAGCACCACATATAAAAATAAAGCCAATAGGTGTCATGTGCAGTAAAGTTGTACTCAATGAAAGCATTATTATCTTCTCAAAATAGGCATATTAATATTAGCATAAAGTATATGTTTAAGCCTAGTACTATGAATTTTTTAAATAATTCTAATATGGACTTGTTTATTCTTCTGTTCTTAATTCAATATTCAAGTGTAACGAGAAGTTGGAGGCCTTATTAATGAGGCGGAAAAGTTGCAACGATGATCCTTGAAATTACCTTTGAATTAAGAAATATCTGTAATCAAGAGCAAGAGTAAAAATATGCAAACTTTATTCAGTCACTGAATATAAGGAATTGACCATTTAAGATCTCAATATCTCAGCATTTTAATTTTTATCTTTTTATAGAACTATGTAAAGCACATTCTCCCGTCATTAGCTAATAGCCTGAGCAAATTTACAATTGTTCATTCTTAATTATAGGCGCATAAAATACACATCAGATAACACAGTGCAGACGGTCAATATGTAAATACGGAAGGTCCCTTAAATATAAAATTAACACAGAAAACTATAAAACCTTTTTTATACAACCTTTATTCAAGGTAATCAGTTCTTTCTATGCCATGTGCTATGGCAATAAAAAACTTAACTGGTATCTCTTGACTAGAATCCTAAGAAAAAGGCAGCTGTTCATCAAGAGCATTTTAGTTTTTACCAGAGACTCACTCTCACACAGAATTCATGTGGTACATTGGATCTGTCCATCTGCTGACTGCTGTATTTACAGTTGACTAATCATCTGTAATAGAATTCCTGTCTAGTTGTTTGTGCATAATACCATATTCTAATGACTCCACATAATCATTTATCCTGTATGGATTTAGAGCAAAACATCATGCTGTTTCCTCTGGAGAAATGCCCTGAAAACAATGTTAAAAAGGAATTTCATTAGAAGCAGAAACAAAACCCTACACATTTAAAAGCATTTCTTTTAGTATAGATCAATTATCAAACTGCTGACATGGATTTATACAACTTTAGATCTATATGAAGTCATAGTATTCCAGAGGTCTTCCAATGCAACTTAATATGGTTGATAATAGATAATGGTAACCCCTAACATTTATTGAGGTCTCAGTATGGGTCAAGGACATTCTAAGAACATATAGGTATCAACTTATGTAAGATTTATAATACTTTGTTATTTCAGTAGTATTATTGTACTGATTATAAATAATGATACTTATTTAGAACATTAATACTATTATCCTAATTAGTATAGTACTACTATTAAATTTTAAGAGGAAATAGCAATTGGAAAAGAGGTACAGTTACTTGACCTAACTAATTATTCACTTATTCAGCAAGCATTTAATTTTAATTCACAGATTGTATATACTAGCCACTTCGATATATGCTTAGATAGAAATAATAAACATGTTTAACTTGGGTTCTTTTGCCTTTATGTAGTAAAGCGGATATAATGTGCTAGCAGGAGTAGAAGATATTGTCTATGCACCCAACTGTACTGTACATTTGTTTGTTTTGCTGACTCAGTGTGTCTATTTCTGTTCTTTTGGTAACAACATCTTACTTTGCTTAGGGGAACCACCCTTTTCCTACTTTCAGCCCACATGATTTGAAACACACCTATCCTCCAGCATCACGGATAAACAAGTAAACTATGTCTGGCCGATTCGAACAGTCCATCCTTCTGGTCACAGTAATTAGTTCAGAGGTGTAAACCAAGTCAAGCCAAGAAGGCACTCTTTGGATAGTGTGAAAATCAGGAGGAAAGGAAAGTTCATTTTTTCTTTGGATCAGAAGATGAGAGGATAAACCAAGCTGAAACTGCTGGAGTCTTTAATACCAAGAGAGCTACAGAGGAGAACAGCCAACACAGAAGAAAGATATGAGCATAACAGGAACAGAGAGACTAGGTCCTGGTAACACTATTGAAGGACTAGATTCAGCTGTGCTTTAAGCCATCTCTGGATCTAAGTGTTTAGTTGTATTACTAGAAACAAAACCCTTTATTTTACCTGAACCAGTTTAATCTGGTTCTCTGTTTCTTGCAACCAAAAGTCTTGTAATTACACACACACATAGCCAAGGCCTGGAGAATCAGAAAAGACATTGAACCTTATATATGAAAACACATGTAATTAAGCAGATGAAAAAGGCAGGGGGAGGAGTTCAGAGGAAAGGAAGAAGTTGCAAAAAAGAATCACATTTTTGAAACCTCAGATATGAGAAAGAGAATATACTATAAATACTTATCAAATCTTTTATAACTGTACAATGCTATTTATGTGCCGAGTTTGCTAGGTGCTGGCTAAAGAATGCTGATCAGGATAAAGAAAGTCCTTATTCTTACAAAGCTCAACTTTTATCAGGTGAGCCTGAAATCATGCAATATATTATGAAGATCAAACAATCGAAATTTCATTATTACTCTAGCTTAGAATTTGAGAGAATAAAGGAAAGAAATCAAGCCAGACACAAATTTCAAATCCTGCAGTGAATGGTTAAGTTCTGTGTTGGTGGTTAGTTGCATGGATCTGATCTTTAGAAGATAGTTATCGGCCACAAACACAATCAGTGACTCAACCAGACAGAAAACAAGCCTTCTGACTGCCAGTTTTCTTTTCTTCACAACATTCATGAGCATATCAGAATTAATAAACATTATTTACTCTTACAAGCTCCAGAAAATGCCAGCAATAGTTTAGAACCTTATATATTTCATTTTCCTATTGATAATCACCCCCAGATCTCTTCGTACTAAATGAACAAAAATGTGGATCCACCTTTTTAATGCTTGTGCTCTCTCTCCCTCTCTCATTTCTATCTCTGTTTTTCTTTGTCTCTCTCACCTCAAATACATATATTTCTCCTCTACATGTTTCTCCTTTTCCTAATATTTATTCAACTAGCCTAACGTCTTACTTTAAGGTAAACTTTAAAGTATACATTTAAGCCACCCACGGAATTGTGGAACTAGTCATAAAAATATAAAATTGCATATTCTCTTCAGTTGACCTTGATTTTCTGATTATAATAGAGATATCGTTAGTATTAATTGATGACACAGTGACTTACAGTCAGGTGAAAGTCTAAAATAAACTTTAGGAAACTGAGCAAACCTATACTACTAATAATATCTTATTAAGTTATTAAACAAGAGCAGAATTTGTCCCAAGTGACAAGAAATCACTGGGACTTTCAGAAAAAAATTAATTAATCTAGTTAAATTTGTGACAAACCAGCCCAAAAACATAGTTTATAATACTTTAAAATTTTTCTTCATCTTATTCCTCAAAATGTTGATTTCTGAGAAAAAAAAATGTTTAAAATTTGAACATATTTGCTTTACCAGTAGTTTTCTAGAAATATCCAATAGCGCAAATTGAACCAACCTCTCCTTTATATCTGTACAAGTTTTTATACTTACAATACAGAGGACAGCTTAGTTTTGCCAAGATATTATTTAGCTTTTGTTTTAAAGGATGCTTCAGGATTTTAAAATTTAAGGGAAGATCTAGCTTCATTTTCCAACAATACTTTAGAGGTCCTAGTTTGCTCAACACTGACATTTATTTTTTTTAATTTTCCAAAAGTAGTATCCATGAGTACATGTTCACTTATTTCAGTATTTTAGATTACAGATAAAATTTCCTACATGGCATTAATTCACTTCAGTAATTACATTATAGCTATTACGTTATTATTATTCTCCTTGCAGGTTTATTTTAATCTACCAGATAAAATATAGTGAAATCCCATAGTTCTGCTCTGGAAGACCTTCTCTTCTCATTCTACAATCTCTCCCTAAGTGATATAATCTTGCCAGAGCTTCAGACACCTCCAACTGCCCAACATACTTAAATCTCCAATGTTAGCCTCTCTGCTAAGATAGAGTTGACTATCCAGTCCCCTGTTGGAGTGTTACAAGGCATCCCAAATTTGAAATCTACAAAGTAAAACTTAGGATCTTTCTCCACTAAACATATTTCTCATCCAAATCGCAGCATCACTCATCTTTTGCATTGCCAGAAACGTAAGAGTTGCCATTGTTATCTATATGTCCCATGCCGGCTCTCGACAATCTTTTCCCACATTTTATTTTATATCCTAAATATCCTCAAATCCAATTATTTTCACCTCTGCTCTTACTATCCTAGACCAAAGGTGCAATCAACCAAGATGACTTCTTGTAATACCCTTTGATCATTGAATATTCTTGTCCCCACAATCCAACCTCTACCGTTCAGGTCTAATTTTGTCTTACTAAGCTACATGGCATTTATTGCTTCCAGGAAAAATAAATCAAAACCTTTACTGAGTGCTGGCGTTGTCTCTACAGTTCTTTCTTTGTTTTTCTTTTCCAGTTACCATGCAAGATTTTACATTCCACAATGGCCAGAACAATATCTCCCGTGCCATATGATGGTCTTACAAGGTGATGTATGTTCCTCCCATCCAGAGGTGGCATCTAAGTTTCCTCCCATTGGATCTGGTCAGACCTCTGACCACAATCTTAGCTTTTTAGATTTTGTGGCATATTCTATTCAATGGCCACAGCCTCTGACCCTGCTTGCCCCGACCCCCCTAGAAAAAATAGTAAATCAAAACTAACATTGCTTCCTGTGGGTTGATGGTAGAGATTACAGCCACCAAGCTAAAAGGATGGAGGTTCTTCTTATGTTTCCTTTTAATTCACCTCTGCAGAAACTGGATGGATCCTAGAGAAGAACTATAAACTATCACAGACTCAGATAAGTAGTGGCCCTGATTGCAGATGCCGTGCTGGACTTGATATTGTTGCTAGAGCAGATTAATAAGGACTTAAGTACATAATGTGCCATTAATTTGGTAAATTTATCATTTCCCATTTGCATTAGAAAAAGTGACCAGAACAGCTTGAACTTATATTAGAACATTAAAATATTTATTTACATGTTTTTCTCAGAGATAAGTTATATCTGCTGCTCTGTCAGAAGTGGATGGTCTGAACATCCCACAGAATATCGCCTTGATGATATCAAGCTGATTGGACAGGACCAACAGGAGGTGGTAAGTACATTAGAGGCCCTGATAAGACACATGCACCCCTGAGATGAGAAAATAAATCTATGAGGATTCAGGGACGTGGCATTTCTGTGAAGTGCCATAGAGATCCATTTGTCAGGAGCCTAAGGGAATATGTCCTTCAAATCAGAAGACAAATGGACGCATCTTACAAAGTACCATAAAGAAGGCTACTTTGACCAATTTACTTAAAAATTCGGGTCCATATTAAATTTCTGGCTCTCCAGATTAGTCTCTTGCTACCCAGATTTTACTTTTGTACACGGTACTTCCTACTTTTCTAGCATGCTAAAGAATTTACTTATTTTACTGTCTATTAAATATTGCCTGTTTTCTCCTGCTAGTATGTAAGATCCACAAGGACGGGGGTCTTCAAAATGTATCCCATATACCTATATCAGTGATTGGAATATAATAAGTGCTTAATCAATATTTTTTGAATGAATTAATTGATGATTTTCATATTTTAATAATTATTATTGTTTGTCTAGGTAAGTAGATTAAAATAGCCTAATCTGCCATTGCCACATTGGAAGTATTTAATTTTCTTTTATCTGTACTAATAAGAATTAGAGAGCTGCATATTTCTTTATAATCAAATTTTAATTTAATATAGTAAAAAAAAGTGGGTCAATTAAATGTTATTTTAACTGGCTAATTATATTCTGATATCAGAAGTGTTGATATTATGTTGCTTTTTGACAAAGGTGACAAGTAATATTTCATTAATATTTAAAATTATATTTTCTAACTTTGAACCAAGATGCTCAGATATTAGCGTAAGTATTTCACCAGCGAAATTTTCCAAATCATCCATTAAACATATACTACATTTCCTCTTCCTGGCTACCCTGTGACTTGTCTTTGTTTAGCATTATATACCTCCAAACATCATACCCTTAATCACCAACACCTCGTACTCTACCAATCTCCTTCTTAGCCACCACATTTCTTCCTTTCTAAAGTCCCTTATCTTCTGTAGACAAATATATTTTCTGGTGAGTACTGGTCATTGTAAAGTTTTTAAGAAAATGAAAATGTTAGTGATCTTTTTCTCATTACGGGCAGGCTGAAGTTAGAAATGAATGAGATATTCTGCACTGGAAAATCGCAAAGTATAACCAAATGGAATCTGTTTTTCTTACAGATTTTGTCACTTCTCCCAGTCCCAGAAAGGACTTTGCTACCTCTCATAGTCTTCTTAGGTTTGTCTCAGGCTGAAGAGAAGTCTCCAGCTAAGAACCCATAGCAACACACTCACTTGCCTTTTTCATGATGTGTTTTTTGGGAGGGAAAGTAGCGGTAACATTGTCTTTCACCTGATTCTTAATTTTTCTCTCTGCCACCCTGTTTCTGCTTCTACTTCTCTCTCTCCCCTTTCTCCTCATCTTTCTCTTCAGCTAGTCTGCTCCTTAATCTGTAATATTTTTGGCTTAATAACAAAATCTCACTATTGCTTTGCCAAAAAATGTTTCATCGTTGAAAATCATTTGGGAAACAGTTAATTTTATGACATCCCTGAAAAAAATTTTAATTCATTAAAATTGTAAAGCCTTTGAGTTGTGTATTTTTTTTTTTAGTAACTCACTGTTTGAAAATACTTGTACTGGTTCCCCATTTTTCACATAATGTATCCTGCATATGTTCATGCATGCAAAATAATACACATCTGTGCCTATTAAAATTCACAGTAGAAATCAGAACATTCCATGCATACTTTTTATTAAGTGCTTTTTGCTCAACATTATTATTTTTCCATGCTAATACATATAATGTAATCAAGATTTTAATTGATCTTCATTTTCACTTAATGCTTCAGAATGATTTAGTTAAGTTAGTTTTAAGTTGCCTATATAATATTTACCTATGAAAGGGTGATACCATATACAAATATTATTATTCATACATTTTTGTACATTATTCAAATTATTCCCTAAGGATATATTTATAGTAAATGAATTGATATACATTGTCAGCTACAGCATGACTAAGGAAATAAATAATGAGGATATAATCCTGAAAATAATTTTCTTTGACAAAGTGCAACATTCTAACTTAATTTTTTATTATATAAAATGAAAGTTATGAAAAGTAGTTTTATACTTGCTGTAAAGTAAGAGTTGTTGTTAAGGCACCCATGAATTGCCATAATATAGTCTGTACAGTTAATAACACATGAACAGGCATCAACCTAGAGTTGATGATATTTAACATAACCTATGAAAACAGAGGAGTTATAGTGTAAAATGTAGAGGTATGGGATAGAGCAGTTGACAATGTCATTCACATAAAGATAAAATATGTAACCGATACAATATGTATGGCTATAATGTTATTGTATTAGGGTTAAAATTATTTTAGCAGTTCTTGCACTATCTCAGAAATGCACTATTCTGAAGAAAGGTGTTCTAGACAAAATATAAACTAATAAGTGAAAATGTGGCCATAATGTGCCAGCAATGAATCCAGTCCTTGTAGTGATCTTTCAGAAGTCAGAGATCTTGCACAATAAATGACCACAAATGTTTTTCTGTACTTGCAAGGCATCTACCAAGTTGATTCAAAGATTTTATATGAACAAAGAGTGAGAGTCAGATATCATCTACTTTTTATCTTACACCCTGTCATGTCTTAACTTCTGTTTCATTTCACTCTGAAATACTTCACCAGAAATAATTCATTCTAGCAGCAACTCATTCCATAATCTCTGAATCTGTACTCTATTTGGATGTGTAATATAAATGAAGACAGGAACACACCCATATGAATAAAATCCGTTAATTGGTTTATAGATCGACCATCCCCAAGTGTATACCACAAATCTGTATGATATTCCCGGATCTACTTTTATATTTAGCTTCAGAACTGGATGAAAGATGGGTATAATTACGTGGAGCCAGATGGCTCTCTTGTGACTACACATTTACGGAAGCTTTTGCAGGTTGTTTATTCCAACAGGATTTGGAATAATTCAACCTCACATGAGGTTTTTCTGATTTTTTAACTGAAAAACATAGGAAATACTTTGTTTACTTAAATAAGACATCTTTGAGAACAGAACATGTATATTTATAGTTATTACGCATCAAATGCCTCTGGAAAATTTTAAGTAGGACTATAGTTTTGTGTACTGATCTTTTTCATTTTTATGATCATTGCTAAGCACATATGAGTTTGTACTATGCAATTAAACTGAAATATTGTTAAGTAGGATCAAGCTATACAGTTTCTGAACGTGTGGTGAAACATGAAGGAGGCATTCACGGTGAGACATACATATTATGGTCAAATCTCAAATACGTTTGCTATTGAAATATATAATTACAAATCAAAATAATCTAAATTTTTTATGTTTTATTCTGGAATGTCTTCTTTAGTGGGAGTTTGGGGTTAAATTTTATTTTTCTGGTTATTTTTTGGATTATGCTTATAATTCAACCATCTTTTAATCATTTTATTTGATTACATATGTAACAAGGGTTTCCTTAGCGTTAATGTTACCAGGAGGCAAAGGGGTTGTGAACAGGAATTGTAAAAAGTACACATGAAAGATGTCTTCCTCTAAATCTAATACTGTTCACTTTCTTTAAGTTCACTCTCATTTAAAAAAAAAAAAAAAAAAAAGACTAGATTTTGTGTGAATTTTTTTGTAAGTCCTGGCCTTTAGTTTTCCATGTATGAGAATTTGTAGATCAAGTTTCACACTGACAAGAAATATGACTGAAAGATGTGCTGATCTAAAGATTGAACTACAGTTTTTCAGTCATTCTTTTGATTTCATCTCATTTAATCTACATTCTCTAGCCATTTTAGCTTTCAGTGGAAGAAAACACGGACTTTGTGAAAGGGGAAGTGAAATATGAAGGTTTATGTGAATCTCAGTGTCCATTGTTGGTGATTCCTATTTCTCTCCTGTGCCAGCTCTTTGAGCTTTCCTTACTGACCAATACAAACCTAACTCAGAAAGGAATATGAATTCTTTTGGTCACAGATTAATTTGGCTATCTGTTTTTTTGGAACAGTTTTCTCTGGTTTATTCCTTTTTATTCCCTCTCATTCCTATATCTTGGACAACTATTTCTCCACTGGTATCATGCCAACCCTCTCTACAGATGCAAGCTTTTCACATACTAAAGAAACAATATCCTCCATTGCTTCTGAGTTCACATAATTTTACTTCTTTCTTTTTCACTCTAACCTAATGTAGAATGGGAAAGATAATTCTACAGTATTTCTTATTGGGCCTTCCAACATTAGAGTGGAGACAAAATTCCCTTTCTTACTCCTCCATCTTTATGGGTGACAGCAGGATTATAACTCCCTAGATAAGGAAAAGGAAGCAATTTAAATTAAATAAAGCTTCCGCCACAGGAAAAAAAAATGTGTGTTCCACTCATTCACCCTAAGTAAATTTTTGGCAGGAGAAGAAGTAGTATGTTCTTAAATGTGTCTTTGATCTCCCTCCCCTCCTCTAGACCTTCATACTGGTAGTGGTGGAGGTTAGATGGAGGTTAGATAGGTCATAGAGAAAGTTATGAGAAAGACTTTTCCCTTCTTTCTTTTAAAATCTTCGTTTAAGAACCATACAAAAATTAGTGGCAGGGGAGGAGAGAAGATGGCGGAAGAGTAAGACGCGGAGATCACCTTCCTTCCCACAGATACAGTAGAAATACATCTACAGGTGGAACTGCTCCTACAGAACACCCACTGAACGCTGGCAGAAAACGTCCGACCTCCAAAAAGGCAAGAAACTCCCCCCGTACTTGGGTAGGGCAAAAGAAAAAAGAAATAACAGAGACAAAAGAATAGGGACGGCACCTGCACCAGTGGGAGGGAGCTGTGAAGGAGGAAAGATTTCCACGCACTAGGAAGCCCCTTCGCGGGCAGAGACTGCGGGTGGCAGAGGGGGGAAGCTTCGGAGCCACAGAGGAGAGCGCAGCCACAGGGGTGCGGAGGGCAAAGCGGAGAGGTTCCCGCACGGAGGAGCGGTGCCGACCAGCACTCTCCAGCCCGAGAGGCTTGTCTGCTCCCCCGCCGGGGCGGGCGGGGGCTGGGAGCTGAGGCTCAGGCTTCGGTCGGATCGCAGGGAGAGGACTGGGATTGGCGGCGTGAACACAGCCTGAAGGGGTTAGCGCACCACAGCTAGCCGGGAGGGAGTCCGAGAAAAAGTCTGCAGCTGCCTAAGAGGCAAGAGACTTTTTCTTCCCTCTTTGTTTCCTGGTGCGCGAGGAGAGGGGATTCAGAGCGCCGCCTAAACGAACTCCAGAGAAGGGCGCGAGCCGCGGCGATCAGCGCGGACCCCAGAGACGGGCGTGAGACGCTGGGGCTGCTGCTGCCGCCTCCAAAAAGCCTGTGTGTGAGCACAGGTCACTCTCCACACCGCCCTTCCCGGGAGCCTGTGCAGCCCGCCACTGCCAGGGTCCCGTGATCCCCGGACAAATTCCCCGGGAGAACTCACTACGCGCCTCAGGCTGGTGCAACGTCACGTCGGCCTCTGCTGCCGCAGGCTCGCCCCGCCTCCTCCGTACCCCTCCCTCCCCGCGGCCTGGGTGAGCCAGAGCCCCCGAAGCAGCTGCTCCTTTAACCCCATCCTGTCTGGGCGGGGAATAGACGCCCTCAGGCGACCTACACGCAGAGGCGGGTCCAAATCCAAAGCTGAACCCCAGGAGCTGTGCGAACAGGGAAGAGAAGGGGAAATCTCTCCCAGCAGCCTCAGAAGCAGCGGATTAAAACTCCACAAACAACTTGATGTGCCTGCATCTGTTGAATACCTGAATAGACAACGAATCATCCCAAATTCAGGAGGTGGACTTTGGGAGCAGGATATATTAATTTTTCCCCTGTTCCTTTTTTTTTGTGAGTGTATATGTATATGCTTCTGGGTGAGATTTTGTCTGTATAGCTTTGCTTTACAATAGCTTTATTTTCCTTCACTATATTATCGCCTCTTTCTTTCTTTCTTTCTATTTTTTCTCCCTTTTACTCTGAGCCGTGTGGACGAAAGGCTCTTGGTGCTCCAGCCAGGCATCAGGGCCGTGCCTCTGAGGTGGGAGAGCCAACTTCAGGACACTGGTCCACAAGAGACCTCCCAGCTCCACGTAATACCAAACGGTAAAAATCTCTCAGAGATCTCCATCTCAACATCAAGACCCAGCATCACTCAATGACCAGCAAGCTACAGTGCTGGACACCCTATGCCAAACAACTAGCAAGACAGGAACACAGCCCCATCCATTAGCAGAGAGGCTGCCTAAAATCATAATAAGGCCACAGACACCCCAAAATACACCACCAGACGTGGATGTGCCCACCAGAAAGACAAGATCCAGCCTCATCCACCAGAGCTCAGGCACTAGTTCCCTACACCAGGAAGCCTACACAACCCACTGAACCAACCTTAGCCACTGGGGACAGATACCAAAAACAACGGGAACTACAAACCTGCAGTCTGTGAAAAGGAGACCCCAAACACAGTAAGATAAGCAAAATGAGACGACAGAAAAACACACAGCAGATGAAGGAGCAGGGTCAAAGCACACCAGACCTAACAAATGAAGAGGAAATAGGTAGTCTACCTGAAAAAGAATTCAGAATAATGATAGTAAGGATGATCCAAAATCTTGGAAATAGAATAGACAAAATGCAAGAAACATTTAACAAGGACGTAGAAGAACTAAAGAGGAACCAAGCAATGATGAAAAACACAATAAATGAAATTAAAAATACTCTAGATGGGATCAATAGCAGAATAACTGAGGCAGAAGAAAGGATAAGTGACCTGGAAGATAAAATGGTGGAAATAACTACTGCAGAGCAGGATAAAGAAAAAAGAATGAAAAGAACTGAGGACAGTCTCAGAGACCTCTGGGACAACATTAAACGCACCAACATTGGAATTATAGGGGTCCCAGAAGAAGAAGAGAAAAAGAAAGGGACTGAGAAAATATTTGAAGAGATTATAGTTGAAAACTTCCCTAATATGGGAAAGGAAATAGTTAATCAAGTCCTGGAAGCACAGAGAGTCCCATACAGGATAAACCCAAGGAGAAACACGCCAAGACACATATTAATCAAACTGTCAAAAATTAAATATAAGGAAAACATATTAAAGGCAGCAAGGGAAAAACAACAAATAACACACAAGGGAATCCCCATAAGGTTAACATCTGATCTTTCAGCAGAAACTCTGCAAGCCAGAAGGGAGTGGCAGGATATACTTAAAGTGATGAAGGACAAAAACCTACAACCAAGATTACTCTACCCAGCAAGGATCTCATTCAGATTCGATGGAGAAATTAAAACCTTTACAGACAAGCAAAAGCTGAGAGAGTTCAGCACCACCAAACCAGCTTTACAACAAATGCTAAAGGAACTTCTCTAGGCAAGAAACACAAGAGAAGGGAAACACCTACAATAACAAACCCGAAACATTTAAGAAAATGGGAATAGGAACATACATATAGATAATTACCTTGAATGTAAATGGATTAAATGCTGCCACCAAAAGACACAGGCTGGCTGAATGGATACAAAAACAAGACCCATATATATGCTGTCTACAAGAGACCCACTTCAGACCTAGAGACACATACAGACTGAAAGTGAGGGGATGGAAAAATATATTCCATGCAAATGGAAATCAAAAGAAAGCTGGAGTAGCAATTCTCATATCAGACAAAATAGACTTTAAAATAAAGACTATTACAAGAGACAAAGAAGGACACTATATAATGATCAAGGGATCGATCCAAGAGGAAGCTATAACAATTGTAAATATTTATGCACCCAACATAGGAGCACCTCAATACATAAGGCAAATACTAACAGCCATAAAAGGGGAAATCGACAGCAACACAATCATAGTAGGGGACTTTAACACCCCACTTTCACCAAAGGACAGATCATCCAAAATGAAAATAAATAAGGAAACACAAGCTTTAAATGATACATTAAACAAGATGGACTTAATTGATATTTATAGGACATTCTACCCAAAAACAACAGAATACACATTTTTCTCAAGTGCTCTTGGAACATTCTCCAGGATAGATCCTATCTTGGGTCACAAATCAAGCCTTGGTAAATTTAAGAAAATTGAAATCGTATCAAGTATCTTTTCCGACCACAACGCTATGAGACTAGATATCAATTACAGGAAAAGATCTGTAAAAAATACAAACACATGGAGGCTACACAATACACTGCTTAATAACGAAGTGATCACTGAAGAAATCAAAGGGGAAATCAAAAAATACCTAGAAACAAATGACAATGGAGATACGACGACCCAAAACCTATGGGACACAGCAAAAGCAGTGCTAAGAGGGAAGTTTATAGCAATACAAGCCTACCTCAAGAAACAGGAAACATCTCGAATAAACAACCTAACCTTGCATCTGAAGCAATTAGAGAAAGAAGAACAAAAAAAAACCCAAAGCCAGCAGAAGGAAAGAAATCATAAAGATCAGGTCAGAAATAAATGAAAAAGAAATGAAAGAAACAATAGCAAAAATCAATGAAACTAAAAGCTGGTTCTTTGAGAAGTTAAACAAAATTGATAAACCATTAGCCAGACTCATCAAGAGAAAAAGGGAGAAGACTCAGATCAATAGAATTAGAAATGAAAAAGGAGAAGTAACCACTGACACTGCAGAAATACAAAAGATCAGGAGAGATTACTATAAGCAACTCTATGCCAATAAAATGGACAACCTGGAAGAAATGGACAGATTCTTAGAAATGCACAAACTGCCGAGACTGAACCAGGAAGAAATAGAAAATATGAACAGACCAATCACAAGCACTGAAATTGAAACTGTGATTAAAAACCTTCCAACAAACAAAAGCCCAGGACCAGATGGCTTCACAGGTGAATTCTATCAAACATTTAGAGACGAGCTAACACCTATCCTTCTCAAACTCTTCCAAAATATTGCAGAGGGAGGAACACTCCCAAACTCATTCTACGAGGCCACCATCACCCTGATACCAAAACCAGACAAAGATATCACAAAGAAAGAAAACTACAGGCCAATATCACTGATGAACATAGATGCAAAAATCCTCAACAAAATACTAGCAAACAGAATCCAACAGCACATTCAAAGGATCATACACCATGATCAAGTGGGGTTTATCCCAGGAATGCAAGGATTCTTCAATATACGCAAATCAATCAATGTGATACACCGTATTAACAAATTGAAGGTGAAAAACCATATGATCATCTCAATAGATGCAGAGAAAGCTTTCGACAAAATTCAACACCCATTTATGATAAAAGCCCTGCAGAAAGTAGGCATAGAGGGAACTTTCCTCAACATAATAAAGGCCATATATGACAAACCCACAGCCAACATTGTCCTCAATGGTGAAAAACTGAAACCATTTCCACTAAGATCAGGAACAAGACAAGGATGCCCACTCTCACCACTATTATTCAACATAGTTTTGGAAGTGTTAGCCACAGCAATCAGAGAAGACAAAGAAATAAAAGGAATCCAAATCGGAAAAGAAGAAGTAAAGCTGTCACTATTTGCAGATGACATGATACTATACATAGAGAATCCTAAAGATGCTACCAGAAAACTCCTAGAGCTAATCAATGAATTTGGTAAAGTAGCAGGATACAAAATTAATGCACAGAAATCTCTTGCATTTCTATACACTAATGACGAAAAATCTGAAAGTGAAATTAAGAAAACACTCCCGTTTACCATTGCAACAAAAAGAATAAAATATCTAGGAATAAACCTACCTAAGGAGACAAAAGACCTGTATGCAGAAAATTATAAGACACTGATGAAAGAAATTAAAGATGATACAAATAGATGGAGAGATATACCATGTTCCTGGATTGGAAGAATCAACATTGTGAAAATGACTCTACTACCCAAAGCAATCTACAGATTCAATGCAATCCCTATCAAACTACCACTGGCATTTTTCACAGAACTAGAACAAAAAATTTCACAGTTTGTATGGAAACACAAAAGACCCCGAATAGCCAAAGCAATCTTGAGAACGAAAAATGGAGCTGGGGGAATCAGGCTCCCTGACTTCAGGCTATATTACAAAGCTTCAGTAATCAAGACAGTTTGGTACTGGCACAAAAACAGAAATATAGATCAATGGAACAGGATAGAAAGCCCAGAGATAAACCCACACACATATGGTCACCTTATCTTTGATAAAGGAGGCAAGAATATACAGTGGAGAAAAGACAGCCTCTTCAATAAGTGGTGCTGGGAAAATTGGACAGGTACATGTAAAAGTATGAAATTAGAACACTCCCTGACACCATGCACAAAAATAAACTCAAAATGGATTAAAGACCTAAGTGTAAGGGCAGACACTATCAAACTCTTAGAGGAAAACATAGGCAGAACACTCTATGACATACATCACAGCAAGATTCTTTTTGACCCAGCTCCCAGAGAAATGGAAATAAGAACACAAATAAACAAATGGGACCTAATGAAACTTAAAAGCTTTTGCACAGCAAAGGAAACCATAAACAAGACCAAAAGACAACCATCAGAATGGGAGAAAATATTTGCAAATGAAGCAACTGACAAAGGATTAATCTCCAAGATTTATGAGCAGCTCATGCAGCTCAATAACAAAAAAACCAACAACCCAATCCAAAAATGGGCAGAAGACCTAAATAGACATTTCTCCAAAGAAGACATACAGATGGCCTACAGACACATGAAAGAATGCTCAACATCATTAATCATTAGAGAAATGCAAATCAAAACTACAATGAGATATCATCTCACACCGGTCAGAATGGCCATCATCAAAAAATCTAGAAACAATCAATGCTGGAGAGGGTGTGGAGGAAAGGGAACACGCTTGCACTGTTGGTGGGAATGTAAATTGATACAGCCACTATGGAGAACAGTATGGAGGTTCCTGAAAAAACTACAAATAGAACTACCATACGACCCAGCAATCCCACTACTGGGCATATACCCTGAGAAAACCATAGTTCAAAACGAGTCATGTACCAAAATGTTCATTGCAGCTCTATTTACAATAGCCAGGACATGGAAGCAACCTAAATGTCCATCGACAGATGAATGGATAAAGAAGATGTGGCACATATATACAATGGAATATTACTCAGCCATAAAAAGAAATGAAATGGAGGTATTTGTAATGAGGTGGATGGAGTTAGAGTCTGTCATACAGAGTGAAGTAAGTCAGAAAGAGATAAACAAATACAGTATGCTAACACATATATACGGAATCTAAGGAAAAAAAAAAAAAAAAGGCCATGAAGAACCTAGTGGCAAGACGGGAATAAAGACACAGACCTACTAGAGAATGGACTTGAGGATATGGGGAGGGGGTGGGGTGAGATGTGACAGGGTAAGAGAGTGTCATGGACATATATACACTACCAAATGTAAAATAGATAGCTAGTGGGAAGCAGCCGCATAGCACAGGGAGATCAGCTCGGTGCTTTGTGACCACCTAGAGGGGTGGGATGGGGAGGGTAGGAGGGAGGGAGATGCAAGAGGGAAGAGAAATGGGAACATATTGTATATGTATAACTGATTCACTTTGTTATAAAGCAGAAGCTAACACACTATTGTAAGGCAATTATACTTCAATAAAGATGTTTAAAAAAAAAAAATTCGTGGCAGTAGTTAGTTAAGCAGTGACATAGCGTTCCTGAACAGAATAGCCTAGGGCAGTTCTCCTGGGAACCTACAGCCTGGATGTAATGTGGAAGAGACCCTGAAGTCCCTCCATATCCCAAGGAAGGATACAGGTGGTAGCTAAGAGTCTGACTGACTAGCTTTTCAGTTAGCGTAATAGAAGAACTGCATTGGGAGAAAATGGCTTTGAACTTTGAGTATGCTAGGTGATCTGATTGGCCCTGGAGGAGGTGGATTTACTATGAGGCTAATGAAACTGAAACTTAAGAGCCCCTCAGTGTATGGGCTCCTTCAAAGGCCCTAATTTTGTATCCAAAATTATTTTGTTATTTTTCTCTAAAAAATTACCTAAAATTGCATAAGCTCTGCAACCACAAAACATGAATCCAACCCTGGGTCCAGGGATTAAATGTGAATCATTACCATATATTAAGTGTAAGGGTAGGGAGGTCTCTCTCTGTGGGAGACCAAAGCTAAACCACTAAGACACAATTAAGAGAATATATCATTAACTAACTATGGACTACAGCAGTAGACACCAGAACTTTATATATGAACAGGACAAATCGAAACTTATAGGACCAAAGCAAGATGCCCTACTGCAAGGCAGCATAATACCAGAAGTCTTCTCTTCATCCAAATGCCATGATGACTATAAAATTTCTCTATACACATGTGTAATCTCTGTGAAGGGAAGAAGGAGATTTGAAGATGGAGTTGAAGATTTGAATTAACTGAATATGTACTTAATGTAATATTCATGGGTCTAAATGTTTATTGAGAAAAATGGAATTGCAGTAAAATAAACTGACCAGAGAATTTAAGTTAGATCATTCCAGAATAGGCCCAAAATATAAAATAATACATATACAATGGAATATTACTCAGCCATAAAAAGAAACGAAATTGAGTTATTTGTAGTGAGGTGGATATAACTAGAGTCTGTCATACAGAGTGAAGTAAGTCAGAAAGAGAAAAACATATACTGTATGCTAATGCATATATATGGAATCTAAAAAAAAAGGAAAAAAAAAATGGTACTGATGAACCTAGTTGAAGGGCAGGAATAAAGACATAGACATAGAGAATGGACTTGAGGACACGGGGTGGGAGGGGGAAGCTGGGGCGAAGTGAGAGTACCATTGACATATATCCACTACCGAATGTAAAATAGTTAGCTAGTGGGAAGCAGCAGCATAGCACAGGGAGATCAGCTCGGTGCTTTGCGATGACCTAGAGGGGTGGGATAGGGAGGGTGGGAGGAAGACTCAAGACAGAGGGGATATGGGGACATATGTACGCATATGGCTGATTCACTTTGGTGTACAACAGAAACTGACACAGTATTGTGAAGCAATTATACTCCAATAAAGATCTATTAAAAAAAGAATGTATTTACAAAGAACCTTCCTTTTTGGAAAATGACCAGGAATGCACAAATAAAACTTTCTTCTTTCAATGAAAGCCTCATGTGACTTGGAAATCTATCAATGGGCCAGGAAAATTTTTAAACTTTTGAAGGCACAGCTAACTACCACATCCTAAACAACTCAGCTGGCCATTAGTTAACTATGGTTGCTGTAACGAATTACCAAAAACTTGGTGGCTTTAAAAAAACATCAATTTATTATCTTATAGTTATACAGATTGGACATCTGCACACGTCCACCAGGCTAAAATCAAGGCAATGGCAGTCTGCATTCCTTCCTGGAGGCTCTGGGGGAGGATCTAGCGCTTTCTTTTTTCCAGCTTCTTGAGGCCTCTCAACTTGAACCATAGCATTAGGCCTTGGTGGTGGCCAGGCAGGGAACTCGTGCCTTCAAGTAAAATCATCTTTTGTTTTATCTGCCTAAATAAATAAATTAAATTTAGCACCCCAATTAACATCTTATTTTCTTATTCACTGTAATCATTCGTGGATTCAAATCACAGCTACAGTTGAGTTGGGAGTACTTGCAATAGCGCAGGTACAGTTTCCTGGTACTGGAGTGCCTCCCTGCAGATAAACCTCACTTCTTGTCACCAAGGGCACCTCATGCAGGATTGTGAACTAGAAGCTGTGCTGCGACTCTCAGTGAAGATCTTGAGGCTGCAGATGCTGCATGTCCTGTCCTGCATTTTTTCTTAAGTAAACCTAGTGCTAGGATAAACTCATCACATCCTGGAAACTCGTTTGCCAGTGTGAACCTGATTTCACTGTTGGTTGTTGTTTACCATAAGCATGCCATGCTCAAATTGTTATTTCTGTGATATATGTGAATAATTTTACTTTTATTTCTGCTTTACTTAATATCACCTTAATCATTAAACATATTGTATTTCATATTTTCTGTACTCTAAATTTTAATTACTGCTTCTCTTTTAAGAATTACCTGTTAATACAAAGAAGCATGTCATTATTACTCATTTCCTAAATTGATTTTAAACTTTTATTTTCCAGTTTTAACTTTTACACTTTCCCGTAGAAATTTTAGGTGTTGTTCTTGTTGATTTCTTGCCACGTATCTGTTTTGCATTAATTTTATTTCAAATTTTACTTAATAAATCTCTTGTAATTTAGGCATATTTTATTATTTTATTGCTATTGATACATATTGTTTCATATAAGCAGAAACTTGAAAAATGGAAAACTCTAGAAAATTATATAGGAAACAAAAGTCATCTCTTGTTTCCTACCTCTCTTTTGTCTCTAAGTACAAATATAGTTATGTTCTTTCTCCAAGAAAGAACTGATTTTAAAGTGTACAAACTCTTTAATTTTGTTTTTCTACATATTAATTATTTTTAATGTGATCTTTTATGGGCAAATATTTTTAAATATAGCTTCTACTAATAATAAATTTAATGTTTCACCAAATTTTGGAATTTTATGTCATTTCCAGCTTTTGCTGTTACAGAAATGTTATTATAGTATTTGGTTCAATACAGAAATTATATTGTGTAAAGTAAATTAGTTTCTGAGTATATCTGGATTATTTTCAATCGTCCATAAATTACTGTTTATAAGGTCTTTTCTTTCTCGTAGATTCTGCTAGTGCAAGAGAATCAATCTACCAAATGCCATAATGTCAGAAATGTTAGGTATTTATACGTAAATACCTAAAAGCTTCATGTAGTAAATGAACATGTCTATTTAAAAGCTCAAGTTTGTAATATTTTGTATTTTTAGACTCAGTTACAGATAGACTTTGTAGGAGGATAAAACATAGAGTTTTTGTTCTTATTATTTTTATAAAAAGAATAAAAGGAATTCTATTTTCTGCATTCTTGGAGGGTAGTTAAGCTTTGTGTTCTGAGTCCATCTAAGCTTGGTAAGTGACTAAGAGGTTTTTTTGTTTGGTTTGGTGTTATTTTAAATTTTAGGACGTTCAAACTGAAATTGTTACAAACTCAAATGAAAGTTTCCACATTTTTTGTTGATTTGTTTTGGGTGGTGTTTACCAACGAAAATAAAGTTTTACTGTTGTTGTTTTCAGAATTTTTCCTAATTCTGGGGAACAGATTTGTATTTTTCAGCTTTTCAGTATACTGGAGTACAGAGAACAACCTCTCTGTCCATGCATGGTGCCATGGAGGTAGAAGGCTGGAAGTGAGAATGTCTACAAGGTATGACTAGGGAAGCTTGAAATTAGAGTCAGGTTTCACCTAAGCAAAGACCCCGGAGATTTTTTTTTTTTTTTTTAATTTATTTATTTTTGGCTGTGTTGGGTCTTCGCTTCTGTGCAAGGGCTTTCTCCACTTGCGGCGAGCAGGGGCCACTCTTCATCACGGTGCGCGGGCCTCTCACTATCGCGGCCTCTCTTGTTGCGGAGCACAGGCTCCAGACGCGCAGGCTCAGTAGTTGTGGCTCACGGGCCTAGTTGCTCCGCGGCATGTGGGATCTTCCCAGACCAGGGCTCGAACCCGTGTCCCCTGCATTAGCAGGCAGATTCTCAACCACTGCGCCACCAGGTAAGCCCCGACCCCGGAGATTTTAAACAAACCTTGACAAAAAATATTTGCCTTTTGAAGATGAGCACAACAGCCGTGGCCAGGGAGGACCAAGACCAGGGTATCATTTTTGAATAATTATGACAGCTGAGGCTATTGAATAATCCTAGGTAGGAGGAGGTCCCACCATCTCCTGAACCTTGAGATATAATGCCCTGTCCACTGGGAAGGTATGACTTCAAAGTAATCTTATTCAATTGAGGTAAATAAATACATGTGCAGTTGAGTGGTAATCACTTTTGATACATCTTCTGATATGTTTTGTATGTGATAACACTGGCAATAATATCCATAGAAAAAGTTGAATTTCTGCTAGCCATACTTGCTGTCCCCATCCAGGGAATTTATGGGAGACCTCCTTGTTAGACTTTTACCCTAAAAATTGAAGCCCTCCCCTTAGTATACCAATAATCTCCCTTCTCAATAGAAAATCCTTACTGCAAAGGAAATTTCAGGAAATAATTAGCAAGTATGTGAATTTTATCATACTACATAACTATGAATTTCTTTTGAACCTCTGGTATCTATTCTCTTGTTGATATTTATCTTTTTATTCAGTACCATAATAGGCCACTTCCTGAGTCTCCTGGTGTTTGAGGAAACAACACTCTAGCTTACTTGTTCTAGAAGCAAAAGCTTCCTAGTCAATCTCTGGCACCAAAAATATGTTTTCCTAGCTTCCCTGTTTCACTGTGTCAGAAGTTATTCTTCATTTTATCTGAAAAATCTATCAAACTTTTAAAATTTACACTTTTATTGCCTCTGCCTTGATTAGATTCCCTCATTGTATTCTGTTCTTCCCTTATCATTGTAGATCTCTTTGTAGCCAACTCTGTTGGACAGCTATCTTTCATTCCCTTATTGCTTTATTCATTTTATCTCCATTCAGAGAATATCTTTGTAAGCAACCTGCTTTTCTATTAAATATACATAAGGACCATTAATGTCAATTCAGCAGAAGTCTCGGTCTGCTGGAAAAGGGATGCATATAATTCACATGTAGTTGGGGAGTTGATTATTCATCACATTTCCTGGCACATGATGGTTTTTAATAAATTATGTCTCAACTTTTTAAGTTTGTGGGCTGAGCTTTGCATGAATACACATTCACAGTATCTAGCACCAAGTACCAAAAAACGGCTCTTGGTGACATCACTGAATCACTCACCTCCACAAATCTCTTGTAGTCATATATGTTATGTTTGAAAGTTTTGAGGTTTGGAGGTTTTTTCCCTATGAATATTTAACTTTTTTTTAAGTTTTTTTTTTTTCTTTTTCCAGCAGCAGATGAGACATGTACTTTGAAGAAACATTGTAGCTACTACTTTTCAGAGCCTTACTCAGTGCTCATAGAAGTTTGGAGTAATCCAGTGATAGAGAGGTATATGACACATCAAGGGTAGATACACTCAGATAATACTTTGTTTTGGAAATGAGACTCTGGGTTCTTAACAAAAAGGAAAGTGCAAAACCTTTTTTTGTCCTTTGATTTAGTTTGTATGTACCCTAAATAAGGAGAAATTGAGAGATAGGTGTCAGGGAAAAGGAATTTAAGGTCTCACTTTATGAAAACATATTATGGGAAAGAATAAGTAAATACCAATCTATCAAATACAGTGGAATGTTATAACTTTATTAGATTGTTTCCTAATGGATTTTATGTTTCAGCCTCTCCATATGCTGTATAGTTTAACTTATTATTTGGATAAGGAGTTCTATTTTGATTAAATGTTTTATTTAATTTACTATATCTTCATCCTGCAGACAGTGACTGCATGTTAGGCATCAGTCCATGTTATTAGGAATGTAAAATCAACAAGGCCACAGTCCTGGCTCTTAAAGGTGTTTCCAGTGTAATAAAAGGCAGTGACAAATAAGCCTTTACAACATACTGTAAGTGCTACAACCAAGGAATGCACAGTTTTATTATAGTATAGATTTGGGCCTGCAGATCCAAATTTTAGATTGTAGAATACTTCCTGGAAGAGGTGACATTTGGGCTGAATTTTGAAAGATGACAATATTTTAGTTTAACAAATACCTTTTGTATGCAGTATAAGTAAAGCACCACCACATTATTACTCTAGCTTGGATATATTCCTATCACTTCTGTCTGGTACCCTGTCTCCTTTTGTGTGCCATAATAAAGTGCCATTGCCTCTTGGTGGACTCTACTTCACACGGTTGTCATGAGGGACATGGGGAAAGTAACTGATTTCAGAGCCTATGATTCATTGATTTAATTTCATTTCAATCCTCAAATTCTTAACTTGTTTCACTTATACAGATAGTGTTGCTTGGTGTGCTCTACATGAATTGTAGTCTAACAAGTTAATTTTTTCCCGTTGTTCTTAAAGTTAAATATCCAAGAGACCTAACCAACAACAGTGTCAGGTTACCTTTGATAATAGTTCGGGTGTTCTCATTTTAGACCAGGCAGGCCTAGAGATCAACGGGTAAGTAAATGTCAAATAATGATTCCGTGCTTTTGTTACAATTCCCAATGTAAGGAAGATGATTAGCTGGTTTATGAACCAAAGGTTTAATAAATTCCAATATATTGATTGACAGCAATGTCTTTATCTCCTGTCTCCTAACAACAAACAGTGGTTCTTAACGGAGGAGGGGTGAGTTTGTTCTCCTTCTCCTCCCTCCACACTCACTGAGGGACACTTGTTAGTATCTTAAGACACTGTTGGTTTTCGCAACTTGAAATAGGTGTGCTGTTATCATTCAGTGGGTGGAGAGGAGGGATGTTGCTAACCATTGTGCAATGCATAAAATGACCCCTCAGAACAAAGACTTATCTACTCCCAAACTGTGATAGTTGTAAATTTGAGGAAACTTGCAACAAAGTAAGACAGTTTTTCTTCTGTGTTCCAAAAAACAACCTCTCTGCACTTCATTTTGCTCAGGTTACATCATTAGCATAAATACATTTACATTCTTTTCATTAGTAAAAATTAAATGTACAAGCTATAACATTTTTAGACTTTGTAAGATGAAAAAGGAAGTTTACAAGAGAAGCCTACAGTACTTTTAAGCTTATGAAAGATGATGTAATCTTAAAGATTCTAATTTTTCCATAACCCAAAGATTTTTGCTACATAGTTTGTAAAACCATGAGACTCTTGGCTGCTTGCCTAGTATGAGACTAGAATGTAGATGCTGCTTTGCAAGCATTTATGTGAGTTCAGATTGTGTAGATAACACTGCACCCTTTGGCACTATCAGACACAAATAATCTTTACTGACATGGGTCTTTTTACAAGTCTTCCATACATACATAATGTGTCTTTTCTGCTATCAAAAAAACAAATAAAATAGTCATTTGAGATCTATCTTGTGCAGTAACAATAATTTTCATGGTTGTTTAATTTGAGACTTGTCAAAGAGAAATCACACTGGACACTTTTTAAGCAAGGAAGCCTTCATGCAAGACTATTGCAGTAGGAGTCACAGCTATTGCAACAGAGGAGAGATTGAACTGGATTTTCCTGAAACAAAAAAATTGAAGAATTTTTAAATATTTGGGGCGAGTTAATGGAAAAGTACTGACATTAAGAAGGAGGATGGTAAATGGGATTAAGCCATCTGTGTTTGCTAATTGTCACTGAAATTAGGTTCCTACCCTCTCACTGAAACTGAAAAATAGAAGTGCTATCCCCTCTGATGACTACATTTCAAAGGGGTGCTCCCAAGTTCTCAAGAAAGATGTTTTCTGGGTTATGGAATATTTACATCTCAAAGGAGCAGAGAAAGTATTTACAATTGCCAGTTTTCTAAAGTAAATGTTCCAAGAAAAGGGAAGTGTTGGGCCTATAGTCAGGAGGTAAACCTGTCTCAAGTTTAGTTAAGCTGAGGGGAACATGAAGACTATCACGGTTAGACTCTAGTAAAACAAATCATTAGTTAGGAAAGATTGAACTAACAGCATGGAATTCTACTAATTTTATAAACAATGTATTCAAAATTGTATAAAGATGACTTTTAATATGAATACCAATACCTATTTTTGAATGTTTAAAGGCTTAATGTATTTAGAATTTTAAAGTAAGAAGTATGCATTTTATAAAACGAAAAGATATCTATGGAGGGAAATATTAAGTCTTTGATGAAAGATGAAATAAACCTTAATTTGAAAACCAACATCTTCCATTATCTGCATTTGGATATCATAATTATTTTCATCCTGACTTTATGTTGTTTCACAGATATTACTGAACGTTTTCTTTGTTCCCAGGCTTTTTCTTATTCCAACCTCTTGTAAAATGGAAGGTTGTTTTCTAGTGTGGCAGGCTTCTAAGATGGTCCCCAAGATTCCCATGTCTTGATGTACTCATACTGTAGAATATTCTCCCTGTGAGGCTGGACAGGACCCATGAATATAATAGAACACTTGTTCCCTTGGTTAGGTTACCTCATATAGCAAAGGTAATGCAATAGACAATCCCATGATTACATTATATTTTATGTGACTTTGTTGTAGTGAACTGAAGAAAAATTTTCCTACTGGCTTTAATGAAGTTAACTACTTTAAAGTTACATGGCTGGGATCTGAGGGATAGCCTCTGTGAGCTGAAAACCACCCCTGACCAGCCTCCAGCAAGAAACAAGGGACCTCATTCCTATACCACAAGGAGCTAAATTCTGTCAACAACCAATTCCAATTCTGAGCTCACCTTGGAAGAGAACACTGAGCCTCAGGTAAGACCATAGCCACAGTTGACATCTTGATTTCAGTCTGATAAGACCCTGAACAGAGAACCTATGTAACCAATGTTCTGATACACAGAAACTGTGAAATCATAAATTTGTGATGTTTTAAGCAACTAAAATCATGGCAACTTCTATGCAGCAATAGAAAATTAATATATCTAATAGTATATATATATATATGTATATATTTTTTTGAAGTATAGTTCATTTACAATATTATGACAGTTTCAGGTGTACAGCATGGTGACTCAGTTTTTTTGCAAATTATATTGCATTATAGATTATTAAAAGATATTGGGAGTAATTCCCTGTGCTATACAGTAAATCCTTGCTGCCTATCTATTTTATGTATCCTGGTTTGTATCTATTAATCTCATATCCCTACTTTGTCCCTCCCCTACTCCTCTTCCCTTTGGTAACCTTAAGTTTGTTTTTATGTCTGTGGGTCTGTTTCCGTTTTGTGTATATTTTAGATTCCACATATAAATGATATCATATAGCATATGTCTTTCTCTGACTTATTTCGCTAATCATAATATTCTCTAGTTGCATCCATGTTGCTGCAAATGACATTATTTCATTCTTTTTTATAGCTGACTAATATTCCATTAGATATATATAGCACATCTTCTTAAGCCATTCATCTGTTGATGGGCACTTGGGTTGCTCCCAAGTCTTGGCTATTTTAAATAGTGCTGCTCTGAACATCGGAGTCATATGTCTTTTCAAATTAGTGTTTTCATTTTTTCCAGGTATATACCCAGGATTAGAATTGCTGGATCATATGGTAGTTCAATTTTTAGCTTTTTAAGAAACCTCCATACTGTTTTCCATAGTAGCTGCATCAATTTACATTCCCATCAACAGTGTAGCAATGTTTTAACTGCAAATGATTTTTCAGTCTCTGCAGACTGAATATCAGTAATTCAGATTTTAAATATTACCATTTTTATCAGCTGTTTTTCTAACAACAGTTGTTTTCTCCAATGAAGTTCATGAAATACACCTTGCTGTAGTTATAACAAAAGGTAGGGCATTCCTTTCTCTTTTCATGGTCATACTTAATTAGCATTTCTCTCTGTGTGTCTTTGGCCCAGATGATTCTGTTCAGTATTCTAGCCATACTAGTGTGGTGATAGAAGTCTTTATAGATATGTTGCTCAGACAATTATAACTTAGACATTGTGGACCAAGCTAAAAATGGATTTTCCTCTTTGGATAGAAACACAGATCCAGTTAAAATTTATATGAAATGCTATTAAATGTTCAATCAGGCATTTTGGTAATTCAAGATTTCCTCATTCAAATAGTTTATGCTAAAATCATGAGCAAAAATAATACAAGTTTCATAAGAAAGGACATGATTTAATATTAAACCAGTTTCATATTTCATATTAGAAAAATGTAGTTTGCATTATTAAAATACTTTCTCTTTCTATCAAAATAGAATGAGAAAATGAGACTGAAATTTTCTTTTTTGGGAAGACAGTCTTCTATTCTCCTGCAATTATGTGAATTACATGAAATTTTCTAGGAAAATAAGGACAGTTAGAAACATAAGAATGATTTGAGAATGGACCAAGGTAAAGAATTTTATCTGATATCCAGAACCACTTGCTGAATAATGCTGAATTTGGTTACTAAACTAAAAAGGAATGCCATTGTCTTAACCACGTGTCACCCTCTTTGTTCCACGTCCATTCTGTTTACTATCCTTTAAGTTTACATTCAATAGAATTAATATCTGACACATTGAGTGAATCAATTTTGTTGACTTGAACTTTGTCCTCAAGGTTTTAATGATATAATCCAGCTCACTCCAGAGAAGCTATTTTTGCACTTTGTAGAGCTATGTAATTTTCTTGTTAGATAATATCTAAATGTAATGTGTTTGAAATGATCCCCATACCTAGAGTAATTTGTATACATGACACTGTTCATTCTCAATTCTTGCTAAGGTGTAAGTAAGTAAGTAAACATAAATATTCTGGTATGTACACATGTAAGACTCATAGGGACATAGATATATACATAAACAAATACATACGTTAGAATACATATAGAGATACACATAAAATTTTTAAAGTGTGAATAAATACACACAGAAATAGTTTGTCTTTAAAAGTAAGTGTAACGACATTTAGATATCCTTCAAATCACTAAAGTTGGGGGAATAGAACATTCGTTCTAAAAATGAAAAACACAGTGTGAGTTAGTAGAAAGTGAAGTAGCTTGGGAATAACTGGATTTAAATTGTCATCTCATTTTTGTCACTAGCTTGCTATATGATTTGGGGTAATTATCTAACTGATCTGAGGTTATTATCTAACTTATCTGGGTCCTAAATATCCCCAATCATAAAATGACAGGGTTGAATAAGACCAGAATATGTCCCTAATGGTTCTTGTGGAACATATATTCTCCTTGAGATAATAATAGTATTCTGCAGGCAAGAAAAAAGTGTCTTGTGGTCAAATAAGTTTGGAAATGCTGAGTTAAACGAAGTAAAAGAGCTTTCTTCAGTGCATGACTTTTTAGAGTCTTTAAAATGCTAATGTGCATTGAAACTCTGTGATGAATTTTACGATTCAGTGATTCTCCCAACTCATTTTACCAACTTATTTTTAATATATTTTTTTGCATAAAACCAGATAAAATCCAGTGGGATCAGTGTTTTCTGAAACAAATTTTGGGAAAAATTATTCCAGAAATCTTATTAGTAAAAAGCAAGAGAAATATCATACCCTAAAAATAACCATAATACTCATATATTACCTACACAGTGAATGAATTTTTGCATGTAAAGTAAATGATAAACTGAGTGTATGCAGAAAATGTTTTAATGTTATTTAATATAAAAGGTATATGCCATGATGACTCTAATTTACTCTTCATTGTGTTTAAATATATCCCTTTTTATTGAGGTAGAATCAAAGCTTTAACATTTCTTAGTTAAAGTAGGATTCTCTAACATTTCTGAGTTCTTTAAATAGTCAATTTATCAGCTAAGCTGTATGCTTTAATTCATCTCTCTCTCTGTCTCTCTCTCTCTGTGCATATACATATATATATGCATATGTACATTATATATATAAAAGATATGTACATATCTTTTCCATTTAACAAGCACAATTTAACACAATGATTTTCAATCAATGATTGTTTAATCACTGTTTATACTAAAGGACTCATTAGCTTGAAAATTATATAGTTCTTCAAAAATGTGTCTCTTTCAGTAAAGACCTAATTACCTAAGAAATTCTTCTTAAGAAATGTTAACTGATGAAGTAAAAATAAATAAGGAACATTCATAGTAACCTATTTTTTAAATTAGTAGACTTTACTTTTTAGAGCAAGTTCCAGATTTATAGGAAAATTGGGCGGAAAGTACAAAGTTCTCACTTGCTCTCTTTCCTGCACCCTGTTTTTCCTTTCATTGATATCTTGCATTGGTATGATATGTTGTTACATTTGATGAACCAATACTGATACGTTATTATTAACTGAATTACATAGTTTACATTAAGTTTAACTATTTATGTTGTACAGCTTTATGGTTTTGCCAAATGCATAATGCCGTTCATCTCCCATTACACTATCTTTTTAACTCAACACAACCATCAGAGTCATCCTTTTAAATTGTAAGACAAATCATGTCAGTGCTCTGTTAATAACCCTTCAATGTCTTCCACTTTTATAAAAGTAAAAATTGAAAGAGATACTTTAGATTCAGTGATACAAATAGGATGAAATTAAAAGTTTGAAAATATGTATACCATGGAAAGACAAAGAGAAAAAAAAACACTGGAACATCTCTTAAAATATACTTTAAGAGGAAAACAGTTTTATTTTGAAGAATAAAAGGAATATAGATAGATAGATCAATATAGATTGATAAAGATATGAATAGGGTTTCAAAATACATGAAACAAACCTTTACATAATTGAAAGGAGAAATAGGCAATTCAACAATAATAGTTGGAAGCTTCGATATCCCACATTCAACAATGGATAGAACTACCAAGCAATAGATCAACAGGAAATAGAAGATTTGAATAACACTAAAAACCAACTAGCCCTAACAGACATTTATAGAACACTTAACCAATAACAGATGAATAAATATTATTACCAAGTCAACACAAAACATTCTTCAAGATAGACCATATGGCCTTCAAGATAGGCCATAACATGTTTTAATAAATGTAAGTGAACTGAACTCATACAAAATATATTCCATGATGACAAAGGAGTTAAATTAGAAGTCAATTATAGAAGAAAATTTGGATAACTCACAAATCTGTGGAAGTTGAACAACACAATTCTAAATATCCAATGATTCAAAGAAGAAATCACTAAAGGAAAAACAGAATGTAGTTTAAGATAAGTAAGAATGAAAGTATAACAAGAAAACTTATGGGATGCAGCTAAAACAGTGCTTAGAAGAGACTTATAGCTGTACATACCAATATTTTAAAAGATATAAAATCAATAACCTAGCATTCCATCCTTTAAAAAAAGAGCAAACTAAACCCAAAGCATGCAGAAGGAAATAAGTAATAAACATTACAGAGGATATAATATTAAAAGAAATAAAGAATAGAAAACCAGTAGAGAAAAACAACAAAATAAAAATTTAGTTTTTAAAATGATCAATAAAATTGGGAAATCTCTAGCTAGACTGATGAAGAAAAAATCAGAGAATACTCAAATTATTAAATCAGTAATGAAAGATGATGCATCACTACCAATTTTAGAGAAATAAAAGGCATTATAGAAAATGCTGTTTAAAAAATATATGTCAGTAAATTAGATAACTAAAGTGAGGTGGATTCCCTTTTCTCCACACCCTCTCCAGCATTTATTGTTTGTAGATTTTTTGATGATGGCCATTCTGACTGGTGTGAGGTGATATCTCGTTGTAGTTTTGATTTGCATTTCTCTAATGATTAATGATGTTGAGCATTGTTAGTGGGAATGTAAATTGATACAGCCACTATGGAGAACAGTATGGAGGTTCCTTAAAACAGTAAAAATAGAACTACCATACGACCCAGCAATCCCACTACTGGGCATATACCCTGAGAAAACCATAATTCAAAAAGAGTCACGTACCACAATGTTCATTGCAGCTCTGTTTACAATAACCAGGACATGGAAGCAACCTAAGTGTCCATTGACAAATGAATGGATAAAGAAAATGTGGCACATATATACAATGGAATATTACTCAGCCATAAAAAGAAACGAAATTGAGCTATTTGTAGTGAGGTGGATGGACCTAGAGTCTGTCATACAGAGTGAAGTAAAGTCAGAACGAGAAAAACAAATACCATATGCTAACACATATATATGGAATCTATAAAAAAAAAAATGGTCAAGAAGAACCTAGGGGTAAGATGGGAATAAAGACGCAGACCTACTAGAGAATGGACTTGAGGACACAGGGAGGGGGAAGGGTAAGCTGTGACAAAGTGAGAGAGTGGTATGGACATATATACACTACCAAATGTAAAATAGATAGCTAGTGGGAAGCAGCCGCATAGCACGGGGAGATCAGCTCGGTGCTTTGTGACCAGCTAGAGGGGTGGGATAGGGAGGGTGGGAGGGAGGGAGACGCAAGAGGGAAGAGATATGGGGACATATGTATATGTATAACTGATTCACTTTGTTATAAAGCAGAAACTAACACACCATTGTAAAGCAATTATACTCCAATAAAAACGTTAAAAAAAAAGAACAGAGCAAGAAAATATTAAAACAACAAAGTGCCATTATAGAACAGACATATAGTAGGATCAAGTTTCAGAATAGTAATATCTGTGAATGTACAATGCACTCCATTTAGAATATGGATGCATATGGTAATGATTTTGTCTAAGGGGTTTTCAGTGTAACACGGTATCTTTTTTAATGGTCAGTGTGCAGTCTAATACTTGATACAAATTAGTTGAAGTGACCCACTCAGGGCTGTTTGGTGCACAAATATAGACTTGGCTTTATTTGTTCCCTCTAACTTCACACTTTTGCTGTACATCAGTGTATACTGTTTGTAGTGAACTCTGAAAATAAATAATGTCCTGAAGGAGGACAGAATCTAATATGGTAGAAAAATATATGTACATAACCATAATCCAGGACAGACTATTTTAAGTGCCTTAAGACACGAAGTGCTACGGTTTTACAAAGAGAATATTGAGAGAAATTCATTCCACCTTTGAAAATATAGTGTGCCTCTGGGCCTCACATAGTAATAAACTTTTGCTGAGAATGACATATGTTTATAGGCCAGTGCTGCTATATTTATTACTAATGGTAAGTTTTATGGTTATAAAATTGCAGTAAACATTTTGAGAATATATTTTAATACTATGATTTTTAAAATAACAAACAAGAATGACTCCATTAATCACTGAAAATTGAACTAATACTATTAATAAATTTTCCTGCTCTAAGTTTAGAAGAAATTGAAGAAAATACAATTTTGCAGTAGTTCTATTGGGAATACATGCTGTAACAAATATACAGGTGAAAATAATCCTTAAAAATATTAGAAAATCTTGATTTGTATCCACCATGGTTGTTCTTCTCACCTGAAGAAACTGCTTTATTGAAAGGATTTTAGCTGAGTTTCTTAAACTGTTCTATTTGAAAATTTTGTAACAACTTTGCTGCCTATAGAGGTATTAGCAGAGACAAACTTGTGAAGTCATTACTGGGATTATAACTATGGGTCATTGAGGGGCACCAGTATTTTTCTAGGAGGCAATGTACCTAATGATTTGAAAATGCATGTCCGTGTACATTCTGGAAGTATTACTCCCATTATAGACTGCCCTTAGAATGGCTTGAAATATTCCAGCAAAGGAACTGAAAGCTAGTAGAACCTTATTATAGATGAGTACAGAGGCAAGGGCTCCTCAAGGCTTCCACTACTCCTAGGAAGAGAATCAGACTAGAAGCACTGCAGGAGTTAAACCAAGCTGGTAGGTAGAAGTTCATAGAAGAAGGAAACTTTGTTATTTGAAGATTCCAAAAGCCTCACTATCTAATCAGGCAAAAAGATATAACCTCAAGGGTGACCTTTAAGGTATACATTTATTATTTTGTTTCTTTTTCTCCCAAGTTTCCAACTAGGTTGTTAGAATAACTTTTTTATTGTCTAATTTACTTAATTAGTTATAGAAATCCATACAAGTAGAAATGGGTTTATGTCTGCTTGGGACAGATTCAAAGGTAAACTGACCGTAATATTTCACTTGTGAAGTGTTTGTTTGAACATAACTATCTAACATGCATAATATCATCATATAGAAAATGTATTTATAATTCAAAACAGAAGTATTCTATCAGATGTTTTTACTAACTATAGTATGAAAGGTAACCAACATATGGAAATTACTGCAAAATCAATGTTACTTTAAGTCCATAATATACTTTGTCTCACTTAAACTAGTTCTTCAGTGGAAGTGTTTAGATGTTGATAACAGCGTCCATACTCATGATGTTTTATTTTTAAAATATTATATAACATTTTGTTTGTAAATGATGGATCTTGGACCTGGGCCTTATTTAAAATGTCTGTTGAATTGATAAATAGTTTTGAATGCCCCTCCTTTTTTATGCTAAATTTACAAAGTTGAGAAATATTTGTTCCTTCTCTCAGCGTATAGCTAGGAGGAGAAGGCAAAGGTATACACACATAATTTGCAATTTAGTATGATAAGTACAATAAGAGATGCAAATAGAGGGAGATTTTGGACCAGAGAAGAGGGAACAACTCTATCTGACTTTTGCAGCAAGAAAAGATTTTTTTGAGATAGAGTAGCAATTATTCAGGGCCTTAAGAAATAAGTAGAGGAAAAATGTTTTGTAAGAAATGTCCACAGCATTTATTGAAAATGAGGGGGAACAAGAATGACCATAGCATAAGATTTACATTATAGCAATTCAAAGTATTAATTCAGTGGCCTTGATTACATTCACAATGTTATGGAACTGTCACCAGTATTTCCAAAATTATTTTACCACTCAAAAAATAATTGTATACCCATTAAGCAAAAATTCCCCATTTCTTCCTCCTGGGAGGGAGGATCCTGGTAATCTGCTTTGTGTACCAATGCATTTTTTTCTAGTCTAGATTTTTAATCTGAATGGATCATCCAATATTTGCAATTTTGTGTCTGGCTTATTTTCACTTAGCATAATGTTTTCAAGGTTCATTCATGTTATAGCATGTGTCAGAATTTCATTCCTTTCTAGGCTGAATACTATTCCATTGTTTATATGTACCATATTCATTTATTCATTCATCAGTTGATGCACATTTGGATTGCTTCCACCCTTTGGCTACTGTGAATAATGCTGCTATGAACATTGGTGTACAAATATCTGTTTGAGTCCCTGCTTTAAATTCTTTTGATTTTTACCTAGGAGTGGACTTGCTGGGCCACATGGTAATTCTACTTTCAACATTTTGAAGAGCTCTCAAACTCTTTTCACAGTGGCTGCACCATTTCACATTCCCACTAACAATATATGACATTTCTATTTTCAATACATCTTTGTCAATCCTTTTTTTTTTTTCTGCCTTCGTTGTTGTTGTTATAGCCATCCTACTAGGTATAACATGGTATCTCATTGTGGTTTTGATTTGCATTTCCCTAATACTAATAATGTTGAGCATTTTCATGTGCTTATTGGTTGTTTCTTATCTTCTTTGGAGAAATGTTGCAAGTGTTATTAGTCTATAGATTTATTTTGGTAAACTTCTAAATTAGGATTTTTATAAATGCTATAGTAATTCACAAACAATAATCTGGTAGTTTTCCTTCTTTTTTATGCTTAAATAGCATTAAGGTTATCTGCTTTTTAAAGATTTATCAGGGTAAACTCATGACCATATAATTTCTTTAAGGGAGTATATTTTTGAAAATTACTTATTCTATAAAAATTGTCTATTTAGACTTTTTATTAGTTTTTGGTGAACTTTGTTAAATTACATTTTCTAAGACATCCATTGTTTATACAGATTTTCCTATTTATTTGCATAATGGAGATTATAGTGGAGATCAGAAACAGAAGGTAGTCATCACTGAATATATTTTATGTATTTGAATGGAATTATATAAATATTTTACATAATTTAAAAAACTAAAATAAACTTCTTAAAAACCCTAAGAATGGAAAGTAAACTAAAATTAAAGAATCTAACTTCATATTGAATTGGTGGCACAATATTTTTGTAAATAACTATTCCCAGAGATTTAAAATATACTAACAAACTGTACATAACTATTAGTGGGATATATATTAGAAACAAAGAAATTGCAAAAAAGACTTCACCTATAATTAATAAAAATGATATTGTCTGTGAGACTGTTGATACTGTTATTTTGAAGCTGTAGTGTATATATTTGGGGATAAAGCTAATGACTAGTTAAGTTAGTGTTGAGAATAGCATTTTCAGCATGTTTGAGAGGAGATAGGGATTCAAGATTAATGAAGTTAACCAAACATTTTATATAATCCTACTTGTGTAGTGTAAGTCTTGGTATAAACTCATGATATATTTAATCTTTAACAATATATCATAGATCTTTCTAAAAAAGACCTAGAAACAATGATGAACCTGATAGCACTGAGTGCTCAGAGTCTCAAAATACTAGTTTTTACTAAGAGGAACCAGGGCTCCTTGAATAAACTGATAATTACAGGTATGGGGTAGGAAATAAAGAAGATGAGTTTGGAATATAATATGTCAAAAAACTATAAAAACTAATAGACATATCAAAAGGATTCAGGAGCCAGCTTCCCCCAAATTAAACAATGAATATATATATACTTATATTTATATATATAATATCTGTTTATATGTAAATATTTATATATAAAATATGTATTAGTATTAGTTTTATATAAATATATACACAAATACATGTATACATATATGCTATCTCTCTCTCTCTCTCTCTCTATATATATATATATACATATACATTTAAGTGATTGAAACACATAAAATTAATCCATGATTTAATAATGATACTCTAAAAGGGAGAAAAGTGAAAGAAATGAAACTCCATTTGGAAGATTCTAGGGAAACTTTACACAATTCCAAAACTAGTAAAAAAAAAAAAAAAAAGGGAAACATATCCCTGCATTTTCTATAAATTGATACCTGAGATTAAAAGGAAAAAAAATCATAATGAGAAGTTTTTTAATAAAAATAATATGGCCTATAAATGAAGAAGAAATAATAGAATTAGAACATTGGCATATTGAAGCTCCTAATGTTTTAATGTGTCTGGGCAGTATTATATACAGATGGCAATATCATGAAAAGAGAGAGACCACCAGACATTATGGAACTGCTCACAGAAATACACAACATAACATAATAAAGAGACAAACGCATAGAGAAGAGATCAGATTTGTGGTTACCAGAGGCCTGGGCTGGGGAGAGGGGGAACTGTATGAAGGTGGTTAAAAAATACAAACTTGCAGTTAAAAGATAAATAAATACAAGAGATATAATATACAACATGAGTATATACAACACAACATTGCTGTGTTGTAAGAAAGTAGTGAACAGAGTAAATCCTGAGTTCTCATCAAAAGGAAGTTTTTTTTTCTTTTCTTTTGTATATATATGAGATGATGGATGTTAACCAACCTTACTGCAGTAATCATTTCATGAAGTATGTAAGTCAAATCATTATGCTGTACACCTTAAACTTATATAATGCTGTATGTCAATTATATCTCAATAAGACAGGAAGGAAAAAAAAAGAATCTCACCAAAAGAGAAAAATAATTTTAAATCTGGTCAAGGCTTTAAGTCTAATTACCTTACCAATTTACAAGAAATACAGGAGATGGATAAATAGGTTAAATCATACTAAGAGGGAGTAATCAGCAAAATCCACATAATGGGAAACTGTATCAGAAAAATAGTCCATTTTCTTCAACAAATACAAAAAAAGAAAAGGGAATTTATAAAATTACGAGAACATTTTTAAAATAAGAGGAAAAAGGAAACAAAATGTCAGTGAAACTGAAAGACCAAAGAAATAGACAAAATTACCCAGAGAATGATCAAATATTAAAGAAAGAAGGCATGCATAAATAATATTATATATGTAAAAGGAATATAACTCTTCCTAGAGAAGTGAAATGTTAAAAGCAAATGTTATATGAGAAATTAATGCAAAAATTCTGAATCCTAGACAAATTTATAGACTAAATATATGGACTTAAGAGAAAATAGACTATGAAAAGTTTTCTTGTCTACATTTTCCCAGGACAGGATATTTTTAGTTTTTAAGTTACCATGAATTTGATAGGTAAAAATTAGCATTTCATATCTATGTGTATTTTTCTCCTGCAGGAGAGGGAGGCTATTTCCATATATATATGCATCATCTTCTTCTATTTAATATTTTATGACTTGCTTTTTTATATACTTTGCCAAGTTTATTTGTAATAATTCTTTATAGATTAAGGTTGTTAACATTTATTACGTATATTAATAATATTTTATGCCGATTTCTCATTTGTCTTTTTAAAGGACTCACAAATTTAGTAACACTCCAGTTATATATTCAAAGAAAAATTTACTTAATTCTTGATGGTTTAACTGCTCTTTCTTTGGAGCTAACACAGATAGTATAAAAAATACCTTAACTAAAATTTAACACAATCACTTAGTACAATGCAATCATTTAATATTCTGTTTAAACAGTGTCTTCATTGTTTAGATTTCTAGCATTGGGCTGAGGATAAGGGATATATGAAACACAATGGGATTACTTTTGGGGCCTTATGAGGGAAAGTATAAACCAAGTCCTTTAACAAAAAAACAAAAAAAACACTTTTACTTATTTTTTTATTTATTTGGCCACAGCAGTGTGGCTTGCAGGATCTCAGTTCCCCAACCAGGGATTGAACCTGGGCCCTGGCAGTGAAAGCCCAGAATCGTAATCACTAGGCCACAAGGGAACTACCTAAATCAATTCTTATGGCTTCTTTCTTGGTACAGGTCCCTTAGGCTGCTTACAAGGGTTATTCTTGTAATCTTGTGGTGAGGTAGGATGGAAAGGAATGGGACTTTTTAGAAAAAGGAGTAAATCTGTGGGTCTGCCTTAAATTGTAAAATCCTTTATGTCTGACCCTAAGGTTGATTTGGGAGGTGCAGTGCAGGAGTCTTACCCAGAGGTAGACGTAGGAGAATTGGGTATTGGTTGAGTGATTCAAATTCTTTCTGGGTGTGCAACAAAATATTAATTAACCTCTTTTTATTTTTAAGTACATGATCAACAGCATTCTAGTTACCTCAGATGTGCAGATGGACTAGGGATAAATGAAATATGTTGTCTAAAATTACCCTAGCTAACTCAGAAACCATTCTGCCATAGCAGCAAATACAGAATGACAGCCAAATCTGCCAGTCTTCGTGAGTAACTTTTTTTTGCAAGTAACTATGAAAGACATGAACTAATATAGCTAGTTAATATTACCAACAATATTCGAATCAACTTACAGACAATTTGCAATAATAGTGTTTTTAATTTTCAAGTTATTTGTTGCAAATATAGTGAACATCAATGTTAACATGTAAGATATCCACCTCTATTACAAATATTTGAAATCATGACAGACTTCTTATTTAAAATCTAGACCCCCAAGTACAATTACCCCAAATTTTCCCCTCCTATTTGCTTCCCTCAGAACACGGAGATACATGGATATCCATGACTCTAATTATTTGAAACTGACATAAGATTCTTTGAAACTAGTAGAGTATGAAAAGACTGTGTGTATAGATTTATGTGTATATGTTGTCTGTGTGACATGCATGCATAATGTGCATATGTGTGTGCATGATAGCATACCTGAGGGATCTTAATTCCCCAACCAGGGATTGAAGCCATGCTCCCTGCAGTAGAAGCGCAGAGTCTTAACCACTGGACTGTTAGGGAAGTCCCCATACATGCTTTTTGTGCATGTCTGTATATATGTGTATATTGCTTCAAATCCAGTATCAACTTGGCTGCCTTCAGTGAATATTGTAAACCAACAGAAGCATCTGTTTGCTGTAATCTCTGCTCAAGAGAACCAGAGGCCAAGTTAACAGTTGCTAAAACCAAACTGTATCACAGTTATATGCAAAGATTAATCATCATGTGATATTTAAACCTCAGTGGGGCTGATACAGTTTCATCAGCTGCACATGGATAATATATTTTTAACATGAAATTCTTAGCATATGAAAACAATCTCACAAAAGTCACTTGGTAAATAATCACTAGAAAATAATAGGAGAAAGAAGGTTTTTATTGTTAAAGCATATTAATTTTTAATTTATGTTAACTGACACTTTAATATTTAATTAAAAAAAAAATTTAAGTTACTGTTCTGAGACTAAACGGCTAATATCACAGACTAATTGCAGAGTTTTATTTTTACTTGTGTGTCTCATTATACTATGCGGATAAATGCCAGAAAGAAAAATCTGTCCTATGGAAATTATGTTCACTCTGTTCAAGTTTTTCTATTTTAACATCTTTAGATTTATCTAGTTTTCCTATTACAAAATAATCAACTTTACTTGTAGTTCAACCAAAATTATTCTTTACAAATTTAAGGCTTTACTTCTACTTACATAGGTGTATTATTTTTCTAATATTGCTTTTAGAAAGGTAGTTAGATAAATCCTGCTATTCATCTGATGAGAGGTACAAAATATAGGGCTCAGAATGAGCTGCCAGTAACTTAATGTGTGAATTTATCTCAATTTTGGCAAGTATTCTTAAAATATTGAAAGATAGAAGTATATGTTGTTTTGTTGTATAATTATTGATAGCTGTCTTTCAGTACAGGGAAAAATGCAAACTTTGAATAACGACTAAAAGCTACTTTCCCTGAAACATTAGACCATTAGAATATGCCATATGATACTTTAAAGATATTTTAAATATATTTTGGGGGCATTTTATAAATTCTAAACTCAAACTTCAAAGTGCTCTAAGAAAAAGTCTACTGAATTTGTGCAAGGTTTATGTAAAAGGGGAGGGACAAGACTGGAAGAAAGAGGTGTGTGTTAAGCACCAGGGATAAAGTTGAGTGTACCTCCCAGTGTTTAGCAGTTGCTCCCTCTGTCATGATGTCTATAACAGTGTAGGTTCAGGTTTGTATGTTGAAAGAGATAGTGAACATATGTTTGTGCACAATTGTGGGAAACTGAAAGCATTTATACTTAAAAACTATTTGCCATGTTCAATATAAATCATAAATGCCCCATATTTGCTTCCCACTCTATATGAACGTGAAGAAAGTCCCAATGGAAGCTCTGCTCTAACAGGAGTGCTGGTCAAATGGTTCTTGCAACAGTAAAAAAAAAAAAAAAAACAAAAGCCAATAAAAGTGTTATCCACAATATAAATCAGACAGAAACTTGAGTAAAATTTACCATTGCAACATGTATGCATGTTACCCTACTAGCTTAAGAAATGGATAGCAGCCATTCAAGGGAGGAATGTGGTTCTTTAGGACTTCGCTAGAGCCAACCCTAGACTCCAAGATAATGCTCTGTGGCTAAAAGGCTGAAGGGAGCCTTGCAATCCTAGGAGGACTGTAAAAAAGATGATCTACCAAATAATAGTATTTCTCTGCATTTTGTTATTAGTAACTTTGAAACTACTCTTCATATCCTTTACTAATATGTATGTGGTGAGTTAGTTCTACTATGGAATATCTTGGTTTAAACAATCTGAATAAGTTGAGCACAAAAAAAAATGTGTCTCTGTCCTATAATGGCACATGTTGAAAATCATGCACAAAATCATGTCTCACAATGTCTTCAAATCATTTGATTCTACAGTTTGAGACATCCTATTAAGAAGAAAAAATCACAAACCGCATGTGATTTTTTTCACTTTTTTTTTTGTTAAGTGGACCACTTGAGTTCATACATTTATTGAATGTTTACTATGTGGCCAAGACTATGTGGTGATTAGGAATGCAATTACAATTATATATAGTCCTGACCTATAGGAAATTACTTTCTAGTGGAACCAACTGGATTTCAACAGAATGTCAAATGTAGAGGTGCTGAAGGATTACAGGGGAGAGAAACATCCGATGAAGTATCTGTGTGGGAGGAGGTTTGAGAGGAGTGGAGGCCAGAAGGGGTAAGAAACTATGTAAATGATGTTTTGCTTAACTTGAGTTTCCTTGGATAAGTCGGAGAGACAGATTCTGGTTGCGGCTGGCAGTCATGATTAGATGCTATTGAAATGCCAGGCTCTTTTGTAGGCCATTTAGTCATGCTTCTTAATGTTATCTAGAAGACACTGACAAAAATGTCCATTTTTATATATTTGTGATTCAATTCTACTCCTATTATTAGTACTACACTGTAGGTATTGTGTTTATTTCATTTAGCATGATGTCCTCAAGTTTCATCGGTGTTGTAGCATATTACAGAATATTCTTTTTCAGGGCTCAATAATATTCCATTATATTTATAAACCATATTTTGCTTATTCATTCATCAGTCAATGGCCTCTTGGGTTGCTTCCATGTTTTATTTATTATGAATAATGCTGATATAAACATGAGTGCACAAATATCTCGAGACCCTGTTTTCAAATCTTCTGGGTGTATACCTAGGAGGAGAATTGCTGGATCATATGGAAATTCTATTTTTAATTTTTGGAAAAACTACCATACTGTTTTTCACAGTGGCTGTACCATTTTACATCCCCACCAACAGTGCAGCATGGGTTTCAATTTCCCCACATCCATACTAAAGCTTGTTGTTTTCTGTTTGTATGTTTGTTTGTTTGATAATAACCATCCTATTGGGTGTGAAGTGGTATCTCATTGTAGTTTTAATTTGAATTTCTTTAACAGTTAGTGATGTTGAGAACCTTTTCATATATTTATGGCCATTCATATATCATTCTTTAGGGAAATGTTTATTCAAGTTCTTTGCCCATTTTTGAATTAGGTTGTTTTGTTGCTGTTAAGTTTCAGGAGATCATCTGGGATATTAATATATTTTGGATATTAACTCCCTCTCAGATATATGATTCATAAATATGTTCTCCCATTCTGTACTTTTTATTCTGTTGATCATCTTTTAATTTTTATGAATATTTTAATTTTTATGAAGTCCAATTTGTCTATTTTTTCTTTTGTTACCTCTACGTTTGGTGTCATATCATTGCCAAGTCCAATGTCGTGAAGCTTTTGCCTTATGTTTTTTTCTATAAGTTTTATTGTTTCAGATATTATATTTAGGTCTTTGATTCATTTTGAGTTAATTTTTGTATATTATGTTAAGTAAGAATCCAACTTCGTTCTTTTGTATGTGGATATTCAGTTTTCCCAGCACCATTTGTTAACATTGTCCTTTCTCCCTTGAATAGTCTTGGCTTTGAATTCCTTTAGTGCATTTTTTGTTTCAGTTATTGTATGTCTCAGCTCTAGAATTTCACTTTTTTTTTTTTTTTTAGATTTTCTATCTCTTTACTGATATTTCCATTTTGTTCATACATTATTTTCTTTATTTCTCTACATCTTCCAATAGTTCTTTGAGCATCTTTAAAATGGTTGTTTTAAAATTTTGTCTGGTAGATCTCCCATCAGTTCTTTTTCAGAAATAATTTCTGTGAATTTATTTTTTTCATTTGAGTCAGCCATATTATTTTGTTTCTTTATATGCCTTGTGATTTTTTTGCTGTTGTTGAAAACTGGGCATTTGACTCTAATAAAGTGGTTACTCTGGAAATCATATTTCCCCCCTTCTCCAGGGTTTTCTGGTTTTGTTTTGTTTAATTGTTGTAGGCTGTCTGAGCCAAGGGTCAGCCTGAGGTGTAAATTTAAGGTCTTCTCAAGTCTTTTCTGAGCCATTCCCGGGACATGGACAGTCATTTTCTAATTCTCCCCATATTTGCAGATGTTTTAAAATGTCTCTTCTTCCTTAAAATCTGGTTCTCAAAAGGGGAAAAAGAGAAAAATAAAGTGAAGGGGTGAGAAGAAATACTCCAGCCCCTTAAATCTCCTGGCAGTCTTTCAGCTGGAGGGGGAGATACTTGCAACGGTGGAGGAGGTACAGCAGTAATGGTCGCTAGTTTCTTTGTCTCTACCTCTGCAATCAGAAGCAGGAATCAGCTATCAGATCTCAGATCGCTGCTATTTGAAGGACAGGGTTATTTTTGCCCACTCTGGCTCCTGAAAGGTGTGTGCACGCTGCACCAGGAACCTGTGCTTGGCTGCCTGCTAGGGGTCTGGTGATAGGTAACATGTAGCTGCTTCTGTGCTAAAAGCTGAGATTGACCAAAGTGAACTACAGCTGTCAGTCTTCCCCTGGAAGTTGCAAACCTTCAATAGACTCCAGAGCTCCAAAATAGTTGTATCAGACAGATGATGCCAGTGCAATTGTCTAGGTGTGGAGACAGATCCTGGGTACTTCCTACTCTACCATCCTCCCAGAATCCTCTCTTTCTTCTAATTACTTTTGAATTTTAATTTGAAATTTATTGAAAATCTAACGTGTTACTGGCACTGTGATAGGTACTAGAATTAAGGCCTAGTTTAATAGTAGCTCAAGATACAGTGTCTACATGTATGTGGCAAAATGATGGGTATCATGTCATTTATCCACTAAGAATAGAATAATTTAATGAGTTACTACAGTGAATTTTGGACAGACATAATTGTTTCATCTGTTTAGAAAAGGTGGGAGTAACCTGCAGGTGAAAGCAAGCGTGGTGCATAGAAATGAAGAGGATATCTGAGTTGAACCTTCATACACCAAACATATACTGAATGTCCAAAATATTACAGGCACTGTGCTAGGTGCTAGGCTAACAGGGTTTCTTTAGAAATAAACTCAATCCTTAACGGAGCTTGCTACAGTCTAATAAGCACCTTGAAGGGTAAATTTCTGTACCGTATTGCACTTCGAAAAATCAATTCCAATTCTGACACCAACTAATGATTCTAACACCCATTCTAATATGGAGGGAGGGTGATTTTTTTCCCACATCGCTAATAATTCAGCAGTAGTATCTGGGTGTCCCACAATTTAACTCAAATGTTGACCCTATCTACCTGGAGATAACATTAGATCCCACAAAATAAGGTCTCAGTTGTAAAAGACTGCCCTCCCCATCCACTTTGGATGCCAATTTCAAGTCCAGGTTGTTACCTGTGTTTCTGAGCCACTGGCTATAGATTGGAGGTTCTAAGACCTCCTTGGGTTCCATTAATTTGCTAAAGCAGCTCACAGAATACAGAGAGACATTTTACTTAGTAGATTACCAATTTATTGTAAAAGGTTATAACTCAGGAACAGCCAGATGGAAGAGATGCATAGGACAAGGTAGAGGGAAAGGCACCTGGAGCTTCCATGCTTCCAGCACCTCCTTATGTTCACCAATCTGGAAGCTCTCTGAACTCAGTCCTTTGAGTTTTTAATGGAGGCTTCATTACATAGGCATGACTGATAAAATCATTGGCTACTGGTGATTTATTCAGTCTCCACAATCTCCAGCTCCTCTCCCTTCTCAGGAGGTCAGGGGGAAGGAAGGGTAGCAGGGCAGTTGAGAGTTCCAACCCTATAGTCACATGGTTGATTCTCCTAGCAACCAGCCCATCCTTTGGTTACCTGGGGCCTTTCCAAAAGTCACCTCACTTAGGAAATTCCAAGGGTTTTAGGACTAGAAAATGTTTCTGTGCCAGAAAAGGGAGGAAGACCAAAGATACATTTCTTATTATAAATCACAGTATCACAAAGGGTGAGTAAAATTTTATCAAGATTGATACAAATAAAAGAAAGGGAAAGCCTGTCTGGTAAAGAATACTGCTAGTATAAAGGCAAGAAGACTCCAAGTGTCCACTTTTCTCTTATTTATTAACTGACCAGTGTTGATGATGCTGAAGTCTGAAGGCATTAAGCTTTTCATTTAACACCTTTAGCCTTAGGACAAAAATTTCTAATTAGGCCATAGTGGTTGGATGTATATTTATATTTCATTCTGTAGTAAAGAGCATTGCTTTTAAGCCTCTGTAAAGGCCTTTTTAATTTTTCTAAATGATTTGAGATCATTTGAACTAAATTAAAGATACCCACTTTGTGTTCAATAAAAAGCTGAATTGCCTGAGAGTTGTGTTTTCTTTTCTTACTTGCTTCTGCTTCTCTCAAACTCTTTCCCATTTTTATTATTCCAAATGTTTGCAATCACTTGGTGGCCTTTTTTTATTACAATGTCATAGTTTTTCTGAGCAACTGAAGGAGAGATTCACAAAACAATCATTTGCACTAATTCTGAAATTAGAATGAAATAAATGAGAAATTAGTAATTTAGAAAAATACATTTAAAGAATTAAAATTACTCATCCCTGAACCATCAGAGAATTCTTCTATAACTACTGAGAAAATTCTTACACTTTACCTATCTTTTGGCATGTATATTTTAGAACTAATTTGCATCAGCAAAAGCTAGGGATTTTACAGATGACTGATGCCTGTGAAAATGAGATTTCTCCCCTGAACTTGCTTTAATTAAAATGCTGTAAGTAAGGGAACATTTTAATGTGCCAATCTCCATGTTTGGTTAGTGCTGACTTTCTAGAAACATGGCTTTAGTTTGCATATCAAAGAGCTCTTTTGCACAGGTTCTGCACTGTTTACACACTGGCTATTTAACACTCCAGGTAATTTCTTATTGAATAGTGTTGCATAAATGATGGGCAAAATGAATAAGAGGTCTTTAGCTACACACCTTTTGTTCTTGTTTTTTTTGTTGCCTCATTTTTGATATTATATAAAGTACTTAAATTGGTAATGATAAACTTCGACTTACAGGGAACTTTAGGTTGAATATAGCTTAGAGTTGAAGACCCAGAAAAGCCATATTTGAAATGACTTTTCATCTTTTTTTTCACCAGAATTACAACTTTGATAAACGCCATGTCCTCCTACTCATAGTAACAGAAAAATTCTTTTTCCACAGGTTATGTTCCCTGTAGTTTCATATCACAGGAATGTTCATAGGCAGTTTGGTCAAGGTTATCTAGTAATAGCCCAGAGAGAACAATTTTATCACCTTGTGATAATTACTTGTGGACAAACCAAACATTGTACATTGTACCCACATTTAGCCCCCTTAACACCTTATATTTGTAAGTATGTGTACCCTTTATTGGCTAAAATCTATACTCATATCCATAATATTTAAATTATAATATACATATAACTATATTTATATATATAGGTTATAAAATATAAATATAAATTATTATTTTGAGATCAACCACTGATCTCAATTTCAAAAGCAGTAGCTTACTTAAATTTCCTGAAATGTGAAAATAAAAAGAAACAAATATGCCTATAGCACTATGAGCTTCAGTTTCTCTCTTTTGTTTTTCACTTCTATAATTAGAGAGACATTTCCATAGAATATCTATGCACATTATTGTTTAAAAAGGCAAGTGATGTTTATTGTATACTTACTTTGTCTCCAGGACTGTTCTAAATGCTTCAATATATTAGTTTTTGGAACCCACAGAATGAACCTATAAGGTAAGTATTTTGTTTTTATTTCAAAAGTAAGAAAAATGAGGCACTTACTAATTACATTAACTTCTCTGTGGACATGATCTGTAGAGAAGTAGTTAAGCCAAGAAATGAATCCAGACAGGCTGACTTCAGAGACTCTGCTTTTATTGCCTTAATCTTATGTTTAATTAATTGATTATTTTTCTATATATGTATTTATTTATTTCTCGACCCCCCCCCCCAAATAAATAAATATCAGAGATATCAGAGGCAGGATATATCTCAAGAGTTCATGTTCTTAGTCATCCTACTCTAGTGTCTGCCAGATCTGAGAGTGAAATGAGGGCTGTAATGGGAAAAGTCACAATTAGAATGGGACCATATCCTAAATTGTGTAGAGTGGATCTCCTACAGATGGATTCTTAGCGAGCTCTGCTTCCTCTCTCCCTCTCTCTCTCTCACATTGTATGGTGCAATAGAATACATGAGAAATGTACATACTCTTTCTATATATGTATATGAAGGATTACATAGTGAACAACATTACAGCTCAATTAATTAAACATTTATGGAATTGCTGAGGCCTTTTGCTTCTCTGTGATCCAACTTGCTCATCCTGACTTTTGTGACAATTCTTTTCTTGATTTTCCTTTGTACTTTTATTAGCTATATATGCATTCCTAAACCATACAGTTTAATTTAGATTGTTTTAAACTTTATGTGAATAGAATTGTTATTTTGATGTGTATGGTTTTAAATTTTTATTTTAGTTACAATTGATATAAATATATATATTCAATTTTTATGAGCCTATAATTTTTATGCTATTTTCATTCAGAGTTGAATCAACATTCTAATATATTATATATTTAAAGTTGATAGAAAAAAATTCCACATTATTTATTTAATCTAGAATGTTTAAATAGTATTATCTATATTTGTTTCTTAAATAGTTCAAAAGAGCTTGTGCATTGAATGTTATGGTAAATAGTTCTATAAAAATTGTTTTCATCTTTTTCTTTTATGTTGATTATTTTGTACCTAGATTTGATGTGGATCAATTTTTTTTTATAATGTTATCCATGTGTTTTCATATTTATGTGAAATTCTAAATACTTATCTGTTAAATGTGTTCATCTACTCCCTATTTGTGAATTACACATTTCTCATTCTTAATTTGTGATCTTATGGCTGAAATCTCTTTTATTTTAAACTCTTTGATTAAAATATCCAATAATTGAAAGGTATGTAAGCATTAATTGGTGAATAAAACTTTGATGACATTTCATAATAATAATAGCGTCTTGAATATTGTTAGTTTGTCTTTATTCTGTAATTGAAATCTTGATGTTTATTTTGGCAACAAAAGTTCTTTGAGAAATATTTTTAAATTACTAATTGGCTGAAATAATTTATTCATTTATTATCTATTTATTTTTATTGCTTTGCAATAACAAAATATACCCTTTAGTATTTCTCTTTTAAAATTCATTTATCTATATTTCTATGTTGTTAAATTTTCTTAAGGTTTTCTCTTTTAAAATTTGTAGTGTGGAAAGCAAAAAGATAATATTTAAACAGTGTTTAAAGTAAATTTATATTACTTTAAAACAAAATTGTCTCATTTTAGTGGAGTAATGCTTTTAGTCAGTATGACCAATATATTTATCTAAATCATTAACATTTTGTGGCTTTGCGGAATACAATTAAAAATTTGCAATATAATATTAGAACTAAAATGTATTTATTTGAAAAGATTATTTTGATATAAAAATCATTCTAGTGCTTCCCTGGTGGCGCAGCGGTTGAGAATCTGCCTGCCAATGCAGGGGACACGGGTTCGAGCCCTGGTCTGGGAGGATCCCACGTGCCGCGGAGCAACTGGGCCCGTGAGCCACAACTACTGAGCCTGCGCGTCTGGAGCCTGTGCTCCGCAACGAGAGGCCGCGACAGTGAGAGGCCCGCGCACCGCGATGAAGAGTGGCCCCTGCTTGCTGCAACTAGAGAAAGCCCTCGCACAGAAACGAAGACCCAACACAGCCAAAAATAAATAATAATAAATAAATAAATAAATAAGCTCATTTAAAAAAAACAAACAAAAAAAAACCTTAGCAAAAATCATTCTAAACCACTTCTAGCAAGTAATCCTCTTTCCTCTTTCACAATGTTGAAGGCCTGGAAGAAACAGGAAAGCTGATATATACACAGTTTTATAGTTGCTCTGTAAATTACCTTGTTACCAAAATTACCTCTTTTCAGAACCATTTTTTTTTTTTTTTTTAAACTTTTGGGTTTATTTACTTATTTATTTATTTATTTATGGCTGTGTTGGGTCTTCGTTTCTGTGCGAGGGCTTTCTCTAGTTGCGGCAAGTGGGGGCCACTCTTCATCGCGGTGCGCGGGCCTCTCACTGTCGTGGCCTCTCTTGTTGCGGAGCACAGGCTCCAGACGCGCAGGCTCAGTAGTTGTGGCTCACGGGCCCAGCCGCTCCGCGGCATGTGGGATCTTCCCAGACCAGGGCTCGAACCTGTGTCCCCTGCATTGGCAGGCAGACTCTCAACCACTGCGCCACCAGGGAAGCCCCCAGAACCATTTTTATTAAAATATGTATTTATCTTCAGGGAAAAAGTTAACATTTAATGCATTTTAAAATAAGTGAAAAAGAGCCTCTGTCTTATAAAACACTATAGAATTCTACTTAAAATTTCCTTCATTTAACTTCCAAAAGTATCAGAGGATATATCTTTTCCCAAAAGTTTAATAACATGACATCGGGAGGAATCAGATATACAACTGGAAACTGTGTCTTATAAATTCTGCTTAGCGAGCAGTTTTATCAAAAGAAATGCAAAACAGCCTTTCATTTTTCTTCACAGAATTTGTTAAGTGATGAAGGAAAAGTTAGATTTGCTTTCACTCCGGGCAAATTTGGTGAACAAGTTAGCAAGTCAAAGTCCCTATGATATGATGACTATCTTTTAAGGTACATATTTCATTACTATGATTCTCGGACTCTCTTTAAGCACATGGAATAAAATTCATTTGTTGAGTAATACTAAGTATGTGCTTGACTTTGAGTCAGGAAGGGGGATAAAAAAATGTTAATGTATTTGAAGAATTAAATTTATCAAGGAGTTATTTTAAAATATAATGAAAAGATTTGGAATGATAGTGGAACAACTAATGTATAGATGAGAATAGAATAGAAATAGAAAGAAAAGAATAAAAATAAAGGAATAGAATAGAAAGTTATGTTTATTCATTGTATGCAAGATTTTCTATTTTCACATTTTAATTGTTTATTTGAGACGGAAAATAAAAGCAGTAATTTTCCAAGGCATCAAGCATGTTTGAAAGGCTCAGCTGTCATTCCTATTATTAAAGAAGTTACTTACATAAAATCTCCTTACAAAGAAATATAGAATCATTGAGAAAGTAAATGCATAGAATGCATCTTAAGCTTTTACAGAAAATGAAATATATTCAATAGTAATAGGTAATAGACATAATTTTCTACAAATTAGCGATGATTATTTACAAGTTTAAAAGCATGATTTTAGAACATTATTTGTGTTTAATAAAATTTAATATTTTATTCTTTAATATTTTAAAAAGAAAAAGTATTACTTTATTGTAAATATTTTTTAAATATAAGAGAGTAAAAAAAAAAAAGCATATCACACAGCCTAGTACCTAGTTAATATTTTAGAATGTATATTTCTATTTTATTTTGTGTTTGTGTGTGGGAGAGAGAGTGAGAAAGAGAGAGACAAAGAGAGATTTGACAATTCATAACCAAGGATGTGCAATAGTAGCGAAAATATTAGATTATGCCTGGAAGCTAAGGAAAGAAGAGATTAAAATATAAGAACTTCAACAAGTTTTTCATATATATGAGATACATAGGCTAAGATTAATAAAAAATGAACAAAAATGATTAAAAATCTCTACTGACCAAGGAACATACAAGGCCTTGAGAAAAATATGTGTGTGGATAATTCTGTATCATTGAAACTCCATGCTTGAAGGGACACGGATAAGGAAATCAACATAGAAATTTTCATTTGAAGGTGTTTAATTGCTGTTGTCAGGAAAAATTGTGAAAGACTTGAAATGGACTGGTAGATTATTGGGTATCTTCCTCCTTGGTTATCTGATTCTACAGGTGCTTCGCACCTTTCATTGTCATTGAGATATTTTACAACTCTATAAATTGTAGATAACCTGCCCTTCGTGAAGATTATTTTTTCCATGGATGTGTAAATTGTGTGTTGGAAGACAATGGCTTATTGCCATGTGGATATAAAAAGGTTTTTAACATTTTTTACTTCTCTTTTTAAATTTACTTCAGCATTTCATATTTAACTGTGTAATTCTACTCAAAGGTTTCCTTTGAACTTGTTGCAGTTTTTACTTTCAGTCTCCCGTATTAATTAATGAGTTGAATATTTGGCATGTGAATAATTTATATTCCTGTGAGAGTTATAGTATTACCTTTTTTAAAAATACTTTAACATTTTTGGGTGTTATTAACTGAGATGACCAGTGGATTCACCTGAAGCCAAGTAAACCGTCTTGTTGGAGAAATGTACAATATGAGCTGCTTAAACTCAGGCACTACTTTTCTTGGCTTCCACAGGTGAGTTTCAAGCACAGATAGAACCTTAACTCTGCTGATTCTTTGTTTTCTAGTACTTTTTTACCCTCCTCTACCGATTTTGTTTTGTTTCTGTTTCTGCTTTGCTTACATTTAATAAGTGATTCTCCAGTTGTGACAGTAATGATTGGGAATTTGGTTTTATGATGTGATCATGTGGTGATCTGTAAATGGGTTAATAGATTTATAGAGATCTATTCTCTGTTGGGTTAGAGATGACAGTGAATTTAGTTTGCTAGTCTTGTCATTATTTATTTTTTGTATATTTGTCTATTTTGAGTACACATCAATCCACTGGAAAGCAGAATTACTCTTTGATATCAGGACCAATGAATTTGACCTGTGACCAAAACTGTATAATTCAAGCTATCTCTGGGTCTACGTACGTGTCTGTAGTTCAAAAAAGCCTTTCCTTCTCATTATGTGATTATATAAAATTGCCCTATCTTCAGAGAATATCAGTAAATTAGATTATAAAGGAATTATTTTCTGGTTGGCTTATAGATAAATACTCCTAAAATTATCAGAAAATAAGGAAATTGAACTTATAATACTTTAAATATATTTGAAAAATTATTCCTACAGGAACTCAGAACTGTCCTAAGAATCCAAGTATATATGATTTTAGATAAATATAAAGTAAATGAGACTAGTTTAATAATTTTACCTTAATAAAAATGTTTGTTTCCTCTGCTTTGTCAGTGTTAATTATAATTCAAGTCAAAAAGCTACAATTTATTCTACTTTGATTTACTTTTCCCAAACATATAGAAGTTTACTGATGAAATAGCTAACATAAATGTGTGCTCAATTAAATAAAATCATTATTTTGACAAACTTCTTATTTCAAAGTAATTATGTTTTAGAGTATATCAGATTGAAGATAATTTTCAAGATCTTTGGGCAACTTAAATCTTTGGACTGATATTGAATGATTATCAGATACTTGTATATATTCTAGTTAATATAGAATAATTACATCAATTACAAGCATAATTTTAAAGTTATGTAATTCCTTCACATATTTATGTGTTATAGAGGGTATGTAACTTTGGTTCATGTCAGTGGATATCATCATTTAAAAAGCTTTAAGAAGCTGCATATGGAGTTCTTTGGCTGTAGAAAGTTGTTTTACGTATATTTATGAATTCTACTGGAAAACCAAAATGCTTGGAATGATGAAAAATCTAAGTTATTCACCCCCCAGTTTTATCTGTGAAATAAAAGTTACTCATCGGATTAAAAGTTATAATCAATTTAGTGGTTGATATTCTGCTAAGAATAATAGTGAAAAAAAATACACCTGTGAATGTATTTTAGATTTTCAAGGAAAAAAGAGTAGTTTTGTCATAAGGTAGCATTTCTAAGCCTTTTTTTTTTTTTTTTTTTTTTTGCACCTTGTACCCTTTTACAACTGTTAATTATTGAGAATTGAGGACCCCAAAGATCCTGATATTTACTATATTAAAAATGAAAGCTGAGAAACGTTTAAATGTACTTATTTGCAGATTCACTTGAAGATAGGAATAATTAACACACTGCATGTCAACATGACGAACATCAAAATATCAATATAAATTTACTTTTGCTCTTACAGATCCCCTGAGATCTATCATCAAATAAAGTGTCAGATTGTTCCAGAATGTGAAAAAGCATAATAATGAAGGACAAAACACAGAAAGTGTTATTTTTGCTTTGGTTTATAATACCTGAGTCTAAAAAGAAACTATGAAATATCTTAAAATATTAGCAAGTTTTTCTTTATTTCCATTAACTTGTTTCCTTGGTTTATTGACTAACTTCTTTTCCTATAATAGGTAGAAGAGATTCTGTGTTTTATTGGATCAATATTCTATGCTTTATGTTGATGACGTTTTACCACTGATTATTTAATGAAAAAAACAAAGAACCAGTGTTTCCTCACTTATAAAAGAGCTGAGGTTCTTTACAACCACGTTATGTTCGGTGTGCATTTGCCACTTAAACAGATAATCAAGTATTATTTCTCAGTCACTCATGATTCAGATCTCTTGACAAATTTTTAATTTTTGCCTTCCCCAGATCTGCTTTTATTTGGAGAAAAAAAACCCTACAGAACTTTCAGGATATCTCTTACCTGTAAAACTATCTTTGAAGAGTTTCTCAGAGGGTCTCTGGAAAATGACAGTTTTTTTTTCCCATCTTAGAGAAAGAGGTATCATAAATAATTAGATTTGTTGGATTATTTGCATGGAAAGAGTTGTTAAGTAAGAAGAATGGCATAGACATCCTAAATTTAAATTTGAATAGGTAAAATGTTATTAATATGAATATTTCAGAAATTATCTGCTTGATGGAAAGTTTCTAGAAGTTTGCCAATGCTCTCACTGTACAGACTATGTTTTCATCTTCAAGGAAAATATTGATCAAGACTTTATGATATAATTATGTTGAGTTTTCCTTTACTTGTCAGAGTCCTGACAATGTTTTGCCTGGTATTAGGCAACAAAAATATATGTCTTCAGCCATAATTTTTCTTATTATTTATGTCTACTTGGCCATAACCTTATTTCTTTACTTTGAATGTACACCTTCTAGGCTAGAGGTTTTCAGTTTGGAAAGCACATTCAACTTTCTCATGAAGTTTTATAATACTAGAGATGTCTCAAGCCTTCTCCAGAGTTACCGAATCTCTTCACCTGATTTTCTTTGTATGTATTTTGGTATATCTTAGAATTATTTCCTGTTTTATTTTAATATTTTTTCTTTATGAAAATTATGTTCATTTAGGCTTATAAATCAGATGCGTAACTTTTTTTGACTTCATTGAAAATAGGTATATTTATTATCATTAGAGATTTTTTGTCTAAATTTTTTGGGAATAGTTTTATTAACTTCTTTTTTCATGCCATGGAAACAACCCTATTTCCTTGCCAGTTGCACTAATTTTATTGTGAACTCTAATTAGACTTTTCACATTTGAAATTTATTATTAGAAAAAATAATAGAAATACCATAGGCTTTTTGTCTGTAGCACAAATAGTATTTGTTTTACTCTGATATATGCTGGATATACAATTATCTGCTGGTCAGAGTTTCATCTTAAACAAAGAAGAATAATTTCAAAGACTCAAGGAAAAAAAACAATAGCAGGTACTTTAAACTCAAATGTGGACTTTTCTTTATAGCTTCTGAGCTGACATTGTTTAGACAATATTTAGACTGTATCAGTAGACCGAATCAGAATTTTCATGATTCCTTTAAATCAAGAACATTTATGTTGGGTTCATGCTAAACCAAGATGGAGAGGAACAAGAGCTAAATACATAGGATTGATTAAACTGATGAAGAAAATTTATTGTGGTTATTTGCTTGTAATATTGTTTATATTGTCTTAATGTTCTATTATTCATATATGTAAGGAAGCTCTTTTAAAGCTACCCCATTTTAATGATGTGACTTTGCTTTTGTAAACTGAAATGACACACCCTGACATCCCAGAAATCATAAACACTTATAAAATCTAATTACTTTTCGTGGCAATATATTTATTTGCATAGGTTCATTAAGCATCTTTTTTTTTTCCATGATATAATTGGACAAATTGATCACGTGGCTAAGGTCTTAGTGGAGTATCATATTTAAAATGATGTTCATTTAATCAGTTATGACCAGCACTTTAAGGAACTAACTTTGGCTGTACTTACAGAGTAAATGCCTACAAAACCCTCCTAGAAAAATTGTCCTGGTGCCTTGCTTATAGGAGTCCTAGCCTGATGGTTAGTAAGGAAGGTCTCCCTTTGGACCAGGAAATTTAGAATATTTTGCGAACCCCCAGAATAGAAAGATTCACCCCAACTTGAAAGTAAATTAGGTGAAATTTGGTAGAGTTTCTTGGACTTGTTTTCTGTCCTCAAACAAAAGAAACTTTATAAATTCAATCTTAGATTCTTTATGGAAACTTCTAGACAGAAGTTAATTTTGCAGACATTAATTATTCAATACTGTATAACTCTAGACTTAAAAATAGTCTCAAGGAAGTCTATACAATTAATCAACACTCTTGCAGCAACTTATGTAAAAAATCAGTCCAAATCAAATGAGGCAGGCTGATTTTTGGATTAAAAAATTATTTATTAGAAATTATCATAATCACAGGGAAGAGTTGGTGCTGTAAAGAAAAGAAAATTTTTATAAGATTTTGAAACTGAGAAAAAAATTCTGGGCTTGCTCTTTTCTTTTCTGGGTCACCCGATTCCACGGAGACTCTGCACTTTTCTTTGCTTTTGAGCTATTCCACTATCAGTTGTCTTATTATTCTACTGCCAGTTGTAGAAAACTGAGAGTAGTGCAAATGATTTCTTTACATAGAAATTCAAATTGTATCTGATCAAATGCCCTGTGGATATTGACCAGTTTCATGAATTTTTGCATCTATTTGTAAATTCATTCCAGCATTCTTCATCTGACTGTATAAGTACTGTACTTTGAATTCTACTCTGAAACAGTTGAAATATTAATGAATTAAATACATCTTTGATGCTTGAACCATTTCTATTTGTATGAACATCATTATGATGAACAGACTCTAAGGTAAGCACCCCCCTCCCATGATTTCCCAGCTCCTAGGATCCACACCATTGTGTAATACCCTCACATTGAGTGCAGGCAGTATGTATAAATTGCTTCTAGCCAACAGAATGTGGCACTTCTGTGGGGATATAGGGATGTCACTCCCTTCATTACATGATATATAAGACTTCATCTTAGACTACAGTGAAAGATTATCCTTGCAGGTGTGAGGAAATAAGCAGCTATGTTGAGGAAGTCTTTGTGGCAAAAAAACTGGGTGGGGCCACAAGGAACTATGAGTGGCCTCTAGGCCCTAAATGTGGCCTCTAGCAGACAGATAGCAAAAAGCTGAAGCCCTCAGTCATTCAAACACAAAGCAATTACTTCTCCCAGTAATCTGGATGCTTAGAAGTTATTCTTCCCCATGCTAGCCTCCAGATGAAAACTCAGCTTGGCCAATACCTTGACTGAATCCTTGTGAGACACTGAGCAGAGGATGCAGCCATACTATGCCAAGACTCCTGATCAGAAACTATGAGATGATAAATCTGTGTGTTATTTTAAGCCACAAAATTTGTGGTAATTGGTTACATATGCAGCAATACTGAGCAACTTATATAGTCATGATTTTACCTTTTGTTTTTAGTTATTCTTTAATAATGTGAATTGGTATAGTTAAATTGCAATTGCTACTGTGCATGTAGACAAAAGGAGCAGAAAATATATGGTAGATCAATTATTTCTGCACTGCAAAGCAAATGTCTTAATATGACATGATTGTTCCTGTTTTACTAAGAAGGTAACCAACAAAACTGGAACTAGGTACCCCAGGTATATGTGGCTACACCTTACAGTAAGCAACAGAGTTTAGGAGAATTGTACAATTCTGAGAGATATTTTTCAAAGGATTTATTTTCTTTTTTAACTTGTAGTTGAAAAAAATATATATCCTGTACCAGGAAGGAGGAAGGCCATAATCAATTGGCCATATGGTGTACTGGCTTTTGCAAAAATAGAGCAGAAACTGCTGAAGGCTAAAACAATTCATAAATTATATTCTTCTTGTGGGAATACCATGGATCTGATGCATTCCTTACTTATTATATTCAGCTTTAAAGTTAAGAGAAGATTTACAAAACACTTAGAAGAAAAGATAGATACATTTTAAAAATTAGTACATAGGGATTGTGTTCTATTGAAGGACTTGCTGAGTACTAAAATTAACTAATTATAGAATTATGTTGTTACAGCACTTAAGATATGGTAACAAATATTGAATAATATAACATTTCTGAAATAAAATATAAGTAATATAAAATGATTACCTCTGAAATATTATATCATCTTTTTCACTGTGAGGAAGAGATATAAAGTTATGGGGAAATAAAAAACATGCTAATTGATTGACCTTAACAAGAGAAAGTAAATGGATTTAATTTATTCCTGAATAGGTCATTAGAAAAATCTTTAAGGCAGAATATAGTGGAATTAAAACTTAAATATATTATCTAACTCATTAGTGAAGTTCATGAGGCATCATCCACACACTAAAAATTCCATGATTTATAAAATCTTCCTGGCAATACTGAGCAACTTATATAGTCATGATTTTACTTTTTGTTTTTAGTTATTCTTTAATAATGTGAATTGGTATAATTAAATTGTGATTGTGACTGTGAATCAAGTTTTTTTGTCATTGACTTTTTAAAATTCTCTGAAGTTTAAAGAATGGGATGATTTCAGAGGACAGTAAGCATTAAACGTAGGAAAGCTGTGAGATAATACAGATATTAGAATAATCTATTGAAACAACAGAAAAGAGAAAACTAAACTCACCATACAAAATTTAGAGACTTAAACCATTCAAGACAATGTGTGAAACATTTTTTGCCAGCTGACTTACTGAGTTTTATTTCAATTATTTTTGAATATTTTACCTTTTATGATTAATCTTAAGTCTTTATAGTGGAATATCTTTGCAAATTTACCTCATTAATATTCAGGAATAAATATACTAACATTATTTGCTCTTCTGTGTTTTTATACATGTATAGGTTTTGCACTGGTAATACCAGTGGTGATACAAAGTACTAGATAATTCTGACTGTCAATGCTGTGTATTTCCTTTCTTCCCAATGACATTCAGTGCTGTTGTCAAAGTGATCACTTTTTCTGGCTCTCTCTTCACTCTTCATTTTGCATTTCATGGTGTAACATCTCCTTTCCAGCACAGCGCTAATATTGGCACCCCTTCTAGTAACTAACCCCTTAGCCTGACCTGAAGTCTTTCTTGTTAGATGAAACTGTTAAAGATTGCATCTTTTCTGATTTCAGAGCAACACTGGTTTGCTCACTAAGTATTTGTGGAATTAATAAAACCATTTCATGCTGCTGATTCTTGCTTGCAGACACAGTAGCAGTAAAGGTGTTTTTATCTTCCCTAATCTACTCTTTCTCATCCAGCATGTCCTTTGTCTTCAGAACCTATCAGCATACAGGGTAGAGACAAAGCTCATGCAACCACAGTGCTGGAGATGTCTGAAATCCTTTTCTAAATTGTGTAATTATTTTTGCTCCAAAATCTCTTGCTGACTTCTTGCACTTTGTTGATAGTTATTGTTTTCTTTTTTTCTCCATGTAATTTTTGAATATAAGGATGATTTTAATGATAAATGATTGATTTTTCTCTCATCTACCCTAAAATATATATTCCTTACCATCCTTATCTTAGGAATGAGGTTTGTTAGTCCCAAGAAAGGACAGGAGACCTGCTTCTCTATTACTGGAATTGCCGCCCTCCTGATGACTTATAGAGTAATGTCAGGATAGGTGATTATCTATTCACTGAGCCTGGGCCATTTTGGATATAGAGATGGTTAAGGATTACACCAAACTGCACCGTGTTTGAAATAATGTAGGGGATCCAACTCTTTTCTATCTAATTAAATGCACAAAGACTCAAAGAAATCTAAATAACTTATGGTTTCTTTTTTTCCCCCCTTTTTTCCTGACTTATTATTACAGCTTTGTTAGAAAATGTGATTTGGCAGAACAAGTGCTAGAGTTGTTTCAGACAGAAGATCAGAGCATTAAGATTTGTGTTTATGACAAATAAAAACTGGAACTAAAAGAAGAACCCTGGATAAATGAATCCTCAGGGATCAGAAATGATTTGTCAACTAAGAAAGGGAAAGAGGAACATGGACGCATACCATCAGGGACTGTAATTGTACTTTTTTTCAGTTTGTTTAATCTATACCACTTTCCCCATCCCTTCCTAGATTACTTTGAATCATAGCCAATGAATCATCACTTTAACTGAAGATATTCAGTAGGTATCCCTAAATATCATGCACTCTTAAAAAACACATCACTATAAATCTAAAAATTAACACTAATTTTTAATGTCTTCAAGTATTAACTTTCCATATTTCTTTATATTTTTAAGTATTTTAAAAATTGTGGTAAAATATACATAAAATAAAATTTACCATTTTAAACATTTTAAAATGTATTGTTCAGTGGCATTAAGTAGACTTATATTGTTTTACAACCATTACCATCATTATTCTCTGAAACTTTTTCATCAAATACCTATTTTTAAAAATTGTTTGTTTGAATCATTACTCAAACAATTTTCATATATTGTGACTTGGAAAAATGACTCAAATGTTGTTTAATATTTCAAGTTCCTGTATATCTCTTTTTTTTTTCCTGAAATATTTTATTGAAGAAAACAGTTCATAAGTCTTATAGAGAATCATATTCTGGACATGGATGACTGTAGGCACAAAGTAATTTCTTACGACTTGGTAGTTAGATTTAAAGTTTTTATAGTACTCACATTTAATTATTTTTGACAAGACTGCTTCATATAAAATTCTATGTACTTCCATTCAGGAGCGTGATGGTTAATTTTATGTCAACATGACTGGGCCACAAAGTAACCAGATATTTGATAAAACATTAATCTGGGTGTGTCTGTGAGGGTATTTGTGGATGAGATCATGGTAGACTAAGTAAAAGAGATTGTCCTCCCCAATGTGAGTGAGCCTTATCTAATCAGTTAAAGCCTGAGTAGAATAAAAAGGCTGACCCTTCCACGAGTAAGAGAGAATTCCTCTTGTCTGACTGATTGAGCAGGAATATTGATCTTTTTCTGTCTCCAGATTGGAACTGAAACATCAACTTTTTTGTATTTCAAGCCTGCTGGATTTCAGATTGGAACTTATACCATTGGCTCTCCTCATTCTTGGACCTTTGGACTCAGACTAGAACTAAACCATCAGCTCTCTCCTGAGATCTTGGAACTTCTCAACTTCCATAGTCATGTGAACTAATTCCTTGTAATAAATCTTTTTTGATATGTATATCATGTTGATTCTGTTTTTCCAGAGAATCCTGACTGATGCCAGGGATACATGTGTCTGGTTGCCTTTGCTTTTGTGACATTGCCACTAATGATAATTATTAGATCTCTTAATTAAGGATTGCAAAATAGAGATATTCTAATTCTTATTCTTATTTGTTTACTTATTTATGTAATATTTCTATAATTAGAAACTTTCACTGACCAAAAATTTATTTATCCTTATATTCTGAACTATCAGAATGAAAAATAAATGGAGAGCAAAGGAGACAATCAACAAAATAAAAAGGCAACTTACAAAAATGGGAGAAAATCTTTGTAAACCACATATCTGATGAGATTCACACCCAAAATATATAAAGAACTAATACAACTCAGTGGCAAAAAAAAAAGACATTTTTTTCCAAGTAAGACATACAAATGGACAACAGGTGCATGAAAGGGTGTTCAGCATCATTCATAATCAGGGAAGTGCAAATCAAACCCAAAATGAGATATCTTCTTAAAGATAGATATAAAGATGATGTTAGAATGGCTATCATCAAAAAGAAAAGAGATAACATTATGTATCACATTACATATATTTGCACAACATGGATGGACCATGAGGGCATTGTGCTAAGTGAAATAAGCCAGGCAGAGAAAGACAAAACAGTTACGGTATCACTTATATGTAGTATTTTTTAAAAAGATGAACTCATAGAAACAGAGTAGAAAAGTGGTTGCCAGGAACTGGGGGGTGAGGGAAATAGAAGTTAGGAAAAGGATACAAACTTTCGGTGATAAGAAAAAAAAGGCACATATAAGAAGTTTAGCTTGTATTACCCTTTACTTCTTTTTTTTTCCCCGGAAAGATTATTTAAACATATTTATCATTTATTTTTCTATTTTTTAAATATAACATTGCATAACATACTACACATTCCATCTTGTTTTTTTCACTGCAGTACATTGTGAAGAATACTGCATAGTATTATAAAAATATATAACTCATCAGGAAAATATCTTCATAGAAAGGTTTTTGAGGAAGTAATATACTTGAAATTGGTCTTTAGAACTGACAACTGTGTGTGGAAAAAAATGGAAGAGTCTAAGTATGTGGAGGTCAGAAAGGTACTAGATTTGTCTAGATGAAAAGATGAAAAACTTGAAATGGGTAGAAATGGCTGGAAATGAAGAGGCACAAAGTTAGAGTAGATGGTTTTGGAAACTTATCAGATGTGGGTAGTAAAAAAGAGACATTACCTAAAATAATTTCAAGTTTGCAAAATAGGGTGACTGAGAGAATTATGGTGACATGAAAATGAGTGAGAAATGCATAAAACAATACTTACTGAAATTTATTATACATTCAACATTCAATTTTGAATCTATTGTTTTGTGATTACATCTGCCATATTGTCTAATGGTTTGTGAAAATGAAAGACTGGAGACAAGTCAGACCTAGAGACATACAAATTCATTTTATTTACATAAAGGGAGAGATCAATTCAAGAGATTGAAGAGAATACCAATGAAAATAATTCAGAGCAGGGAGTAGACATAGAAAAATGAGAAAGAAACGAACAACAAAGAATTATAGAATCAAATAAGGCAAAAGAAGGAAGCAAGTATTAGACCAAAATATAGTTTGATCAATGTTTGTAATGAACAATAAATTAATTTTTAAATAATTTTTAGTCTATAGAAATCAAGTGGCCATTTGGTATCCGTAGTGTTTGTATCCATTTGGCAGAAATATTCAGAAAACCATATTGTAGTTATATTGTACTTATTTATGTGAACATAGAGCATTTACTTGTCAGTTAAATGAGATTTATCCCCTTTGTAGTCATTTAAGGAACTTAAAATCCACGATGCTATAGAACATATTTTACAAGGAAAGTTCTCACTTTATTTTTGTTTCTACACGAGTCTCGTATGGAGGACAAACTGTTCCTACCCACATATGGAAAACTTGGTAATATATATCATAATAATTGGAAAAAGTCAAAATGAAACAGAAGGAATATGACACAAAAAGTTTTTTACCTATGTTTCACAGGGGGTGTAAAGTTGTAGCTGAGACAATTAGAAGTTTGTTACCTAGACATAAAATGCACAACGACTAAAAAGTACCTTTTAGAGTATAAATGCTGCATAGAAATTTGCAGTTAAATATATTACTAGTTTTCTTCCTAAATTTAATTCCAGAACTACAGTTCCTTGCAAATATGTATAACATGTTTAGATTAAGGTACAATTGTATTAGAAATATGTTCTGATTATTTTACTTAATACCTTAAAAACTTTGTTTTTATGCTAGCATATTTATGATAATTCCATGGCATCAATAAAATCATAATGCCTTATCATGATTTAAATATAATGTAACTATATCCAAGACACTACATAAATTTCTGTGACTATATTTGTCTTATAGAATATAAGGCTAAAAATGACTCAGCTTTCTAATTTATTATTTTTAATTCCACTTGTGTTTCATTTCAATAACTATTTCATAATTAACATGAATGTTCTCTGGAGCCTTGAGAATATTTTCCCAAATGATTTTTGCATATACAGCTACTTGCTCTATAATTATGAGGTTTGTTCCAATGAATGGTATCTTTTTAAATTTGAAGTGCTGCTATAAAGTATGAAAAATACAGATCACAAAACTATTTGTTTATAAAAAGAAAATGGTATTATAAAAAAAGATTTGAAACAACTATATATTTCATATTAATTTCATCTGTTGTATTTAAGTATCCACTTACTAATTCAAAATTTTCAGTGTAAACTAAAGTTGTTAGGTGAAAAATATACAGTATCCTTTCTTAATGAAGGAAAAATAAATGGTTGGTGAGGCTTAAAAACATAATGTAGAAAAATAAAGCAGAAGGAGTAGCTTGAATAGCCAAAAAGTCTCTGGGCTGATATCCAGTATGAGACTTGAATAAACCAGTCTTTGGCAGAGCATCGTTAGGTTGTTTGCATAATATTCATTGCGTTGAAGCTGAACCTCTAGATGCAGGAGTAAATTTTTCTTATACATCTGCTGCAATGCACTAATGTTGAATAAGTTTTAATTTCTAAAAGTCATATAAATGTCTCTAGGTTAGAAGTAAGCTGCTTGTCAGAAACAAAAAACACACATGAATATTACCTAGACTTAGTACAAAATATAATATTTTTGAAGGATTTAAAAATGTGTCCACAAAATGCCTAATAAAATAGGTGTCCCCAAATCAGACCATAATAGAATAAAAATATGCAAGGTATTTGTCAACAATTAATGAGATATATAATTATAAATAAGATTAAAGAATAATGTTCTGCATACAAAAGTACTTATTATGACCCATAATGGGTAGAAAACTGGTATGAATTGAAACAGGTGAAAAACAATATAAAGAATAATAGAGTATTTCAATGTTAGTCATAAATTAAGAATTTGTTCTGCTTTCATTGTTGTATTATTACATTGTGAGCCTCATTTGCTATAAATGGGGCTTCGCATGCAATTACAGGAGAAAAAAGATTTTTGGTCTTATAATGAAACTATTTGACAAATATCCGTCAACTCTATTTTTTCAGTAAATTATTTTATCTGCTCCAATAGAAAACACACAAAAATATTTTAAGTTAAGTTTGGAGCATTTTCCCCAAATTATGTATTGTGGATCTCCTGCCCCACTGATGAATTAAAGTCAAAGAACTTTGATATACTGCCTACAGTAGCCCCCATTTAGAAATTTGCAATGTATTATATTTGCATGTGAAGGGTCAGAGGATCTATGTTAAAAATCCTGTTCATTTTTTAAACATTGTGTTTAAACAGAATATAAACACTTACAGAACCTCCATAAATGTTTCAAGAACTAGTTCTTTGAATATAATTTGGAAAATGTGGAGGTAGAAATTACCCATGTTTTAATTATCTTCTTAACCCATAATGACAAAACTATATTAATTTTTTGGCTAATTCTAGCTAAGGCTTTCCTGTATTTCAGAATGAACTTAGATCATCTATCTCCCTTTCCAAAAACGTGTGTTCTTTCTGACTCTATCATTTCTAGTCTTCTGATTATCTTTTCTAGATCTTTTTGTGTAGGCACTGAACGCAACTGGCCAATTATTAATACTTTATGCAGTTTGTTCTAGAGACTGTCCTCTCAAATATATATATCTAGTTCCAGGAAACTCTTCTCTCAACTATTCAGTTTAAAATATTGTATGCTACATAACCTTATGCAAATGTTTTATATTCTAATTTTATTATAATTACTTAGTATTAATATTTATATTATAAATTTTCAAAACACTAAGACATCTTTTGCTTTTTGATTTTGCTTTCCTGATTTGTGTACTGAACAAATATCCATAAAGCACTTAAAGCATTTTAGGAAAAAGGTACATTATAAATAATAATTTGTGAAATAAAACTCTTCATTTGTAGACTGTCAAGAAACACATACTATAATTTATAATGTATTTATAAAAGACATATCCATTGAATTCACCTACTGATATTTACTAGAGTATACTTCAACAAATGAGAAAAAAATTCTCATGACCAGCACATCTTAAAAGTGAAGACAATCAAAACATGAGGGTGGGAAAAATTCTGATACAAATGAACAAAAGGAAAGAAAGGATATAGTAAGAAATACTCAGAAATATAAATTTCATTTAAAATCGTGTCATTTTTCAAGATATCAAAAAGTAAATTTCACTTACAGTGCTTAACACAATTATTGGTCATTTTAAATTCAACAATTTTGGTTATCTTCTAAGTTATATTTTTAATATTTCCTAAATTATAACAATTTTTAAATATATGCACCCACAGCTTTTGGGGAAAAAATAAACTTATGCTAGTAGAAAGATCCATTTTGAAGGAACTTTCCCCTTAAATATTTCTTTGTAGATGTGTTTTTTTCCTTTTCTTTTAAAACTCCCTGTGGTAAAAATTTTACATGCTTCAGCTACCAACACAGTTACTGAAAAAGATGTGTAAAACGTTTATCCTCAATGCGCTATGGATGGAACATTGATCTTAAAGTCTCTGAGGAAAACATATAATGGGGTTCATGTAATTTAATTGGTTCTAAAGTTGATATCAGAATGTATAATCCACATTTTTAATAAATGCCATGGGAATTTGAGTTTTAAAAGAAACTTATTTTATATTTTAAAAATTTATCCTACGGAACAACATTTTTCTTTTTCTTTCTCTCTCTGAGCTTAGATTCTGCTGCTTCCCATGGAAGTATTAAACTGTGTAAAATTAAACTATACAGTTGTCCTTCAGCATCTGCAGGGGATTGGTTCCAGGACCTCCCATGGGTACCAAAACCCACTGAAGCTCAAGTCTCTTATATAAAATGGCATAGTATTTGCATATAACCTTCACATATTCTCCCATATACTTTAAATCATCTTGTATTGCTTTTCGGAACTTTTTGAAATTAAATTTTTTTTTTTTCTTTTATCCATGGCTGGTTAAATCTGCAGATGCGGAACCCACAGATACAGAAGGCTGCCTTTATAATATTAAACTATATTTTACATAAAGTTTATATAATTTTTTTTTTCAATACTTAGGACAATTTATAATGAATTATCAGATTTTCTCTAAAAAATAAATGGTACTTGAATACAAAATAATAAAAATTCAAAGAATTTGTCACATAAATTTTGGAGAATAAATAACATATATTTGATAAAACTCTAAACAGAAATATTAAAAATATTGTGATCTTCTGTTTATAAAACCAAATGCATGTAATAAAGTTGGCCAGAAAGTTCAGTCACTAGCATAAGAAATGTCTCAATAATTTCTGCACTGATATCAACAATGTGCCACAAACAGAACTTTGTACCTCTGATATTACTAAGAATTTTCGAAAGAAAAGACCAATTCCTTACGAACTAAGATAATTAATGATAATCAATTAGAGCAGCTATGGATGAAGTTCGCCCTTCTTTTTTGTTTTTCAATTAGAAATGTTATTCCAAAAGAAATAACTATGATTTTTAATAATTTATCATTTGAAAGATGTATAACAAAAGTAAAATTTAGAAATAGCAAACTTTTTAGAAGAAATACTTATATATCAAAATAATTTATTTGAAATTGTATAACCATCCATATATGGAATTCTTAGTTATGCAAGAAAGATTATAATTGACATTTTTTACAGTCCACTAGATTCTTACTGACTCAGCTTCAGGAAACATCATTCATATTTCTAGTATATATATATATATCATCACTAACCCTAAATAACTCACTATGCAGTGGGAGAGACAGGTTATACAATGTGACACATTAAGACCTGTGGAATGAATGAAACATTATAGGGACATTTGGATTGTAGAAAATAATGGACTGGTTGGAAACCAAAAAGATGCTATGATTTTGTAAAATAATAGAAAGTTTTCTAACCTTAAAGTAGAATTTCTTTTGTAGAAAACGAATTGAACCTACAGGACATATATTGTCCTTTCATGAATAATGATCATAAAGGCCTTAACAATCCCTTCAGCTTGACCAAACTTTAGACAGGCTTCTTCCTGACTCTAGGACCCTGATCCTACTTTTCCTAAATCCTTACTTTAGAAAACTTGCCATTGCAAGTTCTTTTCTGCCCTTAGGTGATTTAACTCTTTTTAAAAGCTTCTTACCAGTTTGATAACCCAGAACTGTCTTTTTCAAGGACCCTAGAGCCATCCCTTTGAAAAGTAATCCTCAAGGGGAGTAGTGCCCTATCTTTCAATCTCTGTGGAAGAACAGGAGCCTAACTTCAGAGGGTGTCTCACTCTAGACTGCAAAACTACCTTCTTCTTCAGGTAACTATCATGAAAATATGAGACAGTTTATTTTTACTGTGGGTAAAGACAATTAGCAAACACAGGTGGCCTACGATCCCTCCACCACAGCTCTTAACCCTCTCCCACACTTTATTTCAGTGGAGCTGAATTTTCACAACTGGCTTATGCTCTCTTCCCTATTGCTGGCAATATTAAAATAAAATCAACTTCTGTTACCTTGCATGGCACAATGTTTTCTTTAGCAATAGGATTAGCTAATAAAGTGCCAAATACTTTTCTTTATACATCATTTTAAACTATAAAGATGTCCATAGCTTGAACAAGTTATGTCCTAGCAAAGCAGAAATTAAAAGCATGAATATAAATCTTGGTAAAACTGTGCCATTATTTTAGCTTAATCCCTCTGTTAAAATTAATAATGGAGGAGAGATGTACAAAGGAAGATAAAAATGTATTTTTAGACACAGGTGATGACTATAACCATTCATGTTTTTCTACTTATGCATTCGTCTATTCAACAAATACCTGTGTATACACAAAGATATAAAGTCCTTTGCACACCTGAAATCACTTTTCCATTTAATATACAATCATAAACAATAAGACACATTTAAATAATACTTTAAATCAGCAGATAAATGAATAATACAGGTCACAACATTTGAAAGTTTCAGCACATGGCATTAGAATTTGGAAAAAGATTTGTGAAAAAGTAGAAATTACTTGGGGGGGGACTTCCCTGGTGGTGCAGTGGTTAAAAATTCACCTGCCAATGCAGGGGACATGGGTTCAAGCCCTGGTCTGGGAAGACCCCACATGCCGTGGAGCAACTAAGCCTGTGCACCACAACTACTGAAGAATTTCTCAAAATTTGACTCTGCTGATGCCATTCATCTTGTTTTTCTTCATTGTTTTCGACTCATTATTTTTCTCATAACACTTTGTCATTTCTTCAGATTATAGGTGTAGGTATTATAGACTGCTTAGTTTGTATTCAGTGTTCAGTCTTCACTTTTTATCCAGTTTTCATTACATTTTGTAAGATAAAGGGCCATAGAAGAAGAAATATTAAATAAAATAATGGTGAAAGAAATGTCTGTTTTACTTGTTTAGCAAGCTACTTATTCTTTTTGTTTTATTTATTTATTTTTATTTATTTATTTATTTATTTATTTATTTATTTATTTATTTTATTTATGGCTGTGTTGGGTCTTCGTTTCTGTGAGAGGGCTTTCTCTAGTTGTGGCAAGTGGAGGCCACTCTTCATCGCGGTGCGCGGGCCTCTCACTATCGCGTCCTCTCTTCTTGCGGAGCACAGGCTCCAGACGCGCAGGCTCAGTAATTGTGGCTCACGGGCCTAGTTGCTCCGTGGCATGTGGGATCTTCCCAGACCAGGGTTCGAACCCGTGTCCCCTGCATTGGCAGGCAGATTCTCAACCACTGCGCCCCAGGGAAGCCCTATTTATTTTTTTTAAACATCTTTAATGAAGTTTAATTGCCTTACAATGGTGTGTTAGCTTCTGCTTTATAACAAAGTTAATCAGTTATACATATACAATATGTTCCCATATCTCTTCCCTCTTCCATCCCCCTCCCTCCCACCCTCCTCATCCCACCCCTCTAGGTGGTCACAAAGCACCGAGCTGATCTCCCTGTGCTATGCAGCTGCTTCCCACTAGCTATCTATTTTACATTTGGTAGTGTATATATGTCCATGACACTCTCTCACCCTGTCACATCTCACCCCACCCCCTCCCCATATCCTCAAGTCCATTCTCTAGTAGGTCTGTGTCTTTATTCCCGTCTTGCCACTAGGTTCTTCATGGCCTTTTTTTTTTTTTTCCTTAGATTCCGTATATATGTGTTAGCATACTGTATTTGTTTTTCTCTTTCTGACTTACTTCACTCTGTATGACAAACTCTAACTCCATCCACCTCATTACAAATACCTCCATTTCATTTCTTTTTATGGCTGAGTAATATTCCATTGTATATATGTGCCACATCTTCTTTATCCATTCATCTGTCGATGGACACTTAGGTTGCTTCCAAGTCCTGGCTATTGTAAATAGAGCTGCAATGAATATTTTGGTACATGACTCTTTTTGAATTATGGTTTTCTCAGGGTATATGCCCAGTAGTGGGATTGCTGGGTCGTATGGTAGTTCTATTTTTAGTTTTTTAAGGAACCTCCATACTGTTCTCCATAGTGGCTGTATCAATTTACATTCCCACCAACAGTGCAAGAGGGTTCCCTTTCCTCCACACCCTCTCCAGCATTGATTGTTTCTAGATTTTTTGATGATGGCCATTCTGACCGGTGTGAGATGATATCTCATTGTAGTTTTGATTTGCATTTCTCTAATGATTAATGATGTTGAACATTCTTTCATGTGTCTGTAGGCCATCTGTATATCTGCTTTGGAGAAATGTCTATTTAGGTCTTCTGCCCATTTTTGGATTGGGTTGTTGGTTTTTTTGTTATTGAGCTGCATGAGCTGCTTGTAGATCTTGGAGATTAATCCTTTCTCAGTTGCTTCATTTGCAAATATTTTCTCCCATTCTGATGGTTGTCTTTTGGTCTTGTTTATGGTTTCCTTTGCTGTGCAAAAGCTTTTAAGTTTCATTAGGTCCCATTTGTTTATTTGTGTTCTTATTTCCATTTCTCTGGGAGCTGGGTCAAAAAGAATCTTGCTGTGATGTATGTCATAGAGTGTTCTGCCTATGTTTTCCTCTAAGAGTTTGATAGTGTCTGGCCTTACACTTAGGTCTTTAATCCATTTTGAGTTTATTTTTATGCATGGTGTCAGGGAGTGTTCTAATTTCATACTTTTACATGTATCTCTCCAATTTTCCCAGCACCACTTATTGAAGAGGCTGTCTTTTCTCCACTGTATATTCTGGCCTCCTTTATCAAAGATAAGGTGACCATATGTGCGTGGGTTTATCTCTGGGCTTTCTATCCTGTTCCATTGATCTATATTTCTGTTTTTGTGCCAGTACCAAACTGTCTTGATTACTGTAGCTTTGTAATATAGTCTGAAGTCAGGGAGCCTGATTCCCCCAGCTCCATTTTTCGTTCTCAAGATTGCTTTGGCTATTCGGGGTCTTTTGTGTTTCCATACAAATTGTGAAATTTTTTGTTCTAGTTCTGTGAAAAATGCCAGTGGTAGTTTGATAGGGATTGCATTGAATCTGTAGACTGCTTTGGGTAGTAGAGTCATTTTCACAATGTTGATTCTTCCAATCCAGGAACATGGTATATCTCTCCATCTATTTGTATCATCTTTAATTTCTTTCATCAGTGTCTTATAATTTTCTGCATACAGGTCTTTTGTCTCCTTAGGTAGGTTTATTCCTAGATATTTTATTCTTTTTGTTGCAATGGTAAACGGGAGTGTTTTCTTAATTTCACTTTCAGATTTTTCGTCATTAGTGTATAGAAATGCAAGAGATTTCTGTGCATTAATTTTGTATCCTGCTACTTTCTCTATGTATAGTATCATGTCATCTGCAAATAGTGACAGCTTTACTTCTTCTTTTCCGATTTGGATTCCTTTTATTTCTTTTTATTTTCTGATTGCTGTGGCTAACACTTCCAAAACTATGTTGAATAATAGTGGTGAGAGTGGGCAACTTTGTCTTGTTCCTGATCTTAGTGGAAATGGTTTCAGTTTTTCACCATTGAGGACAATGTTGGCTGTGGGTTTGTCATATATGGCCTTTATTATGTTGAGGAAAGTTCCCTCTATGCCTACTTTCTGCAGGGCTTTTATCATAAATGGGTGTTGAATTTTGTCGAAAGCTTTCTCTGCATCTATTGAGATGATCATATGGTTTTTCTCCTTCAATTTGTTAATATGGTGTATCACATTGATTGATTTGCGTATATTGAAGAATCCTTGCATTCCTGGGATAAACCCCACTTCATCATGGTGTATGATCCTTTGAATGTGCTGTTGGATTCTGTTTGCTAGTATTTTGTTGAGGATTTTTGCATGTATGTTCATCAGTGATATTGGCCTGTAGTTTTCTTTCTTTGTGACATCTTTGTCTGGTTTTGGTATCAGGGTGATGGTGGCCTCATAGAATGAGTTTGGGAGTGTTCCTCCCTCTGCAATATTTTGGAAGAGTTTGAGAAGGATAGGTGTTAGCTCTTCTCTAAATGTTTGATAGAATTCACCTGTGAAGCCATCTGGTCCTGGGCTTTTGTTTGTTGGAAGGTTTTTAATCACAGTTTCAATTTCAGTGCTTGTGATTGGTCTGTTCATATTTTCTATTTCTTCCTGGTTCAGTCTCAGCAGTTTGTGCCTTTCTAAGAATCTGTCCATTTCTTCCAGGTTGTCCATTTTATTGGCATAGAGTTGCTTGTAGTAATCTCTCATGATCTTTTGTTTTCTGCAGTGTCAGTGGTTACTTCTCCTTTTTCATTTCTATTTCTATTGATTTGAGTCTTCTCCCTTTTTCTCTTGATGAGTCTGGCTAATGGTTTATCAATTTTGTTTATCTTCTGAAAGAACCAGCTTTTAGTTTCATTGATTTTTGCTATTGTTTCCTTCATTTCTTTTTCATTTATTTCTGACCTGATCATTATGATTTCTTTCCTTCTGCTAGCTTTGGGGTTTTTTGCTCTTCTTTCTCTAATTGCTTTAGGTGCAAGGTTAGGTTGTTTATTCGAGATTTTTCTTGTTTCTTGAGGTAGGCTTGTATTGCTATAAACTTCCCTCTTAGAACTGCTTTTGCTGCGTCCCATAGGTTTTGGGTCGTCGTATCTCCATTGTCATTTGTTTCTAGGTATTTTTTGATTTCCCCTTTGATTTTTTCAGTGATCACTTCGTTATTAAGTAGTGTATTGTGTAGCCTCCATGTGTTGTATTTTTTACACATCTTTTCCTGTAATTGATATCTAGTCTCATAGTGTTGTGGTCGGAAAAGATACTTGATATGATTTCAATTTTCTTAAATTTACCAAGGCTTGATTTGTGACCCAAGATATGATCTATCCTGGAGAATGTTCCATGAGCACTTGAGAAAAATGTGTATTCTGTTGTTTTTGGGTGGAATGTCCTATAAATATCAATTAAGTCCATCTTGTTTAATGTATCATTTAAAGCTTGTGTTTCCTTATTTATTTTCATTTTGGATGATCTGTCCATTGGTGAAAGTGGGGTGTTAAAGTCCCCTACTATGATTGTGTTGCTGTCGATTTCCCCTTTTATGGCTGTTAGTATTTGCCTTATGTATTGAGGTGCTCCTATGTTGGGTGCATAAATATTTACAATTGTTATACCTTCCTCTTGGATCGATCCCTTGATCATTATATAGTATCCTTCTTTGTCTCTTATAATAGTCTTTATTTTAAAGTCTATTTTGTCTGATATGAGAATTGCTACTCCAGCTTTCTTTTGATTTCCATTTGCATGGAATATCTTTTTCCATCCCCTCACTTTCAGTCTGTATGTGTCTCTAGGTCTGAAGTGGGTCTCTTGTAGACAGCATATATATGGGTCTTGTTTTTGTATCCATTCAGCCAGTCTGTGTCTTTTGGTGGAAGCATTTAATCCATTTACATTCAAGGTAATTATCGATATGTATGTTCCTATTCCCATTTTCTTAAATGTTTTGGGTTTGTTATTGTAGGTGTTTTCCTTCTCTTGTGTTTCTTGCCTAGAGAAGTTCCCTTAGCATTTGTTGTAAAGCTGGTTTGGTGGTGCTGAACTCTCTTAGCTTTTGCTTGTCTGTAAAGGTTTTAATTTCTCCATCACATCTGAATGAGATCCTTGCTGGGTAGAGTAATCTTGGTTGTAGGTTTTTCTCCTTCATCACTTTAAGTATGTCCTGCCACTCCCTTCTGGCTTGCAGAGTTTCTGCTGAAAGATCAGATGTTAACCTTATGGGGATTCCCTTGTGTGTTATTTGTTGTTTTTCCCTTGCTGCTTTTAATATGTTTTCTTTATATTTAATTTTTGACAGTTTGATTAATCTGTGTCTTGGCGTGTTTCTCCTTGGGTTTATCCTGTATGGGACTCTCTGTGCTTCCTGGACTTGATTAACTATTTCCTTTCCCATATTAGGGAAGTTTTCAACTATAATCTCTTCAAATATTTTCTCAGTCCCTTTCTTTTTCTCTTCTTCTTCTGGGACCCCTATAATTCGAATGTTGGTGCGTTTAATGTTGTCCCAGAGGTCTCTGAGACTGTCCTCAGTTCTTTTCATTCTTTTTTCTTTATCCTGCTCTGCAGTAGTTATTTCCACCATTTTATCTTCCAGGTCACTTATCCTTTCTTCTGCCTCAGTTATTCTGCTATTGATCCCATCTAGAGTATTTTTAATTTCATTTATTGTGTTTTTCATCATTGCTTGGTTCCTCTTTAGTTCTTCTACGTCCTTGTTAAATGTTTCTTGCATTTTGTCTATTCTATTTCCAAGATTTTGGATCATCTTTACTATCATTATTCTGAATTCTTTTTCAGGTAGACTACCTATTTCCTCTTCATTTGTTAGGTCTGGTGTGTTTTGACCCTGCTCCTTCATCTGCTGTGTGTTTTTCTGTCATCTCATTTTGCTTATCTTACTGTGTTTGGGGTCTCCTTTTCACAGGCTGCAGGTTCGTAGTTCCCGTTGTTTTTGGTATCTGTCCCCAGTGGGTAAGGTTCGTTCAGTGGGTTGTGTAGGCTTCCTGGTGGAGGGGACTATTGCCTGTGTTCTGGTGGATGAGGTTGGATCTTGTCTTTCTGGTGGGCACGTCCACGTCTGGTGGTGTGTTTTGGGGTGTCTGTGGCCTTATGATTTTAGGCACCCTCTCTGCTAATGGATGGGGCTGTGTTCCTGTCTTGCTAGTTGTTTGGCATAGAGTGTCCAGCACTGTAGCTTGCTGGTCGTTGAGTGAAGCTGGGTCTTGATGTTGAGATGGAGATCTCTGAGAGATTTTCGCCGTTTGGTATTACGTGGAGCTGGTAGGTCTCTTGTAGACCAGTGTCCTGAAGTTGGCTCTCCCACCTCAGAGTCACAGCCCTGATGCCTGGCTGGAGCACCAAGAGCCTTTCATCCACACAGCTCAGAATATAGGGGAGAAAAAAATAGAAAGAAAGAAAGAGGATAAAATAAAATAAAATAAAGCTATTATAATAAAAAATAAGAAAAAAAATTATTAAGAATAAATGTATTCAGAAAAAAATTTTTTTTAATTTTTAAAAATCGATTTATTAATTTTTTATAGTAAAAAATAAGAAAAAATTAATAAGAAAAAAATTTATTAAGAAAAAAATTTTAATTTTTTAAAATAAAAAATATGAAAAAACTTATTAAAAATTTTTTTAATTTCTAAAAGTAGAAAATATGGAAAAAAATATTATGAAAACATATATTAGGGAAAAAAAATTTTTTTAAGTAAAAAAAAAAAAAAAGAAAAAACGGACGGACCTAACCCTAGGACTAATGGTGAAAGCAAAGCTATACAGTCAAAATCTCACCCAGAAGCATACACATATACACTCACAAAAAAAGGAAAAGGGGAATAATTAATATATCCTGCTCCTAAAGTCCACCTCTTGAATTTGGGATGATTCGTTGTCTATTCAGGTATTCAACAGATGCAGGCACATTAAGTTGTTTGTGGAGCTTTAATCTGCTGTTTCTGAGGCTGCTGGGAGAGATTTCCCTTTCTCCTCTTTGTTCGTACAGCTCCCAGGGTTCAGCTTTGGATTTGGACCCACCTCTGCATGAACGTCGGCTGAGGGCGTCCGTTCCCCGCCCAGACAGAACGGGGTTAAAGGAGCAGCTGCTTCAGAGGCTCTGGCTCACTCAGCCTGCGGGGAGGGAGCGGTATGGAGGAGGCGGGGCGAGCCGGCGGCGGCAGAGGCCAGCGTGACGTTGCAGCAGCCTGAGGCGTGCTGTGCGTTCTCCCAGGGAAGTTGTCCCTGGATCACTGGAGCCTGGCAGTGGCAGGCTGCACCAGCTCCTGGGAGGGGCAGTGTGGAGAGTGACCTGTGCTCGCACACAGGCTTCTTGTTGGCTGCAGCAGCAGCCTTAGCGTCTCCTACCAGTCTCTGGGGTCCGCGCTGTTAGCCGCGGCTCGCGCCCGCCTCTGGAGTTTGTCTACGTGGCGCTCTGAATCCCCTCTCCTTGCGCGCCGCGAAACAAAGAGGCAAGAAAAAGTCTCTTGCCTCTTCGGCGGCTGCAGACCTCCTCTCGGGCTCCCTCCCGGCTAGCTGTGGCGCACTAGCCCCCTTCAGGCTGTGTCACGCCGCCAGCCCCAGTCCTCTCCCTGCAATCCGACCGAAGCCCGCGCCTCGGCTCCCAGCCCCCGCCCGCCCCCGCAGGTGAGCAGACAAGCCTCTCGGGCTGGTGAGTGCTGCTAGGCGCTGAGCCTCTGTGCGGGAATCTCTCCGTTTTTCCCTCTGCGCCCCTGTTGCTGTGGGATCCGCGCTGATAGCCGCGGCTCGTGCCTGCCTCTGGAGCTCGTTTAGGTGGCGCTCTGAATCCCCTCTCCTCGCGCACCAGGAAACAAAGAGGCAAGAAAAAGTCTCTTGCCTCTTCGGCTGCTGCAGACTTTTTCCCGGACTCCCTCCTGGCTAGCACCGAAGCCCGAGCCTCAGCTCCCAGCCCCCGCCCGCCCCGGCGGCTGAGCAGACAAGCCTCTCAGGCTGGTGAGTGCTGGTAGGCACTGATCCTCCGTGCGGGAATCTCTCCGCTTTGCCCTCCGCACCCCTGTGGCTGCGCTCTCCTCCGTGTCTCCGAAGCTTCCCCCCTCTGCCACCCGCAGTCTCTGCCCGCGAAGGGGCTTCCTAGTGTGTGGAAACCTTTCCTCCTTCACGGCTCCCTCCCACTGGCGAAGGTCCCGTCCCTATTCTTTTGTCTCTGTTATTTCTTTTTTCTTTTGCCCTACCCAAGTACGGGGGGAGTTTCTTGCCTTTTGGGAGGTCTGACGTCTTCTGCCAGTGTTCAGTGGGTGTTCTGTAGGAGCAGTTCCACGTGTGGATGTATTTCTACTGTATCTGTGGGAAGGAAGGTGATCTCCGTGTCTTACTCTTCCGCCATCTTGCCCCTACCTCTTGTTTTATTTTTGAAAATTAGTCCACAAGAATTTCTCTAATAAGTATTGTATGTATACACAAAACAGAGAGCAACAAACATGACTAGGAATATTTTTAGATACATTACAATTATAAAAGAATACCACAGATATAAAAATATGATGTAATTTCAAAAACAACAAAATAGTTACTTTCTAAAGTTTGCTTTGGTCTCTCCTGGTAAATCACTTTTGAAAGTGAAGTTTTCTCTGACATCTTCCCTACTATTCTCATGCTGTAAAATATTTTTAAAAAGCAGGTATGAATGAGAAGACTTTTATCCTGGGATTTGCCAATAGAGAGGGAAGAAAATCCTCTCTCCTCATCTTCAGTATACATTTGGTTAGAGTCAGAATTTGCATCTTAATCAGGCATCACCCCTAGGAAAATCTATTAGGGATATATCTTGTGAGTTTCTTGTATTGGAGGGGATTTTTTTTTTTTTTTTCTCCTGCTTTTCCTGGAACTGAAGTTGTGTCTAAGAGTGTTTTTCTAGGAGTGCTCTATTATATTTACCGCAATAAAATGGGCACATAAAAATGAAAACAAAACTGAACAACAATAATAACAAAAATAAAACATATAATCATTGCTTCCTTAGATATTATTTCATCTCCACTGTGATAATATACACAGTCACCTAAGACTCATTCCTGTGGGGTTTTTTCCCACTTCTTTATTTTTCAGTATTTCATTTTCTCAAACATATAAAATAAGAGATACTCATTTTGCTTGTTTGGTAGATATAGGTTTTTTGCCTAACAATTTCTCTAGAATAGACAAATGCAGTGCATGGTATGTGGGAGTATGGGACAGTGTGACTATCAATTATTTTCTACTTTAGCCTTGTTTTTTGACTTTATCAATCCATTCAATCTTTCATTAATGGTAATTTCTCTATGTTTCTGGAACTAGTTGATTGATACCTGACTTCTCTAATGTGGTCACCTAGTGTTACTTATGTGATTTTATGAGTATTTCAAGGGAGATATGGCAAAGAGGGAAGGAAAGAAGGAAAGGGAGTAAACTGTTGCTAGCTAGTTAATATTTTAATATGACACAATAATTGTGTTTTGTTTCTTAATGGCAATGATAAGTCTTTCTAAGGTAACAAATCACACGGAAAAAAAAAAAAAAAGAAAAAAGCCAAAAAACCCTCCGAGCTTAAGAATATGCTTTCTCATCAATAATAATGAAAAAGGATAGAAATATTTCACTCTGAAGATACACTGAATTTTTAAAAAGCAGTATGATTCAATGGTACAGCACATTACATTAAAATCAAGCACAAACATAGTCCTAAGTTTTCACGCATGATTTTCCTAGAATAATCACCATCATCCAAAAAATTTAAAGGGATGATATTGTCTTCCTGCATGTATTTATTCCTTAAATAAAACTGAGGTTCTTTTACTAAAAAGTATATTGAGAATATATGTTTGAAAATACAAGTATATTCTCTGCCATGGTCTGCTCCTTTAGTTTTCTAGACATCTATGTTCATTCTTCTTCTTATTAAAAGAATATACTCAGCCAGTTCTCAAACAAGGCAAACCTAAAGTTTCATCCAGGTTCTGCATCCAGGTCTATATCTCTGTGTAATGTGCAGCCTTCTCCATCAGCAACTTTTCTGAGGTTCTGGGACCTTCAAACACTCTGGGAAGAGCTGTCTACTGTTCTCTCTGGGCCCTGGTTCTGCTTTCTGAGAGCCTTTTCTTTGTCACTCTTCACATGGAATGGGTGATAGAACGTATACCCTCTTGGAGACTGTGGACTTTCCACAATTGTCTTCTTGGGGTACAGTTTTAGAGAAATATGGGTTGCTTTACAAGAAAAGAATCATAAGCTTTAATCCATATTTCAGTATAAAAACCCTTTCTTTCTAGAAGAATAGGTATCAGTTATTCATTAAATTGAATGTAATAAACCCTCTTTCTAAACTAACCTGTCTCAATTGTTTGCTCGCAGAGACTCCTGGGGTTGTTTGTTAGTGTATATTAAATTGGCTGTGTGCCCAAGCCTCTTGATGGATTGTTTTGTGTATGTATGTGTCTACACAAAATACACACATGTATGAATACTCTGTTATATATAAGTATGTATATGTGTGTATATGTGTATAGAGTTAAGTAGATATAGATATTAAGACTGGGGCAACTTAAAACATTTTATCTAGATGTTTATCTCTGATTAAAATGTTCTTTTTCTCTTTTGGCATTTAATGAGTCCTACAACAGGGCTAAAGGGTCTAGGTAATGAAAAGATATTTAGTTCTTGACCAAGAGATTAAAGCTAATAGTTTTTAAGTATCATTTACCATTAAAAAAATGAGAAGTTGAAAAACTTCCTTTTAGTAACTTCCATTTGCTTCTTTTAAGTAAGAGTAAGCAAATGACATAATACGTAATTCTGAATTTTTGCATATTATTACATTCCAGAAGGAAAGATATTCTGAAAAGAAAGGTGCATTTTGAACTGTGAAGAGTTTTGTGCCATCTAATAAAGAAGCTCAATGAAAGCATAAAAGCAGAAAATGGAATTACTGGTGTACTTAAATAATAATTAAAGCTTTCTTTCTAATTTATAGACTAATGTATCATATTCATATGCCATCTTATATGAATTATAGAGTATTTTTAAACATAAAATATAATGACTTCTACCTAAAAATATGGAGCTAAAACAGTAAGAAAAAAACTTTATATATTGCTGTTATACATTACTCAAAAGAACAATGAAGGCCGACACATGCTAAATAAGTTGGTGTGGTGAAGATGGCTAGTTGATCCACTGTGTTCATTCCGCATTGCTCACGTGACCATCCAACAAGAGTAAATTCACAACCTTCCCTCCAGCTGAGTGTGGCCATGTGACTAAGTGTTGGCAAATGAAATATTGGCCAAAAGTGATGTTTGTGATTCTGGTTTGTACTATTAAAGCATATCTTTTCATTACTTTGAACCATTTCTTGTCAATTGGAATACCAGTTGATATGATGAGCCATTCTGACAATATAGATAATGAAGGAAGAGCAAAAGGACAGAAACAATTTTGTCCCTTTCATATTCAACATAGTTAATTCAAATTAATATATATTTAATTAAAATAACAATAAAAATGGTATGTAAAATAAATAATTTAATAAATTTTACAAAATGCATTTATACTATGATTTCCATTAAACTGAAACAGTTTAAAGGTCTTGGCAACATGCTTACCCAGTTTTGAGAATTAAAGAAAAAAAGTGTATATTTACCTATAATTTACAATATTTCATTTTAGAGATAAAATTTTCTAACATTTTTTCTGCTGATATTTTCACATTTTTGCTATATGCAATAATATCATGCAATAGATTGCAAACATGGAAACTAAGTGAAATGTAAATAAAAATATGCCCCTGGTTATGGACTAGAGAAAGAAAGTGAAATATTCATGAAACAATGGAAATACTTGCAATAAGATACTTACTTTTCATGCATATTTTGAAGTCCCTTGGAAGTTTGGAAACAATTCCATTCAGAACTTTGTTTTGTTTTGTTTTGAGCACTAAGTCATCAGAAGGAAGGGAAAACACCCAACTGAGTTTTAACAAGAAAAGACAGGGGAAAAGATTGTATTTAAATAGTAGAAGTGATTCTAGACTCAATCAGGGAGTAGGAAAGCACATAATTTAAAGACATAAGCAGAAATAAAATCTGAAGCACATTTTAAGGAGATAATTTTAATGTACAAAACTCATTTACAAAACAATTTGTACTTTCAAGCATTTAAAACTGCTACTATATTTACCTTAGTAAGTAATTATTCCTTAAGAACACATTGTTACCCATCGGTTCACCCTTTTTATTAGCCCAAACTTCTCTTTTCCCTCTACACACTATTGTTTGCCTTGTTAGTTAAGTTTATGAATAAGATGGAAAACAAGAAGAAATCATTCTTATAAAAGTATTTCATATAGATTTCCTATAGGAAAAAGAAAGAACATGTCCCATTAAACCATTTGATCTAAAAGTCCAGATACTCTATTAACCAAAAAATGATGGCTACCAGGTATTCGTTAGATCTCAGCTTCATAGCTGGGAAGTATTAATTGTCATATTTTCAATTGGGTAAGGGTATGTCCACCGATTTATAAACTTTGATAAAGCATTATTATTTATCTGTAATTTCTTTACTTCGCGTGCTTTTAAGGTTAATATGAGAAGATATTTTACAGACATTAATTTACAAGTAATAACATGCAAAACTCTAGAAGATAAAGATATCAAAGTCCACAAATGAGAAAGGGTAGAAGAGACTTACCGATTTATGTTATATTTTTACATTTATGCATACATCACCTAGTGGTATTTACAAAATATAACCGTATGAAGCTAAAATATAGTTTTCAATAAAGATAGGATAAAACATTTTAAATGAAAGCAAAACATTGTGTAAGTTTCATTGGCGGCATTCTTTTATTCCTTGGAAATACATAAAATAAGGGTTTCAAAGAAGGGTATTTTGAAATAAATGAAATATAGCATATCTTGGATATACTAATTATATTGAGCAGATAGTAAATATCTGCTTATGTTTGATCCGCTTGAGGCATCACTTGTTTTAGGACACTCCAGAAGTTTTTTAATTTATCTTTTTCATGTAAAGTATATTTGGGAGGGGCGAGGGGAAGGAATGAACTGGGAGTCTGGGGTTAATAGATGCAAACTATTACATATAGAATGGATAAACAACAAGGTCCTACTGTATAGCACAGGGGACTATATTCAATATCCTGGCATAAGCCATAATGGAAAAGAATATAAAGAAGAATGTATATATATGTATAACTGAGTCACTTCTCTGTACAGCAGAAATTAACACATTATAAATCAACTATAGTTCAATAAAAATAAATAAAATATATTTCCATTTATAGAATGCAACTTTATTAATATGTCTATTCATTTCTGTATGTTAACTGAATTATACAAATTTTCTCTCTCCAATTATTTTTCTCTACTAAATAAGTTGGATTCTGAAAGTGATATCAATATTGCCATTCTTGCTTACTTTTTTCTTGAATTTGCCTGAATATCTATTATGTGTTTTCAACATTTAATGTTATGTTTTAGGAGATTTTCCTGTATATAATGTGTAGAAAAGTTGATTTTAACCTAACGTTAAAATCGGTTTTTAAAAATGAATTTATTTTTGCATACATCTGTAAGTATATGTGCATGTATGTAATACATGTGTACATATGTAATTTTACTCCTTTCATATTAGTTGATTTTAAATATTAATTTTTACTTTGTTGCATTCTCTTTTACCTTTTACTTATTTTTGCTGATTTTAGTTTTATTCATCCTCACCTTTACTCCAGTTAGGTTGGAAGGCTCTTTTAAGCTTTTCCATTTGTCAACTCTTTTTATTTTTTCTCACATTTTCAATGTCAATGATCATTTTAGTATGTTTTCACCATATCTATATATATCACCTCTATCTTACAACAAAAGCACTCCATGATGTCATGATTTCCCTACCCAGAATATAACACTGTATAGATGTTTAGTCACTCAACTGCCAATGCTCGAAAATCTTTATAATGTTTTTATTTTTCTCCTCAATCCAACGCCCAAATCCTAGGTGTTGCCAAAATACTTTGGTAATTTCAGTTAGAGGTATTATTATTTTTCCCTTGCAATTTGAATCTTTTATTTCAAGGAAATATTTTCAAATAGCAATTCAAGTCTTCAATTCAGGAGAAATATATCCATGATTATATTATTTATATTCTTTGTTTTCTTCCTCAGGGAGAGCACCTGGGCTCTGAAATCTCTGCATTAGAGATCCCTTATCCTTGCACACCTTGTGAAAATGCTGTCATTTTCTGGGATCAAGAATATCTGGTAGATCATCCTAGGTAAGGCCTCCAAATGGAAGTCGCTCCCCTACTCCAATAAGGTAAAATGCCTTCCTAACAATAGAAAGCACACTTTTACTTTAGTCTTCTTCCTTCTGTTTCTTCCTCAGATTTTGTTTCATAGGAGAACAAAATCTTTCTGTGTGAGCTCCTTTACAAATCATGACTTCCCCTTTTGCCAGTCTTATATTCTTTCACATATATTTTTTATGATTTGGAAGGAGAAATATGTTTGAGAGAGTATAAATAAATTGAAAGTCTCAATAGACAATAATCTGGTTAATGAAATTGTATTAAATGATTTTTTTAATATTAGGAAATGCATTTTATTTAACATCTATATTTGACAATTTTACACATTTGCTCAAAGTATAGCTAGAAGTTTTAGAGGAAATTTTTTGAATATCTGTCTAAAGATTTAGTATTATACATGCAAATGCATTAATTTCACTGTTTAATTTACAGCAAAAAAAAAAAAAAATCTATGTAATGTAAGTAGACTTTAATATTTTGTAACAGGGAATTCCCTGTCGGTCCAGTGGTTAAGACAGTGCTTTTACTGCCGTGGGCCCGGGTTCAATCCCCGGTCAGGGAACTAAGATACCACAAGCCATGTGGTGTGGCCAAAAAAAAAAATTTTGTAACAAGTTAAAAATTACCTGTGACTCTCATAGCATAAAAAATATGGCCTCTCTATCATCAGCCATTCTTTTCTTTCCCCTGAAAGTAAATAATGTACATTTTCTGAACCCTAATCTCCCATTATTATGTGAATTCAGAAAAATATAACACCTTAATATATCTGTATACTATTATTGAAAATCTTAAGGATTAGCCTCTTATATGTACCTTCTTCTACTGACTATAATCTCCTTGATTGTTGAATGAACGCACTGTGCACGCATAGTAATAGCAATGAATTGCAAATATTAACACTGTCTTAACCTGAATAATTTTCCATGGTTATACATGGAATATATGCAGATTTTATCCAAAATAAACCAAATTCTTGGTAATTCAATTGCTCCAGGAACTATTTTTAAGATCCTATATTGTGAAACTCTACTAAATAAACCAAATTGCTAATGTATGTTCACAAAGATGAGTAAACTTAAAATTTTCATTTTACTCGTCATAAATACTTTTTAGATTATATATTTTAAATAATGCATTAAATCATGGTGATTCTTAGAAGCATATGTTGAGTTCAAATTCATTGTAAAGGTCAACTGAATATTTCCACAACAGGTTCATTCTAAATTGATAGTGTTAGGAATAAGTCCACACAATCAATGCTCATATATAATGCCAAATACAATAAAAAAGTGATTGACAAAAAGATAAAGATACTCCCACCTTCTTTGTTCGCATGAAGAATGATAACACGTATTCATGATATAAAGGTCTAAATTACATGGCAGTCGAGAAATGACAGAACACAACAGTTAATTTTACTTTCCCTTATTTTAAAAAATGAATTTACATTTTAAAATGTAAATATTTTAAAATTCAGGCATATTCATTAAATATATATGTTAGAATTTCAATCTGTATTGTGCTTTTAATGTAAGTGTTGATTCTCAACAGGGTGGTTGAGAATTCGCAGTTGATATCAAACTATTGGTTCTGTTCCAATTGATTTTATTCTAGTAAAATCAATATTTGTTTCTTGCTTTTACTGTGCACAGAAAAAGCAGACAGCAATGAATCACATGAATGTCTTCCTGATTTATTTACATAACCACAGTTGGTACAGCTGGTCAGTTGTGCTAACTGGCCTATTTGCCATCTAAATGATTATGCTCTCTTTTCCAAAGGATTAAACCATACAGGTGAGAAATTGTCTTTTATTCTGAAATCAAGCAGCTGTAAAATATCCAAAATTCTGAGGCGTATCAGGGGACTGAAGTCAATGGGTTGATACTGCAGAAATCTGTACTGCTACTTTACTCAGGCATCTACCAGGAGACTGCTCTTTTTCAAGCATACATTCTTCAGCCAGACTCAGCAAATCTTAAGTCAGAATCCTGACAGGCTTTAACTGGATTTCCTCACCATCTGTATACCCTGAAAATGACATTTCTCATGAAAAAGACTTCCTTCCCAGTGATTTGGGTTCTGGACTTTTGGGAGCTGCTATATTCACAGAGGACCGGGCAAAAGTCTTTGTGAAATGCATTAGCACAAATTTCCTCTCAAAATAGAAAGATGTTTAGAAAATGTTACCATTATTAAGATTTAATTATGTAATAAAAAGTGATCTCTTTTTTTAATTATAGATTTCATTAGGTACCCACCATATGAAATTAATTGTAATAGTCATTATGTGAGATACAAAGGAGAAAATGAAAGAAATAAGAGGGGGAAATAAAGAATATTTCTCTTGTGAACACACCTTGTGTTTAAATAATGATTCTTTCATTTACTACTTGTGTAGATTTAGGTAAGTGGTTTAATGTTTTTGACTATTAATTTACTCATTTCCAAATGCCAGTAGTAATATGTGAACTCCTTATTGTGAGAAATAGGCACTTGTAAAATATCTAATAGAGATCTGGCTACAGATCCCAGATGAAGCCTCTAGAGCATAAAGATCTACAAATGGAGGTAGATCAGTGGTAGGCAGCGGTCTTGTTGGGGGCAACAGGGCAGGATACTCACGCTGACCATAGGGGCTTTTATGGATGCTGTTACCTATAGCAGAGGACAGGGAGTTGAATAAGAAAGCACACAGACAACACACTATTGCAGGATTTACAGAAGTGAGAGAGACTGAATTGTGATCCAAAGTTCCTGATGTCTGTAAACCAGTGAACAGGGAGTCTGAAGTCAATTTTTGAGCATTCAATCATGTTTCTTTCAGGTATGCAGGGAGAATACCTACCAGCCTGGGACACTGCCATCATTTCTCCTATTCATAGACCTACATACAGCAAGGCTCAGGGATAACTCATTGTATTTAAACCTAAATAATAATGACAAATGAATGAACAGAAGGTCTAAACAGAAATAAGAAAAACAAACATCATATTTTAAAACATTCATTAAAGTCTATCAGGTAAACGTAAACAAAGGAAACGTATACCATGTCCTTGAATTATCAGAATTATAGAGATTCAAGTTCTCCTAAATTATCTATTTCTTAAGGGCCCATTGAATGGGCACAGTACTTTAACAATTTTTAGGACACAGAAAACCTCAAAGATTCTGAAAAAAAAAAATGTTCAGATAGCTTATTTTGCAACACACTAAAAAAATAGAATTATCAGAAGAGAACAAGAACAAAGCAAACCAAAAAGGCCTATCATACAAACTTGTCAGTGTAGCATAGTGGATAATCTATACATTTAGCTCAATAAGAATGAAAAATTCTATAGCATTTCTAAGCTTCAAAAGCAGATTTTAATTTTCCTGTGTAAAAAAATACATTTGAAATAATAGCAAAAAATGTACTAAAATTAGAAGAGACCCCACTATCAACACATTAAAACTTGTATATACAATTTAATTAAAATAATGCAATATATTTAAATAAATAAATTGTTCAGCAGAATAGAGTCTACAAATATACTGAAATTCATATATAATAAATGTTTTACTGCTTATTCATAGAGGAAACAATGGATTGTTTTATAAACACTTTTTATAGAACTGGTCTTTCTCAGAAAAATGCAAATTTAAAAGTTATGAGACAAAAAATGGATAAATTTACCTGCATATAAATAACAAATTGTTATATAGTAAAAAAAAAAAAACAAACACCATGAATGATGTGTAAGAGTATCAAGGAAACTAGAAGACTTGCAACACATATAACAAAGGGATAAATTTTAATATTGTAACAGGTCCTAAGAATCATTCAGAGAAATAAACCAAGGGAAAATAGTCAAACCTCCTCACAGGAAGACAGCATCCATTTGGTAAAGCTTTCAGCATTAAAGGAATATAAGGTTATGAAAGAAAAATTGCAGTTTGCCCAAACCCAGATTCAGTACTTAAGGCATCTTGATATCAGAACAAGAGCTAGATCTAGGGCCATGTAGACCTCATAATGTCCTAAATTTCCAAAACCCAAAACTTAGTGGTAACTGCGAATTTCTTGGATTAGTTGGTTATTGCTGAAATTGGATTCCAAATTTCTCTTTTATGGCCAAACGTCTGTATATTTTACTAAATAATAACAACCCCAACCCAATTTTTTGGAAGGAACTAGATGACATAGCTTTAAGGCTTTAAAGGAGATTTTGATGAACCCATCTTCCCTTGGGCATCCCAATTATCAGATTCCCTTTTACCTTTTTTATATGAAAAGGAAGGGAATGCCCTTGGGTATTCACCCCAAAACACAGGGAACACCATTGACCCACAGGGTACTGTAGTCATCAATTTGACTTTGTGTCGTGAGGATACCACCCTTGCCTTAGAGCTTTTACTGCCATTGCCCTTTTGGTCAAAGCCACCAAGAAAATTATTGTGTTCCCATTTAACCATTTTAGTACCTTATGCAGTAGACACTCTCCTGAGTTCTCATCACACTCAACATTTCTCAGTCAACCACCTCACCTCCTATGAAGTCTTTTCCTTAACTTCTTCTCCTCTTCTTTCCTGGCAGGGACTCAGCCAAAGAAAAGCCATGAACTCATTGTTTACTATAGTCCTCCAAACTTTCTTTTTCCCTCAAAAACAGAGTTCTCCTTCCCTTGCTGTTTGGGGACTTAGGCTTCAACTCTTCTCTATCAAACCTAAGAAAGTTCTCCATATGTTTAAGAGTGCATGAACTTAGGTTGGACCAATCCAGATAATACAGGATAATCTCCCTGCCTTAGGTTCATAATCATAATCATATTTTAAAAAGCCATTATTCCATATAATGCAACATATTCACAGATTCCATGGACATCTTTGGAAGGCCATTATGTTGACTACAACAAACATATTCAAGAAAAGAAATTGAAAAAATGTTCCAAAGTAGAATCAAAGGAGGTTAATATAATACACACTAATACACAGAGGCATGAATAGATACATGTGTGTATATGAGTAATTGTTAATTACTTCTTTTATTTCTGACTCCTACCAGATATTTCTGTATGTGTTATTCCAACAAACCAATCTTACGAATCAGTCCATGCTTTAATGGAAAATTTTAAAGTATTATGGTTGAAAATATTCATGTTTTTAAAAATCCCAGTTAATATCGCTTCATATCGTATACCAGTTTCTCATTGATTAGCTTTTAACTCGTAGACATCATCTAGCAATTTCTTTTAAACTTGTGTATTAATCAAAGTTATTTTAGTTGTAAACAGCAAAACTAAGTCTGGACATTTTAAGTATAAAAATATAACTTTTTGAGTAAAAATAGCATAATTTACAGAATCAAAGGAAGAGTTGAAAGCTAAACCTTCAGAAGGACAAGTACCAGGGAAGATTCTGGGACCTGAGAAACAAGAATGTACATGGATCTCCTCTTGAGAGGGCTCTCAATAATAAGATTTAGATTCAAGCCCTCTTGGGTTATGTTTCTCTTTTTCATGTTTTAAAATTCTGGGACAGAGCATATGATTGACCAAACTTGAATCACACATTTATTTTCCCCTTGACCTATCAACCATTGACATGGGAAAGCGAAATCATGTGTGTAAACTCGCTCAGTGGAGGTCCACTCATGTGCATTGAGGGACATATCCAGATAAGAAACACTTCACTACAAGCCAAATAATCACTTCAAAAAATGCCTGGCATAACCTGCATTGAATAAAATACCTGCATGAATTATCAGCCAGGTATTATTTCAGACATAAATAGCTTTTAAAACTTCATTCATCACTAAAATATTCATTGGTATGAGTAAACAGTGCTATTTTGAAAATAAAGTTAACCTACAATAAAAAGGATGCACTGTTACAAATTTGGAAATGCAGAGTAAATTTCCTAGATTTATGGGACCAAGTCAGATTGTCTACTTATGTCTTTAGAGAGGTTTATTTCTACATTTTATTTTCCTGTTAAATATTCCTGTTAAATATTACCCTTTCAATGCTACACTAAAAATGACACTATAACTTATATAAAACTCATATTCTAAGACAGTAGACATGACAAACCAAAGAAATCTGACCACCTACTTTATATTTTCTCTATTTTATTGTCCAAAGGCATGGTTAATATGATCTGATAAGAAATATGCCTTAAGGTACTCCATAAAACGAAAGAACAAGCAATGTAGTCAGGAAAATATATGAAGATAATGGCAATATTTTATTCCTTATTATATTAAAGCCTATCCCTTTTATTTTTGGTACCAACATCCAACTTCCCATATTGGCCATCCAGATAAAGTAAATGACATTATATAAGGGACTGACAAACTTTGCTGCAGATAGTGCATATGCTTTCCTTGAAGAATACTTCACATTCTTTATACTGTGCCGTATGTTTTCCATCTCGCTGACAATTACTGCATTAATGGATAATGAAGTATACTTATCTGAAAATATCCATCTACCTTTAAGTCATTACTTGAGAATACGGCCAAAATTAAAAAGACACACAGATTCTGAAAAGCCAAACACGTTTTTCTACATGGCGTAAAATGCTTTAATTAATTTTATTTTCTTTTGATACCCAGACCTTTTATAATAGAGAATTCCTGGGAATCTAGTTATCTTCATAGACACTAATGCTTTATTTATGTATTTTATTTGACAAGCCTTTGCTCTGTGCCAGGTGCTATTCTAAGTGTTTCTTTTGTGTGAGGTAGTCTTATTATATCTATCCCATAGGTGAGAAAATTAATGCACAAAGAGCTTAAGTGATTTGCCCAAGTGCCAAAAAAAATGTCATAGCCATTTATATAGAGGTATAAGACACAAATTAAACTATGTCTGGAGCCTGGAAAAAGCTATGTGGAGTGGAAGTTAAATATCTTTGTTCAATTCATTTATATTTATTCCACTATAGGCAAATTATTCTAACTTACATAATATTTTTAGTATTGTAGTGAATTGTTATCCTTAGTGAGGCATTCCACTAAAAATAAATTAATATATCACAGTATTAAAACTCTACTACATTTTTATTATAACAGATAGTGCAAAATACTGATTCATTTTTATGGTAATAAATATAATTTCCTTCCTTCCTATAATAAAAAAGTACTGACATTAACAACTGTCATTGAAAAAAATAAATGTTACATATTTAAATGTTACTTTATTTTATTATTTTTTTAACATCTTTTTTGGAGTATAATTGCTTTACAATGGTAAATATAAATTTGCTTTATAACAAAGTGAATCAGTTATACATATACATATGTTCCCATATCTCTTCCCTCTTGCATCTCCCTCCCTCCCACCCTCTTTTTGCCACCCCTCTAGGTGGTCACAAAGCACCGAGCTGATCTCCCTGTGCTATGCGGCTGCTTCCCACTAGCTATCTATTTTACGTTTGGTAGTGTATATATGTCCATACCACTCTGTCACTTTGTCACAGCTTACCCTTCCCCCTCCCCATATCCTCAAGTCCATTCTCTAGTAGGTCTCTGTCTTTATTCCCATCTGCCCCTAGGTTCTTCATGACCTTTTTTTTTTTTTTCCTTAGATTCCATATATATGTGTTAGCATATGGTATTTTTTTTCTCTTTCTGACTTACTTCACTCTGTATGACAGACTCTAGGTCCATCCACCTCATTACAAATAACTCAATTTCATTTCTTTTTATGGCTGAGTAATATTCCATTGTATATATGTGCCACATCTTCTTTATCCATTCATCTGTTGATGGACACTTAGGTTGCTTCCATGTCCTGGCTATTGTAAATAGAGCTGCAATGAACACTTTGGTACATGACTCTTTTTGAATTATGGTTTTCTCAGGGTATATGCCCAGTAGTGGGATTGCTGGGTCGTATGATAGTTCTATTTTTAGTTTTTTAAGGAACCTCCATACGGTTCTCCATAGTGGCTGTATCAATTTACATTCCCACCAACAGTGCAAGAGGGTTCCCTTTTCTCTTAAATGTTACTTTAATTAAAATTCTTTTGGATACATAACTCAGTGACCACTAACTCACTGTTAAACTTTTTCTTGCTTTTAAGTCTTTACTTTTTCTTTAATGTAGGCAACTACATACCTAGATATAGTTTTGCTTTTTTCTTTTTGTTTTTCTTTTTAAAGAGTTCAATGATTATTTCCAAATTTATTTATGTTTCAAGACCAAGAAATATAGAGTACTTAAAATGTTCTCTGTTCAGTTGTATTACCAAGAAACTGAATTCCTATTTCTCAAGATCACCATAAGCATTCTAAACTTTCCAATACTTATTCATAAAATTTATCCATTGTCTGATGAAAATGTGATTGTGTGCCTTTAGCATCTGAAGGCTTTGCATTATTAGTCCAACTTAAACAACTCCTTTTAAAATAAAATAAAGCCTTTGTCCATCCCTTGGGATGGATAAAGGCAATATGTTGTATAAAAACAGCAAATTTTCAGTGTGCTATTGTTAGAATGGTACACTCGTGAAACTTCTAATACTTTCTTTCATTAAACATTATTATATGGAATCTGTTTTTCTCCTCTTCTGATCACTAGAATTCAATATCCTTCACAAGAAAACATTTTCAATTCCAACCCTGCAATTAATAACATGCGAGAGCAGAGCTCAATAGATGTCCGAGTTATAAAAAATAGACACCTTGAAATCTCTAATTAAATAAAGCTAGCATAATTTGCCAACAGAAATACTGAATTTTAATTTTGCCAAAGGGTAGCTTTAGGGCATCATTTAATCCAATAGATTGCCATCCAAACAACTATCAAATCAAAGGCTATTAGCTAAATACTCAGTAGGAAACTGAAAGTTTGAAAAGTTTCCTAACACACCCCTGAGGTGAAGACTGATGATTATTTTATCTAAACAAATATGAGTGAGATTTGTTTTCTTTTAGTGTCTTTGTGACCAGAACATCAAGGGCTATTGATTCATCACTCTGTGGTTTGTTTTCAGTATGAGAAAGCTAGGGTGAGAAAAACTTCTAGAGAAAGAATTTAACTGCACTTGAAATTCTATTACACTTCCAGATAACAAAAATTTTTACCCAGGACTCATTCGGTAAATGTACTCATTATGTATATCACTGAATTAAGCCATTTTTTTACCCTTATTTTACCAAAAAATAAACTTTTCTCATTCGAAAAGCAATCTTGAGTGAAAACAATAAAAATCAACAGTTTATTGACAAAGTGTTATCATATATAAAATGCATTTTAATGAACCATAAAATTATAATTTGTTATTGCCACAGTACACTTTACCTGATGACTTGATAAGATAGAACCAGTTACTTAAGCATACTTTGAGCATAAATTATCTGATAACTACTTAGACTTTTAAAATTTGTTTAGTACCTTTAAAGCCCTGAATAGCGCTCTAGACAATGATGGCACCTCTGGCAGATTCTGTTGGTGCCCCACTCATATCGTCTTGGTCTTCATAATTTCTAACCATGTTTGCTTGACTTCCAGCTGCCACCACCTGCATGTCTTTGTCCTTGGGCTCTTCTGGCTGACACAGGCTGCTCTGCACACAGGCAAGGCATGCAGGAAATGCCAGGAGTCATTACTGGCATCCCTCAGAAGCATTCCACAAGTGACTGACAAATTAGGAAAGCACTCTACTGATGGCAATTGTTAAAAAATTCTCCTAGAGTCCTGACCAAGGTGACCTTAAAGTTCCCCTCTTCTAGACCAAACTTCACACAGGTTTATTTCTTATTCTAGGCCACTGACATCCTTTTTCTTAGTGTATTTACTTTAGAAAAATTTTCATTGTAAATCCATTTTCTGCCACATTGAGATATAAATCTTTTAGAAAGCCTCTTCACAGTTTTAAAACCCCTGACTGTCTTTGACCAGGACCTGAGAACCATTCCTCTGAAAGGTAATCATAAGGAAGATAGAGGCCCTATCTCTCAGTTTCTGTAGAAGCATAGCAGCCAACCTTCCGTCTGCAACCTTGCTCCAAGTTGTAAATTACTTCCTGTTAAGAAGATGGGAGAATATTTACTTTTCCTTTGGATAAAGAAAATTAAAAAACGCAGATGACCTAAGGTCTCTACCTCACCCCGTTCTTAAAAACCCCACTGCCATTTTTTTTTCTTTTCTTTTTAAAAAATTATTTCACAATTGTTGAGCACAGTCTGAAATCTGGCCTCTCTCTCCTTGGATCTTCCTTGCCTCTTTAAGTTTGGTGCAATTTTTGCTTTGACAGCCTCAATGCAAAAGACATTTGGAGAGGTCACCTTCTGTGTTTGTGTCTAGATAGTTGTTGTTTTGTTTCTCATTTAATCTTTAAGGGACCGTATCTCGATTGAATTTATGACTCGAAAGAGATGTGGGTTCTAAAGTTGTTTTAAAAAGTACTATGATAGAGGATGAGAACTTTTCTACATCCAAGCCAATTTCCTCATTTTCTCCGCTAGTAAGGGGAGAAAACAAGAGTTCACACTTTGGACGTGGGAATGAGCCCTCTTAGAGGAGTTCATTAAAATTTTTAGATGGGTGATAATCCTGACAAACAAAAGAGAAAAGAAAAAAATATGATCCTTTTGGTATTGACCCTCCAGAGTTGGTCTCCAACAAAGGTCCTTCTGCCCGGTGTTGCTCTTGTCAATAGAAGGAGACTGAGTTCAATTCAGACGCAAAGGAAAGCTTTATTCTTTGATCAGAGAATGGACAGGTGAGAGCTCTGGGGCTAGAGTGCATGCTCTCCCGGAAAAACTGAAACATCACCAGCGACACTGCTCTATAGGGTTGTTGGCAGCAGGGAGGGGGCGGGGTTCTCGCAGGGAGGGTGCAGCTGCGCTGCTCAAGACTCCAGATCACACCCAGTGCCGGGCGCAGCATCTCTGCACACGGCCCACCACCGCCATCTTGAATTGAGCGTCATGCACTCTGCACACAGCCCGCTGGGTTGACGTGTATGACAACACTTTGGTGCTAGGAACTCTAGTGTGAAGGCCGACTAAGAGGCCCTGTGAGGAAGTGAAACTAGACTAAGTCCAAAGGAAGAGAAAAGGTTAGATTTTATTTTATGACCCAGATTTTATTTTTATTTCCTGGAAATTGTTAATGGGCTACATGAAGTGCATTGATGGCTACGGAACTTTAAAAAGATGTATGTAAATTGTTTGAAATTCCTTCAGGTCAAAGAAAGAGTCTCACTACCCTCTCCTAGGTATGGATTAGACTTAGTGACTTGGTTCTAATGAATAGAATGGGGCCAAAGTGACTGATTTATGAAGCTATAGTCCAATGGGCTTCCACCAGACTGTCTCTATCTTGGGATGCTAACATTTGGAACTCAGTTGCCGGGTTTTAAGAAAGCTCAGGCCATGTGTCAAGCCCAAGTCTTCAATCCACTGAGTCACTGTCAATCTTTGAGTTTTCCAGTTGAGGCCGTAGATATTGTAGAGCAAGGACAAAAATCCCTGGAGTCTTGTCCAAATTCCTGAACCACATAATTCATGTGGGTTGTTTTACAACACTATATTCTGTAGCAAATTTGTTCTGCAACAGTATATAAATGGAATATATATATATATATGCTTTTATAAAAGAATATTTTTAATAAGATGTTTCATAAACCTAATAAGAAAAATGTATAGTCTTCTCAATAGACAGTGAAAAACATTTAGTAAAATGCATCAACCTCTTCTTTCTTTCTTTATAGATTTAAGATAATTTTTTAGAGAAGTTCTGGGTTCACAAAAAAATCAAAAGGAAGATATAAAGATTTCCCCTATATTCCCTGCCCTTACGTATGCAAAGACTTCCCTCTTAACGACATTCCCCACCAGAGGAGTACATATGTTACAGTTAGTGACCTACGTTAACACCATTATCACCCAAAGTCCATAGTTTATATTACAGGTAACTCTTTGGTGTTGCACATTCTGTGGATTTGGGCAAATGTATAATGACATGTATCAACTATTGTATAATCATATAGAATAGTTTCACTGCCCTAAAAATCCTCTGTGCTCTATCTATTCATTTTTATGGTTTTCATACTTTGCCTTTTCCAGAATGTCATATAATTGGAATCATACAAGATGTAGTCTTTTTGATTGGCTTTTTTCAACTTGGTAATACGCACTTAAGTTGGTGTTGTCAGTATTCTGGATTTTGGCCATCCTAATAGATGTGTAGTGGTATCTCATTGTTTTAATTTGCATTTCCCTGGAGACATAAGATTTGGAACAAATTTTCATATGCTTGTTTGTCAACTGTATGTCTTCTTTAGTGAGATCTCTGTTAAGATCTTTGGCCTTTTTTTTAGTAAGGTTTATTTTCTTTTAAGTGTTCTTTGTATATTTTGGATAACAGTTCTTTATCAAGTGTGTCTTTTGCAAATATTATCTTCAGTCTGTGGCTTGTCTTCTCATTCTCTTAATGTTGTCTTTCCAGAGCAGAAGTTTTTAATTTTAATGAATTCCTACTGATCAGTTGTTTCTTTACTGGATCAGGCCTTTGGTGTTGTTTTTAAAAAGTCATCACCATACCCAAGATCATCTAGGTTTTCTCCTATTTTATCTTCTAGGACATTAACCATTAAAAAAAAATACACACATACATATACCCACACATATCGAAATGGAAAACTAAAATCTCTTGAAAAGCTAGTAATAGTCATACACTTCTTGACGTATGAAACATCACTCTTCCTCCAAAAGAAAACATCATAATCAATAACAAAACACAAAACATTTCCAAAAACAATTTCTGCAGAATACCAGTTCCAAGGTTAGTAAGTGACACTTGAAAATATGACGTTATTTAAATTACCTCAAAGGGGAATCATTTTTAACATAAAACACTGAAAAATTAATGAGATAATGTTGATAGATTTTATTACATAACATTTAATAATGTCAACTAGTCCCCATGTACCCCATTCTCTCCCCAAAATGACACCCCTGGAAAATATTCATAAAAATCAGAAATAGGCATTGATATTCCACAAAAAAATAAAAATAGGTATTTGTAAAAGAAAAATAGAGGGACAAATGCTTTAATTTACATAAGCAGAAATAGATGTAATTAATAAGTAATTTTTAATAGTAACCTCAAGAGTTATGGAAAATTCTCAAAATTAAACAAAAATGAAATTCATTTATAAATTATTAATGTGTTTTAAGATAATAATTTTTCCTTATGCTTATGAATGATTCTTACACATTATTTTGGGGAATAGTTGTTGGTTGACCCCTTAAAAACTTTGTAATATATATATTCAAAGCATTAAAGGTTTATAAAATTTGATCAGGTTTTTGTAATTTTATGAACCAATTTTTGGTGAATATTTAGATATCATTAAAGATACAACAGCAATTTTCATAACAGATTTATTTGCAATACAGACAAAATTTTTAAAAATAACAAAAAAGAAAGAATGTTTTAACCAATTGTGATGCAGCTATACAAGAGAATAATACATAGCCACTGAAATCATGTAATTTTCACTTCAATTAGACAAATGACACAAACATCAAAAACAATAACATATGAGTAGAGCAATAGAATTTATTATTTGCAAAATAAGATCTTAATTTTGTCTCATATATAGTATATATGCATATAGGAACAGCTTTATATCAACTACATTAGTTGTAGGCCTCTATATTTGTGGGCTTACATATGTAATTTTTTTTTTATATGTAATTTTTAATTCTTCCCATCTTTCTCAATATAAACTGAACAAGTATTACATTTTAATCAGAAAAAAACTCAGATATCAGATATTTCAAAAAAATTACAATTTGAATTTAAAAAAGGAAATTAACAGCCATAGATATTTTTACAGAGATATTTTTAGGATTATCAAACCAATTAGGACTATTTAATAGCTTGTTTACATAGTGAAAGACGTAAATAAATATTTTAAAGTTACTGACCTATGCTTTTTTGATTAAGCATGCAAGTATTTCTCAAATAAATTAAGAAATACGGGTCAGGGTTGTAAAATAGCAGGAAATTGAATTAATTATCACCCCCAGCATGAAATTGTTTCAAATGGTGCTTTTAGAGTTAGAAAGTACTTTTAAGTGTATTTCAAAGTTCTGTTACAAACTATCATAAACAAGGAAACAAAGGCCAAAAGCACTGCCTGTACTGTGCTTTCTTAGTATATTTTAATGTACTTGGAATAAAAACAATTTCTGTTTAGCTGATCAAAGCTGTTTTGGGTTTCTTAGTAAGGTGGCAGAGCTACACCTGTGAATTTTTATAGAAGCCTGGGGAAACACTCAGCAGGATCTAACTTTTTCTTGTGGGTAAAAACATTTTCCCTGTATGTGAAAGTTTGCTCTTCATTTGGCAGATGGAATCCCCTGGTGAGGTGGGTTTTAGCAGAAAAAATACAATTACACATACATCTTGAGAATGGAAGGCATCAAAGTGAGGAATGCACAATTGAAGATGTATTCATCATGTTATCAAAAATATAATCTCTCTTTTTGAAGTAGATGATAGAGTTTTGCAAAAGCGTACTTGTATATGAAGCATTTAGCTTTGTATTCATTTTAAAGGAGTATTTATGGATCTTATATAATGTTGTTTCAAAATCCTGATTGCGTTTTCCCTACTATATAGTTTAACTCGAATACAGTAATAGTCACTCTACATCCAATCTTATCTGTTTGATATGGTAAAATTTAAAACATGTAGAATTCACAAACAAATTACAAAAGACATGCTTTCAAATTCAATGGTGGGATTTTTTTTTGTTTTTATTTTCAAATGGAGATTTGTTTTAAAAATAAATATATTGTCAGATGCTTAAAGAAGTATTTGTATTATTGTCATGGGTGAATTATATCCCCAATTCATATGTTGAAGTCCTAACCCTCATTACCTCAGAATCTGATCTTATTTGGAAATTGGGTCATGCAGATGTAATTAGTCAAGATGAGGTCATAGTGGAATAAAGGGGTGCCCTAATCCTATATAACTGATGTCCTTACAGAAAGGGGGAATTTGGACACACATGCAGGGAGGATACCAGGTGAAGACTGGAATTATGCTGCCACAAGCCAAGAAAGATTGCTGATAGACAAGAAAAGATTCTTCCTTGATGCCCTCAGAGGGAGTATGTCCCTACTGACAACTTGATCTCAGATTTCTAGCCTCTGGAACTGTGAAACAATAAATTTCTGAGCTTAAGCCATTCAGTTTGTAATACTTTGTTAGAGCAGACCAAGCAAACTTATACAATTACCAGTAGAATGAAGTACATGTCAGAGAAAAGTATTTTTAAATTTTCAGTTTGACAAGTATTGAATAGAGGTCAACATCGATAGAGCAAGCTTACTATTGATGCTTAATCCAGGACAGTTCTGACTGATACATTAACCTCTTTCAAAGTACTATCTAATTATACTTGGACAGCTGTAATACTGTATGTAATTACAACCAGACAATTATGAGTCCCATAGAAGTACATCTTTCAGGGGAAAAAAAATCTTAAAGACATAATCTAACTTCTGGAATTGATATATTTTAAACTTTGCATCATTTTATTTGCTGTGGCTCAGCACAGAAAAATTATGCCTCTTGTTACAACTTTCTTCCCAAATGATTAAGGGTAAAGTTTCTTCCATGTTGATGGATAGCAATTATGTTAAAAATGAAAAAGTACTGATCAAGGGATGAGTCAATCAGCTTTAAAACAATTTAAGAAAAATCAATATATTTATTGAAAACAAGCAGTTTGCAGCACACCTGAAGATGAATTATTCTGTGTTGTGTAGAACATAACCACGGGCAACAACACCCCTGAAGGAATTGCAGGACTGGTAAGGGGAGGGGGAGGATGCCTCCTGGGGACCCTGGCATGTCTAATGTTTAATACAAAATAAAGGATTGATGGGGCTTCCCTGGTGGCGCAGTGGTTGAGAATCTGCCTGCTAATGCAGGGGACACGGGTTCGAGCCCTGGTCTGGGAAGATCCCACATGCCGCGGAGCAACTAGGCCCGTGAGCCACAATTACTGAGCCTGCGCGTCTGGAGCCTGTGCTCCGCAACGAGAGAGGCCGCGATAGTGAGAGGCCCGCGCACCGTGATGAAGAGTGGCCCCCACTTGCCGCAACTAGAGAAAGCCCTCGCACAGAAACGAAGACCCAACACAGCCAGAAATAAATAAAATAAATAATTTAAAAAATAAAAAAAAATAAAGGATTGATGAGGGACACAGATTTCTTAGTGTAAGGTATCCCTGTTCTAATCGGTACATCATGTAACACTTGTTTACAATTCAGTTTACTAAAGCAAAAGTGTCTCACCAATAGTTATCCACAATTATTTGATAGGATATTGACAGATATTTGCCCAAATCCACTAGTTTAAATGCACTGTTTATAAATGTCATATTTATAGAATAGATGATAAAATTAGTATAGTCCAAATAATTCTGAGACAAGAGGAAGTTAACAAGACTTGATCTCTATCCTGCATATGACATTCTCATTAATTACAATGTAGGATATGATTAACATAGCTATGCCATCATTTTAATATTCTTAGGTATTTGTGTTTTGTAAATAGAATTCAGAACTAAAAAGAAGTGTAGGAGAGTTAGAAAGGCAGGAATAAAAGATAAAATGTCACCACAGTGTTCCCTAAATTACAAAAGGCAGTTTTCTTCTTTTTGTTTTCTCTTTATAAACAATATTTCCTTACATCTTACTTTCTGTCAGAAAGATGTTAAGTTTATCTTTGTTTACTGGCTCCCTGCCTTTAACATTTCTTTGAAGATCAGAAAGATCCTGCTTCTAAAACTTTTTATTTTCTGTCAGACTTTGGTTATTTGCAAATCTGTGCTAAACTTATGTTTTTAATCTATGAAGTATTGTATCCACAGAAAATCATTTAAAGTTACTTTTATAACTAGAAACTTATAGCACTTCAGCCATTGTCTTTGTTCAGTCTGCTAAAAGAAAATATCATGGACTGGGTGCCATAAATAGCAAACATTTGTTTCTCCAGGTCTGGAGGGTGAAAAGTCCAAGGTCAGGTGTAGGCTAGTTAGGTTCCTGGCTCTCTTCCTGGCTTTCAGATTGCTACCATCTTGCTGTGTCCTCACATGTGGGAGAGAGAGCTCTGGTCTCTTCCTCTTTTTATATGGGCACTAATCCCATCATGGGATCTCATCTAAACCTAATTACCTCCTAAAGGCCCCACCTCCAAGTACCATCACACTGGGGATTTGGACTTCAACATATAAATTTTGGGAAACACAAACATTCAGTCCGTAACAGCAATGGTGAAAATATTTTTTAAATGTTCTTTGTTGAGAGTGATACTTTACTAGTAATATAATGTCTTTAGTGAAATTGTGACTAAAAGTCAAAGATTACAATAATTTTCGGGCTTCCCTGGTGGCGCAGTGGTTAAGAATCCACCTGCCAATGCAGGGAACACGGTTACGAGCCCTTGTCTGGGAAGATCTCACATGCTGTAGAGCAACTAAGCCCGGGCGCCGCAACTATGAGCCTGTGCCCTAGAGCCCACAAGCCACAACTACTGAGCCCAAGTGCCACAACTACTGAAGCCCACGTGCCTAGAGCCCATGCTCTGAAACAAAGAGAAGCCACTGCAGTGAAAAGCCTGCGCACCGCAAAGAAGCTTACCGCAACCAGAGAAAAGCCTGCGCGTAGCAACGAAGACCCAACACAGCCAAAAATAAAATAAATAAAATAAAAATAAATAAATTTATAAATAAAAAAGATTACAATAATTTTCAAGGCTATGTAGAAAAATTTCCTCCAAATAAACCTGCAAAATATAAAAAAAGATACCCAGCTACTCTTCTGATGAAGAATATCTAAATTCAAAAAAATGAGAAATTTTAAAAGTTATTTCCTGTTTTTTTTTCTTCTGACAGAACTCCTGGGACACATTGATTTTATTGGAAATTGACATACTGTAGCTACAGGAAGATTTTAAGTACTTATATAAAGAAGTTTGCAATTAAAAAAATAATGTAATGCCGTTAACTTGTTTCAAACATTGCATTCACAGTCATCTAAAGACATCCATTTAGGGAATAAAAGAAATATGATTTAATTGAACTCAAGGTACTAACTTTGTATACACCCCCTTTTCAGGATACTCCCTTTATACTTCCTCTGTCTATATTTAACTATTTTCTCTTTCTCAATCTTAGATAATGTATTTTATTATTACACTAAATAACAGATAGTGTTTGAAATCCGTATGGATTTCTGAAGTAATATATTGCTAGAATAGTTTCACAGGTGTCTAATTTTAAATAATGTGCAAGGAACAAACTAAGGGCTCTACAAAACCATGTCTTTCATAAGTGTCCTTTTAGACAGTTATTTAATAAAAAGAGGAAAACCTTCATATGAAATGTAGGGAATATATTAGTTGTATTAAAGTGGTAAATTGAACTCATACTAGATTGTTTATATTTTATTACACGTAAAACAATAGAGATATGAACATATTGCATATATATAACTAGTAGTTCTAAATAAAAGTTGTATTTTGGTTGTATTTATTTCATGTTTTTCCTATTTGTGCTTTTTAATTGATGTTAAAATACATTCAAGTAAAAAGCATAAATCTTAACTGTACAGCTTGATGAAAATTTACAAATACAATCACCACTCAGATCATGATATAGAACATTTATTTTACCCAAGAACATTTCCTCATGCTCAATTTCAGTCAATATCCAGTCTGTTCCCTCCTTGGAAACCTCTATTCTCATTTTCACCATTACCAATTAGTTTTGCCTGTTCTTGAACATAACTCTTACCAGGACAGAAAAGCTGTGTTATTTGTCAGGTTGTCTTCATAGAATAATTTAATAGCAGGTATACCCAATCACAGCCTGGAATTCCTTTAGTAAAATGTGTGGCTATGTTACTCCAGCATTAACACTGCTACAGTAAATTGTCAGGGCATGACCCATACACAATATGCCCCACTCCATACAGCACTGTAATTTCTGCATGAGAAGACAAAGAAAAAAAATGCCTCCGAAAATCTTCTATAGGACATATGGGCAAATGGCTATTGATGGAAAATGTCCAACTATAAACAAGTTCAACTTGCATAGTTAATAGATTATTACTACCAGAGTAGAGACTTCCATGTCTTCAGCATTTGAGGAGCCTAGTGAACAGTTTCCATGACCACTGCCTTCTCACTTACTTGTGGGTAAATCCAGGTATTCACTCACAGAATCTTCAGGGACAATCAAGGAGTCTGCCTTTAGAAATATTGTACTTTGTGTTTGTATACACTGGATCAACCTTTATGTAGAGTTGGGGCTGGAGTTTTAATGTATATGCAGAGATAGAAAATGTGGCCTTTGACCTGCTCAAAGTAAATTTAGACACTTACATACAGTAAGAACACTGGAAAGGCTGCCTTTTAAGGAAAGGAGACTGGAAGTACCTTGTCCATGTGCCCAGGGAAGCAGCAAAAAAATGTCTTTGTTGATGCCTACTTGGGGTTTTTCTTGGAAGAAAAAGACAAGTCTCTCTTGAAAAGTCAAAAAATATAACTGCAAAGGCAGTGCCAGTCTAGAAAATAGCATTCAAATATGACCTCAAGACTAATGAAACTCAATGAAAAAGTAAAGGTGAAAACCATACTATAGCAATATCTTATCAAATATTATAAAAAAGGAACTAAATACTCAACTCTGTTAGGAAGTTAATCCTAATCCCCATGACTGTGAATGTATTGAGATACTATGCTCTAATTATGTTATATGATAAGATTTTGCAGATAAAATTAAAGTTACTAATCAGTTGACTTTGAGTTTAAAAAAAGATTATCTTAGTGGGCCTAATATAATCATATGATTTTAAAAGCAGAAAATTTTTTTGGCTGGAGTGAGAAGAGAAAGTCAGAGAAATTTCAAATGTCAGAAAGATTTGATGTGCCATTGCTGGTTGAAGATGTAGAGAATTATGAAAGGAGGAACGTGAGCTGCCTTTAGAGGCTGAGAAAGGCCCACAGCTGATGATCATAAAGGAATTGTGGCCCTTAGTTCCATAAAGACTGAATTCTGCCGAAAATTTGAATGAGGTTGGAAACAGAATTTTCCCCAGAGCCTTCAGAGCCCTAAGCAGAGAATGCAGTAGAGCCTGTTCACACTGCTGACCTATACAGCTGTGAGATAATACCTATTGTTTTATGTTTGTAAGTTTGTGGTATTGTAAGCGATAGAAAACAAGTACAACAGTAAAAGAGTTCACTATTAAAAATAAACAACAACAACAAAATAATTCACCAGAGTTATTAAACAGACATGTTAGAGCAGGTCATCAAGAGGATGCGAACGTACAACTCAACATCAAGAAAACAAACAACCCAATTAAAAAATGGGCAGAAGAACTGAATAGATATTTTTCCAAAGAAGAAATGCAGATGGCCAACAGGCACATGAAAAGATGTTCAACATCACTAATCATCAGGGAAATGCAAATCAAAACCACAATAAGATATCACCTCACACCTGTCAGAATGACTATTATCAAAAAGTCCACAATAACAAATGTTGGAGAGGGTGTGGAGAAAAAGGGAACCCTTATACACTGTTGGTAGAAATGTAAATTGGTGCAGCCACTGTTGAAAAGTATGGAGGTTTCTCAAAAAACTGAAAGTAGAACTACCATATGACCTAGAAATTCCACTCCTAGGTATACGTCTGAAAAAAGCAAATACACTAATTCAGAAAGATACATGCACCCCAATGTCCATAGCAGTATTATTTGCAATTGCCAAGACATGGAAACAACCTAAGTGCCCATCAACAGAATTAAATTTTGCCATTTGCAGCAACATAGATGGACTTGGAGGGTGTTATTGTAAGTGAAACAAGTCAGACAAAGATAAATACTGTATGATATCACTTATATGTGAAATCTAAAAAATACAACAAGCTAGTGAATATAACAAAAAAGAGACTCATAGATATAAAGAACAAACTAGCAGTTACCATTGGGGCGTGGGAGAAGGTATAAACTATCGGGCGTGAAGATAGGCTCAAGGATGTATTGTATAACACAGGGAATATAGCCAGTATTTGGTAATAACTGTAAATGGAAAGTAACCTTTAAAAATTGTATAAAAATGAAAACTTTAAAAAAAAAAAGACATCTTAAAAGAGAAGTCACAATCATTTAACAGTGTTTGGCAAATAATAAGTATTTGTTTATGCTACTACTATCTGTTGTCCTCTGTTGATATAAGCTCCATGACGATGTGGTTTGTTCCTCATTCACCACTGTGTCCCCAGCTCCTGGCGTGTGGCAGACATTCAAAAAACATTTGTTGTACAGCTCAAAAAAGAGAAAGGACTTCCCTGGTGGACCAGAGGGTAAGACTACATGTTCCCAATGCAGGGGGCCCCAATGCAGGTGGCCTGATCAGGGAACTAGATCCCCCATGCATGCTGTAACTAAGAGCCTGCATGCCACAGTGAAGATCCCACATGCCGCAACTAAGACCCAGAGCAACCAAATAAATAAATAAATAAAAGAGGAGATGACTGCTATTTGACCTTGAAGCTGGACCTGGAAAATTGGAGGCTCCTCACCCTCTTTCCTGTCCTTGGAATGTGCATTCTGCTTGCCTTGACTATGCTAAAAGCTGCCCAAGGACACAGACTTGAGATGGTAATGTGTTGTTGAGACCATTTGGACTGTATACTTAACTGAACCCAGTTAAAGCCTCTAAAGGAACTTTTAAGATTCTGGTTGGTAGGTGTGGAAACATAATCATCTTGTGGCCAACAAAGACAAGCCTCATAAGTAAGTTCCCTTGATTATTAAACCTGCCACCTACCAATCTGGAGTGATCTGCCTCATTCTCTGGTCTCTCCCTGCCTTCCAGGGAGTTTTAGATTTCACCCAGGGAACTCCTGAGGTTGAGAACCAATGAGATGCAATGATAATTAGCAACTTGAAATAACAAAATAGTTAATAGACCATAATTATATTTAATGTTATTAAATGAAAGAAAACGTATAGATCATAGCAGGAAAAAAAAAGCCCACCATGGCAAAAGTAGGGCACATTTGAAACAGAATTACATAGAGCAACTAGAAAGAAAAAGTTGCAGTCTTTAACATTAAACATCTATTAGATAGTTGAAACAAACAAATATCAGAAGACGGAATCAGCAGGCAAAAAACTAGCCTAGAGGAAATCATTCCTAGTGAAAGAGAGATGGACAATTAAACGAGAGGTACAAAAATAACGTTATTAGTTTGAGAAGCGTTGAAGGAGATCTTGTGGGAGAGGCATCATTCAAAGAAATAATGGCTTATAATTTACCAGAATTGTTTCCAGAATTATTTCTCCAGAATCTTTAAAATAAATGAAGAATGGAACATACATACATTTCTGGTCCAGAGTAACTTTGAAATCCCACGAGGCAAGAGACCTTTATCTTGGGAATGATCCTAGGTAAGGCGAAGTTCCTGCTCCTTGGAAGTATCTCCCGAATCCATTGTTTTTCATGGCTTCTGCAGTTCACTCTCAGGGAGGTTATTTCTTTACGATTATCTTCTTTAACCACATCTGAGAGAAGATGCAAAATATGTAATCCCTGGAGGCTGAGCAGCTCTCTTCTAGTGATGCAGTTTGAGAGATAAAGGATGACTTCACATCAGTGTTGGGCCTTTTGGTAGGCCTCCTCTCCGAAGAACTTAGACTTTGACTCGTCTTTTTCCAGTCCACTCCTGTGCCAACAGCCAATTCAGTTCCATACTTTTCTATTTCTAGACTAAATTGCACATGCTTTGAACCTGTTAGGATTCCATGGGAGAACAATACTTCTAGAATTGTTTAGTATTATATTGTCTTTTTACTTGACCATTTACCCAGCTGAAGTGATTCACTCAATGCCATATGAATCCATCAGGAATTTTTATAAGGGAATGGTGCCTCTTTTCTTGATCTGATGCTTGGCACTAAACTGAGTTTTAAATGGCCCATGTCACTCAAAGCATTCTTAATTTTATTTTTTATCAATTGGAGATAAGAATTAATTAAATCCCAAACGTTTCTAAAAATTTGTTATTCCCTTTCATCTCTGCTTTAAAAAAATGAACCAATTCTTTTTGTGTGTGTATGAGATTACTTTACTATCCTGTCAAATGCAAGCCATAGCATATAACTCACCTTTAATTTTCCAACTTCTTTAAAGTAAAAGTTTAGTGAATACACCTTAGACCCTCCAAATGATCACGTTACAATTTTAACAGAATTTTTACACTACATAATATGGCTAGATATTTTCGACTTGCATTATCTCTTTCCTTAGGCCTTCTGCCTAGCCCCAAAACTAGTGCCACATATTTTAATTTTTGTTACAGCAGCAACTCATTCTTGGTGTTAATTTCTGTATTGGATAGTTTATTTAAGTTATGTAGCAGTGAAAAGTATGCTAAAATTTCAGCAGCTTACAAAAATAAATATTTATTTCTCTATCATATTACATAATGTTGTTGATTCACTTAAGTTCTACTCTTCTTCTTCATTCGGGGTGTAGGCTGATGGAACATTGCTGGCTATTCTTGTGTTAGAGGGAATGGGGGAGAATAGAAAGGAACCCCATGATAGCTCTTAATATTTCTAGTTGAAAAACGGGATCACTTTCACTCATTTTTGTTAACCAAAGTGTGTCCCATAATCAAACATGACATCAATGGACTAGAAAGTATAGTCCTCCCACAAGGAAGGGAAGTGCATATTTTTTACAATATTATAAGCTATCAGAGGTGGTGTTTTACATTTTTTTCGGTTGTTTTATTGATATACAATTGATATATAACAGTTTCAGGTATACAACATAAGATATGATATTTGTATATATTGAGAAATGATCACCACAATAAATCTAGTTAATATCCATTACCTAATATAGCTACAAATTTTTTTATTGTGATGAGAACTATTAAGATCTACTATCTTAACAACTTTCAAACATGCAATACACTAACTACAGTCACATTACATCTTCATGAGTTACTTAGTTTATAGCTGGACGTTTGCACCTTTTGACCACCTTCACCCATTTTGCCCACCTCCCACCTCCCTACTCTGGAGACAACCAGTCTGTTCTCTGTATCTATAAGCTCAGTTGTTGTCTGTTTGTTTGTCTGTTTTAAGATTCTACCTGTAACTGAGATCATACAGTATTTGTCTTTCTCTATCTTATTTCACTTAGCATAATGCCCTCAAGGTCCATCCATGTTGTTGCAAATAGTAGGATTTCCTTCTTTTCTAAGGCTGAATAATATTCTAATCATCTTTATCCAATCATCCACTGATGGATACTTAGGTTGTTTCCATGTCTTGGCTATTGTAAATAATGCTGCAATGAATATGGGAGTGCAAATATTTCTTCAGGATGGTGATTTTATATACTTCAAATATGTACCCAGAAGGAGAATTGCTGGATTGCATAGTATTTCTATTTTTAACTTTTTGAGAAAACGCCATAATGTTTTCCATAATAGCTGTACTGGGTTTCATTCTCATTAAACAGTGTACAAAGAATCCCTGTTCTCCACATTCTCACAAGCACTTATCTCTTGTCTTGTTGATTGATGATAGCCATTCTAATAGGTGTGAAGTGATGTCTCATTGTGGTTTTGACTGGCATTTTCCTGATAAATAGTGATGTTGAGCATCTTCTCATGTATAAGTTGTCCATTTGAATATCTTCTTTCAAAAAATATCTATTCAGAGCCTTTGCCTATTGTTTAATTGTTTTTGTTTTTTGTTTTTTTTTTTGTCTATTGAGTTGAGTTCCTTGTATATTTTGGACATTAAGCCCTTATTAGATGCGTAGTTTACAAATATTTTCTCCCATTCCACCATAGGTTGTGTTTTTATTTTGTTGATTATTTCTTTTGCTGTGCAGAAGCTTTTTAATTTGAGGTAGTCTCACTTATTTTTTATTTTGTTGCTGTAGTTTGTGTCATATCCAAAAAATCATTGCCAAGATCAATGAGTATTTCTTGATCGTTTCTTTCAGGAATTTTATGGTTTCATTTCTTACATTTTACTTTTTAATGTATTTTGAGTTAATTTTTGTGAGTGGTGTAAGATAGGGGTCTAGTTTTATTCTTTTGAAACTGAATATCTGATTTTCCCAGCATCATCTTTTGAAGAGACTGCCTTTTTTCCATAGAGTATCCTTGGCTCCCTTGTCAAATATTTGTTGACTGTATATTCATGTTTATTTATTTCTGGCTCTTGATGCTGTTTCATTAGTCTATACGTTTGTTTTTATGCCAGTAGCGTACTCTTGATTACTTTAGCTTTGTAATATAGTTTTAAGTCAGGAAGTGTGAAGCTTTCAGCTCTATGCTCTTTCTCAGGATTGCTTTGGCTATTTGGGGTTTTCTGTGTTCCCATACAAATTTTAGGTTTGTTTTTTCTATTTCTGCAAAAAATGACATTGGAATTTTGATGCGATTTGCATTGAATCTATAGATAGCTTTGGATAGTATAGATATTTTAACGATATTAATTCTTCTGATCCATGAACTCAGGATAGCTTTCCATTTATTTGTGTATTCTTCAATTTCTTTTACCAGTGTCTTGTAGTTCAGTGTAGAGATCTTTTATCTGCATTCCTTAATTGGTAAGCCGAGCAGAGCTGAGAAGCTGCAAAGAATTTTCATTCTCATTGTGCAATAGAGAAAATAAATGGATTTCAGGGCCTTCCAAAAAGGAAGAAATTCAGTTGAGATTCTTGAAAAGCTGCCTTCAAGTGTAAGTATACACTGGGAGCAGAACGGTCTCTAACAATGAACAAAATCCAGCTCAGCTTAGCTCCATACCAGGAGAGAGTAAAATGTTTGCTCCTTCTTTAACTGCATACCAGAAACAAAAATAACTACTCTTATAGAAAGATAACATCTTATAGAATTGGTAATTTTTTTGAAACACAATGTCTAGTATGTATTCAAAATTTACCAGCCAAGCCAGGAGATGGGGCTATGAGAAAAAATTCAATTAAGCAGATTCACAGTTAATTCTAGTTATTAGAGTTATCACAATTGAGTTTAAATATATGTAGAATTAAAATATGTGATAGCAAAATTTCACAATTTGGGAATATAGGAAGAGACTCTAAAGTGTTTTAAGACCATTATTTGGGAAGAACTAAGAGATCTGATCTAGATTAGAATGTAGTTTGACAAGAATGCATATCAACTTTCTGAAGTAAATGTTATAATTATTGTAAAAGAATGCGTGGCTAACTAGGTAATAGAAGGTAAACTGAGTAATAATTAATAATTAATCTAAAAGAAGTTAAGTAAAATAGAAAATAAACAAATTTTAAAACTTTAAAAATAGTAAATTATAGTCTTAAAGTACTTGAAGTATTCATTGTATTTTGCCTTTAATTTGTATGTTGATTACTGTGTTATCTTGTTCAGAAAATATATATTTACCACTATATGTTGAAAAGTTATTATTTTGATGTTTTTTCCCCACTCTTTTTAACTAGAGCAGGATGTTCATGTTTTACAATGTCTCTGTGAGTGGAACTGGTAGTCAGCTACTGAAAGAACAAACTATGGAATCAAATGTCCCATTTAGAATCCCAAGTCCACCACTTTGTGTCTATATGGCCTTAAAATATTTAACAAAGTATACCTTGGTTTCACCATTTGTAACATAGATAATAATAATGATTATGTGGTAGATTTGTTGATGGTTAATTTTATGTGCCAATCTGGCTGGGCTAAGGGATGCCTGCATAGCTGGTAGATTATTATTTCTGATTGTGTCTGTGAGGGTGTTTCCAGAAGAGATTAACATTTGAATTGGTAGACTGAGTAAAGGAGGTCACCCTCACCAATGCACCCCAACAATTGGGGTGAACATCACCCCAATTTGTTGAGGGCTTGAATAGAACAAAAAAGGCAGAGGAAGGACGAATTTGCTCTTTTTGCATAAGCTGAGACATACGTCTCCTCCAGCCCTTAGACATCAGTGTTCCTAGTTCCCAGGCCTTTGGACTCAGATCAGGGCTTACACAATCCAAGCCTCAATTCTAGGGCTTTTGGACTTGGACTTGCACCATGAGCTCACCTGTTTTTCAGACCTTCGGACTCAGACTGAATTATACCACAGGTTTTTCTCATTCTCCAGTTTATAGGTGGCACAGACTTCCATGCCTCCATAATCCTCTGAAACAATTCTTATAATAAGTGTATATCTTATTGGTTATGTTTCTCTGGGGAACCTTGACTAATAAAACATCTATATAAAAGTGCTAAACACAAACCCTGGCATAGAATCAGTGCTCTTATATTTATTAGAATTGAATGTAAATTAGTTAAAATCTAATTTTAATTTTTGTGTTTATCTTAGATTACCTAAGAGGTTTAGGGATAGAATAACATATTTAATACAGTTTTTGTAAAACACTTCTATTTACACAATACAAAACTAATATTCAATCAAATGACTTTTAACTGAACTGTAATAAAAATAGAAATACAGGTAAGGATGTTTAAAATTTGGAGTTTAGTATATCATATTTAACAGGAATTTTAAAAGATGGCTTTGAGGTTTAAGCATACAATTCAAGATTATGTTGTTATCGATTCCCAATCATAAATTAACTCTTTAGCTTGAAGAAAAAATGACTTTAAGAAAACGAAAACAGATATTTAAAAAGAAAAAAAAAGTTTCCATTGAACAGGATAATTGCGTTCATATTGTGCCACTCAACTCAAATTCAAATAATTTCCAAACCATAAAGGCTTTGATAGAAAAGTTGTTAGTACAAACAATCTAGAAATTTCACACAAACATTAGACATTTTCTAGAGTAATTTGATATACTATATATTGTTAAGTCAATAGATAAGAAGACCTCACAGAGTTTTTGGTTTTATTTCTTTGTTTTTATTGTCTTCCATTATTTCTGTACATCAAGTAGGTAGGAAAATTCCTTTTCATTGGTGAATAAAATGCACTGATCCCTAACTGTTGGATTTAAAAAAAGACAAATCCTACATTCACTGGTTTACAAAAGAAGAACTGAAAATTGGTTCTGAAGGGCAAGTTTTCTCAATAAAATACATTATTGCATTGAGTTTTCCCTAAGGAAGAGTTTGCCAACAGTGACCTGAACCCACTGTCGGGTCTCAGCCCATGCACTCTTCTCAAACGGTTATGACTCAGAATTCTTCAGTAAATGGAGAGGACTTTACTTTTTCTAGATTTAGAAAGATGTAAAGTAGGAAACTTCTAATTATAAAGAATCAAACTGAACAATCAATCAATTATCAATTCAAATTGATAGGAACATCTTCTGTTACTATTCAAAAAATAGTTATTGGCTTAAAAACCTATATTAATTTTTTCCATATTTCATAAAATATGCCTGATTGTGGCTTTGAATAATGATAATTCACTTTTGCAGTAATATGGTTTCTATCTGACTTTTGGAAAACACCTCTTGTATTTTAAATGCTTAAAGCCATGTCTCTGTCTCAGTTAATTGAATGAATTATATGAGTTGCACTGAGTGTATGAAATCTAGTTATGCTGGACTTTTCATCTGGGCCCTGCTATGGGAAAAATGTTATTAAATAGCACTGTCAATATTGTTATACATAGACCCTCTCTTTTCTATGTTCAAACCACTCTTTCTTTGTTTCATAGGCTGAACTGGAGTGAAAGACACGAGCTGAATATTTCATGCTGTACTGGTATGTATAATTCACGATTAAATTCTTCAAAAAGAAATAGATAAGAAGTACTGAAAGCTATAAATGAAATATTTTTATACTTAACAGAAGCACTGCATAGAGATCTTTTAAGTCTTGTCTGCACTGATACCATGAAGAATTACGAAAAATAACAAGCCACTAAGAAAGAATCAAAGAGAGACAGAAAGGGAAACAAAAAAGAGAAAGAGAGGCAGAGCAGAGAAAGAGGTAAAGAGAAAAACAGATAACTGTCCATATAAATTGCAGAAATGATTTTCTCACAAGTAATATATGAAAATGTTAGCAAGTTTTGGCACAGTATGTTTTAGTCTGTTATTCACTTTGTCCTTTTCTGTTGGGGATACAAAGTGAATGATCAGGTTTTTAAAAGAGGTCATTCTAAAATATCTTTAAAAAAAACAGAATTGAGGATAGCTGGAGCCAGTTCATTTATTGACTTAATTGTTTATTCATTTATTAATTCCATAAATCTTTGAGTGATCACCATTTACCTAGCTTTCTGGTGGTTGTTAGGGGTATAACGTTTATAAGTGGAGTGACCATATAATTTATCATCCAAACCAGGACAATTTGACTGCAATATACAGGATGTTGAAGAGACAGTTAAAAAATAAAACTGTCTCTGGCAAAACAAGGTATATAAACAACATATTTATAAGACTTGCTCTTTGACTTCAAGGTGTGTCATTGTATACTTCAAAATGAACATAAAACTGTAATGTGGTGTGACACATTTTTAACGTGAGCAGCTCCAGTATGGTAGAAGTGTGTATAGAATGGAACTAACCAAGTTATATGAGGTCATAAAATTTTTTTGAAGAAAGTGTCATTAAGCTGAGGAAAGGGTAATATTGGTTAAATTACAACTGTATAATAATTAAATATCAGACCTAGAAAACCCCTAAAAGTAAATCTGAAATCTTCAACCAAATAAAACACCCAGAATAGGAAGAAATTATATAATACCTTCATAAGAAATAAACAGAATTTTGTTTGTCTGTGTACCCAAAATTATATGGTAGGTAGAAAGAAATACCTAATCTGAACCCTAGGTCTGAATTATTATGAAAAACTGGTAAAGTAACATAAAAAATTCTGTTATCCTGATAGAATATTCTGATTGGGATTAATACTATGAGTCACAAGACAGTGTTTCCAGTTATAAATACAACAGACAGTAGTTCTGTACCACCTTTTTTTGAAGTTGATACCCCACTATCCAAAAATTTTCTCCTGACCTATCCCTCATGTTCAGTTCCAGTCAGAAAGTTAAACTGGGATATAAGGATTTTGTTATCTTATTATACACCTAAAAGGATGTTTGGAAATTCCTGAAAAAGAAGAAAATCCAAATAATACAGGAATTGTGCCTTGCCATGTTAGCTTCAGGCTATTTTGAAGAGTAACAAGATAACATTTTACTATCTCTTATCAATTAAGGTAAGAAACAATTATATATATACATATATACACATATATAAACACATATATATGTCCAACTAATGTTTTAAAGAAGTATTTCTTGCAAAAACGTTCTCTCAAAGTATTCTAAATATATTTTTCGATACTCGTAACTCCTCTCTCAATATTTTTATTTGCTAGTATTTTATATATCTTAATGGGTGATTGTAAGTTAAAAATAAACTTAACTTTGAGGGTGAGAACTAGATATTTCCTAAGAAATCTATTCTTGTTGTATAGAAGAAAAGTTTGAGATGCTTCATACAAAGCAGAACAACTAGTTATTATCCAAGAAGACTTGCTTCCTCATCCATTTCATGACGCATATATATGTTTTCGTTTATTGCTTGTTAATATGCTCATCCAATGACTATTTTATAAATTCAGTTAGTAAATCTGTGCTGTTTGGTTTAATTAAATACCAGTTAAATAACCAGAGCCATCAGTTTATGTCATTGTACTTCAGAATCCTTCATCTAAATGGCTTCCATTTCCAGTATATTTCAACTATCCATCTTCCTGGCACAGCCTTAAACTCTGCCATTGTAGAAAACTGTTCTACTTCCAAGGTGATACTCATGGCATTCTCATCCCTTCACATCCCTTGATTTCCATAGTTCCTAATTCTTCAAGATCATTCAAACCCTCATAATTCATTCAGTTCATCAATTCCCTTCTATTACTCTAATCAGCATCCCCTGCACCTTACCCTGAAACTCCCTAATTTCTCTTTCATTGCAATACTCATCAAGCAACGACGAATAATCCTGCCTTACCTGCCACTTTACTTGCTAACAGTTACTGCCATGGAGTTGATATCCTATGAAATAGTATTCAAATCCCACAAAATAATCTTAAAATGTTCTTCAATCCTTTTGTTTATATTTCTTTAGTGGCTGTTTCTGTTCTTCTCTTCTCTGAATTCCTCACACTTTTTTCTTGAAGGAAGATGATCTTGGTTCATGCTGTATTTAAGAGAATATGGCAATATAGATTCATGTCTTTCTCTCCTTTTCAGCATTTCACTGAGAAGAGAGATATTGAGAGAACACAACTCATTTGAAAACATGAAGTTTCTGCTTATAAATATGTTTATATAAGCAGTCTTTATCAGTTGATTCCAAAAGGTTGTGCTTTCCTGCAAGTTATTCTGTGGAGTACCGGCCTTCAGCTTCACTTGTTAATCTCTGAAATATCTAATCTCAGCATCCTGTTGTATTATTCTGCCTTATCTATGGGGATGGCTAAAGTGCTAAGGTTGGAAGTATAGTTTTCTCATTGGAACTTAAGAGAAAACAGCCACTTTAATGATATAGTGCTATGCCATATTTTGTGCAATACTGCTAAACATTTTCTGAGCAGCAAAGTTTCCTTGTTTATTAATTAACTGCTTCCATGTTCACTGATATACTCTCAGTGAACATTGTGGGTGCCACATTTGCTGTTTATCATTTTAAGCTAAGGGGATATATTCCACTTATGAACATTTTAGATGTTATCAAAGCAAAGCAAATGTAAAAATTTTGGAATTCAGAGTACCTTTTTTGTCCCTCAAATACATTAATTTAGAAGTTCATTTATTCATTCAATAAATACTTATTGAAAATGGTGGTATATAGAAACAAGCATAGGTTTCAGATTATAAAGATCTGTGTTTGATATTCAACTCCCTTACTTAGTAGTTATCTGACTAAGGTAGGTTATATAATCTCTTTGAGCTTCAGGTTTCACATCTGAAAAATGAAAGCAATGATTGTCATCTCATAAAACTGTGAGGACTAAGTTAGAATACATGCCCAGAATACAAATGTCTAAAACATGGCACGTGTTGAATATCTTTTCTTATTACCTGAATTTCATCTAGAGAAAAAATACCTAGAGGAAAATTATGCCAACAATAGCACTAAGGCCAGGAAGGGAGGGATAAGAGTACAGAGTTATAAGGTTTTTATATTATATCAAAATTCTGTAATATCCTTTGAATGTAGTTTTTTATAAGTTGAAAATGTATAATGTAAACCCTAAAGCAAGTAATAAAAGCAGGTAAAGATAATAAGATAACAAAGATAAAAATGAATCATAAATAATATTCCCTTAATCTAAAGGAAATCAGAAAAAAAGGAAAAGAAGGGAAAAAAAGTAGAAATGTGGTACATTTAAACACAACCATATCAATATTGACATTAAAAGTAAACTAAATCCCAACTAAAATCAAAGATTGCCAGATTGGATAATAATAAAGCAAGAAGCAGCTATAAGTCATCCATAAGAAACCCATACTAGACACAAAAGACATCAATAGCTTACAGTGAAAAGAGACTGACAATACATGCCATGTTAATACTCAATAAGGAAAGAAGAGTGGTTATATTAATATCAGGAAAGGTGGATTTCAGCAACAGAAAGAATATTACTAGGGATAAAGAGACAATTGTAATAATAATGATTAAGGATGCAATCCAAAAAGGATGTAAACCAAAACCAAAGCCAAATTGTTTATACATCTACCAACAGAGCTAACAGAAGTAAAAAGTTATAAAAGAACAACATAAAAGATAAACTAGGCAAATCTGGAATTTTCAACAGAGATCTCAATACTTGCTTTGAAAAATTGATAGTTCAGACAGACAGAAAAGCATGAAGAATATAGTAAACTTGAACAACACCAACAACCAACTTTTCTTAAAATTTATAGGACACTCTACCTAACAACAGCAGAATGCACACTCATTCAATGGGCAATTTGATGATTTACCAAGATATACCACATTCTGGACCATAAAACCAATCTCTATAAAGAGTTCAAATCTCACAAAGTATGCTTTCTTATTACAATGAGTTACATTATAATCAATAACAGAACTATATCTTAAAATATCAACTATTTGTAAACAAAAATTTTGTTTTTATTTATTTTATCTTTTTTGAGTTCAATATTAATTTATTTGATGCCTAAGGATTGCATATTTCATGCTAAAAATATTTGAAATTGGAGTCACCATTCCTCAGTCCCACACCAAAACTATTCTTTTTCCCTATCTTGTGAACACAACCACCATCCACCCAGTGGCACCTGCCAGTAATCTAGTCATTACTGATTACTTCCTTCTCCCTCATCCTATATTTCTAACTTTTTTCAAAGTTCTATTGATCCCACTTCATTAGTGTTTATTTTATAAATGTTAATATTTATCAGAACAATACATATGCATGATAGTAAAGCAATTAGTACAGAGTTTATGATGAAAATGTGTAATTTCCCCTCCTGCTCTTCCCTAGATTTAGTACCACTTTCTACAGTCCATACACAGCTTTTCTTAACATTTCTGATTTTACCTCTTTTTTTAATACATTTTTAAATAACCTAAGTGTCAAAGAAAAATGGCAATAACTATTAGAAAATACAAACTGAATGAAAACAGTAAACAAAATAAATAAAATTTCTGCGATGCAGCTAAAGCAGTGCTATAAAATGTATAGCATTAAACACTAATACTAGAAAAGAAGAAAGATCTCATATCAATAAACTGATCCCATCTTAAGAAAATAATAATACAACAAATACAAATTAAGCACAGAGTAAACAGAAGAAAGAAAATAATAAAGATATGAGGTGTAATCAATAAAATAGAAGACATAAAACAGTATAAAACACCAGGGTTTATCAACCTCAACACTAACGTCAATTTGGGCTGAAGAGTTATTTGTTGTGTGGACCGTCCTGTACACTGTAGGATGCTTAAAACATCCGTGCTTCTATTCACAAGATGCCAGTTACACTCTTCCAGGTGTGACAAAAAAAAAAAAAAAAGAATGTTTCCAAGCATTCAAATATTGCCAAATGTCCCTTGAGAGGGAAAATTACCTCCTCATCTGCTGGTGAAAACAACTGCTCAAACCAGACCAATCAGAAAAAAAAAAAGGTAAAAAGTATGAGTGACCCTATTACCAGTATCAGGAATAAAATACATGAAATCATATATATGATGAAAGGATCATAAGTTAATATTCTTCACTAATATTTATAACAATAAGTTTGGTAAATTAGATAAAATGAAAAATTCTTGAATGACACCAACTCTCAAAGCTCACCAAGAAGAAATAAATAACTCACTAACCCTATATTTTTAAAAAGAATTGAAATAGTAGTTTAAAACATTCCTGCAAAAATGTTAGTCCCAGATTGGCTCACTGGAGGATTCTTCCAAACATTGAAGAAAGGAAGACATACAGATGGCCAACAAACATATGAAAAGCTGCTCAACATCACTAATTATTAGAGAAATGCAAATCAGAACTACAAGGAGGTATCACCTCACACCAGTCAGAATGGCCATCATCAAAAAATCTACAAACAGTAAATGCTGGAGAGGGTGTGGAGAAAAGGGAGCCCTCATGCACTGTTGGTGGGAATGCAAATTGATACAGCCACTATGGAGAAGAGTTATGGAGGTTCCTTAAAAAACTAAAAATAGAAACACCATATGTCCCAACAATCCCACTCCTGGGAATATACCTGGAGAAAACCATAATTCAAAAAGATACATGCACCCCAATATTCATTGAAGCACTATTTACAATAGCCAGGACCTGGAAGCAACCTAAATGTCCATCAACAGAGGAGTGGAAAAAGAATATGTGGTACATATATACAATGGAATATTACTCGGCCATAAAAAAGAATAAAATTGTGCCATTTGCAGAGATGTGGATGGACCTAGAGACTGTGATACAGAGTGAAGTAAGTCAGAAAGAGAAAAACAAATATCGTATATTAACGCATATATGCAGAATCTCGGAAGATCGTATAGATGATCTTATTTGCAAAGCAGAAATAGAGACACAGACATAGAGACCAAACATATGGATACCAAGGGGGAAAGGAGAGGGTGGAATAAATTGGGAGATTGGCATTGACATATACACACTACTATGTATAAGATAGATAGCTAATGAGAACCTACTGTATAGCACAGGGAACTCTACACAATGTTCTTTGTTGACCTAAATGGAAAGGAAATCCAAGGAAGAGGGGATATATTTAAACGTGTGGCTGACTCACTTTGCTGTACAGCAGAAACTAACACAGCATTGTAAAGCAACTATACTCCAATAAAAAAAAAGAAAGAAATCATACCAATTCCACATAAATTCTTTCAGAAAATAGGAGAGGGAATAATCTGTAATACATTCTATAAGGCCAGCATTATCCTTACAGCAGAACTAGTAAAGAAAATAAAAGAAAGAATGCTACAGGCAAATATCCCTCATAAATATAGATACAAAAATTCTTAACCAAATTTAGCATATTGATCCAAAAATATAAAAAGAAAAATATGTCATTACTAACTGGGGTTTATCCCAGGAATGCAAGATTATTTTAACATTTCAGAACTTCCTATACGATTATATGAATCTTTCTGGAACCACAGTTTGACTTCTTTCTCTGTCAAGGGAAAACCCACTCCCTTCAGAGTTTTATTTCCTAATAAATAAAATGCATCCTAAAATCTGTCTCAAATTATAGTTCCAGTGAACAAAAACTGTGATAATGTTCATAGTCAATTTGTTTCCCAGAAAATCCTTTATATTTGAAGTTAATGTCAGGAAGATTACATAACTTGTCATGGTCTCACATTTTGTTAAGTGCTGATATTCAAAATAGGCTCTCTAATTCCAATGTCTAACCTCTCCATTGTCTTACTAGTTTGTTTTGTTTGAATTATAAAGCTGTTTGTTCCAGTATTATAATACTGAGCTCTAATAAATTGATGAGTGTGTCTAGAAAATAGACTGAGATTTTCAGGTACAACTGCATCAGTACCTCTACTATGTCCTGCCTTATACAATGAAGTCTCTATTTTGGAACATATCTTCAATTGGTTGTTATTAATTCATTTAATAAATGCATGTGTGTAAAATATTTAAAGCATTTATATATACTGGATATCTTTATACTATCTGAGACAAAAAAAGAATATGAAAATAATTTTCTAGAATTTTCTGGAAGTAATATTTTTCAGAAATGTTATTTTAATCTTTAAGATGTTTCCTTAACTTTGTTCTGAGGTATTTTATAAGCTCTATATATTACATATGCATGTATATATCTTTTTTGGTTTTTTTCTTGGAATAAGGACCAATGACTATAAACCCTAGAACATAGCCATTGCCTTTTGCCCTAGGTTTGCTCTTTTTATCAAAGTAGATTAGATCCCTTTTCATATCCACTTCAATATGGAAGAGAGTCTAATGTTATTTTCCCCATCTTAGGCATGTCAAAACTGCAAAGGGTCTGAATTTTGCCCTATTTGCAAGCTAACAAACCAATGGTTTATTAAAACTAATAAATAATTTCATGCAAACTGACAAGAGACAGAACACTCCTGTGTCAGAGACAAAATATATTCACATACAGCAGCAGAAGGACACTAATGTTAATGCCAGTGTCCCATGGCTCCCAAGTCTGGTGGGCCTGGATGAATCAGGTACACACCATTGATTTGTGACATAGCAGTTGCATGCCCAAATTAGGAAATTCCAGCCTTTAAAATGGGATGCAAGCAAACCTGCCCAAACTTGCTCTGCAAGAAAATATTATCTTTATTGTACCGAACAGTAAACAAACCCACCCTCTGTAGCAATGAAAACTCTCCCTCCCAAAACTGTTTGCTTTATGAACATCCTTGGAAAAGTAGTCTGTAGCTAAGGAACATCAGTACCTCTGCTGACAAGATAGACAGAAATGTGAGAGTTCCATGGACAATTGTTTCCTAACAATGCAGAGTTGTAACCAGTCTCATGTGGCTTCACGAGAAGGAGATAAGATTTTCTTCTTTTCATACTCTCTGGCTTTCTGACACTGGTTTAATTGGGAATCTGTGATCTCATATTTTTAATTTGCTTTTGCCTAATAATACTTTACTTCTAGAAGGCGAGCTTCCCCAATTTCAATATATTTTTTCCAGAATGCAAATTCTACCAGTCATTTTTCTGTTTATATATCTGTTTGAAAAAGAGTAAAAGGGCAGTCGTCATAGGAGTTAGGAAAATAATCTTTGCTTTTAAAACTTAATAATAATAATCCAAGCCCTGCCAAAAAGGAAATGGTTTTCTTACTCGTGTATTCTTTGTGTTTTTGAACCATGTTAGAGACTATGAGATAGCAACTTTTCACTGTTTTTCATCTTGGTAATTCTTCACTATTTACAATAGAGTGGCAACGATAGGGAAATAGTTCAGATAGTAAGCTCAACTGGCATTTTTAGTTTTGAATTTTCATTTTATGGTGTTTCTTCATGGGAATTTCAGTGGAAAGTTATAAAAAAAATATCTTAGGAACTTTTTTCTTGTAAACTTTTTATTTTATATTGGAGCATAGCTGACTAACAATGTTGTGATAGTTTCAGGTGCACAGCAAAATGACTCAGCCATGCATATACATATATCCATTCTCCCCCAGACTCCCCTCCCATCCAGGCTGCCACATAACATTGAGCAGAGTTCCTTGCACTATACAGTAGGTCCTTGCTGGTTATCCATTTTAAATATAGCAGTGTGTACATGTCGATCCCAAACTCCCTAACTATCCCTTCCCCCCATCCTTCCCCCCTGGTAACCATAAGTTCGTTCTCTATGTCTGCGAGTCTTTTTCTGTTTTGTAAATAAGTACATCTGCATCATTTTTTTTAGATTCTGTATATAAGGGATATCATATAATATTTCTCTTTCTCTGTCTGACTTACTTCACTCAGTATGACAATCTCTAAGTTCAACCATGTTGCTGCAAATGGCATTATTTCATTCTTTTTAATGGCTGAGTAATATTCTATTGAATGTACATACCACATCTTCTTTATCCATTCCTCTGTCGATGGACATTTAGGTTGCTTCCATCTCATGGCTATTTTAAACAGTGCTGCAATGAACATTGGGGTGCATGTATCCTTTCAGACCATGTTTTTCTCTGGATATATGCCCAGGAGTGAGATTGCTGGACCATATGGTAGCTCTACTTTTAGATTTTTAAGGAACCTCCATAGTGTTCTCCATAGTGGCTGTACCAATTTACATTCCCACCAACAGTATAGGAGGGATCCCTTCTCTCCACACCCTCTTCAGCATTTATTGCTTGTGGATTTTTTGAAGATAGCCATTTTTCCTGGTGTGAGGTGATATCTCATTGTAGTTTTGATTTGCATTTCTCTAATAATTAGCGATGTTGAACACCTTTTCATGTGCTTCTTGGCTATCTGTATTTCTTGGTTGGAGCAATGTCTATATAGGTCTTCTGCCCATTTTTTGATCGGATTGTTTGTTTTGATGATATTAAGCCTCACGAGCTATTTATAAATTTTGGAGACTTATTCCTTCTCAGTCACTTCATTTGCAAATATTTTCTTTCTCCCAGCCTGTGAATTGTCTTTTCATCTTGGTTTCCTTTGCTGTACAAAAGCTTTTGAGCTTAATTAGGTCCCATTTGTTTATTTTTGTTTTTATTTCCATTATTCTGGGAAACAGATCAAAAAAGATATTGCTGCGATTTATGTCAAAGAGTGTTCTGCCTATGTTTTCCTCTAGGAGTTTTATAGTGTCTGGTCTCACATTTAGGTCTTTCATGCATTTTGAGCTTATTTTTGTGTATGGTTTTAAAGAATGATCTAATTTCATTTTTTTACATGTAGCTGTCCAATTTTCCCAGCACCATTGTTGAAGAGACTGTCTTTCCACTATTGTGTAGTCTTGCATCCTTTGTTGTAGATTAATTGAACGTAGGTGTGTGGGTTTATTTCTGAGCTTTCTCTCCTGTTCCATTGATCTATATTTCTATTTTTAATCCAGTACTATACTGTTTTGATGACTATAGCTTTATAGTATAGTCTGAAGTCAGGGAGCCTGATTCCTCCAGCTCTGTTTTTCTTTCTCGAGATTGCTTTGGCTATTCGGGGTCTTTTGTGTCTCCATACAAATTTTAAGATTTTTTTGTTCTGGTTTTGTGAAAAATGCCATTGGTAACTTGTAGAGATTGCATTGAATCTGTAGATTGCCTTGTGTACTATAGTCATTTTGACAATATTGATTTTTCCAATCCACGAACATGGTATATCTTTCCATCTGTTTGTGTCTTCTTCATTTTCTTTCACCAGCGTCTTATAGATTTCGGAGTACAGGTCTTTTGTCTGCTTAGGTAGGTTTATTCCTAGATATTTTATTCTTTTTGATGTGATGGTAAATGGTATTGTTTGTTGAATTTTTCTTTCTGATCTTTCATTGTTAGTGTATAGAAATGAAACATATTTCTGAGTATTAACTTTGTAATCTGAAACTTTACCAAATTCATTGATGAGCTCTAGTAGTTTTCTGGTAGCATCTTTAGGATTTTCTATGTATAATATCATGTCATCTGCAAACAGTGACAGTTTTACTTCTTTACCAAATTGTATTCCTTTTATTTTTCTTTCTTCTCTAATTGCTGTAGCTAGGACTTCCAAAACTATGTTGAATAAAAGTGGCAAGAGTGGACATACTTGTCTTGTTCCTGATCTTAGAGGAAATGCTTTCAGCTTTTTACCATTGAGTGTGATGTTAGCTGTAGGTTTGTCATATATGGCCTTTATTATGTTGAGGTAGGTTGCCTCTATGCCCACTTTCTGGAGAGTTTTTATCATAAATCAGTGCTGAATTTTGTCAAAAGCTTTTTCTGCATCTATTGAGATGATAATATGGTTTTTATTCTTCAGTTTGTTGATGTGGTGTATCACACTGTTTGATTTGTGGATATTGGAAAAATCCTTTCATCCCTGGGATAAATCCCACTTGATCATGGTGTGTGATCCTTTTAATATATTGTTGCATTTGGATTGCTAGTATTTTGTTGAGGATTTTTGCGTCTGTGTTCATCAGTGATATTGGCCTGTAATTTTCTTTCTTTTGTGATATCTTTGTCTGATTTTGGTATCAGGGTGGTGGTGGCCTCATAGAATGAGTGGGAGTTTTCCTTCCTCTGCAATTTTTTGGAACAATTTCAGAAGGATAGGTGTTAGCTCTTCTCTTAACATTTGATAGAATTCACCTGTGAAGCCGTCAGGTCCTGTACTTTTGTTTGTTGGGAGTTTTTAATCACAGTTTCCATTTCAGGGCTTGTGATTGATCTGTTCATATTTTCTATTTCTTCCTGGTTCAGTCTTGGGAGACTGTACCTTTCTAAGAATTTGTCTATTTCTTCCAGGTTGTCCATTTTATTGGCATACAGTTGCTTGTAGGAACTTTTATATAGGAATCCTATATGTAGATTTCTTTGCCTGTGTATGTGCTTGTGTGTTTAAATTATAACAAATGCACTCTGTAATGCTACATTAATATCAAGTGGAAGTCAAAATAACACTAGAACACTTGGGCCTCCATCAAAGAGGATTTCTTTTTAAAATTATTGGAGGCTTTTCAGTAACATAACCAAAGTGACAAAACTTGCTTTGTTTTCAAAGAATATTCTAATTTATAGTATTTTTATGTTTTTAAAACATTAAAAATTACAGAAAATCACACACAAAAAAATAGCATATCACAGTTATCCAGATTTATTTTCTCAGATGATGACATTTCTCAAAAGAAACACAGAGATTTTTTTTGCCACGTTTTTTGGTCAGGTTGGTAGCTCTAGTTTGAGTTTCAAATATATTATGATATTATGCAAAACTTAGGTCTTAAGCAACAAACCTGTGGTAAATTTCAAGTTTACTAAATTCTGCCTAAATTCATTATGTCTTAAAAACATGATTTACCACACCTCTGAAAGATCCCAAGAGGGGACAGGATTTTATTTACTCTCACACAAGACCTGATTTATTTTTTCCCCCATGACTTATTTTAGGGACCATCTCAGAGTAATACTCTTCTTGACGTTTAAATAGCATACAAAAAGCTGCATATGATTCAATACACAACATGATAAATTTTGCCATATGGTACACTCGTAAAACCATTACCACAACTGAGAAAATGAATATATCCATCATTTCCAAAAGTTTCTTCCTGCCTCTTTATAATCCTTTGGCCAGGCTTTTCCCTGCTGCTCCCACTCTGTCCAGAGGCAACCAATTATTTATTTTTTATCATTATAGGATAGCTGTATTTTTTTCAGAAGTTTGCATAAATATAATCCTATAGAGTTATTTTTTATCTGTCTCTACTCATTCAATATAATTATTTTGAGACTTATACACATGTTGTATGTATCAATAGTTCATTACTTTTTATTTCTGAGTAATATTCCATTTTATGGACATACAATAACTTTTTTATCTGTTCACCTGTTCATGGATAGTTGTGTTGTTTCCAGTTTGGAGCTATTATCGTTAAAGCAGATAGACATTTATATGCAGGTGTGGATATATGCTTTCCTTGGCATGAAATAACTGGGTGATTTTATGTATATGTTAAACTTTTCAAGAAACGGCACTTTTATAAAGAGTTGCATTATTTTACATCCACACCAACAATGTATGAGAATTCCAGTTTCTCCACATCCTCACCTACACTTGATATGGTCATTATTTTTACTTTTATCCATGCCAATAGGTGTACAGTGGAAACTCGTGTTTTTAATTTCATTTCCTCAACGACTGATGATATTTAGAAATCTTTCATATCCTTTTTGCTTTCACGTATCTTCTGTGATGAAGTGATTGTTAAAATCTTTAGCCCATTTGTAGTATTTGTTTTCTTATTATTGTGTTGAGAGAGTTCTATGTTCTACTCGACATTCTTTGCCACATAAGTGATTTGAAAATATGTTCTCCCAGGCTACGTGTTGTCTTTCATTATTTAACAGTGTCTTTTCAAGAGTGGAAATTCTTAATTTTGAAGAAATTCATCTTATCAATATTTTTTTGTAATTTATGGAGAGTGCTTTTATTATTATACCTATGAAAATTGTTTTTTTTTTTTTCTTAAATTTATTTATTTATTTATTTTTGGCTGTGTTGGGTCTTCGTTTCTGTGTGAGGGCTTTCTCTAGTTGCGGCAAGTGGGGGCCACTCTTCATCGCGGTGCACGGGTCTCTCACTATCGCGGCCTCTCTTGTTGCGGAGCACAGGCTCCAGACGCGCAGGCTCAGTAATTGTGGCTCAAGGGCCTAGTCGCTCCATGGCATGTGGGATCTTCCCAGAGCAGGGCTCGAACCTGTGTCCCCTGCATTGGCAGGCAGATTCTCAACCACTGCGCCACCAGCGAAGCCCAACAAGATGCTTTTAAATTATCTTTTCGACAGTTGATATGGTCTACCTCAGTGTAACTTTTCTTTTGGTTTGAAATACATAGTTTTATCATTCAGATGTGCTATGTTTAGGATAAAATTCTTTCAGATCTTAGTATCTGAGGTGTAGTCTCAGCTGCATCCTATATTTATATCAGCACTCTGTACCTGGTAAGAGGCTTTTAAAATTGTTTTTAACAATGATATTCAGACTCTGGAGTAATAGCACAAAGTAAAGCGATCAATCAAATGTAAACCTTGACATTTCCTGAAATACCACCATAAAACCAAAGAGACACTGTAGAAATAGCATGTGATTTGTCTATTATGACACACTGCACTTTTGGGAACTGTGCGAACTAACTAATCAAAATGATTTAACACTTTTGTTTTTTACTCTTTTGGAAACTTCTAATGAACTTTTCAGTAACTATTAAACTGGAAATTAGTTTTCACTCAATATCTAAGTAATAATTTTTTTAAAATAAATTTTACTCCTTTGGCTCCTTGAATTCTTGTGCATGTCCAACCTTCTTGAATCAGTCCAAAACAAATGCTGGGCCCAACTCCCATTTTTGGAGCCTATAAAGCCACGTCCTTGATTTTGGGATTTAAAATTAACTAAGCTTTGGACTAGTAGTACGGGAACTTGTCAGTAGACAATTATTATAGTTCCAAGAAAAGGACATGGGAATGTAGTTCAGATATGATATTGAAAGAGTACATGTATGAACAGGCTAAGAGAAAATGAGAGGACACTTTTTAGCCTCAAAACTAGAAGTTATACTTTGTCTCCTATTAGATTTCTTACATGAAGACACCTCTAAAAGTAGCAAGGGTTCATAGGTGCCAGGAAGCTGAATAAAAATACATAATATGATCTAGTTTAACATTTTGGCTATCCAACATCGTCATATGCATTTATTTTCAAACTTACACTTTCACAGTATATTGTTTGGGACAGATTCTCTCTCATGTCTCATCCAACAGAGAATAGATACATATGAAATATTAATCGATTTCAGTGATCAACAAAAGATCAATTAATTGCTACCTGCATTGCTTATTGGCTGCATTAAACAAGCCAAATAAAAAATGAAAGATAATTTTATATATAGTAGTATGTATATGTCAATCCCAATCTCCAAATTTGTCCCTCACCCCTTTCCACTTACACACTGGTAACCAAAAGTATTTTTTCTACATTTGTAACTCTATTTCTCTTTTGTAGATAAGTTCATTTGTACCCTTTTTTTTAGGTTCCACATATAAACGATATCATATGATATCTGTCTTTCTCTGACTTTGCTCAGTATGACAAGCTCTAGGCCCATCCATGTTGCTGCAAATGGCATTATTTTGTTCTTTTTTATGGCTGAGTAATATTCATTTGTATATAGGTACAACATCTATATCCATTCCTCTGCTGATGGGCATTTAGGTTGCTTCCATACTGTCCTCCATAGTGGCTGAACCAATTTACATTCCCACCAACAGTGTGGGAGGGTTTCCTTTTCTCCACACCCTCTCCAGCATTTGCTTTTAGACTTTTTGATGATGGCCAATCTGACCAGCATGTGTGGTGATACCTAATTACAGTTTTGATTTGCATTTCTCTAATAATTAGTCATGTTGAGCATCTTTTCATGTGCTTTTTTGGCCATCTGTATGTCTTCTTTGGAGAGATGTCTATTTAGATCTTCTGCTCACTTTTTGATTGGGTTATTTATTTATTTTTTGATATTGAACTACATGAGCTGCTTGTATATATCGGAGATTAATCCCTTGTTGGTTGTTTCGTTTGCAAATATTTTCTCCCATTCTGAGGGTTGCCTTTTAGTCTTGTTTATGGTTTCCTTTGCTGTGCAAAAGCTTTTAAGTTTAATTAGGTCCCATTTATTTATTTTTGTTTTTATTTTCATTACTCTAGGAGGTGGATCAAAAAAGATCTTGCTGCAATTTATGTCAAAGAGTGTTCTGCCTCTGTTTTCCTTTGTTTTAAAATATCCGACCTTACATTTAGGTCCTTAATCCATTTTTAGTTTACTTTTGTGTATGGTTTTAGGGAGTGTTCTAATATCATTCTTTTACATGTAGCTGTCCAGTTTTCCCAGCACCACTTATTCAATGAGACTGTCTTTTCTCCATTGTATATTCTTGTCTCCTTTGTCATAGATTAGGTGACCTTAGGTGCGTGGGATATCGCTGGGCTTTCTATCCTATTCCATTGATCTATATTTCTGTTTTTGTGCCAACTAATAAGGACCTACTGTATAGCACAGGGAACTCTACTCTATACTCTGTAATGGCTTATATGAGAAAAGAGTCTAAAAAAGAGTGGATATATGTATATGTATAACTGATTCACTTTGCTATACACCTGAAACTAACACAACATTGTAAATCAACTATACTCCAATAAAAATGTTTAAAAATAAATTTTAAAAAATTCAAAAAAGAAGAAAGACAAGATATAAAATATAAAAGTAGTAGAAAGGAAAAATGAAATGAGGAAAACAGAGTCAGAAAAGTTCTGTGGACCCTTTGGATTCTCCTCTAGGACCCAGAAAAAAGCCTCAACTGGATTTAAACTGTTTTATGACATACACTTCTCTGGTAACGAATTTACTTAGTTCTGCTAGGTGAATCCAATGGGCAGCCATTGGAAGACATCCAAAACTGTTAAAGATAAGTTTAATGAAAATGTAAAATCATGATTCTTACACAAACATACAAATGAATACCTGTTAAAGTTTTTATTTAACTATAGTGAAGGAGTCAAGGAAATATTTTAACAGGTTCAAAGGAGAATTCAACAAGACACACTTATAGAACAGGAATACATAAATAAATGTAAAAATCATCACAGAACTAGATTGTTTCATAGTCGGGGAAATAAGTCAAATGAAACTCCATCAGAAAGGACAGAGTTTATATAGAAAAGAATTTGTCTACAAGAAATAGTAGTTTTGCTTCCCTACCAGATATCTGTAATTTACAGAATTGTGAAATAGTTTCTGTAAAATGAGAATTATATAATTTGAAATGGTATTCTATAGACAGTGCATAGTATTCAATGAAGCCTGAATTTTTTTCCAATGAATTCTTTGTAAAATATGTGGTGATATTATAGCACTCTATTTCCCTATTTTTATATTTAATCTTTTAGTGATATCTATCTATAGAATTATTTGTCTATAGCCTTGTCTCTAGAAATATGTCATTCCTTGACCCTTTTTCAAACTCTATTTTTCTAAAACATGAGAATAACCGAAGAGTCAATCAGAACAACTTGTCAGTTTCACCTCTACTGTAGTATGTTTAAATGTAAATGTTAAAAATTTTTTCATTATGAGTCTTTCTTTTTGCATGTAAGCTGAAACTAAATTGTCTAACATTCTCTCATTTTCTAAAAGCCTGAAAATAAACATTTTTTTAGGAAACAAAGAGTAATATTTCTACAGCATTCAAATCTATCAAAGCTGAACAGCTTAATGAGTATTCTCATAAAATGATTAATCAAAACAGTTTTCTTCGTCTTTGCCCTTAAAATATTAGAAAAGGTCAAAATTTAAAAATCAGGGAAAGGGAAAAATGGCATACTAATTGTATAGTAATTTAAGCCTAGAAGAGAATTTTTTCAATCTGGAAAATTTTCATCAAAATAATAATTTTTTTTTTTATAGCTTTGGAGATTAACATAAATTTGTTCAATACTTACCCCAGATGATTGACTTCTAAGAATATTGTTTTAAAAACAATTATTATGTAATGTAACTTTAGAATGGAAATATAATTTACATCTTAAGCCTGGAGGCACTCTAAAAATAGATATATATATTTCTTGTTTCAGATTAACATAATTTATAAAATACTAAATTGTATCACAATGATAACTGAATTTTGGCATAGTGAATTACTTCTTTTTCTAATTGCATTGTTTTATAATGACATCTGGTACAGATACTCCTTGAAGTGTTAATAAAAGTAATAGTTTCATCTATCTCAAAACAAATAATTGAAAGGTATAATTTGCCATGAAAAGAGACTTCCTTCTAACCCTTTTTTTCCAATCAGTAGAAAACAATGATAACTGGCCTTCAATGGATATAAAATGCTATACATTGTTGAGATTTTCAGATTGGTTTGTCCTCTTATTCTTCTTACAAGTTTTCCAGTTTTGCATTTTTTTTCAGTTGTTAGAATAAAAACAATCTTATTAGACACATTTACTCCTGGATGTAAGTATATAAGAATAATAACTATTCAGGGACATCTATAGTTTAAAACTGAATGGCTGTTTACATAAATAAAAGTCTCCAATTTGTGTTACTTCAAGCTCTGGTGAAGGTTTGGGAGAAATTTTTCTACTGTTCTGTAAATCCTCTTATTTAACCAGGAGTTAATTTGTATAATAACATTTGGATGCTATATACCTATTCTTTTACATTATGGTAGGCAAAATAAGATACTAATCAGAAAATACTATGGTAAGTGTTTTATTTTCACATACACTGAAGGATTTGGGTTAGGATTCTAACTAGGGCTGTCAGGGTAACTAGGTGCTATGTCTCCTCTAGCACCTACTAGCTACAAGTATTTGGTAGGTCAGTCAACATATGTTTCCTTATAGATAAAGTAGAAATTATACCGATATCACAAGATTCTTCTGAATACACTGCAGTGTTTTTCAAGATTTCTTGAAAACAATTAGCTGCAGAACATTGTTTTTAACAAATTATTGTATAACATAAATTCCCAGAACATAAGTAAATATTTTGCAGAGATGATCCATTTCAGGGGTAAGCAAAGGTTTTCTATAAAGGGCCAAAGAGTAATATTTTAGGCTTTGCAGATCACATGTTGTCTGCTGCAGCTACTCTGGTCTACAATTGTAGAATGAAAGCAGCCATAGACAATCAATGAAAGAATGACTGTGGCTGTATTCCAATAAAATTTATTTATGGGCACTGAAATTTGAATACCATAGAGATTTCCTTTGTCATGGAATATTAGTTTTTGACAATTATCAAATTATAGTTACGTAATAAACATTTTAAACATGCAGGTCATACAAAATAGGCAATAAGACAGTTTTGGTGGGGGAGGTTGTCCTAATATTCCTCCTATTTGGCTTCTTCCTCTTTTGTCAGGGAGGCCCCTTCATAACCCCTAGAAAACTTCACAGGGAATTATTTGAAAGTCAATGGTTAAATGCAACTGAGTTACATAATTTGTAAAACCCTAGACAACTAGCCATTGTTTCATTAAATTATTATAAAAATAATACATTCCAAGCTTCAACTTGGAAGTTTATAATATATTTTTTCTATTAAAGTAATCTTTGAAATAATTCCTTAAATTTAAAAATTCAGGCTGTTAAAATAGACTTGATTTTTATGTTTATCAGTAAAGATAACTAACACAATATATTAATTACATTAATATTTACACATTTTTTAATTGCTTCATGAGCTCAATGAGAAAAAAGACTGAGTCATATCCAGCTTTCTATTTCCATTACCTAAGAGAGTACTTGACTTTCAATACGTTGAAATTTAAAAGTTAATTAAATTACAGGTAGCAATATATTCACTTGAAATGAGGTTTATTTTATTATAGTATTATGGTTTGTCAATATAGCAAAACTATGTTTATATTTGACAAAAATGTAAGCACTTTATAAGTAGATGTAAAGCAGAGGTAGAAGGAGCTGGACTTCTATCAGCTTGGATTTTTTATTCTTTAAATTGGCATATGACCCTTGGTGATTCACTAGACCTCTTTCAGCTCTGGTAGTCCAGGAAAGTAGCTAATGTCTAATACCTCTTTTTAATATAATGACTTTTAGTTATGGCATGGGATATATAACATAAGAGATTAGGAGTGAATCTTTCTTAATTAAATGACAAACTACAAACTGAATTTGCATTAATTATTTTTCTTAAAGCATTGTCCTAATTCTAGAAATTAGCCCAAGTTTAAAATGTAAATATGGGTTCTCTATATTTCTTCACTTTCTTTCATCTCTCAAATTCCTCTTATTTTTCATTCTAAATTGCATTTTCACCTTTACAAAATTGATCTTTGTTTCAACTGGACTGAATCACACTCTATCTTCCGGAAATCAGGTTTTATTTAGAACAAAGAAGTTACATTCCATAAAGAGGTTAGGAATTGCATTAGTTAGCATATAATTGTGGCTGCTCTGAGAATTCCAAAATCACAGTGACTTAATTAAGAAGTTCATTTCTATCTCATATGAAAACCTAGGCTGATAGGGCAGCTCTGTTCTCCAAATAGACCAAGGCTACTACTATTTTTTTGTTTGTTTTTGCTCCTCTATCCTTATGGTGTTCTTTATACACATAGTCCAAGATTGCTCATCACATATCCACAGTGTAATCCATGATAAGGGAAGAAGAAAACGTGGGCAATCGTACCCTCTGTTATAAATATATGAACTAGACATTTCATACATCCCTCCTGCTTCTGCTCACATTGACTAGTAATTAGTCACATTGTGGGCCTCACTTCAGAGGAGGCTGAGTAATACAGGCTTATTCTTAGCAGCCATGTGCTTGCTCAGCATTGAGGTTATATTACCGTGTAGGTGAAAGGAAGAATGGATGATTAGGGACAATAAGCTGTCTCTGTCACAAGTATATGTAGGATTTGATTAAATAAAGTTTTGTGTGAAGAGATAAGACAGACTTCAGAATAAGAGAGAAACTTAAAGTTACCATCAAGGAAAACAAAGCAGCAAACTGTAATATAAGCATATAATAGGAAGAAATTGGTAGAGAGCAATAACGTTTAAGATATGGTAGAATTCAATAGCTCTATGATTCTAAGGAGAATTCTTTTGTTAATTTATTGCCAATACACGTTTAAAGCCTTCCCATGGTCTTCTTAGCTCAGAGATTATAAATCAATATTTTGTGTAATTTCAACATGAACTTAAGTATATTTAAAATGGGAACATAACATTTTGAGAAAGTGATCTGACCAAGCGCTCTGACAAAGCACTTCCAGTGGTAAGCCCAAACAAAATCTCCACCCCCTGCCACCCAGCAACCACAGCACTTAATGAAGTGGTGTGAGGTGGGGCTAGTCCTCACTAACCTTCACACCCTCATCTAGGTGTTAGTGGGGCTAAGTGGGGAGTTGAGTCTCTATCTCTATCTGTCATCAACAAAGTGGAATGAAGTGAAGTGAGTCAGGGTAGTAGACACTGTTTTCCCCCACTCCTGGTGTCAGCAGAGCCACATGGAGAACTAAGCTCCTCACCTCCACCTCATCAAGGAGGAAGAATGAAATGGTAGGAAGTGGAGTAATTGGCACTCTGCTTCCCCTCCATGTCATTAGGGCCCGGCAGGGAATTTACTTTCTGCCCCAACCATGCACCAATAGAGTGGTATGAGTAACTCTCCACTTTCCCTCTCCCTAGTGGACACTGGGTCCACAAGGGAGCTCTTAGAGGAAATGAGATAGTACATATTTGTGGCCCACTTTCACTGGAAAGTTGTCAGCATGATGGGGAGGTAGCTGAACTTTCACCCCGTCTGTCTGCAAGGAAGCAGTATGAATCTTCATTCCACTTTTACTGGGGCCCGGGGCCCAGTGGGAAGCTAAATATATATACTTACCATGCACTCATGCTACAACTTAAAAGAAGGATTGACTACTGAAATCAAAAGATTTTTAATATGGATCCAGTGTCTCATAAAAATAATATCCTAAATATCCAAACTACAATCAAAAGTCACTGGTCACACAAAGAATCAGGAAATCACAACATAAATGAGAAAAGACAATCAACAAATGACAACACCAAGATGATGCAGATTTTGGAATTATCTGACAAGAGTTTTTAAAGCAACCATTATAAAACTGATTAAACAATTAACTATGAAATATTTTGAAACAAAAGAAAATCAATAAGTATCAAAGAAATAGAGGTCATAAAAAGAAGTAAGTGAAAATTACGGAGCTAAAAAATACAATAGCAGAAATAAAAAAACTCAATGGATGCCCTGGATAGTAGAGCGAAGTTGAGTTAATGAGCTTGAGGACAGATCAATAGAATTTACACAATATGAAAAAAACAGTCTTGAGGACCTGTAAGACACTAACAAAAAAGCTATATCCCTATAACCAGAGTCCCAGAGGAGAAGACAGAGCAAGTGGGACTGGAAAAGTATTCAAAGATGGAATGACTAATTCCTAAATTTTGTTAAACATATAAACTTAAAGATTTAAGAAGTTGAGTGGATAAATCAAAGTAATCCATGATGAGACTTATGATATTGAATTTCTGAATATTGAAGACAAAGTCTTGAAAAGCAGTCACAAAGAAACTAAAATATTACGTATAGGGAAACACCAATTAAAACAGCAGTGGATTTCTTGCGTGTGACATGATGGAGGCCAGAAGGAAGAGGCCGAATATTTTTTAAGCACTGAAATCAAGAACTATCAATAGTGAATTTTATATTAAGTGGAACGATCCATCAGGAATGACTGGGGAATAAAGACATTTTCAGAAGAAGGAAGACTAAGAGAAAGGAAGGGAGTTTGATGTGGTTATAACACAGGAAACTTCCTGGTGATGTTGCTTTTCTGTATGTTTATTGCACCTAACTCAATATTCTGGTTGTGATTTTTTATTACAGTTTTGCAGGATGTTACCATTAGAGTAAACTGTGTAAAGAGTATACAGGATCCCTATAATAAGATGATTAATTGGGATTTGGTTCTCTAAACTGGGAATGAATTCAAGATTGTTTAGTTCTTAATCTGGATATGGAATGATACTTCAGTTCTGTCTGTGGTTACTTTACCATAGGAAGGGGAGCTAAAAACTCCTGGCTGTTTACCTCCATCTCTGCCCATCCAAACAGAACTCAGAGTGAGAATACAACACATATTATGTATTCAGACTATTTAAATTATTATTATTATGTTAGTAAAAGGGAACTTGAAAAAGAAATAAATATTCAGTTATTGGGTGACTAAGCTTTGCAAACATGTAAAGGTGGGGATGCACAACTATGTGTCAGAGTGCAGGAAAATCCAGGAAAACCATGAAATATTCTTCTAAAGTATCAATTTTAATCAGTGAAACTAATTTGAAACCTCCATTATGTATTTTTCATTGTAGATCAACTACTTCTACAACATTACTGGTTCATGGGCTCTGATGCATAATATTACAAAGTTCGGGTAACTCCTCAAGGGTTGCTCTTATATGGAAATGGAATTTATAAATTAAGTATAATTCTGTCCACTGAAGAAATATTTTAATTCAGCTCTCGCTTAGTTATGAGTCATGTACCTCTTTCAGGAGACATCAGCTAAATAAGTAAGTAATGCTCACAGTTAATAATTATGAGACCCTTTCAATAAGACAATATTGAATAATGTCCCACAGGAACTTAGATACCATTTTGAACTATAATTATTGCTCACTATTTCTTTAATTAAAGTATGTATGCATTCAGCCCCCCAAAGATTTTCTCAGCTTGATGTATTTTACTCTTTTGCTAAACTTATGTTATTAGTTTAAAATTATCTCATGTTACAGTAATTATTCTATGTTATTTTCTGAAAACCAAATCTGTCAGAGGACTGAAATGCTCCAACTGAAGAAGGTGAGAACAAATCTAGCAGAAAAAAATAACAGAAAAAACTATTCGCAGACTAATAAGGGAAGACCAACATTTTAGGTATAAAACATGACCTTAAACAGTCTGATGTTATTGTCAAAGAGGCCCCTTCTTTCCTGAAGACAGTGGGTTGGAAAAGTTTTTGAAGCGTTAACTCAGCTTCTCACTTACACTCTTATCCAGGAAATCTATCTGCAAAGCTAACTGAACTCATTTTCAAGGACTGCTCATTGTAGAGATAGATTTTATGTGCAACAAAGCAATTCCAATTACAGGAGAAAGCATGTACTGGATTTTCAGCTCTATAAAAGCCATGCTTTATTTACAAATTTAGGCTGACTGAAACAATGATCAAAGTTTAAATGTAAAAGTCTAAGTTAATGAGAGTAAAAAGGCAAGTGTTAAGAAAAAAATCATAATCATCTTATAGTACCAACTAGCGTGATGTCATTTGCTAAGTTATCAAAGCAGAGTAAGTCTTTTTCAACAGTGATGCTGAGGGATAACTTAAATATGGCTTTGGATAGCCTTGTTTTTTATAAAATAAAAAATATGTAATGAAAACATTCATGTTTGCAAACAAGCAAAATTCCCTGGTGCCAGGAGAATAAGAATTGGCAACCAAGATGAAGTGAATAAGTAAGAAGTAAGGTATATTAATTGATTAATCAATTAATTAATTTTACATTAAAGTGTTGTTGTGAAAATAAAAGGAGAAGGCCTGTAAAAAGCAGGGCATAGGGTATATCACAACAATAGAACTAGGAGGAGATTAGGGGAAAAAATATCTGTGGATGTGATCTAAACATAGATTCGTTGGATGACAGATGGCATTTTGACCTTTCGCCAAGAAGACTAGTCAAAGCAGGAATAGGCAAAGAGGGCTGCTGGACAACTTACCTGGCCAGGATCAAGAAGCCAGTGGAGCTGAGCCAACAATGGGGAAGGCTGAACAACACATTTCTTGGGTGAAGAAGACATTCCTTGTTCTTCTTTTGCTGGAGATACAAGAACTTCCACTACGCCTCAAGGTTTTCAGAATTCTCATCCATAAAACCAAACACACCCGACTCTGAGCTAACCCTAATGTAACACAACTGAGGTCAGAGACCTTGACACTCAGAGGGACAGAGGTGTTAGGAAAAGGGAAGAGTCAGCATCAGCACTTGGATGGTACTTGCCAGTGGATTAAACCTCAATTATAACATTCCTTATATTTGTAATATATGAAATTTCCTCATATGTAACAAAATTCCTTACACCTAAGCCAAGAAAAATAAAATGCAAGACACACAAGACAGATTAAATAATGAATGGTATCTTCTTAGAAACAAAGATTACATATTTCAAAACTCTTCTGCCTTCCATGTAAAATGAATTATGGCATGCTCTGGATTAGATAAGTTGCCTAGAGCCCTGTTTCACTCTGCACTGTAAAGATATTATGTTTCATGCCACACTTGGAATTTCTAAGCAGAAATTATTCTTCTAACATTAATATTAATGAAGAGGAGAAAATTCTAAAGACAAACGTTGGCCACTACACAGATAGCTAGATTCCCTGTTTTTAAAGAGAAAGTTATGCCTAAAATAGTCTCTTCAGAATCTCATCCTTTATCCACAAATATTATAATACTTTGCCTGGCAAAAAATGAATGTTTAAAAAATTTAAATTAACATTAAACAAATATTTACAACAGAGAAGTTCAAGAAGGATTGTGGACTTAAAAAAACAAAACAAAACTTTATCCCTTTACCCGTAAGATGTTACGGAAAAAAACCTGAACGCCGAATGAACATTTTGGCCAACCCAATAGTAAACTGTAAATGTACTGTAACTATTGGATGCCATGAGCAAGATGGGAGGGCAGTGACAAGAAGAAAATTTCTTGGAAATAAAAGTAAAGTGCTTTGAATTTTATAAGCATGTATCAAAATCTATTTACATAGATATAAATCTGTTAAAAAATATATAAAGCAAGGGCACATTTGGGGATGTTCTAGAGTTACACCTAGCATTAATATTAGATAGTCTAATACTGTATTTGAGATCTCAAGCATTTTAAAATATTGCTTTATACATTTTTTTCTCTTAATACAAATAAAAGCAATATATTGGTGAAAAAATTCCGATTATTAGCTTATACGGATATATATATATACATAAGTCTATCTATATATATAAGGATGTTAAAAATGACCTAGATCACCAATTTGCATATAAATATTAATGTTATACAATTTATAGTCTTACAGTCATTATACCTAACTTTTTAAAGCTAAATAACAACAGTGTACCATATATTTTTTTACAAATGGTCAGAATGTCCTCTAGAAAGCTTGTATCAACTTTTGCTTCCATAAATGTTTCTGTCTAATTCCATACAGATTTGGAAATATAGGATTACTAATGCATAGTAAGTAATATCTTGCTTAGTTTGAATGCCTTCATCTCTGCAAATTTTTTCACCACCCTTCTCTGTCCTTCTTACCTCAACATGCCGGCTCTTTGAAATTTTGGCATGAGTTTTGACCTGCTACTGACACTTCCAGGGGTTGAGCTCTTAGCTGGCTCTTGTAGCACAAATTTATTCCTTTACCCTTTCAGACTCAAGATTGGTGACAGCCTCCTACTCTTGCTGGTCTAGAGTTAATATTTCTCAGTTGTTTTTCTGTGAACATACCTAAGAATACGGTCCTTTATTGAATCCTTTTTGAAGTCCAGCTGTGTGCTCATATATACATATATATTCCTTGATTATTTCTAGGTATTGATTTCTGTCTATTATATTCTTGGCCCTTGTTTTTTTTTAACCTGAATATTTATCTTTATCGACCTATTTTTTTCCTTTCTCATGTTGTTCTTTGTATTCTAAACTTGTTTATACTTGGACTTTTTGTTTTGTCTTGATTGTGTTTGCTTTGCTATAAAATTTATTATAGTTTTCTGTCATCACATTGATCATGTATAATTTATGACATTTATTTTGGAATAAGGATTGATATTGTTTTCTACTATTCAGTACCACCACCCCAGCTAGTTATCGTAACCTAACATCATTTACAAAAGAATTTATTATTCTCAGAATCACTACATACCTCCATCTATGCTAGAGTTTATCTCTATTTAAATGTCACATTTACTATATCTTTTAAGTGGTTGTTTTATGACAAGAATTGTGAAAATTCTGAGAACTTACCCTACTTATGGGTAACAAATTAGCTTGCCCCATGATGGTGTAAGACACAAGTATCCTGGGATGGAGACTATTGCTCTTGATGCTGCAAGCAGCCTGAGCTCCATGTTTGTGTCAGGTCTCCTTGACAGCAAGTCATAAGGGAGAGTGGAGGAGAGCCCAGATAGATGCTATCTGCATGAAGTGGGGTTGCATCATTCTTAGAGCTGAGAAACTCCAAGCTCAGGAATTATGAATCTTTTATAAATGGCTCAAAGAAGACATTTGCTTTATTATACTGGACAGTAAACAAATATGACATGTTCTCCAAAGGGAGACACTATTTCAATCTTCCAAAGCTGTTTGTTATATAAACATCCTTGAAAATATAGTCAAGATACTAGATGCTATTAGATATGTGCAATAAATCCATGGAGAACAAACTAGCAACTTTAAAATATGTAAGGAAATAACTGATACGGTGTGCAAATTTTGTCATTAACCACAGTCTGAACGTTTTAAATTACTTTTTTTTAACTTTACACAGCTAAATTTCTTAAATCTAGGTAGACAAATCAGCCACAGATACTTATATTTTACTACCTATTTTAAAAATCTATGTAGCTAATTTCATTTCTCTTATCCGATTACAGTCATCACAATTTTCAAAAAAGGTTTTAAGCAGTGTAGTGCTAATAATCAGTATTTGTATGTTCTTCACTTTAATGAGAATATGACTAGATTTTCATCCTTAAGCATAATTGCTGCTTGGTGATACATAGATGAAAACACACGAACATACATATACACACATTCCTTTATCAGACTGGAATGTTCAACTCTATTCATTACATACTAAAACTTTAACTGGGCTCATAGCTAAAGTTCACGAGACTTCTCCTTTCTAGCATTCTAATTTTTTTTTTTTTTTCTTTTTGACAGAAATAAAACTAAGGGAAATTCTTACCTTCAAGTAAGTATTTCTTTACTACTAAATATTTCTAAACTCTCCTTATAAAGTTTAAAAAATACAGTGAAAGGTTATGGTTTTGGAATTTTTTGTTTCTTAAACATATTCTTTTATTTCTAAAATATTTGCTGATAGCCAGCTATGTGTCTTGAGGGCACTGACACTCTCACACTTCCTTTTATCTCTGCTCCACACACATCTCAGATTTATTCGTTGGTCATCATTTTATGATGACATTTCTCATGGCATTTTTAAAAATTATTTATTTATTTATTTATTTATTTTTGGCTGTGTTGGGTCTTCGTTTCTGTGCGAGGGCTTTCTCTAGTTGCGGCGAGCGGGGGCCACTCTACATCGCGGTGCGCGGGCCTCTCACTATCGCGGCCTCTCTTGTTGCGGAGCACAGGCTCCAGACGCGCAGGCTCAGTAATTGTGGCTCACGGGCCTAGTTGCTCCGCGGCATGTGGGATCTTCCCAGACCAGGGCTCGAACCCGTGTCCCCTGCATTAACAGGCAGATTCTCAACCACTGCGCCTCCAGGGAAGGAAGCCCCTCATGGCATTTTATACTTTTACATAATCATGAGTGACAAAAATGTTTAATTTCTTCATATTTTTATCATGTTAATCCGTGCTCATTAGCAGTCATCTTATCACATATTTTTTCTTTACATTTTCTATTTTTAGTCTTTTTTTTTACCCTGTCTCAATTTAATTGCTAAATGAAGTTTATCTTATCCTTAAAAACAGTTTATATGTATGTTCATATTTGTGAATGTCTGTCTATTGTTTTTACATTTGAATGAAAACTTGGCTGAGTAAAATGTTCTTAAGACCACACTGATTTTTTTTTCCTTTAAGAACTCTATTATTGAATAATAATATAAATATTATTTTAATTGAAATATGGTTTATATATAATATTATGTTAGGTTCAGGTGTACTACATAATGATTTGACATTTGTATACATTATGCAATAATCACCATGATAAGTCTAGTAGCCATCTGTCCCCATACAAAGTTATTATAATATCATTGACAATATTCCTTATTCTGTATATTACACCCTAGCAACTTATTTATTATATAAGTGGAGGTTTACACCACTTAATCCCCTTGACCTATTTTGTCTGCTCCCCAAACCCCCTCCCTCTGGCAAACACCTGTTTGTTCTCTGTACCTATGAGTCAGTTTTTATATTGTTTTGTTTCTTTTGATTTTTAGATTCCTCATATAAATGAGATCATACAGTATTTGTCTTTCTCTGACTTATTTTACTTGGATAATACACTCTAGATCCATAATGTTGTCACAAATTGTAAGATTTCATTTTTTTGGCTGAATAATATTCCATTGTATGTATCTATATGTATATATGTATGTATGTATGTATGTATGCACACACCACATCTTTATCTATGTGTCTACTGATGGACACTTAGGTTGCTTCCATACCATGGCTAACGTAAATAACGCTGCAACAAACATTGCATGGCTAATGTAAATAATGCTGCAATGAACATTGCAGTGCATCTGTCTTTTAAATTAGTGTTTTTATTTTCCTTGGGTAAATACTCAGAAATGAAATTTCTGGATCATATGGCAGTTCTATTTTTAATTTTTTGAGTAACTGTCATAATGCTTTTCCATAGGGGCTACAGCAATTTGCAATTCCATCAACAATGTACAAGAGTTCCTTTTTATCCACATCCTTGTGAATGCTTGTTATTTGTTGTCTTTTGAGGATAGCTGTTCTGATAGGTATGAAGTAGTATCTCATTGTGGTTTTGCTTTGCATTTCCCTGGTTACTGATTTTGAACATCTTTTCATATGTCTGTTGGCCATCTGTATGTCTTTATTGGAAAAATGTCTCTTCAGGTCTTCTGCCTATTTTTTTAATCAGGTTGTTATTTTAATGAGTTGTATGAGTTATTTGTATATTTTGGGTATTAGGTCCTTATCAGATATATCGTTTGCAAATATTTTCTCCCATGCAGTAGACTGCCTCTTCATTTTGTTGATAGCTCCCTTTGCATTTATTTATTTATTTATTTTTAAATTTTTTATTTGGCGCATCTTAGTTGCAGTATGTGGGATCTTTCATTGCAGTGCGAGGGCTCTTCGTTGGGTTGCACGGGCTCTTTGGTTCAGCATGAGGGCTTCTCTCTAGTTGTGGCATACGGGTCTTTCTCTCTGTAGTTGTGGCATGCAGGCTCCAGAGCGCATAGGCTCTGTAGTTTGCAGCACACAGGCTCTCTAGTTGAGGTGTGCGGGCTCAGCAGCTGTGGCACGCGGGCTTAGCTGCCCCATGACATGTGGGATCTTAGTTCCCCTACCAGGGGTCGAACCCGCGTCCCCTGCATTGGAAGACAGATTCTTTACCACTGGACCACCAGGGAAGTCCCTCAATGAGCTTTTTAATTTGATGTAATCCCTTTTTGTTTCCCTCACCTGTGGAGACATATCCAAAAAATATTGGTAAGACAAATTGGTAAGCCTGTACTGCCTGATTTCTTCTAGGAGTTTTATGCTTTCAGGTCTCATATTTAAGTCTTTAATCCGTTTTGAGTTTGTTCTTGTATGTGGTGTGGGAAAGTAGTCCAGGGTTAAGGCACTATTAAGAAAATTCCTTCTAGTTGATTAGGTTTTCATGTAGTCTGGGCTCTTTCTCTATTCCTTTCTTTTAAATTATTTTAAAACTGTCTTCATTTTTAACATATCCAGGTGCTTGTCAGATTGTTTATTTAAATTTTTCTCATGCTTATAATACTCTGTCCAGATACTCTATTTGCTTTGAACTGTGAGGATGACTTATTGACTTCCTTTGCTAAGAAATACCTGCTTCCCTTTGCACCAAGATTTTCAATTTCAGAGTTAAGTTCTATCCATATTTACCATAGACTGAGAGAATGGGGGTGGAGGTTGGTACACATCATAATTATTTATGTTGTACTCACAGCTCTCATTTCTCTGTCAATATTTACACAACTGTTTGAAATGTGAATTTCATTACCTTACAGGAATATTCTTTAGCTTCAGACCACATCATTTTCTCAAACTGTAGTTCTAGATAGTTTATGTCCATCAGAAAGTTCAGCATGTGAATAAACTTCCAGGATTCACTTATTTCTTCAGAGCAACAACTGTTTCCATTATTTCCGAAAAAAAAAAGATTTAGTTTAAAAAAGACTTTTAATTTGGGGCAGTCTTCAGAAGAATTCTCAGAGTTTTCTTAATATTGGGGCTTCTGAAGGATAAACTTTCGTTTCCATTGTTTTGGTTTTCCAAAAGCTGTCACTATTCTGACATTCAAAATCTTGATATTTCCAAAGTTTTGTCTTTTATGTACTCAGTATATTAGAATAACACGTGTCACCGTTATATCTCTCTTCTCTCTCACTCTTTTTATCTGCCTACTTCGCATTTTAAGTAATACCTGTCAAAGTTGGTAATATTTAAATTACATTCTGTAAAAATATTCAATTCTTCTATAAATGTTTTATAGGTTGATTCAAAAAGTTGAATAGACAAACAATACTTGCATTATATTTTTGTAGTAAACTTAATTTTTTACTGAAGGTCCAAACAGTACGGTAGGATTATTTTTATTTCTTTATTGGTAAAATTTCACAATCTATGTTCCAATCAGACAATTATTGTTAGTATACAGGTAAAACTAAACTGTATTTGTTATGGAGTCATCAATTTTTCAAAAATCATAGAATATTAAAACATATGATTTGCCAAATATATTAATCTGGCTTTTCCTTATATTCTAATTTAACTTTCTGGCTTTATTTTTTTGTTGTTTTTTCTATTGAACAAAAGAAGCAAATGCTATATTTGTGACATATAGCCAAGTGGTTATTTAATTTATTGTATTCAACATATTTTATTTTTGGAGACATTTCCATTGAAGCCCAGGAACTCTCTATTCTAACTTTTACCAACTGATTTTTAGGGGTGTTACATGATTTTAATTGGGGTTTATTTTATTGGAAAATCAATTTTAGATATAATTTATTTCATCCCATGTTAGTCATTTATTTGATTTTTATTTTTGTTTTGCTAACTTTTTCTCAATGTGCAATGAGTGGTAAATTTTCAAAATAGTTTGTACTTGAAAATACCATTTTTTGTTGTTAGGGGGACTGAGCCTTACATTTACCTGATAGTTTAATGGAGTATGTACGCTTGATCCATAACAATATTGATTCCAAATTTTGAAAGATTTTGCTCCAATGTTTTCCTGTATTCAATGTTTCTGATTAGAGTTATCAAGACAGCCTTATATTACTCCTTTGTAAAGGACTTATTTCTTTTTTCTCTATATCCTTGCCAAAACTTGTTATTTCCTGTCTTTTTGATGATAGTCATTCTGAAAGGGAGCCCTAGTACACTGTTAGTGGAAATATAAATTGGTACAACCACTATTGAACAGTGAAGGATCCTCAAAAAATTAAAAATAGAACTGCCGTATGATCCAGCAATTCCACTCCTTGTTATATAACCAAAGAAAATAAAAGAGTAATTCAAAAAGATATACGCACCCAATGTTCACAGCAGCATTATTTACAACAGCCAAGATGGAGGCAACCTAAGTATACATCAACAGATGAATGGATAAAGATGTCGTATGTATATGTACCATATATATATATATTTATTTATACATATTCAGTTATATATATATAACTGAATATTACTAATATATATAACTGAATATTACTCAGCCAAACAAAGTGAAATTTTGCCATTCACAGCAATATGGATGGACCTGGAGGGTTATTATTCTTAGTGAAATAAGTCAGACAGAGAAAGACAAATACTGTATGTATTCACGTATATGTAAAATCTAAAAAATAAAATATATCAACAAATATAACAAAACAGAAACAGATGCACAGATACAGAGAACAAACCAGTGGTTACCAGTGGGGAGAGGAGTCAGGGGAGGGGTAAAATAGGGAAAGGGGATTAAGAGGTACAAATCACTAGGTATAAAATAAATAAGATACAAAGATGTAATGTACATCATAGGGAATGTAGCCAATGTTTTATAACTTTATATGAATTATAATCTATAAAAATATCAAATCACTATATTGTACACTTGAAACTAATGTACTATTATAAGTCAAATATACTTCAAAAAAAAAAAAGACATATTTCCATCTTGGAGGCTTTAGCATTGTCCCTTTCTTTTTAGTCCGTAAAAATCTCATAATGAAGTGTCAACCTGGCTTTTTTTCCCGTTTTCCTGTACAGCACTTGATATGTTCAGCTTATACAATTTAAAGTTTTGTGTATGTTTTTAGTGGATAAAAAGTGCTAAGCTCAGTCCACCTCCTTGAACTAAAGTTCTTTAATGACATGAACAAGGCATTTTAAGTGATGTATTTTGTAGGTACAAAATAGAAGAATTTCAATGAAGCTTTATTCCTTCAATTGTAAAATGTGAACAATATTAACAGAATAGATGTTTAACTTAAGTTGCTTTTTTGTTGCCACATTGACAGAAATCTGACTAGTTTTTTTGATTTATCCAACCCACATGTAGTTCAGGGTTTAAGTCCTGAGATCCTTAGTTTCTGTTTAAGTAAATTAGAAGAATGAAGATTACGAGTTTACTACATTCATAACAAAGTTTAGTTCAATGTTAAGAATCAAATGGACATCAACTCAGTACTTAATTAGACCGCTGTCATCTTAATAGATTTCTTTTTCACTTTTTTGCATACTCAGCTATGACCAGGAATCAGAAAATCTTTTGTCTTTCTCTGATTTTCCTTGAGTTGACCTTTTCAGCTATATTATATAATGAAGTTACCAAATATCGTTAGTCTTATATCTACCTGATTATGAAAAAATGGCTAGCTAATTCTCAATAAAAAGTTAATCACTTTTTCAAATTGCAATATTCCTTTTGAAAAGCCAAATGTATGCTAGATGAGTAAGTTATAGAGATCTGCTGTACAACTGCCTATACTTAACAACAGGGTATTCTGCGCTTCAAAATTTAAGAGGGTAGATCTCATGTTAAATCTTTTTAACCATGACGCCTTTCTTGGGTTTGATAATTTACTAGACTGGCTTGTAGAAATCAAGGAAACACTTACCCTTATCATTTTATTATATAAGAAAGGTCTGATAAAGGAGTCAGATAAACAGCTAGATGACGAGATATGTAGAGTGAGGTCTGGAAGCTCCCAAACATAGGAGCTTCTGTCCCCATGGAGTTGGGGTGCACCACCCTCCCAGCCTGTGGATGAATTCACTGATCCAGATGATATCCAACCTCATAATTTTAGGATATTTATGGAGGCTTCATCATGTAGGCATGACCCATCATTAACTCAATCTCCAGCCCTTCTCTCCCTCCTGGAGAATGGGGAGGGGGGAATGTAGTAGGGCTGAAAGTTCTAAGCTTCTACTCATAACTTGTTCTTTCTGGTGACCAGCCCCCTTTCTGAAGCTACCCAAGAGTCCGTCAGAGGGTGCCTTATTAGAACAAAAAAGACATTCCTATCACCTACGTAATTTCAAGAGTTTTAGGAGCTCTGTGCCAGGAACTGGGAGCAGGGATTATTCTACATATTTATATTTATATATATTCTATTATTTTACACATCCACTATCATTTTATATGCAATTGATCCCACAATTACTGTCTCAATGCAAAGTTTCTTTTTTTAACTCCAGATCAGTACTCAAGTGCCTATTGGGAATCTCTGCCTGAATATACATAGGAACATCAAATAAAATGCTTAGAAGTCATTAACTTTCTTCCCCCAATGCTCTTTTATATTCACTATATCACTGAATATCACCATAATCCCTACATGCTGTGGAAGTAAGATTTTGGTAGTTTTATTAATCCTTTATCTTTACCCCATTTACTTCATTTGCAACTAATAAGATATTAAGTTGTGTTGATTTAACTTCCAGACAGTGCTAAATTTATTCATAGCCCCCATCCCCTTTGACATTGCTCTCTACTTTTTTACCTGGACTATTATAGCAGTATCCCAACTGATTCTATGGAGCCAGTAAGAGGTTGAGGCTTCTTCTCTTCACCCTCCTACATTCTTACTTAAGGAAGAAAAGAAAAAACTGACTTGCACTGATTCAATTCCATGGACTGGATTTGGCCACACTCTTAATGGAGTTTCCATCATCATCATGATCATCTCATTGACTGAAGGCATAGTATGTGCCAGGCACTATTATAAACACTTTACATGATTTATGCAACCATGTGAGTCATTATGCACATATTGCAGGAAACTGAGTCTTAGAGAGATTAAGTAACTGTCAAATAAACAGTGGAGTTTGGGTTAGAAGTTAATCTGGGCTTTTAATCTCTAGATTGGGATCAGATCTGTTTCTCATGTCTTTCATTATGTGGTGAGAGACTGACTATACAAATGAACAATGTCTAGACTGCAAAAGAAAAGAGATCTCTGACCCACAATCTGAAGCAACCAGCTGAGGTAACCAATCCATTATCTCCAGTAACCAGCCCAGGAGACCAGCCTGCTATCTTTAAGTCAGACTCATGGGAAGTCAGATCCCTATCTCTAGCAATGGGTCCAGGAAACCAAACATGACCCCTATAACAATCAGCCCCAAACAGCAGGACTTGATTAGTAACTGATAGTTCCCTTGAGCTTTGTTCCCACTTCCAGTTACAACCAACCAGAGAAATCCAAACATACACTCCTGACCAATCACATAGGATACCCCACTTCTAGTTGGCCCAACTACAGCTTCCTCATGTCCACAGCTTACAACCAGAGCATAGCTGAAGTCTTCCTTTTAAAATTTCCACTATAAGGCTTTCCACTCCCACACATAAGAGTTTCTCTGTGTTCACTTACTAACATTAAACAACTAACTGCATGTTCAGTTTGCTCCATGTGCACTTAATTTTTTTTAGTTATATTCATCTTGCTGTTCATTGGGATTGTAGAATGAATTTATACTGTACCATCAATGTGTGAGTGAATTTTTTTTCAGACACTCAACACGGCTTGCTATCAAACTTTGTGATCATTAACAATCCAATTTTTCTATCATTTTAAATGAGGATTATATATATGTATGATATATGTATATTTATATATATAATATATATTTTTTAATTCACACAATATATTAAAGGAAATTTCTTCTGAAGACTCAATGAACAGTGTTACTGTTGCTCATTGAAAATGGACATTATTTTCCTGATTTGGAAGAGCTTTAACGTTTAGAACACATAGCCATTTCATTGCTTGGTTTTTGAAAAAGAAATTTGGATACTTTTTATATTTCAATTCAATATTCTCCCTTGATAATTGAATACATCTTATTTAGAGAGTAAAGCTAAATAATTGTAACTACTTTTAAGAAAACATATTTGCTTGAATTCCAACGATTCTTTCAGGATGGTTCTTGCTGAACCTATACTTTCTTCAATTCCATTAAATTTATGCTAATTATCATCATGGAATATATGATTTCTAAGTACAATGTAAATAACTTGGTTTGTTATGAGACATAGTCTAAATATTTTTCTAATAGAAGACATTTATTGTAAAATGCTCATCTCTCTCATCACAGCAGATTGAGGTCAAAATGATTCAAAATATATCATTTCACTCCTAGTAACAGGAAATTTATGAAATATCAGGAACACCATGCCCACTAAAAATGTTCATAAAATACTAGAATACTTGTGTAAAGGACAATAAAAACACCATTTGTTTATGTGTGCTCCTTTTGATTGCAGAAGTGCTATGGGATGCTATTTTTTCAGATACTAGTTTTCTCTGATGAAATTTGTGGAATAGGTGAGAGGAGAGAGATCAAAGCAGGGAGATAGAAACAGTTCTTTGTACTTTTACTTAAATTTTTCAACCAGCCACATTAATTATGAAAATTATGTCAATTTCTAAAAAGATTTGGTATAGATAATTGCCTGCATTTCTAATAAGCTTTGTAAAAGCTTGAAATCCTTGGAGGAAAGTTACCTAAGAAAAAGAAAATACTATTGAAAAGTGTTGACCATAACATTAGTAAAAATGAATAGAGTCATACTTAGTGTTTTACAACATATATTAAAAGAACAAAGAGATTTTGTTACTACATAAAAAAGAGCACTTATAAGTTGTGGAGTGTGATGTAAATTTAAATGGGAAAAAAGAGGAATAAAGAATTAAGGAGTCATCTTACACTGCATTCACCTACTCTTTTGAAAGTTTTTTAGTATATTCTTAAAAGACATATTTCAAATACACAGTTAAATAAGAGTTTAATTTTTTCAGTATTGTTGTAGAGAAGGTACTATGTATCAGGCAGTCTATTAGATGCTGGGGGCATAGTCAGTAATAAATGAAACAAGTAAAATTCCCTGATTTTATGGAGTTTACATTCTGGAGAGAGAGAAAGAAAATAAATAACATAAACCAAAGAGTACGTTATCTAGTGTAAACTGTTAAGGAAAAACATGAGTTAAGGAAAGAGGATAAAAAATGTCAGTGGCAGGTTGTTGACATTTTTGGTAAGGATTCTAGTCAAGTTCTCATGGAGAAGGCAATTTTCAATTAAGAATTAGAAGGATTCTGGGGATTTAGCTGCGTGGACATCTAGGAGAAGAGCAATCAAAAAGTAAGAATAAGAACAAAGACCAGAGCAGATAATGTGCCTGATGTGTTCAGGGAACAGGAAGGAGAAGATGGTGGCTAGGAGAGAAAAAAATGGGGTATGAGTCACAGATGAAGACAAATTCGAAGCCAAGAGGCAGATTATGAAGACCTTTTAGGTCATGGTAAGTGCATTGACCTTCACACTGAGAAGGGATAGCCTTACAGGAACTTGACAGAGGTATAACATAAATAGAGCTACATTTTATGTTCTGCAATTTAGATGTTCTACTAATGATAAAAGATTGTATTTACAGTGGAACTAAAAGGGTTCATATCTGAATGAGGAAATTCTCAGAGCAATGTATGCTGCATGTGTTGTAAACTCACTGAGATCACAAATAAAAGGGACTGTGTTAAATAATATCTAGAGATTTGACTGTAGTTCTATGTTGAGCTTCTTAAGGGTTAGGGTAATTATCATACAATTAAGTCCTAAACTGAAAAGTATTTAAACCACGTTTATGAGAAAAAGTCTCTTGACAAAACCATCACATTAAAACTAGTCCATGTGTTAGATAGGCTATTTCCAACTTCTCCTTTTTAACTAGAAGTTGATTTCACTCAATTTTTAAAAGCCTCATTTTTCAGATGAAGAAAGAACATTTATTTTCAGAAGAAGTAACAACTCGCTTTATACAAGTGTGAAAGAAATAGAGACCAAGGACAACGAATTAAACGTTAAGATAAGTTTGGATTTTTGTAAATGTATTGAAAAAATTTTGACGTCTTACAAAAACAATTTTTAGGAAAGAAAGCAATAACAGGATATCAATAAAAATGTTATGCACATAATTTAAGAATGATATTGATTTTGGTGAAAAGCTATTAGGTAAATAAGCACAATAAAATATGTTTATAAAGTTGCATATTTTGTTAATTTATTTTTACAAGTATAATTGAGTTTTAATTATTTATGAGTTTTATGAGTTTTCCACATGAGGTAAATGGACTGTAATGTAACTTTTAAAGACCATGAAATATTTATTCTTATCAGTTCATGTTAGTATCTTATTACTGAGAATATCTTTGAAAAGGGAACCAAAATATCAGATGTGTTTGTTAAATATATTTCATTTGGAGCTTAATTATTTGGGCAGGAATTCAATATAGAATTATCATATGACTTAACAAGAAACACAATGCTATTTATTAAAATATTCCTCTTTAGTTACCTCATATTAGAGGAAAAAGATAAATATTTAATTGTATGATACTATTACACACAAGCATGTCACAAAAATCACTTTGCTAATTTTATTTAAGAATCATATTTCAAAAGATATTTATATAGTCTTACTTTTAAGACTACATCTAAAAGTATAATGATCAATCACTAACTCTATCATGATCTGGGACAAAAGATTTGATCAGACTGATATGCATAATTCATTGACAAAATAAGAGAAATGGAAGAGAATACAGAGGTTAAGGAGAATAAAAGGCAATAGTATATGGTAAATACAGTCCAATAATTCCTTAATATTAAAAGTTAAAAAGGCAAGTGGTGAAAATTTATTTAAAAGAAATTTAAATGCATAAATGAATGACAGCTACCAATAAAAGTCAGTCCAGTAATATATTTTAACTTTGACAGCAGATAGATTTGTTCTATTCATCACTTGTCTCCAGAGACAATAGAATACTTAATTAGATTAAACTTATAGTGCCCTTCTTTACGTCCCCAGTGAGTCATGTTCTCTACAGCTAGTATAAAGCCTAAAACATTAAATGGGATTTAGTGAACTGGCTACCCAATAAATTGTGGGTTTCTCGAGAGTTGAAGTTATGTTTTACTTATTTATTCTAGTACTTCCTTTAGGGCAGTAATGGCTTATTAAGGAAAGCCTAAAGGACCAGTCTGAATCACTGTCATTCTTCTTAGTCACCCATTTTCTTCTACTCATTTTAGTTGCCTTTTATCCCCAATGACTCTAATAAAAATGTCACCAAATGGCGTCATCTTATCATAATCCAATTGTTATTTCTAAGACCACATTTTATTTTGCCTCCCAGAAGCCTCCCTCATTTTGTTTGCAATAGTTTAATATTCTTTCTAGGATGACTATTTCTAAGGATTCCTTGACTATACCTCTGTTTTATTTTTCTCCAGTCTCCATATTTCTTTTTTACAGTTTCCTTTGTTGGGATCTGTGCCTCACTCTCATCTCCAAGTTTTTGAAACATCCCAGCACTTTGTTCTTTTATCTGTTCATTTGAATTATCTCCCTAAGTGCTTTGCAATTAGGAAAAAAATCTAAATGGGATCCCTCCCTGTTTGATCCTGGTCTGAACCTTTCCTTTTTCTTTCATTCATTACAGTCATCCTCGTCACCCTGATCAAGCCATACTGGCCCATTAAATATGCCAGGATAAAGACTGCTAGCTCTCACCAATATCTGTGGCATGTTTATATTCTGGGTTTGGCTACAGCACATTTGTCAGCCCTCTTATATTTAGTTGATGCCATGAAATTAGCTCTGGCCAATGAGATATGGGTGGAAGGGATGCATACCATCTTCAGACATGATTCCTAAAAGCTTTTCTGTTTCATGTTCTCTTTCCTGGCCAGATGCAGAGGATAGAGAGGATATTTAGTTCAGTATGGGGCCCTGCATGATACATCTCTTCTACTTTGCCGTTGTGTGTGTATGTGTGTGGGGGAGGGGGAGGATTGTTTGAAGAGTTATTGGGATTCTCATTTTCAGTTTTATTTTTAAATGTTTTATATAGCTAAATACAGTTTATATAGAGGAAGACAGCTTGCTCTTTTGCATTTCTGTGGACAGGGACGACAATTTTATTTAGTGTATCAGGTTTCTAATTCAAGAACATTCCTTTCTTTTAGTGTAGCAAAGTACACTTTGCTTTATTTCTTTGTTGGAACAAATTGTTTCAGATAAAATTTGGGAGCGTTTCATGTTTCTTTCCATGTTTACTTTTCTTTTCTCTTGTTCTGAACTAAATTGCTCTTATGCATTGTTGTTGATGTGCTCTTCACTGCCCATTTCCTTAAGGCCCCTCACACTTGCTTCTATTTTTCTTCTAGCCTTAGGGCATTATCAATCTAAGGCAATATTCTTATGTCCCCTGTGTACCTTTAATTCTTTTCTCTGGAGTTAGTGTTTTGATCTACCAATAGACTTTTTCAGTATTTTAAAACATAGAGTGGACTTTCTTATCCTTGGGAGAGTTTTTGATCCATCTTTGTCTTGTTTATTATGCTTTTTCTCTTTTCTTTGCAGTTTTCTTTGGATTTTTATTTCTCTCTGTGCAGACATGCAGTGGAAATGTGGTGGTTGTTGACTTGCATGGATTGGGTGATGCTGTGCATGAGTGTTTGACAGGACTCAGTTTCCCAGTTAAACCTTTGAAAGTCTTCTGTGATCTATATATATTAACAGATTTTGACAACATTAAGTTTTCAGTTCTTAATACAACTCCATGTGGTTTTAAGTACCCACTTTGGTTTTAGAGATAAGATGATTTCACAACATTGTTAAGAAAAAAAAAATAATTCAGGTCTTCAAATTTCCTAAACCACTACTCGTTTCCTTCTTCTGTATTCCCACTCAGATTATATGGTGACTTGTTTAATTTTTAGCCTTCTCACTTGCTTCCATCTCAGGTAAAATTCAATGCTACAGTATCCTGCTAGGAACAGAAACCTTGAGCACTTGAAGTTCAAATTGAAAAAGTTATTTCAACTGGAGTTGTGCTGAGTCAGTGTTTTAGAATGTACTTAAATTCTATTTGATATTTGAATAATCTCAAGACAATATTATTTAATCTCAGTCTCCATGCGACGGTGGGTTTAAATCAAAGTTCTATTCATATTCTTCTCTTATAAATAATGAAATGCTGAAAAAGAAAACTTGTCATGATACTATGTACCATTATGAGTGACACATAATATACATTTAATGTATAGGGAAAATAGGAAAATTTCAAAACACTTTTAGCTGCAAATTATGGCCTGTGCGTGTGTGTGTGTTTGCATACTGATAAATACATAGAGTCTCACACAGAGGCAAAAAACATGTGAATAATTTTGCAAGATGAGGTAGAATCTAGCTATTGTAATAAATTAAGAATTGGGTTTAAACATATCTTGCATTTGTGACTTCTTTGACATTTTTACTGCTTTTTTCAAGTCCTCATTACTTTCTTTTTGTTTTTTGCATATCCTAAGTACTTTTCCTGAAAATATCTAATCCTCTCCAATACCCAAACTCCAATAAGAATTGCTCAAAGACACAAATAATTGTTTGACCCACTATTTCTCATCACTTACAAAATAAACCAAAATATTCTAGCTTAATATTCACCATAATTTGTCACTAAGACTAATTTGTCACTAAGACACTAATATTCACCATAATTTGTCACTAAGGAAACTTTCATTCCTAGTTTCATCTCCTCAATACACCAAGAGGTCTACACTATAAACATAAACTTCTATTTACTTTTTCCTATGTATACACTCTACTGACCTTCCTCCTTGTTTATGCTCAAGCTGTCTCTTCATTCTATTAAGCACTATAGACAAGAAGAATTTATTAATCTCCTGTTAGAACTAAATTCTCCCTGGAATTTTCCGTAATGCCTAGACTTCCAAGGCACTATGTTATTTGTCCTTTTATGGTGGTGATGGTTCTACCATTATAGTTGCTCTCACACTTGGTCACATTTTTAAAAATACATATGTAAACATTTTTTGGTCGTGACCATGACTAATTTACATACATGAATCATTAGTGAATATCTTCTAAAGCTAAGCATTTTGCTAAACACTGCTTATACAATGTTTTATTTAATAATCAAAAACCTCAGGTAGTAAATGGAGAAATTGGCATGCAAAGAAGTTAAAGAGCTTGCTTCTTATTGTCACTGAACTCTTTACGTCAATTTAATATATCCTTCAATTATAAATGTAAACTATACATTATCTTAGTATTAACACTTTTAGTATTTCTTATCAAGAGAAATCATATATATTTTCATAGCACATTACAGATGTATATATTTAAACATATTGTTTACCTTCATCACATCCTCAAAATTATGGTACTTAATAGATTCTATTATTTAACATGTTAATAAAGAAGATCCTATAATACTCTCTTGCAAATTCCTTTTTTAAAAATAGACTTTATTTATCAGAGCAGTTTTAAGTTCACAGAAAAATTGAGAGGAAGGCATAGATTTTCCATATGGGCCCCTACATATGTATAGTCTCTCCCATTACCAACAACCTCCACCAGAGTGGTACATTTGTTACAATTGACAAATCTATATTGACACATCATTATCACTCAGAGTCCATAGTTTACATCATGGTTCACTCTTGATATTGTATACTCTATGGGTTTGGACAAATGTATAATGAGAATATTTTGTGTCCTAAAACTTCTCTGTACTCCACTTATTTTGTCCCTCCCTTCCTGCTAACCCCTGGCGACCACTGATCTTTTTACTGTCTCCATAGTTTTATGTTTCCTGGAATGTCATATAGTTGAAATCATACAATATATAGTCTTTTCAGATTGGCTTTTTTCACTTAGTAATAATGTATTTAAGGTTCCTTCATGTCTTTTCATGGCTTGATACTCATCTATTTTTAGTGCTGAATTATATTCCATTGTCTGGGTGTACCATAGTTTATTCATTTATCTACTGAAGGACACTGTAGTTGTGATTATGAATAAAGCTGCTATAAACATCTGTGTGCAGGGTTTTGTGTAGGCATAGGTTTTCAACTCTTTCCGGTGAATACCAAGGAATTCAATTGCTGGATAGTACAGTAAGGACATGTTTACTTTGTAAGAAACCTCCAGACTGTCTTCAAAAATGGCTGTACCATTTTGCATTCCCAGCAGCAATGAAAAAGTTCCTAATGCTCCACATTCTCACCAGCATTTGGTGGTGTCAGTGTTCTAGATTTTGTCCATTCTAATAGATGTGTAGAGGTATCTCATTGATGTTTTAATTTTCATTTCCCTGATAACATACAATATGGAACATCTTTTCATATGCTTATTTTTTTTTGTATATCTTCTTTGATGAGGTGTCTGTTAAGGTCTTTGGCCCATTTTTTAATTGGGTTGTTCATTTTCTTATTGTCATGTTTTAAATGTTCTTTGTATATTTTGGATAACAGTACTTTATCAGATATGTCTTTTGCAAATATTAGAGCTTAATTAGACAGTCAAAGTGGTACATGGGAGAAAAATTAACAATGGTATCTGTTACCTACATTTACAATAATGCACTTTATGCTACAACACTCTCAAAGCTCAGTGGTTTACAACTCGAAAAACTGGTCTCACACAGGTCTCCAAGTTGAGTGCAGTTTGACTGATGTAGGCTGTGCTTGGCTCGACAGCTTTGTTTCAAGGTAGGCTTGACTCCAGGCAGTGGGTTAGGATCAGGTCAGCTCCATGTGAATGTCAGTACTAGTAGATAGATACCTGGGGTATAAGGTTCTCATAAAAAGTGGAAGAATCATGAGAGCTGAGCCAAACTGTGCAACCACAAATTAAGCCTTCTTGAAACATTATTCACAATAGCCAAAAGATGGAAATAATTCAAATGTCCATTGATAGATGAATGGACAAACAAAATGTGGTAAATATGTTGCACATAATATTATTCAGCCTTAAAAATAAATGAAATTCTGATACATGCTACAACATGCATGAAGCTTGAAAACATTATGCTAAGTGAAATAAACCAGTAAAAAAAGACAAATACTGTATGATTCCACATATGTAAGGTGCCTGGAATAGTCAAATCATAGAAACAAAAAATGGAATAGTTGTTAACAGAGACTGAAAGGAGAGAGAAATAGGAAATTATTTTTTGATGTGTATGGCGTTTCAGTTTGAGATGATGAAAAAGTTCTGGAGATGGACAGTGGTTGAGGTTGCACAACAATGTGAATGTATATCGCCACTGAATTGTACAACTAAAAATAGTTAATATGGTAAATTTATGTTATATATATTTTATAAAATGTGAAAAAACACACCCCCAAAAAGCTAATCATGAAAGAATACCAGGTGGGTGATTTGAATATATATCATGGTTTAACTAATTGGGTACACAGTGAAGAAACAGAGACTTAAAACTTCCACAAACCTGGATAAGACAGATTTTAAGATTAGGGCATACAATTAAATTTCTTTTAACAAAACTGGTGAAATGGGTGAGGACTTGGCTTGAGTTTTGGGAGGTGAAATAGGAAGGTGGTGAAATACCAAAAACAAACTAAGAGCTCTGTAGTTAGACTTGATAAGAGACTACTACAAATGCATACCACAGTGCCAGGTAATTGAGCTAAACATCGTTGAATTGTTCTTGCTTCTTATAAAGATTCATACTGTAAGGTGAAAGGAGGCAAAGCTACTGTTGGCATTAAGTAATTCCAGCTGTTGGGAGAATGGTACTAAAGAAAAGTAAACAAAGACTGACAAATGCACACTTTATTTTACTCAAAGCCGGCATCTGTGACTCTAGTAGTTTTAGTGACTCTGTGATATTTTCTAATTCAATAGAATTCTCCCACAGCAGAGTAGAACTTGATAAATGTGACTTCAGCTAGCTGTCAACAATTGATATTTGTCAAGAGAAAAAAAAAAAATGGAAGTATTTTTCCTCTGGTACATCCCTATAATAAATTATAACACTTTGGTCTTTGACCAAACAAGATAATGAATCAGCAAAAGGTATCATTAATTGTCTTACTTTCCTATAGCCCCCAAATTTGCTACCTGAAAGCTGTTTCTGCTTTTTAAAGTTTCCACATCAATAATATAGCTCACTAATATTCAAAGAAGTCAATTATGTAACTAATATCTGATGATTATTACTGTGTTACAAAGAATCAACCAGATGTCATGTGGCAGCTTTTTACACAGGTGATAAATTGTGAAATAATGAAAATTTGACTATACAAATTTGTCTTCTACATGAGCATCAGATTTATATTTGTCTATGTTCCTGTCGGTATTAATAATGTGCATCATTAAAGAACACTAGGAGCAGACAGGGTGAAAAGGAAAGGTGAAGTAGAATAAATAGAGAACTATCTTAAATCAGTGAAGGCAGTTCATATGAAAAGAGGAAAACATAAAAGCTTAACGAAAAGTATTTTAATGAATTATAAAATAGTTTAAATCTTTTAATGGAGATCAGGCTATTAAGAAAACATTTACTTTATGCTGAAATCAATCAATTCAGTTTAACTCTGAAGAAATACAAATGTTTATAGTTTATGATTTTGTATGGCATAATTAATCATATGTTGACTCACACATATCTAGCAAGGATGAATGTGCTTCAGTGTTACAGCTAGAATAATTACTCTATAAAAATTAATTTTAAAACATGTACTATAACTCAATATTCCTTCTACTCCAAAAGTTAATATCAAAATAATATTTTATCATTGTATAATACCAAGTACAATTGATCTTCCAGATATTCATGTCAGATTTATAGTAGGCATTCTGAATCTCCTAACTTAACCATACACATTTCCTGAAATGTACTCAAATCCAGTTTGAAAAGGAAAAACCTATAGAAACATTGGTTGTGTATGCTCATTTCTCAGTTTTAGGTTTGTGCCAAACTCTGAGTTATCAGAACAAAAGTCTTTTAATTTGCCTACAGACTCAGCTTTTGTTTCTGCCTTCTCCTAGCATTGATATACTACACAGAAAGCTGAGCCCCAATTCAAAATGAGGAGCCAAAACTTGATTTGTTACAGACCCTCTTAGTAGTCATTGTTCACACTAATTTATCAATTTATAGATGAGCATGCAGTACCTTCCTGCAAATGAAACCCAAGGAAGTCTGCAAGTAAAATCAGACAAACAAAAGTTCAAATTTCAGTAGCAAAGTAATTTTGTAAACTCCAGATTAAAAAAAAAAAAAAAAAATTGAAGGCACTGGAGATTGACCAAAAGTAGGCAGAAACTGGAGAATATACCCACAAAAGATGAAAACTATACTGGGTGAGATTCACATTCATATGGTTTTTACCTGAGGGCATTCTCCAAACTATGGAGCATAGTGTAGCTATAATTCAAGCAAAAAAAATCTGGTATGGCTAAAATTTAAATAAAACTTATTGGATTCAGGAATTAAAGGAATAAGTTTGGAGCTATCATAGCTTCTGAAAATTCAGAGGGAGAGCAGCAGATAGGAAGATGTATGGGGATTTATAAAATGTTCATACAAACTAGGATTAATTCCTTGAAAGACACCTGAACAGAACATATGCAGGATCTCTAAGGGTTTGAGCAGAAAACATCAGCTGGAGGCATTAAAAAGGCTGGTATAATAGTAACTATAAGTAGTAATACATTTAAGGGGCATATAGTACTCCCTGGAATAGCAAATAAAAATAATTCATAGAGGTATACCTAAAAAGTTAACAGTGGAAATACAATGAAGTCCTAAAACAATATTTCATCCACCTACAATGAGGGAGGATGATGAGAAACACAGAACAAAAATAGATGGGAGAAATAGAAAACAGGCAAAAATTGGTAGATCTAAATCTGGTAATATCAATAAGGACATACATGAAAATAGAATTAACACTGTGTTAAAAGTAGAGATTATCTAACTCTATACTAAAATCTATAAATATACTTGAGGTAAATTAAGAGAAGCCTAATAAATGTAGAGACATACACTTTTCCTGAATTAAAATCTAGACTTAACTACTGCCAGTCGTAATCCCAGAGGTAGACGTTAACCGTGAACATACAATTTTGTGGAAAAACAAAAGGTCATAGAACATCCAGAGCAATTTTGAAAACGAACAAAATTGTAAGATTTCCACTACCTTATTTCAAGATTTATTATCAGCCTCTACAGTATTGTATAACAGAAGAGGTATTTCCTAAATAGATCAACTTATATAACAATCTTTTTTTTCTTATCAAGAGGCTAAAGTAATTCAATGAGTGAAATAATCATCTTTCTGACATATTGTGTTGCATTTATTGTACATTATATCGGGATGAGAAAAATCAGCATTGACACCACACAGAAATAATTCAAGGTAGATTTTTAGAAATCAACATAATGTATAAAACTATAAATATTTAAAACAAATTATTTTTGACCTTGGGGAAGACAAAGATTTCTTAGTACTGAGGAAGTATGAAACATTAAAAGAATGTTGACTTGAAATCCATCAAAATTAAAACTTTACGCTTCAAAAAGTCACCCTCAAAAATAAAGAGGCAAAGCACAAAGTGGGAGAAAATAGCAGAAAAATGCGTTTCTGAAAAATATCAGAATATATGTCCAGAATGTATAAAGAACTCTTATTATTCAATAATATGTAAAACAAGTCCTGGCCAAAACTAAACCAGAACAAGCAAATAAAAGCAATAAGCCAACACTTGAACAGATACTTTATAAAAGAAGCTGTATGGTCATCCAGAAGCATGTGAAAAGATGCTCAAATAGTTTAGTGTTCCACAGAGCAATATTAGCCAAGTCACCTCCTGAACAGCTGTTATGCATAAAAAAGCCTCTGCTAAGAATTTTTAGAGTTTTTTATATACTTCCTGTTTGCATTTTTTGATGTGTGTGCAAAATGTTCCTATAGAGCAATGCAAAATAAAATGATGCCTAAGTTTGCATGTGTTTTAATACCTAATAAAATAAATATAATACATACTTATTTTTAAATTGCATATAGTAACTATTAAAGAAAATTACTTTCATCACTGTATTTATCTTGTTAAATAGACATCTTATTATGCATGACAAGAAATATACTGTGATGATACTGACTTTTTGGATATTAAACACTGCTCAAGGTCCTTCCCAATCCTTCAAACTGGGATTGACTCACATGGGCAGATAATGACTTATAGTTATGTCAACTGTATCTTGATCTCAGAATGTCATTTGCCATCTGGCATCAATATCCCTAGACACTACTTAGCTCTACTCTTAATTTGGACTTGGTAATATTATCTCCCAAGAGATGAGGTTCCAATGTACTTTTTGTATACTGGAAAAAATACAGAATTCTAAAGCATGTTCCTTAGGTGAGAAAGTTATAAGAATAAGTAAAAAAATTCTGTCTTCATTATTCATTTACATCATACCAACTCCAATATCCGTTCTGTATGTATGAATTGCTTTAATATAAATTGATCATGTGAGCCTGTGTGACATATATCATACTAGGGAAATAAATACATTCCTGAGAAGATAAGATATAGATGAAAAGCAGGTAGAAAAGTTCTAGAAAGAGTAGGGCTAAAGCATAGTAGAAAAGGAAAAAATCCATAAGAATTATGAAGAACAGATTTGAGATCATTAAACATGATTGCTACTGTCATAATTGTGAACCAGATCAAATGGGATATGGTACTTCTACCTCCTCAACACTGCCAGAGTCTCATACTAGAAGTAAAATATCAGTGAAACAGGACGTTTATCCATTACAGCAGTACAGGTGGATTAAAAAAAAAAAAACAATGAAAAGAAATTATTTGAGCTAGCCTCTAGATTGACTGATAAAGGCAAAAGTATAGATATCACTAGGATCTGTTAACAAGTACCATGAGGACAACTACAAAAGCCACCACATAGTGCCTATACTTGACAAGTTACAGGAGCCCTAAGGTGCTTATGTAAAGTTAAATTAAAATTAAAATTTTGTCATTTTTCATTAGTAGCTAAAGCATCCAAGTAGAGATGTACAATCAACTGAGAAGCTGTGACCTTAGGAAACCCAAAGGTTACTTGTTTTTATAAAAGGTTTATTTATAAGAAACTTGTATTTATTGGCTTCCATCTTCCACTTGTCAAGGCTTGACCAACAGGTAATTACTTTTGTCCATTTCCAGGAATATGCGTGTGTGAGTGTTGAGCAGATTTTCACAGTATTCCACACACAGCATTAAGAAGATTGAGGGTATAAAGCAAGAGAAACAGGAGTAGTTGTCAGTTGTCCTCACAGGTTGGACTCTTTTCTCATAAGTTCCAGTGTTCTCTTGCATTCTCTAATTCCATGTCCATATTTTTTTCCACACTGCCTGCAGGGCTGACCTATAGCAACTTTAGCCCTACCACCAGACAAAGGAGTAAGAATCTTCCATAAACTTCTTTACCAGCATACCTTCATTGTCCATTGTGAGTGACTGTTTTTTTGATTCTTTATCATCTTTCAGATCTTTATTTCCCAAGCTTTACACATAATTTTAAGGTTTAATTCTCATATAAGTCTTATTTCACATAATTCATAATGGTTGAATTGACATGACCAAGCCCAAAAGATAAATATCCCAATTATAAAACAGAGTAAAACAAAAATGTATATGGTTACTTGGATGACTCATAATACAGGATTTTGGTGACTGCCAGATAATAATTAGCAATAAATTATTTATTTATTGGACAATGAATAACCAATATAATGTATATATGCCCAGAATCCCATATAGTTGACCAACAAATCACACAAAAAGAATGAAATATGTGTTGGAGTAGAATATTATTAAGAATGATGTAATTGTGTCAAAAATTTAGAGTCATCTCTATTACATTAAGTTTAAAAAAGGAACAAAATGAATGAGGCAAAAAGCCAGGTTGCCCTTCTCTCTTTTTTGAAAGAGTGTGCCTGGGTAAGTAGAGAAGACCATAAAGAAAACAAAAGCAAATAATCCATTTGTGTGCCTTACCTATAATGAAAAAGCACACACTTGTGGTGTACGGACATGAATACCAGAAATACAGCATGAAGATTTATCTGAGAATGGGTGGCAGAAAAGAAAGCCAGTTTAGTGCTGGCTTCCACTAGTGGCAGACACTGATAAGACATGAAAATCTGAGGATTACATGCAGAAAGTATAATTAAAGTTTTTTTCTGGAGGTTCTATCTAATACAGTCTTCTCAAATTTTAATGGGTATATGTATCATCTTGGGGTCTGGTTAAAATACATATTCATAGTCAGCAGATATGGGATATGACCTGGGTTTTTACATTTCTTACAGGCTCTTAGGTGATACTAATGCTATAGGTCTGTGGACAACATAAGGTTTAACCAGAATCTTACAGAAATTACAACTAATTAGGAAAGAAGCATGTTATTGGAAATAAGACGTATAGATAACCAAATATAATCAAATGAGTCAACAAATTTCAGAATGATGACCTTTTGCTAAATAAATATACCAATTTAAAATCCCCTTATAGACTAATAATACCCAGCACAAATTTTAATAAAACATATCACAAAACAAAGAATATAATATAAAATATCTTAAAATATTAAAAAGAAAGCAAAACAAGGAAAGACCAAGGCTAAATATTCTCTCATCAGAATATATTACATGTTACCTAAGAGAATACATTTATTTTTAAATAGAAAAACTGTATATTATAAGAAAGTTAGTTATCCTCATTTAATTTATAGTATTAATCCTAACCAAAGTCAGTGAGATTTTTTTTTTATTGAAGTATAGTTGATTTACAAATGTTGTGTTAGTTTCAGGTGTACAACAAAGTGATTCAGTTATATATACATATATACTTTTTCAGATTCTTTTCTATTATAGATTATTATATGATATTGAATATAGTAACCTGTGCTAGACAGTAGGTCCTTGTTGTTTATTTTACATATAGTAGGGTGTATATGTTAATCCCAAATGCCTAATTTATCCCTCTCTACCCTTTTCCCCTCTGGTAACCCTAGGTTTTTTTTTTTTTTTTATGTCTGTGATTCTATTTCTGTTTTGTAAATAAATTCCTTTGTATCATTTTTTCAGATTTCACATATAAATGATATATGATATTTGTCTTTGTCTGCAAAGTCAGTGAGATTTTGATAGACTTTGTAAAGAAGATTTAAATACCATTTGGAATAAAAAAATTTAAAAAAAGATTAATAAAGAAAGTTTACCATGCATTAAACTGTCTTTATACTGACACAGGATTAGATAGATAAATTGAACATAAGAGAAAATCCAGAAAGAGAGGCAAATATATGCTAGGAAACATAATAGGATAAAAATGACATAAAAATCTGCAGGTAGAAGAAACATTTATTTCATAAATAATGTTACCACAGTAATGTATAATTTATAATCACTATGCTACATATGCCAATACAAAATCTTTTATTAAACATTTACCTACAAGTAAAATTGTAATAATTTAAAAAAATAAACTGAAAATGTATAATTCCATAAGACTGTAAGTCTTTTTAAAATGACATTTAGGAGCAGACGCAAGAAAAAATGTTAGATCTACTTCTTTTAAAAATAACAGGAAAACAACAGATCTTTATGGCATAATCACCACTGAATAAAAAGGAAAAGGCAAATGATTGATGGGAAGAATTTGCTGCAAAGGATTTATATTCTTAAATATAAAAATATGTTTAATTAGCAACAGGAAATAAATACTTTGAGAGTAAAATGTATACATCATTGAGAAAACATAAGTAGATAATAAAAATTTGAAAATAATTCAAAGGTACTTCAAACTAAAAAAAATGCAATGGAAAAGAAAAATTTTACACATTTTCCCCAAGTTAAATTGTCAGCGTTAAAAATTATTTAAGAACTCAGATTGATGAGAGTGTAGATAGGCAAGTAACCTCAAACAACTTAGGAACTGTAAATTGGCACAATCATTCTAGAAGGAAAACAAACTAACAACATATTTAGCATTTAAAATTGTGTATATAACATTTGACACAACTAATCCACATCCAAAAACTGACTGCAAAGATTTGGTGGCAAGCATATTTACTGGAAATATTTATAATAGAAGAAAAATAATTTTTTAAAAATGCCCCCACCAGTAGTCCAATGATTAAAATATACAAGACAGATTGTTATAGTGGAATTTTCTTCAGTGTAAAAAAAAAAAAAAAAAAAGTTGCATAGAGTAAATCTGAATGGTTTCCAAACAACATGTAGACTAATGTGATATAATAGATTCAGTTTACATATTGATCCATATTCACTTATTCTGGCCAACGTCTCTTCCCCTGACAAATACTGTGGCCCTCCATGCTCACTTTGCTTTCCAGCAGGAGCTTGCCTAGAGCTGGATCACATGATTTGTGAGAGCACCAAGCTTATATAACTGCACTGGTTGGACTAAACCTGTGGAGACCCTAGCTTCGTACTGGCTGGACAGCCCAGGTAACCCAGCAAATTTGTCTGGGAGAGTTAACCTCTCATGGGTATTAACCGTGATCTCCTGGAAGACAGAGGATGACGTGGAGACCTCTGGTAAATTCTTCTCTGTATCTGTGCCCCTGTCCCCTCATACTGTTCTGAGAAACCAGTTTACAAACAGGCTTTCTGAGCACATTATGTGACACAAAGCAATTGGGTAAGATTTTTTGTGATGTATTGAAAAGCCTGGTTATGCCCTTTTATATACTTGTTTTCCTTAGGTCCCTGTTTTATACCACTTTACACTTTTTCCCTCCTTCTTACTTCTGTAAGCTTTCACTCCCCCAAAGAGCCTAAGCTTTATGCTTTATTTTTTATGGAGTACTTGGGTTAATATTACATATATATCAATATTATAATATATGATACTAATTCCCATAAATATATATTATATATGTATTAAATAGTGTAATATATAAATATTAGTGTTATATACACTTAGAGCTGATAACTATTTGAATTTTATTTATTGATCAGCTACTACTATGCAACAACGTCTAAGCACTTTTACCTGCATTTTTTGTTCATATTTAATTCTCTGAACCATTATGTAAAGTAAATGGTATTATTATCTCAATTTTACAGATATGGAAATTGAGGCAAACAGATATTATGTACTTTAATATCAGGTAGCTAGTAATAAAGTTATAGAGTTTGTTTTCAAAGTGTACTTTTAACCTCTATGATACATTGTATAACAATTTGTGAAGAAAAAAAATCCGTATTTCTAACATTTCTACAATAGTCACAATTACTTATGTAATAAAAACATGTAAAATAATAGCTGGTTCAGTAAGTAGTAAATTCAGAAATAATTAGTGGTAGAAAACTCTTAGGAAGCATGTAGCCCTACTACATCATTTTAGAGATCTCAATCACTGAATGTCAGAAAACTTAGAATTTTTCTTGACCTCTTTTATCTGGGTCAATGTGGTCTCTTCAGAGCCATAGATGATAGCCCAGCCCAATTTTTAAAAGTAGCAGATGTGAACTGAAAATTGTCCATTGCCCATCATAACTTTGTGGAAATGGAGATGCCTAGTAACATTGTTTTCTATTTTAAATAAACCTAAAAATATATTTGCAAAATTATAATAGTGATACATAATATTAGTATAATCTTGATAACCAAATACAAAACCTATTTAAATATTTAAAATCTAATTATGTCTTAAAATAAGCTATTATTTATTGCACACAGTTGCTATTATGGCTTACTTCAGTATACTTTCACATACTCATGTGTATTCAAATTGAGCTATGTTAAATCTTAACATGTTGTCATATTATCTTTAGAGCTTTTTTTAATGACATAAAACATTATAGTCACAGTTGAAATCCCCTGTAAAGCCCTCCTCTTCACCTGTCTTTCCCAGAATTAGTTTAAATGTAGTTAGAATTATTGCATCCTTGAGTGATAAGAATTCTGTAAAATGATCTGGAGCTGGTGTTAATGGTGGATGGATTTTTAACAGTTAAATTCATTACATCAATTTCCATCTAGCTGTTAAGATTTTCTATTTTTTCTACAGTAAGTTTTGGCATGTAATATTTTTCCCCTGGGAAATTGGATGCTTCATCTATGTTTTCAAAGTTGTAGGTTTAGAGGTTTATTTAATTTTTAAAATGTTTTATAATCGTAGGTGTTCAGCATAATGAATTCTCTCAAAGGGAAAACATCAATGCATCCGCCAACCAAGTTAAGACATATAACATTACCATTCTAACCTTTAAGCTCTTTATAATACTAGGATTAGAGCATTGAGAATTTAAGATATTGCAACTAATAGGTATCATAAAAATTATGCTTCATATTGAACAAAATAAAATGAGAAAATGAAATAATAGAAAAAATTCTGATTTAAACAAAACAAAAGGCCCCTATCATGCGTTCCTCATCACTCTTCCCCAAACCTGACCTTACTTCTAATTCCATAGATCAAACGGTTTTTATGTAATAACAAAACCACAGAGTACACATTGTTTTATGGCTGGTTTCCTTTATTCCACATTGTTTGTGAAATGTATCTATATTGCTTCACATATAGCGGTTCTGATGTTATATGAAGTCCTGTAGGAGAATATTCATTGCTGCATAACATTCCATAACGTGCTATTTTTCAACTTCCACTGCTGATGAACATTTGAATTTCTTCCTAATTGGGTTATGAACAATGCTGATATGGACATGTTTATGCATGCCATTTAGTGCATTGCTACTCAAATTAACAGGTACAGAGTTTTCAGACAGACAGTGATCTTCAGACCACACTGAGTAGTTCTGTTTTAGTGTCCATATGCACACATGTCGTTTGGAAGTGAAATTGCCTAATAATAGCAATTGGAAAAGTGTTTAATATTACTGAATTTTACTAAACAATTTGGCTAAATGTTTGAACTGATTTATATGCATAACAGTATTATGTAAGAGTTCTTCTTTTTCCATATCCTTGCCAACCCTCGTTTTCCAGTATTTTTCAATTTAATCATTCTCATAGATGTGCATTGTTATATGTTATTATGATTTAATTTATATTTCTCTCATTATTTATGAGGTTGAGCAGATATGCCCTCACCAGAGGCTCAAACTGCCTCATTATTAGCAGAAAAACTAACATTATATGTCCATTATGTTTTGCATTATAGAGTACATATTATTACCTATAAATACTTCTTGCCAAAACTGCTTAACCCGTATCTAATCAAGCCTTAAAAATGACCAGTATACAGGAAATAGTAATAGCAAACAAAGTTAAACAACAGATAAAAATATAAAAAGACAAATTCGGATTGTGAAACATGTATGCCGTAAAATTCCATTGCCTATTCCCCTCAAAAACTCAACTGGTAGGAGAATGAAGATGATAAAACTATTCTAAATTAAAAGAGAAAAAGATACACACTACTATATATATAAAATAGATAAACAACAGGATTTACTATATAGCACAGGGAACTATATTCAATATCTTGTAATAACCTATAATGGAAAAGAATCTGAAAAAGAAATATAGATATTATATATATATATGTCTGAATCACTGTGCTGTACACCTGAAACTAACACAGTATTGTAAATCAACTATAATTTAATTTAAAAGAAAAGACCAAGTTAGTATAAAATCCAAATATAATCCTTGAAACTTGATAAGATATAACAAAGAAGCAACTATAGAAGACGTTGGGGTGGGGCTAGGGGCTAGAGAAATTGAAGTATGGAATGGATTTTAAATATTTAGGAACAATTTTAAATTTTCTAATTTGTGATGAGTAAACTTTAGAAGATTAATGCTGAATTATGAAATAACCTATCTTCAAGTTACTTTGAAATTTTTCAGCTGTAGAAAGGTAGAGGGAAAGAGAGAGAGAGAGACAGAAACAGAGAAATTAATTTATGGAATGTGTCAGTAATTGTTGAAACCATACATCAGTATAAGGGTGTTTGCTGCACAAATTTTTGAACTTTTCTGTGTACTTGAATTTCCCGTTAAAACATTGAGAAGTATTGCTTCTCCGTGATCTCTCTTTTTATTTTTTTCTTCTACCGGACCTTCTCTTAGAGATATCGCCTTTGTTTCCATTAAAACCCCATGTTTTTTAAACTCTCACGTTCAGTGTTTTCTCTGTGCTATTTTCTCAGTACTTTATTCAGTTCTATCCTGTATTTCACCCATCATTTAGTTTTTAATTTTAATGACCTGATGTTTTCCTTTGTTAAATTTTTATTTGATAGTTTTTCAATTAACTTTGTTGGGCTTATTCTACTCGTTCACTTTCTCATTCTATTAGTTTTTAACACGAAGCATAATTTTTATGATACCTATTTATTAGTGTTAATATTTTAAATTCTTAGTGTTCTAATCCTAGTTTCATAAAGGGCTTAATGTTTAGAGTAAAAAAGTATATAAATATATGCATGTTAAGATGCTATAATTCTGTATGTAGAAATCCCTGAGGAATTGATAAATTAGAATTTACAGATTAATAAAGTAAGGTCACAGACACAAGACAATATATTAAATAGGTCAAATTTCTATATATTGCAACAGACAATTGAAAACTGAATCAAAAATAAACTATTTACCAAAAAATGAAAGACCTAAAATATCTAGGGACATATATATATTTTTTCTAATGTGAGGACATGTGTACTATGAAAATTACAAATATTAAGAGAAATTAAAATGATCTAAACAAGTAGTGAAATGTACCATGTTCACTGATTAGAAGATACTATTTTAGGGTGTCAGTTCTTACCTAAGTGATCTACACATTCGAACACATTCCAATCAGTCTTCAAAGATGTTTTCTTTTTATATATTAACAATCTAATTCTAAAATTAAAGTGGAAACAAGAAGTATATAAAGCATATACTGTAATACATAAACAATTCTGAAAATAAAAGAACAAAGAGAACATGCTCAAATTGGTTTCCATAATTAAAATAATGAGACAGTAATTGAGACAGTATGTTATTGTTACAAGGATAGATAAATAAACATTGAGAAAGAATAAAGAACCCAGATACAGTCAAGAAATGAATGAAATAGAGATTTTTTTTTAGCAAATATATGATCAATAGATTACGATAAGATAATTTGTTGTATCTCATACTTCTCTCCATTTGCCAGCAGATATCCAGCTTTCTAGATGGCAAAAAGCAGAAAGTTTCAGGCCAGTTAAGAGTTACACCTGGAAATGTTACATTGTCACTCCAATCTTATTCTGCTGGTCAAAGCAGTCACAAGGACAGCCTGGATTCAAGAGGATGTAGAAATAAACTCCATTCTTGATACGGTAGTGGAAAATTATAGTGCAAATGCACATGTAGGATGGGAGATACTGTTAAATCCATCTTGGGAAAATACAATTTGTCACACTCAAAAGTGTAGGTTAATCTCAAAAATACCTTCTGCTAAAGAAAGTCACCAACTGACACATATATTTATGACAATACATAAACTGGAAATGGGTATGTGGACATTTTTTGTGATGATGGAAATATTCTATATCAGGTGTTAATTACATGGCATTTATATATTTGTTAAAATTAATATGACACTTTTACTACTTAACACCCTATATCTAAATTTAGTGGCTTAAAGCACAAATCTTTCATTATTTCTCAGGATTCGGTGGGCAGAGCTGACTACATCATTTGCAGGGCTTGGTGCGAAAGGAAAATGTGGAGTTTCTTCTTCAAAACCTGGGGACAAAACTGTTGTTAAAGGTCCTAAAGGTAAAACTTTTTTCTTTCTTCCTGTGAGCTCTCTGTCATGACTTGTCATGGTAGTTTTTTAATTTTTCAAAAATTTAATATCATTCCCCTTTGGACTGTGAATACTCATTGGCAAGTATGAACCTCACAGGTTCCAGGAGCCACCTCCCATTATATGGCCCATGCGTGTGGCTCTTTGGCTGCAGGATATCTTCTCCTGCCAGATGCCAGAGAAAAATACCATGTTCGTACCAAGGGCAAGGACACCATTCTCCCCATACTATGGGTGCACTGCCCTACCCATGGCAGGTAGATGATTCCCAAAGGATCGCAGCCCAGATCAAGTGACAGCCAGAGCCTTGACAGGTAAGTGCACACAGACATTGCATGGCATTGCACCCCAGGGCAAGGACAACAACCACCATCCCCACCCTGAAATGCCAAAGTCTGCACACACGAGACCTGATCCAGCGCCCAGACTACTGGGCAGCAGTGGTCATTGGACAGAGAAAGGGAGAGAAGGCCGGGCAAGAAAGGAAGGCCAGAGGGAGCCTCTGCATCAAGAGAAAGAAGAATAACTGCTAAGAATCAGTTCCAGGGAGGCTAAGAATCCAAACCCTTCTTGCATGTTCCATTGTCCCACAGGACTTTACTTGCAAAACACAAATTCAGAAATACAACTATTAGGTGTTATCACCTTGGAAGTTAAGGTGTGGATCAACTCAACCAATATCTGAGGTCAGGTGGCGTCCTGGCTTGAACAGATGCCTAAGGTGACCACACTTGCAAGTGTGGTGGTTGGTTAGGTTTCAGCTGAAGCAAGGGAGATGGCTTGACCACATGTTGATCATCAATCAGCAGGCTGGATTTGCCTTCTTATTGTTGGGTGTTTATTTAAACTACAGCATTATATGGCTGCCCTGGATCCATTTTGTGTGGCTAAGCAGCCTACGGGGGGCCTTAGGACACTAGGCCCAACTGAGAATACACGACCTAAATAACAACCTGCAGAGTCACAAGTAAGTTCCTGATATGACTTCCCTAATTCCTGAATGATAAGCACTCTCTCCTGCCTTCCAGCTCCTTCTCCTTGTACACTCCTTAGATAAGACCCCCATGGAGCTTATCAAAATCCCACCCTTTGGGGTTTGAATTGACAATCTGGCCTTAGACCATGAAAGCTAAAAACACTCCACTCTCTGTTGCTTGTAAAAGCACACGCCCCGGATCCTGCTGTTCACCCCCTGCCTGCACCCTGCCTTGAGCTTCTGAGTGGTACCTCCAAGCTGCTGTGTCCTTCCTCCAGGACCTTGTTGTCTTTGTTGAACCAGGGCTCGTCACCTGACACTCCAGGGCTCTACTTAACAAGCGTTAATGTAACAAAAGTCACAACACTCACACAATTGTGGTTAGGGGGTTTACAAAAGCAGCAAACTAGCAAGTCCCATGTGAAAGCACTTTTCACAGCTCTGCTTGTGTCTTATGCTCAAATATCCCATTGGCCACAGCAAGTCACAAGGCCACCCCAGAGTCAGTGTGGGACCATACTGGCAAAGGGCTTGGTTATAAGGAAAGGGATAATTTGCAGCCATTTCCCCAAGCTACCAAGCTCATAGAACTGTACATTTCAGATCTGTGCTTTTCCCATATGTAAATTATACAACAATAAAATCAATTAATTAAAAAAATAAAAACAATCTGGGAGGACACTAAACACAACATCTGGACCTCTTGCTGCTTTAACTGAGGTGGGTCTTAAGCTAAAAAATGGTCTTTTTTTTTTTTTTACTCTGGCAATTTTTATTTTTTGTTTTGTTGTTTTCCTGCAAGCGCAGCTGCAAGTTATTTTTATGTATAAATATATATGCATGTATATTTGTTTAGGCAACTTTTCCATAAGCTTGATTATTTGTCATGAAATAGCAAACAGCTTAAGTCTCATTCTTGCAATGATGTATCATGTATGGCAAGAGTGTATGTAATGAAAATAAAATATGCATTTCCAATATGGAATGTTCATATAGGTAATCTCAGTATTATTTGATTTTTTATTTTAATGCATTTAATTTAAATTTTAATAATTTAATGGCATTTTATGAATGACTGAACTTCATTTGCCCCAATGTACAAGGCTTGTAAAGGGTACACATGTTCTACCTTTGATATTTCATTTCAATTGTTACTCAGCTAAGTAAAGGAAATCATTAGAATTTAGATTATTTTAAGTTCTCAAATATTTTATTCAGTTCCAAACCATTTCAATTAGTGTCATTTTCCTTGGATAGTGAAAGCATCTTTTCATAGATTCAAGTGACTTGTCTTCAAGGCCATACTTCCATTATATTATAGTCCTTTGTAAAACAGAGTAACAAAAGCCTTTTTAAAGGTCATACAATTATATCAAGAGCCACTCTCTGTCAATTTTGTAATGCTGCTCCTAAAAGAAATTTGCTAGTACTTACTATAATCCTCCTTTTATGAATTCCTGCTGACGAAAGATGAATTACATAACCCACTTTTTAGGTCATAATGACAGACAGTCAAGTGCTCAGTTGCCCTGAAATCTTGACATTTACAACTTGAGAGCTACTAGAATTTAACCTACTGCACATTACATTTTCCTCCTTATTTCCTCATTTTTTTTTCAATATTTAAGCTTTCAAGTTGTAACTTATGAAATTTTTGTCTATTTATTGTGCTTCAATTTCAATGTACTGTATGCATCATTTCAAATATGTTTTGGTCTCCTCTTTATCACTGCATTCTAAATTTCACCACAGCCAAATAACTAACTGGAGGATATTAAAGTACTTATCTTTTCTAAAGTAAGCCAATTTTTTAAATCATGAATTTCGAAAGTACTTCTTCCCTATTTTTCTATCTTTCTCTCTAGAAATCTATTAGATTACATCTATTTGTATCTGACTACATTTCATCAATTCTAAGAGCCATGTTTTCCACATTTTAATGCCTTTGAAACTGAGTTTTGTCTTAAAGTTACTTGAAGTTTTTTCTTTAAACTAACTAACTTAAAACTAACTTAAAGTTTTGTCTTTAAGTTACATCTTAAAACTACTGCTGCTTGAATAGTTGTCACAACACAGTTGCCATTGCTCATGTGTGTGCAAAAATTAATCATATTTGTCATAATTTTGTCTCTTCAGTTCACTTAAGTGCATTGTTGATATTAAAATGTTAGGTTTAATTGCCATATAATCTGTAAAACAGATCAGTTTACATTCAGCATAGCAACAGAAATTCATTGTATAAATGTATATGTATAGAATTCAAGCACACCGATGTAAATTTGATCAAATTGAAGCAAGTTGTTACCATTGGAGAAGTGATGAAAATTTCCTATTTTTTTCCAGAACTATAGCCAAGTGGTCTATATTATGTAAGAAAGGAAAATGTCTATGAGTAGACAGGGTTTTGTTATATCTTATTTGCTGAGTTACAACAAAAAAGACTTTCACACATCAGAATAAAACTGATCCAGGGTAATCATGAATTACGTTTTTAAATAATAATACATTTCAGAATATATTTGTATTCCAGTGAAATGTACTTAACAGAGGAGAAGAAATCAGTTATATAGGAAAAAAATAATAACTGCAGGAAGAGAATCCTTGCGAAGGTGAGAGGAGGCACACTATGGACATAAGCTGAGGCACTTGAAATTCTAGAGAAATTTTCCAAGTTGGTAAGAAGTGAAAATAAAACCTGACCATAGGTTCTGAATTATACATTCACTTATTTAACAAGGTCTATTGAATATATCTTACATGCAAGACCTTGTGCTAAACATGGGAACTGTTCTAGGCATGGGACATGCCAAGGGGACAGAATAGACGTTCCTGCTCCTGCAGGAACCAGGAATTAGAAAAACTGTCACCCTCAAAAAATATAATTGCATAGTGTTATGGGTTAAATTGTCTCCCCAAAAGATAGTTGAAGTTCTAATCTCCAGTACCTGTGAATGTGACATTGTTTAAAAATAGGACCATTGCAGATGGAATCAAGTTAAGATGAAGTCATACTGAATTAGAATGGGTCATAATCCAAAACAACTTCTGCCCTTATAAGAGAAAAGACAAAGAGACACAAAAGGAGAAGATGACAAGTGAGACAGAGACGGAGTGATACCTCTACAGACTATGGAAAACCTAAGCTTGCCGGCAAGCCCTAGAAACTAGAAGAGACAAGGAAAGATTCTCTTTCTCCCCTAGAGATTTCAGAGAAAGCATGATCCTGCAGATACATTGACTTAAGACCTCTAGGCTCCAGAACTGTAACATTTCTGCTATTTTAAGTCTCCCAGTTTGTAGTTGACAACTATACAAAACTAATTAATATATACTTTTGTAAGTGAAATGAAGAAAAATGACAAGGTTCTATAACAGTATACCAGGGAGACCTAATTGTGTTCAGTGGATTCACAAAAGGACTCTTTGAGCAACAGTGAGCAGAAAGAGTGTTCCAGGCAAAGGGAAGTGTGTATACAGGGTCACTAATAAATAAAGAGCTTGATGTATTTGAGGAAGTACAGGAAAGTCGTATAGTTACATATGAGTGGCACTATGGCCTAAATGTTACTGTCCCCGCAAAATTCTTATATTGAAATCCTAATCCCCAGTGTGATGGTATTAGGATGTGGGGCCTTTGGAAGGTGATTAGGTCATGAAGGGTAGAACCCTCATGAATGGGATTAGTGCCCTTATCAAAGAGACCCCAGAGAGCTTTCTCACCACTTCCACCATGTGAGGAGACTGCCAAAAGGCAGAAGTCTGCACCTGAAGAGGGTCTTCACCAGAACCCAACCATGATGGCAACCTAATTTTAGACTCCCACCTTCCAAAACTGTGAGAAATAAATTTCTGTTGTTTATGTGCCACCCCATCTGTGGTATGCTGTCATTGCAGCCCACAAGAACTAATACAAGAGGCATTGAGATATGAGGCAGAGTGTCCCATTTATACCTAATACATAGCTTGTGCAACGTTAGGTAAGCTATTGGGTTTTAAGGAGGGCAACTTCTCCCATCTTAATTGGCAGTTTTTTCTGACTATGAGATTTAGTGTATAAATGTGAGAGGTATGTGTCCATGTCCAAATAGTAAGACCTCTAAAAGCAATGCTTCCAGAATTTTTTCTCTTGTAACCAACAATTAATATGCTACATAGGATGGCAATAAATTTGTCTTTGAAGATGAAGCATAACACTTTCATTATCTCTAGTACAGTGCAATTTTATGAATGTTACATTACACAAATAGGCATTGAAATATGAAACAGAAAGGAGATGATATGGTGAGAACCTGGTGAATATTTCAGACATGTTTAGAAACGTATCAATATTATGTGGATTCATTGAAGCTGTCACAAAGTGTAAAAGCACTAGACTGCAGGGGCAAGTTAAAGTATTACAACATCCATTTGGGTAGTTGATAGTATGAAAGGGCTGAGGAATGAAAGTAAGGATTCTGATATCATAGCATAGAGCCAATTAGTTGTTTCTGCTAAGTTTATTTTTATACAAAACAAGGAAAATTAAAAATATATTTTTGAAAAAAAAAACAATGGGTGGAAATCTAGGAGACAAGTTATTATAAGAAGGATTACGATAGTTTTGGTTTGTAACAAAATAATTCTGAGTTGGAGACCAGGCTTAAGAGTAATTCATGGGAAAAAAGTTAATAATAATTGAGAATTATAAATGACAAATACACCTAATATATTCACTTAAAGGCAAATAACCATAAATTGAAATATGAAGGAATTATTTTTGACAAACTAACACATTAATAGATCAAATTTAATAATTTTACCCAGTGTTAGCTTGGTTAATGTTAAAAAAAAAAAAAAAAGGCATTCTTTTTGTAGCAGAGAATGCACAGGTTGTTGAGGGTCAGAATGAGAAACTGAATGATCACTTGAGGAGTGACCTCAACCTGAACAACTTCCAGACCAAAAGGAACCACATTGATACCTGTGTGGAGGGCTCTACATCAGCCAGTAAACCTGGATTTTGAGCTGAATGAATAAGAAGATGTAAATTTAAGTCGTCTTCCTTGGGAAGGAGGTGGAGAGGATGTAGGTATGTCCTCAGTGGGTCAAATGGTGTGCAGATGTGGATCAGAGCAAAACTATTGGCTGTCCCCTTCCATAGCATACAGTTGTGGGTTGGAAGCAGCTCAAAACAAAGTACCCCAGACTCCTTGCAGCCATATGCTTAGTTCATGCAAAAGGAATATGACTGGAGATGATATATTTCAGGCCAAGGTTTTTAAAGCAGTCATTATTTCTCTTAGCTCCTAGCCTCCTTGATGCAGATACCAAAGAGGAAGTAACTCAGTCTTTAACAACTGATTGAATGACAGTGGCCTCATTGAAATGAATATCCATAAATAAATGTTTATGTTTTTGCATCAGGTTTTATTTTTTATAAAATTTTAGTTTACCTTAATTCATACATTGATATTATGTCATTCGTAAATCAGTATGACTGTCTGGTAGGTAATTTGACAACATTTCAGGATCTTTACAAAGGTATGACCACTTTTAATATCTTTTACCTAAGGTAAAATACTGTTTCTTCTCTAAGGACTTACATATAGTTTGTTCATAACATTGCTGTTTACCTTGAAGAATACATTGGAAACAACATAATTGCCCAAACTTTGGAATAATATCAAAATGATAATGCGTTCATATAAAATAATATTCTGTATCCATGAAAACATGTCTTGGAGTACTGAAGAATAACTTTTAAGTCATCAAAATATAATAAATAGGTAGGGGAGGAGAGAAGATGGTGGAAGAGTAAGACACGGAGATCACCTTCCTTCCCACAGATACAGTAGAAATACATCTACACGTGGAACTGCTCCTACAGAACACCCACTGAACACTGGCAGAAAACGTCTGACCTCCAAAAAGGCAAGAAACTCCCCCCGTACTTGGGTAGGGCAAAAGAAAAAAGAAATAACAGAGACAAAAGAATAGGGACGGCACCTGCACCAGTGGGAGGGAGCCGTGAAGGAGGAAAGATTTCCACGCACTAGGAAGCCCCTTCGCGGGCAGAGACTGCGGGTGGCAGAGGGGGGAAGCTTCGGAGCCACGGAGGAGAGCGCAGCCACAGGGGTGCGGAGGGCAAAGCGGAGAGGTTCCCGCACGGAGGAGCGGTGCCTACCAGCACTCACCAGCCCGAGAGGACTGTCTGCTCCCCCGCCGGGGCGGGCGGGGCTGGGAGCTGAGGCTCGGGCTTCGGTCGGATAGCAGGGAGAGGACTGGGGTTGGCGGCGTGAACACAGCCTGAAGGGGTTAGTGCACCACAGCTAGCCGGGAGGGAGTCCAGGGAAAAAGTCTGCACCTGCCGAAGAGGCAAGAGACTTTTTCTTCCCTCTTTGTTTCCTGGTGCGCGAGCAGAGGGGATTCAGAGCGCCGCCTAAACAAACTTCAGAGACGGGCGCGAGCCGCAGCTATCAGCGCGGACCCCACAGCAACAGGGGCACAGAGGGAAAAACGGAGAGATTCCCGCACAGAGGCTCGGCGCCGAGCAGCACTCAGCAGCCCGAGAGGCTTGTCGGCTCACCCGCCGGGGCGGGCGGGGCTGGGAGCTGAGGCTCAGCTTCGGTCGGATCTCAGGGAGAGGACTGGGGTTGGCGGCGTGAACACAGCCTGAAGGGGTTAGCGCACCAGAGCTGGCTGGGAGGGAGACCGGGAAAAAGTCTGCAGCTGCCGAAGAGGCAAGAGACTTTTTCTTGCCTCTTTGTTTCACAGCACGCAAGGAGAGGGGATTCAGAGCCCCGCCTAAGCGAAGTCCAGAGAAGGGCGCGAGCCGCGGCGATCAGCGCGGACCCCAGAGACGGGCGTGAGACACTGGGGCTGCTGCTGCCGCCTCCAAAAAGCCTGTGTGTGAGCACAGGTCACTCTCCACACCGCCCCTCCCGGGAGCCTGTGCAGCCCGCCACTGCCAGGGTCCCGTGATCCAGGGACAACTTCCCTGGGAGAACGCACTGAGCGCCTCGGGCTGGTGCAACGTCACGCTGGCCTCTGCCGCCGCAGGCTCGCCCCGCCTCCTCTGTACCCCTCCCTCCCCGCGGCCTGGGTGAGCCAGAGCCCCCAAAGCAGCTGCTCCTTTAACCCCATCCTGTCTGGGCGGGGAATAGACGCCCTCAGGCGACCTACACGCTGAGGCGGGTCCAAATCCAAAGCTGAACCCCAGGAGCTGCGCGAACAGGGAAGAGAAGGGGAAATCTCTCCCAGCAGCCTCAGAAGCAGCGGATTAAAACTCCACAAACAACTTGATGTGCCTGCATCCGTTGAATACCTGAATAGACAACGAATCATCCCAAATTCAGGAGGTGGACTTTGGGAGCAGGATATATTAATTTTTCCCCTTTTCCTTTTTTTTGTGAGTGTATATGTATATGCTTCTGGGTGAGATTTTCTCTGTATAGCTTTGCTTTATAATAGCTTTATTTTACTTCACTATATTATAGCCTCTTTCTTTCTTTCTTTCTATTTTTTCTCCTTTTACTCTGAGCCGTGTGGATGAAAGGCTCTTGGTGCTCCAGCCAGGCATCAGGGCCGTGCCTCTGAGGTGGGAGAGCCAACTTCAGGACACTGGTCCACAAGAGACCTCCCAGCTCCACGTAATACCAAACGGCAAAAATCTCTCAGAGATCTCCATCTCAACATCAAGACCCAGCTTCACTCAACGACCAGCAAGCTACAGTGCTGGACACCCTATGCCAAACAACTAGCAAGACAGGAACACAGCCCCATCCATTAGCAGAGAGGCTGCCTAAAATCATTATAAGGCCACAGACACCCCAAAATACACCACCAGAGGTGGACGTGCCCACCAGAAAGACAAGATCCAGCCTCATCCACCAGAGCTCAGGCACTAGTTCCCTACACCAGGAAGCCTACACAACCCACTGAACCAACCTTAGCCACTGGGGACAGATACCAAAAACAACGGGAACTACAAACCTGCAGCCTGTGAAAAGGAGACCCCAAACACAGTAAGATAAGCAAAATGAGACGACAGAAAAACACACAGCAGATGAAGGAGCAGGGTCAAAACACACCAGACTTAACAAATGAAGAGGAAATAGGTAGTCTACCTGAAAAAGAATTCAGAATAATGATAGTAAGGATGATCCAAAATCTTGGAAATAGAATAGGCAAAATGCAAGAAACACTTAACAAGGACGTAGAAGAACTAAAGAGGAACCAAGCAATGATGAAAAACACAATAAATGAAATTAAAAATACTCTAGATGGGATCAATAGCAGAATAACTGAGGCAGAAGAAAGGATAAGTGACCTGGAAGATAAAATGGTGGAAATAACTACTACAGAGCAGGATAAAGAAAAAAGAATGAAAAGAACTGAGGACAGTCTCAGAGACCTCTGGGACAACATTAAACGCACCAACATTCGAATTATAGGGGTCCCAGAAGAAGAAGAGAAAAAGAAAGGGACTGAGAAAATATTTGAAGAGATTATAGTTGAAAACTTCCCTAATATGGGAAAGGAAATAGTTAATCAAGTCCAGGAAGCACAGAGAGTCCCATACAGGATAAACCCAAGGAGAAACACGCCAAGACACATATTAATCAAACTGTCAAAAATTAAATATAAGAAAAACATATTAAAGGCAGCAAGGGAAAAACAACAAATAACACACAAGGGAATCCCCATAAGGTTAACAGCTGATCTTTCAGCAGAAACTCTGCAAGCCAGAAGGGAGTGGCAGGATATACTTAAAGTGATGAAGGAGAAAAACCTACAACCAAGATTACTCTAACCAGCAAGGATCTCATTCAGATGTGATGGAGAAATTAAAACCTTTATAGACAAGCAAAAGCTGAGAGAGTTCAGCACCACCAAACCAGCTTTACAACAAATGCTAAAGGAACTTCTCTAGGCAAGAAACACAAGAGAAGGAAAACACCTACAATAACAAACCCAAAACATTTAAGAAAATGGGAATAGGAACATACATATCGATAATTACCTTGAATGTAAATGGATTAAATGCTTCCACCAAAAGACACAGGCTGGCTGAATGGATACAAAAACAAGACCCATATATATGCTGTCTACAAGAGACCCACTTCAGACCTAGAGACACATACAGACTGAAAGTGAGGGGATGGAAAAAGATATTCCATGCAAATGGAAATCAAAAGAAAGCTGGAGCAATTCTCATATCAGACAAAATAGACTTTAAAATAAAGACTGTTACAAGAGACAAAGAAGGACACTATATAATGATCAAGGGATCGATCCAAGAGGAAGGTATAACAATTGTAAATATTTATGCACCCAACATAGGAGCACCTCAATACATAAGGCAAATACTAACAGCCATAAAAGGGGAAATCGACAGCAACACAATCATAGTAGGGGACTTTAACACCCCACTTTCACCAATGGACAGATCATCCAAAATGAAAATAAATAAGGAAACACAAGCTTTAAATGATACATTAAACAAGATGGACTTAATTGATATTTATAGGACATTCCACTCAAAAACAACAGAATACACATTTTCCTCAAGTGCTCGTGGAACATTCTCCAGGATAGATCATATCTTGGGTCACAAATCAAGCCTTGGTAAATTTAAGAAAATTGAAATCGTATCAAGTATCTTTTCCGACCACAACGCTATGAGACTAGATATCAATTACAGGAAAAGATCTGTAAAAAATACAAACACATGGAGGCTACACAATACATTACTTAATAACGAAGTGATTACTGAAGAACTCAAAGGGGAAATCAAAAAATACCTAGAAACAAATGACAATGGAGATACGACGACCCAAAACCTATGGGACGCAGCAAAAGCAGTGCTAAGAGGGAAGTTTATAGCAATACAAGCCTACCTCAAGAAACAGGAAACATCTCGGATAAACAACCTAACCTTGCACCTAAAGCAATTAGAGAAAGAAGAACAAAAAAACCCAAAGCCAGCAGAAGGAAAGAAATTATAAAGATCAGGTCAGAAATAAATGAAAAAGAAATGAAGGAAACAATAGCAAAAATCAATGAAACTAAAAGCTGGTTCTTTGAGAAGATAAACAAAATTGATAAACCATTAGCCAGACTCATCAAGAGAAAAAGGGAGAAGACTCAGATCAATAGAATTAGAAATGAAAAAGGAGAAGTAACCACTGACACTGCAGAAATACAAAAGATCATGAGAGATTACTACAAGCAACTCTATGCCAATAAAATGGACAACCTGGAAGAAATGAACAGATTCTTAGAAAGGCACAAACTGCCGAGACTGAACCAGGAAGAAATAGAAAATATGAACAGACCAATCACAAGCACTGAAATTGAAACTGTGATTAAAAACCTTCCAACAAACAAAAGCCCAGGACCAGATGGCTTCACAGGTGAATTCTATCAAACATTTAGAGAAGAGCTAACACCTATCCTTCTCAAACTCTTCCAAAATATTGCAGAGGGAGGAACACTCCCAAACTCATTCTATGAGGCCACCATCACCCTGATACCAAAACCAGACAAAGATGTCACAAAGAAAGAAAACTACAGGCCAATATCACTGATGAACATAGATGCAAAAATCCTCAACAAAATACTAGCAAACAGAATCCAACAGCACATTCAAAGGATCATACACCATGATCAAGTGGGGTTTATCCCAGGAATGCAAGGATTCTTCAATATACGCAAATCAATCAATGTGATACACCATATTAACAAATTGAAGGAGAAAAACCATATGATCATCTCAATAGATGCAGAGAAAGCTTTCGACAAAATTCAACACCCATTTATGATAAAAGCCCTGCAGAAAGTAGGCATAGAAGGAACTTTCCTCAACATAATAAAGGCCATATATGACAAACCCACAGCCAACATTGTCCTCAATGGTGAAAAACTGAAACCATTTCCACTAAGATCAGGAACAAGACAAGGTTGCCCACTCTCACCACTATTATTCAACATAGTTTTGGAAGTGTTAGCCACAGCAATCAGAAAATAAAAAGAAATAAAAGGAATCCAAATCGGAAAAGAAGAAGTAAAGCTGTCAGTATTTGCAGATGACATGATACTATACATAGAGAATCCTAAAGATGCTACCAGAAAACTCCTAGAGCTAATCAATGAATTTGGTAAAGTAGCAGGATACAAAATTAATGCACAGAAATCTCTTGCATTTCTATACATTAATGATGAAAAATCTGAAAGTGAAATTAAGAAAACACTCCCGTTTACCATTGCAACAAAAAGAATAAAATATCTAGGAATAAACCTACCTAAGGAGACAAAAGACCTGTATGCAGAAAATTATAAGACACTGATGAAAGAAATTAAAGATGATACAAATAGATGGAGAGATATACCATGTTCCTGGATTGGAAGAATCAACATTGTGAAAATGACTCTACTACCCAAAGCAATCTACAGATTCAATGCAATCCCTATCAAACTACCACTGGCATTTTTCACAGAACTAGAACAAAAAATTTCACAATTTGTATGGAAACACAAAAGACCCCGAATAGCCAAAGCAATCTTGAGAACGAAAAATGGAGCTGGGGGAATCAGGCTCCCTGACTTCAGACTATATTACAAAGCTTCAGTAATCAAGACAGTTTGGTACTGGCACAAAAACAGAAATATAGATCAATGGAACAGGATAGAAAGCCCAGAGATAAACCCACACACATATGGTCACCTTATCTTTGATAAAGGAGGCAAGCATATACAGTGGAGAAAAGACAGCCTCTTCAATAAGTGGTGCTGGGAAAATTGGACAGGTACATGTAAAAGTATGAAATTAGAACACTCCCTGACACCATGCACAAAAATAAACTCAGAATGGATTAAAGACCTAATTGTAAGGCCAGACACTATCAAACTCTTAGAGGAAAACATAGGCAGAACACTCTACGACATACATCACAGCAAGATTCTTTTTGACCCAGCTCCCAGAGAAATGGAAATAAGAACACAAATAAACAAATGGGACCTAATGAAACTTAAAAGCTTTTGCACAGCAAAGGAAACTACAAACAAGACCAAAAGACAACCCTCAGAATGGGAGAAAATATTTGCAAATGAAGCAACTGACAAAGGATTAATCTCCAAGATCTACAAGCAGCTCATGCAGCTCAATAACAAAAAAACGAACAACCCAATCCAAAAATGGGCAGAAGACCTAAATAGACATTTCTCCAAAGAAGATATACAGATTGCCAACAGACACATGAAAGAATGCTCAACATCATTAATCATTAGAGAAATGCAAATCAAAACTACAATGAGATACATCTCACACCGATCAGAATGGCCATCATCAAAAAATCTAGAAACAATAAATGCTGGAGAGGGTGTGGAGGAAAGGGAACACTCTTGCACTGTTGGTGGGAATGTAAATTGATACAGCCACTATGGAGAACGCTATGGAGAACGGTATGGAGGTTCCTGAAAAAACTCCAAATAGAACTACCATACGACCCAGCAATCCCACTACTGGGCATATACCCTGAGAAAACCATAGTTCAAAAAGAGTCATGTACCAAAATGTTCATTGCAGCTCTATTTACAATAGCCAGGACATGGAAGCAACCTAAGTGTCCATCGACAGATGAATGGATAAAGAAGATGTGGCACATATATACAATGGAATATTACTCAGCCATAAAAAGAAATGAAATGGAGGTATTTGTAATGAGGTGGATGGAGTTAGAGTCTGTCATACAGAGTGAAGTAAGTCAGAAAGAGAAAAACAAATACAGTATGCTAACACATATATACGGAATCTAAGGAAAAAAAAAAAAAAAGGCCATGAAGAACCTAGTGGCAAGACGGGAATAAAGACACAGACCTACTAGAGAATGGACTTGAGGATATGGGGAGGGGGTGGGGTGAGATGTGAGAGGGTAAGAGAGTGTCATGGATATATATACACTACCAAATGTAAAATAGATAGCTAATGGGAAGCAGCCACATAGCACAGGGAGATGAGCTCGGTGCTTTGTGACCACCTAGAGGGGTGGGACGGGGAGGGTGGGAGGGAGGGAGATGCAAGAGGGAAGAGATATGGGAACATATTGTATGTGTATAACTGATTCACTTTGTTATAAAGCAGAAGCAACACACCATTGTAAGGCAATTATACTTCAATAAAGATGTTTTAAAAAATATATATATATATAATAAATAAATAAACAAGATACATCACTATGTATTACATTTTTCATTTTTTAAAGAAAGGAAGAGAGGAGGTCTATGAAAATTTTAAGCATCAGTACCAGCTGGTGAGATTATGTATATATGCATTTTATACATTTATGTAGTGAACATATTTCCTATAAATTAATGTGATCCCAAAAGTTTCATTAAAATTTTTTGTTATCTTAGGGGATTCAAATTTAATATCAGTTAGAAGTACACATTGGCTTTCACAGGCTAGATCATAATTATAATTTAACTAGATCTGTTTGTTAGAAATGTTTCCAGTAATAATATAGCTATTAGAATAATATGAATTGTGTATGAAGCATTATATACTAGGTATTTATTGTAATCAATATATTTATGCTGACGCTATTCATATACAAAATAGAACAATGAACAGAATTTCCTTAATGTGTGTTTAGAAAATATCTTTTTAAATATAAAAAACAAAATCTTGAGCAACAGTAGAGGGAAAATATGTGTTCTACCATGCGTCATTTCAATGGGCTTTTAAACTAATTCATAAAATATCAAAGAGTACACTTAAGTCAGAGAAGAAATGCACAATGCATGTGGTTCTACCGAGATAAGACTTTCTAATCCAGTGTGAAATATTTGTATAATGCAAACAAACTCCTCCCTAGGGGAAGTCATTATCGCTGCACTATTTCATTTACAAGACTATGTATTTCCCTCTTTGACTAAATTTTAAAGACAATCATCAACTGTGAATGGACTTGGCTACAGCTAGTACAATGCTTATCATACAGTAGATGTTCAATACCTATTAATTATATCAATAAAAATATTAATTAAACCATTATCAAAAGTTTAGCTAAATCTCCAAAATTAGTGAGATGTAATGTCATTCCTTCCACATATATAAAGCCATGTTATATGCAATCATATTACTTTGTAAAGTTTAAAACATTTTAACTTCCACTGACATGGTAGTAATTTTTATAATGCAAAAGAATTGTATTCAGAGACAGATGGTAGACAATTTGACCTCAGACTAAAGGGCCAGAGGTATTTTTTTAGCATGTAGGACTAAAGCAGCATCTTGGTGATTGATGATCATGTACTTGTGAAAGTTCACAGCATCCCAGCAAGGGGAGAATGTAAGTCCTTTGAAGGCAGGGACTGTGTCCATTTCACTTTGCACTTTCAGCTTCTATGTCAGTGACCTTTACAGAGTAAATGTGATATAATTTTTGAATGAATAAATAAATTACATTGAACAATTATATAGCTCAAGCAAAGAAAGGAAGCATACAATATAAATCCTCCATACACACCAATCACCCATAATCCTACCAAAATCTTCAAGTTATTTTAGGTAAAAAACACAAACTCATTTTGTATGTAGTCTTTTTAGAAATTTTATCTTGAAACATTTCATATTTTTTCTTGTCTCTCTAGCTTGAGAGATATTGATTTAGAGAAGCTTCACTGACAGCATAATAAAAGAAGAATGTTCTGTTTAAATGATGGGTTATAATTACATTTCTTTTAGCTTAGTTTTAAAGAACAGAAGAAACTAATGGGTAAGTGATTATGTATATATTTTAAAGGCAAATTATAACATATATCTCTTTTAATATGATTTCATAAGAATAATTGGTATTCTTATGTAAACAGACTATAAAATATCTATATATGGGTATAAATACACATTAATACATGAACGAAAAAAACAAAGAATCTGTGAGTTGGAGCTTGGTCGCAGTTATATTAGGAGAAGTACTTGCTCTTGACAAAAACTATCAGGTATTTCTTCAACTAGATTTAACAGTCCTTGGAGTTAGATAAATGCCATACAACTTTGAATTGGCTACAGTATTAATGACTAACTAATACAAGTCATAAATACCACCAGGTGTATGTTAATTTTTATTGCTGGAAACTTGATCTTTACTAGAAATTAAAGACATGTGAAAGTCAACTGTAAGCATGACATAAAAGTCCTGTTCTTAACCTAGCTAAAATTTGTCAATCGAGACAGAGGTTTTATGTAGACAATGGATGTATAAGGCATTTTTAAAAAAACATATGTTTGCTCATATAGAAAATAATAATAATGTGTGATTTATGTATCTACTGCCTTTAAAAGTTGGTTAAATAATAACCCAACCAAAACTAGCTGAAAGAGTAAAAGATACTCTTTTATTCCTTTAATCATGATTCTTGTTCCATTACTTTCTGTTCATATCAACAATTCTTTCCTTTTTGTGTCAGCTTCATCCTCAAACTGGTTTCCCTCAAAGAAGCAAATGACTTCAGTAGAGCCAGGCTTCAAGTTACATATCACATCATGAAGAAAAAAGTCTTTGTTTCAACGTTCTCAGCAAATTTTCTGAAATTCAAGTACATTGAACAAAACCAGAATCATTTCTTGTGCTCAGACCAATGTCACACACACACACACACACACACCATTGTTCTATGCCTGGGATTTACGAACTAGTCGATGGTGGTAAGAGGCATAAAATCATCCCAAATGCTTTAAATCATAAAGTAGAGGGAATAGTCATGCCTCTTCCAACCATATGCTACATAATAGGTGAAGAGAGGAAAGAATGTTACAGAGACCTCAAGGTCCGCTACAGCATTCAAAAGTAACTAGTAAGATAATGATGGAAAGAGTCCTGTGTGTGTGTGTTTACATATATAATTCCTTAATGAGGAACATTGCAGAGCTACAAGATTTGAAAATTAAGGTTGGTGAAGTAATTATGCCCTGTGTGTATGGATTCATATTCTTGCCATAAATGTAGCCACAACTGAATAAAACCTGAAGATAATAAAATTCTATCGGGGGTCAGAGGGCTACTTTCTTTGGAGCAAGAATTATCAAGATATTAGAAAGCATCACTTTTTCCTTGTTCTTCCTAATTTTACTGTTTAGTCTTATTTTTGTAAAGTAAGCATTTCAAATATTTTCGTGTTTGAGTGGTATTTTACTACTGTTACAATAAGATTTTTCTGGCTATGACATGCTCAATGAAAATTTATGTGAAAATTATGAGGAAAAAACATATTTTCAACATAGATATTATTCCATATATTCTCATGATTTATAATGTATTTTATTTAATTCTAACTCTATGTACATGCACCTTTATTTTCAACTTCAATGTTTACTTTCATTAAGAAAATAAGCAATACAAGATTTATGCTTTATAATCCTTTTCTCATTGTTTTATCACAGACAATCACAAAATAAAATTCATCCCAAAGAAAGGACTCTCATTTGTAAATGTCACACAGAAAACAAAAAAAGCAGGATGCATAGAATTGAAATTAACACTAATAATGATAAACAGTTGAGTGATTAGCAGTTGTGTCAGAAAACAATAGGCACTATGTTATCTGAATAGACTGGTTGTATAACTCAAACAGTTTAAATATAAATAGATTAAATGATTGAGTGCATACATCAGTTACTCTCTTTCATGTTCCACTTTCATCAATAATTCCATAAAATGAACTGACTAATGGATTACTGATGAAAAGAATTAATTAGCTCAGAGCAGTGATAATATTATTTAAGCACAGCAACAAAATTTATATTTCAATAATTAATAATTATAACATTAAGTTTAGTAATTTATTGATTTAGAGTTTTTATTTGGTTCTTCCCAGGAGTCACTAAATTTATATTTGTTTTCTTTCTTTGTTTCTATTTTTTTTAGTATGGCTTATGGATTCCAGACATTTAAGGAAATCTCCATTTATCAACTGAGCAGTAAGCTAATCATTCACAGACTTCAGTGGCCACAACTGACAAAGACGTAAGTTTTAATTCTTCATATATATAGCATATTGCTGACATGTGGAATTATTTTTGTGTTTTCTTTATCAGCTTCCTTTCTAAAATCTCTAATTAGTTCCAATGTGGGGTTTTTTTCCTGTTTTTTTCATAGAGTTTCTATGTTTATAATGGTATTACTATACAATTAGTTCAGAAAAGTCACACAACGAACAAATAAATGAAACAAAACAAAACCAAATAAAAAAACAAAGCTGCCAAAACAATAATTGGGTGAGGAACATCTGATTTCCAGATTGACACATATTATTATGAATGTTCAGGTTTTTGCAAAACAAAATAAAAAAAATAAAATAAAATAAAAGAGAGAAAGAGATCAAAGATAAAAGAAAGTATGACCCATATGCAGGGTGGGGGGGGGGACAGTCAGTAGAAACTGTCCCCAGGAAAGACACTCAACAGAAGCTTTAAATCAACTGTTTAAATATATGCACAGAGGTAAAGAAACCATTTATAAAGAAACAAAAGACATAAGAATGATGCCTCACCATATAGAGAATATTAATAGAGACAAAGTATTTTAAAAAAACAACCAAATGGAATTTCTGGAGTTGAGAATTACAATAACTGAAATGAAAAATTTACTAAAGGGGCTCAAAAGAAAATTTTAACATGCAAAAGAAAGAATTAGCAAACTTGAAGATAGGTCAGTTGAGATTATACTCTCTGAGGGAAGAAAATAAAGAATTGAGGAAATGAACAGACCCTCAGACAGTTGGGACACCAACATTTACATTAAACATAATGGAAGAATCATAAAGAGAGTGGGGGCAGGCAAAAAGAAAGGTTGAAGAAATGGGGGTCAAAACCTTTTCAATCTGATGAAAGACATGGATCTACTCTTGTAGTTTTGAGGAGCAAAAAAGACATCAAACATTCCAAAATAACCAAGGTAAGTATTATCTTTTAAGTAATGTATTAAACAAAAAGGCAAATTTTGGTGGAATGGATTTTTTTTTAATACAGCATGATCAAACTATATGCTTTCTCAGGAGGCACATATTAGACTAAGAACACAAATACTTTGAAAGTAAATGAATGGGGAAAAATAAGCCAAAAGACAGCTGCAGTGGCTATAGTAGTATTAGAAAAATATTAGACTTTAAGACAAAAATTGTTACAAGAGATAAAAGGAAAATTTATAATGATAACAGGATAAACTTATCAAGAGGTATAACAATATTCATAAACAATACCCATAAAACTTTGCTATGATTTTGATTGGGATTGAGAACTTACAACTTGACAATATTGAATCTTCCTAGTCATGAATATGGAAGATCTCTCTATTTACTTAGTTCTTCTTTGATTTTGTTCATCAGAGTTTTGTAGTTTTCCTCATATATATCTCATACATATGTTGTTAAATTTATACCTAAGTATTTCATTTTGGCGTGCTAATGTAAATGATACTGTGTTTTTAATTTAAATGTCTAATTATTCATTGCTAGCATATAGGAAAGAGATTGACTTTTGTATATCAACCTTTGTTTTCATTTTCATCTTGTATCCTGAATTCTTGCTATAATTGCTTATTAGTTCCAGGAAATATTGGCTGATTCTTCCAGATTTTCTACATAGATGGAAGATGAAGTGTCAATGGAACAAAATATCAATGGAACAAAGACAGTTTAATTTTTTCCTTCCCAATCTGAGTAACTTTTATTTCCTTTTCGTACCTTATTCTATTAGCTAGTACTTCCAATGTGATACTGAAAAGGAGTGATGAGAGGGGACATCCTTGCCTTGTTCTTGATCTTAGAAGGAAAGCTTTGGTTTTATCACCATTAAGTATGTTATCTGAAGGTTTCTTGTAGATATCCTTTATCACATGGAGGAAGTTTCCCTCTATTCCTAGTTTACTGGGGGTTTTCATCATGAATGGGTCGTGGATTTCCTCAGCTGTTTTTTCTGCATCTATTGATATGATCATGTGACTTTCCTTTTTTAGCCTGTTGATGAGATAGATTAAATTAATTGATTTCCAGTGTTGATCCAGCCTTGCGTACCTGGGAGAAATCCCACTTGGTCATGGTGTTAAATTTTTTTAATGCATTGTTGGATTTAGTTTGCTAATTTTTGTTGAGGAATTTTACATCGACGTTCATGAATGTTATCGGTCTGTAGTTTTCTTTGCTTGTAATGGCTTTGCCTGGTTTCTATATTAGGGTAATGCTGGCCTCAAAGAATGAGTTAGGACATATTCTCTCTGTTTCTATACTCTGAAAGAGATAATAGAGAATTGGTATAATTTCTCCGTTAAATTTTTGGTAGAATTCACTAGTCAACCCATGCGGGTCTGATGTTTTCTGTTATGGAAGCTTATTAATTATTGATTCAATTTCTTTAATAGATATAGATCTATTCAGATTGTCTATTTGTTGTTTTATGTGTTTTGGAAATTTTTGTTTTTCAAGGAATTGGTGCATGTCATTTAGCTCATCAAATTTGAGGGCATAGCGTTTTTTAGAGTATTCCTTTATTGTATTTTTAATGTCCATAGGATCTGGAGTAATGTTCACTCTTTCATTTATGATATTAGTAATTTGTGTCTCCTCTCTCTATTTCTTAGCCTGGAAAAAAAGGCATAACAGTTTTATTGATCTTTTCAAGACAGAAGTTCTTGATTTTATTGATTTTGTCCATTGATTTCCTGATTGATTTTTGCTTTAATTCTTCTTATTTTGTTCTGCTTACTCTAGACCTAATTTGCTCTTTTTTTCCTAGTTTCCTGATGTAGAAACTTAGATGATTGATTCTGGATCTTTCTTTTTTTTCTAATATATGCATTCAATGACATAAATTTCCCTCTAAGCACTGCATTTACAGCATCTCTCAAATTTAATAAGTTGTGTTTTCACTTTCATTTTGCTCAAAATATTTTTATTTTCTCTTGAGATTCCTCATTTACCCATGTTTCACTTAGAAGTGTGTTGTTCAATCTCCATGTATTTTGGGATTCTCCAGTTATCTTTCTGATATTAATTTCTAGTTTAATTCCATTATGATCTGAGAGCAGACATTGCATGATTTCTGTTCTTTTAAATTTCTTAAGTTGCATTTATGGCCCAGAATGTGGTCTATCTTGATAAATGCTCCATGTGAACTTGAGAATAATGCATATTCTGCTGTTGAAGTAGTCTACAGATGTCAGTTATACTGTTTATTGATGGTATTGTTGAGTTCACCTATGTCCTTATTGATTTTCTGCCTGCTGGATCTGACCATTTCTGATATAGGGGTTTTGACATCTCCAACTATAACAATGAATTCCTCTATTTCTCTCTGCAGTTCTGTTAGTTTTGGCTTCACATAGTTTGACACTCTATTGTTAGTGCCAGATGATTTTCAAATAGGGTGCCAGGGTAATTTAATGGGTAAAAACAGTCTTTCTGACTAATGGTTCTGGGACAAATGGATATCTATATGCAAAATCATGGAACTAGTTTTTTACCTCCCACCATATACAAAATTAACTAAAAAATGAATCATACACCCAAATGTAAGAGATAAATGTATGAAACTCATAGAAGAAAATATATGAGTAAAACTACAAGATTTTGAGTTAGATTAAGGCTTCTTAACTATGACTCCAAAACCACAGGTTTTGGAGTCGCACACACACACACACACAGAAAAAAAATGAAGATAAACTTATTATTCCATTCCCAAGATTTTACCACTCTTAACAAATCATAGTAGTTCATTTCAGAATCTAATATATACATGATGTATAGGAAGAATGCTGTGTAGCTAAATTAATCAATTAGACAATCAGTCTCTAATAAGGCAGGAATTTGGGAAATTGATTAGACTTTTCTATTTGGTATGCTTTTCAGGTGACTCAGTTTCCTTTCTGCTCTTCCATATGTTTATCCAAAACTCAGATTTTCTGGTGAGAGAATCTAATAAACATAGCTTAGGCTACAGTGTGATCCTTGTGGCCAGGACATCAGGGTGACAAGAGTGCCCTACCACAAGTACAGGGATCACTCAGGGCACAATCCAAAGGTGAGATTGGTCCTAAGCAGATGAAAAACAGCTTCCCACTGCAATTATACATGTGTTTAGTGCACATGTGTTTGCACAGTCCCTTACACATATGCCGTCCACATACATATTTGTTGATGTGTCCTTTTGATGAAAAACAAGAGATACTGCACTATGGAAACTTAAATCTTAAACCTATTTGGCAGTGAATTTTATAACACCTGATTTATTTACATATTTTTAACGGACTGCTAAGAAAACTGACTTAAAACTCACGAATTTTCATGTTTAATTTCCAAATATTGTTTTTATAAATATAAAATCCAATATATAATTCCATTTGACAATTATTGAATCACTACCATGCACTGGCACCTGGCACTTCAGGCAACAAAGGACAATTAAAATACAGAGAATGGCCTTTAAGCACTTACAATCAAATAAGAGGATAAAGTAAGTACACGCATGATTATGATAATATAATATGTTTTTCCATTTTTATTTTTAAATTGTCTTTGTGTATGGCTGACTTTACCAAATTTTGAGGAGGAGAGAGTGATTACTTTGCTGCAAAGATAAAGTGCCTAATGTTGTATATAATATACTCTGCTATTAAAATATATTCAGCCACTCTGTCATCTCTTCTGGCCTTCCCTTCTCTTCTTCTCTCTAATCAGTTAGGTTAAACACATACTAAGTAACTACAACAACAAAGACACAACAGGAAAATAAGAAACCATTCTTCCAAATTACTTATGGAAGTTTCATAAGTAACTCACAAGTTTCATAAGAAACTCACAAGTTTCTTCGCAGAAACACAGAACTTGGCTTCTTCCAGTGTATCCAATGACTTTTCAGTATACTTTGGCAAGAATAGTTTATACACTGGGATCTATAAACTTCTCTTTAACCCACTAGTATAGAAAATAAAAACTAAAAAAGCAAAACAATATTAATACTTAGGGAGTAAATGTTTTAATTCTATGTAAAATTGACAAATACTTTGGAAAATTTACTTGCAACATCTGAAGTCCAAGTCATTGGTATAAACATCCAATTATAATGAACAAGCCCTAGATTTTTTTCCCCCTACATTTACCCAGCTACTCAGAATGATTCAGGTGAATTGAATGAATATAATATATACAGTCAAGTGTGCAAAATCAGAATAATAAAAGTAAAGTAAGCAGCTTCTGTGAAGTAGTCAGTTTGTAGTTTTTTGTTGTTTTTGTTGTTGTTCTTGTTAAGGGATGGCACTGAATGGATTTAACAAAGTTACATGGGAGTCATGTTTTCGTATCAGGCACTAGAACAGCTAATAATCAGTGTGGCATTGCTGTACCATTTATAAATTTCTGTGTGCATGTGTGAGTTATCCAGAATTTTTATTTTCTTTGAGAATCCTGAGGGTAGGAGACACAATTAACAAGGTGAAATTTGACACTTCTGGGTAAACAAATTATATATAATAGCAATGCAAGGCCCACCAAACCCCTCAACACTGTATTCTGATTTAGCATGATGATTAAATTTAAAATATGCTGCACTGCTGAATAGTTAATGCATTTAAGGTCAAGCAATGCAAGGATCAGTGCAGCTTTTTATATTCCTGGGGGTAATAGGGAGGATAACTATCTGGTAAGCTATTGTTAAAGTTCCCTTTACTTTTATGACTGTATTTTTTTTTAATTAATTTATGTATTTTTGGCTGCGTTGGGTCTTCGTTGCTGCACGCGGGCTTTCTCTAGTTGCGGCGAGTGGGGGCTACTCTTCGTTGCGGTGTGCGGGCTTCTCATTGTGGTGGCTTCTCTTGTTGCGGAGCACAGGTTCTAGGCGCGCGGGCTTCAGTAGTTGTGGCACGTGGGCTCTAGAGCACAGGCTCAGTAGCTGTGGTGAACAGGCTTAGTTACTCCACGGCATGTGGGATCTTCCCGGACCAGGGCTCGAACCCGTGTCTCCTACATTGGCAGGCGGATTCTTAACCCCTGTGCCACCAGGGAAGTTCTATGACTGTATTTTAAATAAATTATCAATTCAGTTCCATTCAATTCCCTGCCAATAGTGATACCAAGGGAAAGCGTGTCTGAAAAGGTATTTCTTATGTGTATGAAAACCAAATATTCTAATTATGATTTCTCAGCTGGTAGAAAGTAAGCCTGCATCAAGGAAAGTAAAATTCTGTCCTGAATATTTCCAAATCTGGAAACACAGACAAAGGTGAGATCTTTCTGAAAATAATAGACAACTTTATAAACATTTAAACATCTTAGAAGTTATTTTATACATATGATATACACATGTTTCTTAATTAACAAAAGGCACTACTTAAGTTATTTTTCTCCTCTTTTAAAAACATCTGCAACAATAACTGAAAAGATAAGTAAAATGCCATTTTTTATATTATACTTTCCTTTGTTATAAGCTCTTCCTTCTACCGTTGATTTTCTTCAAAAGCCATTTAATATTTGCAGGAAATTTAATGTAGCTTTTCCCCAGAAAGTAGAATGGTTTTTATAGCTCTAACCTAATAGACTTTAGATAAGTAGGTACATCTGGTTTAGCATTGTTTATTTCGAGTCAAAATGACCTTAACTTGCAGATTGTTATTGCCTGTGTCCTACTACAATTTTCAGGCTAAAAAGTAAACAAAAACAACCTAAGGAATTATACTGGTTGAATTCAAAACATACAGAAATAGAAAGTATCAATAGGATCAAATCATATTTGGCCATAGGTTTGATAGATTGTGAACATATACACTTTTCAATAACGGAATCAGAAATAATCAAGTACTACAGTAAGTCCCCTATATACAAATGAGTTCAGTTCTGAGAGTGTGTTCATAAGTCCAGTTTGTTCATAAGTCCAACAAAGTTAGCCTAGGTACCCAACTAACACAATCAGCTATGTAGTACTGTACTGTAATAGGTTTATAATACTTTTCACACAAATAATACATAAAAAACAGACACAAAAAAATAAAGAAAACATTTTTAATCTTACAGTACGGTACCTTGAAGAGTACAGTAGTACAGTACAGCAGCTGGCATACAGGGGCTGGCATCGAGTGAACGGGCAAGAAGAGTTACTGACTGGAGGAAGTAGGGGAGGTGGGAGATGGTAGACCTGAAGGATCGTCAGCAATAGGAGATGGAGGGCAAGCTGCAGTTTCACTCACGCCTGATGTTGAAGCACAAATTCTGGTTCCTTGCTGTATTTGATTCTATCTACCCTCTTGAAAAAACAAACCAGCCATGTCTGGGTTGTAGCTCTTTTTTTCTTGTCATAGATGACATGGTAGCACTGGATTGCATTCTGAATGGCTGCTGCAACCTTCCTGTACCATTCCACGTTCAGGTCCTGAGCCTTAAAAACTAACCGTGCCTCCTCAAATAAAGAAAATTACCTGCCATTTCCTGCATCATGAATCTCTTTGGTTCTTCGGTTACTTCTTCTTCCTCTTGTCTCTCTTTATCCTTTCTCTGGGCCTCCAATTCTATCAGGTCTTCATTAGTAAGCTCCTCATGTTGCACAGCAAGGAGTTCAGGAAATTCACGGGCAGCTACCATATCTGCACTCTGACTCGCCACTTACTTTTACGTTGTGAAGGTTGGCTCTAGCCTTTAATCAATGAAACCAGCCATGGCTGGCATTAAAAGGTGTGCCCTCTGATTCTTCCCCGTGTTTCTTCTTCAGGTCTTCCTAAAGGCGTTTAGCTTTCTCTTGAATGAGCATTAAGCTGAGTGGGACTCGATGCTGAGGCTGATCTTGCAGCCACACACTGAGAAGTTTCTCCATCTCCTCCATCACTTTTCCACACTTCTTCAATATTATTGTCAACATCATTGACACAGCAGACTTCACATGTTCCATGATCTTGTCCTTGTTCTTTAGAATTGTGCCTATGGTTGAATGATTCATGTTATAAGAACGAGTGATGTCTACCATCTTTTGGCCTCACTCCACTCTCTCAATTATTTTCACTTTCGTTTCCATCATTGTCGCTTGCTGCTGCTTAGCAGTACCAGCTATGTCACCGCTGCTTTTACGCTTGCTTCCAGACATCCTGAGCTTGAAGTAAAGGTACTGTACTACTGTACTCTATACAGTACTGTACAGTAAACTACACAAAAGCACCAGCACTTGTAGAGGATGCATGCACGTGACAATGTATGCCAGATATGTGAACTAACTTACGTGATTGGACATGGGAAGTCACATTTGCATCTTTGAAAGTTTGAAACTTGAAGGTTCGGATGTAGGGGACTTACTGTATTCAATTTTCCCCCAACATCTTTTTGGAAAATGACAGTACTTTAAGACCAGCTCTATGACATCATAACAATGTTCTAAGCTACTGAGTAGAGGGAGCTCAGTCTTACTGATTCAGTTAATGAAGAGGACACATTATGCTATGTTTATCTAATAAAAAGTATACGAGTAAGATTAGGACCCCTAACCAAACAGTCTGTATGCCAATGAATAAAATAATATATCTATATAAGTAAATGTTAGTATATAGCATATATAGATAAATAAATTTTCTACCTTTTTCCTGAAAAAAATTAAAGTTTAACACAAACATTTATTGTTTGGTTTCATAGATCCTGTGGGTTAGTACAAAGAGAAATAATGCAGAGCCACTGCCCTCAGAGACTCAGAATCTACAGAAGCATATAAAATGGAGTCTTTGTAAATGTCCTTGGATACAATCATTAAATCTCCAGCAAGAAACTTGAATATGCAATATGAGTAGCAAGAAATATAGGATAATTTCCGAGCATCTGTATTGGATGACTATGTGAATGATAAATTTATTACCCAAAATATGGAAATTCAGGGGAGGCCAAGATAGAAAATATATTGAGGGCATTTTTGAATATGCTGATGGTGAGATGCCTGAAGCACATCCAAGCAGAGATACCCAGTACCTGTAAGAGAGGAAAAATTTTAATGCAGTAATTAATACATAGTTTTAAATATTCTTAATTGATTATACTAATAATTTCACATATGATGAAAAATGCAATATTTGTATGATGGAAATTTGTAGGTACTAAGGAAAAAATTTGATAAAGGGCAGGAATGTACAGTTACAGATATTCTGTGGTATTAATGATTGAAAATAAAAATTTTTGTAGTGTTTAATTCACTTTAAGAAAGGAAATAAAATTTCTCCTTATTCTTGTGAAGTATCTACAGATACATGTTTTTTTCTTAGCTTTCTTATTAGTTGGCTAAATAGTGAATCTGATAATTTTGACAAATAAACAATGTAAGATATAATTTATGATAATCATGTGAAAGACCTCCATAAATTTCCACCTTCTTTCTGATTCACACACACACACACACACACACAGAGTTATCATGTATTTATATATAAAGAAATTATATTTTAATTATTTTGTATACATACACATATATGAGGTTTTATGGTTATACATATCCTATATAGTATATAACACATACACACGTGTGTATGAATCTCTATCTAGTTACTTTGATCTCCCTATGAAAAAATGAAAGCACTAATAAATAGGGTTCAGCTATCTGAAATATAATTTTCATTTCTATTTTAGCAAGAATTTTTATTTGTATCAATTCTTTTAAAACTTCTTTAATCAGTAATTTTCATGATGAGTTATATTTTGCTTTGACATAGATATAGAACATAGAGAAATTGTATTACTTCTAAAGTATTCTGTGGACCTCCCTGGTGGTGCATTGGTTAAGAATCTGCCTACCAATGCAGGGGACACGGGTTTGAGCCCTGGTCTGGGAAGATCCCACATGCTGCAGAGCAACAAAGCCTGTGCGCTCTAGAGCCCATGAGCCACAACTACTGAGCCCGCGTGCCACAACTACCCGCCGGCTCTAGCCCGCACGCCTAGAGCCCATGCTCCACAACAAGAGAAGCCACCGCAATGAGAAACGCATGCACGACAACAAAGAGTAGCCTCTGCTCACTGCAACTAGAGAACACCCGCACGCAGCAACGAAGACCCAACACAGCCAAAAATAAATTAATTAATCAATTTAAAAAAATAAAGTATTTTGAAAGAAATAAAGGGGTATGAGAAAAAAAAAGAGACATTTTTGCCGAAGGCAAACTTTATTTATTTTTGTAATTAAATACATTTATTTTATGTATTTTTTATTTTTTGTGTTTTTTAACACTTTATTGCAGTAAAATTGCTTTACAATGGTGTGTTAGTTTCTGCTTAATAACAAAGTGGATCAGCTACACATATACACATATCCCCATATCTACTCCCTCTTGCATCTCCCTCCCACCTCCCTATCCCACCCCTCTAGGTAGTCACAAACCACCAAGCTGATCTCCCTGTCCTATGCAGCTGCTTCCCACTAGCTATCTATTTTACATTTGGTAGTATTTATAAGTCCATGCCACTATCTCACTTTGTCCCAGTTTACCCTTTCCCCTCCGTGGGTCCTCAAGTCCATTCTCTACATCTGAATCTTTATTCCCGTCCTGCCCCTAGGTTCTTCAGAACCTTTTTTTTTTTTTTTTTTTAGATTCCATATATATGTGTTAGCATACGGTATTTGTTTTTCTCTTTCTGACTTACTTCACTCTGTATGACCGACTCTAGGTCCATCCACCTCACTACAAATAACTCAATTGTGTTTCTTTTTATGGCTGAGTAATATTCCATTGTATATATGTGCCACATCTTCTTTATCCATTCATCTGTAGATGGACACTTAGGTTGCTTCCATGTCCTAGCTATTGTAAATAGAGCTGCAGTGAATATTGTGGTATATGACTCCTTCTGAATTATGATTTTCTCAGGGTAGATGTCCAGGAGTGGGATTGCTGGGTCGTATGGTAGTTCTATTTTTAGTTTTTTAAGGAACCTCCATACTGTTCTCCATAGTGGCGGTATCAATTTACATTCCCACCAACAGTGCAAGAGGGTTCCCTTTTCTCCACACCCTCTCCAGCATTTATTGTTTGTAAATTTTTTGATGATGGCCCTTCTGATTGGTGTGAAGTGTTACCTCATTATAGTTTTGATTTGCATTTCTCTGATGATTAGTGATGTTGAGCATTCTTTCATGTGTTTGTTGGTAATCCGTATATCTTCTTTGGAGGAATGTCTATTTAGGTCTTCTGCCCATTTTTGGATTGGGTTGTTTGTTTTGTTGATATTCAGTTGCATGAGCTGCTTGTAAATTTTGGAAGTTAATCCTTTGTCAGTTGCTTCATTGGCAAATATTTTCTCCCATTCAGAGGGTTGTCTTTTTGTCTTGTTTATGGTTTCCTTTGCTGTGCAAAAGCTTTTAAGTTTCATTAGGTCCCATTTGTTTATTTTTGTTTTTATTTCCATTTTTCTAGGAGCTGGGTCAAAAAGGATCTTGCTGTGATTTATGTCATAGAGTGTTCTGCCTATGTTTTCCTGTCAGAGTTTTATAGTGCCTGCCCTTACATTTACGTCTTTAATCCATTTAGAGTTTATTTTTGTGTATTGTGTTAGGGAGTGTTCTAATTTCTTTCTTTTACGTGTACCTGTCCAGTTTTCCCAACACCACTTATTGAAGAGGCTGTCTTTTCTCTATTGTATATTCTTGATGCCTTTATCAAAAATAAGGTGACCATATGTGCGTGGGTTTATCTCTGGGCTTTCTATCCTGTTCCATTGATTTATATTTCTGTTTTTGTGCCAGTGCCATACTATCTTGATTACTGTAGCTTTGTAGTATAGTCTGAAGTCAGGGAGCCTGATTCCTCCAACTCCTTTTTTCTTTCTCAAGATTGCTTTGGCTGTTCAGGGTCTTTTGTGTTTCCATACAGATTTTGAAATTTTTTGCTCTAGTTCTGTGAAAAATGCCAGTGGTAGTTGGATAGGGATTGCATTGAATCTGTAGATTGCTTTGGGTAGTATGGTCATTTTCACAATGTTGATTCTTCCAATCCAGGAACATGGTATATCTCTCCATCTTTTTGTATCATCTTTAATTTATTTCATCAGTGTCTTATAGTTTTCGGCATAAGGGTCTTTTGTCTCCCTAGGTAGGTTTATTCCTAGGTATTTTATTCTTTTTGTTGCAATGGTAAATGGAAGTGTTTCCTTAATTTCTCTTTCAGATTTTTCATCATTAGTGTATAGGCATGCAAGCGATTGCTGTGCATTAATTTTGTATCCTGCTACTTTACCAAATTCATTGATTAGCTCTAGGAGTTTTCTGGTAGCATCTTTAGGATTCTCTATGTATAGTATCATGTCACCTGCAAACAGTGAAGCTTTACTTCTTCTTTTCCAATTTGGATTCCTTTTATTTCTTTTTCTTTTCTGATTGCTGTGGCTAAAACTTCCAAAACTATGTTGAATAATAGTGGTGAGAGTGCACAACCTTGTCTTGTTCCTGATCTTAGTGGAAATGGTTTCAGTTTTTCACCATTGAGAATGATGTTGGCTGTGGGTTTGTCATATATGGCCTTTATTATGTTGAAGTAAGTTCCCTCTATGCCTTCTTTCTGGAGGGTTTTTATCATAAATGGGTGTTGAATTTTGTTGAAAGCTTTTTCTGCATCTATTGAGTGGATCAGATGGTTTTTCCCTTTCAATTTTTTAATATGGTTTATCACATTGATTTGCATATATTGAAGAATCCTTGCTTTCCTGGGATAAACCCCACTTGTTCATGGTGTATGATCCTTTCATGTGCTGTTGGATTCTGTTTGCTAGTATTTTGTTGAGGATTTTTACATCTATGTTCATCAGTGATATTGGCCTGTAGTTTTCTTTTTTGTGACATCTTTGTCTGGTTTTGGTCATAGAATGAGTCTGGGAGTGTTCCTCCCTCTGCTATATTTTGGAAGTGTTCGAGAAGGATAGGTGTTAGCTCTTCTCTAAATGTTTGATAGAATTTGCCTATGAAGCAATCTGGTCCTGGGCCTTTGTTTGTTGGAAGATTTTTAATCAAGTTTAAATTTCAGTGCTTGTGATTGGTCTGTTTATATTTTCTATTTCTTCCTGGCTCAGTATTGGAAGGTTGTGCTTTTCTAAGAATGTGTCCATTTCTTCCTGGTTGTCCATTTTATTTGCATATAGTTGCTTGTAGTTATCTCTCATGATCCTTTGTATTTCTGCAGTGTCCATTGTTACTTCTCCTTTTTCATTTCTAATTCTATTGATTTGAGTCTTTTCCCTTTTTTTCTTGATGAGTCTGGCTAATGGTTTATCAATTTTGTTTATCCTCTCAAAGGACCAGCTTTTAGTTTTATTGATCTTTGCTATTGTTTCCTTCATTTCTTTTTCATTTATTTCTGATCTGATCTTTATGATTTCTTTCCTTCTGCTAACTTAAGGGTTTTTTTATTCTTCTTTCACTAATTGCTTTAGGTGTAAGGTTAGGTTGTTTATTTGAGATTTTTCTTGTTTCTTGAGGTAGGATTTTATTGCTATATACTTCCATCTTAGAACTGCTTTTGCTGCATCCCATAGGTTTTGGGTCATCGTGTTTTCATTTTCATTTGTTTCCAGGTATTTTTTGATTTCCTCTTTGACTTCATCAGTGATCTCTTAGTTATTTAGTAGTGTATTGTTTAGCCTCCACGTGCTTGTATTTTTTACAGATTTTTTCCTGTAATTGATATCTAGTCTCTTAGCGTTGTGGTCAGAAAAGATACTTGATACGATTTCAATTTTCTTAAATTTACCAAGGCTTGATTTGTGACCCAAGATATGATCTATCCTGGAGAATGTTCCATGAGCACTTGAGAAGAAAGTGTATTCTGTTGTTTTTGGATGGAATGTCCTATAAATATCAATTAGCCCATCTTGTTTATTTTTAACAAACTTCTTTATCTTAATGAAGACAAATTATCCCCACCTCTGTAAACAATTTACCTAGGATTACTGAGTTTCATGTGTATAATTACTTTTTTTTGTTATGTGTGTGTGTGCACATGTGTGTGTTCACACATGTCTATCTCTGTGTGGATATTGTAAAACAGAAATTGAATGGCATTTACAACATTTAATAAATGATGTATACACATACACATAATACTAAACACATACACTTTTTCTAATCATCTAATAAATTCATACTCTCTTTTATATTCTTTTACTCATGTTTGGTGCTTCCAAGCATGTATTTCATTAGACTACACTGACTTTCTATATGTCAGTTCCCTTAATTTCAAGCAACCCTGAGGCTGACTGAAGGGGAAATAAAGTAGAAAAAGAGTGCAGTAAAAGAAGAGGAATTATCTCACTGGAATATTGGGAGGGCTGGAGAAACATGCTTGAAGCTAGGTTTCTAGGAATCATGCCTTAATCTACTTTGCAAAATTGACAGGAGGTCATCAATGCCTTTGCCACTGCCACCGTGAATGCAGTAGCCAAGAAGCTCCAATAGTGTCTATACTCCTGCCATGAACATAATCTTCAGGAGCAGCTCCTGCCACAGTAACAAAGCCACTCTGCATCATGAATGCAATCTTGCAACCACTAATGTCTCCAGAATCGGAATGCTTGTTTCCACCTCCCTTTTGCACTTATCCTGTTTCTTCATATTGCTCAAGGCCAACACCTGCCAGTGCCCAAGCTGCAAAGAAGCCTGGAGAAGCATATGTTCTAGTTTCTACTTTGGGGAGATAAGGTGGAAATTTTCCCAAGCTATAGAAAGATGTTCAAAATGTACTGGGCAGTGAGACAAATGAATGATATTAGCTTATTTGGTTCTTAATCAGTGGGAGATGAGTACATATCCACTGCAGGTTGAAAAATTACTCATCCCCCTGTTATGTGTTGGAAAAATACTTTTCATTGGGATGCAGACTACATCGTCAATGACACCATAATGTAGATGAAATAGTATAAAACAAAACAGCAATAACGACTTTAGCAAAAATTTACTGTTAGTCTGATTTTGCTAATTTTGTGCAGCTGTCAGTAAAGTCCTAGAAGAGATGAATGAACTGAAAGTAGAATTAACCTGACTGCCAGGGGAGATGGCAGGGAATACAATCAGTTTTGTGAAGAGAGGTGCTCTCTGCTTACAGCAAGAAATAAAACTTTTCTCAGAATTCTCTAGCTCAGAGCCTTGCCAAGTAGAAAAAGCTACATGTTTCCATACATACTGATTCTATTAGTAGAAAATGTCAATTGGTAGCTTTAACAATATATATAATTGAGACCTCAAACACTTCTGAACACCATCCATTAAGATTGTTCTGCCAAATGAAATGGTAGAGTGAAACCACAAAACTATTGTTTATAGTGAAAAAGTGGAATGGTGTGGACAAGGCAGTAGACCTACAGGCTAACAGATAGGCAGAACAGAGTCCAGTAAATGAAACATTATAATCTTCAGATTTAAAGACTATGTTGATGTAAGATCCTGGTAGTGTTTAAAGACACACACATGATTCAAGAAAATGGGTTATCTTTGAAAGTTTTGAGGGAACACTTTTGCCAATAAACAACCTCAGGTATGGCTTGCAATAGCATATGATGGTTCGGTCCCTAAAGCAATTTATAAGATCCTAATTTCCACCAACTCAAAATGGGTTGATAAATCTATGCATCCCGCAGAAGAGTGCCATTCCCTGTGATCCACTCAGAAGTGACAATGAGTTGTAACTCATAAGTAGGATTCTTCCAAAAGTGAAAGTAGGGCTTACATATTGGTTAAAAGAGCAGGTTTTCCTCACATTCACATCAACTAACACTGATTTGTGCTACAGATGAGTGACTACTTCAAGGTTTCTTCCCCTTGACGCTTTTGAAAAAAAGGCCTTGTTTCCTTTTCCTTTGGTGTCACTGTATACTGTGTGTTAGCTGAAGATAAATTGTTTTTTAGGTTACAAGTTATCAGACCCTAAGAAACAACATCCACATATGATAGATTCCAATTTCAAGCCAGGTGAAGTCACTGGTTGAGACTTAGAGTCAGTCTTACTGGGGGAAGGAGATGATATGTTGTGTGCATAGGGGGAAACAATGAATGTGGTTAATGGATAGTTACAAGAGTTAACTAAGCACCTAAATACAAGTTCTCTACCAGCCACCTACCGACTAAGGAGGTCCATATATCAGAGTTTAGGACAATATGAAGCAGTCAGGGGTCCTTGAGGAAAGTGTATATTTTTAATTTTTAAAATGAAATATTTTTCCTTCTATTTTTCCCTTTTACCTACATGGAATGTGATTATGAGTCTCAAGGTCCAGTTGCCATCTTAAATACATGAAAAGAAAAAGTATAAGCATCAACATTTACACGTTAAGGAAAGCATAGGAGAAATAAAGAATGTGATTTGAAAAAAATTTTTTGTTAATTTCAGTCTTGGAAAGTTTTTCTTTTAGTTTTAATCAAAGACATTTTTAACTGATACAGTCTCCTAGGATAATGTTAGTTGTTTTGACTTTTTGTGCAATTTGTAAATAAAATATAAGTATATTTAACAGGATTTTTGAAAACAGAAATCATTTCAATTAACATAAAAGCTATCCCAAGGAAAGAAAATTAGAGTGTTATAAAGTAGTTTGAAATCAAGGGTATCATCTTCTCAGCTCTGAATTTATGGTCAAAGAAAATAGACATATTATTAAAATAGCTATTTTTTCCCTGGTTTTGAAAAATCAGTCTCTTAGAATCACCTGCACTTCTTGTTTACATGATTATTGAACCTATATGGAAGCAGATGAGCCCAGGAATGCACATTTTACCAAAGACCACAGGTGATTTTAATATAGATTGTTCATGGACCTCATTTTCCACTGTTCTCATGCTTTAAAGAGGAATAATATATTTGTTGAAAGGACAGTTTTGGAGCCAGGCTATCTGAGCTTAAATCCTGAGTCTACCTCTTATGAGCTATGTGGTCAAGAACAAATAAAACACTTTTGTTCCTCAAATTCTCATATATAAAATGCAAATGCTCCAAGATCCTACCTCATAGGACTGTTGCAAGGATTAAGTATAAGGAACATACAAGAGTCCCTGGCATATGTTAACCAGTATGTAAATACCAGCTGTAATTGTAAAGCAGTCAGATCTATTATTGATTGAAGATAGAAAAAACAATAGGTAAATTTGGTTCATAGGAAAAACCAATAAGCTTTAAAATGTTTGTGTATTTGAGACCAAAAAGAACTGTTCAGAGCAATAGACACAATAATTAGCCTAATTAGCAATACTATAGGCTAGCTATTCTCTGAATAATGAAAAACAGGAAAATAATAATCCAAATCTAGCAAATAGCAATTTAGATGTGAAACTCAGAGTTGATTTAGAGCACATGCTTAACTATAATATATTAAGGAAAGGACTTAATTTTAAATCAGAGTTTTGATGATTTCATGAGAAAAAACATTTAATTACTGCCTAGAAAATTTTCTATGACTTAAATGTTAAATAGTACAGATGCTTGTCAAATTATCAAGATGGTGTAATTTAAATAAAATTGTTTTATCACCTCCAGTTTTGGAACAAAGAATATACAAGTTAGAGCAAGGATGTAGGAGAGACCCCAAATTTCTTACTTCACAAGCTTTGCTCATTCTTGACTTTAGCACACATTAAACCCTGATCCTTCTCTCCTCGGTATTTTAATAGGTTTTTCTTATATGTTTGTTTGTCCATTTGTTTGTTTTTAAGGGGACATTTCCATACATTTTGTCCTGACAGACTCCTGCATGTAGCTTTTCACAAACTCAAGCCCTCTACTCTGTGGCAATAGCCCATTTCAGGCAGTCTCTCACCATCGTGAGCAGCAGTGAAGTGTTTGGAATAAACTGCAGAATGCAAAAAAAAAAAAAGTGAAACTTAAGCATGATTTAGAGAAGAAAACACATACAGGAAAAAATCAACAAAGATCAAATGTACATATGATTACTATTTTTGAAGGAAGAAAAACAGAGACAAAATATATTTACTATCTGTTAGGGAAAAATCATATATATATATATATACATAAAGAAACAACTTTATCTGAAACTGAAGATGTATTGTGAAAAAAATAGGAACAGTTGAAAAGATTAAATTTAATCTTGATGAAATTACTAAATTCAAGGAAAGACAGAATCTTAAAATTTATTCAGAAATAATACAGATAATTCTCCAAAGAAATAAAGCTTGCTTCAAACTTCTCCACAAGAATAGATGCCAGTGGATATTAGAGCAAAATCTAAGAAATGTTACAGGAAAGCTTGTGAAACTTCTGTTTACTCAGTCAAGGTGGTAGTCAGTGGTAAGTAAAAAAGAGAGTTCCAAAAATGAGAAAAAGAAGAAATAATTGAAACCTTACTGAAAATCTGCTTGGACCTTTCATTCTTTCCTACTCACAAACGGAGAAGGAGTAGTACATTAAAAAGGAGAAATAGGTAAGCATGAACAGTATCAAGAAAGTCTTCCTTTAATTTCTTCCCGTCTTTGAGTCTTCCCTTTTTCCTTCTCCTTCCCGCTTTCCCTCCCCTCCTTCTTTTCCTTGGCTGTCTCTTCCTCCTCTTCCTCCTCCTCCTTCTACTTTTCCTCCTGCTCCTCCTCCTTCTCTCCACAAGTTGCTAATTGTGCCCATTGGGGAACACTCAGGTCCAATTTTAAGGTGAATGCAATATCTCTTTTTGGATCCCTTTCCATCAATAACACCATGTAGAATAAATCATTTTAAAAAACACTTAAAGGGCAGACTCAGAAAAGCCACAAAAGTGCCTGGGAGTGCATCAGACTTGCTGATACAGCAAATCAGGAGGTGCTTAAAAGGAGCTAACACCCCTGTTGCTATAGTGGTGGAATTTATGGGATGTTTGGTGCATAATTTCTGCAGGACCATTGCAGAAAAACTGATAACTCTTTCTCCACTGCTGACCGACACCTGAAGTCCCTGCCCTGGCATCAACAGAAGGAATTCCCATTCTCAAACTCTCCACTTGTATTATTTTGTTCCCCTCATTCCTCTCCAACCAGAGGAATAAAGCTAGACAAAAGAGGTCTATAAATTATACCTGATTTTTATGCATCTATTTGGAACTATACCATTTGCAATTCTGATTTTTATTTCTTTCTCCATTTTATGAAAGAATCAGTATGTTCTTTGTTCATAATTTTTATAATTTTGTCTGATTTTACGTGAAATCAAATAAAAAATGTGCAGTAAGATTTTTACTTTGTCAAAATGGATCCAGAGTTTTTATATTTCTTCAGAAACGGCCCTGAGAATTTCAAATAATATTGAAATGTCTAATGTTAGAAAATACGGTATGATTTGTGTTAAAAAATTTTTTTAAACATTGGCATTTCACTACCCCTAGGATTCCAGATTAATTGGAATTAACTTTAAACTTAATTTATAATTATTTTTTAAACAAACCATTCAGTGGTATTGAAGGAAAAATAGTTTGGGTAAGGGTCAATCATTTCAATACATGTAACTCACTTATGAAAAATATTGTTTATATCTTATGTTAAAGTTCATCTTCAGTTATACTAACATACAATTTATCCCAGAATAGAAATTTCATTAAATTATTGCTAAACATTTTCTACATGTAATATTATATGTGTAGTGTTGTGTAACTCTAATGAGAATTGACTTAAGCTCAGGAAATTGCATCTTAGCATTCATCTTGATTGTTGTCTCTCCATAGCTTGCTTTATTTTGTAATTATCCCTTAACTGAAATGAATACATGATGAAAATATCAGGGAATTACTAAATACCCAAAGGTATGCTTTTTTTTAAAAGAAATTACAGTATGAAAACATCTAAATTAATTTCAAAGCAGTTTTAGTTATTCCTGTAAACTCCTTTTTGATGAGACATGCTTTGGGCAATATTACAAAGAAGATGTGAGGGAAAATTTACCATAAATAGTCTTATAAGTACCTTCCTAGAAATCATAATACTGTAGTGTAGAGAGCTGTGAATTGATTGCAGAGAGAGCCAGTACAGTATATAGGCATATAGATTTGGTATTAATTATATTATTTCTAAACTAGTGATGATTTAAAATTGGGTATTTATTAGTGGAAGGATAGGCTAGAATAATATTAATAGTATTCACTCAAAGCACAGACTTTATTTGGCTGTTATTTTGATTTAAATATTCAGAAGGTAATTTCAATCTATATGAAATATAGATTATATGGATATTTCTATTACAGAATGATATTCATTTTCCATTTTTAGCTCTAATACATGACAGCTTGAACTAAAATAATAGCTTTGTAATGACTTGCCGTATTTTTTGAAATGTTATATATACAATTGTGTGTTATTTAAGTCTCTAGAAATGGTAATTTTGATTATTTAAGTTATGTGAAAACCACTTCAGAAATACCAGTTTTAGCACAATCATCAGCATCACTGAAAATAATTGATATCTTCTTTTTAAACAAAGGTAGAAAAATAAATTCATACCACTTCAATAAAACAAAACCTGTAGGAAAGTAGGGTTTTTAAAACATTCAGTTTTCTATATTCGTTTCATCTAATTTTCTGTCTACTTAAATACATTCCATCTTTGTTATGCTCAGAACACTAACCTATAAAAATAACATAGATTGAGCCTCATGAATTGATTCTTGAAATCTGCTTGCAAAATCCCTTCAGAAACACAGTGATATACAACATTATGCCTTTTGGATATGGTATTTTAAAATATATTATATGAATATGAGGACAGACGGCTGATTTTTATATGACAGATTACTTGAATTTTGGAGGAATTAACTCCATTTTGCCCCCTTGGAATTTGTTTTTTAATTAACTTGTATAATTTCTTTCCCCAGAATACTGTCCTCAAAAGGAAGAGATACCCACTCCTGTAAATGAGTATAACATCTGTAAAAAATAACTAACAGGAACTTCAATTAAATAGAGCCAGGAGATAAGAAGGGGGAGTTCTCAAGTGGTATGATGGTAGCTAAGCCCAACAGGAAGAAGAAAGACTCCCTCTTCTTTCCTGGCAAGATCTCAGCCAATGAGAGACTGTTACAACACAGCCAACAAAAAGCCATAGACTCTTTGTTTACTATAGTCCTCCCAACTTCCTTTTCCCCTCAAAAAAGAGTTCTCCTCTCCGTTTTTGCTGGGGACTTGCATGTAGCTCACCATAATTGCCGACCCCAAATTGGAATTCTTTGCTGATATCAAATAACCCATTTCTGCTAGAGAAATAACTGTCAGTCTCTTTGTTTTAGGTCAGCATTTTGGTGCTTCATACAGGGATCCAGAGAAGACCCTTCACGATTCTGAGACTGGTGAACAAACAGATGAGGAACCCATTAGCCCAGTTCTGCTCATTGCTTTTCTTGACAACCCAGAGGTTGGAGGGTAAGTCTCTCTCCTTGACCCCAGCTTCCCTCCCTCTTTGCAATTTTAAAGCCCCCCATGTTTTATTCAGGATCTATTTTAAGGATTCGTCTTTTCTGGTTAAGGCCTTTTTCTGTATGTGAGTACTATTTTGACATTTCAGCCTGATTTTGAAATTAGGCTGTTTCAACTGCAACTGGCTAGTCTTTGGCCCATTCATTTTGGAGCAGGGGCTGTTTTATTGGAACTGTGCCAAGCAACTTTTGACCTGGCTTCTCCAGGATCAGACTGTTCCCTTAGAAGTGGCTGGTATTAGGCCTGTAGCTTATTTGGCTGTTCAAGCTATTTGAGCTATTTAGGTTGTTTGAAAATCATTCTCTTCCTCTAGAGAAAAACCTCTGAGAAATCGGATCCCAGTTATCTAAATGTTTTAAGGGCACCCGCCCCACCCCTCCAGAAACCCTGGCAAATTTTATGTTTGAAAACCACAGTCTGTCCTCATGAACATTTCTAACTAAATGGACCAATCTAACCAAAGGCAATTTAGAATATCAATGGACATTATGGGGAACTTTTGAAATCCCCAAACTTACTTTTCTTAAACAGAATCAAACAGCCATAGCTCTAAAATTTCCAAAACTGAATGGAATGCCTATTTTTGAATCGGAATCCAGCCTCTGTATCCCGACACTGAATTAAATCTCAGAGACAGAGTTTTGGGTAAAGTAGAAAAGAATAGTTTTATTGCTTTGCTAGGCAAAGGGGGCCACAGTGGGCTAGTGCCCTCAAAACTGTGTGTTTATCCCCTCACAACCTGGAGGGGATAGTGAGAACTTTTATAGTAATGATTCAAAGAGGGCGTGATCAGCTCGTGGACATTCTTCTGATTGGCTGGTGGTGAGGTAAGTGAGAGTCAACATCATCAACCTTCTGGTTTCAACCGGTCTGGGGTCTATGTGCTTGTGGGCAGCATACCATCATTAATCTTTAAAGGAAGGCTTTTGTGCCCTGGAACCCCGCAGTGTCCTGCTATGCTCGTTATCATTTTGATTAGTATTTTGAGGTTCCCAAATGTTATCAGAGTCTAAAATTGTGTCACTGTAAAATAAGATTTTAAGATTAACTGATGCAAACAAAAATTAAAGATCAAAAGGCTTCCAAAGCCTAATGGTCTTCTTCCTTGGCTTCTTTGTCTCACACTCTGTCTCAGGCACCTCTTGTTTCTCACCTTCGGCTCCTCATGTTTAGGCCGCACCTTCCTCTTTCCCTTTTATACTGCATATGCCTCCTCTGTACCCTCAGTTCCCCCATAATAATTCTCTCCCTGAACTTTCCTTTTTCTCTGAAACTCTCCCCACTCCATTATCCTCTCAAATTATCAGAACCCCTTTAAAATTAAGCCATCTAAGAATCCAACCGCTAAACCCTTAATTTCTTATATTCCCTGGACTAAAGCTGAACTGTGAGCCATAGTCAAAGATTTTCCCATAGTAACCAAAGCTTCTCAGATTTGCTGAGGAATTCAATACAGTCATTCAAATTTACCAACCGGTTTCTCTGACTTATATCAGCTAGTTCATATGCTTGTTGGTAAAGGCCAGGCCCAGCACTGAATGAAAAGTGCTAATTGGGGAAATCCTGAAAGGTTTCAAGAATAGAAACTGGGAGATCAGCCCATTAACTTATTATATGATTGGACCCTGGCAATCACTAGGCGACTTCATTGGGCCATTCCTAGGGCTGTTCCAAAGCCCGTTGATTGGAACAAAATTCAGACTTGCACATAAAAATCAGATGAATGGTTTATGACCATTACAATTGACTTCAGATTATTATTATTTTTTTTTAATTAATTAATTTATTTTTTTGGCTGTGTTGGGCCTTCGTTTCTGTGCGAGGGCTTTCTCTAGTTGTGGCAAGCAGGGGCCACTCTTCATCGCGGTGCGCGGGCCTCTCACTATCGCGGCCTCTCTTGTTGCGGAGCACAGGTTCCAGATGCACAGGCTCAGTAGTTGTGGCTCACGGGCCCAGTTGCTCCGTGGCATGTGGGATCTTCCCAGACCAGGGCTCGAACCCGTGTCCCCTGCATTGGCAGGCAGATTCTCAACCACTGCGCTACCAAGGAAGCCCCAGATTATTTTTAAAGACTATTCTGGTCTTTCTTCTGATGTTGATTCCACCCAGGTAGCTTTGAAATCTGTGTTTATTAATAGGCTGAACAGGACTTTTCTATTAAAAAACCAGGATGGAATGGGAAACTACGTTCACTCCATATTTAGTTAATCTAGCAAACCAGCTTTCTCATACTGTAGATGAGTCACCTTCAAGGAAGACCATCAAAATTCTTAATCTTCAAGTCCAGCAATCGAAGGCCCCTAAATGAAACCAAAACCCTCCTAGTTTCTGCTATTATTGCAAGAAGCCAGGACATGGAAAAAACTGTTATACATTTAAGTGTTTCAGCTGCCCTCAGCCCTCTAGCCAGTCTTTCTAATGCCCTTTCAATTATCAATGACAGGCCTCTGAGAAACCACAGGGGATCTTCCCAATTCTCCATCTTAATCGGTTTAGAGAAACATTTCTCCAGATTGAGGATAAATCTCTTCCAGTCCTAATTGACATCAGAGCCACACTCTTGGTGCTCTACCCCGTTATTATAAAACAATCCCTATCCTGGCATACAAAAACAGTTCAAATAGTAAGGATGTCTAATGAACCTCAAGGGGTTCCTGTCTCTGAACCGGTTCCCTTTTGTTGAGGCCCTCTGGGTGATACACATCCTTTTCTCCTTAATTCCTCTGCCTCCATCCATTTATTAGGCAGAATTTTAAAGAAGTATCATGAAAAATGGAGAAATAATTCTAGAACTTTACAGTGGTTATCAAAGCAGCCAACCAGGTTAACTAAATGACCTTTTGACATCTTTTATTTGCTTCATCTCTGGTAGTGTTAGAGCTGATTCTGGAAACACTGGTCATTTTTCCCTATTGATAGTTACCACAGGCCTTGTGTGCAAAATCTCCAACTGACATTGGTAAAATTCACAGAGCACCTCCCATCAAGATTCAAACAGATCCTTCAAAACTTCTGCTTAGAATTGATCGATACCTTATAAGTAAAGAAGGCTTTCAAGGCATAAAGCCAGTAACAGAAGATTATAAGGGTCAAGGCTTCATTATCCCTTGTACCTTTCCTTAATACTTGTATTTTACTGGTGAGAAAGCCAAGGGTGGAGTTTTGTCCAGGACCTCCGAGAAATAAACAACATTGTTATCCTTCTACACCATCTTGTTCCTAATCTTCATGCATTACTAACATTCCCCACTGGAAGCAAATTCCTTACTGTAATGGATATATGCAGTGCATTTCTTAGTATTCCAGTTGACGAAGCTAGCCAGTAGGTTTTGCTTTCACTTGGGAAGAAAAACAATTCACCTGTACAGTAATGCCTCAGGTTTTTACTGAGAGGTCTTATTTCATACAAATCCTGAAGACTGATCTGGATGACATAAAGTTCCCTAGGGCTCTACCTTCTTACAATATGTGAATGATTTGCTTCTTTGTGTTCCTCCTCTAGCCTCTTCACAGGAAGACAGCATCTACTTGATAAAGCTTGAAAGCTTTAATCTGAAGCGTTTAAAAGTATACAAGGTTGCCAAAAAAACAAACAAAAAAAACCCTTGCAGTTCATCCAAACCCAGGTTCAATGTTTAGGGCATCTGATATCAGAACAAGGGCTGTGTTAGATCCAGACAGGCTTCATGGTGTTCTAAGTTTTCCAAAACCTAAAACTAAGTGCCAACTGTGAGGTTTTCTAGGGATTGTTGATTATTGCAGAAATTGGATTCCAAATTTCTCTCTATGGTCAAACCTCTGTATGTTTTGTTAAAGAACAACAACCCTGACCCAATTTTATAGGTGGACCTGAACAGCATAACATTTGAAGCCTAAAAAGATCTACGTGAGGAAATGTAAAAAATTAATAAACATAAATCTCAATTAAATAGAGTCAGGAGACCATAAATGAGAGCTCTCAAGTCATATGATGATAGCAGAGCCCAGCAGGAGGAAAAAAGATTCCCTCTTCTTTCCTGGCAAGAGCTAATTAGAGACTGTCATGACTCAGCCAATGAAAAACTCACAGACTCTTTGTTTTGAACAAATTGTATTCCCTGCCTTCCACAGTGTCTCCATTCCTTATACTGCCTGGTAAAGAAAGGGCATGTATGAGCCTGGAGATCAAAATATCAACAACCTTTGAGAAGGCAAAAGTACTAGTGAAACAGATTAAAGCTCTGGGCTTCTCCCAAGCAGGGCTACCGCTTGAGTTAAATGCATCCATGTCTCTGGAAGGTATGAGTTGGGCACTATGGCAGAGACAACAAAAGGAAAGAATACCCCCTAGGATTTTGGTCTCACAGAGTACCCCTAGGATTCTGGAAGGGACAAAAAACCAATATATCCCCATAGAGCAACAGTCCCTAGCAGTGTAAACAGCACTCCTCCAGGTAGTGCCTCCCACAAAAGAACAGCATACTATGGTAAGAACTCCCCTTCCCATCAAGGTGTAAATTAAGAATATGTTCTATCAAATTCCCTCTCCCATGACTTAAACTCCAACCAGTAATAGATTGACAAATTGATTACATCAGCCTTCTCCCTCTGAGTGAGGATTTTAAGTATTAAATATGCTTTGGTCTGTGTGAACATTGTGTCTGGCTTAACCCAAGTTTTTCCCTGTCACCAAGCAAACCAGGCTGCCACCATTAGGGGATTAGAGAAGCTGAATACCAAGTACAGATACCCTTGTCAAGTAGACAGTGATCAGGGGTCACATTTCAAAGGTCAGGGTATGCAAGACTGAGCAAAAGAACATGACATTGAATGGAGGTTCCATCTGTCATATAACCCACAATCAGCAGGGTTAATAGGAAGGAAAAATGGAAAATTAAAGCAGCAGATTAAATTACTAAAAGGTAAAACCATCTTGGCTGGGTGGACCAAAGTACTGTCCAGGATTTAATACATTTGAATGATCAACAAGTAGAGCCTGCTGCCCCATATAGGAGATTTGGGGCCCCTATCAAGGCACCTAATACCATAAATACCAACACTCACCATGTATCAATGTGCTATGCTGCTGTGAACATAAAATTCCATCATGCCTGGGAAAGAAATTATCTATGTGAATTTGCAATGAGACGTACTGTCAGGATGGGTGAGTAACTTTGCACCCCTGTGTGAGGGAGTGCTACTCAATCTCTACTGGGATTCTGTTGTCCTGCTGCAAGCTGGACCTGTTGAAAGGTACTATACCTGTTATGGAACACACACCATTGAAAGAAAGGAGAAAAGAAGGGTCCTGGTTTGGCATATCCTGCCCAGTCCATCTCCTTATGCCTGACGGTGCTATCTCCTCTGGCCAACATGGATGGTGTTCATGACCAGGTCAAGTTCCTAAAGCTGCCAGCCTTCCACTCTTGAAGGCCAAGTGGGCATGTTCTGTTTTCCACTGGTATGATCATTTGGCCACCATCTTTGTTCCCTCCACTGGCTTGGAGGATATTAAATAGAAAGCCCTTACTATGTTCACCCAGCAAGCCTTAAATGATAGCTGACAATGCCTGTCCTTACCAAACACAGAAATGTCTCTAATGAGAAAACATGTCCTCCAAAATACGATGACCTTGGACATTATTGCTGCCTTGCAAGGAGGCACTTGTGCTATTATCCAAACAAAATGTTCTGTGTTCATATCTGATGAGTCAGCTAATGTATCATCTTTATTACATCACATGGAGGCACAAATAAATGCCCTGAATGATACAACCCAGCCTAAGGAACTTAAAAATATCAGTGGTTCCGATCATGGGGATCTTGGTAGAAAAAGTTGTCACTTATTTTGGTAATCATTATCTTTATCTGTGCTTTCTCTTGCATGTGCCTCTATTACTACTATGGTATCTGCCTCCAATGCAAGTGGATAGCTGCCAGACAAGCCACCTCCATGCTAGTGAAACCTCTTGCTGACCTCTCAGTGCACACTGGGGAAGAGGAGGTGGTATAAGATTGTAAGAGCTGGTCTTGAGGGGTGGAATGTTGGAGGGGGGAATTGAGAGGACATGACCACTTGTTTACCCACAAACTGGACCCAGGTGATCAAATGCTCCTCACTCCCACCCCACCATTCCCACACTAGGAACTGTTTCAAGGACACATCCTTGAGAGAGTGAGATGTTGAGCCCATCTGGGTGGTATACATGACTGAACACAGTTAAGACCTCTACATAAAGTTATAAGATTTGGCAGGTAAGTGCAGAGATCTACTCCAAGACGAGCCTCATAAATAAGCTCCCTTGCTTATTAAAGCAGAGAATATAATAGTGATCATCAGGGGCTGGAGGCTGGGGGATATGGAGACTTATAGTTCAACAGATATAAAGTTTAGGGACTTCCCTGGTGGTCCAGTGGTTAAGAGCCCTGGTCTGGGAAGATCCCACAAGCCGTGAAGCAACCAAGCCCATATGCCACAACTACTGAGCATGCGCGCCACAACTACTGAAGCCCGTGCCCCCTAGAGCCCACGTGCCACAACTACTGAGCCCATGTGCTGCAACGACTGAAGCCCGCGTGCCTAGAGTCTGTGCTCCACGATAGGAGAAGTCACCGCAATGAAAAGCTCACTCGCTGCAACTAAAGAAAGCCCGCATGCAGCAATGAAGAACCAACACAGCCAGCGCACCACAACTACTGAAGCCCATGCCCCCTAGAGCCCATGTGCCACAACTACTGAGCCCATGTGCTGCAACTACTGAAACCCGCGTGCCTAGAGTCTGTGCTCTGCGATAGGAGAAGTCACCGCAATGAGAAGCTCACTCGCTGCAACTAAAGAAAGCCCGCATGCAGCAGCGAAGACCCAACACAGCCAAAAATAGATAAAGAAAGAAAGAAAGAGAAAGAGAGAAAGAAAGAAAGAAAATTTCAATTATGCTAAATGAATAAATTCTAAAGATCTGCTGTACAATATGGTGCCTGTAGTTAACAATACAGTATTGTGCACTTCAAAATTTGTTAAGAAGGTAGCATTCATGTTAAATGTTCTTACAACACACAAAAATAAAAATGAAGGGACACAAGAAAACTTTGGGAGGTGTTGGATATGTCTGTTACCTTGACTGTGGTGATGGTATCACAGGTGTTTGCATAAGGCCATACTCATCAAATTGTATACACTAAATATGTGCTGTTCTTTGTATGTCAATTATATGTCAATAAGTCTGTTTTAAAAGTTAGTTAACCACCAACTTGCTGACTTGTGCATTAAGTTTTGGCTTTTAAAATCTGTTATTTTCCCATGACAAGATTTAATAATTTTTACAGAGTTTCAACTTTTTTTCTTACCATATCTGCTAAATCTCCCATATACATTTATAAGATATTACTACATTAAAGCAATGTATAATAAAACATCTACATCTGGTCAGCCAAATTTGAAATGCTGATGCTTTTCCTTTAATTCTTGGTGTGATTTACTGATTGAGCCTAATTATAACTGATTATAATCTTTTAGCTGAGTCATAAGGTTATTTCTCCATTTTATATATACTGCATGAGTGAGGCAATAGAACTTAAACTGGTACAAGATACTAGAGCTTATGACTCTTAGGCTAGAGTTCATTCTGTTACACCATGCTGTCTGTTATTAGAGGCCATAGCAGTAAGTTCTGAAAAAGGATTTCAAATTATAGACATCATAAATGAGCTGTTATTGTAAGTATTATATAAAATCTATAATATGTAGGTTGTTTATGGCGTGTAAGTATTTAAAAATTCCAGTATTTCAGTTTTTAGACTAATGTATTAGGATCATATAGGATAGTAGTTACCTGTGAGATACCCAATATTCAAAAAAAAAATGTGGCTTAAGCAAATAGAGTTGTGGCAAATGCTCAAAGAATCAAAAAATATCTGTGTTCCTCTTGAATCTTTCTTAGCCTGTAGCATTTTCCCTCATGGTCTCAAGATTGCTATTTCAACTCCAGTCATTGCAGCCAAGTCTCAAGTTAGAAAAGATATAAAGGGAGAAAGGTAAAGAACTAAATGTAATAGTTCTTCTCTCACAGGATAGAGATAGATAATGGATAGATATAAATATAGACAGATATAGATGATAGATATATACATGTGTACATACATACCTATATACACATATGTATATACATAAACATATTATATAATATTAATTATGTATGCACATATATCACCAGGGACTTCTGCAAATATTTAATTGGCAAGTACTGTGTCAAATGTTGCATCAATAGTAGAATAAAGAAAAGCAGTTTTATTTGGGAACAAAATTTGGTTTATGTTAATGAGGAAAAAGGAGGAAATAAATATGGGTAGGGAACATGCAATAACTATCAAATATTACAGAATGCAGATATGCATTTTTCATATACATAGTACTATAAGTAGTGGGTAGACTGAACAATAATATTAATTCAATATGTAATTTCTCTTGCAATTGAACATAATTGGCCTTATTATATTTAAGAGTTATCATAGGTGTCTAATCACGCCTTAAAATATTCTAAGGAAATGGTTGTTCTGTATTATGCATCAGGAAGAAAACACAGAGTATATCTCTTACCCCACCTCTAAAAAGCCTGAACAAATTTCAGGGATTGTGCAGCAAACTAGGAAAATTGACAGGACTCAGATGACTCTGAAATAGGTGCTGCTACAGGGACGTAAAATTGCCTTTGATTCCTTCTTTCCACTATCTGCCACCTTGAGTCAATAGCTAAATCCTGTCTATTTTACTTTCACAATATTTTCTGAATTCATGTCGTCTCTCTCTTTCTATTATGATGTCCTAGTTTCTTTCTCTGTCTCCAGCTGGGCAAGTATGTTATAAACTAATGATCTCAAGTACATCAGTAGGTGTGCCATAATAAAATTCTCAGGACTCAAATTTCATAGATCTCTTTATTTCAGGATTTTCTAGAGTTTTTCTCCTTACTAACAACCCTTGACAATCTCTGAGAGAAGGTTATAGTGTTTCTCAAATATATGTTGTCAAGTATCACAGAACACAAAATATCCTTCATGTTACTGAACTCAGGTTTGGCTACTCGCCACACTACAGGTCAATAAGTTGAGTGACAAGGTGTTTCAGCAAGGAAAGCAAAGTGTCCTTAAAAACCATCTTAACATCTCTCCATAGGCAAAGGGCTTTAAGGGAGGGGGCTGCAAAGTGCACGAGTGGCTTGTGAACAATTCTCAGATTGGTTGGCATCAAAGTGAAGTTTCAAACATCACCAGTCTTCTGGTTTCAGCCAGTCTGGGGTCTATGTGCTTGCAGTCAGCAGTTTTCATCTGGTGGAGGTCTGCTTCCTGTACAAACAACTTAGGAATGTGTGTTAGACCTTTATCTATATCTTCCAGCGAACTGGGAGTTCGGTGACTTTGTGGCTAGTTGATAGTCTAAACTGTTACCAGTTTCCCAGCCCAACAGCTATTCTTTATTTCTACATCTTCACATTTCCTAATCATTAGCTCTTGAGCTAGCATTTTGAGACTCAAAGGAGGTCTGGGAGACTAAAGCAAAAGGCTTTTACTTCAAAAAACAGGAACCCAGGGGCTTGTATGTGGTTTCAATCCCCCTCTTCTTTGATACTGCTTGATCTTGAGGGGAACAAGTTTGGGGACAAGAAAGGGAATAAAATTTTGAGTAGAGAGGTTAATCATAAACTTGGCAGAGGAACTTGGTTTTAGGGGGACCTGGTTTCACTCCTAACAGCATCTTAGTAAAACAAAAACAAAAAACATTGAACTAAACAATAGGAATAACCTTCAACCATTATTATTTTCTTTTTCCTTTTCTATCCATCATACATACTGATAAATTATTTTTCTATGTCATATATTTGATCATGTTACATATTTTTCTAAAATTTTCAGTAGCCTATTTTTATGTTAAGAATAAGGCACTCAAAATAATGCAATGTGGCTTCAATCTGTATTTCCAGATCTGTTTTTGGTCAGTCCTCCTCTTCTTGGATGGAGTACTGAACAAAACCAAACTACCCACTGACCCTGAACATGGCATGCTCTTTCACACTTTTGTGCCCTTGTCAATCGATCCCTCTGTCTAAAAAAAATTTTTTGACATGCTAATCTCTGTATACTGCATACTAAAGACATTTAAGACAAAAAACAATTTTTTTTAAATTCTGAAATTCCCAAAGTATCTCTTTTCTTTCTAACACAGCATATTGTTTATACATAAACATAAATGATTATATTTCAACCTGAATACAGTTACATATGTATATGCTTTTTTTTCTAAATTGCAAAATCTCAGGTGTAAGATCTATGTTTTACTCAATTGTATATTAATATTCTACACAAAACGTAGTGAAATACCTAACAGAAATGTGTATTTTGAAACTATTTGTTGAATTGAATTCAGGGTCATTAATGTGACCCCTCCTGCTTGCATCCACTCCACAATTAGAATGAATATAAAGACATTAAAAATATATTCCATTCTTTACATGCCAAAAGCAGAACAGTGCCTTCACAAACAGTAAGGAAAATGAAATAAATTTCAATCTCTTAGAACCTGGGTTCTGGAGGATTCCCATTTATTCAAAGTCCATGAAATATGTAATAACCATAATAACCTTATATTCTAAAAAATGATTTCAGATATGAAATATAACTGAATCAAAAAAATTACCAGAAGAATTTTCTTCTGGTGCATTTAAGTATTTTGTATGTATATATTTTTTTAAATAAGTTTTTGAAAATCTGGAATAAGTGACTCACCCAATGGTATATATTAGAAAAAAGATTAAGTAAAATTAAAATCTAGTTGTCTTGATTGCAAACTAAAAGCTCTCTTCTTCCAAATTAGCCTCACTTACAGGTACAAGAATTTCCTAAACATATTTTACATATACCTGACCATATTTTTAGATACTGGTAAAGAAAAAAAAGTACTATTCTTATCTTATTAAATTAAAATTGCCTTTTTAATTTCTCCCCAATTCAAGACTCACCTTCAACATCTTTAGAACATGTGGATTCAAGCATTTAAATTTATGTTGTGTTGTGGTAACTAGTCATTTTCACATATTACATTGTGAAAACATTTAAAAATCATAAATCTCAGAAGTTCTCTACAATATCCACATATACTGTGCAAAATAGGAAAAATACAAAATAAAAGTTGTTTCATTTTTCCTAATTACTTTAAAACATAATGGTGCATTTAATATTATTTGTTGAGTTTCTATTAATATATTATTAATTATAAATAAACCATATATATTATAAATAAACCATATATATTAATAAACCATATATATGTTTATATAATAAACCATATATATTAATATAAATAAACCATATATATTAATATATGGTTTATTTGTGTTGAGCAAATTAAATTATTTCAGAAATGTGTTCCAATATTGCTCTGAAAAACATTATAAGAATGTACTGCAAACAGCATAATCAGGAGATTCTGTCTTTATATAGGTTCAAGAAGTGATCACAGAAATGTTTATATAGAAAAGTTGATCACATTTAAAAAATTCAGTATCTCCATTTAATCTGGTCAGACTATCTGTATGAGTTTTTAGAACATCATGTGGTAAAAATGAAGACTCCACTTAACATTAAATTTTGCTTAACTCAAGGTACATTTATATGTGAAAATAATGCAAAATGCTTGAAATATTTCTAGTAACTCAGTAGAAACAGTACAATTTTGCAAAATGAAAGTTTAAATAACTAAACAGTTGCTACTTTTCATAAATTATGACCTGAAATTAGGTGATGTGTACTTGCTGAGTATTCCTGTTCTTAATATGTATTTAGCCAAAACTTTGGTCCCTTAGTAATTTCTTCAGATTGACAGAAACACAAATTGGGAAAAAAATTTTAAATATATTTTTATTCTTTAGAATAAGTTGTGTGTACATTACATCTGCTTGCTGATTTTTCCTGTTTGGAATTAGCTAGATTTTGTGAATGAGTTCTTATGAATAATACTACACTAATTATAAGAGGAGAAGAGGGGTTTTTTTGGTCCAGGAAAAAATGCATAGCAAAGATAAAAATCCACCTGGAAATTTCAAAGAATTTCTATGAACTCCAGATGAGCCAATTTTATTAATGTATACCCATTGAAACTAATTGTATATTAAGGCTCATTTGATAGCATAATAGCCTGAAATAACTTTGTATGGAGAGAATATATTGAGTAATATTTTTTTCTCAAACAAAAGGAGTAGTGTCTCTTAAGATAACACAGAGTTTGAGCAACTTTGATATAGAAATTACTTATTTTATTCATACCAAATTGATCTTGATTAAATATAATTTGCCAAATGAAAGTATTGTTACACTTCTTGTTAGTAGATTAGGGTAGTAACCAGGAAAAAATGATTAATGTAATTGAATCAATGATTGTTGAGAGGCGAGAATTATTTAATATAGTGAAATAAAACTGTGGAGTAATTCAAGCTTTTTCTCAATATGGCTATTGTTTTAGTAGCACTTTTGCTTTGAGCTTTTTACTTGGAACTTTGCTTTCTTTAAATTATGATGATACTAGATTTAGGTACGGCTAAACTGTGGTTTGAATTTTGTGCCCGCTTACAATTTTTATAGCATAAGTTGTAAAAAAACTATTATGTTTTTATTGGTGAGGCTAAAATAAAATACACGCTGATTAATAACTCATCTGTTATACAATTTTAATTTATATTAAATTTTAGAATTGTAAAATACATATGTAGTAATGAAGTTTTGTTATAAATTTGAGGAAATTAAAAAATAAAAGTGTCTATCATGTTTCCTCTTTTTTATTTACAATATTATATACAAACTATCCTTAACCTAGAATGAAAAAAAAAGATATATATATATCCACAATATTTGGAACATCTGTCTAAAGTATTCCTCACTGATAATCCAGCATTAAACATACTGCCTAGCATATAACAAGAGCTCTTATTCATAAATTTTTTGGAATCTATATAATATGAAAAACTTCAATATATACTGTGGTCTCACAAGACTCAAATGCAAATAGGTTTGGATTTACATTTATTAATAATTCGTGTTTTTAAAAATTTCCCTCTAACTTATTATAAAGGGAATACTATTAACACTAAGATTCTAAACTCCTTGGGATATAAAACTCATTGTTACACTGGAAAAGCAGGATATCTTTTTTTTTTTTTTTTTTTTCAGGCTATCTTAATACTGAGGAAAAAAGCCCACTATCCCCACACCTGCTTCAAATCACGTAGTTTGACAACTTTGATCAACTGTTCAAAATATTCAAACTAGTTTGTGTTTATAGATATTATTTTATACCATTATAATTTGGACCATTTCAAAATAGCCATAATTTTCAATTTCCCCTATAAATTTTATTTCTTGCACATTTTTTACTAAGCTTGTCTTCTATTGCTAGAGATTCGATGCCTGAATCAATCATAGAGTACTAATAAAAAGCGGATCTCAATAATTTACCTAAACTAATCATTGGTGGCCTAAAGGAATTGAGAGTATTTTAATTCCAATCTTATAAAATAAACATATCTGAGATAAGCTTAAATCCTCACTTATTTCAAATATTAAAATTTATTCTGTTAGGAACTATAGATTTGTCTTGAAAAAAATACACGTATGCATACTGGAAAAATTAGTGTCTAATGATATATGATAGATCCATATTTTGTGAATGTTTTACACCTGTATTTAATATTTATCTGGACTATTACTATGTGCTCATTAATTTAGCTATAAAAATAGTGAATATTTACACTCAAAAGAATGACTTTAACAAATAGACTGGGATTAATAACATATTTAGCAACTCTTTTTGTAAGAATGCACAAAGTATACAGTTATCTCTCCATATCCAAGAGGGGTTGGATCCAGGACTCCCCAGTGGATACCAAAATCCTCAGATGCTCAAGTACCTTGTACAAAATGGCATAGTATTTGAATATAACCTCAGCACATTCTCCTGTATACTTTAAATCATCTCTAGATTACTTATAATAATTTATAAAATGTAAATGCTATGTATATAGTTGCTGGCATATGGCAAGTTCAAGTTTTGCTTTTTGGAATTTTCTGGAATATTTTGTTCGAATATTTTCAATCAGCAGTTGGTTGAATCTGCAGATGCAAAACCTGTGGAGATGGAGGGCCAGCTAAATTTAAATCAGTTTTTCTCATATAATTTAGTTCTCATTAAATAACTGTAATACATTTATGTATATATGTGTATGTGGGCATGTGATTGTGCTTAAAGATATTAATAGGCCAATCAATATCAATTTGGGTTCATATGCTTGTATATATTTCTCTTCTGAACTTAATGATTTAGGCAGCTCTTATTTCTATAAAGACCTTCCCTCCCCCCAGCCATTTTGTAAACCACAGTATTATGGGCAATGGAATAAGACATTGATTACTGACATGTTCCATTAGAGTACTCCCTCTATGTCATGTTTCTGTACTTCTTAAACATCTTTGTATCAACTACAATATTTCTTTGAAAAAATAACACCCTTCTCCTGCTGTAGATTTAGTCCTCCATCTATATATACTTCAAACCTTACCTCCTTATGCTTATCCAGGATTCTCCCTTGGTCACTTTTTCTCTTTTCATGTACACCTTTTTATGTACACATATGCTTTTGATTTTCTAGGGTTTATACCTAGAAGTGGCATTTGCTGAGTCATATGGAAACTGGTTTGGTTTTCATCATTATCTTGTTTTTTTAAGCAATCAAATTAATTTTATTACAAATATTAACAAAAAATTATTTTGTGGATTGTGTTAATGTTATTAACAAAATGAATATGTTAACTGACAGTAGGAATATCTATTCCTTCCTAGAAAAATTGTCCTTTACCCATATACCAAATATTAACATAAAGTGAGGTATATATCAAGAACCAAGTTTCAGTAAGTTCCAAATTCCAGGTCTTTGGTGGGCATTGCCAGAATACTTCCTTCATATAAATGCTTTACTGTATACTTTTCCAAAGATATTCTTCTCCAACTATTTTTCACCTTCCTCCATGGAAAACACTCCAAGTCAAATTCAATAAATTTCTTAAAATCACCAACTGTACAATTTGATGTATCTTATTTATATATAAATGAAATTCTTTGGCTGCAAGAGAACATACTCATAAATTGCATTCATCATGTGGGAGGTGCCACAGCTTAAGGGAACCATGATTTTCCCAGGATTTATACCTTGCGGTCCTGGGGCCAATATCCCTGAACATCTTCCTTGGGCTAATTCTAATTACATTGGACTAAGCATATTAATAGCCCTATCAACTTTAGACAGTCTCTTCCCCATCTCTCTCTTCTAGCATATTGTCTGATCCTTTGTTGAGTTTGTGGCACTCTTTTTTTTTTAATTCTATGTTATCAGTCCAGGCTAATTCCCATAATTTATCTTCCTCCCAGAATAACACCTTTTGAGGAGGACTATCTGAGTTAATGTCTTTTTCCTTAGTGCATTTTCTCAAATATAAGCATATTTGTATTGCTCTATGTGGCCTAGGCCAGTGCCAGACTCAAAGTGTTTTGGCCAGTGTTGGTTTATGGACCATACATGTTGGTTCTATTATTTACTAAATTTCTTTGTTTAATTTGGATTTTGTATCAAGCATACATTAAGTATCCTAACAGAGAGTCATGTGAGTGCAAATGAATCCTAAATGTGCTTTAGTTTGAATGTGCCAAAGAGCTTTCCACGGTCGCCCTCAGTAAATGTCAGTGGTTTTAATTATGGGTACAAAAAACCCACCATGTCACTCTTAGGCACATATTACTCTTGATTTCCCAAACATTTTGCACCTTGGCCTTTGCCTCTGATCTACAAAAATGAGGCCTATAGGCATTACAAGACATTATTCTAAGACAGTCAGAATACATATATAACAATCTTTGCTTATTATAACCAGACACTTTTCTCAAATAGTTGTCAGTCATGTTAAAACTATACAGTAATCAGTAGCTCTAATATTGACTAAATCTCATTGTAGTTATTCAGGTGGCAGAAATTCTTTCATGTGCCTCCCAAGAAGCTTCCCTGATAACAAATATAATCTGTGGAATTAGAGACAAAGAGTCTTGCCATATTAAAATAATTACAAATGTTTATTGAAAATGCATTTTCTAACGATTCAAACTGCTTCATGTAGGTCATATTGGCTTAAAGGTCTTCTGGATTCTAATTTATCTCCACAATTTTCAATAATGGTGATTTTTTAAAAAAACAAGTATCTTTATCCTGGTCATCTGAGAATGTAGCTGAGAGACAATATTATTTTCACGCTCTCAAACTACAAGACATGGAAAAAAAATAATAGTCTTGCCTTTTTTCTCTTATTTTCATTTATCATTAAGTTTTATCCATACCTCCTTCTCCCCACTCGTCTCCATTTCCTGGGAGTAACATCTAGTTCAAGAAGAGTACTTACCAATAAAGCAGGAGTAGTATGAGTCTGACCAATTCTTTTCTCTTTGTCCCATTCCAGTTGTATAGAGTAAGACTAGAAAAGTACAATCTTACAGATTTCTCTCATCCTCTGGTCCAGTAGGTTTCAAGAGTCTGAAACACTGAATCCTACCTTAGACAGGAGAGAAGGAACAATGCATCCCATCAATTCCTTTAGGAATTCAGACAGTTATATTTAGAACTACCAACATGGTGTAACTTTTTGCAGTGGATCCTTCTTCTGTAACTCATGAAGGTCATCCAGGTACAGGTACTGTTGGGGGAAAAAAGCAAAAAAAAAAAAAAAAAGCAACTTAACAACCAGGAAAAAAGTTCATTATCGAGTTATTGTTAAGAAGATAAAGATCTTCTTTATCTTCTTAACAATAACTCAATAATCCATGCACTGTATTAAAGGTTAAATCACGTTGATTTTATAGTGCAAGCCACTTAGTCACTGACCATCACCCAATTTGGTAACAGGTATTTCAAATGTCCTTTGCAATTTTCAATCAAGCCACATTGTGGATGGTAAGGCTATAAGACCGTTACATCTGCTACTCCTTAACCCACTGGTGCACTGCAACTTCAGTAAAATGGTTTTCTAAATCAGATGATATATCAGAAGGAAGTCCAAATTGAAATAAAATGTTTGTCCTGATCCTCTGATTTCTTTACCATTTTAGCTTCAGAATAAGTGAAATGTGACTTTTTCTCATGAATCATTGCATTACTTGAATATCCCTTTGATTGTTTATCTTATGTACACAAGAAACCATGTCCAGGGAGCACACTATTCATTTTTTGCTGGCCAGTTACTTTCTAAATTCGAAAGAGACTTTTTCTTATAAGCATCAACATGCCCTACCTTAATTCTGTGTCCATAAAATTACCATACATAGCACCACATAGCAGATTTCTTTCATTTCCTAGTGATATAAATTGCAATTCCTGGACCATATAGTCAAACTATTTACACTATCACCACAATCATGTTAGCACTTATGTGTCAAAAAAAATAGGTAGGAAATTATATTTCATTAATTATTTTATTTTTTTCTATATTATTGTATAGTAAAGTAATTTGAAAAGTCTTCCCCCAAATAATATCTTGATATGAAGATTATCATGAAAGTTTCTTTTTCATATTATTATTTTTAATTGAGGTGTAGTTGATGTACTGTATTATATAAACTTCAGGTGTATAGCATAGTGATTCACAATTTTTAAACATTATATTCCATTTATAGTTATTATAAAATATTGGCTATGTCCCCTGTGCTGTACTATATATCCTTATAGCTTATTTATTTTATACACAGTGGTTTGTACCTCCAAATCCCCTGTCTTGCTCCTCCTCTCTCCACTGGTAACCATTAGTTTGTTCTCTATATCTGAGTCTATTTCTTTTATGTTATATTCACTCTTTCTTTTCTTAGATTCCACTTACAAATATCATACAGTATTTGTCTTTCTCTGTCTGACTTATTTCACTTAGCATAATGCCCTCCAAATTGATTCATGTTTTTGCAAATGGCAATTTTTTTTTAATGGCTCAGTAGTAGTCCATTGTATATATATACTACATATTCTTTATCCACTCATCTGCTGATGGACACTTAGGTTGCTTCCATATCTTGGCAATTGTAAATAATGCTGCTATGGACATTGGCGTGCATGTATCTTTTCAAATTAGTGTTTTCATTTTTTTCAGATATATGACCAAGAGTGGGATTGCTGAATCATATGATAGTTCTATTTTTAATTTTTTGAGAAACCTCCATACTGTTTTCCATAGTGGCTGCACCAATTTACATTTCCACAGGGGAGATATGATCACAAAAACTTTTAATTTAAATAAAGTGAAAGACCATTTTAGAAACAGAAAACTCCAACCTCAAGGAAAGAATGAGGAACACTAATTTCTACATAAGGAAAAATGACAGGAAGTAGTTGTAAAATCTCTTTCCCTTCAATGTAGATTACCCAAATTGTCTGATTGACATTTCTCATTCTGATCCCATGTAACTATGTATTTTGAGGATAGCAATTAAAAAAAATTATATCATGGTATCATTTCTGATAAATTGTTTGCAAATAATAGTGTTACAAAGAGAATGCCCATTAAAATAAAAAACAAGTTGAAGTTCACACTCAAGTAAAGTCAGAATATTTGGCAGAGTGCATTTTTTAGGAATTACTTCTGACTGTATTATAACAAGAAAGTATACTATTACTTGCTTAATGGAATAGTCTTTGGGGATTATTTTAGTCAGCTTTACTGAAGTATGATTGACAACTAAAAACTGTATATATTCAAAATATACAAGATGATGTTTTCATATACATATACATTGTGAAATGATTGATATAATTAAGCTAATTAACAAACAAACATACCCATCACCTCACAAGTTACCTTTGTATATGTGTGTGTGGTGAGAACACTGAAGATTTATTCTCTTGTCAAGTATACAATACATTATTATTAGTTATAGTCACCATGCTGTACATTAGGTCTCAGAGCTTATTTATTTTATAACTGAAAGTTTGATCCTTTGACCAACATCTCCCTCTTCCCCTCCCCACCCAAGGATTTTTTGTTTGTTTGTTTTTTTCTCTCTCATTAACGTATCATGAGGCAGGCATGGTAGGACTGGAATAGCATTTCCATAGTGACCTCATTTTCTTCTCCACCAGCCTTAGCATGACACTTCCACCTTTATCTTTACATGATGATTGTACCAACTTTGGGCGTTATATTCTACTAGGCAGGAAGAAGGGAAAAGCTACATGTATCGCTGAAAAACCTCCTTTTCATTAACTAGGAAAACAGCAGATTTCCCAGAAATCTTAATTGTACAATTCTGATTACATCTTATTGGTCAGAACTTGGTCAAAGATCTCCGTTAATTAAAAGAGAATCTGTGGATCTGTGAAGGTGTGGATTATCATTATTTTTTAAATTAGGTGTATTGTCAACCTGAACAAAAAATAAATAAATTATTGAGTAAGAAAATAGTTATAACTACTACACACAAAACCATAGTCTAAGTTAAAGGCTTAAGAACTTTTTTTTCCATTCTTCACATTTTCATCAGATTCTATATAACCAAAGACAATTTTTGTGGTCACCTCTGGGGCAGTTAGACTCCCATTCAAAGTTCGGTTCAGATATCAAGGCTGATGGCACCACACATCTGATGTGTCCCCAGAAGGCATGGAAGGCTGTATTACTTACATAATTCTGCAGGTGTGAAATAGCTTCAGAGTGCAAGAAAAGGAGACTGGCTTGGGTGTTTATTGTGGTCAGGGGGTGGGGCCCAGGTGAGGGTTCCCACCTGCAAGGGAAGGGGCTTTTGTAGTTTGAATCTCCCACATTCACCAAAGGAGGGAGCACTGAGGCTTTCTTATCAGTTGGCAAAGATGTGGAGCACAAGGGGAGAGAAGGAGGGTTGAGCCTTAAGAGATTTCAATGGTCAATTATCCAAAAACAGAGTCAGATTCCTCACTACAACTTGAAACCAACTTTAAGTACCTCCAAACTCTCTATGAAAGGTGTCTTTCTGATTGGCAATCTCATCCAAAGTCATTGAGATACCTATCTTACCAATTCCATGAAAATTCGAAGGACTCATTATCCTTCAGATAGAGATGATTTCAAACGCACACCTTTTTTTCTTTCTTGCCCCATCTACTGCATTCACTGTTCAGCTAGTGAACTAGGATTTTATAGTTAACCAAACAACAAGCTCCAGGAGAAGAGAGTACACAATCCATGCCACATGGTTTTGATTCTGGGTGGTTTGGTAGTTTTTGCTTTTAGTTTTTCTGCCTTTACCTTCTCATTTTTTTTTTTTTTAATTTGGATATGCTGAAATGTTTATTACATTTATTTTAACAGCTTTGTAATTTATATACCATAAAATTCACCTATTTTATTTTGAAATATACAACTCAATGATTTTTATTAAATGTATAGACTTGTGCATACATCACCATAAACTTGTTTTAGAATATTTCAATTACCTTGTAGATAATTCCTACCTGTTAACAGTCAATTCCTGCTTCTACCCAAGTCCCAGGCATCCATTAATTTGCTTTCTGGCTCTACAGACTTGTCTTTTCTGGATATTTTAGATAAACAGATTCATATAATATTAGTAGTCCTTTGCACCTGGTTTCTTTTACTGGGCATAATGTTTTAAGATTCATGCACATTGTAGCATGCATCAATACTTCTTTTCTTTCTTACTGTTGAATAGTATTCCATTGTATAGGTATATCACAATTTGATTAGCAATTAACCATAAGCCATAAACTTTTGCATTGGTTCCATTCTTGGATGTTATAAATAATAGTGCCATGAACATGCATAGTCTTTTGTGGACTCATTTTTACATTTTTCTTGGATAGATACCCAGAAGTGGAAATTTTAGGTCACATGGTAAATTTCTGTTTAACTTTTTAAAAATTGCCAAACAGTTTTCCAAGGTGGCATTACCATTTTACATTCATGTCAGAAATATAGGGGAGTTTCAGTTTCTCCAGGTCTTCAACAGCTCTTGTTATTGTCTGTCTTTCTGTTTATAGCTATTTTAGTGGGGGTGTAGATGTATATCATTTTTATTTTAATTTGCATTTCTGTGCTGACTAATGATGTTGAGATTCTTTTTTCTTTGCTTTTCATTTGGACTCTTGAAACTTCATCTGGATTGTCACTCTGACTTGTATTTCTTTTGTTGCTTCCACGTCTCTCTCAACACACACACACACCTTCTTTCTTGATTTCAGATCCATTATTGATAAAGTGTTGTGCTCTGTCGGTATTTTGCTTTTCTAGTTCAATTATCTTCTTACAACAACTGCCGTTGTGTTGCTATTTTCCCACATTTTTATACGGCAATTTCTTTAGATCCATTAGTCACCAGTGGGAGTATTTTGAAGTACCAACTACAAATTATGGGAGTTATTCTTAGAAGTCAGGTTGTTTGATCAAGCCTTTTTTTTTTTTTCTATTAAGCTTTTGCTATGCATTTTAAACACTTTTTTCTTAATGTTTGTAATGTACACATTTATTTAGCACACAGGTGTTGTTGAATAGCTGGTCTCATGAGGAAAAAATAATCACAGGAAAGTGTATTATGATTAGAGTGACTTTAACAAGAAATTGTTTCCTAATCAGATTCTAGTTGCTTAAAATCAAGTAAGGAACTTTAAAAATTTACTCTGGGGGCTTCCCTGGTGGCGCAGTGGTTGAGAGTCTGCCTGCCAATGCAGGGGACACGGGTTTGAGCCCTGGTCTGGGAAGATCCCACATGCCGCGGAGCAACTGGGCCCGTGAGTCACAACTACTGAGCCTGCGCGTCTGGAGCCTGTGCTCCGCAACAAGAGAGGCCGTGATAGTGAGAGGCCCGCGCACAGCGATGAAGAGTGGCCCCCGCTTGCCGCAACTAGAGAAAGCCCTCGCACAGAAACCAAGACCCAACACAGCTAAAATAAATAAATAAATAATAATAAAAATAAAGGAATTCCTTTAAAAAAAAACGAATATGGTAAAATGATAGTTGGTATCATTTTAAAAATAAAATTTACTCTGGGAGGCCATTATACAAGTTTGGGAATTTTTTTTTTTTTTTTTTTTTTTTTTTTTTTAGTAAAGTCCTTGTACTAAATGTCCATTTACTAAGTGGACATCTGTGAACTGTTTCGTAACATATCTTGTATTGATCACTTGGGAATTCTGAAAAGAGACTGATCAATGGAGAGAAGAGTAGTGGGTCTGGCAGCTCATTGTGTGTGCCCACGCCTGGGGGCATGCTCTCCTCTGCTGGTGGATGATGATAGCTTGCTCATTGTTTTTCCAAATTACAAATGAATTCCCGACTTTTTTCTCACCTGTGAAATACCAAACAAATGTCAATTGGAGCCAATCATATAAAGTAATGGAATCCGTAGAGGAGGCCAAAGGAAGAAAACACATAATTAAAACGATAGAAGAGAGCAAAATGCTTTTATTAGCCACAGTAAGAGAGAATATGTGTAAATCCTCAATGCAGGTCTTGGATTTAAAATGTCTCTATGCCTAATATAAACAAAGGAGTCCATTTCTGAGGACTCCCAAATGTACCATCAAGTAGTTAAATAACATTTTTCAGTGGCATTCCATTAATTTACTTTGTTGGAAAAAAGATTCTCACCAAAGTCCCCTCTGCCTAATAAATAAGAGGATAAGGCTGGAGGTTTGACATAAATATCTAATGAGTCCTCTAAAATAGGAGCCCTCTAAAGTATGAACCTTAAAGAAACTACAAATTACTTTCAAAAATTTGAAGGAAACCTCAGCAAAGTATATCAAATATAACTGCCTAAAAGCTTGCCTCATTATCTCAGAAGGTGTAAGGAACAAGATTTGCCACCATAAAGTGTTTCTCTTTGGCATGTGGATTATTTCTAGCAGAAAATAATCAAGGGCTAGAAGACTCAGGAAGAACCTTCAACCTTCCCCCTAACTGCCTGAAAGAATGTTGTGGGCAGACAACATTCCTCCATGTTCTAGGAAGGGAGCTATCAACATAGATAACTATAGTATGAACTAGGTGTATAGACAGGGAGACACTTGTCTATACACCTAGTTCATAGGTGTATAGACAGGGAGACACCCAGCAAAGTCTGTTTGTGAAAATTCATCTCTGTGTCCCATTGTCTGTGCATGGTCCAGCAAATGTTTGTTTATCAAACATTTGCTTTTCCATCTCCATGTGAATTGTCTTCCTCCCTTTCGGAGTCCTAAACTACTACTCCCAAACATTCTCTTTTGTCTTTAGCTGAAGATGGTATTTAAGGTGAGGATTTTGGCCATTTTGGCAAGTTACTTGGTTTTCCTGGGTCTCTCTTACGTATACATGTTATTAAACCTTTGTTTGATTTTCTCCTGTTCCTCTGTCTCATGTCAATTTAGTTCTTAGATCAGTCAGAAGAACCTAGAAAGGCAGAGGAAAATTTCTTCCTCCAACATAGGTTTTCATGGGAAAAACACTTGGGTTAGTGGCAATGATATCAGAATTTGGAAGGCCCCAAGTTGGGGCTTATCACAACTCTCATACTCCCCAAAGACATTACCTGAACTCCAGCATAAGTATGACCTTTTTATGGTTACAAGCACTGCTTTTGCAGGCGTATAATGATGAACAGTTTGTAGCATGCAGAGTCAGTTATTTAGAGGGTGTGCTAAAACATACCATCCTAGTGATTTGAATGGCAGATATCAAGAATTTAAATAACCCTGAAGCTAGATGACAACAATGATAAAAATATTCAATATGATGTGAGGAGTTTTCAAAAATTCATTATACAGTTGATCCTTGAACAGCATGAGTTTGAACTGCACAGGTCCACTTACACGCAGATTTTTTTCACTAAATGCTATGTTATCTGTGGTTGATGGAATTCACGGATGTAGAGTGACAGATACAGAGGGCTTACTGTAAAGTTATACGTAGATTTTCAACTGCATGGAGGGTCAGTGCTCTTAACCCTGGTATTGTTCAAGGACCAACTGTACTTTTCTGTAACTCAGTTAACACAGGAAACTGAAAATAATTACATTTTTCTTCATCAAGAATTTTAGGGATTCAGATTCATTGTATAACAAGAGGAGAACAGAAAATATTTGTCTTCTTTTTTTATAAAATCTTATGTATGGCTCAGATAACTCAATGTTATTATTATGGAATTATTTTACTGTCTTACAATACAGTTATACCTTTGGAGGTATCTGAAATCTATAAAACAATTTTATCATTTTTAGCTAACATTTACTGAGTTCTTACCATGTATCATTTTCTAGCTAGGTACATTATGTTTATTACTTAATTGAATACTCATTAGAATATTCTCATTCTCATTTTATAAATTAGAGACCTCAAGCTGAGAAGTGTGAAAAAAAATTGCTATTGCACTGCTCATATATGGTGGATCTGAGCCATTGTTTGATTCCAAAACTTCTGCACACTAACTAGTATATATACAATTGTCATGCTAAATGGACTCTTGTCTTTTTTAAGTAATGTAATCTATTTTCATATTTTTCTAACCTATTATACTGCAGATAAATACATATATATACACATATGTGTATTTATACACATGTATGTATTTATATACAAACATATACACAGTCACATATATATACATGTATAAAAGCATGTGTCTGTGTGTGTGTGTATATATATATATACATATATATATATGGGCAAGTGTATAAGTGTGTTTGTATACATGTGTTTTCACACATGTATATATGTTTTTTCACTTGCAGTATAATAGGTTAGACAAAATTTTAAAATTATAAAAATGTATGAAATTACTTTTAAAGGACAATAAAGTCCATTTAGCATGAGAACTGTAAATACAGTAATGTGCATATATTTGTACACTAGTTAGTATGTATACTATACACACACACACACAGAGTTGTATATAAATTTGTATACAGTTGTATATAAATCCATTCATTCTGTTTAATGTTGGAAAGGTAAATAACAAAGCTTGTTGATGAGCCTCTTGGACTAAGGAGACTTTATTTTTGAGCTCTAAAATGTATAATTAGAGGATGTATTTGAACAAGCAGAACAAAAGGCAACTGACAAGTCTTTTCCCTTATACCTTCACAACTGTTCTCCAGTGCGTTAGGTTTTAGAAATCTATCCTTAGAATAGGCATAATGTTGTTACTGACCAAAGAGTTCATGGATAATCTTCTAAAATAAACTCGTTGGGCTGCTCTGCACAGGCCTACAAGGCCAGTAGTTGCCCGGCTTCAAGACAGAAGAGAGAGCCTGGAGACATCAATGGTTTAATGGATGGAGGAGCTTACATGTCTGAAGCAAGGTCCTGGAAAGACACCCCACTGTGTGCGGACACGGCAGAAGTCCTTGCTCCCAGGGGAGGGGAGGTTACCAGTTATAGAGGGAATTGACATCAGGTTGGCTCATCCGTTACCAGGGAAACCAGCAGAGGGGCGCACCCTTTACTGCCCCTTTGATAAGAACAATCACTAGCAGGGCCCTGGGGCAAGTACTTAGGAAGGTCAGTCATGTGCATAGGGGGTAGGTGAAGAGAGCAAGAGAACAGCCATCTTGAGTAGCCTGACTGTACAAAACTTTAGAAAAACATGTGGTCATAATACAAGGTGGTAATTTTTGGAAAGAATGTTCACCCTCAATAGTTCAACTTCAAGATATTATGCATTTAGATTATAGCAGAATAAATGGAATATCAGACATTTTTGTATTAGTCACTTTTTTTTTTTTTTACAGTGATTCTTTTTTTTTTTTTTTTTTAATTTTATAGCTACTTTATTTATTTATTTATTTATTTTTGGCTGTGTTGGGTCTTCGGTTCGTGCGAGGGCTTTCTCTAGTTGCAGTAAGTGGGGACCACTGTTCATCGCGGTGCGGGGACCGCTCTTCATCGCGGTGCGCGGGCCTTTCACTATCGCGGCCCCTCCCGTTGCGGGGCACAGGCTCCAGATGCGCATGCTCAGTAGTTGTGACTCACGGGCCCAGCTGCTCCGCGGCATGTGGGATCTTCCCAGACCAGGGCTCGAACCCGTGTCCCCCGCATTAGCAGGCAGACTCTCAACCACTGCGCCACCAGGGAAGCCCAGTCACTTCTTAAATATAGGTACTAGTCATTTCTTAAATCTAGTTTTTTTTTTTTTTTTTTTGGCTGTGTTGGGTCCTCGTTTCTGTGCGAAGGCTTTCTCCAGTTGCGGCAAGCGGGGGCCACTCTTCACCGCGGTGCGCGGGCCTCTCACTATCGCGGCCTCTCTTGTTGCGGAGCACAGGCTCCAGACGCGCAGGCTCAGTAACTGTGGCTCACGGGCCCAGTCGCTCCGCGGCATGTGGGATCTTCCCAGACCAGGGCTCGAACCCGTGTCCCCTGCATTGTCAGGCGGACTCTCAACCGCTGCGCCACCAGGGAAGCCCTTAAATCTAGTTTTTTAAAATTATGATGAGGTTTTTCCTGAGTATACTTTAAAATTGTATGTAAATAAATGAATAAATTTGGAAATCATTTTATAGATCGATTGGTATTGCTGAAAAAGCATAGCCTACTTTATAGAAGTTTCTTTAAAGAGACAAATTTCACTTTCTCACCTAGTTAAAAAGGGCATTCATCACTACTTGACACACAGAAGCTGTGAAATAAATGTACTTCCAAAGAACTTGATACCTAGTTCAATTTCCTCCCGACAGTAGCTTTCAAGTTACTTTCCTGGTAACTTTTGTGGGTCTACAGATAGTATTGTCAAAGTGCTAATTGACAGACTCATTCCTCTACTGACAGATGGTAGGTAACACAGACCCAATTGTCAGAGTGCAATAATGTTAACTGTCAGAAATGAGAAACAAACACATCAGAGATCCTTGTTTTACACACACACAGACACACACACACACACTCTGCACTGAACTACAGATAAGAAGTTCATGTGATAGAAGCCAAATATCAGCCTTAAGACTTATAGATACAGGACACTGGATCATAAACTATATCCCAGAGGCTGCCCTAAAAAAGATGATAACTTCTCATAATGGTACCCAAGGTGATTTTAGGGTAGTAGAAATTGTTGTAACAACAATTTCACAAAACTTACAGACACTGTTAATATATGTTTAACTTTCCTTAACCGTGATTCACTAAAGCTGTCCTAAGAAAGAGAATAAAACCTTGTGTGTACTATATCACACAAGGGAGAGAATAAGTATTACGGGTATGAAAATCAAGGGATTAAGATTTTATCTAAAATCAGGTTATTTTAAACTTAAATATATTCTCAGAATTCAAAGAATCTCAACTGTTATGTTGTACATTATGCTATTTTTAAGAATATATTTTAAAATGTACATGTTTTAATAAGTCAGCAAAAAGTTGGAACTTGTGAAGGAGACAAGAGTCATATAAAGAGCCATCAGGAGACAGAGGAAAAATAATCTTTAAGATCTCCACCAGCTTTCATATTTTAGTCCCAGAGAAATTTCAACCTTTCTCCTATATGTTATTTTATGGGCAGGATTATTGATTAAACTTGGCATGAATTTTATAAAATGAACCTGAAAATAATCTCCTTATTATGCCCAAATTCACATAACACTCTGTTAAAAATGTCAGTCAGAACATGAATTAAAAATAATTCCTGAGGAACTTTATATTTTTGTCTTTCCTGTTTTATGAGACTATTCCTTTAAGTACAGTAGTAAATATGAGAAGTATGTCTCAGCTTCCATGTCCAAAAATTCACATTCATAGCTCATAAAATGTGTTTCCTTTGGACTTGGAGGCATAGTAATTCCATTGATGATATCAGTTTAAAAGCAAATTCATGTATATTTTGGACGGTTAATGTATTTCTAAGCATAGTTAAATCAAGAGGATTCAGGTTCTCTTTCGGTAACTAAGAAGAAAACTTATCATTTGCATTGAAAACAACTTCTTTTGATTAAGATAGTAGATAGAACAGAAGTTTAGCTTCTTCAAGCCACACTTAAATGACAGTAAAAGAATTTTTAAGGTGTAAATGCACAAGTACAAAGAGAACAGGAGATATAATAGTAGCCACAACTGTTGGAAACTGTAAACTAGAAGGTAGGTGCTAGCTGACTGAGCAACTCAGGGAAGTCATATGGTAAATAGGATTGCAATATTTAGCAAATGCAAATAGAGGATGCCCTAAAACTCTGTGAAAAAGGATTTTCCACTTGGAATTCTATAGCAAACTTAATTGTTATGTAAGTATAAAAGAACATTAAGGCTTTGCGGACATGCAAGATTTCAATGGATTTTGTCTTCCACCCCCATCTCCTTTTCAGGAAACTACTAGAGTTAGTGCTACCCTAAGATGAGGGACTAAAACAAGAGGGAAGGCTTGGGATCCAAGAAGCAGTTGTCCAACCTACAAGGGAAGTGAAGGAAGCCTTCAGGGTTAAGGTTAAGTAAGCACAGTCCCTAAATGATAACTATGCAGCAGACCTCTAGAGCAACATGTCTGTATTGAAGCAAGTCAGAAGTTCTGGTAGACATGATTTCAAGAAGATAAAATTGATAGAATACTTGATATGTTTTACTGAAAAATATATAGACAATTAGGGCATGGTTTGGAGATGAATTAGCTATAAGAATAGAGAAAACAAAACTAATAACAGACAATGATAGGAATTTCTTAATAAAAAGGGAAAATTAAAATTTCCAAAAGGAACATAAAGTAATCATATCATAATGTATTGATTAGCTGTGGATTACATTTATATAGATATGAAAATAAAATTACCTAATAAGAATTCATGTATATATATTTATATGTATGTTACATATATATGTATATATAGGGAACTTGGGGAATAGGAAAGTTATATGTGGAGGATGGTGAATAGATAGGTGAGTAAAAGTTAGTTAAATACTCATTTCCCAAGATAATTGGTCAATAGCTAATGGCAGAAGCTGAAAATTCAAGAAGTGCAGTACAAGCATCTTTCTTAGATATATGAACATAAATACTGAAAAAAGCCACTTAACGGATGTAATCTGTTTGTTTCTAGGCATAGAAAAATGGCATCTGATGTTGAGGAGAGAGGTGACCCTCAGCATATAATGGACTGTACAAAAGTTTACTAGATGCTCTGAGTAACGTTTCAGCTAAGATACCTCTTCAACCTAGAACATCCCAAGCTAAGTTAAGGTAGAGCTTTTAAGAGTGTGCATCTTAAAAATAAATTCAAACATAAATTGTCAGTTGATCTTTGACAAGGGTGCCGAGAAAACAATGGGAAAGGATAATCTCTTCAACAAATGGTATTGGGAAAACTGAAAATCCACATGTAAGAGAATGAACTGAACCCCTATCTTATACAATACACAAAAATAAACTCAATATCTATTAAAGACTTCAACATAACCCTGAAACTCTAAAACCTCTAGAAGAAAACAGGGGGAAAGCTTAATGACACTGGTTTTGGAAATGACATCAAAACACAGGCAACAAAATCAAAAATAAATAAGTGAGATTCCATCAAATTAAAAATCTTCTGCACAACAAGGGAAATAACAGAGTGAAAAGGCATCCTATGGAATAGGAGAACATATTTGCAAGCCTTATATCTGATAAAGAGTTTATTTCCAAAATGCATAAGTAACTCCTCCTACTCAGTAGAAAAAAAAACTAATAACCCAATAAAAAATGGACTAAAGACCTGCATAGACATTTCTCCAAAGAAGATATACAAATGGCTCAATCTCACTAATCATCAGAAAATGCTAATCAAAAAAATAGAACTATCATATGATCCAGCAATCCCACTTCTGGGTATCTATCTAAAAAAATTGAAATCAGGATCTCAAAAAGATATTAGCACTATTCATTGCAGTGCTATTCACAATAGCCAAGATGCGGAAACAACCTAAATGTCCTACAATGTGTGAATGAATAGAGAAAATGGGATATACACAGTTGACCCTTAAACAACATAGGGGTTAAGGTGCTGACCCAGCTAGCAATGTAAAATCCCATATAACTTTACAGTCAGTGGTCCATATCCACGGTTTTGCATCCTCAGATTCAACCAACCACAGATAGCATGGTACATATTTATTGAAAAAAAAAATCGGATATTAGTGGACCCAGGCAGTTCAAACCCATGTTGTTCAAGGGTCAACTGTACATGCAATGGAATATTATTAGCCTCAAAGAAAAAGAAAGAAAAGAAGGAAATCATGTCATTTGTGACAGTGTGGATGAAACTGGAGGACATTATGGTAAGTGGAATAAGCCAATCTAAGAAGGACAAATACTGCATGATACCACTTACATGAGGTATATAAAACAGTGAAATTCACAGAAGCAGAGAATAAGATGGTGGTTGTCAGGAGCTGGGGGGAGGGAGAAATGGGGAATTTCTAATTAACGTGTATAAAATTTCAGTTATGCAAGATGAATAAATTCTAGAGATCTGCTGTACAGCATTGTAACTACAAATAGCAGTAGGGTATTGTACACTTAAAACTCTGTTAAGGGGGTCCATCTCTTATTAAGTTTTCTTACTGCAATTAAAAAAAGAGTATGATTCTGGAATCATTTTCTGAGCACCTCGCTCACAAACGTAAGTCTTGTACCAGTGAGAAACCTGAGCTATTCCTCTTCTGTGTAGATACTGTTTTCTGAGGAATCCACCTTCTTTTATTACACATTGTTTTGCAGGCTACACATTCCTGGAACTAGTTGGAGAAACTAGTGGGAGCAGGGTTGGACTGGGGTTAGACAATTGATAGGGTGAAACTTTTTAAAAAACACTTCAGTAGCAGCATATGATGACAGAATCAAGACATTTCTACTCTATTCTGTGTCAGAGCACCAGGAAATTGGGCGAGGAATAATGTTATCTCAAGACAGCTGAACTGCGTTCATCACAGGGAATTGACTAGGATCTTCCACGTATACCAGACTTCTTGCTGTGACTGTGGCTCTGAGGGGAGATTTGATTAATAACCAAGTAAAGAAAGACGGGGAATAAGTGTCGTGTACCTCTCAGCCTATTATGAACACGGGTTCAAGCTATTTTCTCAGCTGAAGGATAATCTAAGAAAGTAGTTCAAAAGAATTCAACATATTCCAGAAAAAAATCAATGAAACAAGATCCAAAATGTAAGAAATAATTGTCTTTTAACATTATAAGATAAAGTAAGTGTTGCATACATAAAAATATGTATTAGGGAAAATATGTAATAGGGAAAATATTACCTATTATATAATGAAATTCAGACTTGCCTTGGATTTCTGTTTTCTATTCAGCAATAAATTCCAGAAGTCAGCATGGTCAAGTACCAGGATTAGCAATGATAACTATTTATTGGGGGTTTACTATGTGTCTGGCACAGTTTATCCACAGCAAAAGCCCTATCAGGTAAGAACTAGTGTTATCTCTCTTTAAGAAGTGAGGAAATGATGGATTAAAATTCTTATCTAAGGATAGATCTTATAAAGTGATTGACATAGGAATTACAACTGGGACTTCAGGCTTTATAACAGGACTATTGTGCTGTGCTGTGTTTCTTATTCTAAAATGTAGGACCAAATAATTTTAACATTTACATAAGAAAAAGCAAAAAATAAGATGTTTTAAAATATGCATAAAGTCAGAAACTATACCACCTTTCTGACTCAAAAAGGAAGCAAAGATTAGAATATGGGAATGCAAAAGATGGGATGTAAGATAATTGACTGGAATCATTTAAACCAGTTAGGAACAGAAAATATATTATGTAAAATATACGAATTGAATAATAATATTCTGCATCTAAAACCCCAGCTATTTTAGCACATATAAGAAAATATGGAAGGTTTGTTTCCACATTTAATAAAGTAGGCTAAAATTCTTGTTTACAAAGAGGAAATTTTATAAAATTATTTTAATCTTGAAATTTGATAGATAATTATATTCAAGTGAAGAAATATATGATTGAATTTCAGAACTGTTCATTTAAATATAATTGATTTTAGTATATCAATATGTTATAAATTGGAACAATATATTGATAGATAATATCAATTTTAGCATATATTGACACCAAGTAATCTATTACAGAAATGAATCTCTTATCAGTGATCAAAAGATGGAAATTTCAATCTGGCTGTTGCATTACTATTAGACTGTTTGCACTTGTTGGTTTGGGGTGTATTTATTGCACAGAAAATAACCATAAACATGGCAAGGACACATCACATAACCAGGAAAACAGAAAACAACAAATAAAAATTATTTAACAACACCCTCAGACTCTGAAATGTGTCATTAGTGGCTAGAGAATATAAACAATCATTTTTGGTTAGTAATTGACAACATTTTCTTTATTATCATGTTATATGTCATGTGATAAGCATTGGCTGATGTAAAACCTGAACCACTTGGTCAATTGTGATTAAAACTGAAAAATGAATAGATAATTTTTTCGTTATAAAATTAGAATGTCACAACATTCATAAGTACTTTCTCAGCATATTTTGTTTGAGAAAGAAAAATGGGAGAAATTCAGATTATATTTCCACACGTTTCTGCTGTTATGCTTTGGAGTTAACAAAGAAGATTTTATTATTATTATTCCAAGGGTGTTACTTGCTGTCAATTACATATGCAATCCAGGAAACAGCATAACTTTTATTACTTTTTTTCATGAAGGAAATAGAAGATATTCATTAGTTCTGGTTAAATAGTCCAATACTTTCTGTCAGAGTGACAAGACAGGGTCTCTCGGATTCATGGTAACAAATCCTCTAACAAAGGAATCCTGATAGGCAATTAAAAAGGACTAAGGAGCAATTGGATCTTATCTAAGAACCTCAAAAAGTGACATGGCCCATAATATTAAGGAAATGGCAGAACCAGTCAGTGTGTCAGTCTTTTCCTCTGTCCCATGCTGCCTTCTGTGTCGTAAGTGGAAGAACAGCGGTGGAGAGTGCATTGAGTGCCCATCACTATGCTACTTTACCTGTTGTCATTCTCCTGAGATTGACTTACTTCTGCCTGGGACATTCAATTTTTGTCTCAGACACCCATACTTATGCAAGTGGCTAAGTATGTACAACATATCTATTCAAACTTTTTAATATAAGTATTAAGCTTTGTCTTTTGAAATTGCCCTCTTCAGAACATAACTTTTGTTCCTACCTTTAATAAGTTAGAGTCTACATTTCAACTTCATAGCCATTATTAAATGCAAACTCATTCAGTGCATGAATGTTAAATATTTTCAGTTATATAAAAATAAACAAACAAATGCTTTGCCAAAAACATGTGATTTGTTTTTGATAGTGTCTTATTTGCATGTTATTAAATTCATTTTACATTATAAAGCACTGCCTTAATGTACTGAAAACCCTCATGGTAAAATAAAAGCCTTTAAGGAAAAGAATAAAATATTGATCAGTTTATAGTGTATTACTTGATTTACTTTTGTGAATATAAGAGACAGGTGCAAAATGATTCTAGAACAGTGGTACAGAGCAATATAAACCAGTAGTTGACTTTACTGTATGGCAAAAGTATAGCCTTAAATATAATTTCTATTTTGAGTCATAAGGTGTTATTATGTACTATGACTGCTATACAAAGGTAATTTTTCTGGAAAATTATGTATGTGAAAAGTTTCCAAACTTCCACTTATAAGATAAATAAGTACTAGGGATGTAATGTACAACATGATAAATATAATTACCACTGTGCGTTATATATGAAAGCTGTTAAGAGAGTAAATCGTAAGAGTTCTCATCACAAGAAAAAAAATTTTTTTCTATTTCTTTAATTTTCTGCCTATATGAGATGATAGATGTTCACTAAACTTGTGATAATCACTTCATGATGTATATAAATCAAATCATTTTGCTGTATACTTTAAACGTACAGAGTGTTGTATGTCAATTATATCTCAATTAAACTGGAAGAAAAATTTTAAAAAAAATTTCCATTACTCCGGCGGCAAGGATTTCTACCCTTCTTTAAGCTTCCTTTCTTCAACTAAGTTAATGACACGAAATTTTATTCAGAATCTGCCTTATACAATATACTCAGGACGCAGGTAGTAGTTGACAATGCTGAGTAGGAAACTCACTTTCTACATACAGATCGAAAGTAAGATCTGCACTTAGTTTTAGCAGCCAGGTGGCTTCAACCAAAGAATGGCATATATTGTTTCTCTGTGTTGTCCATTCTGAAGTCAGTAGTCTATCAGATTAAACTATCACACTTTCCATCTTCCTTTTCCACCATCGGTTCTTCCCGAGGTAGAGCCTTGCTTATTTGGACATTCCTTCATGTTCCTTTTTTTACTTAAGTGACCTCTCCAGGACACAGCTAGCTTTTCCAAACAGAAATGAGTGACTTAGAATAAATGATACAGCTTAATAAGCTCACTTGTAAGATCCAATTATTTTCTTATTTTCCTATAGTAATTTTACTTAAATACAATTTTTACTGAGTGCTTTCTATGTGTGAGGATCTGGTCTAGTGGTTAGTAGTTCAATGAAGAATAATACACAGTCTCAGTGAGTTGATTTACCTCAGAGAGAAACTGATCTTTAAGAAAACTGTGTCTAGAATTCAATATTGTAGAGTCATGTAATAGACTCAAATATTGTGTTGATAAAATCATATGCACTTCTATACTTCTTTTTTTTTTTTTTTTTTTAAGGGAACGCTATTTATTTATTTATCTATTTTGGCTGTGTTGGGTCTTCGTTTCTGTGCGAGGGCTTTCTCTAGTTGCGGCGAGCGGGGGCCACTCTTCATCGCGGTGCGCGGGCCTCTCACTATCGCGGCCTCTCTTGTTGCGGAGCACAGGCTCCAGACGCGCAGGCTCAGTAGTTGTGGCTCACGGGCCTAGCTGCTCTGCGGCATGTGCGATCCTCCCAGACCAGGGCTCGAACCCGTGCCCCTGCATTGGCAGGCAGACCCTCAACCACTGCGCCACCAGGGAAGCCCTGCACTTCTATACTTCTAAGTAGAGTTTGGTTTAAAACTTTATAGTATACATAATTAAACATCAAATTTATTTTTCATATTTGATGTCTATTCGCTGATTTAGCTATGTTAAAGTACCATGATGTTTTATATTTTATTCTTTCCTGATAGAATTCATGGGACCCTTTTTAAAAGTTCACTTTGGGAATGATTCACATGCAAAACTTGATGAAGCAGCATATTCTTTGCCATGTTTGTCTTCTTAATTATAGAGAGAAATGTTCTGTATAACAACTCTGAACAGTTAGTATTAATGTGAGTATGGCTTTCCAAAGCACTGTCTTCTGACAGGTTATCATTCATGTGGCTTGATTTGCATTACCAACAACTAAGAGGAATTGGAAGCCAAGAAAACAATGTATAATATATCATAAGTTTGACTTATAAAATTTCCACAGGCGAGGCTGTTTGCTGGACATCAAATTAGCAACATGGGCAAGATGTAATTTATACTTGCTTTCAGGCAATGTAGAGACAAAATGCTTAATTATTTATTAATGAAGTCTTAATCTTCTGAAATGCTTCTGTGTAGATGAGAAACAAGGGCTCTATCTTGAAAGGCAAAATATCAAGTAATTAGCAATACAAAAATTGTACTCTGTTGCAGATTTAAATGTGCACCTAATGTCCTCAATCTCTATGCAATAATGCTAACACCTAATGCAATGATTATTTAATCTCCTTCACTGACAGAATTGATTTATAATTTAGTAATAAGGGTATAACTTGTATGGCCTAATTATTTTTAAATAGTTCCTAGGTCTCCATTTGCTTTAAAAATACATCTATGTTTACATATATGCAATTTTAAATTAAGATTGCACACATATTATGTTTTAATTAGATGTCATGACAATGGATGAATTTTTGCTATCATTTCTGTCTCAGATAATGATATTCATTATAGAAAAATGTCAGAATAAATAGACTGATATGTGTCAATGGAGAAAAATTATCATAAATTAAATATAACTAAATATAACATATTTATAAAAACATGCATAACTTTCTTGATTTAATAAATAAATAGAATGTTAAATATTAAAGTACTGAATGTTTCTTTAAAATGTGTCCTTTCAAAATATTCATTTTATAAGATCAGGTTCAGTTTATTCAGAGAAAATGTTGAGGGCATTTTACAGATGAAGAAATTATTTGAATAAACTTGCCCAAGGTGCAGGCTAAAACTGTGGCAGATTAAGACTTGCAACCAGTATGCCAAGTTCTCTTCATTCAAGCAGATAATATATTGTTTCACTAAGAGCCTTGTACATACAGGTCCTTTAGGTTTTCCAAGACTTTACCTTCTTCGTCTAAAAAAACCAAGTAGCTTAGCCAGATATCTTTCAGGTCCATTTCATATTCTAAAAGTGTATCTTTGTGCTTATTTCTAAAGAAGTTGTTACTTTTTGGTTTCTCCATTCTTAAGGTGCTTAATTTTTTAAGGTGGGGAGAGATAACTCTTGAAATAAATAAAAAATATAGTGAGACATTATGCAGTAATTTCAAATAAAGTTTAAAAAGGAAACATTGAAGTTATCTAGAATACCCAGAGGGAAACTTATGAAGCAGATGGAGTTTGCTCATGGCCTTGGAAAAAACAGAAGGCTGTGGATAGACAAAAGGGAGTACAGAAAAAATTTTCCTTGCAGTGCTGATGGTGGGCACGGTGAAAGTTGAGCAAAGACATGACAGGAAAACACAGCAGGCCTTACACTGAAGATGAAGAGTAGGTGCATCTCATGGCACTTGAGAATATGCTCAACTAAACTGACTCATTATATATTATACTATGAAAGTAACTTTTTCCCCCACAAGTCCTCTTTGTGTGTGATTACAGTTAAGAGAAAGACGAGCTGATCATTACAAAATTGGCATAGTTTTGGCTATTGCAATTAGCAATCATTATTTTATCTCTTTTACTGTCCCCATCTCCCTTCCATTAGTGACAGTCTCTTCTCAAAGTAAGAAAGTAAAAATTGAAGTTGTCAGATCAACTACCTTTTTCCACTTTAAATCAATGAAGTAAGAGGTTTTGATAGAAGAAAACAGGAATATTTCAAAGCAGCATCAGATTCATAGGGACACACAAGAATATGTGTAAAAGAGACTACATAAAATAAGAATGTAAGCAATGATTGCAGTCAACTAAGTGTTTTAAACATATTATTGCATTTAATTCTCACAACAATCCATTATCGGTACTATAAATATTCTTACTTTGCAACACAGGGAAATAATTTTTAAAAACTGACTTCCACAGTGGAAAGGGTTGATCCAAGAATCAAAACTAAGTAATCTTTCTCCTAAAACTGCATTTCGTTAAGGTATAGTACTAATACTTCAAAGGAAGAAAACATACAAAACCTTGTTCCTTCCACAAGTACTATTGTTAGTATTTTTTAAAGAAAAATCACACAGAGTAAAATGTTCAGATATCTTAAATGTTCTACTCAATGAATTGTGACAAATATTTGCATCCTTGTAGCCAAAATTCCCAAAATGATATAGCCACTTCCATCACCTCAATAAGTTCCCACATGCCTAGTATACATCATTTATTATTTGCATCATGGTAGGTTAGATTTATCTGTTCTTTTTTTTTTTTTGAAGTATAGTTGATTTACAATATTATATTAGTTTTAGGTGTACAACATAATGATTCAATATTTTTATAGATTATATTCCAGTTAAAGTTATTAATGGCCATATTTCCTTGTGCTCTGTAATTTATCCCTGTTGCTTGCTTATCTATTATATTTTATACATAGTAGTTTGTATCACTTAATCCCATATCCCTATTTTGTCCCTCCCGCTCCCCTCTCCTCACTGGTAACAACTAGTTTGTTCTCTTTATCTGTGTGTGTTTTTGTCTTGTTACATACATTTGTTTTTTTTATTTTTTAGATTCCACATATAAATGTTAACACAGAGTATTTGTCTTTTTCTGACTTATTTCACTAAGCATAATACTCTCTAGGTCCATCCCACATTATTGCAAATGGCAGAATTTCATTCTTTTTTATGGCTAATATGCCATTGTGTGTTATATATATATATAACACAGTGTATATATATATACACCACATCTTCTTTATCCATTCATCTGTTCATGGACACTTAGGTTGCCACCACATTTTGGCTATTGTAAGTAATGCTGCTGTGAACATTGGTGTATATGTATCTCTTCAAATTAGTGTTTTCATTTTCTTTGTATATATACCCAGGAGTGGAATTGCTAGATCATATGATAGTTCTATTTTTAGTTTTTTCCCACACTTTTCCACAGTGGCTGCACCAATTTACATTCCTAGAATTCTTACTATTTCTGAAGAAAAAAATAAATATATTAAATATGGAAGTTTATATGAAACCCAACTATACAAATAACTTTATATTTTCATAATTGAGATATGTAAGTCATTAAAATTAAAATTTTGAAACACAGCTCAGTAATGTCAGATCCCTGAAACATTTTAACCAATGTATAATATTTGGAAAAGCTGAATAAATTGCTTTACTATATCCACTGAAGAGAGAATTTTTTCTCTAAAATGCTTCTGTATGTCTTATCACATTAAAATCTTTTTATTAAAGGAGATTCCATAAATAAGAAATTATTATTTGTCTTTGGTGATTAAACAAATTGTCAATTTTAAAATGGTACGACTTAATGGCTATGATTATTATCACTAGTAATTTATTATTTCTGTGCTTGCTTGAAATTAATCAAATATATAAAACACAACATATCAGGTAATTCTTACCTTTGTGAGGACCTGATCACATTTCTTAATCTCATCGTATTTCAGAATCCTTACTTGTAAAATGAGAATAGCAGCACTTTTATGTGTGGAATTTTTGAGGATGAATGGATCAATAAAACACACAAAAGGTTGAAACAGGTCCTGTCATATTGCATGAGCTGTAAAGATTTTAGTTCAGGTAGACATTTGGACATGGAATGTTATATTTTATATGTTTGAATTTATTTGCCTTCTTCTTTACTCCTCTTTCCTCCTTCTGTCTCTTTTGTAAGTGCAATGAGAAGCATTAACACACATAGACATCCTGGTCTGGTTTGGTTCTAACATAGGTGAGTCATACAAACTAAGATAAGAGAATTATCTTCTGCCAAGACAATTCCTAAAAATAAGAATACAGAGATATATTTCTGATTATTTCAATTTTCTTAGAAATTATAATAATATTATTTTACTGCCCTATTACGACCTCCTATATTTAAAAGACAGAGATTAAAATCCAGTGTTTCTTCTCAAGGTTTTCCCATATGTTTCTTAATGTGAAGTCACATCACTAGAACTAGAAGTGAACTAAATCACTGAGTAAATACTGGATAAATATCCTGGTCCTGACAGGATATTTTAGGCACATATGAAGGGTTGATCTTGTTCCATAGTAGCAGCTTGACATATCTAATAAAATGGAATTTATCTGTAACTGTGGAGTTCCTCCACAAACTTAAAAAAAACAACTATAGGTATGACGGGAGATTCACTCTTATTGAAGCTATGAACACAACTATATTTCAATGAGGAATGAAGTGAACCAGTAAAGAGATTTCAAATATTTGTTCTATTTATGAATGTAACAAAGCCATAGGTTTTACACAATAATTTTAGACCCTGACAGAGACACAACCTACAAATATGTTTAATTGTTTTCAAATGTGGAGTGGTTAAAAATAGTGAGATTTAACACAATGTCTTTTTTTCAAGGTGGCTGTGATTTTTCTAAGCTTGATCTGAGGAATAAAACACCCTTATGAATTCCAATTATTACCTGCATTGTGCTTCAGTTCTCCTGAGAGACATTTGCTTGTGTTAGCGATTTTTCACTTTAAAGCTTATTACATGATAATTTCCTTTTTAATGATCCCACCTAAGGAAACCTATGTATTTCTTTGATTCTGATGGGTTAAGACCCAGATATTTTTAAAGTGGATTCTGAGGTGCCTGCTACAACAATAAAACAATGAAAAAATAAATTATAAAAAGCCAACAGCAGAGACTTCCCTGGCGGTCCAGTGGTTAAGACTCCATGCTTCCAATGCAGGGGGCGTGGATTCTATCCCTGGTCTGGAAACTAAGATCCTGCCTGCCACATGACGCATGGTGTGGCCAAAAAAAAAGAAAAAAAAAAAAGCCCACAGCTGAAGTATTTAAGTTAATGACTCCTTAAAACATGTTTTTTTAAGAAAGAGTGTTCATTCTAGGTTATTTAAGTATACCTCAAAAAAGGAGGGTTAAAGATAGGTAAACAGGGAACAAAAGAGTATGAGTTTTATTAAGCATTAGAAAATAGAACACTGAAAATAGTAATAAGAATATTCTCAGATAAACAAATACAAATTTCCTTTAGGGTTTCACCCATTCCAATGTATTGGGTTGGCCAAAAAGTTCGTTTGGGTTTTTCCATAAGATGTGATGGAAAAATTGTAAGTTTTGCTCTACTGGCCTAGGGAAAGCAAAGCAATCTTTCTCAAGTCATAGGTTTCTAACTAAACTATCTCAAGACCTCCTAGGTCTTTCAGCTGTCTGTTTCATTTTGCTGTCAGCTTACTCTGGAAGCACTTGCCCCCAGATTATCCTTTGCAATTTTAACAACTGAGTATTCCTCATACAGTTGTTTCAGGAGGGCAACCGTTGGCCTGGAGCTCATAGAAGGAGATTTCATGTAGATGAAGAGACTGAATATCTCAGATTAATTTATGTCAGCATTTAAAAATCCAAACTGAGAACAGGGGAATCCCTTTGGAGTGTACTATGTAAATCCATATGCTTACATGTAGGAAGTTTGTAAGAGTTAGTTAGATGATGATTATGGTGAGGAGTAGAATGAATTACAAATAATGACAGAGATTTTTCTGTAATTTTCAAGCTTCACCAACACCATACCTCAGATATTCTAGGAATGATCTGATATTTTGAGATGTAAAATCATTTTGACTTAAACCAAGGTTATTTATAAGACTGTTACACAGTTGTGTCCCATAAGCACAGGCAATTTGATAATTCTACTTTTGTATGATGCCCATCAAAAATATATATTACATACTACATGAGTGAGGGTATTTCAGTAGTAGCAAAGGGCTAAATCCTCAAATTTCACATGTATGATAATTAAAAGAATTTTCCATATACTAAATACTGATTTTGTATGCACATTGGGTTTTTTTTTTTTTGTTTTTTTGTTATTTTTGTATTTTGTTTTTTGTTTTTTGCCAGGCACAATAAAATACACATCATGATACAATCACTGGACTTGTTATAATTTCATGAGCTGGGATCCATTCACCACACCTTATTCTACTCTCTAGAAATTAGCTATGGCTATTTGAATTTTTGAAGTAAATTAAAGAAAATAAAACTGTATCTTACGTATAAAAACTCCAGCTGGATGTCATAGTAGCCAAGTCAATGGTTATCTCCCGCCAGACTCCAATAAGACCAAATCAGGATGAGAAAAACGAAAACACATTCCTCCATGACAATACGCCAAGGCAATCTTGGACTTTCATTCTCCTCCAGCAATACACAACCAGCATCAATTTACACTGGTCACTCTGCCTTGGCAAAGGTATTTGTTTTGGAAGAACCCTTCTAGCTTCTTTCTGTGAGCTCTTCAATTCAGGTCACAGCATAAATTATTACTCAATGGTTCAGGCTTTACTGGTTATTTGGAGACTAAATGTAATAGTTGGGTCCCCAGCACATGTCCAGGAATATGTTTCAACTATGTATGCAAGAGGGAGGAGATATGGGGATATATGTATATGTATAGCTGATTCACTTTGTTATAAAGCAGAAACTAACACACCATTGTAAAGCAATTATACTCCAATAAAGATGTTAAAAAAGAAAAAACTATGTAAAAGTTGAAGCATTATATCCCAAGACTAAGAGTGGCTCTGTTCAATATATTTGGAAATGAAAACTCCAGAGAATTAAGTAGGATGACCTTGGCCCTTGACCAGTATAATATAAGCAGAGAGTTGAGACTATCATATCAATTTCAATCATAGCCCTTCTAAAAAATGCATACAATGCTCACCACCCCTATGCTTATTGCAAGGAATATTTAATAAATAATTGTTTAATAAATTGTTATTTTACAGTTAATGACTGCTAATATTAATAAATGCCATTTATTATTTACTATGTGCCAGACACTGTTCAAGGCCTTACAGCTACATTATTTCTTATTAACTCTACTGTGATGGTTAATTTTATGTGTCAACTTGAGCCATGAGGTGTCCAGATATTTGGTCAAACATTATTCCAGATGTTACTGTGAAATGTCTGGATGAAATTAACATTTAAAGTCTAAAGCTGATTAGGCTCCACAATGTGTGGGCCTCCTGCAATCAGCTGAACACCTGAATAGAGCACAATAGGCTGACCCTCCTATGAGTTAAGATGGAATTCCTCCCGTCTGACTGCCTTCTGGCTGGGGCATCATTTTTTTCTTTTTTTCTGGCTTCTGACTCACACTGAAAAATTGGCTTTGCCTGGCTCTCAGGCAGCCAGCCTTCAGACTGGACCTACACCATCACCTCTCTGGGGTCTCCAGTTTGCCAACTGCATATTATTTTGGTACCTGTCAGCCTCCATAATAACATAAGCCAATTTCTTATATTAATCTCTTTATATATGTGCGTGTATACGTATCCTCTTGGCTCTGTTTTTCTGGAAAACCCAGACTAATAAACCTACAAATCTTTAAATACTTTTGTTGTTGTTGTTATGTTCTTTCCTTCTTTTAAATTTTTTTTGTATTGTTTGTTTTCCACAAACAAAGGTACTGAGAATGAGAAGTTAAATTACTTGCCCAAGTCCACACAATTAGTAAGTGAAGAAGCACAGCTACACAGCCAACTTTGTCAAACTCCACAAACCTAGTCTATCCATTACACAATACATTTGTATTCTCAAGAAGATTTTCTGCAGGCATTCCATTTGCATTAAATCCCTTAGATATTCATAGCTTGAAATAATAACCTGTAATAACTTTATAGATTTTTAAAATAATTTGTGGACTTTATCTAATTAAGTTTCAATTGTAGCTAATGTTTTCTCAGAAACTCATCATTAAAAAATAGGTTGAATTCTTACATTTCCTGGTGACTATAAAGTATTTAAGATTGCCTCTATGTCATATAAATCATATTAATGAATAATATAAAACAAAATTAATCCTGGGCATATAAATGTGAGTCAAAGTTGTGAATTTATTCATCTCTTTTCACATTCAGTATGAAAAACTTTTCTGAAATATAAATGTCTTGTTTAAACACTTCCATGTTTTCATAGACATTGCCAAAGTGACACTGACAGATATTGAAAGTTATCATTTCATTTGTTCGTAACCATTGACAGAAAAATTGCATATTGGGTTAAGTTAAAAATAATAATACAACAGGGTTCATTTTCCAGACTGTGAAATATTCATCTTAAATTAAAATTACCAAAATCTCAACATATCTACTGAATATAATTTGTTATTTCATAAATATTTTCTCTATTGTTACAAATGTATCTCTTAATCAATATTTTTTGTTTTACTAATCCCTGTTAATAGTCTTAATTGTTAATGTGCATTTTTTAAATATTAGAGCTAACATTTCCTCCCTTTATGAATCTAAAAATAATCTAAAATATGTTTTTTTGGTTTACATTTGCTTTTAGTATATAGTAGGCATCTGCCACTTTTTGGGAAGTTTTTATGAACATTACATCCTAATTTTAAAGACATGTGTAATTCAATGAGCATTGAAGTGAATTTACTTTAATCTTATATAGTTAATTCTCCACCTAGCAGTCATAGACATCCTTTTAAAAACATGTTATCCTATCATTCACTTGTTAAGTTCCTTTAGTGGCTTAAAAAGGTGTGAATAAAATCCAAATTCCTAGCATGGTTTTCAAAGATAAAGATTATGTGTCCTCACTCAATCTCGATGACCACTTCTCTTACCATTCTGACTTCCCTCCAGCCACGTCAACCCGTATGCTGTTCTTCAATCAAAGGAGCCTATGCTACCTAGGAGCCTTAATATGCTAGACTTTTTGTTGTTTTCTATTGGCTATTTCTCCCATTTAGACATTAGTTCCATGAGGACATGAATCTTTGTGTCTAGAAACTAAATATTTGTTTAATACATGAATGAACAAATTTATTGAGTGTTTAACTCTGGGTCAGACACTCTATCAGAAGCTGGGGATACTGATATGAATAAAGCATATCCCTACTCTCAAGGCATATGAGCAAATAATTTGCAGACAAAACAAGTGGTATAAAAATTCTTTAGGGCTGATACCATAGAATTGTGACATTGTGTTAAATTGAAGTGCTGCAGCTCCATCATATGCTATCTGCATGCTTTGGGGCAAGTTATTTCCCTCTTAATACTTTAGTGACACCTCTACAAATTGCAGTTAATAATATCACCTACCATATGTTTATTTTGAGGACTAAATAAACCTAGAAAGCATTCAATAAATGTCTGTTATTTTATTATAATTATTACTTTTATATTTCTTTTCTACTTTTTCCAACTAAACCTCAATTTAAGCTCTTAGTCAAGGTGATTAAAAAAACTGTAATCTCCTCTGTCACACATGTAAGTCATCTGGTTCCTATCTCTAAAGATGATTTTCGCCGGTGACTCAAAAAATGCAGAAATAACATAGAAAAAAATAAAAGTTTGATAAAAGGAGAATAAGGACGTAAAAGTAAATTGAAAAAGATCTTAACAGACACCTCACTAAAGAAGATATACAGATGAGAAATAAACATATGAAGATATGCTCCACATCACATGTCATCAGGGTAATGCAACTTAAAACAACCATAAGATAATACCAGACACCTATTAGAATGGACAAAATCTCAGACACTGACAACTTCAAATGTCTGTAAAGATATGGAGCAACAGGAACTCTCATACATCCCTAGTGGGAATGTGAAATGGTACAACCACTTTGGAAGACAGTTTGGTGGTTTCTTACAAAACCAAATATGCTCTTAACATATGATCAGCAACTGCACTCCATGGTATTAACCCAAAGGACTTGAAAACTTATGTATAAATAAAAACTTGCATATAGATTTTACAGCATTTTTATTCATAATTTCCAAAACTTGGAAGCAACCAAGATGTTTTTCAGAAGGTGAATAGATAAATAAACTGTGGTTCTATTTATTTTTGTGCATGAACAAACATCCAGACAATGTAATATTCAGAGCTAAAACATGAACTATCAAGACATGAAAAGACATGAGGAAACTTAAATGCATATTACTAAGTGAAAGAAACCAATCTGAAAAGGCAACATACTGTATGATTCCAGTTATATGACGTTCTGGAAAAGTCAAATCTATGGAGATAATAAAAAAAGATCAGTGGTTGTTGCTGTGGGAGGGATTAACAGGCAGAGCACAGAGGATTTTTAGGGCAGTGAAAATACTCTGTATGAAATTTTAATTATAGATATATGTCATTATACATTTGTCCAAACTCACAGAATGTGCAACACCAAGGTGAAATCTAGGTAAACTGTGAAATTTGGGTGATTACGGTGTGTCAGTATGGATTCCAACCTGGTTAAAAAAAAAAAAAAATGTACCATTCTGGTGAGGGATGTTGATAACGAAGGAGGCTTTTCATGTGTGGGGGCAAGGGGTGTACGGGAAATCTCTGTACCTCCCTCTCAATTCTGTTGTAAACATAAAAACTCTCTAAAAAAATAATCTTCAAAAAGAAAAACAAGTGGATCCATATATCATCTCTATAGAACAGATTAATTAGTTACATAGACCTTCTGGTGCATTGGAATTACTACCTCCACCTTGCCCACCTGTATTAAACACCATTGCATTGCATTGTGTTCTGTTACAGTAAAATGTAAATAATGCATGTTTGCACAACATGGGACCCTGCAGTATAAGCAAACTATTCTGATAACAGTATTGAAAATCTCCTGTGAACTTTATCTAATTGCATGAGTAGAGAATAAAGATATTCTGCCAAGAGTTTAAAAGGCCTAAATAAAAGAGTATTTTTTATTAGAGAAGACCATTGTGAAATTAGAAACACATTCAGCCAAAAGAAAAAGATAGGAAAATGTGAATAATGCAACAAAAAGAGGAACTCTGAACTGGACAAGGAAAACAACATTCTATTTATGTCTTTGCCCAAGAATTTTCATCAGATACATGATGAAGAGAGTAGAAATCTATATCAAACCTATATATTATTTCTTTATAATTTATTGCAAATATTTACACACAATTGGTAGCAAATCATACATTTACAAATGTATACATGGTTTGCTCATTATTATTTGTAAAAATCCAGACAGACATTATTACAGTTAGGTTATCTGTAATCACTATTGCCTGCCCCCACAAAACAGCTAAGTTTCTAGGGCCTACTTTGGCCACAACCACTAAAGAAGTACCCTTTAGAAATTATTGCTTAAACAAGATTTCTGCCTGGGTCTACCATATATTAAATAGTAAAGGTTATATGTATAAGAATTAGAGATAGTACCAAGGAGTTGATTACCATAATTGAATATTGGTCAGAAATGGATTCTAGGAGGAGGTGATATCTAACCTGGGTTTGGAAAAATAAAAAGAGGAAAAACATTAACAATTTTAAATCCAGTCTCTGTTATATCAGCTATGTGTTTTGGACTGGTTGTTTAATCATTATGAGTTCTTAGATACAACATTCTCTAGATAAATGGAAATAATAAAGCATACTTCACAAAGCTATGGAAGGGCTAAATGAGGTACTTTGGAAATTATAACTGGGTTGAGCACATATCATAGATTTGAAAAAAAAAAAAGTTGAATTAAATTTATATTTTCTCATAATAGTATATCAATTAGGATATAGTTCATTATATCAAGGACTTAGCCTGCTTGAAATTAATTTTTTTTATAACTTGCAGAATGTTTTATAAATAATGAGCAATTTAAATGGAGAAATATTTTATGTTGTTTATTTATTTAACAAATATTTACTGAATGCCCACTACATGCCAGGCAATACTCTAGGCACTTGGGATACATCAGTCAAGATCCTTTTTCCTCTGGGGGGATATAAAACTAAAGACAGCAATGAAAACTTTAATGAGCCAAATTAAAGGAAGGACAGGGTAAGTGGGATGCTTGGAGTCATGATTTCCTGGGATTGTGTAGTTAAAATAGATGTGTTGCTTTTCCCATTTTTCTACCACTCTTCTAGGTCCAATCCCTGCTTTACTCTGCATCCTGGAAGGTTTACTTCTACAATGTGGCATTGCTCAGGCTTCCTTTCTAATTGTTTTATGAGTCAGTTAAGCCACTGGGAGTTAGTGACAAAAATCAGAAAAGAAAGAATGAGAATGATCCTTCACACACCAGCACTTTTGTTCTAGAAATCACTGCCTCCTTCCACTACTATGGGTATCAAGGAAAGATTAACCACCACACTCTTGAGGCAGCTGCAACTTTAAGGAGCTCAAAAAACACTATTTCCTCACCATTTCCCTTTACCCTCTTGGGAGTCTTAGATCTTAGCCATCGCTCTGTCATGTGTGTCATGTTGAAAATCATGAACGTCACTGAGCCTGAAATTTTTGCTCTATAAAAGCAAATACATCTATCATATTGTGGTTTTGATTTGCATTTCTCTGACTAGAGATGCTGAACACCTTTCATGTACCTGTTGGCTGTTTGTATATCTTCTTTAGCAAAATGTCTCATCAAGTCGTTTGCCCATTTTCTAATCAGGTTCTTTTTTTGCTACTGAGTTGCAGTTCCTACAGTTAACAATATGGTGTTGTGCCCTTAAAAACTTAAGAGGATAGCTCTCATACTCAATGTTCTTACCTGCCCCTCATCTCCCCCCCGCCACCACACACACACACACACACACACACACACACACACACACACATACACGCACACAGAAGAAAAGAAAAAAAAGAAAGAAAAGACAAAATAGCAAAGGGACTCTTTTGGAGGTGATGTATATGTTTATTATCTTTTTTGTTGTGATGGTATCACAGGTGTACACATATGTACAACCTCATAAAAATGTATATATTAAATATGTGTAACTTTTTGTATATTAAGTATACCTTAGTAAAGTTGGCTCATTCTTCCTTGACGCAAAGCTCTGTGTGAAATCCAGCAGATATCAAAACAAAGGTCCATATATATCTCAGCTCTACTTTTGTTTTTTTTTTTTTACATTTCAGTGGACTGAACCCCCACTAAAAGAAAAAATAGTATTACAACATCTTATTTACAATGTCTTTATAATAATGTTTCATAACGGGTAGGATAATTCCACCCTTCATATTCTTCTTTTTCTGAAAATAGTATGTGAACTTCTTTAGCCCTTTAATCTTCCATGTAAATTTGAAAATCAACCTAACAGTTTTCATGTAAAACTTTGTTGGAATTTTTATTGGAATTACGTTGAATGTATAGGAGAGATAGTGGTGAATTCACATCTTAGAGAAATGATTGCATGACATCATTTTTCTGGTATTATGGTAATTATATTTACATATTTTCTAATATTCAGGCAGTCTTCAATAAAACCACTTTGTCATGGTGTAGTACATTGTTCAGTAAATGCTGCATTTGAATTGGCAATATTTGCTTTAAAATGGTCACATCTAGATCTATGAGAAAAATGCTCTTCTAGTCGCCTTCTCATCATGTATTTTGTCTTTTTTGATACCAATTCCTTTCTTTTTTTGGTAGCTGGAATCATAAACAAGCTGGAAATATTTGCTGTTTTTGTTCTCTAAAAGACTTTGAAAAATATTTCAAAGATGTATTATTTGAAAGCAATTTTTAATTTATGTCATAGAAAAAAAAAAATAAAGCCTTAGACTTCTAATCCAGAATTTCCACTTTACTTTTCAAAAAACTCAATGCTGTATAAACCCTTTAAATTTTAATTCAAAGTATGTATTTGCATGTCAAATAATTTAGCCCTCTAGTGTAACAAGAGATTAAATCCCCTATTTGAGCTCTACCAAATCTATCAAAATAAATTAAGCTTGAATATTTATTCATTATCACAAATTGCCTTTGAGATTAACTATTTTATTTAGAATGCTATTCTAAGAGAACACTAAGTGTGGTTTGAAACTACAAATACGTACAGAATAAATCATTGAGACTTGATACTCAGGACTTCCTTTGAGGAATAACTTGCAATTTCAATTCCACACAGTACATTTTTGATCATCCTCAAGTAGTGCTCTTTGATCTAATCTAACAAAATGCAAAATTGTCCTTCAATTTGCTCAGATTAACTCATATATAGGATATAGGCTAAAGAAGAAAGGAGGGGACTTTCAATTAAAATGTAACAAGAATATGCTTCATTTCTTACCACAGTTAGATTAGACTGTGATCAGTGACCCATTACTTGTTACAGAATAATCATAGAGATTGTTGTTCTGTTAACTGACTTCTAGGTTTTAAGAATGAATTTTAAATGGAAATTTTATTTATAAAGAATGGAGACAGCACTGCAATAAAGTCATTGACAGATGCTGAGATCACAAACTGTAATTAATATATTTTATTTTTATTTTGCTATATAAGAAAACTCATAGTTTAAGAGCTTTTCTATGGATACTCCTCCCAGATAGAGAATAAGGAGAGAAAATATATCTAAATTAATTTACATAAAATCTGGTGGTGCAGAACATTCCTTTCTCTCAGCAGCTCCCTCAAACTAATGAGCTGTCATACTAAGGGACAGCCTTCTAAAGTTGTTCGACTCCCACAGAAAGAATTGAAGGGTGTCAGCAATATCTATTGATAGATATTAGCAGACAAGTTTATATAAGTATTGATATTAGCTATCACTCTTTTAATATTTTATCAAACTGTTAGTAGAAAAACCAGTCTGTCTACTTTCCTCACCTTTTCTCAAAAGTATTATATCTGGCATTATTCTACTCCTAGCTTATCTTTTGTTTTTGTTGATTATATTGTTGGTTAATATACAGTCATCTTAATGAGTTGATTAAATAGGGAGAAAAATTAATCATTTCTAATATCTTCAGAAGACCAAAGCAAATATTACTTTAAAGCTGTTAATTACTCAACTAGGACAAGTGTTAAAAATAAATGAAAAAACAAATCTTCACCATATTGGATACATTGATATACCAAAATGAGACAAACTCCAACAGATATTCTGAGATTGAGCAAAAATATCTAAGTACATTTATTAATTCAATTATTTATTCATTAATATATTCACAATTTAAATAGATATATTTAACAACTGTTTGATATTTAGTCCATACCACAGTAATAGTGACTATAGTTCATGGACTCTGTCCTCAAACACTAATCATACCAACGGATAAGATATTTTTGTCCTCACATCAGTAAAAGATGCATAAGGTAAGTAAATTGCTAGGAACATAGGTTCTGCCTTCAGCTTTTCTGCATCCCAAATTGTTGCTTATTTTTATCTAACTAAAACACAAGTCGCATCAGTCTAAACCTCAGTATACTTGTTTGTAAGATCAGGCTAATAGTAACTGCCACCTAGAGACTTTTTAAGCAAATGAATGATTTTATATAAACTTCTGTTTTAATTATTATGACTGTTAACAGAATTCACAAATCTGTTGTCTTAGCACACATGCAGGTGTTTTAAGGGCTCCTATGCTCCATCAGTCTTATTTTGAAACATTTTGAAACATTTCAAAATATTAACTTGCCATACACAGTGAGAAGACTCCTTCAGTCCTTAAATAAGTCAGAAAAAAAGTCAAAATAATTATGTAAATGTTTAGATCAGTTATGAATTATAAAATAAAGTCTAAGATCTGTAAAATCATAGGTTTCCATGTTGTCAGGAATACTGAAGTGACCTAGAAACTAATTAATTTTCACTCAATTCTCTTTCCCAGCCTTATTCTGAGTATATTTTCAGCCTTTGTTTTCTAGCCTTTGTTTTCCAATAGCTTTGAAAATAATCGCCAAGATTTTATGTGACATTTTCTCCTGTTCTCCTTTTAAAGACAAAACTAAGAGGTCACAGTGAAAATCTTACAAAACACAAACTAATTACGCTGTTATCTTATAGAGAGAGACTGATTATCATTAACCACAAAGATTCATCTGCCAGAGGAAAGAAAAAAGGTAATGTATTTTTCCCAAAAGGGAGTAGAAAGCATGGTGTTAAGAATGCAAATTTTAGAGTCAGAAAGACCTGCCTTAGAATGCATCCACAGTTGGTTAGCTGTATGAGCTTGGAGAAGTTAGTTAATTTCTCTGTGCCTCAGTTTCTTCTCCCATGAAACAAACAGGTATAACAATTTTACTTATTTCATAGTGCATTTTTAATGGTTAAATGAAGGAATGCTAGTAAAGTGTTTAAAACATGCACTGAACTTTGTTAACTTAAGCATTTGTAACATACTACTAGATTCAGTTAATCACTTGGCCTCTTCTCCAGCTGATAAGTAAGCATACAGATTCTGTTTAGGTTACTTAAACCCAATTATAACTACCAGGAAGTTGAGTTCTGCAGATACTTGTAGGACATTTAGTTGGCTCAGACAGCAAGTAAAAAAAAAAAAAAAATCACTGTACTTTCCATAAGTCAAAACCTTTCTTGTTTTTCAAAATAAGCAATTTTCAGAGGTGTCACTCAGGAAGGTGACACCTGTATTGTGAACATGCACAGGGAGGTGGTATCAGGGACATGCTGTCAATTCTTATGACATTGAAAGAAAAGGTGACAAGGAAAAGGGCCTTGATGACTTGCACCTGACACAACTCCACTCAGAGAGCAAAGGAGACAAGATCAAGTTGAGACTGCCAGGGACAAGGGGATAAATACATTAAAGAAATCTGTAAATAGAAAAAGACATTAAACATGAAGGTAAGAAATAAAAATTTAGGGACTTCCCTGGAGGCGCAGTGGTTAAGAATCCACCTGCCAATGCAGGGGACACGGGTTCGATCCCTGATCCAGGAAGATCCCACATGCTGTGGAGCAACTAAGCCCATGCACCACAACTACTGAGCCTGTGTGCCACAGCTACTGAAGGTCACACACCTAGAGCCCGTGCTCTGCAACAAGAGAAGCCACCGCAACTAGAAGCCCGCACACCACATCGAAGAGTATCTACCGTTCGCTGCAACTAGAGAAAGCCTGCTCACAGCAACAAAGACCCAATGCAGCCAAAAATAAGAAATTAATTAATTTAAAAAAAAGAAATAAAAATTTAAGTATAGAACCTTTCCTTCACTAACAAGCATATGTTATCTAATAGTAGAAGTGAAACTAAAAGATTTTTCTTCTTTTTCATTAATCTCTTTATGTCTTTCCTCAAAAGAAGAAATATGAATGACAGACAAGGAAAAAGACACTAATTACCTCAATATAAAGTGATTGGAAAGGGAAAACATAGGAAGAGAATGTGTTTGAATGTAATAAGCAATGTATGTGATGTACCTTAAACATATCAGGCATTTGATAAAGGGTAATAGCTTTCACCAGCATCATAAAAACCTATACAGAATCCCCAAATCATCATATTTTCCACTTTTCTTTAATCCTAACTCATTTCATTTCACTTGGCTTTGAGGAGGAGAAATCAGTATCTTCTGAGACCTCTTTATAATAAGTACAGCATTACCGCATGCAAGAAATATACAGTGTAAGGGAATTAGCTATCACTTTTCAAAAATATAATATTTACTTCCCATCCTTTCTTTCCCCTTCCCCCCTCCCTCCCTCCTTCCTTTCTTCCAGAACAAGAATATGAATATTCTTAATATGTACTGTTTTGCATTCAAGTGAACCTGGAAAATCTATATAAGGGTAAATTCACAATTATATCATTATATTTTCTTGGCCATAAGTAGAAGATGTAAGTCAATGGTGGTTGTTATTCAAAAAGAACCTCCACAATTTTATTTCAAAATGGCCACTGCCATCATAGTTGATTTACCATCACACCTCAGAGGAACAAGGTTCACACATCTGATTTTGGTGGAATCTTTTTATGAAAATGCAGTATGACTTTGTCAAATATCAGCTAATATTAATCATGTATACCTAAAACTTCATGAAAAGGAAATGATTCACATAACTAGAATCAAACAAAGAAATTCATGAAAGTAGAACTACCTAGATATAAAACATTGTTAATAGGCTTCCACATTTAGTTTTTGAGAAACTGATAAATTATAAATGAAGTCAATGTAATTCCATTTGGATGCAGTTATTGAGCAATTTCATTTAAGAATATGTAATATTCTTTTGCTAAAAGGGAAAAAGCTCTTGAACATTAAAATTGTGGGTTCATATCTCAGTATTACATAACAAAAAGAATATAAAACTGAAACCAAGAAACTTAGTTATGCCAAAAATCTATAGTCTGACTTTGCCTCTATCATATTCTTGCACTATAATTTTCATTATATATAATTAAAAGATTGTGTTTAGTCATACTTTGTTTCCTTCCTACTCTAGCATTTTGTATTTCTAAACACATAAAAGATAGTATAATGTTATTACAAATCACAAATGTAATGATAATATTGTAGCTAACGGAGGTTAGCAGGAAGTCCATTGTAAAATATCACAAAGACTCTCTTTCTGACCGAACTTCAGCCAGTCTCCTCTAAGCCATGTTCTCAACTAGGCTTCCACATTTGAACTTCCATGTCAATCTTTGCATTCCCAAGATTCCTACTAAGTCGGTTTAGCCAGAACCCTCATCTTTGATATCTGACTACTCTCCATATCTGATCAAATTCCTCACCTCGCCAACCCTAGGTAATATCTGAAAATTCTGACCTGCCTTCAGCAAGAAATCTGTTAGGTCTGTTTAGCCAGAATCTGGCTACAAACATCTTCATGTTTCCCATTAGTTAGTGTCTATCCACTCATCCCCCCCTTGCTTTTGGCTCTAAATCCCCACTTTTTTTTTGCTGTGGTCAGAGTGGAGCCCAAATGCCTCTCCTCTACTGCAAAGCCTCAGTGGGGTAGTCCCTTCTTGAATGAAGTCTTCCTTACCATCTTTAACAACTATTGGACTCCTAATCATAACTTATTTTCAAATGTCAATCAGATGTTGTTTTAGAAATCTGTTAGTCACTTAAATAATCCAAGCCAGTTTCTTACCACTTACATTTGAATTACAGTAGTTATGTTTAGATACAAATTATAAGATTACACCTAATTAATCATTAGGTCATTTCCCATTGAGATCAGAGTGACCTGCCATTTTTTGGGGTGTCCAGGATGTCTGTTGACAGGTTTTTATTTCTTTTTAGTTTCTTGAATAAAGAGGTTTTAAAAAAAAAAAAAAAAACCCTCAATTTTTAGTTGTTTTAAATCCATTTGCTAAGCTTCTGGCAGATTTTTTTTTTCTTTTTAAAGGTTCATTTCAGTTTTTCTCCTCAAAGATTTATCAACAAACCCATTTGCATGTATTCTCATAATTACAGCTTTATATGATCTTCTCTCAATGAACTAAGCTGGTGAAGAGGAGAACAGAATCAGCCCATTGCAACAAACATCTCATGCGGAGAGGCAGTGGGTGGTTGCACTAAACAGCTTCAAGGAGCTGAACACCAAAGGCTCTCCTGAGATGCAAAAGTGATGATATTCAACTTGTCAACACTGAGGTTTCAAACCTACTTAGTAGTGCACAGATATGGAAAATACAGAAGAGTGGAGAGTCACAGCTGGAGTTATTGGTTATAGGAGAAAAAATAAAACCTAAATAAATCCCTAGGTAAATGGAGGAGAACACTACTACCAGTAAATGAGCTGAGAAATCTTCAGTCCTGAAAGAGACCTGGACCACAGGGAATGGAAGCCAAGGTTGCAATACAGATACAGAGGTTTATTTGTAAGACCATGCATAGCTGAAAGAGTGTATAGTTTGAGACTGTGAGAACAGTGACAAACTCATGGCTTTGCCACTTGCCAGGAAAATTACTGAATGTCTTTGAGGCCATTATATCACCTATAAGATGGGAATAATACCTATTTGGGAACGTTGCAGCAAAGGTTGGGGAAAATCACCTACACAATATTCTATATGGTGGCTTATTGATATGAATTTAAACATAGATTTTTTTTTTCTGGTATAAAATTACCAAGTTAGGTGGACACTTTACTGATGATCTTAGGATTCTAGTTTTAAAGATTTGTAAATCATATTGTGCTATCCATATACATGTAGCCACAATATTCTTTTTGGTGCACTCATTTAATTACAATCACGTTTGTTACCTCATAAGAAAAATTTGTCCTTCAAAAGGTAGCTTTATAAGTAGTTCAGTTTCAAAGAATGTTGTTATATCAAAGCTAGCAGTGTTAGGTATTTTCCACTTGTGTGCAGAGAGGGTCTTTGTTGAACTAGCACTTCCTGAAGTTAAGGGTATGCTGTGTATTTTGCAGCATTTCTTCAAGAGCAAAAGAAAGATCTACAGATTCTAGTATTGACTTATCTTAGGTTTCTACAAATGCAAAACGTGTGCCAAGGATTTATAGAGTTGTAGTTTATTTGAAGATGCAGAAGAGGAAAAGCCAATTTAGGTTTACATTACCAAAATTGTTGCTCTGGGCAACAGTGCTTGATTCCATTAGGAATACCGGACAAGAGTCCAAATGCCTGCCATCATTCTCAACCTAAAGGATAGGAGGTGGGAGCATTTTACTCAGCTGTTCAGTCCACCACTCTTCCCAAAACTTGAGGGTTTTCCCTGGGGTGTTAAATACTCACACTTCTGAGTTGCATCTGTGTGCATCCTGAGGAACTCTGAGAGATGCAGAAGTGTCCCGAGGGAAAAAAAAACAAGAGTAGTTGAAGTGAGATGTTGTCAGCTCAAACATGTCTCTCTCATAGCTTCTAGTGGTTTGCTGGCAATCTTTGGTGCTCCTTGGTTTCTGCTGCATCACCCCAATCTGTGCCTTCATCTTCACATGACATTCTAATTATAAGGACACTAGTCATATTAGATTATGGGCCCATCTAACTCCAGTATAACCTCATCTTTATTAAATGCGTCCACAGCAATCCTATTTACAAATAAGGTCACTCCTGAGGAACTGCGGGTTAGGACTTCAATGCATGAATTTTGAGAGGACATAATTCAACTATATAAGTAGTAGCATGTGTTTGTATATCTACCAAAATAATGATTTTATAATTATAAATATTACTATATTGTTACATAAAATCATTATGTTACACATTTAAATTTAAATTAATGTAGGGATTTACTCACATACTTGAAATTGTTCTTGCTTTTAAATATCAATACTTCCTGTATCTCTGATCCTCTAGTGTAAATTATTCTTCTGTCTGGCATATAGACAGAATTTCTTTTTGCTGCAGGTGTGCTGGTAGCAACTCCTTTATTTTTAATAAGTCTGAAAATGACAATTTAAATTTCATTCTTAATACATTTACTTACTGTTGATAGGTTTTGGTTCATTTTTTATAGTTATTTGAATTGTTTCTGTTGAGAAACAAAATGATCAGTTCTAATCATTACTTCTTTGAATGTAAGCTTTCTTTTTTCTTGTAGCTGTTTTGAGATTTTTTTCTCTGTCTTTTTGTTAAACTATGATCTCCTATAATGTAGGCGACTTTTTATTATTCCATCTTTCAATGTAAAGAGCTTTAAGTCTGTAGCTTGATATATTTTATCAGATTTGGAGATTTTTTATTCATCATCATTTCTAATATTACTTCTGCTCCATTATTCCTTACTAGTTCCTCTAGTGTTCCAGTTAAATATATGTGAGGATTTCTTACTCTGTCTTCTTTACTTCCTATTTGCACACCTGTCTTTTCTATCCTGTGATTTCTCCAAGTGTCACTTTGGCTATTTTACTCAACCTCTTACTAATTCTCTCATCATCTCTGTCTGTTATGTTGTTAAACCTATCAACTTACTTGTTAATATTACTTACGGTTTTTTTTTTTCAGGTCTACAATTTCTATTTTTTAAATCTGTCATGTTTCAGTTTCCATTTCTCCACTGAAATTCTAAACCTGACTTTTATTTTGTTGAGTATAGTGAGCAAAATTATTATTTTTAACAATTTTTATTTGAGATAATTATAGATTCACAAGAAATTGCAAGAAGTAGTACAGAGATACCCTGTGTACACTTTACCTAATATCCTTATGGTAATATCTTGCAAAATTATAGTATATCACAACCAGAATATGTGCATTGATATAGTCAAGATATAGAAAAATTCTATTACTGAAAGAATCTCTCATGTCCTTTTATAACTACACCTACTGCTTGTATCCTTGTTCTTGTCCCCTGACAACCACTAATCTTCTCCATCTGTTACATAATAATAAAGTTGTGATAATGTAACATAAAAGGAGTCATAAAGCATGTAACATTTGGGGATTGGGTTTTTTTTCACGCAACATGATATTCTGGAGATTCATTCAAGGTGTTATTATCATTGTTACTCCTTTTTATCATTGAGTAGTATTCCATGATAGGTATATACCACATTGTTTAACCATTCACCCGTAAGTGACATTTGGGTTGTTTCCTGGTTTGGCTATTACAAACAAAGCTGCTTTGAACAAACATCCATCCCCAGGTGTTAGTGTGAACATAAATTCTCATTTCTCTGGGATAAATGCCCAGGAGTGCAATAGCTGGTTCAGATGGTAATTGCTTGTTTAGGTTTTTAAGAAATTGTCAATCTGCTTTACAGAGCCACTGAACCATTTTATATTCCTTCCAGCAACGTGTGAGCAATCCAGTTTCTCCACATCCTTGCCAGCCTTTAGCGTTGTCATTACTTTTGATTATAGGTATTCTAATAAACATGTATTTATAACTCATAACAGTTTAATTTGCATTTCCCTAATGGCTGAATATATTGAATGGTTTTTCATATGCTTATTTTCCTACTAGATTAGATTTTCCTACCTAACTAGCCTTTTCAGTGAAATGTCAGTTTATGTCTTTTGTCCTTTTTCTTATAAGATTGAGAGTTATTTTATATATTTACATATTTTGGGTACTACTACTTTGTCTGATAAGTGGCTTGCAAATGTTCTTTCCCAGTCAGAACTTGTCTTTTCATCCTCTTAACTAAATCTTTCACAGGGCAAAATTTTTAATTTTTATTAAGTATGATTTATATATATATAGTTTCTTTTATGGATCCTGTTCTATTGTTAAGTCTAAGAATGCTTAACCTACCCTTCTTAGGTACTGACGATTATCACCTATTTTTTTCCTAAAAGCTTTATAGTTTTTGTTTTTATAGTATTGTATTTTGCATAGTATTGTGTTATGAGCTAATTTTTGTATCAAATGTGACATTTAGGTTAAGACTTTTGGAGGGCAGGGGGGACTATGGGAATCTTATTGCTCCAGCACAATTTGTTGAAGTCTATCCTTCCATCATTGAGTTGATTTTGCTCCTTCTCTATTCATTTGCAGATATTTGTGGGGGGTTATTTCTAGAGTCTCTATTCTGTTCCATTGATCGATTCTGGCAATATTCTGCCAATGGCAACTGATAACCGCAGTTATATAGTAAACCTTAATTCTAGGTATGCTGATCCATTCATTTTCTTCTTTTTAAAAATTGTTTCAGCTATTTTATGTTTCCATTTCCTTTGCCTTTCCACATAAATTTTAGGACATCATGCCTATCTCTATAATGAATCTTCTAGGATTTTTTTATAGGAATTGAATTAAATCTATATATCAATTTGGATAGAATTGTATCTTTACTTTGTTGAATCTTTCAATCCATGAACACTGTATGTTCTATTTAAACACAGCATAATTTACTTAAATCTTTTATTTCTTTAGTTATGATTTTGTAGTTTTAAGCATACTAGTCCTTTACATGTTTTGTTAGATTTACATCTAAGTATTTCATTTTTAGAACAGCTGTAAATGGTGTTGTAACCTTTTTATTTTTTGTCCAAGAGTTCACTGCTCCTATGTAGAAATACAATAGATTTTGTTTGTTTATTTTGTATCTTGTGACCATACTGAACTCACTTAGTTCTAGAAGTCCTTTTTGCTGTTGTTGTTGTTGTTGTTCGTTTCTTAGTTTCCTTGGTATTTTCTCCATGGAAAATTATGTTGTCTGTAAATAAGTTTCTTTTCTTCCTTTCTAATCTGCTTACCTTTTATTTCATTCACTCAGTCATTCCTTTTTGCCTTATTCCATTGGCTAGAAATTGCAGTACTATGCTGAAAAGGAATGTGGAGAACAGAAATTCTTTTGCCATGTTCCCAACCTCAAGGGGAAAACTAGTAATTTTTAGGTATGATACTTGCTGTACTGTTTTAATACAGGCATAGCTTGGAGATATTTGATAACATTTTACCCATAGTTGAACTTCTTTCAAAATCAGAGTCAATCCTCTCAAACTCTGCTGCTGCTTTATCAACTAAGTTTAAGTAATATTCTAAATCCTTTGTTGTCATTTCAACAATCTTCACAGCATCTTCACCACGAGTAGATTCCTGCTCAAGAAACCACTTTCTTTGTTCATCCCTAAGAAGAAACTCCTCATCCGTTAAAGTTTTATCATGAGATTGCAGCAATTCAGTCACAACTTCAGGCTCCACGTCTAATTCTTCAAGAATTACCAAAATGTGACACAGAGACATGAAAATGTTGGGAAAATGGCACCAGTAACTTGTTGGATGCAAGGTTGCCACAAACCTTCAGTTTGTAAAAAATGCAATATCGTGAAGCACAATAAAATGAGGTTTGCTTGTATAAGCCTTTTATCAAATCAGAATCCTCCCTCTAAATCTGCTCAGTTATTATCATGAATGGGTATTGAATTTTCTGAATAAAATTATATGCTCTTGTGACTTTTCTTTTTTAGCCTATTTATATGGTGGAGTTTAGTGATTGATCTTCAAATAACGAACCAGCCTAGTATCCATGGAATAAATAAATTTGGTCATGGTATATATTTATTTTTATATATTGCTGAATTATATTTGCAAATATTTTGTTAATTTTTGCATCTATATTCATGAGGGATATTGGTCTATAGTTTCCTTTTTCTGTAATATCTCTGATTTTGGTATCAGGGTCATGATGGCCTCATAAAGTGAGTTGAAATGTTTCCCTCCTATTTTGTGGAAGAAATTGTCTAGATTCAATATTCATTCTTCTTTATAAATTTGGTAGAATTCTTCAGTGAAAACACATGGGCCTAGAGATTTATTTGGGGGAGTTTTAAATGAATGAATTCAATTTCTGTAATAGTTATAAAGCTACCAAAATTACTATTTCATATTAGATGAGTTGTGGAAGATTGTGCTTTCCAAGGAATTGGTCTACTACACCAAAAGCTAAAGTTATGAGTATCAAGTTGTTTCTAGTGTTCCCTTATTATCCTTTTGACATCTACAAGCTCTTTAGTGATATCCCATTTGGTTCCATTCCTGACACTGGTAATTTGTGTCTTTTCTCTACTTCTCTGTCAATATTTGAGGTTTATTAATTTTATTGATCTTTTCAAAAAGTAGCTTTTTAATTTTCCTTGTTGTTTTTCTGCTTTCTGTTTCATTTATTTCTGCACTTACCTTTTTATTGCCATCTTGCTGCTTGTTTTGGTTTATTTTGCTTTATAATATAATTTTTTTTTTTAAGAAAGAGGTAAAAGTACCTGTAATTTAATAATTTCTTGACATGGTAAAATAATTTTACGTTACAATCCAAAGGTGGTAGGGTGAGGAGGAGGGGCAGTGGAACAATCCAACAAACAAAAAAGAAATTGAGAGACACATGGTAGGAGGAGGGAAGGGTTTTAGCTGGAAGGGGTCTGGAGAGTGGGTAGGGGCACAACTAAAATGCAATTTTTGTTACTGAGTACTGTTCATGGGAAAACAGCATCCTGACTCCTTCTCTACATCATACTGGGAGTAAAAAAATGATGCATCCAGGTGGAAATATGATTGGGGGTTGGAAGACGAGACAAGGAAAGAATAAAAGTCAGAAATAGACACTGAGAGAGTCACCAGCAGATTGACAGCAGATATTGACTCTCCAGTAGTGGTAGAATAAAAAACTGGGGGTGTTATGGGTTAGTACAAAAGCTGTAACAAGTGATATCTCTGGAAGATTTGAGATATAGAGGCAACTTTTCTATGGTTTTGACTTGCCTGACAGATTTCTATATACACACAATATGTACATGCCCGTGTGGGCATTTACACGTATGCACACAAGTGACTGCTTTCCCTAGAAGTAAAATTCCAGAAAGAAAGCCCAGAAGGAGCAGCAACAACGGCAGCAGCTGACCTTCACAGCTGCAGACACCCCCCACTCAAAGTTACCAGGGCAGGGGGGTGCAGGTGACAGGTAACAGAGTAGGAAGGCATGTGCGTGCATGACTATGTGTAGGTGTATTACGGATATATGTGTATGTAAAAATCCTAGCTATAAAAACATCTGCAGGAGCTAGGGATTTGGCTGAAGGTCCAAGGTGTTTCTTGTCATGATCAGGTTCAGGTTCAAAGTGGAATGTATGTAGATGCGAAACCCTAAGTCATCATCAGGGCAACTGTGGCAGGCAGGATCCAACGTCCCACAGCGGCCAGAGACACTAATCTTTCCTCAGGAAGAGAGGAGTTGATCCACTTGACTCCAATTTCTAAAAAATACCTAGCCTTTTCTTCTAGTTCCCTCAGTTCCTAACCAACTAACCATCGAAAGGAAGAAAACACAAAGCCCAAGATATTAGCTTGTCTCCCCCAAAGGAAGGAAAAGTGGAAGAGAGAAAGCATATGTATTCTTGTTCTAACATATTGGGGGCACAAACCTGGAGTTCTCCAGAAATTAGGACAGGTTTATTGATTTTATTTTATTATGAGGTATTAGGGAAGGAAATAGAAGACCTGTAAAAAAGAGGTAAGTCTGTCACAGAACTACATGACAGTTTCATTAAACTCTAACTAAAAACACAGAGAAGTGTGATTACTATTTCCAGCCAGTTTCCCCATCATCGTAGTCATGTAACAAACTAAGGTGATGTGGGTCTTGAGCCAGACTCACAGAGTCCCCTGGCCTTGGCCTCTGTACAGTGTTTCTGCATTTGGTCTTTTTGATATTTTTCCAGATCATGTCATGTAGAAGGACATATTGATTCTTTAGCTCTGATATGACGAGCTAAAAGCTGTTATGTTCTTTCTCATCAATACCTGTCAGGGTGCAGGACAGTCCTCCACATGGGGATATTTAGCTTTTTTGGAAACCGATTTGGCTCTTGTAACATAATATCTAGAAATCTGATGCAGATGAGATGCAGCTCTCAACATTCTTAGTTCTGCAATTGTCTTCTCCTAAATGGACACCCCAAAGTTGTTCCCATCTTCTAACATAGGAATTAGGAGTTGTACCCACATTTTTATGGTGCTTCATTTCAGGATCAGCAGCCAGATCTCAGGTTTCACTGTCTCAAAACTCTCCACTAACTCCTGGTTGCTTTTTAGCATCACATTGGGCATCACAAATACCGTGGTTCCTTGGCAGGCCTCTTCACACTCACCCAATCTTCGCTTCTTGGAAGTGGGATCTTGCAGTCCATTGTGGCTATTGGTGAGAAGAATAGTCAGGGGCCAGCAGACTCATGTCTGAGTGGATCTGAGTTAGGTTATATATGTTTAGGATTGGTCCTTTCAAAAAACTGTCAAGTTCTGGGCTTCCCTGGTGGCGCAGTGGTTGGGAGTCTGCCTGCCAATGCAGGGGACACGGGTCCGAGCCCTGGTCTGGGAAGATCCCACATGCCATGGAGCAACTGGGTCCGTGAGCCACAACTACTGAGCCTGTGCATCTGGAGCCTGTGCTCCGCAACAAGAGAGGCCACGATAGTGAGAGGCCCACGCACCACGATGAAGAGTGGCCCCCGCTCTCTGCAACTAGAGAAAGCCCTCGCACAGAAACGAAGACCCAACACAGCCAAAAATAAAGAAAGAAAATTAAAAAAAAAAAACAACTGTCAAGTTCTAACAACTTTTTGAGAAAATGTTTTCCACCAAGTCTTCTGCCTCAGTTGTGATCTGCTCTCTGAAAGAATCAACCTTTGAATGGTAGGTAGCGTCAGAGGAACTAGAGGAATCTCAGTGCTCCCTGGAGGTGGCTGCCCTTGTTGGCTCACACACAGCTTGCTGATTCCCACCCCCAGTTCCTTCCTCCCACTTGCTCTCCTGCTGCCTGCTGCCTGATCACACTCTATAATTATCTTAATTACTCCCTTTACATGTATCAGTGTTCCAATTTTTACTTCAACCATCAAATAGAAAACTTGAGAAGGAAATTGAATTTGCCCACATATTTGCCATTTCCATGTTCTTTCTTCCTTCCTGATGTTCCAAGTTTCCTTCTTTTAGAGAACCTCCTTTAGTTATTCATTTAGGGCAGGTGTGCTGACAATAAATTCTCTATTTTCCATCATTTCAGAATGTCATTATACTCCCTGTCACTCCTAACATTTTTAAGCAATGGCTTTTTTTCTTCATTTCCGATGTTCCAAATTTCTGTTATCATTTCCCCTTTGTATTAGTTTCCTAGGACTGCCATAACAAAGTACCATAAACTTGGTGGTTGGCCTACAAAAAGAGAAATTTACTGTTTCGCAGTTCTAGTTGCTAGATGTCCAAGATCAAGTTGTTGGTAGGGTTTGTTCCTTCTGAGGTCTGTAAGGAAACATCTGTTCCATGCCTCTCTGGGTCTTCACATTGTCTTCCCTCTATCCTTGTCTTTGTGTCCAAAATTCTTCTTTGTATAAGGACACCAGTCACATTGGATTACAGCCCACCCCAATGACCACATTTTCACTTGATTCTCTCTGTAAGAAATCTGGGGGCTTCTATATACTGCTTTTTGGGAGGGGGGGACACATCAACCCATAACATCCTCTTTTTGGAGAAATTCCTTTAAGTAATTTTTTTAGAGCAGTTCTGCTGCAATGAGTTATTTCAGTTTTGCTTCATCTGAGAAAGCTCTTATTTTACCTTTCCTTAAATAATATTTGCCCTGAATACTGAAACTGTGTTTAAAGCTTTTTTCTTTCGGCACTTAGCACTGTGGTACCCTTACTCTCTGGAGTCCATGGTATCTAGTGAGAAATCTGCAGTCATTGAAATTATTGTTCCCTACAGACAGTGTTTTTTGTTGTTTTCTGTTTGTTTGTTTTCTCTAAGAATTTTTTAAAGACTTTTTTCTTTATCTTTCATTTTCAGTAGTGTCTGGTCATGGAGTCCTTTGTATTTACCCTATTTGGGATTCACTAAGCTTCTTCAACTGGTAAGTTTATATCTTGGCACCAAGTTTGGGAAGTTTCTGTTTGTGATTTTTTTCAAAAATTTTTCCACACTTTGCTCTATCTCCTCTCCTGATACTCCAAATACACAAATAATATAAATATTTTGTTACATGACATAAGGCTCCTGTCATTAATTTTTTTTTCCCTCTGTTGTTCAGATTGGATAATGTATCTTTATCTTCAATTTCACTGACTATTTCCTCTGTTATCTCTATTCTACCAATTAGTCCCTGTATATAGTGAGGTTTTTTTTTTTTTTTTTTTTTTTGCCCAAGTAACGTGTATCTTATATTTCTTTGCTGAAACAAATTTTCCTTTTGGTTTCAAATATCTTTTAAATTGTTTTCTGGAGCTTTGTGAAATTAATAGTTTCTTTCAAGTCTTTGTCAAATAATTCTAATATATGTGTCATCTCAACATGTGTGTGTCTTGATTTTTTTTTCCATATGAAATGAGATTTTCCTGGTTCTTCAAATTCCAAGGATTTCTGAATTTTACCCTAGACATATGAAATGTTATACAATGAGACTCTGGGTCTTGATTAAATCCTGTGGCAAACGTTGATAGCCTTCCATGGGCTACTGTTTTAAAGTCAATTCTGATTCCAACCCTTTTTGCACTATTCAGAACTGTTCCATGTGTGCACCAGTCAACATCCAGACCTGGGTGATGGTCTCTCTGTTCAATTCTCAAAGTGTTTGGTGTACTGAATGGGATGAGATGCACACATGTAGAGTTTGAGGATGAGCTCAGAAAGTCATAAATAGCTTAGTGTATCTCCTTCCTCAGCACTTTCCTCTCCACTATGTCCCTTGTACTTCCTGGTTTCTTTGGGTTCATCTCTGGAACTCTATTCAGAAATCTGGTGTGTTATATACTCTGCCTTGCTGGGCACTCCCAAAGCTGCTCCTGCATGCAGAGCCAAGCAAAACAAGGACAGAGAAAAAAAACCAACCAACCAACCAACCAAACAAACAAATGGATTTCCACCCATTCTTTTGGAAATACAGTTCCATAGAAGGAAAAAGAAGGCTCCTCTCCATTAGAATTTTGGCTCCTTCAGGCTTTTATTGCTGCCAGCTGCTGCTCTCACAATGGGATTGCTTAAGGGCTAGAGCGAAGGAGAATGGAAGAAAGAAAACAAAAGAGATAAAATTATATACTCTCTCTGAGTGTTAGGGGTTCCTTTTCACACTCCTTGAGCCAAACTAGAGGCTTTCTCTTTGAGCTCTCTCTGTTTGTGCCCCAGTGGCATATTCTGGTGCTTAAGTTTCAAACCATGAGATATCAGAAGAGAAAAAAATAGTAGATTCACTGCAGCTTTGATAGTATTTTGGATTCTAATCTTCTCCTCTATACTGCCTGTTCTATTTGCTTATGAGGGTTCTCAGTATTCATTAGGACACATAGTGTGTATATACATCTTATCCAGAACCTGAACCCCAAATATATATTTTTAGTGTAGTTTTATTTTACTAACACCAAAAAGGGAAATACATGGACAGAGTAGTACTGACAAATTTCACTTCTTCAACACTGATATATAAAATCCTACATAAGATAGCTTCTTGAGTCCATTGCTTTGTAACATTTCAAGAAGAAAAGCAAAGCAAAGCAATTCTGTATGTCATGTGTATATTATATATTAAACATACACAATAAAAGAATAGTAAGAAATATGGAAATGATATTCACCAGTTTCAGGAATTTGATTAACTCTGGGGAATGAGAAAGAGGAAAAGAATAGTATGTGGACTTATAGTCTATGTCTGCAAGTTTTTTTTTCTAAAAGAGAAATAAAATCATCTACAGGTAATATAATGTGTGTTTAATCATAATAATGAACTGATAGGTATATGTAATATTTATTTCTGCTGTTTTTTCTATGTTTGAAACACCACAATGAAAAATTAAAATATTAGAAATCTTGTAAAAACAATTATTTTAATCAGCACACAAAGTGACACTTATGAGCGGAAACATTTTGGAAATAATATTCTTATACTGTTAACTGTAGTAACAATAATTCTGCAGGGGGATAATAGCAATAAGGACAAAGCGATTAAAATTAAACCCTTGCTAACAGTTTTAAGTCATATTTGTAATATTATGTGATGATAGAATTTCGTATAAAAGACATCATTTGTAACACAAAAGTGACAACAACATATATCTCCAAATACAAATGATAAATCATTTGGGACACATATATTTGAGCTGAAACTAGTGGGCTGGTGGATTAGATAAGAGAAGCAACACAGTGAATTAATACATTTCAAATCTAAGTGTATGTGTACTTATTAAAGGAAAATGTACATTTGCTATTAGCATAGCAACAAGTTTGAGTACCTCTAATTGATTTAGGAATTATTATTCTTACAAGACTCAAAAAGTCAAGTTATTTGGTAAAGTGGAAGTGATATTGTCATTTGAAAAGTGATATTGTCATTCAAAATTTCAATAATAAACATATATTATAAAAGGAATATAGATTTTACAAAATACGCTCCAGTGTGGTATATTTATTTGCCAATTATTTTCATTTGTTTGATTTTGTCCTACTCTAAACTTACACATCCAAAACTGAAAAAGAGATTTAATCATTCCCATTGTCATGACGTTTTGCAACCTTGTTTTACTGAGGACAGCACAGTAACTTCTTAAGGCCTGATTTATCTGGTATACACTGAATCATCTACATCCTTTTCAATCTTTCCTTTTAAGAAACAAAAAAGTAAGGAAAAAAAGCTATTACTAATTTAGTCCTTTATTTATCTAAACTATGTTATTATTATTTCGCTAATATTATTTTTCTCCTATTTCACAGCATTCGGGTAGCAGAGTCATCTGAACATAATTAATACACAATACGATGTGTAGAATAAATAAATTAATAAAGAATTATAAATACTTGGAAATTATTATTATTCTCATACTTTTTAGGCTAATTTATATAAATCAGTAATCGTATAAAACTACTTTAGTTTAAAATAATTGAGACTATTTCAAAGTACAGTATATGAGATGTCTCCCTCATTTTCCAAAATAGACATTTGTAAAGTGAATCTATGCCCTGGATTTAATTTTTCTTTTTTTAGTTATCAACAATCTAGCTGAGATTAAAAGTTATCAGCATACTGAAAACCATGTAATTGAAGGAATATTATCTCTTGGCTTTACTCTGAGTCTGAGAGAAGAACATAGCTACTAGAATAATGCGATAGTAAAGAGCCTTGATAAGGTCTAGTAACCCAACCATTGAAATGCACCATGGACAGGTATCGTGTGCTTTATTTCCCTCTAGTGGATAAGTAAATGAATAAATACAAGGAAAAAAGTCAGTTGTGCTTTGATGTGCTTGCTTAAAAGCCATTTATAATATTGAGATGTCTCACGTAGAGTACTTAGAGAACTGCACTGTAAAATTTGCAAACAGAAAATACATATGTGCTTATTATCAAATAAGTGTGCTGAATCAGTAAAATGAATCGCTAGAAAATCTGCAATCAGTATCATTTTTCTGTATTCTTAAAGTCAGTGCTCTTGAGGCAGAAACAATGAGATAAAGTGATGCTTTTCCTCTTTCAAGTTAATATAGGAAAGTTACAGAACAAACATTAAGAAAAGGAAAATTTAAATGTCATTTTTATTTGCTTTTGAGAGAATTAATTTTTGTAGATAATTAGTGTTTACATTGCTAGCAATTATTCTTGATAAGACCAACTCTAAAATCATTTGCATCACCTGAACAGATGGTCCTAATGGTCCTGGGCAGAAAAATCATTAAAAAAGTAACATATGTACTTTTTAAAAGACAGATCATATGCTAAACATTTAGATAAAATATTTAATTCCCAGGCCAATATCATAAGTGATGTACCATTTTCACTTTCACCATTTTACAGATAGTACCTGAAGGAGACTGGTAAAATGTTGCTCCTAAGGTGACAGGAAATGGTAGAGCAAGGATTTAAACCCAAGTAGGCTGGCTCCAGAATTTATAGTCTGTTAAGAAAGCCTCAAGGCATGTTATCTGGTAGAAGAATCTGGTATAATTTTAAATACTTACCATACCAAATGGATACTTGAATAATCTGGATTTATTTTTAGCATAAAATGCTAACAGAAATTGTTATTGAATTAGGGTTTCATAGTACACTATTTTATTCAACTGTATAATAAGATACAAAATAGAAGAAAAATGTGTTTTTAAAATTTCTAATAAAATAATTGTTTAATATACATTTTCTCAGCAATTTTAGGATATCGGTGATATAATTTGTAAAGAGTACTTTCATAAAGTTTAGGCTAAGTTACATACTTTATTGTTTGAAACATTCTGGATAAAGTTGACACAAAACGATGAAACAGAGAAGAAAAGTGAGAGCTATTCTCAAAGATAAAATTACTTTTAACATTTGAATTAAGTATAGAAAATCAAGAGAACTAAATATCCTAATTTTTCAATAGTCAGTATAAAATACCTTATAAAATCAACTGGTGAAAACATATATTGAAATTGTTTTTTAGGATATTTTTCTATAAATGGGTTAAATATAAATCAATTACTTTAATTTTAACAGTCCCATTATCTCAAGGACAATATTTTCCATTTATTGAAGATACATTTAATTTTTTAGAAAATTAAATTAACAATGAGGAAAAATAATTTTCTCCACAAGAGATATGAAAATACCAGTAAGTTCCCGTGCTTTATTCATATATTTGGGTAACATTTTTTGAGGAGAGATTACCAAAAATATTTAAGCAATTGAAGCTTCATTGGATAAAAATTTGTTATTTGTGGAAGACAACAAATGGTGGTCAATTTAATCGGTTTCCTATAATTTGTAATTTCAAAGAACACTTTCATAGGTTAAATATTTCTATTATAATCACTTCTCTGCACACTGGAAACCAACCCTGATCCTAGAAATTCCATAAAATGAAATTCAACAGAAGATAAATTTGTTTTGGCTGCCAACCACAAACTTTTAGTTGCTGAAATGAAAGCAGTAAAAGGCAAAACTGAAGCAAACCAAGTAAAAAGTCTTCACCTGATCACAAGTTTTATCTGATACATTTAGAAAAACAATTGCACCTTTCCTTTTGGCTTGCACTGTCATCATACATTACCCTATTAGTTTTAATTGGAAAATGAAAGGAATTAAGACAATTATTTTAGGCGTTCTTTCTAATCACTGCTTATATTCATGACTTGCTTCATTACTAATGTTGAGGTAAACATAGAAATGACTAGAAAAATAGTGTTTGTGACAGAAAAATAGACTTTATATATGAGAAGGATTGCTTTTGTTATCAATATAATTCTTAATACTTGTATTTATTGATATATGACCTTACTTTTGAGGACCATGTATATCTTATACAGTAGACTAGAATTCAGGTGCCTCATTTAGTTGTCTCAGCCAAAAGGTAGCCCTAAACCAACAATTTATCTGTCAATTGATAGTGATGGCCAACATCTGTGCTGAGATAGATTTCTAATGTCTGTACATATTGGAAGATTTGTGTATGTTTCATTTTACTATATTCACAATATTCATTGGAATTTTTCTGACTATGGTTAGGAATAATTATCAAAATATATTTATGTATCTGGAAAACTAGCAGAAACTGCCACTAACTTAATATAAATAGATAAAGAAAAACACTTTTATAAACAATTCCATATTTTCCTCATTTATTTTCAAAGAAAAGTCCAAGAAATGCCTAAGAAAGAGATATTATGTTGTAACAAACTGATATTCTCTATCTCTTTAAAATAAAACCAAACAATGAACTTCTAAAAATATTCTAATTTAAATATAATTTAGAATAGAGCAATTTGAAATTAAAAGGTATAGAAGTAAAAAAAAGTCAAAAGGAAGAGAAGTAAAAAATCATTGTCAATAGTTTGGTTAATTATGCTGTAGTTTGATAAAGAATTTTATAATTTTTAGGAGTAATTAAATACATTGTTTATTCAGCATAATAAAAATTATCATACTTGCATGAAGACATGTCCTAGATTTATGTAAAGTGGTAAATATAAGCCAGCAATTATAAATATTTGTGAATAAATTTAGCAGAAGAACAACTGAAACATTAAAACTTACTTCATCAATGTTGAACTTAAGCATCTAAAATTGCTCGAATAATATAAGTGTGGAAACATGAGCTTTTAACATTTTTCACTGAAGGCTAAAGAGCTCATTTTGTCAGAAATATTGTGGGTAGATCATAAAGGGGCCAAGTGTGGATTTTCCAAAGATGGCAACCACCACATTTCCAGAATTTTACCACTCCTGAGTCATTAGGGGTTGATAACATCTTCTTCCCTTGAAACTGGGCAGAATTTTCTAACTAGGTCAACCAAGAAAGTGCAGCAGAAATGATTCCATGTGATTTTGAAGCAATGTCACAAAAATGATATGTCCTTCAGCCTTCCTGTGATTGTAACCAAGCCACCCGATTTTGCAGAAACCCAAGTAGCCTGCAGAGACACCTTGGAGAACAGTGGAAGTGCCCTGCTGAACATCGTGCCCATAGCAAGCAGCACATGGCAGCCATGCCAATGATCAATCCTGAAAGTGAGTTCTCTGGTACCCAGGTGAGGCATACAGTTGAACTTTTGAGAGAGATGAGCAGTTTCCACCAGACCCATGTTTAAATTAATGAATAAGTTTTTCAGTACTAAAGTAGTTTATTTTTTTAAGGAATATTTCTGACTTGTGTAATGAAACCTCCCAAGTGGCCTTGTTAATGTTTCTTTACTAAATGAATGGTTGTCTCTTATTTTTTAATGTAAAAATTTTCATTTGAGTTTCTTAAGACTTAGGCCATGTGTGATAGACTTTTATTGTTTTGTTTCTGTCCCCTGGCCCCTCCACAAAGGTTTTGGTAAAGATCCAGTGAGATGGTTGAGCTCCCATGATGTTTCCTCCATTTCTTAACTTATTAAAATTTGTTTTCCATAAAAGTGAAAACTAGGGCTTCCCTGGTGGCACAGTGGTTGAGAATCTGACTGCCAGTGCAGGGAACACGGGTTCGAGCCCTGGTCTGGGGAGATTCCACGTGCCGCGGAGCAGCTAAGCCTGTGCGCCACAACTACTGAGCCTGAGCTCTAGAGCCCATGAGCCACAACTACTGAAGCCTGCGCGCCTATAGCCCGTGCTCCGCAACAAGAGAGGCCACTGCAAGGAGAAGTCTGCACACCACAATGAAGAGCAGCCCTCGCTCACTGCAACTAGAGAAAGCCCACCCACAGCAACGAAGACCCAACACAGCCAAAAATAAATAAATTAATTAATTATTTAAAAAAGTGAAAACTAGTCATTTCAGGGAACTGCTTAATATATGATTGGTTGTAGGAATAATCCATTTCTCTTGGGTCATTCTCATTCTCTTATCTATTCTAATTCTTCCAGATACCCAGAAGCTACAGCTGGTGGCTTGACTGCACACCTTGTAATAGTTCAGTCATATGTGTTCTTGCACTGTGGTAATCTGTTGGAACATAGAAATAAATATTGGAAACTATTTTCACTCAAACTCTCTGTCTCTGTGTCTCTCAAACTCTCTGTCTCTGTCTCTGTGTCTCTCTGTCTGTCTCTCTCTGACTTCTCTGTCTCTCTCCAATCAAGACCCTTAGCAAACCCAGAGGTAATCTTAAGGCTTGCTTGTCCACATAAACAGATAAAGCTAGTCTGAAGTAATTAAAGCACTGTTTTAACTTCATCTAGTACTATCTATCTATTTACTTATATTTTAAGACAAATAACGTGACAGATACCTTGAAAAGTACTTTATATACTTATACTATTTAATGTAAAACATATGCATCAATTCCAAATATCAGAATAATAAAACCAGTAATTATGAATATGCACAAAATCACTAACTTCAAGTAACCCTCCTACCCAACTTCTTAAGATACTCCTGCAATTGAATTTTTGCTTCTGGGACCACATGTTAGAATATCAAAATGTTATAACAAGGGTCCCTCAAGAACTGTGTAGCTCAATTGAATAAGCTTAAGAAATTCATACAGCATTTGTATCAGCATAAATCATCTGGAACCCTTGCTAATCTGAGTTCTACCAGACTCCACTGAGGGTCACTCATCTCTACTCAGGCTTTTCTTGATAAGATTTAAAATGATAACTTGAGCTGCCAACCATCCAGAAATCATATTACAATTCAAAAATTAAGAATATGTGATTATAATAATAGGAAGCTTCAGAAAACATGCAATTGAATTTAGCACTCAGGTGAAGAATATAAATGATTGTCTTTTATTATCTTAAATGGGTATATTTGGCTCACATTAGATTATTAATTCTACCTTAATAGATAAAAATTACATTAAATCTGGAACTTATTCATTTATCCAACCAATAGTTGTTAAGAAGCTAATGTGTGTCAGGTATTCAGGGAATCTAAAATTGAAATTAGTTTAAAAATGTATAAATAAATACATTAAAACAGAAAAAGATCCTTGCTTTCACATGTTACATTCCAGTGGAGGGTGAGAATAGTGATAAAATTTAAAGTAAAAACTGTAGAATGTATGTTGGATGGTGTGAAATGACATTTTTGGTTTCTGCATTCTCCCCCCCTTTTTTTTTTTCTTCTCTTTCTATGTTTTAAGTTTTTTAGAATTTTTTTTTAAATTTAGAAGTCACTTTGCAGTTATTTTTTGGTGGTAACCCTAGTGGTTGTTCAGCATATATATCTCCATTTTCCCAGCCAGATATTTTTAAACTTAAATATTATAATTTTCAGTTCTAAAATTTGCATTCAGTTCTCTTTTGTTTTTTGTATTCCTCTGCTGAAATTTCTTGTCTTTTCATTCTTCATTGTGTATTTTCTTTTTTTACCTAATTAAGCATAAGTATAGTAGCTGCTTTCTGATAATTTCAACATCAAGTCATCTTGCATTGGCTTCTGTTGATATTATTTTTCCTTCAGAATGGGTCATTTTTTTTTTCTTGTATGTCTATTGATTTTAGGTTGTAACACTGACATTGTCAATATTATGTCATGGAGAATCAACATTCTGATATATTCTTGTGAAGATTGTCGCATTTTTATTTAAGCAAGCCATTAACCTGGTTATATTCAAACTGTTTTCAAGGCAAAATCTGTTTTACGTTGGTGGTGATGGTGCAGGGGCAACTCATTAATCCTTTTATACTCAGTGCTTTGAGTCTGTCTGCACATGCTTGGCTTGTGGTCAGCCAGAGACAGGTAAAGTTAATATACAGAATTTGGGACTACCATAGTTTAGGTTTTTTGTTTGTTGTTTGTTTTTGATCAGTAACCCCTCTCACTCTGCATGGGCCAAGGAGTCCCCAAAATTTTCTCCCACTCTTTTCAGGCCAGAAAGATGATGGACTCTTTCTCTCTTGGGTCATTAGCCACCATTAGTCACTCAGCAAACCTTTCCCCCGAGATTCAACTGCCGTCCAAAATGTGTCTACTTTGTTTTGTTCTCCAAATCCCTCCGGTAGTTTTTGCTTGGTGTGTGTCCAGGGTTTATATTTATGAGAAAATAATTTTGTTAAAATTTTACAAAGCCATCCTAGCAGCAGAAACAGTACTTGACATTTGGCAGACTTTTTCTTTTAAGAAAGAGTAAAATGAAAAGCCCTGGAATAAGAATAATCCTGGTCATTTCCATGTTACTGTAGTATCACTGAACCTCTGACAGTACATGGAAAATTATTTTGTGCACAAAGAGAAAAAACATCTCTCGAGCAGACATAATTCTACAACTTGTTCTTTTGAAGTTTTAATGAGGAAATTATCCTGCACTTATAAGAGAAAGTGACTTTCCGATCCAGGTATACATAGAGACCTGTTTTGGGGCTTTTAGTTAATCCTGGAGAGTAAATCAATGTGAATACAGTCTTGATCTCATTATGTAGAGAGGAGTCAGAAAATTGATTTAACTTTTTTCTTTGCCTACTTTGACTATCATAGCCATTTCAATGATTACTAACTATGCTAATAAAAAAAACATACTATAAAAATCACTGCTCAATTTCTTCCCCCCAAAGGAAAATATGTGTTGCATGTTCGAAGACAAATTATTCCCTATTTCAACAAAACTCAGTAAACATTATTACAATAGTGTCATTTCAACTGTGAATTCTTAGTCCTGCTTCCCTGGTAGCTATTGTACCTGCTCAGTAAGAATTCTGTTATGAAACAAAACTGTTGCGTACTGTGCAAGATGGAAATATGCGAAGTGTAAATGAAAATTACTGTCCTGTTTAATGCATTTTTAATACTCTGTTACTAATTCCAGTGCTCTAACTAGAAAAGCAAATTGCAACAAATCCTTAACAACTACAATCTGGGGTGCAGTTAGTAGGGAGGAAAAGCTGACTGGTGAAAAACTCTGATGAAAAGAAATAATCAATTTATACCTGAAACCATCAGACAGGTTTCATAATTGAGCTGCCACTGTAATTTGTTTTGCAACACCAGATAACTAATGCATATAGCATCTCCCCCATACAGATGCAATAGACACAAATAACCTTAAGAACATAGAAGATAATTATGTGGAAAAATTAACATAATTAAGAAGTGATGAATTTTGAGTGTTTATTGCCTTTGTTCATTGTATAATATATTTAATTGCAGGTTTATATAATTTTTTTTGTAAATAATGACTGTATTTAAGAAGCAACTCATAAAATTTCTTTGATTTAACAATTGGCTCTTGCAAGGTGGTATGAGCTGGCTCCAGCAAACCACTCCATCCCTCTCAAACCACGCCATACCCTACTCAGCAGTGCTTCCTCCCTTTCTGGCTGGCCATCTCGGTAGTTCCTTGTGAAGGTGACATTGTGTTTTCATGAACCTTCTGCATCAGAATCACCTGGTGAGCATAGCCACATTCAACCAATACTGGTTGAACAGACTGGTTTTGACATTTGACAGAATAGTTTCCTAATTCCAGATCTACATGTTTTGGGAAAATGCTCAATGACGTCATCTGAAAATGAGGGACACTATGACCATTCTATGAAATAATGCCTGTAAGGGGGTGGGCACAAGAGAAGTGCTTAATAAACAGAAGTTTTCTGTGCCCCTTCACTCCTTGCTGGGACAAACTCTCTGATCAACGTACCCTTTTACTGGCCATGGCAGTGCCTCATCCAGGCATTCCTGCTTCAGAATCTTTCCTCCTACCTTCTGAAGTCCAAATGCCAATGTCTGTCATTCCTTGTTAGGACAGAGAAATTATCTTAGCCAGCCTCCACTTAACCATCTCTTCGCCAGCACTCGGAAGAGTACTGATGCCTATGTACCTGGCCTATTCCTGTTCAGTGCTGTGGCTCACATTTATCTCCTCACTGGGTTGTGGGCACACCAAGAGTTAATCAGGTGTGTCACCAAAACATTCATGCCACTGTTACTTGTAGCTGTGTGATTCATTAAAAATTAGGTTAACTGATAGTTCAGGAGGAGAAAAAAAGGCCAAATGCTTTGGAAACACTTGAGTTTTAAAAGTGGAATTAGGTATGGATGAGAAAACAGTGAAGAACTGAGGAAAACATACAAATCTCTAAAGATCCTGCTCTCGGATTTGTTCAAAAACCTGTCACTTCACTTTAAAGAAACTGAAATTAGTAGTGGTAGAAAGTGCATTATGGTGAAAAGGCCTAGTTCCTACAACCAACAACCAACAACCAACCAATGGACGAGTATATGTTTATGTTTTAAGTTTAAATAAATTATTAAAATTGTGCTTGTATACTTCATTTTTTATAATTCTCTTCTTTAACTGATTTTTTTCCATTAACCAACCCACTACATGTTCCAGTTGAATAGTTAAGAGAGTAGATATGTACCAGAGCAGACAATTAACAAACAATAATAACAATAAATGAATAAATAAATAAACAAATAAATAAAATTTAAAAATTCACTTGCCTAGTTGCAGTAGCCACATATTAAGTGCTTAATATTCACATGTGGCCACTGGTGGAAATGTCTTTGACAGTGCAGGTTTCAGTCCTAAGAGAGGCCTATAGGTATAACTTGTGAGCTTTTTCTTATTGAACTTGGGAAAAATGTGTTTTCACTAAAGGCATATGAATTAACTTATTTTTACTGTGGCAAAACACATATAACATTCACCAGTAAAGAGTGAAAATTCACCATTTTAGCCAATTTAAAAATGCCATTCAGTGGCATTTGGTACATTCTTTTTTTTTTTTTTTTTAATGCTAGAAAAGTAACCAAAATTTTTCATGATAGAGAATTATAATAATAAATTATTAAACATCTGTTCCCTGCTTCCCTCTTTAGATGCTGGGTATTCAGTAACTGTTTGTGCAGCTAACTCTTAATCAAAAAAGTAATGAAAAATATATATCAACAAAAAAATTCCTTCAAACATACTCTGCTCTATCAGCAAATTGCTCAGGTCAGAAAAATATTTTATTTTTACTTCAGAGGGTATAATGCAATGTATAATATCATTTTTGATACTACTTGATATTTAGGGTTTTTTAGACATGTCAATTTTAGTTTCAGCGTTGTTGGCTGACATCCTCACTACCTGCTGCTGGTTCTGTTCTTGAATTGGTATCTCTGGGAGTTGTCTGTGTGTTCCCTCTGGATGGAAAATATGTCCATGCTTTGCAAAAAAATCAATTACCTCTTTTTTTTTTTTTTTTATTCTCTCATTTATGTTGGCAGCTAGAATTGCAGCTAGAATCTTATTTAAAAGTCTACAGTAAAATAGCTTAAAACTATCTTAACAAATAGTTATTGAGAACTTCTAAAATATATTTTATGGTTTTGGGAATGTAATCATTTTGCTTTGACCTGACATTACACTGAGACTATTTTAAAATTCATATAGCACTATTTGTTTTATTTATAATCCACTGTCTTGATGAAATAGATATCCTACAAATTGGAGTGAAGCCTGAAGGTATAGTAAACCATAAAATATATTCCAGAATAGAAGTGTCAACTGCACTAATCAACAAGATAAATGAGCAAGCCTACAGGGGATGATTAAAATAAATTGTATTGAAATCCACTTGGGAAAAAGAGACTATACTTGTGTTCTATCTCTTCAGTTTTTGTCAGCTATGGGGAAGCCAAATCTTGAGAGCACTTTCCAGAAATTACATTTTAGAGACAAAGATGTTTTACTTATTGGATGATAAAACATTCCATAGAGCAGTGAATGATTGATGGAAAATGTAATCAACAAATGCTATTGAAGAAGCAAAGAAAACTGATCTTTTCAAAGGGGTTTTCTCCATCTATCCTCTGAGCAAAAGAGAATAACACTTGGGATTGAAAATTCAGCCATATTGCCATGTAAGAGTGGCAAAGTCATAAAGTATGTATAAGTGCCTTAGTTTTTACTATTTATTTTCAAATCAAATAATTTCTATGGGAAGTAATATTTTTATTACTTAAAATTCTTTCCTTAAAGGTCTAGTTCTTGTGCATATGAAGTCTTTCATTGTATCAAGATTATGTTTTAACCACCTGTTTTACAATACAATTGTGTCCACTCATTCTGTTTATACTTATGGAAACATTAGGACAATGAAAGTTAGTAAACTGACAAATACCAGTTATCAGAGTGAATATTAAGAATATCAAAGAAACACATTTTTATTATCAGTGCTGAACCAATGAAGAATAAATTTTGAAGAGCTACTTTTAAAAAATTCCCTAGAAATGTGAACCTGTGGGACCCAACTGTCCAGAGTGCAGCAGGTTTTCCTTTTGCTTTTACCAGGCAAAACCAAGTTTCATCATAAGGCACAGGTTCAGCTTTCCGTTTAGTTTATCTTACCATTAGATAGTTTTAGTGACTATACTGCTAGAGGGTTATAAGTAAATTGAACAAGAAAGTATAGAAAATTTCACATTTTTCATATCTCTTGAGTCATTCCCCCTTTTTACCCAGTTTTAATTGATCAGTTTTATCCTACTTTTCAAGACAAGACTTATGATGAGTTTGTAGGCTGAGCAATAACATTACTGACATTTTATTTACCTCATCACTTATAAGAATTTTTCCTACATTAAAAAATATTCTGCAATACTGTAGCCACCTGACATTAAGAAACTGTTAAAAAGTCTATCATGACATTTTGGAAATAATTTTAAATTAGTAGTTAAGAGTCAAAAAAGCAACCTCATAATTCAGTTTAATGAATTAAGGATATTCATAAAGAATATCCTGGGATAATACATGAAATACTTTATTGCCTTGCTCAATATTGGGATTAACAGGCAAATCTATTTGATTAACCATATGAAACTGCCATTTCTGTAAGTAAAAGCTGATTTATTATCAGTGTATTAGTTTTCTTTGCTGCATAAAAAATTACCACAAACTAATCAACTTAAAACCATACCCAATTATTATTCCATTATATATTCATTATTTATTATTCTGTTGATCAGCAGTTTGAGTTGGCTGAGCTGGATTCTGTGCTGAGGATCTTACAAGGTCAGATTCAAGGTTTCAGCCAGGCTAACTTCTCATCTTTTCAATATCATGCTGAAACTCCTAGCTAATGCTATATGACAAGGAAAAGCAATAAAAGATACACAGATTGGAAAAGAAGAGATAAAACTGTCTTTTTTTGCAGATAACATGATCATATATGCAGAAAATATGAGAAACAAAAATAATCCTGGAACTAATAAGAGATTAAAGCAAGGTTTCAGAATAAAAAATTAATATACAAAAGTCAATTGCTTTTCTATAGACCAAAAATGAATGAGGAATTTGAAATTAAAAACACAAAACCATTTACCTTAGCACCCCAAAAAAGAAATACTTATACATAAATCTAACAAAATATACACAAAATCTTTATGAAGAAAACTACAAAACTCTGATGAATGAAATTAAAGAAGTAATAAATATAGTGATATTCTATATTCATGGATAGGAAGACTCAATATTGTTAAGACGTCAGTTCTTCCCAACTCTGTAAATTATATGTGATCCTAATCAAAATCCCAGTAATTACTTTACGGGTATCAGGAAACTGATTCTAATGCTTATATGGCAGGACAAAAGATGCAGAATAGCCAACACAATATTGAAAGAGAAGAACAAAGCTGGAGGTCCGACTTTGCCCAATTTCTAGGCTCACTACAAAGCTATAGTAATCAAAACAGTGTAGTATTGGCAAAAGAATAGATAAATAGATCAGTGTAATAGAATAAAGAGCCCATAAATACCCACCTATAAATACCAGTCAACTAATCTTTGACAAAGGATCAAAGGCAATACAATAGAGTAAAGATAGTCCTTTCAACAAATGGTGCTAGAACAACTAGACATCCACATGCAAAAAAATGAGTGTAGACACACACTTCCTCAAAAGTAACTCAAAATGGATCAAAGCTCTAAATGTAAAATGCAAAACTATAAAAATCCTAGAATATAGCATAAGAGAAAAACTATATGACCTTGGATATGGTGATGCCTTTTTAGATACAACATCAAAGGTATGATCCATGAAAGGAATAAGTGATAATCTAGACTTAATCAAAATTAAAAACTTCTGCTTTGTGAAAGGTAATGTCAAAAGAAGGAGAAGATAAGCCATAGACTGGAAGAAAATATTTGAAAAAGACACATCTGATAAAGGACTCTTACCCAAAATATACCAAAAAACTCTTAAAACTGAAGAATAAGAAAACAAATGCCTAGATGAAAAATGGGCCAAAGACCTTCACAAACACCTCACCAAAGAAGATATATAGATGGCAAATAAGCATATGCAAAGATGCTCCACATTATATGTATCAGGGAAATAAAAATTAAACCAACTACCACTACACACTTATTGGATACCACTACAGATCTATTAGAATGGCCGAAATCCAAAGCACTGAAAACACCAAATGCTGGTAAGAATGTGGAGCAACAGAAACTCTCATTCATTTCTGGTAGGAGTGCTGAACAACATAGCAACTTTGGAAGGCCATTTGGCAGTTTCTTACAAAACTAAACATACTTTTACCATACTGTCCAGCAATCACCCTTCTTGGTATTTACCCAAAGGAGCTGGAAACATATGTCCACACAAAAACCTGCAAAAAGATATTCACAGCAGCCTTATTCAAAATTGCCACAACTGAAAACACCAAGATGTCCTTCAGTAGGTGAATGGAGAAACTATGGTATGTCCAGAAAATGGCATATTTTTCAGTGTTAAAAAGAAATGAGCTATCAAGCCATGAAAAGACATGGTAGAACCTTAGATGCACATTACTAAGTGATAGACGCCAGTGTGAAAAGACTATATATTGTATGATTCCAACTGTTTTGACATGATCAAAAGACAAAACTATGGAGACAATAAAAGATCAGTTGTTGCCAGGGTTGTAGTGGGAGAGAGATGAACAGGCAGAACACAACTGATTTTTAGGGAATTCAAAATACTCTCTGTGGTAGTCTAATGATGTATATGCTATTATTCATTTGTCCAAATCTATAAAATGTACAACACCAAGAGTGAATTGTTAGGTAAACTATAGACTTTGGGTGATTATGATGTGTCAGTGTAGGTTCATCCTTGTTAAAAAATGTACCACTCTGATAAGTGATGTTGATAATGGAGGAGGCTATGCATGTGTGGGGGCACGAGTTATATGGGAAATCTTTGTAACTTCCTCTCAATTTTGTTGTAAACCTAAAACCACTCTAAAAAAATAAAGTCTTTTAAAAATCAATTTACTTAAATCATCTTTTCATATTGGATGGGTTGTGATATTTTCCTATTTATAAGAAAATAGTTAATTTTATCTAAGTTGCCAAATTCATGTGTGTAGAGTTGTATATAGTATCCCGTCACTTCTTCTGTCACAAGGCTGCTTTCAAGGAGGATGTAACACTTCACATTTCTTCCAGTAATGTGAAAATTTTATCTGGGTTGGCCGAAAAGTTCATTCGGGTTTTTCTGTAAGAGCTTACCGAAAAATCTAAAAGAACTTTTTGGCCAACCCAATATAATTCAACACAATTCTCCTTCTAAATTTTTCTCACTTTGATGAATTTATATTTCAGTTCCTTTCTGTTCTTGTTTGGAGTCATTGTTTGATGAGCATTCTGTCTTGGAAAACTTGTGGTGTACTCTAAATTCTTGCATATTCAGAAATATCTATCTTGCACACTAACAATGAAAAGATGTCTTCATTGGGTGTAGGATTGTTGAGTTATACTCATCAAATTTCTCTTAATAGGGTGTAGATAATATTCTAATGTCTTCTGCTTCAAGTGTTTCAGAATGTCTGGTGATGATACTTTAATATCTTCTTCCTTCTTATTTACCTATTTCAGTTTTGGAAACATGATGTTTTCTTTTTACCTTAGAATTGCTTTTTTTCCAGGAACTCCATGAAACTTTCAAGCTTAGACATGAATCTTTCTCCAGATGAAAAGAATATTTTTCTATTAACTAAATTCCTTTTCTCATATATTACATTTTCATTTCTTAAACTTTTTCATTTCCATGTTAGTTCTCTTGTATTTTTCAGATAAGTTGCTAAGATTTTCTCACATATATTCCTTCTCTTTCAATTTTTTTCTTATTTCAGCAAAATTCTCCCATTTGATATTCTAGTCTACTACTTCAGATCATTAACTGTAGTACAGTATTTAATGTACTAAATATTACTACTATTAAGTACTACTTAAAGGTAGCATCAATTTACTCATTAAATTGTTTTCCTAAGAAATCATGTTACCATCTGCTTCTGTACTGTAGCTCTACTTTACAGATTTTTGTGGCTTGTTTTTGTCCATCTGATATCCCTTTATTGTGTTGCAAGGCCCTGTGAGAGGGCAGTTATTTATTTGTATGTTTGTTTAATTATTCATGTATTTATTTATACATTAAGGCTCGGGTCTTTATTATGGATCGCTCTAGGTATCTTCAGTCCCGCAAGTGGAGAAAGGAAATCAGTCTCTCCCCACCGTGAGCCAACTGTGTAGAGTAAAAAGGCCTCCAGTCTCTGGCTGAAGTCTCTTGCAGTAAACTTCATTCTTCTCTAATCACTGTGCTCTCCAACACTCAGGTACAAGAGTGATTTAGCACATCCAATCTGCAAGTCTTGTCATGTGTGGTTCCAAGGGGAGCAAAGACAGTTATTTGTGATGGTCAAAGCAAAAATCATACCAGATATTGTCAGGAAGACCTTATTCAAGGCTACGGAAATAAGGATGAGAAACTAGAACACAGGATGAACTCAACTTCCCTGAAACAAAAGGTAGGGGAGTTTATAAGAGCTGGGGTGGAGATACTAAGCCATCTGTTTTCTCATTGGCTTTACCCAAAGGAAAAGTAAACTTTCTCATCTCTTCATGACAGGATGTAGTTTTACAAGTTTGAGAGAGGTGCCCACCTAAGACAGGTTCCTACCTTTCTACTGAGAACAGGAGATACAGACACTTTCTTATTTGATGATTACATTTCAAAGGGATGGTTCTGAGGTCCTTGAGAAAGTCCCAGGTCCTGGGTTGTAAAATGACAAGAAGATTTTTAAAATGATTTAGTTATATATTTAAATATATATAATATAATATATAATATATATATATATATAGAGAGAGAGAGAGAGAGAGAGAGGGAGAAAATTTACAAGTTTTCTAAGTAAATACTCTAAGAAAAGGGAGGGGAGGGGCCCCTGTGGTTAGGCCATCTGAATTTTGTAAAGCCCTGGCAAGCGGAAGGTCAGGGGTCTAAAGGCAAGAAGAAGACTGTCTAAAGTTCAGTCAAGCTGTGGGAAATGTTAAGGCTGTCTTTATCAGGACTGAATTCCCATCTAATATCAAACAAGCATCTGAGAAGAGGATAACGTTTGGAGCTAGTAAAAGAAGAGGTGGAAGACAGACTCACAGTACCATTTGCTAAAACTCTTGAGCATTAACCCTCATTATCTTTGTTTTTTTTTTTTTAAGAAACCAAAGGAAATCTTTAGATTTTTATTAGGTGCTAAATATAAAAGATTCTTGAACTAAGACAAACATTTGTATTACCAGAGGACATAGATCTAAACTTAATGAAAGAGTAATCTTGCATGGTAAATTATTATACTAATTTACAATACTAACTATAAAATGTCACTATAGTCAACAAAGTATTTAAATAATATATGCTATTCACCTGTATGCTTAGATGATAGAATTCTCACTTCCTATGACTGATTTAACATTTTGATTACAAACCAGTGGCTTAATTAAGGCCATATTTCAGTCCTGTTAATTTTCTAATAAAACAAATTGATTATATATGCTTACTAATGTCCTGTTCTTTATTCTCTTATAAGTGACCACCCTACTATGCACATAATTTTAATATTTAATCCAAGAAAAATGACATTCTTAGATCTATGCTATACTGTGCAATGATTAAATTATGCAAATATAACAAGACAGGAATCTTGTTACATGAAAAATGCTGACTCATTCAAAAATGCTAATGTCCAACTGTTAAGAACTTCCTCGGAGAAAAACTTTCATGTAAAATTAACTGTTCTAACAAGATTTGACATAAATGAAATCTGCAAATGAATGAATAATTTATAGGTACTATATTAATGTCAGACGCTTCCTGGTTAGATTTGCTTATTCTAAATTGCCAAGATATGATCTTAAAGGAAAATTAATCTTCAATCCCCAAAGTTTCTGTTACCTCATCTATTTAATGATTGAATTTAACATATTTATTTGTTCACCCCCTTTTCACTTTATACTCTTAGTCAAACAATTTAATGAGGACACAATTCATTATTTTTGAAATCACTGGATTATTATTCTGTTGGACTAATTGAAATATTGGATAAAAATAGATGAAGAGTCATGAATGAGCAGGCTTGCTGAAAGTCAAATGGCTTTAACAGTGTATGAAGGGGTTACCTTTTATGATAAAATCTTTAGTGATTCCACTAAAGAAGAAAATATGCATCCGTCTGTCACTTTGCTCTCTTAACATCTGTACCAAGAGAACAGACAATAGATGTCAATTAATAAAACATCCCATTCTTAAATCTTTTTAAATTGAAAGTTAATTTGCTCATTAAAGAACTTTTAGAACACATAGAAATGAAAAGGTAAATGATGACAATGTAACATTTTAGCAGTAAACTTGATAAAAATCAAGATGTAAAAAGGAGAGGGGGTAAATGTGAATTATAAGTTTATAGTTAATGTGAGGTCTTATTTTATGTAGTCTAGTTCTAAGTTGAAAAATGTGTATTATGTGTTTCTAAATGAAGACCAATCAACTGTCTTCGTGAAGAGAAATTTTTTAAATTGACGTAAAGAAATGTAATTGACAGAGAGTTGGTACAACTTGCCACATTCCATGGGTATTTCTTTTTTTTTTTTTTCCCATGGGTATTTCTAATGGGGTATGGTTGTAGCCATTTCACAGGAGTGGAAAGTCTGGCAGCACCTCCTCATCAACTATGGTGGTAAAGGAGAACAGTTCTATTAGGAGTGATGCATCAAAGTCGTTGGCAATTTTCATCCACATTATGAAATATAATTTCTAGTATTTTCCTAGTATTTACTTTTCAAGGAAAGTTCTATTCAAATAAACTTTGGATTTCTTTTCAAAATATATTCTTGGGAGATAAAATATTTTATGTATAAGATGGCCATTGGAGACAACAATACTTATTTCAAAATTACCTGGTACTGCACATTAATTAATGGCATTACATATTTATGAACCAATTACAATATTTACACAGGCCAAGCAGATCCCTGTTCATTTAATTATAATTTGATAACTCTTTTGAATAAACTTAACAACAGTGGCAAAACCCAATAGATTATATTAACATTTTACAAATGAATTACACGTTATGAGATAGAAAATTATTTTTGTGACTTTAGGGGTCATAATCAAAATCCAATGTGCCTGAAGACAGGAACAATTGGGATGTCTTACCAGTTGTCATGTACATGTGTACAGGAAATTATTTTACAAGCCATGCCTCATATTATTATTATGCTATGACACAATTATGTTACCATCACATTGTTTATTTAGATGTATTTTAAATATCTAGTGCATAGGAAAGCATTAATTCATTTGAGACTTGGTAAATTTGAATATTTATTTACATTATGATCTTCAAGTAATTACCTTTTCTGGAAATTTATAGGAATTAATAGTCCATTAAAGCCAAGTAATTATGGAGTAAGCAAATATAGGATATGATCACATAGTAATTTAAACATATCATTTTATATTCTGCAGATTTAAATAAAACTATTAAGGCCTTATAAGAAAGTTCTGACTGGAGAAAATCTTGGGATGTAGTTATTTTGTCCTGTTTGACTTATGTCTAATTTATCCCTGCAACAACATTTTTTTTTTTTACTATTTATTGCCTTAAAAAAAAAAAGTTAACATTCTCATCTTTCTGTATTCCTTTGCTTTTAACCTGTGTCTTTATATATAAAGTGGTTCTTATAGACAATAGATCATATCTGGAAAATAGTTTCTTCCCCCACCCTCTCCTGCCAGAAGCAATAGGGTATTTTCACTCTTCACTGGGAGAACACACAAATGTGTTAGGGACCCCTAAGACTGCACTCCCCTGGGAGTTTCTCAAGATTAAGACAGTCCACATTCAGCCTCCAGCAATTTGTCATTATCACTTCAGTGTTCTACCGGATTATGACTCCAGCAGCTTCTCGTCCAGGTAAGCTGATCTCAGCCGTGACTCCCTGGATGTACCTATCTCCCCAGATTTCAAGGTGACAGTTTGCTCTATGTTCTCAATGGTTTGATGGGTCCAATAAAAGTCATTACCTTTGAGTTTGTTCAGGTTTTTCTTATTGTAAGGAAGAAAAATGTTACTGACTGGAATGACCACTTCCAAGCTCTTGACATGTCAGAGATGAAACCAGAATTCTTAAGTACATTTAAGAGTAAATAAAAGTACATTTTTAAGAACATTGGTTTGTATCAGAAAGGTACCCGATCTATTCAAGCCTTGAAATAGATAAGAATTTTGCTTTCTGAACAAAGAAAACATATAATTAATCATTTGAAAGAGTAAATAGACATGTTAAATTTAGTGATTAAATATTTTCAACTCAAAACGTGAATGCTAAATATATAAATGATAAAGAATAGGAGATGTGTGTGCGTGTGTGTGTGTGTGTGTGTGTGTGTGTGTGTTATGCACTGACCACACAAAGCAAACTTCCAGGTAATCTCTAAAAGGTTATGTTATATTGTGATTTATAATAAGAAATATATATTTTGTTTTCATCCTGTTTCTGGCACAGAGCTCCTAAAAACCTTGGAATTCCCTGTGAAGAGAGCAATGAAGATATCTTTTCTTCTGTTGATGAGATTTAGTTTAGAAAGCCCCTAGGTCACCTAAGCATGGAGGCTAGTCACCAGAAGAGACAACCACATGACTAGAGCCTTGGAACTTTCTTTCCCCAGCCCTCCAACCCACCTACTGAGTGGGGAGAGGGAGAAGAAATTGAGTTCAGTCACCTATGGCCTATGATTTAAACAATAGTGCTGATGTAATGAAGCCTCATAAAATCCCCAAAGGAGAGGGTTCAGAGAACTTCTGGGTGGGTCAACACGTGGAGATTCAGGGAGAGTGGCGCACTGGGAGAGAGCATGGACACTCTGAGCTCCTTCCCACATGTCTCGCCTATGCGTCTCTTCCATCTGGCTGTATCTGAGTTATATCCTTTTATAATACACCAGTAATCTGGTAAGTAGAATATTTCTCTGAGTTCTGTGAACTGCTCTAGCGGGGGCATTGGAAACCCCTATTTATAGCCAGTTAGTCAGAAGCACAGGTGATAACCTGGACTTGCAACTGGCTGGCTGAAGGGGGGGGGGGCATTCTTTTAGGACTGAGTTCTTAACCTGTGGGATCTGATGCTACCTCCAGGTAAATAATACCAGAATTGCATTAAATTTTAGGACACCCAGATGGTGTCAAAAATTACTTGTTGTGGGAACTCTCCTCCCCCTGGAAATGGGTGTAGAATCAGAGAATACAAAGAGGAATGATAAATTATCCATAATCTCAGTAGCTGGAGATGATGATTGTTAAGAGTTTACATAATTTCATGCTGTTGTCTCTTTCTTTTAATCAGAAACTACACTTATTTGCACAACTATATCATATACATATTTTCTGTTTCAAAAACATCTACATTACAGGTAATGCAACAACACCTCCCCAAATACATGACTCATTTGATAGCTTCAGAGAATACAACTATTAACATTATGCTCTGTAGGCGTCCATTCTTTTTCTATACATAGACACATAAACATACATATTCATAAATCATTGTGCTGTATGATTTTATTAAAATTGTATGATATTGTGCTTAATGAATCATAATAAACTCCTTCAATTTAGCAGTGTTTTTTTATGCTTTTGTCATATTGGTTCAAATGAATCCTTTCCTTATGGTTGGCCTCTGAGTAGGATTTTATACCCTGCATCTTCTTTATTCTGTTTAACCACATTGCTATTGATGACAGTTAAGACTGCTCCAGTATTTTTTTTTCTAATGGTATAGACAATCAAAAAGTTTATCCATGCTATAGATTCTATTTTTTTCCACTTAAAAATCAACCTGTTATTCAATTTCTTAAAATGCCTTACTTTCTTAATAACTAGGCTAGTAGCAGACACACCTCAGTGCAAGATTTTCAATTAAATATTGAAATGAAGCACACAGCTAATATTAACAATTTGAAGGGTCTTTATATTACTCACCCCAAGTCTAACAAAACACTTAGCATCAGAACATTCCAGCATTCATGGGAGGAGGAGGAACAAGTTAAGTCTAGGTTTGCAGAGCAGGTGCCCACTTTGCTTCTTCAAACTGTGGGAGCTGCAGAGGAGTTGGAAGAGAAAGAGGTACTGGTTGAGCATCCCTGAGAATTGCTGGCCCCGCCTGTATTTCAGGTAGGACATATGTATAAGCAAGAAGTGCTGATCTTTAAGACACAGTAACTTCACCCACTTTAAAAACAACCATAGAAGCTTTCCAGCTTTTAAGAATCCATTCTCCCAGAAGTCATTATTTTTACACTTTGAGAGGATTTCATGTACTAAATATATATGTCCTATATGCATATATATTATATAAACACTACCTATTTTTTTCTGGATTTCTCTTGAAATTTGCTTTTTTTAACACTCATAAAGGCAATCAGCTTGCCAATAATTCTGTGCCATCACAGGAGAATTCAATATTAAGCCAAGTGAATGACCAATGACCAACATAAATATTTTTAAGTAATCTCAAATAAACTTAATTTTCTTAAACACTGGGACAAATTTTACATGGTTCGATTCATACAAAAACCCACTAAAGAAGATTCTAGCACATTTCCACATCTACATAATGAGATTATCGGCTGTTTCTCCCCGGGTTTGGTTAGGAAAATAAAAGCAAGGACATGTATTCCAGAAATAAAGAGTTTAATATGGGAATTACGAGCTCACACAACTGGGAACAGCTGAGGAATGATAAACATAGAAGCATCTAATAAATATCTCCACCTCAAGTCCTGAAGAGTGTGGTTCTCAAGAGCTCAAAATAAAGTTACTGCAATTTTAAGAATCTTTGCTAAGGTCTCACCATCTACCTCAGTCTGTGGCAGCTGTCTCTTCTCAAAAGCCTGCCAGGAAGCCACTTCAATTCAACTGTCCCTGGGGAATAGTTTTGTCTTTCACTTTGTAAATCACTCATGAATGTCGTGCAATGTCAAACTCTAGCCTGAAACCATATGTGGAAGGGAACTTTGCAAAATTAAGCTCTGTGCTATTTTCTGTGAGGCAGAGGAGACCTGAGAAGGGAATAAATTGGCGACAGACAACCCAGCATAGTGTACACCATCTCAACTCTGTATTTATATGCGACCCATTGACACACAGTTCGCTTCTGAATGAAGATGATAACAGCACCATGCCTGCCTGATGTGATGTATTTGTTCTTTGTACAACCACACACATGCTTACATTCTTCCTAAAAGGGGTAACTTCTTTCCTTCTTTGCCTAGTCACAATAGTTTATGTACTATAACTTAAATGCTGAATTATAGAGCTGAATGTTATTTACACAACTTATATCTATTATCAGATAGTGGGGAATGGAAAAAGAAAATATTTCATATAGTTAAATATCAAGGCAAGGAAGAAAAATACATATAGTTACTATAGTCCTCCTGCCTGCAACTGGTTATGTGGCTGGAGTTAGGAGTCATAACTTACTTTCTCCAATTCCAACTCAATGTTTGCTTTGCCCTCATCCAGCACTTAAGCTGGACGTATTTATTTGGCAGACAGACCTAAACATGCACTCCTAAGAAGGCTGTGTCATTAATGGTTATTTTTATTTTGGCTTGTTATAGTTTTCTTTTCACTTTTAATTTTGGATGAAGTCCAGAAAATCCACTAAGTCCAGACATCTTCTTCCCTGCCCATTGTGTAATAGCCATATTATTGCCCGTAAATAGTTAGAATCAATTATCTAGTTTTTTCCCTTTGAGTGGTATCAACATAGTAACTGTAACTATCTGAAAACAAGGCCCAAGTGCTTCTTATCTAGATGCCTCTCTACCCCTCTGAAGAAGTGTCTCTCAATGAGCGCTCTGCTCAGAGTGCCTTCTTCCTTCCCACTGCTGCCATGATTTCCTGCTGTGGCAGAAGACCTTGATAAAGCTCACAGCTGACTATGCAGAAACAGAAAAGGAGGAATAAAGCTATGCTGTGGGTAAATATTCACATTTTCTAGATTTGCTTGATTTACAGTTTTTTGGTTGTTTGTTTCTTAGCTCTTCTGGCTGACCACAACACTTCTTAGTTCCTTTTGTAGGTTTTTGAAAAAGTCACACTTATTTAAACCTTTATTTAAAACCACTTATTAGACAAATTCTCTTCCATTCATGAAGAACAATGGCTCCCTCTAGTATGAATCAACCAGAGCTTTCCATTCCTTTATTTCTGCACCCACACACATCTACACCCATGTCATGTTCCCTTACCCTCAAGGTGTCAAGATGTGGTGCCCCTCATCTGGACAAATATAAGCCCTGTAATTCTTATCCTTATTGCATTCTTTTCACCACCTTGATCTGCTATATCCTCATTCTTATTAGCTTTCAAGATCCTTTTTACAAAGATAGAAGGAGCACACACAGTCTATAAGACTATCCTCACTTCTGACAACAACTGTAAGTTCAGGGATGGAGGGTTCCCAAAACCACCCTCAGGTTTCAAAATTCACTAGAAGGACTCATAGAACTTACTGAGAGCTGTTATATTCAAAGTTATGAATTATTACTGGGAAAGGATACAATCAAAATCAGCCAAGGGAGGAAGCACAAATGGCAGAATCCAGGAAAGTGTCAAACACAGACCTTCCCTTGTCCTCTGTCTGTGGAAGAGTATTCCTTTCCTGACATCTACGTGTGACAAAACACATGGAATATTGCCAACCAGGGAAACCTATCTGAGCTTTGATGTTCAAAGATTTTTATTGGGGCTACCTGGTCAACTACCTATATGGCAACCTCACTCTACAATACCTCTGGAGGTCAAAGTGATAATGTGTGACTCAAAACCCTATCCTAAATCACATTGTTAGACTATAACAATGTCCCAGGCCAACAAAGACAATCCTGTAAGACAGGAGATTTCAAGAGTTTAGAGAGTAACTCTCAGAAGCTTAGGGCAAAAGCCAGCCTTCTCTTTGGATACGATTAAATTATTTACTACACACTTTTCTAATTTTTAATTTTCTCTCAGTCAATAAATATGTTCAAATTTGCCCATCCTAAAAATATTTTTTCCAACATCTCTCTCTAACAAATCTGTCTTCGCTTTTTTATTCAAAATTCTTCAAGTCTCCTCTTATTCATCTGCCACTCACTTCTCAGAGCACTCAGTTCTTGCTCTGTTCCTTTCCTGTCATTACCCTATCCCTCCAATATTGTTTTCAGTGAACCTTTAAAACTCCAGATCTCAGGAAGTCTCTTCAGACTTAATCTTGTTTATATTCTGCCATTAACAATCACTTGGACATCTTGAAAATGACACTGTTTCACAACCATACATCTCCTTTGTCTCTAAAACATCTTTCAAAACCAAAAATGGCATTATATTTATTCTGAATATTTTCCAACCTCCGTCAGTTATACTTGAACCACTAAGGATTTATCATTTTCTCCTTCAACTTACATCAGCATATTACAAATACGTATTGGTTTAGATCATAAGTATGTTTATAATAGGCTTGTCTACCCCATTATGCTGGAAATACATTGTCATATTTATCAACTTTTTTTTTTTTTTACCCAGTGTTTAGTACAGTGCAGGAGACATATAATGCTCAATAAATATTTGCCAACTCCACTGCTCAGGGAAACTTCAAAGAGAAATTGAATTCTGAGCAGTGTCTCTAAGAATGAGCTGAAGACAGAGCAGATATTTAGTTCAATGTATCTAGGTGGTGCTATTTTCTGATGACAAGGTACGAAGTGACAGATCACAATACAGTTAGGACATATGAAAAAAAGAGAGTGCTAATTGAAGCTAAATGGGTGTATCCTACCTGGATATAGGATCTTATTATGCAAAATATTATATATAAACTACAAAATATATTATATACCAGGAAACTTAGCTGTCATTCAAAGATAACTGGGAATCAAAGATAATCAAAACTTGGTCCTCTAAAAGTATACTGTAGAGTAGGAGATATTGAGCTTTGAGGAGTCTAAAATTCACACTCTTTTATTTTCCCTCTAGCCAATTTCAAAATGAAGAGATTAGCTGATATTGGAACAAGTGACTTAGATGACACACTGGCAACACTGAGATTTTAGGAATGATTCAAAAAATTAGACAGATTCACTGATCTAATAAATACTGACTAATCTGTCTAGTCATTAGGCAGTTCTGAAAAATTGCAGGCTTCGCTTAGAGTGGCCTTCTCTCAAAAAAATTTGCAGAATAGAGTAACAGAGTACGATACCTGCTTCTTGAAGGCATCCAGATTCCATGTGAGAAAACAAGGAAGGAGTTTTGTTTTTCATGACTAGCTCTTGCTCTTAAACTCACCAATCAACTCACTCCTCTTCTCTGGAGGAGTGTGTGAATAGGTTTAGAAGGGTCAAGAGCTTTACTCTATGGGTGTTTCTCCACCTGGTAGGAAAATCAGGCATCAGAACTTAGCATTTGCATCTAACAGTAGGCATAAGACAGATAGTAATAATAGCTAATGCTTACTGAGAACTATTTTTAAAAGTACATTTATTGTTATAAGTACTGTCATTATGCCTATTTATAATGATGAGAAAAATCAATGATCAGAGAATTTCAGCAACTAGAAGATGGCAGAGTTAAGATTCTAACCCAGTCACACTACATACATCCTTAAACTTTATACTATATTGTTTCTAAAATTATTGGACTATAAGGTTGGCCTTGATACTTTCCATAAAAATTGACAAGCATCCTGACTACAGTCCCATCTGTAAGGCATCATGCTGGTACCACATGGCTGTGCTGTCATTGTTTTAAGAGTCATCACCTGACCCAATTGCAGCTAAACTATAAACAAGCCAGCAGTCTCTGAGGGGAAAGCTCTGAACATAGAAGATAAGTCATTACAGTTGAACAAATATGATAATATGATACTGTGACATGGAGTGTTTGGATATGATGCAATGGGTCTCTTAGCTGTTTTGTAGAAAGAAGTTGAAAGTCTGCAAGAAAAACAGAAAGAGCAGACACTTCACAGCATTAGATGGAAATTTAAAAAATCCTCTGCTGTTTCTGAAAAGCAAGAGAATCTGATCACCAGAGAACTCTAGTAATTTGAATAACTTCAATGTTTCTTTCCATTGTTAGCAGCTGTCCTAGAGTCCATTTGCTTAGGAAAACAATGGTATTTGTTTTGGTCCTGGCATCCTGTGGGAAAAAAATCAAATATCCATGAACTGGTTGCCTTATTTTCATGTGTTGTTCTTTAAATAAACTCCCCAATTGCTTTAGAAAGCACAGAAAGAAGTCTGACACAATATCATGGGAGTTCAGGAAAGAAGCAGGAAAAGAGAATTTCCATCTAAAAATTAACTGCTGCTTATTTTCAGTACCATAATAAATAATCCACCAATAACTAATGGGCTTTGTCAAGCAGGCCTTTTCTATTTCTACATATGCTTATTAACACTAAAGAAACAGAAGACTCTAAGAGTATTTAATAAAAATAGCTAGCATTCACTGAGAACTTTTTCTGTGTCGGGAATTGTACTGTCTTTAAATACATTATTTAACCTCAAAGCAACCCTATAAGGTGGTTACTATAATAATTTACTTTATAAATAGTAAAAAAAAAAAAATACAGAAAAATGTAGTAAGGCAGAATTTACAACTAGCAAGTGTTGAAGCTGGAATTCAAATCCAGGCAACCTAATTCCAGCACAAACTTATAATTTATATTTTATATTATTTCTCATGTAGAGGAATTGATAATGTTTGTCCCATTAAGATATTTGTAGGAAAATATCTTATGATGAATCGCTATGTTACTTTGTTTAGTTCTCTCCAAAAGAAAAGTTAGAAGTTATAGGAAGAAAAGAAGGAAAAAGAGGAGGAGGGGGAGGGGAAGTAAAAAGTAAGAGAGGGGAGGGGGAGTGTGGTACAGAGTGTGGTATTTGTGGAAGAATAGGAAAATTGATCATGGACTCTAGAAGGAAATATGTATACGATCAATTGATTTTCAACAACGTGGCAACATAATTGAGTTTCAATGATAATACAATGTCAGGTTTTTAAAAAAATGTTGCTCACAAAAAGAAACTGCTAAGAAAATAAAATGGCAACGTACATGTTAGAAACATTTTTTGGACAGACAAGAGTCATGGACAATTCAGAGGAGGTACCACTTTAACTCTAAAAAAGCATTTAAGGATTTCAATAAGTGATGAAAGGGTGTGGTAGGATTATATTACATGACCACTTAGTATTTAATGCAAGACTTCTTTCTGAAGAAAACTATATATGGAGCTTTTTTTATGAATTAGATAGCTGTGAAACCATGGGTTATACAGTCCCACAGATGAGGAGTTGTGTCCAGTACAGAATGAGACTGAAGAAAAGAGCTAAAATCAGAGAGAGTCAGATTTAGCAGCATCAACACTTAATCAAATACAAATATAGAAAAAGATGAAAACTCCTTCAGCCTTAACACGCCAATAAGGGGCTTCTTTTTTCTGACACTGAGTTATTTACTAAATGTTTCTATTGATAAGTTTGACCCAATAAGTCTAGCTTAGTCATTTTACAAAACCTTGGCATAGAGTGATACCATACTGGAGATGCAGTTTCAATAAGAAAAAGAATCCACATAATCAAAAGTGATTTAACACTAATATATTCTAAAAATGGTTTTGCCATTGAATAATGATAATAACAACAGTTGGGGTGTATTGGGGATACATCAAGGGACATATAAGTATTATATATTTAATATAAAAGTTACATTGTTAAATTTAAAAACAATTTTAATACCTCTAGCAAAAAAGAGGTATGTGCAAAATGATTAATTGCGATTTATTTATTTAGAATTTTATTTCTGAGCATAATAATCCCCTCATTCCCTTTTACTATTGTGAATTTATATGTTGATTAAAGTTGTTAACATCTTAATTATCCAAAAGTAAATTTAGATTTCTTTCACCTAATAGCCAACATATCGTAGGACTAACACATAAGGTACACATGCCATCTTAAAGTTTTAAAAATAAGGAGACACATAGTAACTCATGTCATGTTTTTATTTCTTATTGAGACTAATATATTGCAGCTAAATTTACAGGTGTTTTCTCAGAAGTTTCTAGGTCATGTAGTATGATTTTTCTATTAAGCAATATTACAAAATATTAGGCAACTCTCCTTATTATAAACTTTGACTTAAAGCAGAAAAAAGACTGCAGTTTTAACTTAATTTACCATACACTGTTTAGGAAACATTTCAAATTGTTAAAAAAAATCTTGTAATGATACAACCAGACTTTTGTTAATAATATCAACACATAGTATTAACAGTAAGCCTTAATGGCTCAATAATTAAATCCATCCCGGGATGGTTACAGGACATTACCATAAATGTATATTTGCAAAATACATTGTCAAACGAATACTCCTCACAACACACACCTTTTCAAATAGGCTTTTAATATGGTGACAACTCTTTCACTATTTATGACACTGTAAGGTCTATAAACCAATCATTCTTACCAATGTCTTACCTTGTTTTAATTTGCTTAATTGTGGTTGTTTCTTTGTTATATCTTAATTTTACAGTTAGTGTGTAATTCCTTATAGTTTTCCCTCTTCCCTAAAGAAATGAAGAAAATAAATGACCAACTCTTAAGCATAATCTATTTTACATTTGGATCTTTTTCGTTAAAAGGGTCTTAAATTGTCCTAATTTACTGTTTTCAAGCTGATTTATCTCCTGTTTCTGTACCCTTATGCATTTTTCTTTATATAAAATTAATATATCCTAAATAAGAACATATATCATAATCAAACATAGCATATTAATAATACATTTACATAATTGAAATGTATCTCTTAAATAATAAAGGTAGATCACCTAGAAATCATTTAATATTATAATTTTAAAACAATGATTAGTTTGATCACTATATCCCAAATGAGAGGGTAAGCCCCAAAGCGCCACTAAGATGCCTTTATTCTTTTATAAGAAAAGAGAAGCCTCTCCGATGAAGTTTGTCTCTGTGTGCCTACAGGACTAGGAGTTACTCAATAAATGAACCACTTTCATGGAATTTCCTTTGAAAAGGCTTTCATTTTTTAAAACTTATATGTATTGATTTCTTATCTTTATTTTTACAGTGTAACTACTTTGAATATTATTCTTCAAAGTAGTAAGTAGAGATAGTAAGCACCAATACAAAGACAAAAGTCACAATTCGGAATTATCCTTATATCCCTCAGTTGAACTAAAAGCTTCCTTCTCTTCTTTCTGTAGTTACATCAGATATAGTTTTCTAAAACTAAAAACTAAATTGAGTAGTTTAGAACATATGGTTTAGAGACATTAATGGTGTAAATTGGGCCAAGTGTTTAATATCTAGGAATCTAAATATGTTTAACTCTATAACAGGGATTATAATATTATTTACCTATTTGACAGAGTCTGCAATGTCTGCAGAGACTCTGCAGAGTCTGCAGAGTCTGCAATGAAATAATTATAATTCACAATAGACTATTTTGTGAGCTATGAGTTTCCATAAATATATTTAATGTGTTCACTTCTAAAATCAGAAGATAAATTATATGCTCTCTCTTTTGGCCCTAAATGTATCCTATTTTGTTCCTATTAGAATTATTGCAATCACTTATTTTGAATATTTTAATATTCATCTCCTCCTGCTGATAACCTACTCATCTTTGAGCAGATGTGTGCTCACCTTTCAGGAACCTTTATGCTACCACCTTATTTTTGGAACCACCCATACCAGGAAGCCAAATATCAATACTCTCAAATTACTTTCAGTTCCCCTTGCCAAGTTCTCATCCTCTTGGAGCTCTTCTCTGAGCTAGCCTGGTGCTCTTCATCATATCTTATGATATTAATATTAGATCTAAATGTAATGTGTTTCTATATCCACAAATACTGACAGTTTTCCAATATGACTGCTAAAGATGAAAATATTTTAAATATAAGGGGTTAATATCTAATAGTAGACCTCTGTCAGTTCATGTAGGGTCAAATATTGATAGGGTAATCTACTCAGATACTCTTAAAATTATAAACACATGAGTGAATATCTATTCTGAATAATTATGATGTATCATATCTGTCACCCATGAGTTTAGTCCAAGAGATCCTTAGGGCAATAGGCTTAGTGGACCAATGTCCTAAATTGTCTATTATTTTGATAGAACTCATTCTAGTTTTGAGCCTCAGAACTTTACCATAATTAAACTTATAAGATATTATTATATACAATTAATCCTTATCTCTCAGTGGTACTCACTGTGAGCATCTGAAAGCATGTAATTTCTTATAACATCATATAAAGCTCAGAAAATAAATCCAGGCGCATAGAGTGGCTCATCAAAAATTATAAATAGTGGGAGATTTCTTTTGGTACCTTTCAGTGTTTCAGCTTCACTTCTTAACTCCTCTGTGTCTTAATGATCATCTTATTTTGACTTTCTGCATAATTCACTTAACTCATATTTTTAGCATTAACTGTATGTCTGGAACCATTAAGTTTGCTGATACTGCAAGGGAAACAACACAGACAAGATCCATGCTCCAATGAAGACTGCAATTTATTGTAAGAGAAACATATAGTAAATATATAATCAAATAAGTGATGAAGATAATTTCAGTTAGGAATAAGTTAGAAGAAGAAAATAAAAGATGGTAATGAAGTGTCTGAGGAGGCAAATTAATTTGTAGGAAATCCTCTCTGTAGGAATTCATCTCTGAGGAAATAATATTTGAATTGAGGCATTCACCACAGAAAGATCTATGGAGCAAAAGGTCCTGATTAGAAATACACATAGTATGTTGAAAAAACATAAAGTCTGGTATAGTTGGACCATAGTGAGCAAGACGACAGTGACTTGAGGATGAAGGATGAGGCAGGCATTATGACTTGTAGTGCCTGGGAACTGGCAGTTTGGACTTAATCCAAATTCTACATCAACCCATGGAGGATTTCAGATAATATATAAAAAGCTATGATTGGCATTTTTAGAAGTAGATGAGCTATGCACCAAAGGGAAATATCCAAATGGTACCGTTACAAATCACTAAATGAGTTCATTTTGTGAGTTGATAAATTTATATAATCACTTTGTCATCTATAATTCACAATGAATACGTTGTGTCATTTGAAAGTATAAGAAAAGAGAACACACTTTGCTCAAGATTCAAATGACAGATGAGGGTGTGAGTGAACAGAGGAATGATAAGAAAGAAAAACATTCTTACTGTTGATGTGGAGAAAGTTTTAGTGGTCTGGATAGAAAATCAAAGCAACCACAACATTCCCTTAAGCCAAAGCCTAATCTAGAGCAAAACCCTAATTCTCTTTCAATTTTATGAAGGCTGAAAGAGGTAAGGAAGCTGCAGATGATGAAAAGTGTGAAGGTAGCAGATGTTGGTTCATAAAGTTTATGGAAAGAAGCATCTCCATAACATAAAAATGCATGGTGAAGCAGCAACTGCTGATATGGAAGCTGCAGCAAGTTGTCCAGAAGATCTAGCTAAGATCATTAATGAAGGTGACTAAACTAAACAACAGATTTTTCAACGTAGACAAAACAACTTTCTATTTGAAGAAGATGCTATGGAGGACATTCATAGAAGACATCATTCTTGTTCTGGAAAATGAAAGCCATGATTTAGGGGACAGAACACCTCTGCTGTTTCCCTTACCCTCAAATACTCCAATTTTACCCAGCTCTAAGCCCATTTACAGACAATCAAAGAAAAATTACCCTCCTAATTTTGTTCTCCTTGCCAATGCCATGATTCCATAGATCCTGACATCATTTTGTTGCCATTTCCTTAGCGACAAGGGCAATTTATTTAAAAGTGCCCTAGTTTGATGCACCTTGCTAGAGTGAGTGGGTTGTTCCCTCTTTGCCAGAAGGATCATATTGGTTCTTAAAAATTGCACTGAAGTTAGCTTTTATTCTTATTCAGTTGAGTTGTTTTCTTTATGAAGACTCTGAATTATTTGTTCAAAATAAAAATCCAATTGTCAGAACATGTTAGGAGCACTGAGTCTGGGGAAAAAATGAAACATGATGTTTTCATCATATCTCATTGATTTCTTCCCTCTGGTTAGATGATCACTTCAGTGTAAGTTTTCACATTATTTTTATAAAAGCTTTTTTTTGAGATAGCATATTGGGATTCTTTACAAAAATAACGAAAGCCTAAGTTGTGATTATGCTTAATCTTGCTGTTCTATAAGATGCATGACTTAATAACACATAAAAATTGCAGATTTTAGAGTAGTACAACTGTAGGAAATAATATACTTTCAGGAAGCAAAGGTTGCATATCAGTCCAACATGCTGTGTAGGAAAACAATATTGTTTTCAGTTTTGGAGAAGAGCCATTTTGTATGAAGAAAAGTGAAAATAAGGGAAATCCCCTGTGAAATTTACTCATAGGGTGACATTCAACAAATGTAGTTCAATAAAATCTGCTTAAATTCTTAAAAAATTCTGATTTATTTACACTAAAATTTTCATAAAAGTCTCATTTTTGCATCTTTTGTATAGGTAATCATCTTCAATAGATTTTCTGCTTTTTAAGATGCAATAACTGTATTTGACCATAATAAAATGAGTTCATTTTATATGGGAAACCTAAAACACTTTACAGATACTAAAAATTTCAATTAGTTTTATTGTCACAAGCTAAGTAGGGATTACCCTTCACCCTCAATTTCCAAAATTTTGTGGACTATTTTTTAATGTTATTGTCCTAATTAAGTCTGATTATACTTAACACAAATTTAAAATAATTGGGCATCCCCAGTTGTGCTGACTTTTATTGTGATTTTTCCTCCTTTCTATCTTCAAAATCTTTCAGGATATTTTTTAACTATTTGATAAGCAGAGATATATAGTATAAGCTGATTCCCTTGACTAATTTTCTCATTTTTCATTAAAAATATTTTCAAAGTTCATCTTGATAAGAAATAAACCTTGAGTTTAGGCCTCATTCATACACTCACAAAATATGATACAATTAATATTTTAATCTAATTTAGAATCAACTACTGGATCAATTATCTCCTTCTGCAAAACAAACTGCTCAAAAGTTAGTAGCTTAAACCAACCATTTTACTGCTCATGATTCTGTGGGTCAGGAGCAAAGCAGGCTTCCTCTGAGTTGCCTTGTTTCTCCTTGTGGTGTTAGCTAGGGCAGCTTAACTGGGACTAGGAATCCAAGATGGCCTTCCTCACATGCATGGTTGTTGGTAAGAGGTGACAAAAAGTCTGGACACTGACTAGTCCTCTATTTCTTTGTAATCTCACATCTTCTAAGACATGTCCATGTGTCTTCTCTCTCTAGTAGGTGTGTGGTGGGGAGTGGGGTGTGAGACGTTTTTCCCATGGTGATTCGGGGTTCCCAGGGGACACAGACGTTCTATTACTAAAAGCTTAAAGTAAGTCACAAGACGAGCAAAGGAAGTCAGGGGAGAAGGTAACAGAATCACCTCTCTATAGTGGATCTAGAGAAGGAAGGAATTATTGGTAGCTGTCTTTGTAGACAATCTATCACAACCACTATCTCCTATACTCTATTCCACACAAACTGTTCATTATTTCCTGTCCCTTTGCTTTTGTTCCACACTAACTCTATCTGCTAAAATCCTACTTGTCTCTCAAGGGGTGTTTCAAATACTCTCTCACACATTAAATTTTATATGATGGCTCCCATAAGTATCTTAGAAATGATGGTTTCCCCATGTATCTTAGGTTTTATTCTCACATTGAAAAGAGTAAAATTAAGTATCTTATTTATTTGTTAATTATCTTTGCATTTTATGTAATCCTCTTGGCAACTCTGAAAACAAACTAAAACCCTAAATCCAGTGGTCACTAAGTCATTATCTCACCTGAGTTAGCGGCATCATTTGACATAGTGTATTACCCCCTGTTTCTTGAAACCTTTCTTCGCTTGGCTTCAGAGTCGACACACTCTGGTTTTCTTGCTACCTCATTGGTCTCCTGCTTTTCACCATCTCTTGCTCGATTTATCCCATCTTTTTGATCTCAAATTATTGAAACGTCCCAGAGGTCAGTTTTATGACCTCTTCTCTTCCCTATTTATAATAATTTCCTTGCTTTCATCTATACCCATGGCCTCACTGCCATCTATAATCAGGAATTCAAAGTTATATTTCTTTAATTCTAGAAGCATACCTCCCACTGACTAGTTAACATCTCTATTTGTATGTCAAATGAACACCCAACATTTCCAAAATCAATGTCTTTATTTTTGAACTCCACTTCTATCTGCTGCTCTGCCAGCTTCGTCATGTAAGTAAACTGTACCAGTTGCTTGAGCTAAAAATCTTATAATCATCCTTAAATCCTTTCTTTTTATCACATCTCAACCATCATCAAGAATTATCCTTTGGCTTTAATCCCAAAATATATCCTGGATCATGTATCACTGCATTCACTGCTAATGACCTTGTCACCATCATCTCTCAACGCGACCACTACAGGAGCCTCCAAACTCCCCTTCCTGCTTCCACTCTTGGTTCCTCTATATCTTACTCTTCACAATCAGTTGGAATAATCAAGTCATTATTTTTCTTCTCAGCACAACAACCTCCCCTCCAAATATTTCATTACACTGAGAATATTACCCAAATTTTTAACCACAACATATGTGTGGTTCTTACCACAACACTCTTCCCATGAGGTTTCAGTTCTAACTCTTACAAATTCTCATTTGCTGTGTCCAGCCACACTGACCGCTCTGTTTTTTCTAAATAATGCTGAGCATATTCTTGACCCCAGGCTTCAGAACCTGCTAAGTACTCTTTCTGGAATGCTCTTTTAAAGGATTTTCGTTAGAGGTTGCTCCATCACCACCTTCAGGTGTTGGCTCAAATCACATCATAGAAAGGTCTTTCCTGAACATCCTACCTCAAATCGCAAACCATTCCTGTTACTCTTTTTCACATTATCTAGTTTTATTTTCTGTGCAACATTTATAACAAATCATTTTATATGTGCTAAATTTTCAGGGAGATATATAACCTCGAAACCCTGAATTCAGGGGATAGTTCTGGCTTGAGAGATGAATTTTAATTTAGTGATTAGCTACTTCCTAATTTTTCACTCTTAAAAATTCATTTTAAAATTAAACCATTCTATTGAAAGTGTATATAACAAAAGTCTTAACCCCAGCCTTCCTCTCCCTATATATAATTTATAATTTTAATTTTTAATATTTTTATAATTTTAAAATTTAATTTATATATTTTTATATAAGTTTTTTTTTTTAATTTAGCGATTATGAAATTTAAAAATCACTGAACTAGTTGTCAGAATACTAATGCAAGATCATTTACTGGAGATGCCTCGTAGGACAAAATATCAAAACTTTTCTAAATGTCAGTTTATTGACATTTGAAGTGGGGATAAAAAAGCAACTGTTCTGCATTGTTTTGTTTTGCGTTTTTAAACAGGGTTGTTGTGAAGACTGAGGTAATGTTTTGAGCACAGTGCACATGTTATTATTATCACATACGACTACAAATCTATTTTATTCACCACATTTGGATGTTGTCTTCACAGTTCTGGGGTTCCTTCTTATGGGTGTAATAACAATAAGAGAGTTTGTGAGGATACTTAGGGTAAAAAAGCAAGTCTCTTTCTCTCAATTTAGTTCACTTTTTAAAAATATTCTTCATTTATGTCTTTTGGGAGGAATAATAAAACTCAATTTCAAAAAAAGCAAAGGAAAATCTGTTTAAAGGAACACAACTGTAAAGCAACTATACTCCAATAAAAAACAAAATGAAAACAAAACAAAACAAAAACCCCAGAAAATGATAACTATAGTCCTATGATAGACATATGAATAAAATTCAAATTTCTAAACAGACTGCTATCTTTGCTGGTCCTTGGAAACTTGGAAGCATCTGCAAATCTTGCCCATTTTTTTATTGCTTCTGAAGTAGATGGAGCAAGGCCCAGTGACCACATAAGGCACAAAAGCCAGGACCACAGAGGAAGAAAGGACCCCAGGCTCGGAACACCCGCATCAGGACCCTGCTACGTCTATATGCAAAGCCGCCAGTGTCTGCGATCACGCACCCAGGAATGATTTGATTACATGGGCAGGGCAGAGTTTGTGGAGACGAGGGAAGCTTTCATGTAAAATTTATATCAAAAGCAGCATTTGCCCATATAAGAAACACCTTTACATGATTCATTTCCTTGTCAAAACAAATATAAACCTTTAAGTTTTTTGTATTATTACATTGTCTTATCATGCTAAAAAAGTACATAAACAAACATTAAGAATGCAATCTGTGTATGGAAAAATCATTCATAGGAGAAGATTGAACAAATGACGAGTTTTTAAAGCCAAATCAAGTACATATTAGCTTGAAAAACATGCAATTACACAAATAATTGTAAAATCAAGTAGCAAATACAAAAACTATAGTTTGATATATACTTTGGCCTCTCTCTTGGGAGAGTCACTTACTTCATCTTATAATTGAAGAATAAAAAGATATATTTACTTAAAAAGAAATAAAGGAACACAATTGTAATTTCCACACTTCAATGCTCATTGAATCAATTAATATCTTAACTGTTAAAATTTTAAAACATGAAAATGTCATAAAGCAGATTAACAGATGTGTTGAATATCAGTAAACAAATTGGTAGAATAATAAATTTAAAACCCCTACTCCTGCTTTCCCACATCAGTCTCCTCTAGAGACACTTTTTCTTAGGTTAAAATACAGTCAGAGCAAGCAGTAATCCTCACTTAGCATCTGACTCATTCATGTGGCTTGTTATTTAAACTTGAAATACATTTCCATAGACATAGTAGCAATAGAATTATAAATGGACAAAACCATTTCGAATGTTCCAAAACTCTTTTGAGATTTGGGCCTTTCACTTTCCATGGAAAGGAAATAAAATGGTTGGCATTAAGCTCGGTTTTAAAAATAATTATGCATTTCAAAGCATTCTCTGGAGACTGAGCAATAAAATGTCATCATTGAAAGTAAAGTATTTTTTTAATTTATACAAAATTTTATTCTCTTTATAGGAAGAGGTAAAACACTGCATGTTGGCATCTAACATCTCAGATTGATGGAATTTAGCTACATTATTTTTGTAAAGAAGTTCAATTCAAAATTCACTTTTTTCATTCTTATTTATCACTTTAAGCAGACATACGTGAATTTTCAAACATATTAATTCAAATAGTAAGATTTCTTTCATAAAAATCATCTATCACACACAAAACCCTGGAAGGTGATCCAGTGTAACTTAATAAATGGGACAACTGATAAACTTTCTGATAAACTTCAATCAACTCCACAGACTGCAGTTTTCAGTGTCATCAGTTTGCTTTTAAAGAAACTCACCTCCAAAGCCTTTCAATTAAATAAGAGTAGGTCCAATTATCTCTTGTGGCAGTTCATCAGTAATAAAAGGACTCCTGTGTTTTCAGCATTTCAGCTTTATTCCACTGAAATAGCTAAAATTTCACCTTTACTTCCACAGCTTCCCACCACAGTTGAGTTTAATGGATTTTGAGTTTAATGAGTATTTGGCATTGCATATGGGGTGCATTTACCACAGTTTATGTATTTTTGAGCTTACCAATGACATTATGTGATGGTGGGTGGTTTCTTCAGAGAGAAAGGCAAAAATAATATAGTAAGAAAAAACTGAGAATTTCAGTGCAGTTAAATCGTTTTGACCATGTTCAGATCTAGTCTGGCATCTTTCCATCAGAAAAATTAGGAAGAAGAAATTGGATGAGGCATTTAAACTCTTCAAAGCAAAATTACTGTACATTTGGCACTTTTTCAATTAGCACAGACCTAATTTTATTTCTATTATTAAATTATTAACTTTATATTAATAACTCATAAAATTTAGAGAAAAATAAGAGCCGACTGAAACGTTTTAAACCTAAACTAAGTTCTATGGGTAGGATATTACTATGTAATTGAATATATATATATGTATATATATATATATATAATTTTGTTTTCTCAGAGTAAGACTGTATGTTATAATCTCATAGCAGTAATTGTAACCTTGTCAAATTGATAATGTAGGACAGAACACTAAGGTTTCTTTAGAAAGTATAAAGTGTATTTGGTGAAATCTTAACATATAAACTAACAAACACTTGTGTAGCATAGAGGTGATTTACAGCTGAACTGAAAAAAGCTCTGTCTTCACTGGGAAGGGCTGGATGTCTGGTTTTGACTCTTGGCCAGCATAAGGACGGTGGGATATAAGGTGTTCTTTCTGAAATCAGAAATTCCCATGGCAACCCCCAAGGTCACTTTATTTATTAATGATTTTTATCTAGCATAACAGTTTAGATAGCCTGACTTGCCTATGAGATTAGAAGGGCACAAAACCCCTGCTGGGAATTTCTGCTTTGAGCTCTCCTGAAGCCAAGATTCTTAGCACAGAGCTTGGTGATTCAATTCAGAAACAAAGTGAGAGCTCTATGCAACTATGGGCCCTAGAGAGCTTGCCCCTAGATGGAATAAATTTTACGAATTCAATGATACAATTCACCAAATTTACACAAGGGAAGTCCGTGGAGAAGCTAGATTTAGAGAGAAGATTATTTAGCTGCAAAGAAATCTACACAAAAGTTTCCATAAAGAACTAAAGTTAAATGGCATTTTGAGATTGTTTAAAACCTAGAGTAAGAGATAAAGAAATACCGGGATTTGGATGCCCCTTTGTTACTGTATGGTCAGATCATTCAAGATGGCTGCTCTTCTGCTCTCTGTACATCTCCTGCTTGAGCACTCCCTGCTTCACTCACATGACTATCCAATCCTCTTAATGATAGGGCTTAATTAGTAACTGTCTACATGCTTGCCCCCTGCCCCAGCCTCTGGTTTTCCTGGTAACTGACCAGGAAAGTTTTTCAAACTTATAAGATCCCCTACCCAGTAAATCATTGATGTCTCTGTTGCTGCCTCTGGGCCCTTCAGGGCTGGGCAATTATAAAGCTTACAGGCCTGCAGGGTGCAGCCCTGAAGATTTACACCCATTGATTGTGATGGTCAAAACAGGAAAAATTGTTTCCTTACCAAGAAGAACACAGCTTGTTCATAAAAGTTATTCCTCATCAACAGGTTAACCATGGAATATAAAAGGCTGTTAGCCTATAAGAACTGAGCGTTCCTGCACTTTTGTATAACCCTACCCTAAGACAGGTTAACTTGAAACAGGGTGCACATCAGGGAGCTAGGAGTCAGGGAGAGCTTTGAGAGGATAGGCTGAATGAGTCAGTATCTCGGATAAATCAAAACATATATTGAGGGTGGGGGTGGGGTCTCTTATCACCCATTTGTATTGCACATGAAAAGCTGCTGTAACATTTGTAAATGGGAAAAGAGAACGAGTGGAATTATTTATCTCCATGTTTTAGTTTGCCCCTTTAAGATTATATGGGTGCAATACTTTTCCTAGAGGGTATGCTTCAGAAGCAAAATTTGGATGGAGTTGTCATGTATACACAAGTCCAAATCATCTCAAAGGTAATTGATGTTGAACAATAAACTTTCTAGAAGATATTGAGGACAGCCATGAGACTCTTATACATCTTGACATTCATTAGAGGATTTATTTGTTCCAGAATCTCTGATTTGCCCCTCTCATCACACTCAGTAATTCTCCCATCTCCCACATATATACCTCCATTCACTGCTGAAACTTAACTTAAAAACTGTAAGATTACAGTCTCTTCAGCTATTAGGACATGACAAAGTGTGAGTGAAAAATTTTTACCACCGTATATGTGGACCAGGCCCTGAACCAAGATGGCGGAGTAGAAGGACGGGTTCTCACTCCCTCTTGCAAGAACACCAGAATCACAACTAGCTGCTGGACAGTCATTGACAGGAAGACACTGGAACTCACCAAAAAGGATACCCCACATCCAACGAGAAAGGAGAAGGCACAATGAGACGGTAGGAGGGGTGCAATCACAGTAAAATCAAATCCCATAACTGCTGGGTGGGTGACTCACAGACTGGAGAACACTTATACCACAGAAGTCCACCCACTGGAGTGAAGGTTCTGAGCCCCATGTGAGGCTTCCCAACCAGGGGGTCTGGCAACAGGAGGAGGAATTCCTAGAGAATCAGACTTGGAAGGCTAGTGGGATTTGATTGCAGGACTTTGACAGGACTGGGGGAAACAGAGACTCCACTCTTGGAGGGCACACACAAAGTAGTGTGTGCATCGGGACCCAGGGGAAGGAGCAGTGACCTCATAGGAGACTAAACAAGACCTACCTGCTAGTGTTGGAGGGTCTCCTGCAGATGCGGGGGTGGCTGTGGCTCACCGTGGGGACAAGGACACTGGCAGAAGAAGTTCTGGGAAGTATTCCTTGGTGTGAGCCCTCCCAGAGTCTGCCATTAGCCCCAGCAAAGAGCCCAGGTAGTCTTCAGTGTTGGGTTGCCTCAGGCCAAACAACCAACAGGGAGGGAACCCAGCCCCACCCATCAGCAGTCAAGTGGATTAAAGTTTTACTGAGCTCTGCCCACCAGAGCTACAATCAGCTCTACCCACCACCAGTCCCTCCCATCAGGAAACTTGCACAAGCCCCTAACATAGCCTCATCCACCAGAGGGCAGACAGCAGAAGCAAGAAGAACTAAAATCCTGCATCCTGTGGAACAAAAACCACATTCACAGAAAGATAGACAAGATGAAAAGGCAGAGGGCTATGTACCAGATGAAGGAACAAGATAACCCCCCAGAAAAACAACTAAATGAAGTGGAGATAGGCAAACTTCCAGAAAAGGAATTCAGAATAATGATAGTGAAGATGATCCAGGACCTTGGAAAAAGAATGGAGGCAAAGATCGAGAAGATGCAAGAAATGTTTAACAAAGACCTAGAAGAATTAAAGAACAATCAAACAGAGATGAAGAATACATTAACTGAAATGAAAAATACACTAGAAGGAATCAATAGCAGAATAACTAAGGCAGAAGAACGGATAAGTGACCTGGAAGACAGAATGGTGGAATTCACTGCTGCAGAACAGAATAAAGAAAAAAGAATGAAAAGAAATGAAGAGAGCCTAAGAGACCTCTGGGATAACATTAAATGCAACAACATTCACATTATAGGGGTCCCAGAAGGAGAAGAGAGAGAGAAAGGACTCGAGAAACTATTTGAAGAGATTATAGTCGAAAACTTCCCTAACATGGGAAAGGAAATAGCCACCCAAGTCCAGGAAGCACAGTGAGTCCCACACAGGATAAACCCAGGGAGAAACATGCTGAGACACATAGTAATCAAATTGGCAAAAATTAAAGACAAAGAAAAATTATTGAAAGCAGCAAGGGAAAAATGACAAATAATATACAAGGGAACTCCCATAAGGTTAACAGCTGATTTCTCAGCAGAAACTCTACGAGCCAGAAGGGAGTGGCATGATATACTTAAAGTGATGAAAGGGAAGAACCTACAACCAAGATTACTCTACCCGGCAAGGATCTCATTCAGATTCGATGGAGAAATCAAAAGCTTTACAGACAAGAAAAAGCTAAGAGAATTCAGCACCACCAAACCAGCTATACAACAAATGCTAAAGGAAATTCTCTAACTGGGAAACACAAGAGAAGAAAAGGACCTACAAAAACAAAAACAAAACAATTAAGAAAATGGTCATAGGAACATACATATCAATGATTACCTTAAACGTGAATGGATTAAATGCTCCAACCAAAAGACACAGGCTTGCTGAACGGATACAAAAACAAGACCCATATATATGCTGTCTACAAGAGACCCACTTCAGACCTAAGGACACATACAGACTGAAAGTGAGAGGTTGGAAAACGATATTCCATGAACAAGGAAATCAAAAGAAAGCTGGATTAGCAATACTCATATCAGATAAAATAGACTTTAAAATAAAGAATGTTACAAGAGACAAGGAAGGCCATTACATAACGATCAAGGGATCAATCCAAGAAGAAGATATAACAATTATAAATATATATGCACCCAACATAGGAGCACCTCAATACATAAGGCAACTGCTAACAACTATAAAAGGGAAATCAACAGTAAAACAATAATAGTGGGGGACTTTAACAACTCACTTACACCAATGGACAGATCATCCAAAATGAAAATAAATAAGGAAACAGAAGCATTAAATGACACAATAGACCAGATAGATTTAATTGATATTTATAGGACATTCCATCCAAAAACAGCAGATTACACTTTCTTCTCAAGTGTGCACGGAACATTCTCCAGGATAGATCACATCTTGGGTCACAAATCAAGCCTCAGTAACTTTAAGAAAATTGAAATCATATCAAGCATCTTTTCTGACCACAACGCTATGAGATTAGAAATGAATTGCAGGGAAAAAAATGTAAAACACACAAACACATGGAGGCAAAACAGTACGTTACTAAATAACCAAGAGATCACTGAAGAAATCAAAGAGGAAGTCAAAAAATACCTAGAGACAAATGACAATGAAAACACGACAATCCAAAACCTATGGGATGCAGCAAAAGCAGTTCTAAGAGGGAAGTTTATAGCTATACAAGTCTACTTCAAGGAACAAGAAAAATCTCAAATAAACAATCTAACCTTACACCAAAAGGAACTAGAGAAAGAAGAACAAACAAAACCCAAAGTTAGCAGAAGGAAAGAAATCATAAAGATCAGAGCATAAATAAATGAAATAGAAACAAAGAAAACAATAGCAAAGATCAATAAAACTAAAAGCTGGTTCTTTGAGAAGATAAACAAAATTGATACTGAGCCAGACTCATCAAGAAAAAGAGGGAGAGGACTCAAATCAATAAAATTAGAAATGAAAAAGGAGAAGTTACAAGAGACACAGCAGAAATACAAAGCATCCTAAGAGACTACTACAAGCAACTGTATGCCAATAAAATGGACAACCTGGAAGAAATGGACAAATTCTTAGAAAGGTATAACCTTACAAGACGGAACCAGGAAGAAATACAAAATATGAACAAACCAATCACAAGTAATTAAATTGAAACTGTGATTAAAAATCTTCCAACAAACAAAAGTCCAGGAACAGACGGCTTCACAGGTGAATTCTATCAAACATTTAGAGAAGAGCTAACACCCATCCTTCTCAAACTCTGCCAAAAAATTGCAGCAGAAGGAACACACTTAAACTCATTCTATGAGGCCACCTTCACCCTGATACCAAAACCAGACAAAGATACTACAAAAACAGAAAATTACAGACCAATATCACTGATGAATATAGATGCAATAATCCTCAACAAAATACTAGCAAACAGAATCCAACAACACATTAAAAGGATCATACACCATGATCAAGTGGGATTTATCCCAGGAATGCAAGGATTCTTCAATATACGCAAATCAATCAATGTGATACACCATGTTAACAAACTGATGAATAAAAACCATATGATCATCTCAATAGATGCAGAAAAAGCTTTTGACAAAATTCAACACCAATTTATGATAAAAACTCTCCAGAAAGTGGGCATAGAGGGAACCGACCTCAACATAATAAAGGCCATATATGACAAACCCACAGCAAACATCATTCTCAATGGTGAAAAACTGAAAGCATTTCCTCTAAGATCAGGAACAAGACAAGGATGCCCACTCTCATCACTATTATTCAACATAGTTTTGGAAGTCTTAGCCATGGCAATCAGAGAAGAAAAAGAAATAAAAGGAATACAAATTGGAAAAGAAGAAGTACAACTGTCACTATTTGCGGATGATATGATACTATACATAGAGAATCCTAAAGATGCCACCAGAAAACTACTAGAGCTAATCATTGAATTTGATAAAGTTGCAGGATACAAAATTCATGCACAGAAATCTCTTGCATGCCTATACACTAATGATGAAAAATCTGAAAGAGAAATTAAGGAAACACTCCCATCTACCATTGCAACAAAAAGAATAAAATACCTAGGAATAAACCTACCTAGGGAGACAAAAGACCTGTATGCAGAAAACTATAAGACACTGATGAAAGAAATTAAAGATAATACTAACAGATGGAGAGATATACCATGTTCTTGGATTGCAAGAATCAACATTGTGAAAATGACTATACTACCCAAAGCAATCTGATTATTCAATGCAATCCCTATCAAATTACCAATGGCATTTTTTACAGAACTAGAACAAAAAATCTTAAAATTTGTACGTAGACACAAAAGACCCTGAATAACCAAAGCAGTCTTGAGGGAAAAAAACGGAGCTGGAGGAATCAGACTCCCTGACTTTAGACTATACTCCAAAGCTACAGTAATCAAGACAATATGGTACTGGCACAAAAACAAAAACATAGAGCAGTGGAACAAGATGGAAAGCCCAGAGATAAACCCATGCACCTATGGTCAACTAATCTATGACAAAGGAGGCAAGGATATACAGTGGAGAAAAGACAGTCCCTTTAATAAGTGGTGCTGGGAAAACTGGACAGCTACATGTAAAAGAATGAAATTAGAACACTCCCTAACACCATACACAAAAATAAACTCAAAATGGATTAGAGACCTAAATGTAAGACCAGACACTATAAAACTCTTAGAGGAAAACATAGGAAGAACACCCTTTGACATAAATCACAGCAAGATCTTTTTTGATCCACCTCCTAGAGTAATGGAAATAAAAACAAATATAAGCAAATGGGACCTAATGAAACTTAAAAGCTTTTGCACAGCAAAGGAAACCATAAACAAGACAAAAAAGACAACCCTCAGAATGGGAGAAAATATTTGCAAATGAATCAACGGACAAAGGATTAATCTCCAAAATATATAAACAGCTCATGGAGCTCAATATTAAAAAAATAAACAACCCAATCCAATAATGGGCAGAAGACCTAAATAGACATTTCTCCAAAGAAGACATACAGATGGCCAAGAAGCACATGAAAAGCTGCTCAACATCACTAATTATTAGAGGAATGCAAATCAAAACTACAATGAGGTATCACCTCACACCAGTTAGAATGCGCATAATCAGAAAATCTACAAACAAGAAATGATGGAGAGGGTGTGGAGAAAAGGGAACCCTCTTGCACTGTTGGTGGGAATGTAAATTGATACAGCCACTATGGAGAACAGTATGGAGGTTCCTTAAAAAACTAAAAATAGAACTACCATACGACCCAGCAATCCCACTACTGGGCATATACCCAGAGAAAACCATAATTCAAAAAGACACATGCACCCCAATGTTCATTGCAGCACTATTTACAATAGCCAGGTCATGGAAGCAACCTAAATGCCCATCGACAGATGAATGGATAAAGAAGATGTGGTACATATATACAGTGGAATATTACTCAGCCATAAAAAGGAACAAAATTGGGTCATTTGTTGAGACGTGGATGGATCTAGAGACTGTCATACAGAGTGAAGTAAGTCAGAAAGAGAAAAACAAATATTGTATATTAACACATATATGTGGAACCTAGAAATATGGTACAGATGAACCAGCTTGCAGGGCAGAAATTGAGAGACAGATGTAGAGAACAAATGTATGGACACCAGGGGGGGAAAGCGGCAGGGGGTGGGGGTGGTGGTGTGATGAATTGGGCAATTGGGATTGACATGTATACACTGATGTGTATAAAACTGATGACTAATAAGAACCTGCTGTATAAAAAAATAAATAAAATAAAATTCAGGAAAAAAAAAAGTAATATGTGATAATGATCAAATTAAAAGCCCAAGCATTGAAAAAAAAATACACAATGATTGTTTTTCAAGAAAAAAAAAAAGTTTTTACCACCAAGTTTCATATATTATAACACAAAGTCTTATGATGTAACTGAAGAAAAAGAATAGTGAAAATAATTTTTTCAATACAAGCAATATTATAAAATATACCAAGTCATTTCAGTAAATGTATCTAAAACTACATTATTGAGAAAAATGCTAGAAGATAAACGCAGTTCAATGTGACACTTCTTAACAGCAAAAAAGAAATATTTTGAAAACAGGGAATAAAATTAGAAGCTTTTATTCAAAATATCCAGGTTTTTAAACAAAATGGGAAAATGCTCTTTGTACCATGTAACAAATTTAGTAAGCAGATTATTAAATCTAGTTTAAAACATACTTTTGCTCCATCACGTCTGCCAGAAGCAATATTTCCATGCTGAATATTCTTGTGTTGAAACATTGTTTTAGCCTTAGGGAGCTCATTTATTGTGATTTTTACTGTACTTTTTTTTTTTTAATCAAGTGCATTATACAGTTTCTTGTACTGTTATAAATAACAACCAAGCAAGTAGAATTATTCAAATGAAAAGATATGTTTAGTATAAATTATTAATCATTTTCAAAATTTACTGAATATGTTAATAGAGCAAATTAAAGACTGAAATAATTTCTTAAAATTGACACTGTATTCTATATTTCCAGTTGTTTTCTTAGGAAAAACAAGCTGTTTGGAAGGTCACGATGAAAGCTTTACTTACAAAAAAAAAAAAAAGGCTTTACTTACTAGAGGCTGATTGCTGTCCAGGCTGAGGAAAGACTCCTCCTTCAGTTGCTCTCCTGGCCAGGAACATAGGAAAGGCCACCCCTGGGCAGAACTCCCAGTTTAGATGGACTAAATTAGGGTATTAGTCTACCTTTGTTCCACTCATACATGCAAAGAATTAAAAGCCAGTTTTTTTTCCTCATTTGTTTCCTTTTCAATAATGTGGGTCCTTAGTTCAATGCTTTGGTGATGAAAATTAATCATCTTTTTAATATGGTGGTGGTAACATCTCAGTTCCCTACCACATCCCAGCACAAATGCCATTATGGTATAGAGTAGCAGAAATGACTGGGCTCCCAAGATCCATAAGAAGTTCATGTTTAATCCTGCTTTGTTATTTTGTGTATTTGTTTCTGCTTAATCTCTGTCATCTAATTTTCCTAATCTATCATGTTCTAGTAAATTTACTATTCCTAGGATTGCGTTATCTTTTCTTTGTCTTAGTTTCCTTTGGCAGGTTTGTTTGTTTGTTTTGATTTTGGTTTTATTTGTTTTGTGTTTTGTCTTTTTTTTCTTTTAGCCCATGTTCTTTCTTTCTTCCCTATAAGTTATTTTGCTTCAGTTCTATTCAACCCTGTTTGAAAGTGTTTTTCTGAAATAAGCCATGTTATTACCTAAGGCACATATCTTTATTTTTAATTAGATGACATATGCATACATACTGCCTCAATCTATTTGTAAATTCATAAACCACAAGCAAAATGTTAGAAAACTAAGTAATTGTCTCGTAGTGCAAGTGTGTGATTTCTAGCATCTTATTTGTCTACTTGCTTTGAATGGGGTCCATATATAGCTTCTTCAGATATAACTTTTGCTTCAAGGATACTGGACTTCATCTGTGAAGGAAGTAAAGGCAATAATGGCAGTTTTCCTCAAAGACATATTTTGATCTACAGTAAATAGCAGATTATCACAAGATCACTCTTGCCTCCAATTATCACAGAGCTACACAGCTTGTTACAATAGCCAAATCTGTGTTCTCTCAGATCATTAGGCACATTTTGAAAAGGGGCTTTGGAACCTACCATTTTGCATACTGTAAACAAAGTACTAGCTAGCAAATTAAAATGTAAGCAATCATTTCACAAGCATTGTTTATTGTTGGTCAAAACTACTTTTTTAAAATATAGCCATTGTACAAAGCAGTATCAGGCTTCGATATTCCCAACAGGATGTTCTCTTGACTATTCGTTGTCTGAAGATATTTTTGTAGCAAACTATTTCAGAACTTGATTTTATTAACAGTTTCTTGCCTAAATAGAGATAATTTAAGAAGTTTATACTTCAGTTAAAAAGCAGGAACTGATATATTCATTACTATAAGTCTCTTTCATATCCTACTCAAAAGAATTTAAATGTACCCAATGGTCAGAGTTCAATAAATATCTTACATATTTTAAATCCATATATTATTTTTCTCAGTCAGATAATCAGCATTTTATGTGCATGTCCACCTTTGCTCATCAATAATTACTTGTGCCTTAATGTTTTAATAAATCCTATTCTTTCCATAGTATCATTAAGTAAATGTTCATTATTCTCGCTATTTCTAAATCAATGACATATTTTGAATGCTAAAGAAAGTCACATTTCAATAGATCAAAGTACATATGTTAAGGGAATATAAAGTATTTTTAATTGTATAGCTGGTTTTAATAATAGACTGGTTTAGAGAAGTCAAAATTAAAAAGATAGTTTGAAAGTGTCATAAATTACTATTAGAAAGACATGTGATTCTTATTCCCGATGAGGCATTTTTCACAGTATTGTAATTTCCTGTTTATTCATGTACCTCATCTATTACTTTCTAAATTCCTTAAGTTAAAAAAAAGCTTTATTTGTAAACCAAACACTTATTTGAAATAACACAGTGCCCAGACTATGTTAGAAGCACAAGTACTTTTTTTTTAATAAATTGAATGAACAATTGACTGTACCATCAATACCAGTGTAACAAAAGTGAATTTTTTAAAACTTGTTGTTGATGATACATAATGTTATAAATTAAATGGCTTAATTCCTTATGGGCAATGGGAATTCGAGGGATATTTCAGGCATTAACCATTTGATTACCTCAAAGAGAAAGTCAATCTAGGCTGGCTAAGGGAATATTCATGTAAGGTTTCATACAAGTTTGATGTTGATATATTAGTAACTGGGTACTCTGAAGCTAGACATTTATATTTCTAATCCACTAATGTGGACAAAGTGATAGTTGAAAATTCCAGATATATCCTCCTGTGGCTCTAAGGATTGGAGCTGATATTTGTCTCTGGAGAAATACTTTACTTTTGGAGGCAGTTATATGGACACCATGATTATCTTCCTATATCACAATGTGCTTCACACTGCTGTTAGGACTATCTTCTGAAAATAAAAATCTGCTCCCAAATACTTGAAGCCACCCATATACTTCATGAAGCTCAGTTTTACCCCTTAGCATAATATATATGCCCCAGAAAAATATGGTTTATCTCTCTCTCTTCAGTTACCATAGCTTAAACTTGATAAATCTCTTATCACCTCACAAGTAGATCATGCAATTTAGTGTCTCAAAGCTACTACTCTTACCATTGCCTGGAGTCTCTTCTCTATACTTTTTTGTCAAAATTTTTATTTAGTTCTTAAAGATCCAGCTCAAAATTTACCTTTTTCAAATAAATCCTCAAGTAACTGCATGAAGTAAATTATGGGACTCCCTTATCTTGCTCCTATAGCATTTCCTTCACACCTATACAACTGGACCTACCATGATGCTAGGACAGTGTCTGGGACTGTCACCTTGTACTGTATTTTGATACCTACAAGACAAGGCTCTATGTTTATAAGCTCCTAAGTCAGTACCTAGAGAGACTAATGAGACATTTAAAAGTTTATAATAATAATAGATGTCAATAAAGGCCATAAATCATTTTTGATTTATTTTAGCTTATATTAAATATATATAAGCTAATAAGATAACTGGTTATAAAAATCCTTTCACTCTGCCTATACTATTTAAATGAGGACTAAAAAAGATCTTTCATTAAAAATAATAAGTAAAGTTTTACACAGCAAAGGAAACCATAAACAAGACAAAAAGACAACCCTCAGAATGGGAGAAAATATTTGCAAATGAAGCAACTGACAAAGGATTAATCTCCAAAATATACAAGCAACTCATACAACTCAATGTCAAAAAAACAAACAACCTAACCCAAAAAGGGGCAGAAGACCTAAATAAACATTTCTCCAAAGAAGATATACAGATTGCCAACAAACACATGGAAGGATGCTCAACATCACTAATCATTACAGAAATGCAAATCAAAACTACAATGAGGTATCACCTCACACCACTCAGAATGGCCATCATCAAAAAATCTACAAACAATAAATGCTGGAGAGGGTGTGGAAAAAAGGGAACCCACTTACACTGTTGGTGGGAATGTAAATTGATACAGCCACTATGGAGAACAGTATGAAGGTTCCTCAGAAAACTAAAAATAGAACTACCATACGACCCAGCAATCCCACTACTGGGCATATACCCTGAGAAAACCATAATTCAAAGACACATGCACCCCAATGTTCATTGCAGCTCTATTTACAATAGCCAGGACATGGAAGCAATCTAAGTGTCCATTGACAGATGAATGGATAAAGAAGATGTGGAACATATATACAATGGAATATTACTCAGCCATAAAACGAAACGAAATTGAGTTATTTGTAGTGAGGTGGATGAACCTAGAGACTTACAGAGTGAAGTAAGTCAGAAAGAGAAAAACAAATACCGTATGCTAACACATATATATGGAATCTAAAAATTAAAAAAAAAAATGGTTCTGAAGAACCTAGGGGCAGGACAGGAATAAAGACACAGACATAGAGAATGGACTTGAGGACACGGGGAAGGGGAAGGGGAAGCTGGGACGAAGTGAGAGAGTGGCATGGACATATATACACTACCAAATGTATAATAGATAGCTAGTGGGAAGCAGCCGCATCGCACAGGGAGATCAGCTTGGTGCTTTGTGTCCACCTAGAGGGGTGGGTTAGGGAGGGTGGGAAGGAGACGCAAGAGGGAGGAGATATGGGGATATATGTATATGTATAGCTGATTCACTTCATTATACAGCAGAAACTAACACACCATTGTAAAGCAATTATATTCCAATAAAGATGTTAAAAAAAAACAATAGTAAATGACTATATGATCTACCTGTGTTCTAATTATAATTTATATGAGTAAGAAATTAAAAATATGTATTCATTAACTAAAATATTAAAATTTAATTATTTAATTAATCTTTGAAAGAAAAATTGTTTCTCTTTGTGTAGCTTTCTTATGGAATCCACCAAACCTATATTTCATTGTCCTCCTGCTCAACTCTCAACATTATGTAAATTAACTTGAATTTGCAGAATTAATGTGTCTAAAGGCCATATTCCATTCAGTGAAAGCTTGGTAAGTGCGATTTCCTCAGCCAAAATATCTAGCTTACAAATAACCTTCAAGAGTTATGAAACTTACCTGTTACATTTGGTCATGCATTTCCCATTAGTGTTTCCATTCAGTCATTCCAGTCTCTTTCTATTATTCATCAACAAATATATGCAAAAACATGTTTACTTAGTCCTTGTTAGTATAACCAATCCAAAACTGACCACAGAACCACACGCAACTTTTGTTGTGTGTAAAAAAGCACATGCACGCATGTAAGCACGTGAATATAGCCATATGGAATAGGAATACCATCTCCTTTGGTTTATGTACTACTGTTAAAGTATATTTAATCTCATTTTGGTGAGGTGAACTCCACTATAGCAATAAATACATGATTGTATTGTTTGTTTGTTTGCTTTTGTCACCTTCAACATTGTAAACCATATCCTCTGGGTCTAACATCTCTCTCTCTCTCTCTCTCTCTCTCTATATATATATATATATATTTCTTTTTTTTTGTACCAATCTGTTCATTTATCTATTTACACAGACTTTCACTTCCAGTAATGGAGGACAGAAGAAAATAAAATACCTGGAATAACAATTTTAACTGAAGAACTTTCTATACGTACCTTATATACGCCTTTCCTGGCTAACATCTGTGGGAAAACAGAAGTTGAGAGAGGTGTGGTTGGTGTTTGGAGCTGTTCTTTCTTAGGGACATTCGCGGATGTGGAAGATTTATCTGTGAGTCTGAGTAGCACTTTTGATCGCTGTAATGGAAAAGGAGGAGGGGCAGGAATACATGTTGGGTGCAGAGTCAGCTGGGAAAGTGACAGGAGAACCAGGAGGCCACAGCATCAAACCCAGGATTATGGTGACTGCTTGAGAGTGAGGTTTGATCAAAACAGAAAAGGTTTCCACCTTCCTCCTCCCCCTACCTCCCCTTCACCACTGCCCAGCCTCTCCCCACCAGGCTACGGAGAGTTGAGTAGTGTATAGCAGTGCAATACTGCTGAATTTCAACAAAAGTTATGACGCATACTAAAAAGTAAGAAAGCAGATCAAAAGGACAAAGAAATTTTCAGAATCACAGATGTATGAAATATCAGACAAAATTGTAAATGATTATGATTAATATGCTAAAGGTTTTAATGTTAAAAAAAAGTAGAAAAATTGTAGGAGAAACAGTATTAAGATTTGAGATAATATTTCTATATCTTCTTTATAGTCAATACTCTCCAGTCAATATTCTCTCAAATGTATCGATATAACCCATTAATCAAAGACATGATAAAATAAGTCATAATTGAGCAACATATACCTTAGGAGAAAAAAGGAGAGTAAACTGTGATTTTATGTGACATTAAGAATGTAACATTGCTTCTTTCCTAGAAATATTTTAATGTCTTATTCTGGTGTATTTTTAAAAATTTATTTGGAAATAATTTTAGATTTACAGAAACTCACATATGTAATACTAAGAATTCCCATATACCCTTCAATCAGCTTCTCCTAATCTTAAAATCTTACATAACCATGGTATATTTCAAAACAAAGACATTAATTTGATATAATACTAACTAAACTACAGATTTTGATTTGATTTTCCAACTAAATGTCCTTTTTCTGTTCCAGGACACAATCCGTGGTATCACGTTGCTTTCAATCACATCTCTTAGATCTTCTCTAATCTCTGACAGTTCTCAGGCTCTCCTTGTTCACCAGGACTTTGATACTTTTAAAGAGTACTAGTTAGATTTTTTGTAGGATGTCCCTCTATTTTGGTTTCCCTAATGTTGCCACATGGTTAGCAAATGTAATTTTAAAGATGTTTGTAAATACACATTCTGCTTTCTTCCTAATTTATCCATTGATTTTCCTTTCATATAAATGTTCTACATTCAGAGCTACCACATGTTTGTGCAGACCCTGCACTGAGCAGTACTTGGGGGGGGGCTCCATATCTATTACAGTGCTGTATTTATTTATTCACATGGTCCCAAGACTATAAATATAGTTGCATTCTGTAAATACTGTGAAAGTGTAATTTATTTTAATTATTAATCAACCTGAGGGAAATTCACACGTGCAAGTGTATATGTTTTAATAAACTAATTGTTTCTATGGCAACAGTATATTTAATATTTTTTTTTTTTAGAAAACCTCAGACTATGACTGCACCCTGGAACAGCCTCTTGTCCCAACATCACAGCTATCCAGATCAAAAGATGAAAGAATGCAATCCCAAAATTCAATATTAATTTCGCTCAATTCCCTTTACCTTTCCAGAGCTTCACTGCAGAAATTTCTAGTCTTCCCAATATTTCTATTTTATATCTTTTTTTCTCTAGCTAATTCCATTCTCTTACTTTACAAATTATACAATGAGGAAATATTTTCTTAATTGTCTCACTTGCTAGAATTGAAAATCTCAAGGCTGTGGTATATAGAATATACCTATATATAGAAAGTAATTTTCAAATAAAATAGGGCATAAGAGAAATTCAGATTTTGGGAAGGATTTAAAAGAATTCATAGGTTCCCCAGAAATCTCTCAGACAGTGAATTCCATGGTAAAATGCATTAAGAAAAAATGATTATGCTACTTTCCATCTTTGGGGCCATATGCATTAAAATGCTAAACAGATTATGACGTAAGTTTCAATGAAGTCTTCCTATCCTTCCTCTTTTACCAGTGGGAACTTGCTTTAATAAATTTTAGATGCCTATCTTAGCATTAAAATTCTGCAAGAATATAACATTATAAAAGTTATCTACCTTTTTCTACTCTAATATTCTATTATTAGATGAAATTTTGTAAGTTGCTAAATGACAGCTTAATTGAAAAAGTGGTTTAAAAAAGGCTATTTAAATACATTCATTATTATATCTATGGGTGAGTGAAATATTATACACATATTAAAAGCCTTTGCAAAATTTTAAATAAATACTATGCATATTGGTTTCCCTAAGCAAGAAAATACAATTTGTTTTCATTTCTTTTCCTAAGGCATGGAGAGTCAAGAGAATAATTAGATTCTTCCTGGAATTGAATTCTATAATGCATGTGAAATAGAGTACTACAATAGAAATTACCTGACTTTGTCTTCATTAAAATAGCAATTACTTCTACTCACTACCAATCTGAACATTTTATTTTCAATATTTCAGATATTATTGATACCTTCTCTGTATACAAATCTTCTAAAATTTGTTTGCATTTAGTCAGTCATTTATATATCTTCTCATTGTAAAATTTAAATCCTTATTCCTTATGTAATCACTAATACTATCTTGGAATTTATGGTCCGCTTTTTAAAGTTACATGATATTATCATTTTGACCATTTAAAATTATTTCTAGATCCAGAGTCCTGATCAAATGAGAAAGTTCCTAAAATAGACACACCCTGATCAGTGGTTTATTTTTAAAAAGTTATCTTGTAAGAGATTAGTATTCCTGCATGCTCAGGCAAAATTATGAAGCACAGCACTTTATTTTTAACTTGATCTTTCCTCTCTTTCTGTATTCTTCTTAATTACCACTCTGTCTTGGGCCTAGTGTCCATATGTTTTTATTTCACAAACTATATCTGTCCAATTTCAATAATTATCATCTTAAATTACTCTTTCTTGCCACACATTAAACCCTGGAAACTCTGACCCACCCTCGATGTTTTCCCAGCTGCTCAAATTATCTCAGACCATACTCAATGTACTTCTCAATTCTGTGTGTTATTCACCCAAACTTTACAAAAATCCGATTTTAACTCTCTAAAAAAAGAATTCAAAAATTCTCCTAATGGGAAAATATTTGGGACCAAATATATTTGCAGATGATTCTTATATTAAATACCATGCAGAAATGCCTGTAATCAGAGATAAAGTGGTAAGATAATAGGCCTTGCAGTCTATGTTTTTAGCAGAAGAGCTTTAAAAATATTTATTATATATAATTTTCTGTTCAATTTATGCACTAAGTAAACTATTAAAAATGAAGTTTTTTTCCTTTGCTAATTTAGCACTTCTCCAGAATAACTTTAACTCTTGTATTGTATTGTCTTGTATTGTCTTCTTGTATTTATATTATGAATTCATTTAATTTCATTCACCTCATTCATTATAGCAGTTTCTATTTTATAGATCTTAAAACATATATCAAAGAGCCAAATTATGATGTTGCAATGCTTTACTTCATAGTTCCTCCTGTTCATGCGATGGATTCAGTTACTAGTGTATTAGAATTTTTGTAGTGCAATTACCGGTTGAGGATGAAATTTATTTTACTTAATTATTTTCCTTGACGAGAAGTGCAAACATTTTTTGATATTTCGGAAGCTATATTTTTATCTGGAAAGAACACTAAAACTATGTAAATAAACCTACTCTACTAGTTTGGAAAAGAAAAACCTAAATATAGTGAATTAAAATAAACCTTTTTTGTAAATGAAAGTATACAAACGTCAATTAGAAAGATGGGAAAATGAGTAATAGTTTACAACTCTCTGAAAGATTTTACATCCAAAGGAAGAAAAATTTTGAAGTTGTTTTAGATTTCAATTAAAAGGTGAACTCTGGAAAAGAAAAATCACTGGATGTATGTATTCTTTTAAAATTGCATAGCAGGATATTTATTTATATGTGTGTGTATGTTCACCTAATTTTTTTAATGTACAAGATGTATGGAAATAATGCTATATTTTCTAATATATAAACCAATTGTTTAGTATACTAATTTTATTTATGGGCAATTAGTAATTTTGCAAAGGATTTTGATAACTCTGAAATTGAAAATTCTTTAGACGTTTAAAGATAAAATAATCTGTGTGAAATCAGTGTAACTTTTCTCTAAAGTTAAATTTGTTACTCTACCAATATTTCTGTATGTGTTTTTAAGTCCAAAGAATATTGAAACATGTAATATTTTCTGTTAGGCAAGTTTTATCATAATCTTCAAGTAAAATTAAGACTGCAATCAAAATATATTAAAGAGAATGCTAAATACAAAAGAAAAACATAGCAGAGTTTCTTTTTCTTCCCTTTTCTTATTTTTTCTAGTCTTTTAAAATATTGATTCTAATAGACTGTTTTAGACAGAGACATATTGTCCTTTAAATAAAGAACTTAAGTAAAAATGGTAGACGTATAGACAGAAAATCGTCTACATGAACGAGGCAGACATATTTGTCCATCATCTGATATATACAGATTATTTAATAGTATTAAATTATACACACAATGAAAAATTTTTAATAATAATATGCCAGAATGTACTAAATAATAATATGCCAGAATGTACTTAAATAATCATCCTTTCTAGCCACAAATATGATTATCAAAAGAACCCTATTATATATTTTTTAATCTATTACCTATTTTTATAACTGTGATAAGTGCTCATATTCGAAATGCAAGTACTTTGCAAAAGTCATAGTAAAAAGAGATTTTTTTATATTCTTAACTTTCTATCTCTATGATCTTGTCTTTCTTTCCTATTAGAATGAATCTTTTCTTCAAAACAGTTGTTTATACTTGCTATTTTCAATTTTCTACTCCCACATTTTATTGAACCAACTTCAGTCAAGTTTGACATCCAATAAATCTATTTTTGTTCTTCACTCTGCCTAAGATATTTATTTTCATACACAGACCTTATAATTGTTTATAACTGATAATGTCAGGCTCTTCTTATTCTCATTTCCATTGCTTCTCATGCACGGAATACAACTCCTTGACCTCAGTGGAACCTTAAACCCTTCTGATCCTATGACATATTATTTACTGGACTCCACCTACCTCACATTTTTATTTTCCTCCAATCCATCTTAAATAACACTATCAATCATTGCAATCACTGCCTTTAATATATTTTCAACTTCCTGTCATTTCTCCGTGATTTACATTTAACCGGTTGAAAAACATCACAAACCTTGTTAAGCTAAATCCCCTTGAATTACACACTGCATTTGTGTAGCTGAATAAGGCTGAAGAAAAACACAAAATCATGACGTCTCATCTCACTTTAACATTCTGGCTGGGAACATGAAGTGCACTTATAATGCCATCTAGCCACCATATCGTGATTCACCTGGTCCACATGTCCTTCTCCTGTGCTGGAGACATGATAATCACCCAAGCTTTCTCAGTTCATGGAGCCCTTAGTGTCTTGCTAATTTTCATATGGTACCCTTAGATAAAAAGAAATACTGAACAGTTCTATTTATTAGGTTATTAGGTTAGGAAATGTATAAACATTTATGTCAAAATGACAAAATATATACATATAAATTGGAATAAAACATTGTAATTTCAATTTTAAATGACCACAATCACTTACTAAGGAGATATGGGCACCTTGTTGGGCGTGGTACAATTTCTCAACCCTTGGAATTACATTGGATGCCACCACCTTCATTTCCAGCTCCACACTGATTTTCATGCACTGCTTGTTTTTCATCACAAGGCAACAACCAAAGCAACAACCAAAACCAGCTTTGCAAAAGAATGGCATTATCTAAAGGAATGCAGCACAATCTAATATTGGAATTGTTAAGACGTCAACCCAATAGTTAGCATAGCATCCATTGGTTATCAGGTATCACTGAGATGCCTTAAAAAAAGATTGTTTTCGATGTAAGTTCATTGCAGTGCCTGGATGTTCTTTGGTGCACAGTGTTAGAATTTCAAGACTACACTGTATCATTCTCTCTCTTCTCAAACTTCTAACAATTCTTCCCCATCATCATTTAGTTAGTGTTTTTGATGCTTATTTCACAGAGAATAGAAAAAATTCAGAGGAAAACTTTCACAAGTTCCCACAAAATCTATGACCCCATCTCCTGAATTTGTGCTAATATTCTTTGAATTATTTTATTATTAAGATGGTTTTAATCCCTGTGTTTTTAGTAAAGGCCAAACTGTCATTTGTGTCTAGATCCCATCCAACTAATCCTGCTCTCTCATGCATCAGACACTTTCCCACTTTACTGAATATTTCATATTGGCATACAAGCATGCTGTTATTTCTCCCACTGACTTAAAAAAAAAAAAACTTTAAAAATTGCCATCCATGTATTCCTTCTTTTAGAGCAAAGTTATTCCTCAAAATAAGTTGTATTTACTTGTCTTTAAGTTTTCTCTTCCCACTCTGTCATGAACTTCAAGCAAATTTCATTCTCATCACTCCTCTGGAAACTGGGAAACTGGAAACTACAGTTTATTATTCCCTCCTCGACATACTTTATCTTCTCAATATCATGGATACCTCCTTTACTCCCAACCCTGTCACCTTCTCAGCTTACATTGCTATTTCATCAACATGCACCTGATCTCTGAACTTTACAGTGTTGTATGGATCAGCCCCTGTACTGCATTATTTTTTTTTCTATATGCAGTCATTTACTTAGGTTCTCATCCAGTTCCATGGCTTTGAATATTATCTCTGCTAATATCTTTCAGTTGTATATCACTCTCTTACCTTTGCTCTAACCCCCAGGTTTATATATCCAAGCCCTTATTAATTTCGGAGCCAAATGTAGCTTCTTATTTGTTTTCCCTCAAAACTGTTTGTATCAGAGTTTCCCTCTATCAATTGTCATCAATCTCATCTTCCCAATTTTTCAGGGTTAAACTTTTTTCTCTCAGCATAACCATTTCATGAACAATTCCTGCTATTCCTTAACCCAATCAGTTCCCGTCAAACCCATTGCTAATTTCTTGTTCTGAGCCACTACCATCTTTCGTTAAATTAAGGCAAATTCTTACATCTGGCTTCCGTGAATCTTCCTTTCCTCACCTTTCCATTCTCAACACAGCACTTACAGTGTTCCATGTAGAACTAAATTAGATTTATGTCGTGACTCTGCTTGCTCAATACCTTCAAATGGCTTCCCTTCTGTGAGTTAAAACCAGTAGGGTTTGGTGTAACTCATTTTTGATGTTTGTTGACAAATTTAAATTTCTACTCTCCTTTTTTCCTAATTGCTCCATATACGTATGTGCAAACTGATAAGAAAGCAGGCATGCTCTCTCCCCAGCAGAAGAAGGAGGTTCAAACCATACAAGCCCCGCCTTCATGCACAGAAACTCTTGCCTCAGCCCTGCCCCTTAACCAATATAATACCCAAGCCAGTTGCTCCTTCTTGATCTCTCAAGCCATTTTCAGGCCCACTTGGGAGCATGCCCTGCTCTCCCCAGAAATCTACACTAGTGAGTAATAAGTTCATCTTAGTTGGCCTGTGTGTATGTCATCATCAGTTCAACATCTGAAGCAAATTTTGGGTAGGGGGGTTATCCCACTTACATGGGGTAACCACAACATCTGGTCATACATGACTTTTCTGATCTCATTCCTTAATATCTTATACTTCATTCAATTCACTCCAATTCACTGGAATCTTTGCTCCCCATATATTACACTAGGTAATTGTTCCTAAGTTTCTTTGCACAGAATGCTCTCCACTCTGTTAAGAACTTTCTTTCCCTAGAAACCCACAGGCTCACTCCCTCATACTTAAAGTCACCTTCTGAGACTGGCTTTCCTTAAGAAAACATTTTATTCCGTAGCACTTACTAACATCTAACATAATTAACACTGGCTTATTTAGTTTATTTATTATTGGTAAGTCCTATATGGATGGACATTTTCACCTCTTTTGTTCACTGCTTTATTTATACCTCCTAGAACAGTGCCTTGTACATGCAATAGATGTTAATCAGTACTTGTTGAGTGAATAGATTCATAGATGTGTATTGGTGGTGGTGGGAGTTCATCCATTAAAAATGAACATGTCTTATACAGATAATTTTTATAAAAATAAAGGTAAAAATATCAAAACTTCATGGGCATATTTTTAACTTCCCTATTAATTACACTAAAAATATGTTGTGTGTGTTTATTTATTTATTTATTTTTGGTCATTGGTGAAGAAAAATTAGAGGTAACAAAAATACTAAAGTACATTAAAATTCAATGAAATAAATGATCTTGTACACTATAGGTGGAATAGAATGTTAACATGATTCTTTGGGAAAGCAATTTAGAAATATACCAACAACTTAAAAATGTTTTTCATGTACTTTGAAAAATAATTTTAATTAAGTATCAGATAATCCAAATGTTTGGAATAGAAAAATAATATTTCCTTTGAAATAATGTTGATCAAACTCATAATGTTGTTTTAAGTGGATTGGTGGTTTTATATCTATTTTTTCAGAAAACAGAGTAAAATGTGCTAAACTTAGGCAATTGGATATGATTTTTAAATTATTTTTATAAAATAAAATGGTTTAGGTATAATCCTGTTACTGAGACTAAAATATTAGGAAAAAATTGGAAATCTGTAACCTTTCAGTGTCTGTAAAAATAAGGACAGATATTTATATTGGATAGGTAAGTCATGACTCTATAAATATTTGACTCAGTTTTTAAAAACTTTATCCACTTGTGTGATTCAACCCTGATTATTTTCGCCTTGAAGTTCATAAATGCTCCTGTGGTAGGTCTTTTTCTACATTGAAGTACGTTATTTCTTGTTGTTGATATTCCTATTGATTTTCCTTCCCCTTGAAAACAATAATATACTAAAGATTTTGCTGTAAAGATACACGTATCTGCATTTGATCTCTCCCAAAGACATCAGTGGAGAGATATAAAACATTTATTTTTCAATAAGTATTATTAAAATAATGTCATGTCAATTACTCCTGTATTTAGCTTTTTATATTTCAATGAGATTTATAGGAGAAAATAGAAAGTTTATAATAAAATCCCAAAATATCAAGCTTTGCCGGAAGTCATTTATATTGTTGAATTACTGTCAAATTTCAAGTTGTATGGGCTATATTTCACTAATAGTAACCTGACAACCAATAGTTTATTTTATTATTAACAATTGCCATCCATTCCAATTTCGCTAGGACAAACATTTATTATTGAGAGTTATTAAAGAACTTCAGTGTTGAGAAGAGATCTACTACAGATGCAGAATTATTTCCAAAAATAGACTTCTTGAGTATAATCTAAAAATCATTGTGCAAATCTAAAAATCATTGTGTAAATATAAGGTTTTGTTTGTAAAATAAAGATTTTTTAATTAAAAAAGCAGAATAGTAAGCTTGACTGTCCTTTATAAACAGCAAAAGAAAATATTACATGTCATTCTTATTTGTCGAAGGGCAAAGCTACATGTATTTGTATATAGTGCATTTTGAGTGACAGCGTAAAATTTACAGAGACATAATCATTATTCCTATCAAGTGTTGAAAGTTACAACAAAAGTTTCAATATTTTCTTTCACTATCGACAAAATGACAAAATGCTAAGGGGGTATAAACATTAAATTACATACACCTTTCCTAAAGGCATTACAAAAAATATAGGGTGTCAGACATATCCATATACACTGCCTTATAAGTTTCAGAATAGATGTATCGGAAAGGAAATGGCATTTGAATTAAGTCTTTAACATGAGTTAAAAGGATGCACAAACATTACTTTTATCTTAAATCTTTTAGAGCTTTTATTTTGGCCACGTGAAGGAAAATTTCTCATTAACCAGGAAGACATGTATTATATTGTTACATAATTGTTAAATAAGCACATGTTTTGTTAAGCTACTGAAAACTTGCAGTTATTTATTACAGAAACTAGAATTCTAATACAGGTGAAACTTGTGCTTGTGCACACACACACACACACACACAAAACACACAAACAAACACACACACACACTTGTAATTCCAGATGGGAAGGAAAAGTATGGACAAGAAGCAGTATTGAAGGAAAGATGGCCAAAATTTACTGAAACTGGAAAGAAAGACACATCTTCTGAAATAAGAAAAGGGAAGCACTAAAAATGAAGCCATACTGTACGTAACTACCATTCAAGGTATTTGATGACTCCATATGTGTGAAGCAAGATTCCCAGAAACCAAGCAGGAAACAGATGTTATGAGACTAAAAATGCTAAAGATAAATGTTGGCAGCCACATAAAATGTAAACACAAAAACTGGAGTCAGAGCCACAAAGGTAAAGGGACACAACAGGCACTACAGACCCTCATCTGAGACTCTTGAAAGGTTTTACCTATGAAGGAGAGCAAAATGGAATGAAATCACTCTCAAGAAAACCTAAATTTGAAAAGGTATATGCACCCCAATGTTCATTGCAGCCCTATTTACAATAGCCAGGACATAGAAGAAACCTAAATGTCCATCAACAGCGGAATGGATAAAGAAGATGTGGTAGATATATACAATGGAATATTACTCAGCCATAAAAAAGAACAAAATAATGCCATTTGCAGCAACATGGGTGAACCTAGAGATTGTCATACTGAGGGAAGTAAGTCAGACAGAGAAAGACAAATATCATATGATACCACTTATATATGGAATCTAAAAAATGGGTACAAATGAACTTATTTACAAAACAGAAATAGTCACAGATGTAGAAAACAACTTTATAGCTACCAGCAGGTATGGTGGGGAGGGATAAATTGGGAGATTGGGATTGACATATACACACTACTATATATAAAATAGGTAACTAATAAGGACCTACTGTATAGCACAGGGAACCCTACTCAATACTCTGTAATGGCCTATATGGGAAAAGAATCTAAAAAAGAGTGGATATTTGTATATGTATAATTGATTCACTTTGCTGTCCAACTGAAACTAACACAATATTGTAAATCAACTCTACTCCAATAAAAGTTTAAAAAAAATCACTCTCAAGATGATCTGCCTTTACTCCATCTACATGCTAAAAGTTTAACTTCTTTGAAGGAAGATATCATCAGCCCAGAGACCACCCCCCACCCCCCAGTGTTTTTAAAATACAAATATCTGAAATGTAGTTAAAAATTAAAAGACATAATAAAAACAAATCCCAATGACTTAAATTCAAGAGCTAAAAGGGACAAAGGAAGTATATCCATAGGTGGTACAGATTTTGAAATTATCAACAAGGATATTAAATAACTCTAATGTTTAAAGAAAATACATGGAAATATTAAAAATTTCTCATGAAATCAAAAAATCTATTAAGAGGAATCAAAATAATATTTGAACTGAGACATTCTTAACATCTGAAACTAATAATTCAAGAAATACATCTGAAAGAAAATTATAAATAGCAGAATTGAGATTAGTGAATTTGAATATACGTCAGTATAAATTAACCACATTGAAACAAGGAGGTTTTGAAAAAGAGAGGAATGAAAACAGCGCTAGCATTGTATAGAACGTGGTAGGATGATTTAACATATATGCAATCATAGCCCCAAGTGGGAAGGAAAAAAAGTATGAATTGAAGGAGGAAGAAATAAAGGAAAATCTGGCCAAGAAATTTTTTGTTGTTGTTTAAAAGAACAGACATTAAACTATGGATTTCAGATTTTTGCCAAAGAAGAGGGATAAAAACACAAGAAAAAACTCACACCCAAAAATGTAGTAAAATTGCTGCAAACTAAAGACAAAATGACTATTTTAAAACCAGCCAGAGGAAAATAGACACCTTCCCTTTGGAGAAGGAAAACGAAGACTTACAGCTGATTTCTAAGTATATATAATCCAGAAAACTGTGGATGAAGATATATAAAATGTGGAAGGAAAATAAGTGCCAATTAAAAATTACATATGCAGAGAAAATATCTTTCAAAGATGAAGGAGAGAGAAAAGACAATGGTAAAATATAAATACTGAGAAAATCCACTGTAAAGAGCAGTACATAAAAAGATACTCCAAATGGAGATCACTTTTTTCAGACTGAATAATATTTCAGGCAGAGATAAATAGATTAATTCTAGAGTAAATGAAGAATACAGCAAGGGGTATGCATGGAGTAAAATTTAAAATAATATTGATTCTTTAAATAATTCTTGTGATACTTAAAACATATGAATAATGTCATGCCAGATTTAAAATACATGAAAGTAAACTTCATGACAACTGCACAAGAAGCATAAGAGTGTAAATGGATTTGCAAGGTCCTTGTATATGTCACAGAGTGCCAAAGTTCTAGGGAGATGCTAATGATTCAATTCATAATAGTTAATGAGTATTGTACTTACTGTAGCAAAAAATAAATACATGAATTAAAGATATGCCTAAGAGGGGAAAGACTGAATATTACCAAATACCCTTTAATTATAAGGTAGATTATAATGGAAAAACAAGGACAAAAGAAAAGGTGATACAAATAAAAAACAAATCAGAAGATCAATTTAAAGTAAACTATACCTATAATTATACTAACTGTTAAGTAGACTAAATAGTCAAGAAAATACAAATACTGTGACCCTAAATTAAATGCAACAGTTCATTACTTATAACTTAGACATAAGAAAACATAAATACTGATAACTGAAGGATATAAAAATTATTCCATGCAAAACCAAAAGAAAGCTAATGTAGTTTTATGAGTCATATGAATTAGGTTTTAATGCTAGAATTAGTACTAAAGTGAAGAAGTCTATTCTATTCCACAGTGTTAAAATGTCAATCCAGCAGGAAGACATAATATCATCTCATAATATAAAGTAAAATCTCACATAACTAAAAAATGAAATATGCAAATCCATATCATAATGAAAAATTTTGGCATAACTCTTAGAGTAAGTGAAAAACAATCATTAAAAAACTAGTGAATTACAGATGGTTAGAACCATGTATAATATATAGTATTATATATAATGATATACATTATAGGTACTTGAAATTATGTCACTTGTTTACTTGAAAAGAATGTATATTATTACAGTTGATGGGGTTATGTGTGTGTATGTCCCCATATATATAAATTATAGATTTGAAATACATATAATCTATGAATTATATGTACGGAGACACACACACAGATAGACACACACAGAACACATGCATGCACTCATATAGCTCCATCAACTGTAAAAACACACATTCTTTTCAAGTACACATATGATTCTTACCAAAAGAAAACATATTATGGGTTATGCAGAAAGTGTCAACAAAGTTAAAGAACATGTGATATGTTCTGAACAAAATGAAAATTACTGATAGAAAGATAGAGTATCCCCAAATGATTTGAAATGAAACAATACACTTTGAAATAATCTTAGTTATTTTAAGAGAAATAAAATTCAAAATATAAGTCAAAATGGATATTAGAAAATATTTAAACTGATTAATAATAAAATGTCATAACAAAATACATAAGCTATTACCTAAGAAGTCCACTTCTATGTATTCATCCAGAGAAATGTCATATAATATAGCATCTCAGCATCATTATTCATAATTCTAATCTGGAAACAACCAAAATAGTTATCAACAGTAATAGAATTGTACAATAAGTTGTAGGATATTGGTAAAATGGAATAGTGCAAAACAATAAAAATAGTGAATTGTACACTACATGCAAAACATGGATGAATCTTAAAAAATAGTGTTTGATTCCATTCATACAAATTTCAAGATCAAGTAAAACTAGTCCAAGATCAAAGTGTTAAAAGTCATAAAAACAGTTATTGAATACCTTCAAGGAAGGTAATGATTTGGACAGGGCAGGAGGGAGGTTTCTGAAGTACTAAACATACTCGACACTTTGATCTGGGTCTTCCTTAATGGCTATGTTAACACTGTAAAGTCATCAGGCTTTATACTTACAATTGGTGTACTTTACACTTCAATAAAAATTATATGTTATAATTCAGTTAAAATGTAAGATAAATAAGTAGTTATAGTAATTTAATTTTCCACCTGAAAAAACTATGGAATACTTTAAAAAATAATTTTTGAATTTTTTCTCTACATAAAGAATTCTAGATTGACAGTTATTTCTTCTCAGCACTTTAATTGGAATAATTCTATTGCCTTCTGTCTTTCATCATTTCTGTTGAGAAGTGAGCTGTAGGTCAAGGTGTTACTCCTCTGATTTCTAATTGAATTTATCTGATAATTTTCTCAATACCTTTAAAAAGTGGTAAGGACAATTAAAACTCTTCTCTTAAAATAAATCAATAAATCTTGTCGCCTTGTGTGGTATGTTCAACTCAGACAACTTATGAATTCCTATGGGAATAATTTCATATGCTGCTGTCAAATGTCATTAACTCTAGAATACGACAGATGTTTAATAGTTACAACAATATTTAGCCCTTAACAGAATATCTCATCTTTGAAGCACCATGTAAACATTAAATAATTAAACTTTACCACTTCCTAGTGCTGTAGATAAGTAAAGATTCATGATGATGTTTGTTTATTTTTTAAAAAGCTGTATCATTATACTGGTGAGTGGACTCAGAGAGAGAAAAAGCTATCTATTCTCAGAAACTACTTGGTGTATGTAAGGAAAAGAATGTGTGTTTCTTTGGAAGTCAGTGTTATTCAAATACAAATACTTAAAAGAAAATTTAAAACTGTGACTATTTGCAAAAATTTAGAGTAGGTTTTCTCAAAATGCTGAGTGGGATATCAATATCATAATTACTAGGTGTATTTGATAAAAATATAGATAGCTTGGACAAAATTAACTCTACACCTACAAAATCAGAATCCCTACTGAGGGAATTGGAATTTATAACATCATCTGATAATTTTTATGTAAAGTAAATTTTAAGACAATTGTTTTAGAGTTTATATGTATTAAATAACATTTATTAAAATCTACTTAAAGTGAATCAAGAAGCTTGACCTTAGGTGTATACGACATACACACATAGATTGAACTGGATAATTGCAAATGAATATTTTCCTATTAGCAATTGAGAAGTATATTGAATAGGGTGGCAACTGTTTCTATCAATTATATGTAGTGCTATTGAAACTCTCCTTTTCTATCTTTACAGCTAATAAGAGAATGATATTTTTCCAAAGATATCTCCTTGTTTTGATCTCATTTTCTTCTTTTATCCAAGAATTTTGATATTCATAAATAAGTTGTCTGAATATCCCTACAAATTTTTTTGCCTGAACTTAGCTGTAAAGACTTTATAATGCTTCAAAACATTTTAAGTAAGTGGATTTATTTTGACATAGGCTTCTGTGAACACCTGCAAAATCATAGTCTTAATTGGGATACAGCTGTTGCTGATTGCTGTGAAGAGAGGGTATCTGTGTTGACTGATTGGCCATTTTTATTTAATAGTACATTGAGCTTTCTCTCTGTTTTTTTTCCAAGTTGTAGTTTTCTTAGGAAATGGTTTAAGTGATTAAAGACCGAAAATGGAGTGTCACTTTGCCAACTATCAACAGTAGAAGATGAACTGCTTTCAGTAAATAAACATTGCCAGACACCTGTGTATTACGTTTTCCTTTTTGGAGCAAGAATATTGATCTGAAGAACCAATTTGCTCAATGATTCAGCAGTCACAGAAGTAAATGTTTTAAATTGATGAGGCATATAAAGTAGTAAAAATGTGAAGGCAGCAGGAACAATTAGGTTTGCTCTCAAAAGTACAAGAAGAAATGGGAATGGTTCTAATGAGTGTTAAATAAATGTATACTCCGATTCCTTTTCTAGTAAGGTCAGTGAGGTATTCGCAATTCTCTGTGATTTCAGTTTATTCATTGACATTGAAAGCAAACAGATTTAAAAATTCTTATTTTAAGAATCGGAATATGTGATATCTGGATTTCTACCTACACAGAAAATTTAATGTTATAATGATGATTAGCATTTTCACCTTTGTTCCTTAAATAACTTCTTGATGACTCTAATGATATGCCTCTCAATCAAGAGGCGAGGTTTCAAATTATTCTTCCTTAGCACCCTTAAATATGTAAAAATATCTGTTACAAACACTGTAGGCCCTAAAAAACCAAGTGTCAAACTCAAATATCTCTAATGCCTGCAATCATTTTGTTTATCACATGATTTCAAATCCTTTCATCATCAAATTCATGCTAATAGACATATAGCAGTTTGTCATTTCCTCTTAAAGCATATTAATAAGAAATTAATATAATCTTTTGGGGAATATTGTTTTGGAGTCTATACTTCGAATGATACAGTCTAAGCTATCGAACTCTTTTTAGAAGCTTAGAGTGAACTAGAACTTACTGCTCTTGAAATTCTCAAAACCTCACTTTGTAGTATAAAAACACGTATTTGATTCTAACCCTCTCTATTTACCTAATCAACATCAACTTCTATGTCATGAAAACATTTCATTCTATTCAGATCTTATTATTTAGCACATTAGTTTTCTCCTTAAAAACTAGCTGAGACAAATTTCTATGGGGAATAAGGGATTTAATTGGAAGGCAGATAATTAAGAAGCATGGCATATATTTATGTATTATGGAAGAAGTAAATCATATTTCCCAGTGGCAGGCCTCAGGAGAAGAATGAAAAACGTTGTGGAAACATGTCTTCATAGATCACTTTATGAATTTTATCTATCCCTCAATATCTAATAAGAAGAGAAATCTTTTCAGAGAGGGCATAAATGACATGCGGACACACACACACACACACACACCCAAAAGCAGTGTCTATAGAGAGTTAATGTAAATGGTTTTCCAGTTCCTTTCTGAAATACAGATGCATCCTTGTCCTTGAAGTGTCTCTGGTCCCAGAAAATTATACGGCACTCTACTTTAATTCTTGCTTCCTCTTTTACCCTGCCTCTTATGATCCCTATTTTTTAGTCCCATATTTTGGTTACTATTCCTAATATTGTAGTTTAGCTTTATAATTTGTCAATTTATTCATTATATATATATATTTTAAAAGCACTAGAGAGCATAATTATCTAGGTATAGTCTACTACTAGGATAATTATCTAACGTTAAGTAGATAAATAAATGAGTAATATGGAAGTTTGAATTTTGTCCTTAGAGTAATTGGAAGTGAAAGCATAAATTGAAGCAGGGGAGGGACACAGTATAATATTTTTACAGATGCAACACTATATTGTATAGAGAATGCACTGCCAGAAGTCATTATTAAAAGTGGAACTAGAAATTGTAACAATAAGTTTCAGACATACTGGCGGCTTGAACCAGAATGGCAGCAGTGGAGATGAAGTGACTTGATTAGAAAAATATGTAGAAGTCAAACTCTGCAAGAATTCATAAGAGAGAAGGGTAGCTGACTCAAAGATGACTCCCAGAGTGCTGACTTGGGAAACAGGGTTGCAACTTCAAATACACAGTTAGATATATTAATCTGTGCCCACAGAAGGGCTCTAGAATTTAAGACAGCACTTTGGGCATTGTCATTTAGAGATGTTATGCAAAGTCGTATGACCTAATATGAGCTTCTAATGTAAAGGTGCAGAATCAGAAGAGATTCTAAACTAGAGCTAAGATTTAGCTGTCTAACAGATAAAACTGGGCTAATACTGGAGATCAAGAGGGAGAACAAACAGGAGATTTTTAACATCATAAAAATCAACAAAAGAGATTTTTTTAAAGAAGCTGGATTGTTGATGAACTAACAAAATTCCAGGGGATTAAACAAAATTTGTTTATAGAGCAATAAAAATTATTTCATACAATTAAATACAATTTTAGGAACACAGTACCATGATATATTGGGAATCACCTATATTTATAGTTTTGGAAGCTACAAAAATATTTATTTATTTGCTCCCTATTTCTTTCCATGTTGTTGATAAGATAAAAGGAATAAGAAATGATTTGTGTGTATGTGTGTGTAACTGACCATATATGACATATGAGAGGATCAAATGGGATATCAGATTGTCTATGATCATTACAATGTTTAGAATCTGGGTAGTGCTTGACATTTTAATATTGACAAGTGGTTTTAACTATTCATGGAGATTAAATAATATGGGTCCTTGTTTTAAACCATAGATATGTTTATCAGAAACAACTTTTAACTAAAAAATATTGATTTCTGATTTATGCCTTCTTTCCTAAATTTGTTACTTCAGTGTCTGCCTCAGCAAATGACAGTATATTTTCAGCATTCTCATTACAAAGGATGCATTTACACTTTTGAGGTATGGAAAATAATACAAAGTCAGGCTTTTCATTGAATTGGCTTGTTACTTTTATTTGAAAAACTGCATCATGAAAAGTTCCTTAACTATCTAAGAATTTATAATTAAAAATATAAAATTACAAAAATATATTTGGTTCCAGATAATTTCAAATGGATCTTACTGTGGTAGAAAAAAAATATTTCAGTAGCAAAGCAGAATGAGGAAAATAAATATCTTCCAGCATGAATTTTATAATAAATTCAACTAGGTCAAAATGAGATGTAACTCATTGTGAAGAGAAGGACTAAATATTGACTTACTTTGTTGTTGATCTGAATCACAAAATAGATCATTTTCTAAGATGTAGTGGAATTATTATAAAAAGTCGATTTAATTTTTCTCCAGAGGAATTGTGGTATATTTAGGATATAGCTTTAATGTGAGTGGCTGTAACATAAGAAAGTTAACATTATTATTATTTTGAAGGAGATTTAAATTGTATTAATGTAAAATCACAAATTATCATAGAAAAACTATGAGATAACAATTATAAAATAACATAAATAGTATGCTTGGTATATTTAACTGAATATATTTCTTAAACAACAGCAACAAATTTTATATGTGTATGTGTATATTTGCTATCATGAAATTGTAATAATATGGTTTAACATATTTTCATTAAACATTTATTTCACAAGTTGAAAAATGTCCTTAAAATAGAAGTCATAACTTAACCATATATATCATTATAGCAGTTTTTAACCTAAGTAAATTTTTGATGACTTCCCTTTACATAGGTGTGTGATAATTTTCCTTCTCAAATAAGTCTCTTTTTAAAAAAGATAAATTGCTGTGAGCCCACATCATCACATGTTTCACCTATTCTTTGAATAATCTTTGAATAATCACTGAAATTTGAGTTGTGAAATTATACTGTAAGTCATCTTTAAAAGAAATACTATCAAATCTAAACAAAATATCTCAGAAAAAGAGGTAGATGAAGTGCTTCCAAACTCATTTTGTGAGGACAGGATTGCACTGTCAAATCCCCATAAGAAATAGGAAAAATTTTTTTCCTCATAAACATAGATCTGAATTATTCACAAAATATTAGTGTCTAGACTCCAATATATAAAAATGATAATTTTGAAAAAGTAAGATTTATCACAGGAATGAAATGATGATTTATCACTTGAAAATCACTCAATGTTAGAACACATTAAAAATAATGTTAGAATATAGTATCATATTGAGATGCAGAAAAAAAATTGACAAAATGTAACTCCAATTTACTAAAAAGAAAATATCTAACTAGAAATAAAATGGAACTTCCTAAGCCTGATAAAGGGCATATATGGAAAATCCACAACTAACATCATACCCAATGATGAAAGCTAATCTTAACCTGTATTTTAGGAATGAAGTGTCCACACACTTGGAAAGTAAATCTTAGTCTGCTGCAATGAGCAACTTTATAACGTGAATTAGCTCATGGATGACTGAAAAATATAGGTAAATGACATCAGTATATGTCAGAAGTTGGATTGTTTCCAGTGCACTTATATGTTATGCCACCAGGTAATGACAGTTGAACCCAAAATGCACTAACACAGCTGAATAGAGAAAGCTACAAAAAAACCTGAGTATTGATACATGCCTATTCTTTTTAGTATTGCTTATTACCTGTTTTTATAACTTTTTGTTGTTTTTTACATTTTTAATATTTCCTTTAGTTAGCAGCCTCAACACTTTCTTACACGATTTCCATCAAGCTATATTCACCTTTTTTCTAAGCTAAAAATTTAAAGTGCTATACGATTCCATTGTCAACTTTGTTATTCTTGTAATTGTTTCAAGTTAGAGTTGGCCAAAGGAGAGACCCAAATGAGATTTGGGAAAGAGAAGTAAACCAGTGGTCCTCACTTTCTGACTCACTCTGGTTTCTATGGAGTCAGAAAGATGTAGAGGTACTGGGTAAATTCCAGATTGACTTCACTCACCTCTACTATGCCTAGTTTTTCTCAACTGCTGCACTACAACCTGTGGCCCAAATGCTTATATGAGATGCTTGGCTATAGAACCACAGAATGTTCTCCTGGATCCAATTCAGATACCAGTTCAAGCATCAGTCAGGGGTCAATCATTAAAGAACATTAAGAATGGGAATCTGCAATTGGTTCTCAAATCTGATTAGATTTAATAAAAAATAATTTGATTACCATACAGGGTATATATTAATCTTAAAGGACAAGTACATGCTTACCTAGGCCTTTATTCCACCTTACCAGGGAGTTCCAAGCCCTACTTATTTATCTGTAAGTGACAATCACATACATTATCCTTTCAAGTCTACTATAAAAGGATGTTGCCAGGAGTAAGGAGGACACTAGTAAATGCATAGCATGCAATAAAAAAAAAGTTCTAAATTAATAACAGTAATAAAAATTCTATAGAAACTAAGTTTCCATATGATAAAGTAGCTGCTGCCATAGAAGACTTTAACTATAATAAGGAATATAGTGGACTTTGTTGTTTCAAATTTCACTGGAGAATTTGAGCTCAGATTAAATTCTCAGCCTGCTTGAGTTGAGTTTAACCACATGCAACCTTCTAATTCTTTGATACAAGTGGGAGTTAAGGGATGAAATCAACTGCTTGGATATTCTGTCAACCATCACCAAATTATTTTGTCAATAAAGTGAAATAATTTTATAATTAAAATCTCACTCTAAGTTTTAAAAACAATATTACTACAGAAAATACTAGATTATAATGTTGGAAATAAATGGTGTATATCTGTTGAATCTCTGGATATTATAAAAATTAATAAACAGAAACCTCAATTAAAATAGAGTCAGGAGGCCACAAGGGGGAGCTCTCATGCCCTAAAACAATAGCAGAGCCCAACAGGAAAAAGGAAGGCTTCCTCTTTTTTGCCTGGCAAGAGTTCAGCCAATGAAAGACTATCACAACTCAGCCAATGAAAAGTCACTGTACTTAGAACTCTCAATTTCTCCATTGGACTCTTTGTTTACAATAGCCCTCCCAACTTCCTTTTCCTCTCTATAAAAGAGTTCTCTCCTTGTCACTTGCACATTGCTCACTATGGTTGCAAATCCCAAATTGTTATTCTTGGCTGATCCCTAGTAAACCCATTTTTGCTAGAGAAATAACTGGAAGCCTACTTGTTTAAGGTCAACAATACAATAAGTTGCTTTCTCAGACATTTAGTCTAAGAGAACTGAGTGTCCACTTGATGGACTATTTTTTTTAAAGATATTTTTCAATAGCTAAAAAAATTGCCAAGGACAGCTATCATAAAACAATTACATTAAGGAAGAGAAAATGCTTCCTATTTTTAATTTCAAGTTACTAACATGATACCTTATCAAATTTATCAGTGAATGGAAAAGGATAATAATAATGACAGACTTTAATGGAATCCCATTATGCTCAGTCATGTATAAGTTGCCATTTCCTAGCGGAAATGCCATTTTCCTAGGCTAATATCCCAATTTGAGTCTTATAATAACATCTGTATTGCAAGGACGAAATAATTGTTTCAAAAACTTAGTCTCTTCATGCAATGTGTTTTATGAATCTATCATTGAATAACAGTTTTTTCAGCTTGTAAAGTTTTCTTCTTTACTTTAAAAAAAAAATTCTTGGTGTGCTTTAAGGTCAACCTAAGGGAAAGCAAACTAATAGTTATTGAAAAATTGCTCTATGCTAATTTAAACTTTCCTAAGTTGTACCCTGAAAAACTGTATGTAAATTAAGATTATTTTACATTTGGATTCAGCAGGAATCTTGTATCAACCTAGATTCAGAATATCCAATACCAGATATAACCAAAATCTTTGGAACTATGAAGTATTTTTACTCACATGGGTCATTTCCCACACAACTATGCTCACTATAAAAAGCCTTTTCTCATATTTTATATTTTAACTTCCAGAGTTTTCCACTAAACAGAAATACAGTACTTGGTATTCTCAGCCAAGGAGTATATAATCCTACTACTACAATGTATTTATTTTATACGTTAATAAAATGTGTTAAGTCTTAAGTAAAAAAAAAACTAATTCCAACAATTCTGACAGTTAATAAACTAGTTGTTAATAACCTAGTTCTTTTTTTTAAATAGAGCAATCCATTCAACTTAACATGTAAGTACAACCTCAGTGCTACTAGAGATTGATTAGTTTTTTAAAAAGAACCACAAACCTCCAAACTGGGATAGAGAGATATATCTCTCTTCAAAGTGCCTTATTTGGATTAACAGTAAAGATTCCTGCTGAATCAAAATGTAAAATGATCCTAATTTGCTTAAACAAATTAATATACGTGCTTGTATGTGGTAAGCAGCAATGGATCTGGAAAATCTTTTTTTCTGGATATGTATTAGTAAAAATCGTCAGAAGCAGTTTACTTTCAGCTGTTAAGACCAACAATAAACCTTCACTTACTACCTTAGGCATATAAACTCTCTAGCCTTATTTAGTAATATAGTCTGCAGGAATCTTGCTCACTTTTCAATCTAATATGACATGTTGTTGGTCCATTTTGTTGATAATACTATGCAGATTGCAACTAGTGAGCAAGAAGTCACAATGACTCTAGACATATTGGTAAGACATTTGCATATCAGAGGGCGGGAAAGCAATCTGACAAAACGTCAGAAGCCTCTAGCCTCAGTGAAATTTCTGGGAGGTCAGTGGTGTAACACATGTAGAGATCTAAGGTGGAAGAGAAATATCTGACTCCTCATAATAAAAAATGAGGCATAACACAGAGTGGACCTATTTGGATTTTGGAGGCAACATATTCTTCACTTGGGTGTGCAATCCCATCCCATTTGCCAAGTGACCCAAAGAGCTGCTAGTTTTGAGTGGGGCTCAGAACAAAAGAAGGCTCTGCAACAGATCTAGACTGCCATGCACACTGCTCTGCCACTTGGACCATATAATCTAGCAGATCCAATGGTGCTTGAAGTGTCAGTGGCAGAATGAGAGACTGTTGCCTTTGGCAGGCCCCTCCATAGGCCCCAGTCTCTTAGAGTTTTGGATCAAAGCTTTACCATCTTTTGAGAATAGCTACTCTTCTTTTGAGAAACAACTTTTAGCTAGCTACTGGACATTAGTGGAGACTGAACCATGGGCCACTAAGATACCATGTCACCTGAGTTGCCCATCATTTACATCCCACCAAGTCGTAAAGTTCGCTGTGAACACCAGCACTCTATTACCAAATGATAATGAGTTTAAGAGGCCGTGAAGGCACAAGTAAGTTACATGAGGCAAGTGGCCCAAATGCCTGTAACCCCTACTCTTGCTACACTACCTTCTTTCTCTCAGTGACACTGTGGCCTCATGGAGAGTTCCCTATGAACAGCTGACTAATAAAGAGAAAAAACTTGGTCTGGTTTATAGTTAATTCTGGATGATATGCTGGCACCACCCAAAAGTAGATAGCTATAACACCACAGCCTCTTTTGGGGGCATTCCTGAAGGAAAGTGGAGAAGGAAAATCCTCCCTGTGGGCAGAACTTTGAGTATTGGACTCGATTGTTTGGTTTGTATTGAAAGGAGAAATGGTCAGAGGTACAAGTCAATATTGATTTATGTACAATGCCCAATGATTTAGCTGGATCATTAGGGAATTGGAAAGAATACTATCAAAAAATTGGTGACAAGGAAGTTTGGAGAAGAGCTATGTGAATAGAACTTTTAGAATGGGCAGTGAAATAAAGGTATTTGTGCCCCACGTGAATGCGAACTTAAGGAGAATTTTAATCCTCAAGTGTATATGATGATCCATTATATGGATGCCAATTAGTCCCTTTCCCCAGCCAGCCCTGTCATCATCCAGTGAGCTCATGAACAAAGTGACCATGGTGGCAAGGATAGAGATTATGCCTAGGTTTAGCAATTTAGACTTCCACTCACCAAGGCCTACCTGACTACAGCCACTGCTGAGTGTCTGATCTGCCATCAGTACAGAACACTGCATTTCTGGTAAGGCACCATTCCTTAGGGTGATCAGCCAGTTACATGTTGGAAGGTTGACTACTTAAGACTGCGTCTATCTTAAAAAGGGCAGTGTTTGTTTTTTCTTACTGAATTGGCACTCTGGATATGGATTTGCTTCCCTGCAAATAATGCTTAGGCTAACTGCCATCTGTGGACTTACAGTCTTGGTCATTGTCATGGCTTTCCACATAGCATTGTTTCTGATCAGGGAACTCAATTCACAGTAAATGAAACGTGGCAATATGCTCATGCTCTTGGAATTCACTGGTTTTACCAGGTTTCCCATTATCCTTAAACAGGTGGCTTGAATGAATGGCAAAATGGCCTTCTGAAGACTCATTTACAATGCCAGCTACGTCTCAATACCTTAAGGGCAGGAACAATATGCTCAAGGAGGCTGCGTATGCTCTAAACCAACCTCTACTGTATGGGGCTCATCACCACATAATTAGGATTCACAAGTCCAGGAACTAAGGAGTAGCACCACTAAGTATTACCTCTAGTGATTGAGCCATGAGCAAAATATTTGCATCCTGTACCCATCAACCTTAAGTTGTACTGATATAGAGGTCTTAGTTCCAAGGGAGAAATGCTTCCAAAGAGAGACACAATGTTTCCATTGAACTGGAAGCTATGACTGCTCTGTAGCATTTTGGACCCCTCATGCCTCTGAATGAAAAGACAAAGAAGGGAGCTACTGTGCTGAATGCGGTGATTAATCCTGCTTACCAAGGACAATTGTACTGCTACTACAAAGTGTATGTCTGGAACACAGGAGATCCTTCAGGGCATCTCTTGGTACTACGATGTCCTACGATTAAAGTCAATGGAAAACTATAACAACTCAGCTCAGAAAGTATTGTTAATGGCCAAAACCCTTTAGGAATGAAAGTTCACCTCACCCCACCAGGCAATGAACCACAACCAGCTGAGGTGCTGGCCAAGGACCAAGGTATACGGAATGGGTAGTTGAAGAAGGTAGTTATAAATAACAACTATAACCATGTGACTAGTTGCAACAACAAGGACCGTAACTGTCATGAGCATTTCTTCTTTATTATTGTTATAAATGTGTTTGTGTGAGTGTGTGTGTGTATTTATAATATATATAATATATTTATATCTTTCTTTCCTTATCCCTTTATAGTGTACCATGAGGTATATTAATCATAGTTTAGGGCTTCCCTGGTGGCGCAGCGGTTGAGAATCTGCCTGCCAATGCAGGGGACACGGGTTCGAGCCCTGGTCTGGGAAGATCCCACATGCCGTGGAGCAACTGGGCCCGTGAGCCACAACTACTGAGCCTGCACGTCTGGAGCCTGTGCTCCGCAACAAGAGAGGCAGTGATAGTGAGAGGCCCGCGCACCGCGATGAAGAGTGGCCCCCACTTGCTGCAACTAGAGAAAGCCCTCGCACAGAAACGAAGACCCAACACAGCCAAAAATAAATAAATAACAATTTAAAAATAAATAAATAAATAAATAAAGCAAAATAATTAAAAAATAATAATAATAGTTTATATCTCAGTACTTACGTATGTGCTATCAAGAAGAGTCACTTAAGAAAAAGTATTTTGAATTACTTTCTGGGGAAGAGTTTAGTAGCATGTTTTTGGCTATCTGTAGAGCAGTTGTATCATGTTCAGTGGAAGTATGGATTTGTTGTTGTCTCTCTTTGTAGATTGCGTGTGAATTAAGGAGATGTGCATGGGTCCTGAATGGACAAGAAGTGAGCTGCGATCATCAATTTTTTACATCCACATGGCTAGGCTCTAGTCCCCAGTTACTCAATCAAACACTAATCTAGGAGTTTCTGTGAAAGTACTTTGTAGATGTGAGCCACATCTACAATTAATTGATTTTATGTAAAGGAGATTAATTGGTGTGGATCTGATCAAACTAGTTGAAAGGTCTTAAGAGCAGAGCTAAGGTTTTCCTGAGGAAAAAGGAAGAAGAAATTCCCCCTGTGCAGTGCAACGTCAGCTTCTGCTTGAGAGGTTCCAACCTACACATTTCAGAATTGCTTATGCAGCCTCTATAGTCACATGAGTCAATTCCCTGTATTATAGAAATAAAATGCATTGAAATATGTTTACTGCAATTAAAGAGTATATACCTGCATTCAGTCCTCCTTGGCCTATTCCCTAGTATTACTGAGGGATACACTATTCCCAGAATTCTGTAATATCCCATAGTTTCATGTCCAAGAACTCAAACATCAGATAATTGATCATCTGCCTTTGCTTATATCTCAGAATGCCAGAAACAGTGGGACTGAGAATTTTCTTGTTTATAATTTTTAAATTTTTATATAGTTTTGGTGTTTAACATATTTATAGGTGCTGGCATGGGTACACATTGCTCTAAGCAATATTTGTGGATCAAAATTTGGGGAATAACTATTTTATTTTTCTTCAGTTCTTGGGGGTACATCGTATGCTGAATTTATCTATTGATATATTCATTTAAGATACAATGCATTAGAGTGTAATGAATATAATGTAGTGGGTATAATTTAATAGAAGATACCAAATATGTGTAAGGACAAATTAGGATTATTGAACAACTGTCAAGGAAAAATGGCTCTGAACTACCTTGCACTTCACTACATTTAACTCCCGTGATAACGCTTCCATAGCATTCACACTGGAATGTGGATTTCTATGATCACTGGAGAGAGATAAGTAGAGGGGAAAACTGTTCAATATGTTGCAACTTCCATAAAACCTTGTAGAAATTTATTGATTTAAGCTGTGCTGGAGATACAGTATGTCCTAGTCTCATAATACCAGCAAACACAAAAGGTAAAACAAATAATCCATCAAGCGTCCTTTATTTTTTCCCTTATCCAGTAAAGGGGGTGGGTGAGAGGGAAGGTGGAGTTCTAATAGCAGTAATGCTCTGTATATTATTACTTCTACTATTTTCTGCCCTGATGAAGTGACCGTATAGCATGATTGAAATAACAGTGGTTTGATTTTCGCATGTAAGAAGATATGAAAATTCACCACTTGAAACCTTTTCCAAGTTATGTATACATTGTGAGCATTATTTTCTCCAATGAAGAAATGGAATGGGACTACCTTTCAGAAATAGTGCATGTAAGGTGACTAAGAGAGTCTTGGCACATACTCAGTAAACAGTCATTTAAAAAAAATTAATATTTCTCTATTTTCATTTGTTTTTGAGATGAAAAGAATTTCTTTAAATACCTTGTCAAGAGAAATGCAATTGACAGGACATAAAAATTAGGTAAAGTCAAAGGAGCAAATCTGGCACAATTTGAACAGCTTCATTGGCCAACTTAGAAACTACCAGTCCTGTTTAAAGCAGAGTTTTATTTAACAGAGGGGAGTAAGTTTTCCTAAGTCCTCAAAGAGCCACTGTCACTCAAGGATCAGTATGTTCATGTTTACCTATGATCCTGTACAGCAGTAATAAAAAGTTAAAATTTCCATCTACCAGAGTTTATTTTGGAGAGTATTTCAAAGGTAAAAGACACTGTCACACAAGAGGAAGCACTGTCTTCTTTGGCAGTCTTTAAAATCAGGTTATTTGTTGTCAGCTATGGGAATCTGAGGGAAGACATCAAAGTAGATTCTGTGATTAAATGGTGATAGCTCTTCAAACAATGAAGGCTGGTAGCCAAGAAAACTGAAGAATTGTCCCGCTGTGATAGTTAGGAGGGAAAAAATGAGAGGCCAGGGGAGAGGCACCACATAGAATGTGAGCCTCCAAAATTATATTAAAAATGAGGAAAATGATACCCATGTTTTAACTTCACTGTGAGAATTATGATTATCTACAATACATAATACCTCAATTACAGTAGCAGTCATATCTCAACAAACCATAACTGTAAAGGATTATGATCACTCAGTGAGCAAAATATTGCTGGGAATCAGCGGAACAGGCTACAGTCTACTACTAAATTGCATTTTGATTTTGGATAAGACACTTATTCAGATGGGAACTAAGATTTAATTTTTATCTATGAAATGAGTGTTCTCTTGGGCTCTAAAACACTTCTTATAGGCTGAAGTTCACAACAGTTTAATAATATTGATTAATTAATTCAAAAATATTATGTATATACTCTAAGCCAGGCATTGTTCTAGGGGCTAGAATCTAGTCACTGGAAAAAGTGTCCTTGACAAAGCAGATAAAATTCCTTTCTCAAGGAACTTAATTAAATTTTAATGGGGATGAGGGGAGGCATATATAGAAAATTAAATGATTAAATAATGAATTATTAAATAATAAAATAGAGTTTCTCCAATGCTGTTAAATGATATGAGGTAAAATAGACGAGGGAAAAAGTTGAAAAGGGCTTATACATACAAATAAACACACCAGAATATTCTCACAGAAGTGGCAATGGAGAAAAGACCTGGAAGAGGTGAAATATCTCGCCAATAATAACACTAATAATAGTAATAATACCTTTAGCTGTTTTTCAGCAGTTTACTGAATGGTTTTCATGTACCTGGTGTTGTGCTATGCAAGTTACCTGCAGTCCCTTAGTTAATCTTTACACAAACCTCATTTTCACAAATTAGGTTAAAAAAGTTAATTAATTTGCCCTAGGTCACAGAGCTAGTCTGTTGTCAAGTTGGAATTTAAATCTAAGATTATTGGACCGGAAATCTTTGTCCCTAACAACTATAGTGCACTTCTATAAGTGAATAAGACTTAAACATCATAAAACTTCCTCAACGTCTCATACATGAAAGTCTATGCTGAAAACTCAGGGAAAAATGCAGTTTTTATGTATTTCCAGTGTATGTACCATTATCTCTTTGAGAAATGTCCTCAGCTCTGCCTTGAAATTTCTCTGGCTTTATTCTTTATGAGGCACCACAGTACCTCATAAAAACAAACAAACAAACAAACAACTTCTGAAAGGCTTTGAATATTTGCCTTCTTTCCAGTTCTCATTATCATGTTCTTTGCTTCTTCACCTGTGACTGTTTGGGGGAAGAGCCAAGGTTGTAAAATGAGACTATTTATCCTTCCCTAAAAATCGATCCACACATTCTGAATGACTCAATTTGAAAGTTGTAAAATCTTTTTTTTTTCCCTTTTCTGGACTGTGAGGACCCAATCGGTCACTGATTGAGGAAGTTTAAGCCAGAAACGTTGGAAGGTTGATATTTACCCCCAGGCTTATTTCACAGCTAATCACTTTAAAATGCAAATTTTCCATCAGTATGTTAGGAACATGACCAAGTATCTATTAATGGATGGACAAAATACAATGTGTTCCAGTCTGAGGCAGGTTACAAAATTATATTATGATTTAAAGTTGGTGGGGAACTGCATCTAATAATAATGACAATTGAGAACTAGGACATAAATATGCTTGATGAAAATTAGATGACCCCTTATAAATAAATTATATTTAAACGTTTATATTAAAACATGAAATATTTGTGATATTGTCACAATATTTCCTTATAAATCTTCTAGTGGTTATATGAGTGGATTATAAATTACACTGAAGTTTGCCATTACTCATTTTTGTTGGTAAAATAGTACTATTTTCAAGTAAGAGAAAAATTTCTTAGTGAGTTTACAATATATTTTGGCATCCCTGTTTTGCAGCAGGCTGGACCTGGGCAGCATGGTGTGTTCCCTAGAAGTCCCTGTCTGTGGCTCAGGGTCCTATCCCTACTAGGCACAGACACTGGGACCCATCCCAGGGTTCCTGGATGCCCTGGCCTGGGGCATGTGCATGTACAGTTCGCTCCCACACACCTGTCATGCATCCAGGCACTTTAGGCCTGTGTGGACAGGGACCACCCCCACCCACCAGACCATCTTCCTATTTCCAGCTGTTCTGCTCACAGCAGTTCTGATGCAGAGCCTAGAAAGGAAGCACCACTAAGAACTCTAAGGCTTTAATTTTGTGCTATATATCAAATATGGCAAATCTTGGAATAAAACATCATAGAATGTGTAATAGTGAGGATGCAGAATAGGGACTATAGCATTATCTGGGATTTTTTGTTGTTGATTTTTTAAAAAAATATCCTCACTGAAATCTTGTTATCAGTATGCAATTAATTTAGATTTGATAAAAGATGGATGACATGTGAGTGAAATCAATACTTTCATCTAGGAAGGTTTTGCATTTGTCACATGTAGTGGTTTAAATGGTAGCCTCCCAAATAGGTCCATGCCAAATTCCTGGAACCTGTGAATGTAACTGTATTTGGAAAAGACGTACTCGCAGATGGCAATAAATTAAGGCTGTTGAGATGATGAGATCATTCTGGATTATCCAGGTCAGCCCTGAATCCAATGGCAGTTGTCACTACAGAAGACACATAGAGGAAGAGGAGGAGACAATGTGAAGATTTGAGTGATATGACCACAATCCGAGGAAGCCAAGGAACACAAACAGCCGCCAGAAGCTGGAAGAGGCAAGGAAGGCTTCTAGCCTACACTGGCCTCCAGAACTGTGAGAAAATAAATGCACATTGTTTTAAGCTTCTAAGTTTGTGGTAATTTATTACAGCAGCCATAGGAAATTAATGCAAATTCTCAAAGATTAGGTAGATGTCTTTCATCCTTTGGGTGTTAAGAAACTTCTCTCCTTAGCCTCCCTGTGTGAGAGCAAAATGAGTCAATGATGAGACTCTATGTGGAACTAAAAATGTAGAATAGTTATCTTCAATAATTATCTAACTACTGTCAGTATGAATGCTCAACCTGCTGGTAGCAGAGAACATGCTGAGCCTTTTATATGGCAACCATGCTCAAGGAGGCTAGTCAGCCATTAGGTGGCATGGAGATTATAAAGAAGGTCTTTGAAGGACATTGATTCATCCTCACCAGACTAGATACCTACTCTGGATATGTGTTTATCTTTCTTGTCCAGAGGCCTCCTACAGCATTATCTTCTCATTACTTGCAAAATGATTGATCCATCAGCATGGAATACCACATGGTGCTAACTCATAGCAAAGAAGATATGGAGTGGAGGATAAGCTATGGTTACCAAATCTCCTGTCTTAACTTTTTTTTATAAATTGAGACTAACTCTTTGAAGGTAATTACTTGTACTTTTACCTCCCTCTTGGGTAGGAAATGGGCATCTTGTTTCCATTAGTAGAGGCATCCTACTCTAATATGGGAGCTAAATGTAATGGGAGAGCAAATGTGAATTTGTGTGATGCAAGAAGTGACCTATATCAGAAATTTCCTTTTACATAGGGCAAATGAGTAAATATATTATGTTTGGGACACAGCATTTTCATTGTGGGAGAAGGCTGATGAAAATGTGAAATGCGGGAAGAAAAGGGAAAACTCATGTGGTGCTGGATTAAATGTGCAGTATCAGTATAAACTTGCAATATTTTATAAAAAATATTTTCCCAGGTATGTTCTCTGAAGTATGCTACATAATGCTAATCATTAGGAATGAGCATATCTAGTGTCTAGAATCAGTGTCTAAATATTATTCCCTACTTAAAGGAATTAAGATTCCTTAGAGAAATAGCTGATTCCAGGTCTCAGGAAGGGAAAATATGAAGAAACCTGGAACAATATGTTTTGCTAGAAAGTAAGAAATTGTTCAAAGAATAGGAGTACATCAAAAAGAAATGGGACTCCTATTGCCCAAATTTGTAACAAACATTAAGATGATATGCTTTACCCAAATGTCCCAAAATAATGTTAGTAATGAATTACACATACTGTCATACAGAGTGAAGTAAGTCAGAAAGAGAAAAACAAATACCATATGCTAATGCATATATATGGAAACTAAAAAAAAAACGGTACAGATGAACTTAGCGGCAGGGCAGGAATAAAGATGCAGACGTAGAGAACAGACTTGTGGACCCGGTGGGAAAGGGGAAGCTGGGACGAAGTGATAGAGTAGCACTGACATATATACACTACCAAATGTAAAATAGATAGCTAGTGGGAAGCAGCCGCATAGCACAGGGAGATCAGCTCGGTGCTTTGTGGCCACTTAGAGAGGTGGGATAGGGAGGGTGGGAGGGAGGCTCAAGAGGGAGGGGATATGGGGATATATGTATACATATAGCTGATTCACCTTGTTGTACAGCAGAAACTAACACAACATTTTAAAGCAATTATACTCCAATAAAGATGTAAAAAAAAAAAAAAGTACATTTGCACAAACTTGAAAAAACAAACAAACAATGAACCAATGAACAAAAGAGGAATCCATGAGTCCACGACAATATAAATAAATAAATAAATAAATAAATAAATAAGTAAATAAATAAATAAGGAAAGTTATTCCCTAAAATAGAATGCACACTATATAAATGTAGACATACTGGTGGAATTAGATAATCACTGATTGTCAACTAACATAAAAATAATTAATTCAGACAATATTTATTCTAGCAATAATCATTGATGTTATAGCTAGTGAATAAAAATTTGTTGAGGAACTGTATATCTCCATATTTATAACATTTATTAACTAAAGGGGAAAATTAGTAACTTTTACAAGGTAATTTTTTCTAGATCCTTCATATAAGTTTGTTAATAAGCAATACATTTATGGAGGACTCTAATTCTGTAGTGAATAATCCTGAATCGATTGTTATTATTATCATTATAATAATAAAGATAACACATTTTGGACACAGGACAATTTTCCTGACAGTGAAAATGTTGATGTTTTTATAGCTAAGATCCTCATCTAAACATTTGTTTTAGTCCAAAACTCTTAAGTCAATAAATTCAGAGATTAAGAGTGCAAGGTCTTTACTATTTTATAAAGACATTTTAGGTATTTCTCAGTACCTGGTGATTAAATGTATTGATATGTCAACATACAGAAAACATAAAAATGTGAATTTGAAATAAAACAGGGTCTACCGATAGATTAAATTTAATTTGTGGTTGTGAAGGAATTATTTTACTATCTTTCTATGTGTATGCACTATCTACTGAAAATTATATCATGGAAATATGTATTTTTAAAATGTCACCAAAAAAGCAACCAATTAAAGGCATGATCTTCCCCCAAATAAAGAGCAGACATGATTTTCACATCATTTTTATTCTGCTCAACTCAAGGACTCTGATGGAAATATCTCGTCAGAGTAAGTAAGCTTTCCTACAGGCATCATTAAACACATAGAATGAGGCAGAGTCATTGGTAGGGATCACGCAGAACATCTTACTTCTCTGTGATGCTATTTCTCCTTTAGAGAAAGCATCTCTATTATAAAGAGACAGGACTATAATAGAATTACCTAGCTGAAAGGGAGATCCAAGATGGATCACTTTACTTCAATTCCTTTTACAAAATATCCTCATAATATCTATAATGTCACAAGACATTTTTTACAGTAGGCTGTGACCGTTCCATTGAGTAAATTTGACTAACAGTATTAAAAGATCCATCACTTAAAACACAATTCGATCATAGTTAAAACAAAATTCTAGACATATTTTTATGTCGAAGTAGTTTTGTGCTTCAGTGATTCCACTTTCTGGGTTTAAATTAGTATGCCCTTTAACATGGAAAGATCTTTTCTTCTAAAATAAATACCGAAGATATCTGTTATCATTACTCCTCCTAACTAGTCTCTTATTCATGTATGCATGTGCTATTGAATATAATTCTGCTATGGATATATAATAGGGATTGCATGAGTATTACCAATTTTAAATTCAGATTAATTCCCAATTAGCACTCAATGAGACAGGTGGATCTAGATTTTGTGAAGCCTGATTCTTACTCAGTTTGGGGGACTGTCTTTAAGAAAAAGAATGCAAAATTGCAACATAAACATATGTTTAGTACATGTAAAATTGTAAAACTTGGATACTATTATAGGGCGGAAAGGACAATACGAAGAAAGCCATGGGGGAATGTAATTTATGTGTGCAAAGATTAGTCTGGTACTTAGGAAAGGAGGACGTAGGGCATGGAAAGATCATTTGGGGCCAGCACAGTACAGTGCAATTTACATGGACATTGCAGCACGATGTGCATTCTAATCATAACAAATATTAGTGGTTTGACCTGAGGCAAATGACTTAATCTTCCTGAGACTCAGCTCTCTCATTTTGAAAAAGAGAAAATAATAACTAACTCATGGATTGTGGTGAGGACAAGTAATATATTGAATGTTAAAACACTCATTTTCCTGAAAATAAGAGGTTATAGTTTAGAGGTTGAGGATGCAGAAAGTCACAAGAGAATGCACTCCTCTGATGAAAAAAAAGTACGCAAGCTCCAAAGTCATAAATATTCTTGCAGTTATCAGAGAAGTTAAATAAGCCCTTTCTAGGAAAAACTATTTTACCTTTAGCACAACATTGGAGAAAGAGGTGGCAGCAATAAACATGTACATGAGAAAAGCAAGTAAAATTTTAATGGACTTTTAAAGACCTAATATGGCTCAGAATACCAGTTTAGAGTTATCCCAGACACAAAAGGAGTCCTCACTTACTCACCAACTGTTGGTGAGTCTCCACCTGGTGCTCACAGGGCAGGATGGAGGCAGGGCAGAAGGTCTGAAAGAGCAACGCTGTTGTTAGTATACAGTTCCAAAACCCTACCTGCTTTCTGAATCATTTCAAACCTATCTTAGGAAGCAGAAGCCCTCTGTCCCTGAGGCAGTGGCATAAAACCCACTACAACGATGCAAACAACTAAATATCCTGCACTTCCAGGACTACATTTATCAGTGAAAACTCTAAACTTGCTGTACTCGCCAACTAGATGAAAAATGATCCAGATATGCTATCTTTCCATTGCTTGTTTCTACTATTAGCACCCACTCTAAAACTGTCTCTCATTTCCCTAACTCTCCTCAGAATCACTTAGCACATGCTCAGATCCTATAGTGGGCACCTCCTAACTCCTTTCTGAAACCAGGACAGTCCTCAGCATTACCTCACTGGAAGAGCCTTATTTACTCACACCGTTTTCATGGCCTCATGGTAGGCAGAGTGTACTTCCCCACCCCTTAACTTCAGGTTTGGCTGAGACTTGCTTTGGCTGATATGATGTTAGTTGTTATGATGTAAGCAGAGGCTTAGAAGGGGCTTTGGCTTTTTTTGAGGTTCTGGCAGTACCATGAGAAAAACGTACCCTGAGTAATCGCGGGCCACTCAGGCTGGACCACAGACTGAGGCACGTGGAGCAGACCCAGGAACTGGAGCCAAGCCTGACCAATCTACATCCTGCAACAGAGTCATACCAGCTGTATTTCAGACTACAGCCAAAGCCTGAGCTTCTCTGGCTGACTTGCAAAACTGTGATGGGAAAAATAAAAGATTATATGTATATGCCACTAAATTTGGGGGCAGTTTGTTATGCAGCATTATAATGGATATAGCTGATTGTTACAGAAATTGGTACTAGAAAGGAGGCACTGCCAAAGTGGAAAGAATCCTGAAATATGTGGTATTTGTTATGGATCCAGGCAGTGAACAGTGAGGAAACTATTATGAAAGTTGGAAAAATGGTGCCATATATTATATAGTGCTGAAAAATGTGGGTAAAATGTCATCTATAGTAACTCATAGGACAAAAATATGTATCTAATAAAATTAAGCATGTCAAGGCAAAAATTGTGCCAGACAAAATTAAACAGATAAGGAAGATTTTATTACAGACTGAACTCAACTCTGCTGAAACAAAAAGCTGGAGGGTTTTTAAGTACTGGGCTGAGCTTGTGGAAAAGTACTGAAAGACTTCTCAGGGGAAGTTGATCTTTAGATGTGTCCAGCACATGGAGTTATTCCTGAGTTTGCCAAAGTTCTTCTCTTTGATTCAGTAATCTGTGATTCCTAATTTGTGCCCATTGAGGTTGGGCTCCTACCTCTCACAGAGACTGGGAGACTGGTTTCCAGGACTTTGAGAAATACCTTTCCTGTTGTAAAACTGGCAAGAGGCTGAGAGAAGATATACACACATTTCAAAAGGGCCAGAAATAATTTACCATTATAAATCTTCTAAAAAAAAATGCTAAATATATTCTAAGAAAACAGAGGCCAGGGGGCTATAGTTAGGAAGAAACCTTTGTAAGGTTTAGGCAATTTGAGGGGAATGTTAATGCCATCCTGGTCAAGGCTTAGGTAAGAAACTTTGAAGAAAGACTGTTGAAAGGGAAAGAAGTGGCTACAAGCTGCATTTGATTAGGTATCACCTCCCAACACCCGCTTCAGCTTAACAACTTCTACTTCATCAGATAGTAGATGGACGCTTATGAGAAAAATCAAATCACTGACAGGAAATAAAGAAATATTACACTCTCTTGGTATATAGTACTTGTAAATATCCACCTACTACATTTGACACAGTGATGAATTCATGCCTTGAGCTTTATACTAAATTTGAATTATTTACTCTGAAACTTTCTGAACAATCTTTGGCTAATTACTTAACTTCCTCACTCATGTAATAAAAAGAATAATAATTGTTACCATAGAGGTTTTTTGATGATTAAGTTAGAAAATACTCTTCAGGAATTTAAGTCATTCTGTAGTAGGTAAATGCTATAGTTTAGAGAAAGCATATAATAGAAATAAATTTCAGAAACAGTCTGGAGGAATAGTCTCCAGCACAAATGGCTTCAATTATACATAGCTAATTTAAATTCTTCCCAGAATATCTACATGTTTCAATAAAAATCAGCATTCTTTAATAACCAGGCAACAACACAAAGGATTCTGTGTATTATTTTCTGTTGAATCAATTTTATATTTTTCTTTTTCAAATGCAGTCCCTTCAGTCAGAACAACCCTAATTTCCCACCTCTACTACTGTAATAATCTCCTTATTGATTTTGCACCATCCGTTCCAGTTACAAATTATGCTCAATAGTACAAACCAAATGAACTTTTCAAAATGCAAACACAAATTACTTTGACTTAAAACCCTCTAAAGATTTGTATTCCTTTCAAGATTAAAAAAATCTTTAGAATTTTCTTTAAAATCTCACTAGTCTTCTCCGTGGTTACTTCTCTAGCTTCAGGCTCCACCACTATCATCACTGATTTTGAGTCTCCACCTTCTTACTATACAGACCTTCTTTGGGGGATCTGCACAAGCTGTTCCCTCAGTTTTGAGCTCTACCACATCCATCTCCCTCTAGGAGTCAGCACCTATATATTCTTCTAAAGTCACTTCAGAAATCATATTCTTAGAAATAAAAACTGAACTCCCAGATTGACAGGGTCCCTGTTGTAATTGGTATAAAATTGAGAACCTGTATTCATAGCAATTATTTTTGTTTTAATTTTGCATTCATTTGTATGATTTTCTTTTGTTAGTTATCTTGCCCTTTCCTGTAAGGTTCACAAGGGCTGGGACAATGCCTGATTTTGTAAATATCGTATTGCTAGGACCCACTATGCTGACAGAAATGTAGTAGGTATTAGATAATGATGTGTTGACTTAATTGGTTTAACTGTAATAGAAACTGCAAATGTCACTACTTGGCCAATACACTAATCACCTATCCTCTGTCTTAAAAAAGGAAAGTCTCAGTCTGTGACATTTTTCCTCAGGAGAGATGTGAATGTCAGTGGAAAGGTCCCTTATTATTGGTTACTTCCCTTTTAAATGGCTAGAAGACATGGGTTTAGCTTAGTCTCAAATTCTCATTTAAATTTATGTATGTACCACAGCAGCCTCAACTGCTGATGGAGACTCGGGCCACTTTATTACTTTTTGTCCAGCTCCTGTCAATCAAAGCAGAGCCAGTTTGCCAGAGATATCACTACCACAAAGCTGTAAATATTAGAAGACTTATTTTCCAGACATATACTTCTTCTTCAGAATTTAATTACTATTAGTTCATTTATTTAAATGAGTTAACCTTGATTAGTTTTACATTAATACAAGTAAAATGATTTCTCTTTGACAAGATTGGGTTGAAAAATGCATAATTATCACTGAGATATTTGAAAGTAAAACATTTATATTATCTGAATATTAAAACAAGTCAGTATGGCCTCCTCTTTTCTAAAGGAATACAAAAATATAAGTGTTCTGTGTAAGAAAACTAACATGCAAAGTGACAAAATTTTCCCATTTCTTCATCTCCAACAAACTTAATAAAATTCATTTTTATAAATATTTTATATATAAAAAAAGGCAAAATGGATTAAAGACCTAAATGTAAGGCCAGACACTATCAAATTCTTAGAGGAAAACATAGGCAGAACACTCTATGACATAAATCACAGCAAGATCCTTTTTGACCCAGCTCCTAGAGAAATGGAAATAAAAACAAAAATAAACAAATAGGACCTAATGAAACTTCAAAGTTTTTGCACAGCAAAGGAAACCATAAACAAGACGAAAAGACAACCCTCAGAATGGGAGAAAATATTTGCAAATGAAGCAACTGACAAAGGATTAATCTCCAAAATTTACATGCAGCTCATGCAGCTCAATAACAAAAAAACAAACAACCCAATCCAAAAATGGGCAGAAGACCTAAAAAGATATTTCTCCAAAGAAGATATACAGATTGCCAACAAACACATGAAAGAATGCTCAACATCATTAATCATTAGAGAAATGCAAATAAAAACTACAATGAGATATCATCTCACACTGGTCAGAATGGCCATCATCAAAAAATCTACAAACAGTAAATGCTGGAGAGGGTGTGGAGAAAAGGGAACACTCTTGCACTGTTGGTGGGAATGTAAATTGATACAGCCACTATGGAGAACAGTATGGAGGTTCCTTAAAAAACTACAAATAGAACTACCATACGACCCAGCAATCCCACTCCTGGGCATATACCCTGAGAAAACCATACTTCAAAAAGTGTCATGTACCAAAATGTTCATTGCAGTTCTATTTACAATAGCCAGGACATGGAAGCAACCTAAGTGTCCATCATCGGATGAATGGATAAAGAAGATGTGGCACATATATACAATGGAATATTACTCAGCCATAAAAAGAAACGAAATTGAGTTATTTGTAGTGAGGGGATGGAGTTAGAGTCTGTCATACAGAGTGAAGTAAGTCAGAAAGAGAAAAACAAGTACAGTATGCTAACACATATATATGGAATCTAAGAAAAAAAAAAAAAAGGTCATGATGAACCTAGTGGCAAGACGGGAATAAAGACACAGACCTACTAGAGGATGGACTTGAGGATATGGGGAGGGGGAAGGGTAAGCTGGGACAAATGAGAGATTGGCATGGAAATATATACACTACCAAATGTAAAATAGCTAGCTAGTGGGAGGCAACCGCATAGCACAGGGAGATCAGCTCGGTGCTTTGTGACCACCTAGAGGGGTGGGATTGGGAGAGTGGGAGGGAGGGAGATGCAAGAGGGAAGAGATATGGGAACATATGTATATGTCTAACTGATTCACTTTGTTATAAAGCAGAAACTAACACACCATTGTAAAGCAATTATACTCCAATAAAGGGGTTAAAAAAAAAAAAAAAAGGCAATAGCAATGGTTATTTACTGAAGAATGGAAAATTCTGCTCCTGCCTAAAGGACCTGAACAGTTTCCCCAGGCATATCCACAGGACACTGCAAGACTGGTTGACAGCAATCCTGTGCTGAATCACCCACCATCAGTAAACCTTGCTCCCATAGACCTGCTCTGGAAGCCCATCTAGTCAATGACCAGCTTAGCTTCACTTTGAGCCAATCAGAGCATTGATACATTTAAATTTAAACTAAACTCTTTGCTTCCCCAAACTCTATAGAGATATGTTGCCTTTTGCTTCATTTGTATTGTAGGGGCAGTTTTCTTCTTTTTCTTCGATTAGCATGGGTTCTTTTGGACTAAAAAAAGGTTATGTAGAAATGAAAAAAAATTATAATGGTAATGACTTTCATCATTGCATGCTACATGACTACTGTCCAAATATCATGAAACTGTAGGACTTCCTCAAATGACATATAATACACACTCTATCCCATGACAATTTATCCAGCTTTAAATATATAAAGCAGGCAATATAGTTCTCAGCCAAACAATGATTACATTGAGAATCATCATGACATTTCAGATGCATTGCTTTCCCATATTAACTTGGAGAAACTTATCCTCCATTCCTTCCATTCTTCTAATGTGCCTGTCACATAGCCCCTCTGGGAGTATTGCCAAGTGCACCACTCCTGTTGTCACTACAATTATTAAAGACTAACCATTTCTGATATTCATGAACAACTAGGCCAGTTAACATTCTACATTTATCTTTTCTCACTGTTCATTTGGGGGGACAATGTTTACAGAAGGTAAATTCTAAAACATATCCTAGGCACTCCTGGGTCTGAGAACAGAGTTCAGATCTGTTGGTCCACCCCCTGACTCTGGATTAATACACCGATGAGCAAATTGTTCTATTGCCCTATGGAATCTCTCTTTATGGAGAGATTTATAATACTAAAATGATGCATGTATGTCAATGGTTAACATGATTTAGAACATCCAGGGTAGTGATAGTATGACTTCAATTAGGCCCATTAATTTCCCTAAACATCTTTCTATCTCTTGTATGCTCATCAGCAAATATATTGAGCTTGATTTCCATGGAACTGTCAGTAATTCCTTTATTACATAGATAGCACTAAATAAAATATTAAATATATGTTTACTACACTAAACATCATCACCTTGTTTTATATATAGGCTATTAATACTGCATTAAGTTAATCAATTAATGTAATTAATCAAACATTAAATAAATGCTTACTATACCAAACATCTGTCTTTCTCAGCAAAAGGGTTCCTATCATATTTACCATATGTTTTCATAAACAGGAGTAGTCATGAAAAGCCAATGAAGATTAAATATCATATTCAGAGATTCTGGGGGTTATAGCCATACTTCAGTCAGAAAATAAAACAAATCCAAACAAAAAGCAAAGTTTCACCAATATTAGTTTCTAAGTATCCTTGGAGAGCTCTGGAATGACATGGCACACACATGTCTGTCTGTACTATCATCACTGTACCATTGAGTAGTTAACTCCATGGTCCAACTGTAAGGAACGAACAGTTATGAACACATTTTCTAATGCTGTACTACAATAACAAGAGCAGCTCTGACAGTTCCCTTAAGAGGGCTACTCCACCTCATCTTCCTCATCCCCTCATCACTGTCTTCAGAACACATTCTATTCTATAGTGTTAACATAGCATATTATTGATTTTGGATGAGGGTACATGATTTCTCTCAAAATTGCATTCAGGCATATTGTCCTATCAATTTAGTGACCTGAATGTTCCATATACATATTACCTCATCCTCCTTCCATGCTTCCACCATATGCTGGAAACATGAGTGTGGATTGGTCTCAATGATACACTAAATGTATAACTATAAAAACTGTGTTTCCCCAGAAAATACTCTTCTCCTCAGAGTGTCCTCACAATTACCCCTTCTGGAGTAACATCTGAGATACATGGTAAGCATTATCATACCAGGCAAAGTGTAGCAAAACATTATCTCTCACAGTCTTATAACCACCTCAACACAGTGCCATATGTAGCTCAGTCCCATGATACAGGTGCATCATTATTGTATACTCACTGCCCTGTGAGGTTCAGAGGTAAAATCTTTTTCGGATTTTCTGAAAAATGACTACTGTATTAACTATAGTTCATAAATCAGGAAGCAAATGAGAATTCCAATCTAGTGACATTCATTCTGATCAGTAAAGGTCACTGAAAACCCATTGTTCAGTTGTATTATCTGTCAAATTATCATTCAAAGCTCATAAATGTGTTTCAGTCTAATTGCATTTAGAGGAAAAAACTATTTTGATAATTTTTCCTACTAGTGCCCATCACTCAAAAGAAACAACTCAAAGAAACTATTCCCTTGTTCTGAGAAGTTCTTTATAGAAGAGGTAAACAGCACTATTCCCAGTATTATCTCTCACTTTCTGAGTCCTTCACTTTCAGTAACTACTTCTCCCTTTCTCAAATTATCCACATATTAATCCATACTCTCTCCCACTGAATACAATTCAGAAGCTTACTTATAAAACCAGTAAGGGTATAACTGCATCAGTTCTTTCCCTGGCATCTGTTCCCAGGATTGAATTGTCTAATTTCAGAGGTATTAGAAATTCAGAAGCTCTCCCTCTTCTACTCTGGACAAAATTATAGCTGGTCTCCTAAGTCTTAGCATAGCCATACACAAGATTGTTTTAGGGATACCTACAAAAAGATTTAAAGATATGGAAATAATGTCTTGTACCAAGATGACTTTTTGGCTGAAACCCGCAAATATAACACAAGAAAACATGAGTTCCAACAACACAGAGAAAAATTTTGTGAGTCAGTGTACTAGGCAGCCTCTAAGATGAATTCCAATGATCCCCACATCCTCATATCCACATTTTTGTAATTTGCTTCTAACCAATAATATGCAGCAACATTGATGGGATGTCACTTCTGTGATTAGATTATCAAGGAATATGACTTCCATATTGCTAGCCTACTCTATTGCCTTCATGGTTGCATGCTTTGATGAAGCTGCTGCCATGTTTGACAGGCCCATATGGCAAAAAACTGTGGTTGGCTGGAGGCAGCTCAGAACTGAGGCCTTCAGTCCAACAACCCTCAAGGCACTAAATTCTGTTAACAACCACATGAGTATGACCTTCCCCAGTCAAGCCTTCAGATGAGACCCTGGCCTTAAACCACACCTTAACTGCAGTGGTGTGAGAGACCCTGAAACATAGTACCTAATTAAGTTTTGCCCATATTTCTCGACCATAGAAATTGTGAGGTGATAAATGTGTGTTCATTTAAGCTGCTCAATTGTGCAGTAGTTACATAGCAACAGAGATAATACAGTTGAGAAAAACAGAGTTTTGTTATGGCATAATTCTCCACACCATCTTCCCAACTTTGTACCCTAAGAACCTTTAAAAAGGAGATCCCACTTTATTTTCTTGCATGCAATGTAGCAAATATTCATCAATGCCAACCTCTAACTTCTTTTCACCCTCTGCTTTTTAAAACAAATAATTTAATCAAAGACTTTGTTTTTATATTATATTATTACCTTGAGAGTTAAATATAATAGGTAATGGCCAAATGACAAGGTGATATTCAGCCCACTGCTGAGCAGCAATCATTTTAAAATGGGTACCTTGATCCAAGGAAATAGAGATGACTGCTACAAACTGATAGAATACATGTTTTTCCAATTTGTTCATTGTGACCTTTACTATAGGTTTGGCAGTAAGGTATATAAATCTCAAATTAGAATACATCTAGACTTCTGAAAGGATCCATTAAAATTTTCCATGGGTAAATGGGTCCATTTGCCAACTACGACCAAGATACTGTCCTCCAAAGCAGTCATCCTGTGGCAAGCTTTAAATTAGTCTGATACACTAGCATTCTGAAAAGTCTTTTGCAGCCATTGTTGCCTAAACTAGTGCATATTATTACATAAATATTAATTAATAAATGATTATATTGGTGATCACTTCATATAATTTGTTTTTGTTTTGATATTCTGATTGGAAATTCTATTAGCCAAAGTTGGATTTACCTACTCTTCAGTGTAGAAAAAGAATGAAAGGAGAAAAGAAAAAGGAAATAAATGGGAAATTACAAATTTTAAGAGGAAAGAGAAAATCATATAAAATACATAGTACAATGATTAAGAAAGAGAAGTTGATAAAGATAAATATGTAACAACAGAAAGAAAAACCTAACCATTTATTATGAATATATTCACTGAATCAACAATTCCTGCTTTTCATCACTTTCTTTTCATTCAGTCTGTCTAGATTGGGAGTTAGGGACAGTGGTAGCGTCTTGCCATTGCAGAATATTTAACAGCCTGGGCTTGCAGAAACTTCCAGTAGTTACCTAACACAAAAGATTTGCTCTGATGACTTCAACATATACCTTTACTTATTTCAAAGGAGAAAGGCAGATTACTTACTGAGGGCTTCCTGTTATTTAAGATAAAGACAATCATTATAAAAGCAATCTAAACTATTATCTAAATCCAGACATAGTTTTATTTTATTTATTTTATTTTATTTTTTCCTGTACTTCTCTTCCCATTTATTATGGGTTTAGCAATAACAAAAATGATTTTAAAATGCAAGAAATACACATTAAGTCTAAAACTCAATGAGGCACTCCTCTTGGTTTCACTGTATTTGTTCTTTTTGGATACAGAGAACTCTGAGGATTGTCGTGGTTTTCTCCTGACTCTGGCTGCTAATTTATTTATTGGCTTCTCTTCCTTATCCTTGAATCCTCTAAGTTTCCCAGAGCAACCTCATACATGATATATATATTTGATCCCACTAAATAATTTTCAACTAAATTAGTAAGTTAAAAGTGATCTATAAACTTACAAGTTTCTTACAGTTTTGAAATGACAGGAACATTCAGTTTGGTGAAATGTCATTTATAGAAACAGTAACTATTGATAAAATTACGAAGATTAATTAAATAATGATGATAGATTTTTTCATTTAAAATCATAATATATTAATAAATGTTTACATGTATTTTAAATCAAGATTCCATTACCCAACACATGTTGTGGTAGAGAGCTTTCTGTTAACATGTTTGAAAAGCACCATATGAGACCTTGGGCAATTCTATTTCAATATATGCATTCTCCTTACATCAGTCTTCTCATTTTCAATACTACACTTTGAAAGATACTACAATTATGGCTTCTTTAAATAAAGATGGAAACCAGGAGTTGAGCAACTCATGTAATTCACCTTAATAGCTGAACTTTGACAATCAAATAGCAATCAAAACTCTTGTGACCTTGCAATGATTGTAACACCAATCAGTAGAGGATGAATTGTGGCTTTAATAGAAACAAAGAGAACCTATTTAAAAGTATGAACTTTAAAAGAATTCATGATTATAGAGATACTAGTAAAATTGGATTATTTTCTTAATATTGAGAATTGCAACTTTAAATTTTTAAAGATTTTAATTTGGAACGCAAAGAATACCAAGGTTCAATTAGTACTTTATAAGATTTCGTAAAGATTGATATTTTGCATTCTAATATTAAAATCAACTACATACTTAATGGATTACTTGTCTCTATTTCTACACTGGGTTTATGCAACTTTGAAAGATTAAAAAATCAGGTAGTTTAGAGTAAAATATTTGGTTAACTAAAATTTACTGGCTTGTCTAAAATTTTACAAAAATATGCTTGGTCACTGGGAAAGATATTAATTCAGGCTTTGAATAAACATTATACTATTTTTTCTAAAATAATTTCAATTAGCAATAAAAAATTCCTATAAGTTAAAAGGAAGACATTAATATTTCGAACAAATTTTCTTTAACTTATGAAAAGTAGGTGTCTGTTTCAAACCTTTAGTGATCATAAAAATAATAAAATCATAACACATAAAATATAAAAAATAAATATCACCTAGAAGAAACAAAGCTTGCCCATAATTCTCAAATAGAAGATAATGAATATTTGCTGTATTTCTCATCACTCATTTTTCTGTATGCTTTTTCTTTTTCCTTTTTTTTAACATAATAAGTTTGCATTGTTTTAAATACTAATATTTTTACCAGTATACCCTGAACCCTTTTCAGTAGCAGTAAAAGATCTTCTAAAACATAATTATTAATATCTGCATGCTATTTTGGCATATAAATATACCATAATGTACTTAATCCAATACATATGTTTTAAAATAATATTAAAACATGTACACACTGCTATATTTAAAATGGATAACCAACAAGAACCTACTATATAGCAGAGGGAACTCTGCTCAGTATTATGTAACAACCTAAAGGGGAAAAGAATTTGAAAAAGAATAGATACATGTATATGTCTAACTGAATCACTTTGCTGTATACCTGAAACTAACACAACACTTTTAATCAACCATACTCCAATATAATATAAAAAGTTAAAAAAAAAAGCATATAGTTTTTTTCCCCCTAAACATGCATGATCTTTTTTCCAGTACTCTGGTAGTTTCTGATTAGCTGCAATAATTTCCCCTCATGGTGTTTGTGGTCACCAGATTGCAGGTGACTAGATCATCATACTTAAAAGAATCAAGCTATATGTTTTCTTATATAAACTAGGTAAGGGAAAAAATGTTAGTTAAAGTAAGATAGAACTGTATTTTTAAATTAGATAGAACTTCATTCTTTGACAACTAAAGTTGGCTGTGCTCTTTAAAATCATGTTTTATCTATTCAGTAGATAAGCCTCAACACAAGAAGAACTGTAATGTGGTTCTCTAGAAAGGTTATTTCTGAAATACTAAAGAAGGACACCTAGCCCATCATCCCTGCATATGGAGACCAGGATGAATTATTAACTACCATAAATGCCAAGGGAAGAGATGAATGTTTTGTAAAGGTGACACACAAAATCAAAATATCCTTTAGTCAAGGGACTCAAGGGATATTTGAAAAGGATGTTCAGACATCTGAGAGTTCTATTCAGCATTTCAGCTTTAGCAAATATTCTATCAGGCTATTGCCATATGATTCTTTGAGATTTAGTGAAGTAGTTAAAATCAAGAAGACAGATTTCACAAAATTATACGATATCCCATCATTTTGAAATCGTCCAAACAATTCAGCAACAGAGAATTTGGATCTATAAGAGGTTTTGTCTAATATCATTTAATATAATGGCCATTCCTGCATAAATAGACCTTGTGATTCAGGATAGTGAAACTATGTAGTTTTTCTTTAAAATGTGTAAATATACTTTAATTATTCTTTATTCATTTTCTTACTTTTAATACTGATGGTTAAATTTAGGTGTCTTAACCAAACATTGACTTAAATTAGTTTTCTTCTCTGTATTATTAAGGCTAGGCTGCACTGACAGATAGATCCCTAAAATTGTAAAAGCTTAAATGCAAAAAAATTTTTTTTTTTAGTTTATAGAAGAGAAAAATGGTTGGTGGCTACCTATGCCATCTTCAATACATGTCTTACAAATTAATTCTGTGGGTTTCCATCTTGGCCAAAGAGAAGAGGAAAGAGCAGGGAGAAGCATGGGAGCCAGTTTTCATAGTTCTGGCCTGTAAGTAGCAAACATCCCTTCCTCTTCTATTTCATTGGTTAGAACTCAGTTTCAAGGTCACACCAAGTAACAAGAAAGCTTAGGAAATGTGGTCTACCTGCTGCACAGAAGAAGGGGAAAGGGATCTTTTAAAATAATTATCAGCTTCTTTAGAATCTTCAAAACTAAAGAGCCTGTATGAAAATAAATGCCAGCTCATATCCTGTTCCAATTTTCTGAAGAAGTTCTTCATGACTAAATTCTTAGGAAATTCAACTGACATTAATATCTTCAAAAGTCTGAAAATCAACTGAGCACAAAAAAACCCAAAAAACATGGCTAGTTTACTCCTTAAATATTTTCTTTTGAAAATATTGACATAGGCAAAAATAAAAGAACTTATACCCATCAGAATTTTCAAAAATCATAATGTCATTTGAGGAAAAGTTTAAGAAGATTCATCTGAAAAGTCAAGGCTAAATCCTGATGCCCCAGAAATTGTATCATTTTTGAGGATATAATTTGGATTTTCTAGATCATTTCTTCATCGGGAATCATGAAAAAAATATCGATATTCATAGTTCAGAGTTGTTGCAAAGATATTTCATTTAATCTAATGTAAAAGAGCAACGCTCCATTCTGGTATTCACACAGCATACATCTTCATCCATTTTCTAGTACTGCCAGTGGTTCTCAAACTTTAATGTGAATTCAGATCATCTGAGGTTTAAGGTACAAAGACAAATCCATACACTTGTTTTCTGAGATCCCGACTCTTTGGAGTCAGAGTCTCCATGTTTCACAGGTACACGAGGTACTTCTGATACAAGAGACCCAGAGACCAAGTTTATAGCACAGAGTTAGACCTCAGTGTCTTTGAAGTGCGAACATCCATCCTATATCATTTTGTATTTCTCAAAACTGGGGCAATGTTTTTCCCCATATTGAGCACTTTATTAATGACTGTTAAAGAATAAATACTTTAGTGTAATTTAAACATAAATTTTAAAAATTAAAATAACTGTTTGAAAAAAAGACACCTCTGCTACTTATTTTTTGATGTGATCAAGTCAGGTAATTCTCTGGATTTCAGTTTCTAAGGCTGTCAAATGAGAATTATACATATCCTTGTATGGTGTTGAAAAGATTAGATGAAATGTATACATATTGTTTTGCACAAAGTAGACACTAAATTTATAATAGATCTTATAACTATTCCATTATTCAGGTATATTAACTATATTTAATCCATTAAGTTTCATCTAGATAGTATACAACCTAGTAATCAAAATATATATGTTTTTCACATTTAGATCATATGTAAAAGGGAAATTTGATCAATATAATTTTTTAAAGAGATATAATTCCTCAGTGATGTTGGAGAACATTTCAAAAGTACAGAAATATAGTGACTAGGTTAAAGATTTGATGTTAACTTTTCAAACTTAAACAATCCACTTTATTTATCTGAGACTCTATTTCTTAATTAAACAATGAAGAAGTAAGCATAAATGAAGTGGAAGGCACCTTCAATTGTAAATTCTATGATGATATGGCCTTTCTTACACTTCCCCCTCCCCGTGTCCTCAAGTCCACTCTCTATTTCTGCGTCTTTAATCATGTCCTGCCCCTAGGTTCTTCAGAACCTATTTTTTTGTAGATTCCATATATATGTATTAGCATACGGTGTTTGTTTTTTTGTTTCTGACTTACTTCACTCTGTATGACAGACTCTAGGTCCATCCACCTCACTACAAATAACTCAATTTCGTTTCTTTTAATGGCTTAGTAATATTCCATTGTACATATGTGCCACATCTTCTTTATCCAGTCATCTGTCGATGGACAATTAGGTTGCTTCCATGTCCTGGCTATTGTAAATAGAGCTGCAATGAACATTGTGGTACATGACTCTTTTTGAATTATGGTTTTCTCAGGGTATATGCCCAGTAGTGGGGTAGCTGGGTCATACGGTAGTGCTATTTTTAGTTTTTAAGGAACCTCCATATGGTTCTCCATAGTGGCTCTATCAATTTACATTCCCACCAACAGTGCAAGAAGGTTCCCTTTTCTCCACACCCTCTCCAGCATTTATTGTTTGTAGATGTTTTGATGATGGCCATTCTGACTGGTGTGAGGTGATACCTCACTGTAGTTTTGATTTGCGTTTCTCTAATGATTACTGATGTTGAGCATCCTTTCATGTGTTTGTTAGCAATCTGTATAACTTCTTTGGAGAAATGTCTATTTAGGTTTTCAGCCCATTTTTGGATTAGGTTTTGTTTTTTTGATATTGAGCTGCATGAGCTGCTTGTAAATTTTGGAGATTAATCCTTTGTCAGTTTCTTCATTTTCAAATACTTTCTCCCATTTTGAGGGTTGTCTTTTTGTCTTGTTTATGGTTTCCTTTGCTGTGCAAAAGCTTTTAAGTTTAATTAGGTCCCATTTGTTTATTTTTGTTTTTATTTCCATTTCTCTAGGAGGTGGGTCAAAAAAGGACCTTCCTGTGATTTATGTCATAGAGTGTTCTGCCTAAGTTTTCCTCTAAGAATTTGATAGTGTCTGGCCTTACATTTAGGTCTTTAATCCATTTTGAGTTTATTTTTGTGTATGGTGTTAGGGAATGTTCTAATTTCATTCTTTTACATGTAGCTGTCCAGTTTTCCCAGCCCCATTTATTGAAAAGGCTGTCTTTTCTCCATTGTATATTCTTGCCTCCTTTATCAAAAATAAGGTGACCATCTGTGCATGGGTTTATCTCTGGGCTTTCTATCCTGTTCCATTGATCTACATTTCTGTTTTTGTATAGTATTTGGTCTTACATTTAGGCCTTCAGGGTCTTTTGTGTTTCCATACAAATTGTGAAATTTTTTGTTCTAGTTCTGTGAAAAATGCCAGTGGTCGTTTGATAGGGATTGCATTGAATCTGTAGATTGCTTTGGGTAGTATAGTCATTTTCACAATGTTGATTCTTCCAATCCAAGAGTATGGTATATCTCTCCATCTGTTTGTATCATCTTTAATTTCTTTCACCAGTGTCTTAAGTTTTCTGCATACAGGTCTTTTGTCTCCTTGGGTAGGTTTATTCCTAGGTATTTTATTCTTTTTGTTGCAATGGTAAATGGGAGTGATTCCTTAATTTATCTTTCAGATTTTTCATCATTAGTGTATAGGAATGCAAGAGATTTCTGTGCATTAATTTTGTATCCTGCTACCTTACCAAATTCATTGATTAATTCTAGTAGTTTTGTGGTAGCATCTTTAGGATTCTACATGTATAGTATCATGTCATCTGTAAAGAATGACAGCTTTATTTCTTCTTTTCTGATTTGGATTCCTTTTACTTCTTTTTCTTCTCTGATTGCTGTGGCTAAAACTTCCAAAACTATGTTGAATAATAGCGGTGAGAGTGGACAACCTTGTCTTTTTCCTGATCTTAGAGGAAACGGTTTCATTTTTTGAGAATGATGTTGGCTCCAGGTTTGTCATATATGGCCTTTATTATATTGATGTAAGTTCCCTCTATGCCTACATTCTGGAGGGTTTTTTTCATAAATGGGTGTTGAATTTTGTTGAAAGCTTTTTCTGCATATTGAATTGATCGTATGGTTTTTCTCTTAAAGTTTTTAAATATGTTTTATCACATCGATTGATTTGCTTATACTGAAGAATCCTTGCATTCCTGGGATAAACCCCACTTGATCATGGTGTATGATACTTTTAATGTGCTGTTGTATTCTGTTTGCTAGTATTTTGTTGAGGATTTTTGCATCTATGTTCATCAATGATATTGACCTGTAGTTTTCTTGCTTTGTGATATCTTTTTTTCTGGTTTTGGTATTAGTGTGATGGTGACCTCATAGAATGACTTTGGGAGTGTTCCTCCCTCTGCTATATTTTGGAAGAGTTTGAGAAGGATAGGTGTTATCTCTCCTCTAAATATTTGATAGAATTCGCCTGTGAAGCCATCTGGTCCTGGGCTTTTGTTTGTTGGAAAGTTTTTAATCACAGTCTCAACTTCAGTGTATGTGATTGTTCTGTTTATATTTTCTCTTTCTTCCTGGTTCAGTCTCAGAAGGTTGTGCTTTTCTAAGAATTTGTCCATTTCTTCTAGGTTGTCCATTGTATTGGCATCTAGTCGCTTGTAGTAATCTGTCATGATTCTGTGTATTTCTGGAGTATCAGTTGTTACTTCTCCTTCTTCATTTCTAATTCTATTGATTGGTGTCTTCTCCCTATTTTTCTTCATGAGTCTGGCTAACGGTTTATCAATGTGTTTATCTTCTCAAAGAACCAGCTTTTTGTTTTATTGATCTTTGCTATTGTTTCCTTCATTTCTTTTTCATTTATTTCAGATCTGATTTTTATGATTTCTTTTCTTCTGGTAACGTTGGGCTTTTTTTGTTCATCTTTCTGTAGTTGCTTTAGGTGTAATGTTAGGTTGTTTATTTGACATGTTTCCTGTTTCTTGAGGTAGGATTGCATTGTTATAAACTTCCTTCTTAGAAGTGCTTTTGCTGAATCCCATAGGTTTTGGGTCATTGTGTTTTCATTGTCATTTGCCTCTAGCTATTTTTTATTTCCTCTTTGATTTCTTCAGTGATCTCTTGGTTATTAAGTAGTGTATTATTTAGTCTCCATGTGTTTGTATTTTTTACAGATTTTTTCCTGTAATTGATGTCTAGTCTCATAGTGTTGTGGTCAGAAAAGACACTTGATACAATTTCAGTTTTCTTATATTTACCAAGTCTTGATTTGTGACCCAGGATATGGTCTAACATGGAGAATGTTCCATGAGCACGTGAGAAGAAAATTTATTCTGTTGTTTTTGGATGGAATGTCTTACAAATATCAATTAAGTCCATCTTGTTTAATGTATCATTTAAAGCTTGTGCTTCCTTATTTATTTTCATTTGGATGATCTGTCCATTGGTGAAAGTGGGGTGTTAAAGTCCCCTACTATGATTGTGTTACTGTCGATTTCCCCTTTTATGGCTGTTAGAATTTGCCTTATATACCGAGGTGCTCCTATGTTGGGTGCACAAATATTTACCATTGTTATATCTTCTTCTTGGATTGATCCCTTGATCATTACATAGTGTCCTTCTTTTTCTCTTGTAATAGTCTTTATTTTAAAGTCTATTTTGTCTGATATGAGAATTGCTACTCCAGCTTTCTTTTGATTTCCATTTGCATGGAATATCTTTTTCCATCCCCTCACTTTCAGTCTGTATATGTCCCTAGGTCTGAAGTGGCTCTCTTGTAGACAGCATATATATGGGTCTTGTTTTTGTGCCCATTCAGCCAGTCTATGTCTTTAGGTTGGAGCATTTAATCCATTTACATTCAAGGTGGTTATCGATATGTATGTTCCTATTACCATTTTCTTAATTGTTTTGGGCTTGTTATTGTAGGTCTTTTCCTTCTGTTGTGTTTCCTGACTAGAGAAGTTCATTTAGCATTTATTGTAAAGCTGGTTTGGTGGTGCTGAATTCTCTTAGCTTTTGCTTGTCTGTAAAGGTTTTAATTTCGCTGTCAAATCTGAATGAGATATTTGCTGGGTAGAGTAATCTTGGTTGTAGGTTTTTCCCTTTCATCACTTTAAATATGTCCTGCCACTCCCTTCCGGCTTGCAGAGTTTCTTCTGAAAGATCAGCTGTTACCCTTATGGGGATTCCCTTGTATGTTACTTGTTGTTTTTCCCTTGCTACTTTTAATATTTTTTCTTAGTATTTATTGTTGATAGTTTGATTAATATGTGTCTTGGCGTGTTTCTCCTTGGATTTATCCTGTATGGGATTCTCTGTGCTTCCTGGACTTGATTAGTTATTTCCTTTCCCATATTAGGGAAGTTTTCAACTATAATCTCTTCAAATATTTTCTCAGTCCCTTTCTTTTTCTCTTCTTCTTCTGGGACCCCTATAATTCGAATGTTGGTGCATTTAATGTTTTGCTAGATGTCTCTGAGACTGTCCTGAGTTCTTTTCTTTGTTTTTTCTTTATTCTGCTCTGCAGTAGTTGTTTACACTAATTTATCTTCCAGGTCACTTATCCGTTCTTCTGCCTCAGTTATTCAGCTAATGATTCCTTCCAGAGATTTTAAAATGTCTTTTATTGTGTTGTTCATCATTGTTTCTTTGCTCTTTAGTTCTTCTAGGTCCTTCTTAAATATTTCTTATATTTTCTCCATTCTATTTCCAAGATTTTGGATCATCTTTACTATCATTACTCTGAATTCTTTTTCAGGTAGACTGCCTATTTCCTCTTCATTTGATTGGTCTGGTGGGTTTTTGCCTTGTTCCTTCATCTGCTGTGTGTTTCTCTGTCTTCTCACTTTGCTTAACTTACTGGATTTGGAGTCTCCTTTTCACAGGCTGAAGGTTCGTAGTTCCTGTTGCTTTTGGTGTCTGCCCCCAGTGGCTAAGGTTCATTCAGTAGGTTGTGTAGGCTTCCTGGTGGAGGGGGCTGGTGCCTGTGTTCTGGTGAATGAAGCTGGATCTTGTCTTTCTGGTGGGCAGGACCGCATCCAGTGGTGTGTTCTGTGGTGTCTGTGACCTTATTATGATTTTAGGCAGCCTCTCTGCTAATGGGTGAGGTTGTGTCCTGTCTTGCTAGTTGTTTGGCATAGGATGTCCAGCACTGTAGCTTGCTGGTGGTTGAGTGGAGCTGGGTCTTAGCTTTGAGATGGAGATCTCTTGGAGAGCTTTTGCCGTTTGATATTACATGGAGCTGGGAGGTCTGTGGTAGACCAATGTCCTGAACTCGGCTCTCCTACCTCAGAGGCACAGGCCTGACACTTGGCTGGAACACCAAGACCCTGTCAGCCACACAGCTCAGAAGAAAATGGAGAAAAAAGAAATAAAGAAGAAAAAAATATAAAAAATAATGTTATGAAAAAATTTTTTATTAACTATTAAAAATGAAAAAATTGAAAAGTTAAAAAAAAGAAGAGTGCAGGCAAACCAAAAAACAAATCCACTAATTATAACAATTGCTAAAAGCTATACTAAACAAACAAACAAACAAACAAACAAATGGTCAGACAGAACCCTAGGACAAATGGTAAAAGCAAATCTATACAGACAAAATCACACAAAGAAGCATACACATACACACTGACAAAAAGAGAAAAAGGAAAAAAAAATATATCTATATATATAAAACAAAGGAAGAGAGCAACCAAATCAATAAACAAATCTACCAATGATAATAAACTCTAAATACTAAACTAAGACAGACATAAAACCAGAAACAAATTAGATGCAGAAAGCAAACCCCAAGTCTTCAGTTGCTCCCAAAGTCCACTGCCTTAATTTTGTGATGATTCATTGTCTATTCAGGTATTCCAGAGATACAGGGGACATCAAGTTGATTGTGGAGATTTAATCCACTGCTCCTGAGGCTGCTGGGAGAAATTTCCCTTTCTCTTATGTGTTCGCACAGCTCCTGGGGTTTGCTTTGGATTTGGCCCTGCCTCTGCATATAGGTCACCTGAGAGCATCTCTTCTTCACTCAGACAGGACAGGGTTAAAGTAGCAGCTGATTAGGGGCCCTGGCTCATTCAGGTCAGGGAGAAGGAGGGGTATGGAATGCGGAGCAAGCCTGTGGCAGCAGAGGCCAGCGTGACGTTGCAATCGCGTGAGGCGATTAGTTTTCTGTAAAGTTAAGCTCTTATTATGTCTTCATCTTGGTTCTCAGGTTTCTTTGCCTTCCTTCTGCAGGAGAGGAGAGTTTCATTTATTTTTTGAAGAAATCCTCTGGCCTTCACTCTCAGTTTTCAATTACTTATTAGTTTTCTTTAGTATTGCATTGTTTTCTGTTAAATTAGTACAGTTTAGCAAAAGCATCAAATCCCATGGTCCTTTCAGTTTAATTTTCCCCAATAAGCTTGAAATGGCCGATATAATACACTTATTTATTTTCCATTCAACTACTACTGTCCAAATACATGAGTGATAAATGTTTTAACAACTGAACTTCCACATTGTGCCAGAGGATGTTGATGAGGTTCTCAATGCTGGCTGAGTCATGCATAATCAGCTCAAAAAACTCATCTTATAACCTGCTCCTGGGACTACCCCTGATATCAACTTCTGCAGGTTGTGTTCGCTGGAAGCAGATGCCAAGATGCAGTTTGTGGTGCAGCATTGATTAGGGATCAACATTTGTGAAAGAAGGAAAAGAAAATTGGGTTGAGCAGAAGGAGAAGTTGAAGGTGTGTCTAAAATGTGAATCAGGTAACAACACTCATTCTGGCTTTTGACACATGGTTTTCTTTTGATTATTACACTGGCTCACCATAAAGCTCTCTTCTTGGAAGAATATGTATTTATTTGCCAATCCAAGAAACTGTTTCTCTCCAGTATTTTTGTTTTTATAGAAGAACATACTGATATATTGGTATGGATCAAGTTTTGAAGAAGACTTCAAAGACCCACTTTTCTGTCTGGAAAAATTCAGTTTCTGAGACTACAGATCTAATGGGCAATCATGTGACTCAAAGTTTTTCATGGGAACAGCTATACTACAGGAATTCTTAAAGGAAGTTAGCTGGGTTTACATGATCACGTACCTCATCATATAACTCTCCCCAAGTGCAGTTTTTACTATAATTAAATAAAGACAAATAGTAAACTACTAGAAAGAACTTAAATCAAGTACCTAGGATTTTGCATATAAATATGGATAAAAGACTGATAATGAAACCAGCAGAAGTGAGCTTATTTTGAGTGTTTAAGTTGTGACAGGGTGGTTATATCCATTATTTCATCAACCCTTCAAAACTACTTTAGAAAATTTGATAGCATGTGTTAACTCCATTTTACAGAAAAGAAAACTGAGATATGAAGACTGTAGAAATTTTACCAAATCACCCAAAAAGTGAGTGATAGATGTGTAGATGATCCCCTGTGTGTCTGGTTCCAAAACCCCATGACATTTCCGCTGCACCAGGGTTGTCTTCTAGAGTTAATTCCTAAGATTAATATATTAGTGTCAACTATTCCTAAAACTGGAAATATCACAGGTAACAGTCCCACAAATTCAAATTAGTGTCTTATATCCACTGCGATACAGGTTCAAGACTTATTCACTTAATTTAGGAGAGGAGGGCTTCAAAGTTTTGCCATTTATTAAAATTATTTAATCATGGGAGCAGCCCTTCCAGACATTTCTTCTGATTACTAAAATTAGGTGTTCCTGAAATCTTTGCTGCTCTAGAAATGTTAATTCACCATAGTATTGAGCAGGTGACAGGAAAATGCCTGGATGAACAATAAAGGGAGTATTTGGGAGACATAAGTAATTAATGTTAATTTGATGATAAATTTCATGTAACATGAGTTGAATAGATGGAAACTAATGAGTCAGGGGAAGAATGAGTCAAATAAACAGCAGCCTCAAGATCTAAGTTGGCCAGAGTTTAAGAAGACAAATATTTTTTTAACATTCCAATTAGGTAATCAGCCAAAAAGGAGAAGTCACTTGCATCTCATTATTATATGAGAAAGACTGATGACACTGTTCCAATGTTTACATTACTCTCTATTTTTCCCCACCAGGGGTAACCAACAGATATGCATGGACTGCACATAAACTGAAAACCATGTTGTGAAACAAATAAAGAGATTCATGGAACATCTGTACATTTTGCCTTTACAAAGCAAGGAAAAAAATAAACATTGAAGTAGTTCAAAATACTGATGTTAATATATTTAAACTATGGTATTGGTAAGATGGTCCCTTAACATGTCCACATCACAATCTCCAGAGTCTGTGAATGTTACCTTATATGGCAACACACTTGGGAATGTGACTAAATTAAGAGTCTTGTGATGGGGAGATTTTCCTGGATAATTATCCTGGGTAATTCTAGAATTACCCTGGAGGTTATCTGGGTTGGCCCTAAATGTAATCACAAGGGTCCTTGTAAGAATGTCAAAAGAATGAGGGCAGAGGAAGAAGCAGAAGATATGACAACAGAAGCAAGAAGCTGGAATGATGTGAGGAGAGGGACTTGAACCAAGGAGTGCAGGCAGCCTACAGAAGCTTTAAGATGCAAGGGAATGGCAGAAAAACAGAAATATAGAAAAATGGAACAGAATAGAGAGCCCAGAGATAAACCCACGCACCTATGGCCACCTAATCTATGACAAAGGAGGCAAGAATATACAAAGGAGAAAAGACAGTCTCTTCAATAAATGGCGCTGGGAAAACTGGACAGTTGCTATGTGTAAAAGAATGAAATTAGAACACTTCCTAACACTATACACAAAAATAAACTCAAAATGGATTAAAGACCTAAAAGTGAGGCTGGATACTATAAAACTCTTAGAGGAAAACATAGGCAAAACACTCTTTGATATAAATCACAGTAAAATCTTTTTAAATCCACCACCTAGAGTAATGAAAATTAAAAATAAATAAATAAACAAATGGGACCTAATGAAACTTAAAAGCTTTTGCACAGCAAAGTAAACCATAAACAAAATGAAAAGACAACCCTCAGAATGGGAGAAAATATTTGCAAATGAAGCAAATAAAAAGGGATTAATTTCCAAAATATACAAACAGTTCATGCAGCTCAATATCAAAAAAACAAACAACCCAATCAAACAATGGGCAGAAGACCTAAATAGACATTTCTCCAAAGAAGACATACAGATGGCCAAGAAGCACATGAAAGTATGCTCAACATCACCAATTATTAGAGAAATGCAAATCAAAACTACAACAAGGTATCACCTCACCCCAGTCAGAATGGCCATCATCAAAAAAATCTACAAACAATAAAAGCTGGAGAGGGTGTGGAGAAAAAGGAACCCTCCTACACTGTTGGTGGGAATGTAAATTGGTACAGGTACTATGGAGAACAGTATGGAAGTTCCTTAAAAAACTAAAAATAGAGCTATCATATGACTCAGCAATCTCACTCCTGGGCATATATCCAGAGAAAACCATAATTAGAAAGAATGCATGCACCCCTATGTTCATTGCAGCACTATTTACAATAGCCAGGTCATGGGAGCAACCTAAATGTCCATCCACAGATGAATGGATAAAGAAGATGTGGTACATATATACAAGGGAATATTACTCAGCCATAAGAAGGAATGAAATTGTGCCATTTGCAGCAACATGGATGGACCTAGAGATTGTCATACAGAGTGAAATAAGTCAGAAAGAGAAAGACAAATATCGTATAATCTAGAAGAATGGCACAGATGAACTTATTTGCAAAGCAGAAATAGAGTCACAGATGTAGAAAACAAACTTATGGTTACCAAGGGGGGAGGTGGTGAATTGGGAGATTGGGATTGACATATACACAGTACCATATATAAAATAGATAACTAATGAGAACCCACTGTGTAGCACAGCGAACTTTACTCAGTGTTCTGTGGTGACCTAAATGGGAGGGAAATCTAAAAAAGAATGAATATATATATATATATATATATATATATATATATATATATATATAATTGATTCATTTTGCTGTATAGCAGAAACTAACACAACATTGTAAAGAAACTGTACTCCAATACAAATTAACAAAAAAACAAAAATAAACAAGAAAACCCCAAAGGAGCCTGGGCTTTCAGGAGTTATAATATATATTTAGCAGGTAAATTAAAAATTGCTTCGTTCTAAAAAGAAAAATGAAAAGACAAGGGAATGGGCTCTTCCCTAGAGCCTCTAGATGACACGAGTCCTGTGAATACCTTTTGGCCCAACATAACTGACTTTAGACTTCTGACCTCCATAACTGTAAGTGAATCAATTTGTGTTGGTTAACCAAATTGGTTACAGCAGCAGTAGAAAACTAATGTTCATGGAATATTAGATTCAATTATAAGAATGAAAACACGTTTTTCTAGGATGGAATTTGGAATTAAGTGATGCAAAGAAACTAAGAGGGGAATTCTTTTGCATAAATTTGTCAAAAATGACTTTAGTCTACTTGTCAGGTGAATAGGATTTTCTGGGACAGAAGCAGCATTCCACCAGCATATTCCATTGCTCTGTGGTGTGATGGTGAGGAAGCAGAGGAGACAAGCTCAAGTAACAAGGAAGGAGGGTGAAAGAACTTGATATAAAAAATAAGGTAGAAGGTACTAGATACCACTGTAATTCTTGAAAAGTATAAGGCTCATGATGAGAAGGGTTACTCCATCCTTCTGAGAATGGGTAAAGAACAGTAATGAAAACAATCAGAAAGTGTTGTAAGGAAGGACACAACATTTAGGCTTCAGGGGAATTTGAATCATAGTAGTGCCTTCCTCCTGGGAAAGAATTCCTTTAAATCTGCCTATTCGAGTAAAGAAGTCAATTTCCACTGAATACCACTCCTCATTAAAAGTGAATTCAGCTTGTCCCACCATGTCTATACTGGCACCTATCTCCCCTAAAGCCAATTTTCATCTAAACTTTCATCTTAATTAATCAACTTTGGCACATACATATCTTCCAATCTAATTGTAGCCCCATTAGGCTTTCACCGAAAGTTCAGGATCAGAGTTCATTGAGCTTCCAAGTCGAGGAGCCTAAGAAAAGTTTCTTCTCTGACCCTTGGCCATTTTACTCTAAGTGTGTATATAGCGTTGAGTCCCCAGCCAGGGGTTGGGCCAAAGGACCTTGGCCCCTTTGTCAATGCTTTTCCTGATTTAATTTGTCCCAGGTGATTTGAGGTCAGGTTTCTTATTTCCATTTTTGCCTTTAGGCTTTTTAAAAAAAATTCCTCCAAACTGCATTAAATAGTCTGGATTTGTTTAGGCCCTTAAATGTTGAGGAACCAGCAGAGTCTATCAGCCCACCCCACCTCTGAGAGTGCTGCATTTCAATCCCATCCATGTCTGCTTTATCAATTTTTTGCTTAATAACCATTTAAAGACGTCTATCCCCTATCTTTTCCCATTCTCTTGTGAATCACTCTAATTTTTTTTAGCATCTGTAAGACACATACCCATAAGAGGAAGCTGAGAAAACAAATCTGACATGGCCGTTCAGACTGTTGCTTAATTTTACAGCAGTAAGTTTACATGGCATGCTCATGAAAAAGGTGCCCACTTAATCACAGCATTTACCATGACCTGGATGAACATTTGATCGTCATAAAGCCAATTCAGCGTGGCATGTATTACAGAATATCAGCCACTTCATATGGGGAGTTCCACTTTGCTTTTAAGGAGAGGAAGGACAATTCCCTTTCTCAGGAAAGGAGAATTCTATAGCAGCTGTTTCCTAGTCTACTAAGCTAACCATCCTCTCAGGAGTAACCTGCTGCATTTGGATCATGTATGGCCATATTGTTGAACTTGATGTTCATTAATAAGCTCTGGACATTGCATCCACCTAAACATCTTTCTCCATTTTGCAGTATTTGAAACCAGGGATTTTGCTCCTTTTTCAACAAAATGCTTCATGGTTTTTTACCTTTGATTTGATTTATCATTATTGTCATTAGTAGTAGTAGTCATAGTAGTAGTATTTTATAAACGAAGATTTTCCTCTTCATTTCTTGAGCCTAGAAGTTTTCAAAGTTTATCATAATAATTATATCTCTCCTCAACTTCTTAACTTTTTATGCCCTGGCAACACCTGATCTAGACTGGACTGTTTGTAGTAACTTCTTTTACACTTCTAGGTGATTAAAAGTGGATAAGAAAATATGATTTTTGCAGTCGTTTGTAAGACTGGTTTATTCAAGGAAAAAAGTTAATAAATGTGTTTTTTTAAAAAGCTATAGATTTTTACATTCTAGAAAAATACAAAATGATTTTTGGTTTTATGTCAAATAAAACTGACTATTAAGATTCTAGAGTGGGTAGGATTCTATATAAAACCAGTTATGTGACTACTTAAGTGATGGCCATCCCTCCATTTAATACTGTCAGTACCAACAACAACAACACTAGGATTTAAAAATAGCCTTGGGATATGAAAATATATGGGGCTTCCCTGGTGGTGCAGTGGTTGAGAATCTGCCTGCCAATTCAGGGGACACAGGTTCGAGTCCTAGTCTGAGAAGATCCCACATACCACGGAGCAACTAGGCCCGTGAGGCACAGTTACTGAGCCTGCGCGTCTGGAGCCTATGCTCCGCAACAAGAGAGGCCGCGATAGTGAGAGGCCCGCGCACCGCGATGAAGAGTGGCCCCCGCTTGCCGCAACTAGAGAAAGCCCTCGAACAGAAACGAAGACCCAACACAGCCATAAATAAATAAATAAATAAATAAAAACCCAAAGTTTAAAAAAAAGAAAATATATGAACTACATATTTCTCCTCTAGAATAAAAAAGTGCTACAGCTACACATTTATATAAAAGCATATCAAACACTTCAGTACAGAAGTAGTTTTGGTTTCTAATTCAAGTTTTTAGGCACTTATTGCAAACTGAGAACAAAAGCATCATATAAATTCAGGAATTTGTCAGCTATTTGGACAAAACTATATTGCATATAAAGAAAGTTTTCATAGGGGTAATACTGAATTTTGATTCATGATGGTAATCTCAACACATTTTAAAGTGATACATATTATTTGTAATAGAGAACAAAACAAAAACAAATTTCCTTGAAAATACTGCTGATAGAGTATTATAACACATAGTTACACTGGAGGAAAGTGAAAAAGCATTTGTACAAAAGTGAAGCTTTAAACAATATTTTCCCTTCATAAAAGTTCATCTTATTAAAGGGGCTTCTGTGACAACGAAGAGTTAAATTATTGGCAGCATGAATCAGGAAAAGCACAGGTAGAGGAATAAAGGATACATTAATTTGAAAGCACTTGTATTCCACAGCCTCACCCAGAATAGCAGAACAATTGTACATGTCCCAGTGAATCACTAGATTAGGGGAAGTATCTATGTTCGGACTCTAAATTTTTTCTTGTATCGTTAAGTTTGCAATATTTCATGAGGTCAAAGTGTTTCTTCAGATCCATTAGTTATAACAGGAATGTTAATTCTGTGCATTTTGTTCTACATATTCAATATGACTATTAAGTAACTGTGTATACATGATGTTAAGGAGATGAATATACCATGTCACTCTACAGATCTTAATATTTATTGAATGACAAATTTTAATCTCATTAAAACTGTGAGTGATGAGGTTAAAATATATGTCACTTATTATTAAAAGTTGATTTATACCCTAGGGCACCTGTACTTATCTCTAATGCCACCGTTCTTACTTCATTTTTTTGTAGCCCCCATTAGATTATGAATTAATCTTGTTTCTACATCCTGGCATAATGCTTGACATATGGTCATCAACCTGTGTGTGTATGTGTGTATACATACAAACAGACAAATATATATGTACATATATATTGTATAGTGATATAATGCATTAACTATATTATATAATATAAACATATACTTGTTATTTAAATATTTTAACATATATCACTACTATGTTATATATTAAATAATATTATACATGATAATTGTTGAATGCCTGAGAATAGGTGGTAATTATGACACTTTCATGTTTTTTACTAAGATTTATAATTGACAATAAAGTGGATATCAAGATACTGTGATCCTTTATAAGGCAATGTCATATCATTTCAGAATACCTAATTATTCTAATTTAAATGACAATAAAATAGTAGCTGCTAATATTATGAATCTTTTCTTTGCCCATAACATTGAGGTAACTATTGTAAATATCATTGCCAATGCCCAATTACAGCATCTAAGTTATTCCTTTATAAATTTTGCTGAAACATTCACACATGCTTCCCCAAAATACCTGCCTATTTTAAATATTGCCTTATGAATTATGGCAACATTTTAATTTTGGTACATAGTATATTGAACTTAGTCAGTGTTCTAAACATTACTAGCTTTCCATGCTGTATAAAGTACAATGCCACTCACCCATTTTCTCACATGAAATCAGTAATTTATTTAGGCAGTAAATCTCTTACTTGACACCACAAGATTTTTGAATATAATAGAGCTGTAAGAATGAGAAAAGTGAAATTACAGACTGAAACTTTGAGCAAAGCACCCCCAGATTGTTTAGATAACACTACTGGTTTTTAAAGCACATTTATGGATGTTTAATATCACTTTGTAAATTAGGAAAATAAATACATAGTTATTCTATAGTTATTGTATTTTCATAAAAGGAGAGTAAGAAATGTATCCAGAATCCTAGAGCTAAAGAGAGAGACACAACTAAAATCCATCTTTCTCCAGCTGTACTCAAGTACAATTTCCATCATGTCATGGAAACTCACTATCAACCCCAACCATACTCAGACATATAATCTAGACAGAGATACCTTTAATTCAGAATAATATATGCACATGGGGATAAATATTAGCATCATGGAAGGTTATAAAATGAAAACTAGTGGTCTTCCAATCTGCTCTCATTTTTAGTCCAAGTCTTTGGCAGTAATGACTTTTGAATGTTTTATTCATTTTGAGGGGGTGATATCTCAAACTAAGTAGTATTGTTAAATCTCTAATTTCCTGTCTTTAACTCACACTGTTCTATCTACTGCCTTACTTTCTCTTCTCCAAATTTTCTTAGTTTTAATTTGTACTTTTTTGTTATTTTGGTAATTATTTATTAAGTAGATCATGCAGTAAGATTATCTTAGACTTTTCTCATGTTTTAAATTTCACATATTATGGATATCTTAATTTCATTTTAAAAACTGTAATAGCTACATAGCATTTTGTATTAATAACATAAGATGATTTGTTTACTATTATTCTAATTTTATTTCCAAAAACTGACAAATGGCTATTTAGAGGCGCACAGATAAAAAATATCCAGGATCTACAGTAAGAGTGGAATAAGAGGCTCTAACTCTCTTTACATTCCTATAAAAAATGCATTGGAGGGCTATTGATAGTACAAATGTGCTTAGTCTCTCATACTGGCTTGCATTTGTCCACATCTGCTACTTATTAAACTATTCTGGTGCTTCTTATGGCCAAGAACTATCAGAAGAACACAAATAGATATAATAGGTGTTCTCTCTGTAATTCTTCAGGCTTTCAATCTCCTGCATTTTAAGCTAGGGAGTATTTGGGACCAGATATTATATATCAACATTTGTTAACTTTGTGATCTTTGCATCTATGTTCTTATTGTACCCAGAGTTTGTGATATCTTTCTTAAATAGTTTTACTAGTTTATAACCTGGTTTTCAGAAGATAAGCAAAACCACTTCAAAAAACCAGTGGTGGATAACAAAATTTTAACCCACTCCAAATATTTCTATTTCTACTTCAAATTCACCACTCACCAAATTTCCTTTCCCTTTTTCATGTTGCTATGTATGTTTAATTATCAAACATTGTGTCTATATCTGTCTCTCTCCCCCCTCTCTCTCTCTAAACACACAGATATATATAGATATAGATATATACACACACACACATACATACATACATAAACACACACAAGTCTACCTCGAAAGTATTATGGCTTCAGTTCTAGACTACCAGTGTAAAGCGAATATTACAATAAAGCAAGTCACATGAAGTTTTCGGTTGCCCAGTGAGTATAAAAGTTATGTTTACACTATACTGTAGTACATAAAGTGTGCAATGGCATTATGGCAAAAAAAAGTATATACTTTAATTTAAAAATACTCTGTTGCTCAAAAATGTTAACCATCATCTGAGTCTTCAATGAGTTTTAATATTTTTGCAGTAGTAACATCAAAGATTGCTCATCACTGATCACCATAACAAATAAAATAATAGTGAAAAAGCTTGAAATATTGCAAAAAGTGACACAGACGCATGAACTCAGCAAATGTTATTGGAAAAATGGTGCCAACAGACTTGCTCCACACAGCCTTCAATTTGTAAAAAATGCAATATGCTTATACATATATATACACATATATGGATACACACGCACACATACATACACACATATATCTGTGTAATATATAAGTAATTCTGATATGTCTTTAGACTTTTATTATCTTTTTTCTCATTTTGAGACAAGGTTTTTATTATCTTTTTTCTCATTTTGAGACAAGTACAATACTTTAAATTATCATAGTTTATTAATATATTGTATAATATATAACATATTATAAAATATAGTAATTTGCACAGTGTGATGGTTAATTTTATGTATCAATTTGACTGGGCCACAGAGTGTCCATAAATTGGGTAAAACGTCCTGGGAGTTTCTGTGAGTGTTTTTAAGTGAGATTAACATTTAAATTGGTAGACTGAGTAAAGCAGATTGTCTTCCCTTATGTGAGTAGGCCTCATCCAATCATTTGAAAACCTGAACAGTACAAAAAGGTGACATTCTTCTGAGGAAGAGAGAATTTTTCCAGCCTGTCTGCCTCTGAACTGAAACACGGGCTCTTTTCCTGCCTTCGAACTTGAACAGAAACATTGGATATTCCTGGGTCTACAGCCTGCCAGCTTTCAGGATGGTACTACACCACTAGCTCTCCTGGTTCTCAGGCCTTTAGAGTCAGAGTGGTAATAAAACATCCATTGTAAGGATGTAAGTAAGGCTTGTTTACTCACCCTGCAGATCTTGGGGTTAGCCAGACTCCATAATTGTGTGAGCCAATTCCTTATAAATATCTTTATTGTAATAATAATTATTAATAATAAAGAAATGATATAATTGTTCAATATAAATTGTTACCAATTACTTATTATCAATTAATTGTATTAATAGCAATAATTATTGCTATAAAGAGAATTACTTTACTGAATTTGCTCACATGATTATGGAGGCTGGCTGGTCCCAAGATCTGCAGGGTGAGTTGGCAAGCTAGAGACCCAAGAGAGTCTGTATATATGAAAATATTTTCCCTCAGTTATCAAATTTTTATATTCACTTCTTTATGAATGAAAATAAAATTTTCTCAATTTTCAAGTGAAAATATTATCATCTGAACTTAATTAGACTTTAATTAAAACTAAAATTAAAATAGCCCTCCAAAATTTTAATATTAGATTATGCTTTATCTCATCGTTTAATGGGGTGTTAATGTTAGTCCCTATAGAAGGCATTATAGTTTCTTCACATAATTACTTGTATTTGTAGTTAAATATATTTCTAAGTATTTTATTTGCTGTTAATGGAAATATTTTTCTCATCTCTTTCTTTTATTTTAAATAAACAAAAATGTAAACATATAGATAAACCCCCAACTGTTTCCTTCTAAGCATCTTTTTCCCTAGAAATAAACACTACCCTAGGTTGAGATGGATCATTTTCATTTAGTATTTAGCACTGCAATTTGTTTTTAAAGTCTGATTTGAATCATACAAAATTGTTATAATTGTTGGTCAAAAAGATCAAACATTAGCAATTTCATATGACTCAATTTTACTAGATATATACCACTATTTTGAGGATTTTAAATATTTATAAAGGCTACCAGAAAATGAGTTGTTCTTTGAAAATTACTCTTTTTTTATATTTATTTATTTATTTATTTTTGGCTGCGCTGGGTCTTCGTTGCTGCGCGTGGGTTTTCTCTAGTTGTGGCTAGTAGGGGCTACTCTTCGTTGTGGTGCATGGGTTTCTCATTGCAGTGGCTTCTCTTGTTGTGGAGCACAGGCTCTAGGTGCACGGGCTTCAGTAGTTGTGGCACATGAGCTTAGCTGTTCTGCGGCATGTGGGATCTTCCCGGACCAGGGACCGAACCCATGTTCCCTGCATCGGCAGGTGGATTCTTAACCACTGTGCCACCAGGGAAGTCCTGAAAATTCCTTTTGAAAGCTACAAAGTTCTATTGAAGTTGGAGAGTGAGTAAAGATTGTACTTGATATAAAAAAAGTTATGAACATGCCCCAATTTCTATTTTAAAATACAAAATTGCATCGTCTAAAATAAGAAATCAATAAAGGAAATAGATTTCCATTTCTTTTGACTATAAATCATGTATATTTAGTTACTTTTCATTAAGAAATCAAAATATCTTTTCTTCCAGTTTAAAAATTGTTTGAGATATAATAGGGAAAAATAAGTTGCTTTTTAAAATGTCTTCTGGAGGTAGTTCCATTCTTGAAAATTTTTGTTTAAATTACATATAAAGTTGGACGAAAACAAATGATTCTATTATTCCGTTTACCATATGTGCATTAATGAGATTGAGGGGCTAAGAGTTTGGATGAATTCTTCACCCAAACAAAAGAATTGGAAAAGTCGGTTTTTTGTTCTGCTTCACAGATTATTTGGGAAGAATTTCATAAACCATTTCACATAGTTTCCTGAATAATTTTAATAGATTGATGATGAAAAACTGTAGATTAACTAATTTTTTGTTGACTCTGAAATAAATGTATTTTATTGTCAGAAGATGACAATCTAGACCATTTATATAATGTCAAATAATTCTTGCCAAGAAGTATTAAAGTTAGTGATGACTTATTCATTCTGAATTTAACATTTTTCAGATTTATATGTAAATTTATCAACATCACTGTTTCTTTTATTTATTTCCCTAAAGAAGCTTTCTTCACAGAGATTTTTATAGTATTTAATAAAAAATATGTATTATACTATGTATAATACTATGAAAGGCAAAATAATCACTTTAATATATACTATATAGGTTATTAAAATACTGAATAAAAACAAGAGATAACTTCAATGAACTTGGTAGCATATTTTATGTTCTATTTCTTCACTCATACTTTTTCTGGATAAGAAAACTATTTTTGTCATCTTTACCTCGATTCTAACAGACATCAGTTCCCACAAGCCCATAAACATATCTTTTTAAATTAAAAAAAATTTGAACAGAGAATAATATAAAGTTACAAGAACTGAAACAGGTCAGAGTGCTCTGAGGTATTCTAGAAATAAGAGGGTTTTTTTTTTTTAATTAAGTATTTAAATATTTGTTTGTGAATACAAATTCTCTAAATTCTTCTTGATATCCACTTTAATTTTTCACTTCAGAAACACTGGGTTTGTACAAGTCCTAATTTTCATTCTAGCAACTTATTTAGCATTAAATAAATAGACACTCTAGTCAGCCATTCCTAAGTGCATAACTTTTTATGCACTATCTTAGAGAGTTATTCCTGAAATGTCCATTTCTTATACCTATTATATTGTGTGTTTTACTTCTCCTCTACATGGAGGTGATAATTTTCCCGTTATTCCATATTTGACAAATTGGAGGCATCTTGATGATTCCTGAGAACCCATATACCTCTGAGTAAAGTTGTCATTTTTGACACTTCTTCTGACTTTATCTGCTTGTCATTTAACATATATTAATGTTGAGATAGCTTCTGTTTTATGTTGAAGATTGTAAGTGCCAGCCAAGTTAGGACCTATTAGAAAGCCTTATTGTTTTTCCTCCAAAGAAGAAATATTCTTAAATTCAACTGTGGACATGTAGTGTATTAAAAACATTCCTGTGCCAAGTTTGATGATACCTGGGTGGACCAAATTATAAAAACCTGAATAAGCACTAAGTGTCTCAGAGAAAAGTTTAGATAATTAACTATCCTTCTCACTTGTGATTGTATAAATGACTATATTACAGAGAAAAATCACATCTATGTGTACATAAGTATATGTATGTGTGTGTATATATGTATTTCATATTTAATAAAATACTAGATTTTACTTTTGTTTAATGGTGAAAGAACAGAAGGAACTGCCAAACCAACAACTATTTCTTCCCCAAAAGTAATGTTGGTTTCTTTAATCCTTCTCTAAGACAAAGAGAAAAAAAATGGAATACTACTAGGAGTTTGAAGTCATGTTGTTTCCTTTATTCTAAACTATATTTTAATTAAACTATGGAGATTAATATCCTATCATGGAAGAAGCTGAGCTAACTCCTCTTAACTTTCAAAATTCTACCCCATTTCATCCCCTAATTTTATATGTCATGGTTTATATAATTTTCATTTTGATTCAGTGATAATTTCTTGAATTATCTCACTTCTAGAATCAAGGTGAAATTTTTATTTTTCCATTCAAATATACAAAAAATATATAGCTTTCTTTATTATTTATAACAAAGCTCAGATTGCTCAGGAAGACCCATGCCCACGCTTGACAGAACACAATTTTTTTTAATCTTGTGAATTAAAATAGATAAGCATTTTAAAATTTAAATCAGTTTCTTTAAGCCTAATACATTCCATTTTGTATATATTCAGTGAATTAAAAATTCAAAGTCATCAAACCTCCCTCTACCCCATTCAAAAGATATTTCTCTGCTTTTTCCAGTCCAAGATAATGACTGAATGTAGTAGGAAGTTTACAGAATCTCATGGTAGCAGTTGAATTGGTCTCTGTTTTTCTGTCACCCTACAGAAGTTCAGTGATATCTCTGGCTGAGTCCTGTTCAGGACACCTGCTGTGGACCCTTACAACAAACTCTCCTTTTCCTGCTCTCACATCGATTGTTCTCCCCTCTTTCTCACAGGACTCAGCACCTGAAGACTCAGCTATATTCTCTGCAAGTTACTAGATGATTTGTGCCTTCGTGGTTTCATTCTAAACCAACTAGGCACTTAGAGGAAATAAAGAAATTAATAGTAATAACATCAACATTCATCATTATGTGCTTTGTGGACACTGATTCAGCCTCAGTTGTTCCTATGCTTGGAACTGACAAAAACTTACATGGCTTGGTCTCACCATAAGTTTATTTAATTTTAAATATACAGCAGGTACTAGAGAAGTGGACTATTAGAAAAAGTTGTATGATTCTATTTGGAAAATTAAAACATAGACATACCTACAAACAGAAACACATATTTTTATATAGGCTTCTACGTGTTTGTATAAGCAAAGAGGAAATTGTCTAGGGACACAAACCCTTGGAACAACAGGGCACCTGACAATTCAATGATACCTTAAATATTTTTATACTTAAGTAGGTAGCTTCTTATGCCAAAATTATACTGCTTTCATAATAATAAGCAAAAATTCAAATGTGAAATATTTTAATATACCTATGTATAATTTGTTTATCAACCAAGTTGGGCTGGTAGCATTCAATCAGAGAGAAACTTTACATATCCTCACCAATGTCTTTAATTCCCTGAGTCCCACAGCTATTTCATAGCTTTTATAGAAATATTTAGGAACAAAATTCCAGTTCTTTTTAATGACAAAACATCATTGTCTCATCCAAATACGGTTAATTCCTCTCTTGCATTTAGTATCTATTTTGGATGTAGAAATCTTCTATTTGGAAGGGAGGCGAGGAGTCGGACTCCTGGTTAAAAACCCATGTATGATTTTTCAGGCCAGATCACAGGCACTAACAAAGCTTTATCTGGAAGGCCTCTTGGGGAAGGGCTGCTGTCCCCACACCAGACTTAGCGCATAGTCAGTGCACTGCAGTCTCTGAAAGGGGTTGCAGTCAATGATGCAGGCCCCTCTGGCCAGTCACTGTCTTTGCATGTCGACATTCCTAGTCCAGACACCTGCCTTCCTAGGTCTCTTATCTGAGGCCTTGAACATGGTATCTTCAGGCCCTTTAAGAGGGGAGGAGGGAGAAACCTTGGGGACACATTTCCACGCTCTCACTGAGAACCCAGTATTTTTTCACTCCTGGCCCTTCCCTTCACCTCCCCAAGTCCAGAGTCCATAAAACTGCTGGAGCCTTTTGCTCAGGACCCCTTCAAAATAGAGGACGACCACCTCTATGTCCGTGTTGATCCAACTGACCCTCCACCTTGGGGCCTTTCCACGGACAAAAATAGAACAGGAGGAGTTGGAGCTGTGAGTTTTAGACTCTCGCTTAACACCCTCTCAGTCAGTGATTAAAGACCTAATCCTTTTGTTTTTGGTTTGTTGCTTTAATCAGCTACTGACACCTGGCAACTCAGCTCTCTCTCTCTCTCTCCAAGCTCAGCTGAGTTCCTCACAGGAGGAAACATAGGTTTCTTTTCTTTCACCCACAGCAAGGTATGAATTTTAAATTGTACAAATTCAGGATCAATGAAGAGAGGAATTAGAGAAAAGTGGCTATGTTGTTATGGCTGAACCGATGAACATTAGTTCATTCTGGGCATAGCAGAAATACAAAAGCTATTCTTAAAAATTTCCTCTCCTGAAGTCTCAAGAACAATTCCCCCAAACACAAGTGTGTATGCACGCACAACGCCTCCACTGCCACTACAGTGAGCCTCTTGGATCAAGTCCCTTTGATCATAGCTGAACTCTGGCTCCATTCCACAGATCCATTTGGCCCATCAGAAAATCCATCTTATCTCATGATTACAGTACCTTCTACACTACTTCCTTTCACTAGAGGTCTTCCAATCTGCCTCTTACCTTTAGGATGTTTGTTTGTTTGTTTGTTTGTTTAAATCACTAGGGACTCAGGAATCAGTCCCTGTTTTTTCATCCTCTCCCAAGTTCCAGTGACCACATACTAGGATTTCTAAATAAAAATCTTAAAAATCAATTCATGTAACTTGAGGGATAAGAGAGAAAAGGAACAATATCCAAAGTCAGCGTTATGCAAAGAATTCCTCGTTACCAACTCCCTGATCATTTCCTTAGCCTCCCTTTATATATCCTCGAGGTTTGCAATGCCCTACACATCATCAGACTGTTTTGACATGATTTCTTGTCTAGTTTTACATAAATCTCCTAGCAGTTCAGACCCTCTCCTTTTCATTTTTTGAATTTTGATGCCTCAGAAGAAACATTGAATATATTGTAACTTCACAATTATACAAAAAACTGTGACATCAGACATCCTCATCAACTTAGGGAAATAAGGTTCTACGTGAGCTGAAGAGTGATTTTCTTCTCCTCAATGTAAGAAGGAAATGAATTTTAAAATTCTTAAAATTCTACCATTGTGATGACTGAACTCATGAAAAAATTATTGTGCCATGATTCACTGAAGATCTTAGCAATACATTAAATAATTCAGGACCATTTTACAAGCTAACAGAGAACTTATTCTAAGAGATCTATTTCCCAGATTCATATGACAATGAATATTTTAACATTTTCATATCTATTTAAGAATGCATTTTTAAAGAAAATATCAAAGGATTTTTTCTAGATGGTTTAACTTTAAAAATTATTTTTTTCTAATTGAACAAGAAACACTTATAAATATGACTTGGTTTTATAGATCTGCTCATGTGTTCATCAAATGCCTGATCTAGTTATAATCCTACCATTTAATATAATAGCAGAACAGTAGCCTGATTTATACCTTAAATTTTTGGTATTGATAGTGGCACTGTTCTTTACAAGTTGGCATAAATTAATTACCATTCTAAATTATTTCAACTTTTCTACATGTATATTGTTTATATGCAACTATATTTTGAAGAATATAAAAAAAATGTCTGTATGTGCCAAAATTTCTGGTATTATTTTTATATCGTTAAACATAAGAAAATACACAAATCATTAAAGAAAAGATGCTTTGATGTTTTCAATAGTAAATTAAATATGTAATTTCTTACTTGACTATCTGCATGGAATCGTTGGCAGTATATTTCAAATGCCCATAGTACAATAGGTTGAATTTTAGCAAATTTTTTTATATATATTTTTTTGTTTTGTTTTGTTTTGTTTGTTGTTTTATACTGCAGGTTCTTATTAGGCATCAATTTTATACACATCAGTGTATACATGTCAATCCCAATCGCCCAATTCAGCACACCACCATCCCCACCTCACCGCAGTTTTCCCCCCTTGGTGTCCATATGTCCATTCTCTACATCTGTGTCTCAACTTCTGCCCTGCAAACTGGCTCATCTGTACCATTTTTCTAGGTTCCACATACATGCATTAATATACGATATTTGTTTTTCTCTTTCTGACTTACTTCACTCTGTATGACAGTCTCTAGATCCATCCACGTCTCAACAAATGACTCAATTTCGTTCCTTTTTATGGCTGAGTAATATTCCATTGTATATATGTACCACAACTTCTTTATCCATTCGTCTGCTGATGGGCATTTAGGTTGCTTCCATGACCTGGCTATTGTAAATAGTGCTGCAATGAACATTCGGGTGCATGTGTCTTTTTGAATTACGGTTTTCTCTGGGTATATGCCCAGTAGTGGGATTGCTGGGTCATATGGTAATTCTATTTTTAGTTTTTTAAGGAACCTCCATATTGTTCTCCATAGTGGCTGTATCAATTTACATTCCCACCAACAGTGCAAGAGGGTTCCCTTTTCTCCACACCCTCTCCAGCATTTGTTGTTTGTAGATTTTCTGATGATGCCCATTCTAACAGGAGTGAGGTGATACCTCATTGTAGTTTTGATTTGCATTTCTCTAATAATTAGTGATGTTGAGCATCTTTTCATTTGCTTCGTGGCCGTCTGTATGTCTTCTTTGGAGAAATGTCTATTTAGGTCTTCTGCCCATTTTTGGATTGGGGTGTTTGTTTCTTTGATATTGAGCTGGATGAGCTGTTTATATATTTTGGAGATTAATCCTTTGTCCGTTGATTCATTTGCAAATATTTTCTCCCATTCTGAGGGTTGTCTTTTCGCCTTGTTTATGGTTTCCTTTGCTGTGCAAAAGCTTTGAAGTTTCATTAGGTCCCACTTGTTTATTTTTGTTTTTATTTCCATTACTCTAGGAGGTGGATCAAAAAAGATCTTGCTGTGATTTATGTCAAAGAGTGTTCTTCCTATGTTTTCCTCTAAGAGCTTTATAGTGTCCAGTCTTATATTTAGGTCTCTAATCCATTTTGAGTTTATTTTTGTGTATGGTGTTAGGGAGTATTCTAATTTCATTCTTTTACATGTAGCTGTCCAGTTTTCCCAGCACCACTTATTGAAGAGACTGTCTTTTCTCCATTGTATATCTTTGCCTCCTTTGTCATAGATTAGTTGACCATAGGTGCGTGGGTTAATCTCTGGGCTTTCTATCTTGTTCCATTGATCTATGTTTCTGTTTTTGTGCCAGTACCATATTGTCTTGATTACTGTAGCTTTGTAGTAGAGTCTGAAGTCAGGGAGTCTGATTCCTCCAGCTCCATTTTTTTGCCTCAAGACTGCTTTGGCTATTCGGGGTCTTTTGTGTCTCCATACAAATTTTAAGATGATTTGTTCTAGCTCCGTAAAAAATGCCATTGGTAATTTGATAGGGATTGCATTGAATCTGTAGATTGCTTTGGGTAGTATACTCATTTTCACAATGTTGATTCTTCCAATCCAAGAACATGGTATATCTCTCCATCTGTTGGTATCATCTTTAATTTCTTTCATCAGTGTCTTATAGTTTTCTGCATACAGGTCTTTCGTCTCCCTAGGTAGGTTTATTCCTAAGTATTTTATTCTTTTTGTTGCAATGGTAAATGGGAGTGTTTCCATAATTTCTCTTTCAGATTTTTCATCATTAGTGTATAGGAATGCAAGAGATTTCTGTGCATTAATTTTGTATCCTGCAACTTTACCATATTCATTAATTAGTTCTAGAAGTTTTCTGGTGGCAGTTTTAGGATTCTCTATGTATAGTATCATGTCATCCGCAAACAGTGACAGTTTTACTTCTTCTTTTCCAATTTGTATTCCTTTTATTTCTTTTTCTTCTCTGATTGCCGTGGCTAGGACTTCCAGAACTATGTTGAATAATAGTGGTGAGAGTGGACATCCTTGTCTCGTTCCTGATCTTAGAGGAAATGCTTTCAGTTTTTCACCATTGAGAATGATGTTTGCTGTGGGCTTGTCATATATGGCCTTTATTATGTTGAGGTAGGTTCCCTCTATGCCCACTTTCTGGAGAGTTTTTATCAGAAATGGGTGTTGAATTTTGTCAAAAGCTTTTTCTGCATCTATTGAGATGATCATATGGTTTTTCTTCTTCAATTTGTTAATATGGTGTATCACATTGATTGATTTGCGTATATTGAAGAATCCTTGCATCCCTGGGATAAATCCCACTTGATCGTGGTGTATGATCCTTTTAATGTGTTGTTGGATTCTGTTTGCTAGTATTTTGTTGAGGATTTTTGCATCTATATTCATCAGTGATATTGGTCTGTAATTTTCTTTTTTTGTAGTGTCTTTGCCTGGTTTTGGTATCAGGGTGATGGTGGCCTCATAGAATGAGTTTGGGAGTGTTCCTTCCTCTGCAATTTTTTGGCAGAGTTTGAGAAGGATGGGTGTTAGCTCTTCTCTAAATGTTTGATAGAATTCACCTGTGAAGCCATCTGGTCCTGGACTTTTGTTTGTTGGAAGATTTTTAATCACAATTTCAATTTCATTACTTGTGATTGGTCTGTTCATATTTTCTATTTCTTCCTGATTCAGTCTTGGAAGGTTATACCTTTCTAAGAATTTGTCCATTTCTTCCAGGTTGTCCATTTTATTGGCATAAAGTTGCTTGTAGTAGTCTCTTAGGATGCTTTGTATTTCTGCGGTGTCTGTTGTAACTTCTCCTTTTTCATTTCTGATTTTATTGATTTGAGTCCTCTCCCTCTTTCTCTTGATGAGTCTGGCTAATGGCTTATCAATTTTGTTTATCTTCTCAAAGAACCAACTTTTAGTTTTATTGATCTTTGCTATTGTTTTCTTTGTTTCTATTTCATTTATTTCTGCTCTGATCTTTATGATTTCTTTTCTTCTGCTAACTTTGGGTTTTGTTTGTTCTTCTTTCTCTAGTTTCTTTAGGTGTAAGGTTAGATTGTTTACTTGAGATTTTTCTTGTTTCTTTAGGTAGGCTTGTAGAGCTATAAACTTCCCTCTTAGAACCGCTTTTGCTGCATCCCATAGGTTTTGGGTCGTCGTGTTTTCATTGTCATTTGTCTCTAGGTAGTTTTTTATTTCCTCTTTGATTTCTTCAGTGATCTCTTGGTTATTTAGTAACGTATTGTTTAGCCTCCATGTGTTTGTCTTTTTTACGTTTTTTTCCCTGTAATTCATTTCTAATCTCATAGCGTTGTGGTCAGAAAAGATGCTTGATATGATTTCAATTTTCTTAAATTTACTGAGGCTTGATTTGTGACCCAAGATGTGATCTATCCTGGAGAATGTTCCGTGCTCACTTGAGAAGAACGTGTAATCTGCTGTTTTTGGATGGAATGTCCTATATATATCAATTAAATCTATCTGGTCTATTGTGCCATTTAAAGCTTCTGTTTCCTTATTTATTTTCATTTTGGATGATCTGTCCATTGGTGTAAGTGAAGTGTTAAAGTCCCCCACTATTATTGTGTTACTGTCGATTTCCTCTTTTATAGCTGTTAGCAGTTGCCTTATGTATTGAGGTGCTCCTATGTTGGGTGCATATATATTTATAATTGTTATATCTTCTTCTTGGATTGATCCCTGGATCATTATGTAGTGTCCTTCCTTGTCTCTTGTAACATTCTTTATTTTAAAGTCTATTTTATCTGATATGAGTATAGCTACTCCACCTTTTTTTTGATTTCCATTTGCATGGAATATCTTTTTCCATCCCCTCACTTTCAGTCTGTATGTGTCCCTAGGTCTAAAGTGGGTCTCTTGTAGACAGCATATATATGGGTCTTGTTTTTGTATGCATTCAGCCAGTCTATGTCTTTTGGTTGGGGCATTTAATCCATTCACGTTTAAGGTAATTATTGATATGTATGTTCCTATGACCATTTTCTTAATTGTTTTGGGTTTGTTTGTGTAGGTCCTTTTCTTCTCTTGTGTTTCCCACTTAGAGAAGTTCCTTTAGCATTTGTTGTAGAGCTGGTTTGGTGGTGCTGAATTCTCTTAGCTTTTGCTTGTCTGTAAAGCTTTTGATTTCTCCATCAAATCTAAATGAGATCCTTGCCGGGTAGAGTAATCTTGGTTGTAGGTTCTTCCCTTTCATCACTTTTAAGTATATCATGCCACTCCCTTCTGGCTTGCAGAGTTTCTGCTGAGAAATCAGCTGTTAACCTTATGGGAGTTCCCTTGTATGTTATTTGTCGTATTTCCCTTGCTGCTTTCAACAATTTTTCTTTGTCTTTAATTTTTGCCACTTTGATTACTATGTGTCTCGGCGTGTTTCTCCTTGGGTTTATTCTGTATGGGACTCTCTGCGCTTCCTGGACTTGGGTGGCTATTTCCTTTCCCATGTTAGGGAAGTTTTCGACTATAATCTCTTCAAATATTTTCTCTGGTCCTTTCTCTCTCTCTTCTCCTTCTGGGACCCCTATAATGCGAATGTTGTTGCGTTTAATGTTGTCCCAGAGGTCTCTTAGGCTGTGTTCATTTCTTTTCATTCTTTTTTCTTTAGTCTGTTCCGCAGCAGTGAATTCCACCATTCTGTCTTCCAGGTCACTTATCCGTTCTTCTGCCTCAGTTATTCTGCTATTGATTCCTTCTAGTGTAGTTTTCATTTCAGTTATTGTATTGGTCATCTCTGTTTGTTTGTTCTTTAGTTCTTCTAGGTCTTTGTTAATCATTTCTTGCATCTTCTCAATCTTTGCCTCCATTCTTATTCCGAGGTCCTGGATCATCTTCACTATCATTATTCTGAATTCTTTTTCTGGAAGGTTGCCTATCTCCACTTCATTTAGTTGTTTTTCTGGGGTTTTTTCTTGTTCCTTCATCTGGTACATAGCCCTCTGCCTTTTCATCTTCTCTATCTTTCTGTAACTGTGGTTTTTGGTCCACAGGCTGCAGGATTGTAGTTTTTCTCTGAATTTTAGCAAATTTTGACAGAGAATTTTAATTCAATATTCATGTATCACCAGTGAAATATTTGAGCTCATTATCCATATAAAAGAGCATGACCTAATTACAATGACCAGCTATATTAACTGTGGCTTAAAATAGTAATCTTATTTAACTAATATATATGAAAATTTAGATAATATTTGAATTGAAACTTACTTTTTTGTGGATTTGTATAAGTCAATAGGTGTGCATAAGGTGTTTGTGCAAGAATTCCTATTTTAATTTGTTGAAAGAATGTTTTATAATGTAAAAAGAAAACTATTCATCAACTGTGACCATTTTGCATATTCAGTAGAAACAGAAAAAAAGTTAAATGATTCTGTGAAATTCATATAAGTGGTTCTTTGCCCACGGATTTGAGATTGACTAATATGAATCTTTGTTAGGTGGGACTGATATACTATTTTGTCTAGGGATAATTGTCTTCTTGACTGAAGCAAATTTTTCTGAGTACTTTACCCAATATTCCACAAATTATGAGGTTTTTCATTCTAGCTGGTGGAGACATGGATTATTCCCAATCCTGTATCTCTCCAAACAGTAAGCTTAGGAATTTTGTGCTTACAGAATCTGTTTCCTGTCTCTCAAGTTTTACTGTCCTCTGCATGATGTTCAATGTATTGTTTCATACATTTCATCCAGTTTTAGGTTGCTATGCTGGAGAGCAAATGAGCCCTAGATTAAGCCTGCTCTGGTTCCACCTAATAAGCTGTGAAGGGATCAAACTGTCTCCAAGAAGTTTAAATACACTCCAGAGCAAAGCTCAATAATATTTGTAGGAATAACAAATTATCCATCATCAAATTTCTCCCAGCCGTGACAGAGTAACAGGAGCTCTCTCCGTGTGCATAACTCTTCTCTGATACTCTACTCTGCAAACACTAGGCTCCTCGAACTCCCAAGGATTCTAACTCCATATGCTCAATTCAAGGATATCTGTGTGCTCTGATCTGGTCCCCTTTCCTTTCCTACAGCTAGGAAATTCTTTTCAGGCTTTAATTTGTGGCAATGTCAGAACTTAGTCATTTGTTTCTTTTCTTCAGACAGCCAATGTCTGAAGACAGTTGTTTCTATATTTTGGGTTTTTAGTTGTTTATTTTAGGAGGATAAGTTGGATGAATCTTACTCCATCATGGCTTGAGGTAGAAACTGTCTCCAGAGATTTTTAATCTTGAAATTTAACAAAACATCAGGTAAACCCACTATAATAATGATTTTATACTGATTTGACTGGGGAACAGAAAGCACATGCTTTAGATGCCTCAGGAAGACATATATGAAATAGACAGTGGGATATCAACCTGAAAAAAGTCAAGGGTATTTTTGACTCAGTAAAGTTTGTAGGAGTTCTGTGATTTTCAGCATATTGGGATATCCCCACCAAGGTAAAAGACAAGCTGTTGAGCCTCATATCACTTATTCTGAAAAAAAATGACAATCATTTTAGGCATTTTTGGATTTTGGAAGTTAAATATACCATAGTTGTGTGGGCTATATCAAGCCATCTGTAGATTCACCTGTTAGATTTCCAGTTCCTATAAGACCATAGCAAGAGAAATTCTCCAGCAAATCCAGTCTGCAGTACAAGGTGCTCGAGGACTTGAGCCTTATGATCTAGCAGAACCAGTGATACTTGAAGTATCAGTGTGATAAGAAGCCTCTGAAAAGAGCAATAGGAAAATCATGGCACAGAACTCTGGTGTATCTCCCTTCTTCTGCAGGTAGCTATTCTCCTTTTGACAAATAACTATGGCTTGCTAATGGACTTTGGTGGAGAGTGAATTACTTACCATGAACATCAAGTAATCATGAGGTCTAAGCTTCGCATTGTGAACTTGGCACTGTCTGATCTAACTCCTTACAAGGGCCATGGGAGAGAGAATGTGCAGCAGCAAGGTATCATCAAATGAAAATGATTTATAAGGGAATGAGCTCAGGCAGACCCAGAAATGAAAGTAGGTTAAATGAGTACGTAGCTCAGATTTGTTTGACACTTTTCCTATTGTTTTGCCTCGTCTCCTTCAATCCATGCTATGGTATCCTGGGAAGTTCATTATGACCAGATGACTGAGGAGGAAGAAATTTAAGTGTGGATTACATTATATGATGGTATAATCCGAAATAGTTGGACAGTTCAAGCATTACAGCCCACTCGGGATAAATCTGAAGAAGTTGACAATAGTTTGGCTGGATGGCCAAGGACTCAGAAGAAACAGGATTGGGAAGTTGGTGACAAAAATATCTATGGAAGATATACATGATAGACATTGCAGAATGGGCAAGGGCATCTACTGCAGAGGAGTTCTTAATCATCAGTTGGCATTCTGATTGCTACTCTGATCTTATTGCTTATAAGGAAAATAATGCCCCCTTTGACTGCTTAAGTATAGCTACCCTGCCTCTGTCATTCTGGGATTGCATCATACCAGATATTAGAGAGCTCACTTTCCATAGCAGCATTCCTAATCTCAACGCTGGTCACTATTAAGGACAGCCACTATTGGGCTTCTCAATATGTTGATACTCTCTTATCATTGGCACATTTCTTTCTTTTTCTTTTTCTTTTCTTCATTAAAGAAGTTGTCCCCTAGGCTCTCTGGTGGATTTGTGGGATGGATTCTCAGGTCATACATAATCAGTCCATTCAAATATACCCACTTCCCTAAATTCCTAGAAACTTTTCACAAATTTTGCCAAGGGAATCCTAGTTTCGATATGATTTTTGCTGTAGGCATGTGGTTCTCAAAATATGGTGCCAGAACCAGCACCGTCAATATCATCAGGGATCTTGTTAGAAATGTACATTTTTGGTCCCAACCTATGCCTACCAAATCAAAACCTTTGGGTGGAGGCCCCAGTAATCTGTGTTTTACTAAGACCTCCAAGTGATTCTTATGCTAAAGTTTAAGAATCACTCCTATAAACCATCATCAAATTCAGGTTTTATTGCGCTATCTCAGAAATGAGGCCAGTTCCAAGCACCAAGCATACTTTACAAAACATCAAATATCAAGTTATAGATTAGTGTATTGCTTTCTCTTAAACATTGCATGTGTTTTTTAAATAATGTGTTCATTAAATCAAGTGAACATGTATGTGGGAACATACAAAGAGAAAATAATTGTATATCTCTGCCACAAAACAAGACTCATTCTTAATTCTCAGTTTGTTTATTTATTTCTATTCTTTATTTTGTATATAATTGCATTTGCATTACTGTAAACATATTTTAGCATATTATGTTTTTGTCAGATGTTGGTACATGACTGTTATGCCAACCTCATAAAATAGATTGAATAAAGATCTTTCCTTTTATATTTTCTGAAAAAATAGCATGTAATATTGGCATTGTTTTATTCTTAAATATTTGATAGAATTTAGTGAAATTGTGAATTATGTAGGCCTGGGTGTTCTTTTATAGAAAGGTTTTGAATAACAATTTTAATTTCTTTAATAGAGATTTATTCAAATTTTCCCTTTCTTTTTCCTTAGTGAGTTGTATTTTTAAGAAGTTTTCAATTCATCTAAGCAGTTGAATTTGTTGCAACTGTCTTCCCATAATCTTTTTATCATTTTAATGTCAGTTGGATTTGTGATGAAAATCCCTGTTTTTATTCCTGATATTGGTGAATTGGTTCTTTCTTGATTTTAATGACTAGTCCAGTTAGAGGTCTGTCAATTTTATTGATCATTTCAATGAATCAGTTATTTTTGTTTGTCGGTTTATTGTCTAAATTGGATTTTTGCTATCATCTCTATTACTTATTTATTTCTATTTACTTTCAGCTTACTTTGCTCTTTTGTTTCTAGTTTCTCATATTTGGACGTTAATGTGGTAGGCAGAATAATGCCTCCCCCCAAATATCCACATTTCAATCCTCCAAATCTATAAGTATGTTACCTTACATGACAGAAGGGACTGTGAAGATGCAATTAAATTAAGGACCTTGAAATGGGGAGACCGTCCTGGATTATATTGGTGGGCAGAATGTAATCTTTAGGGTCCTTATAATGGAAGGTAAGAGAGTCCATTTTAGAGGAGACCATAGAAGCAGAGGTTAGAGTAACACCATTGCTGGAAAGGCTCATGAGCCAAGGAATATAGGCAGCCTCTAAAAGCTAGTAAAGTCAAGGAATGCATTCTCCTGTAGAGCCTCCAGGGGGTATGCAGCCCTGCCTCATAAGACCCATTTTCATATTTCTGACCTCTAAAGTGTAAGATAATATATTTGTGCTGCATAAGATCCATTATTTTAGCCTCATAAGATCCATTTTCAGGTTCTGACCTCCAAAGTGTAGGATAATATAGTTGTGTTGCATTAAGCCACTAAATTTGTGGTAATATATTGTAGCAACAATAAGAATATAATACACTTAGAAATTTATTTTATTTTTGTTTTATTTTGTAATATAAGAACTTAAAATTACATTTCCCTCTAAGCACCACTTTAGCTAAATTCTGTAAATTTTGATTTATATTTTCAATGTCATTAAATTTAAAATATTTTCTAATTTCCCTTGTGATTTCATTTATGGTCCATGAAAATGTGGTGTTTCATTTCCAGATGTAGGATTTTCCCAGGTACATTAATGTTACTGACATTCAGTTATTTGTTGTCCAATACATTAGCAGCTGCCAGTCACAAGTAACTGATAAAAACTTGAAATGAACTGAAACTTGAATTAAAATATATGAAACTATAAATCATAACATTTCAAAGACTTATTATGTAAAAACTATATATAACCAAAATGTAAATAGCTCATTAAAATGTTATATTAATTAAATGTAAAACATAATATATTCTATATACTGGGTTAAATAAAATACGTTATTAAATTAAAATAAATTTTGTCTCTCTCTTTTTCCTTTCATGCAGTTAAGAATATTAAATTGTATGTGTGGCTCACATTTGCAGCTTACATGATCTTTCAATTGGACAACATTGTTCTAGTCTAACCCCACTGTAATCAACTTCCTCATCTCCAAATATATTTTTCCTCACATTTATCTATTCTATCTTCTTGTTATATGTTTGACTTTTTCATTATTGATAACTGCACCATGTTAGAAAGCAAACTTCAAACGTCCTCAACTTTAACAACCAAAGCTCTTACAGCTCATCTACTGCAGTATTAAAAATCTTCAATTTCATCATTTTCCCACACATGAATCCTACCATTCTCATTTCTGAATCTATTCGTATTACGATGCATGGCAATCATTATTAGTAGTCCCTTGCAGGCAGGATCCCTAAATTGCACTGTCTCCTAGTGTGACACAAACTCAAGTTAAACCCAATTACCAGCTCATATTTTGACTGCAGCTAAGTAGAATGAGTGCTGGTGAGGAAGCAACACAAATGTGTTTTGTTTATTATTACGCTAAATTCATTGCATCAGGAAAAGAAAAAGAAGCATGCCACAATTGTCTATGATGTCTGATTTTCCATTCTCTCAAATGAAAATTTCACCTTCTTTCTCTCCTCAACCCTCCTACTTTAAGTCTATCCATTGTTTTGACTCTTCTTGACTCTGCATTTCTATATACATTTTAGAAAAAGGGTATTAATTTTCCAAAATTTTTTTTCTCATTCCCCAGAATCATACTATTTTGCTACTAAAAATTCAAACAAACTGCTGTTGTTTTCAGTGATTTTATAAAATTAATAGCCATTTCCAGGAAAGTAACATCTCTAAAATATTGATTCTTCCAATCAAAGGATACATTATAACCCTTTATTTCTTCTTTAATTTCTCTCAATATTTCATTGTTTTCAGTGTAAAGAACTTGCTGATGTTTTGTTAGATTTATTCTGTAATAGTTGATGATTTTGATGCTATTATAAATGCTATCTTTCCTTAATTTATACTTTTGCTTCTTACATATAGATAATACACCTGATTTTCTACATTGACCTTATATATCAATTGAATAATTTCCTTATTAATACCATTAGAATATCTTTAGAATATTTTTGATTTTTTATGTACACGATCATGTTGTATGCAAATGAGTTGAATTTCTATTCTTCTTTCCAATTCTTGCACCATTAATTTTTTTTACATGTCTGGTTAAATTGTATAAGACTTTACTAACATGTCAAACTCATTTCAGTATAATAGCTCTTGTCCAAGTTGTTTGCTTTGTCTAGAAATTATCGTAAATTTAGGCAAAAAGGGTATGGAAACTTGAACAATTCATTTATAAATTCAACAATAATTTATTGATTTTCTACTTGGTTCCAGGTATGCTTTGAGGTATTGTGGATTCAATGGTGTAAAAAACAGACATTGTTATTGCTTACTAATATTCAGTGGAGCCAATATGTGAATAAAATGTGTAATTACTTACCTTAAATCAGGTGATCCCAGAAAAAACTTGGAAGAGAAATTTTTAACCTAAGGTCTGTATTATCAGGCTGAGCCAAATGTACAAAAACGGGTATGTATAACTTGGTATTGTTTTATTGTTTTTCCCAAAACCAAGCAGTTGTACTTCCTTCAAACAGAACAAAATTCTGTTTAGTCCAACATAGTCTTTTTTTAAATAATAGAACTCTAAATTACCATCCTTTGGATCTTTTTAGTATTTTTAAATGAACTAATACTTATTAAATGGGCACATTGTGTTTGTAATCAGAAAATACTTTGATTTGATTTGATTGCTAGTAACACATTAAAACCCTACAGTAGAGAACACATCAGTATTCAAGCAATCTTGCAATATTTTAGGTTTTAGGGGGAATATTTTTAAATTCTGGTGTATGACATAATTTTCAAGTAGTTTTGGAATGTTTGTCCTGTTCCTTACATGAAATAAGTGCTTCTAATTTATATAGAAGTATACATATTACAATATAAATATATATTCAGAAAAGGAAAATAGCACAAATTTAACAATGCATGAATACAATTAACATTAATACATTCATTTCAAAAGACTTTAAAACATACAATCAGTTTCTGTTCTATGGGCACTACATTTGCACCAACGAATATATTGGGCTGGCCAAAAACTTTGTTCGGACTTTTCTGTAAGGTGTTACAGAAAATGTTATTTTATGTAAATAAAATAAAATAAAATAAATGTAATGTTATTTATTGGCCAACCCAATAAATAAACAGAGAAGATGCTTTTAGTGATATGGACAATGGGCACACTATTCAATCACTCCAATTCTTAGAACTGAGGTCATTTCTCAAACTGAAAATAATCTCCAGTTCTCCAGCTAAGGGCTCAAACTAGTTTGGAATTCAAAACAATACGAAGTCCTAATTAAATAAGTATGGAAATAAAAATTCATCATAGCCTTGCTTTGTTCCCACTTGCCTTCTTAGTTCTGTTTATACCATTTCTGCTCTGTCTTTGTGATAAAGTCCCATTTCGTAGAAACTAGGTCTACGTCTTGTTCCTCTCTACATATATCTGACCTTTGATAACATTTCTAGGGTCCTACTTCCCCCCAGTCTTAGAATTGAGGAAATAACATGCATCCATGAGAAGGATATCTGTTGCTAGCAAGTAAATGAATTTTTTACTGCATTCAAAACTTACTGTGCATTTTTTGCCTTTTGATAAAAATAAAACAAACAAAAATCCCAAAATAAAACAACCACACACAAATAAACACTAGCTTAAACTTTTCAAACTAATTTATTCTTAAGGACTGAGTTAAACCGAAACAAAAACTTCTCAAAGGAAATCTCATCTCTAGGAACAGCCTCTCTTTCTACAGCATGATCTCATGGGTTATTTTCCCTATGTCTTACAACATTTCTTCCTTTTGTTCTTCCTGCTGGCAGGCATCCACTATTTTCTCATAGTTTCTGTACCCTTATATTTCCATCCTGCACATTGTTTCAGCTTGCTGTCTCACAGGTTTTACTTTACATGTCATCTTTTTAGCATCTGACTTACTGTCTCAGTCTCTCTGTATCTTAATCCAAAATCAAGAAAGTAATATTCTATTTGTTTGAACCCTTTTGTGAATGTGCCAAGTGTAAATTCTCTGCACAATAAAAAGAACTGACATCTGCTGTGTCAGATACCCACCTGAGATAAAATCAGGTACAGCCTGAGAATGGGTAGGGCAATGTATAAAACATTACTCCACATTAATAAGGATTTTGATTTGGAAAACTTCCATGGATGGGGAACTGTGTTCCACAGGCAATCTCAGAGCACTGTTTTCCTGCTAAATATCTACTTAAAATTCTTTTTCTGGTATTCCTCCTTGCTTGCTCTATTTCACTATTTCCAATAATTCTTTAATCCATCCTATTATATTTTCCAGTGCTTTCCTCATATACTTTTGAACATTTACAGTTGCATCCTAAGTGTTAATTCTAACAATATCTTTACTCCTTCTTAACAATTTGCATTATTTTCCACTATTGAAACATTGTTAAACTTGATGATTTAAAAAATTACTGTCAGTATTTTCTCCTGGTGCTTAATCTCCTTCCATATCTATTGTTTCACAGGAGGCCCTTCTTCTGCCATTCAGTTGATGTTATTTATTAAGGGTCTATATTTGGTCCTTTGTTTTGCATTACATATGCCTATGGTGATCTCATCAATAGTCATAGATCCAACTAACATATGTATTACTATGATTCTGAAATGTATATTTCAAATATAAGCTCCTATCATAAGTTATAGAACATTATTTCCAATGTAACTATAATAGACTACCCCAAAATTGAATAAAATATTAATAGAAGAAAAATAAAGTCCCAATAACTCAAATCACTGTAAATTGGGTACAATGATAAATAAACATGGCTTCTAGCTTGAAAGACTTCACACAGAAAGATTGTTGGGCACTAAAGACATTATTACAAAATATTGTTTATGTACAAACCAGAAATATGTTTAGCATAATGGAGCTTTCTAGATTAAACATTTATGGAGTTTGCCTTTTATTGCTCTCTGCTCTATCAAAGCTGTCAACTTGGTCACCTGCTAAGAGGTCATGATTTATAGATGTTTTCCCCAAACCATAGATTTTGAGTTGGAGGATGAAGGGATGGAGTAGATAAGCCACATGGAAGGCCAAGAATTATGAGCCATTTGAACTGACTGTGCAAAAGAAACACTGTTAAGTAAATATGAACACTCCAAGACAATACAAAAACAACACATTGGTATTCCACAGCTTTTCCCCACTGGACGAATCAAGCACCATGTCAAGGAGAAAAGTTGCAGAGCTCCTATTGTATTTCATGGGCTGAAAAGGAAACTAGCCAGAATCCTGGTGGCATCTAGGGTCTGGAATCAGGGAAAATTTTTGTTGGTTTTTAACAGAATTGGACATCTAAATTACTTTAGAGACTGTACCTCTGGTGTTGGGGCCTCAAAGTACAACATCTATGAGAGTTACCTAAAAGATTATATGGACCTTAAGAGCTATGAACTGAAAAACACAGGTTAGAGCACACTATGTTGAGCATAATACTGACAGAGGAGCATTCGAATGGTGTTTCTCTCTTTTAAACCACATTGATCTGTGCTGGAAGTTGGACCTGCAGCATTTCACTCTAGTACGGCTCTAATTTGCTGGCCCAATTTGAAAGACCACATAAAACAGAGATACTGTGTGTCAGTAAGGGGCAAGAGCAGACGCAACTGTGATAGCATGATGGAAAACAGGACATTTCTCTTTTTCCTCTAAAAGTTTGACACATTGTTTGGGTTCTATATGTCCCTAAAAGGAAGAAATGCAGCTTTATAAATAGTTTTTTTTTCTTTAAGTAAATTTTATACTTTCAAATGGAGCCACTTGTACTAGATACTTATGTAAAATAAAAGAATTAGTACACGCCTTTAATGACAAACTCTGTAAGGGAAAGCCTCACGGCAATCATGAATGGTCAAAGTTCTGAATAAATTATAGAATATTTCCTAGTGAACAAGGCAGTAAAGAGTTAAGAGTGGTACTAGAGAGAAGGAAAACTTGAACCAATGCATTAAAGCATGAAACAGAAAAATATATCCAGGGAATTAGGAGTTTAGTAGTGTTACAGTATGTGCTTCAAAATAACATAGATATATTTGTTCTGGTAACCATAGCACCAACACCGTTTTAAACAAAGAGTACACCTGTAATAATTGCAGAATGAATGAATGAAAGAATGAGTGCATAAATTAATGTAAAGTAGAAGGCGACTGAATCAAGTAAAAAAGTAAGAAAAGATTAACTTATAAAGTTTCTTGTAGGCCATACTGAGACACTTTGGTTTTACTCTACAGTAAAATATTGTTAAGTTGTGATCATGGGAGTGTTTACCTTTTTCTCTAGTTGCCTGTGAAGGCAGTATGGAGTTCACCAGAGAGGAGGAACACTTCAACAATAGATCCTCTATATGCAAATTTTCTTCACAAATCGAGACTTCAATATGTTTCTTAAAAAGAAATTAGATAAGAGAAGTTTATTTAAAATTGTAGAAATATTACAAAAATGAAAATCACATATCTTAAGTATCATCTTGTTGCATATTTAAATTCTTCAAATGAATGTGAAATTCAAAATAATGCAATCACAACTTAATGTGTTTTAAATAACCTCATTTACCTCAACATTAATTTCCTCCTCTTAACATATCAATTACATTTCCATTGCAAAGAGCTTTACTTTCATGATTTGCAATCAATTTTATATTTATATTGTGATAACAAAAATTAGTGTTTTGATGACTAAATCACTTAATGCAATAATTTCACTACATAAATTTACATAATTGCTCTGACCAAAACAAATTTGTATACACAGCTTGCGGGGGGAAAGTGTCTTTGATGATATACGCATTTTATTGTAATGCTGTGCATCTGAATGACTTCCAATTTATTGACACTAGTTGGCAAATAAAATGCTTTATACATACACACAAACACACACACACATAATGACCCTATGTATAATTAATCAATTTATATGAATTCAAATTCAATAAAATATATTTTATGTGTATATTATCAATGAAAGGTCTAATCTTCAGATTTTTGACATTGAGAGAAGGGTTTCAGGTTCAAGTTCTAAGTACACTCACAAACATGGAATTAGGAGTTAGCAGTGTTACAATATGTGCTTCAAAATGACAATAGATATATTTGTTTTGGTATCCATTATACCAAAGCAGTTTTAAGCAAAAAGTAGTAATCATATTGCAATATACAAATGTATCAAACAAGTATGTTGTCATTTATCATAATGCCCTCAAGGTCCATCCATGTTGTAACAAATGGCAGGATTTCCTTCTTTCCTTCTTTCTCATGGCTGAATAATATTCCACTATATATATATATATCTCCACTCAACAGTTGATGGACACTTAGAGATAAGTCAGACAGAGAAAGACAAATACTGTATGATATCACTTATGTGTGAAATTTTAAAAACCTGAACTCATAAAAACAGCAAGTAGAATGGTGGTTATCAGGGGCTAGGGGTTGTGGAATTGAGGAGATATTATTTAAGAGGACAGACAGCTAGTAGACAAATAAGTTCTAGAGATCTAATGAACAGCATTGTGAATATGGTCAACAACAGTATTATAACCTTCAAAGTTGCTAAGTGACTAGATCTTTTTATAAAATTATTTTTTATTGAAGTGTAGTTGATGTACACTATCATATAGGTTACAGGTGTACAATATAATGATTCATAATTTTTAAAGGTTATACTCCATTTATAGTTACTATAAAATATTCACTATATCCCCTGTGTTGTAAAATATATCCTTGTAGTTTATTTTATACATAATAGTCTGAACCTCTTAATCGGCTACCATTATATTTCCCCTTCCCTTTCTCTCTTCCCACTGGCAACCACTAGTTTCTTCTCTAGTGAGTCTCTTTTTTGTTGTATTCACTAGTTTGCTGTATTTTTTGGATTCCATATATAAGTGATATCATACAGTATTTGTCCTTCTCTGTCACTCACTTCACTTAGGATAATGCCCTCCAAGTCCATCCATGTTGTTGCAAATGGCAAGATTTCATTCCTTTTTATGGCTGAGTAGTATTCCAGTGTGTGTGCGTGTGTGCGCGCGCGCACGTACGTGCATGCGTGCGCTTGTGTGTATTACATCTTCTTCATCCATTCATGGACTCTTAGGTTGCTTCCATATCTTGGCAATTGCAAATAATACTGCTATGGAAATTGGGGTGCATATATCTTTTCTAATTAGTGTTTTTGTTTTTTTCATATATATACCCAGGAGTGGTATTTCTTTGTCATATGGTAGTTCTATTTTTAGCTTTTTGAGGAACATCCATACTGTTTTCCACAGTAGCTGCACCAATTTACATTCCCACCAACAGTGTATGGAGTTCCCTTTTCCCCACATCCTCGCCAACATTTGTTACTTGTGTTCTTTTTGATGATAGCCCTCTGACAGGTGTGAGATGATATCTTATTGTGGTTTTGACTTGCATTAAGTGACTAGATCTTGATTGTTCTCACCGTATACACCCACATACACACACAAAGATAGTGACATGATAGAGGTGTTAGCTAATGCTATGGTAGAATTCATACTGCAATATATAAATGTATCAAATGTTGTATATCTTAAACTTACAGTTACATGTCAATTACATCTCAACAACAAAAAATAATAGATAAAAATATTTTTTAGAAGAGTTATATGTCTTAGATGTGATATAATATAGAACTATCATTATGGAATGGGATTTGCATAATCATATGTGAATAGTGATTACTACGTAGGGTTTCTGAGCATTGGAAATGTGCTTTTATGTTCAATGTTCAGATTAATCTTCATAGAAAATTAATCTTAAAAACAAACTAGTGAGATTCAATAATGGTAATATCATTATTGTATTATCCCCATTTACACATAAAGTAAAGGTGTCCTAAAGGGACTATTTTCTTAAGGTTATGTTGTTTTACATGACACTTGATTAATGGCAAGGATTTGATTTTAAATTGAAAGAGTAGCAAGTATGTCACATACTAATGAAGAGAATCTTCCTTGATCTCTAACTTCTAAATTAGTGCTAGTTTCTTTGTTTCTTTGTGTGATTTACTTGCCAAAGTAAAAAAAAAATCAAATTAATTATATTTTGCTATCTGCTACTTATAGTAAACTTGAGAACAGATGCTTTCAAAATAAATCATTTAAATTAAATCTTCATGGAAAGTAAATGTAATTAGAGGAGGAAAGAGTAAAAAAAAAAAACTGTCCATTTTAATCAAAGTGTAGTAATCCTGTAAGAGTTTATAATTCCATAAAGCTTGTAGTCAGCTTATGAATAATTTCTTGAAGGTATCAGCATTCCTTTTTGTTTGGCTTCTGAAATATGTAAAAAATATTTTGAAGGATGGTTGACATATTAATGTGAAGATATGCAATGTAAATATTCAAACATAAATTTTCTACTTTGTATAAGTTAATGATAGACTGCCAAAAAGCATTTAATAATATTTCAGCATCAATTTTGATTTTATAAGTTTGAGGCAATCTTGTATTTTCTTCACTTTTAGTATCTGTGCAAACACCTTTCATCGTGTTATGCCTGTGAAGCTTAATGGGATTCAAATTATGAGAAACTTTCTTTAAAACTACACAAAATATAAATAAACGTTTAAAATTAACTTTTAATATATTAATTACGAAAGATTTCACTCTGATATAAAAATATTAAAATGCAAAATATTTTGATTTATTGTTCTAATCAGTTTGGAACACGTATTGAAATATAAAGCAAATATTAGCTATTTTCCTCTCAATCTATATTTTTAATAAATGTGGAGAGCACATGGAAGAGGGACTCTGAAAGTAATGACTTAGATATGCCAAGTTATTTGGTATTTGAGATATCTTTTGGGAAATTTTTGTTAAATTCCATGAAAAACACAAAATGGTAGAAATTTTAATAGAATTTTATTGGATCTACAGGTCAGTATTTTAAAACATTACTTTTTTTCCTATCAGAAACTATGGCTTCCCTTTATTTTTCTCCCTAGATGTATCACTTGTGTACATTTTATATATCTTTTTAGATCCTTTGCATTAACTTACATTTTCTACTGCTTGTTGAAAATTAACGATACTTTTATATATTGATTTTTTTTAATTCAGATAACTTGCCAATCTCTTTTGATTATCTTACAAGTAGGTCAAGTTATCAGTATTTTTTGTTCTTTCTTTGTTTTGTGTGTGTGCGTGTGTGTGGTGTGTGTGTAAGACTTTCTATCAAAACACATTCTGCCTAATTCTTACTTCCTAATACCTAAAATGTTGTATACTTTCATATTTCATTGCCTGGACAAAGACTTTAGGAAAATGTTAAATAGTAATTTTGAGCATCATTAATTTGTTACTGATTTAAAAGTATACATTTAATGCTTCTTCATTGAGCACTCTAAGTTTTGAGGTTACTACCATTTTTTCAGAGTAAGCAGATTTTCTTCAATCTTTGAGTTTTTTTTCCATGAATATATTTAAAATTTTCTAAATATTTTACTGTACTCATTGAGACAATCATTTGCATTTATCTTTTAATCGGTTAATATGATAAATCAGTTAACATGAAAAGTAATATGGAAATTATTTCAAATTCCTGAAATAAACTGAATATGGTAAAAGCCCATTAACTTAGACTTGTGGAATATGGTGGCTAATATTTTGTTAGTATTTTCTCATTCGAATTGATAAAACGTTTGACACCTCTTTAGTTTTCAATTCTGTCTTTATCTTGTTTTAATATCTAATTAATATCAAAGTCAAAATAGTTGTGAGTGTTCTTTATCTCTTTATTAATTAGTTACTATAAGATTTAAATGCTCTATTTCTGGATTATTTGGTGGAATTAGTTTCTTTATACATGTGGGCCTCATGTTTTCCTCATTGGAAGATATTTAATTACTCATGCAAAGTATAATGACTACAATGCCATTTAGTTTACTGTTTTACCCTGTTAGTTTATCATTAACTTTTCTCTAGGAAATTGCAAATGTTAGCTAATTATATCAAGATCATTTGCAAAAGACCTTTCTAAGATTCAGGTATACAAGCTCTTAAGATGAGTAAACAATTTATATATACACATATGTATACTTATATACACAGTTATTAAATATTTTATCAATAAATTTAGCCTGTCAGTTAGGAAGTAATAAAGGAAATTAGGTAACCCCTTTAAGCTAGTTTAAAAATCTTGGTATCTCATATACTTTGCCTTTCCATGGTCCTCTACAAATAATTACCTTTATCTATTTTGCAACAATAAAACACCTTACATAGTATTTTTCTACATCAAGGATCAAGTGTAGGAATATGTATTAAAGAAAATCAAGATCAATGCAACAACAGCAACACCACCTTAATTTCTTGTACAGCGTTGTAGGGTTTATATGATACATTATATTGGTTATCTCATTTAATGTGCACTGCATTTCTATCAAGAAAGGGTTATATTCATTTGACCAAATAATGTGACCACATTATTATTATTTTTTTAACATCTTTATTGAAGTATAATTGCCTTACAATGGTGTGTTAGCTTCTGCTTTATAACAAAGTGAATCAGTTATACACATACAATATGTTCCCATATCTCTTCCCTCTTGCATCTCCCTCCCTCCCACCCTCCCCATCCCACCCCTCTAGGTGGTCACAAAGCACCGAGCTGATCTCCCTGTGCTATGTGGCTGCTTCCCACTAGCTATCTATTTTACATTTGGTAATGTATATATGTCCATGATACTCTCTTACCCTGTGTGACCACATTATTAACTGAGTCAGATTACATAGCTGAGCTGAGATTCAATTATATGTCTTCAGACAACAAATTCAATGTTATTTTAATTATACCTCACTTTCTTGTCTTCTCAAAAGAAATACTGTTTAGAATAATTTGAAATATTAAATTCCATTCAATGAAACCCAACCTGTAAATGCAGAATCTATTCTTTCCCCTGAAAAATACATGCCCTAATTTGGCTAGAGAAATAAGAAACTACTGAAAGAGTGCTATAAAATAAATCTCTAATATGACAAACCTAAGAGCTTAGAAAAGGCAGATCTTTTCACACCTTTAAACTGGAAACATCAAAAGCATCTGGAAATTGAATTTTCACAGTAGGGGCTGGAAAGGAAAAGTAAGAATAAAACGATATAGTACTTAATTATCATAATTCACCCCAGGTGTTAAAATGTTCAGAAAAGATATATTTATAATGAGTATCAAACCATGTATTCTCAAACTGCTAAAGATAAAAAGTCTTGATGAAACATCATGTGTATTATACAAGGAAGATAAAATAAAGTTAATTTTTGCCAACTATTGGTATTTTTTCCTGATATTCACCTAAAATTGAAAAATCTTATATAGTTACATGTGTTACAATCTGTTGACAAATTGGGTGAGGAAATTGTTATAAGATACAAAAAGTCTTATAATAATTGCCAAATTATATTGTTCACCATTTAACAGTAGTTTATATATTGTATAATCTTTTATGAAAATCTTTATTAGCTTCACTAGGACTATTAGTTGTCACAGGTAAATGTAAGCATGACATAAATCTGAAAAATACAGAGTGCCAAAGAGTTATAAATTCACTAATGTCAAGAACTTATAATTTGGAGAAAAGCAAGGAAATTACATATTACATGTAAAATAATAAAAAAAATCTTACTGCCTGTATAATTTGGAAATTTGACATTTTAAAATTCCAGTTAAAATAAGTGGAGAGAGAAAAAAGAAATTGATAACTACAAATATTGGAAATTTCCATTTTCCTTGTATGCAATAGGAATCAAGATTCCTTACTATTTCACTGAAAAACCATACATGAACTAAGAGAGGTTGAGAGAGAAAGAGTGAGGAAACAAAGCACTTTGAAATAAAGGTCCATTTCAGCATGACTATGTACAAAATTGAATAAAATTACACATTCCAAATAAGAATATATGCCTGTATCTCTCTTAAAAGATCCTCACAAGCAAGTATTACAAATGAACAATTCTAACTTAGGTTATTTGCTACAGGGAGATTTTATAATAAATACAAGACACACTGCTCTTCCATCTATACACACACACACACATACATTAGGTGCTGAGAAGCATCTAAGCTCAAGAAAGTAAGTTTATGTTGAGGGAAAAAATTCATCCCCAAAGCTGTTATTAATCAAGTAGATAGGACTATGTAATATTCTTAGAACAATATCATCTTATGCTGTATACCTTAAACTCAAACAGTGTTATATGTCAATTATATTTCAATACTAGGGAAAAGTTGATAAAAGCAGAGGGAAATTTGTTAAAATACATAAAATCTAATTATGTAGATGCTAGATTTTTTTTGGAAACGGATCAAAAAGTTTTTATTAGAATTTACAATTTCTCAGCTCCACATATGTATCCCATATTCTCTTTTCTCTCAGCATTCTACCCATATTTTTGGATATTCATCTGGTGATAAGGCCATCATTCCTGAGAGTTGCTAGTCCAGCCTCTTCAGGGTAAATATAAATTTCCACTGGGCAAGACAATTCACCAAAGTATCCCAGGATCCCCTGAGTTCCATCCTTGTTTCTCCTTCTCTTCATTGTGCAGCATTAACCCCATTTTCCCTTTATGTTCACCACCACTCTCCCTACAGCATATTGTAAACTACCTTTTTTGATTCTTTGGCTATTGTTGCATGGGGTTCAAGTTACCCCATTTCAATTAATATAACAGCTTCCCAAATAGGTTGTAGACTCCAAGCTTTAGAACAACACTATTCCAAGTGCTAGCAATACTCTCTTTTATCTAAGTAGTGTTACCCAAGTATGTTCACTTTGTGAAAATGCATTCCCCTGTGCCCTTTCCTGTATGTATTTTAATTCAATACTAACTTTGTCATAAATATAATAAAATAAAAAGATAAACAATAAAATAATTTAAAAGGAAAACTAGAAAATTTCTTGCATGTGCATAGAGATTTTCTGGAAGAATATTAAGGAAACACTTCTCTTGAAATTTGTGTTTTTAAGTGGACTGGATAATTCATGTTAATTATATATGTTTTAGTGCTCTTTGGACAGATTACAAACTACATTTTTAACTTAAAAATTTAAGCAAACCAGCTTTACAACAAATGCTAAAGGAACTTCTCTAGGCAGGAAACACAAGAGAAGGAAAAGACCTACAATAACAAACCCAAAACAATTAAGAAAATGGTAATAGGAACATACATATCGATAATTACCTTAAATGTAAATGGATTAAATGCTCCAGCCAGAAGACATAGACTGGCTGAATAGATACAAAAACCAGAGACATATATATGCTGTCTACAAGAGACCCACTTAAGACCTAGGGACAAATACAGCCTGAAAGTTAGGGGATGGAAAAAGATAGTCCATGCAAATGGAAATCAAAAGAAAACTGGAGTAGCAATTCTCATATCAGACAAAATAGACTTTAAGACAAAGACTATTACAAGAGACAAAGAAGGACACTACATAATGTTCAACGGATCGATCCAAGAGGAAGATATAACAATTCTAAATATTTATGCACCAGACATAGGAGCACCTCAATACATAAGGCAAATACTAACAGCCATAAAAGGGGAAATCGACAGCAACACAACCATAGTAGGGGACTTTAAAAGCCCACTTTCACCAATGGACAGATGATCCAAAATGAAAATAACTGAGGAAACACAAGCTTTAAATGATACATTAAACAAGATGGACTGAATTAATATTTATAGGACTTTCCATCCAAAAACAACAGAATACACATTCTTCTCAAGTGTTCATGCAACATTCTCCAGGATAGATCATACTTTTGGTCACAAATGAAGCCTTGGTAAATTTAAGAAAATTGAAATTATATCAAGTATCTTTTATGACCACAACACTATGAGACTAGATATCAATTACAGGAAAAAATCTGTAAAAAATACAAACACATGGAGGCTAAACAATACACTACTAAATAACCAAGAGATCACTGAAGAAATCAAAGAGGAAATAAAAAAATACCTAGAAATAAATGAGAATGAAAACACGTTAACCCAAAACCTATGGGATGCAGCAAAAGCAGTTCTAAGAGGGAAGTTTATAGCAATACAATCCTACCTTAAGAAACAAGAAACATCTCAAATAAACAACCTAACCTTACAGCTAAAGCAATTAGAGAAAGAAGAACAAAAAAACCCCAAAGTTAGAAGAAGGAAAGAAATCATAAAGATCAGATCAGAAATAAATGAGAAAGAAATGAAGGAAATGATGGCAAAGATCAATAACACTAAAAGCTGGTTCTTTGAGAAGATAAACAAAATTGATAAAGCATTAGCCAGACTAATCAAGAAAAAAAGGGAGAAGACTCAGCTCAATAGGATTAGAAATGAAAAAGGAAAGTAACAACTGACACTACAGAAATACAAAGGATCATGAGAGATTACTACAAGCAACTATATGCCAGTACAATGGACAACCTGGAAGAAATGGACAAATTCTTAGAAATGCACAACCTTCCGAGACTGAACCAGGAAGAAATAGAAAATATGAACAGACCAATCACAAGCACTGAAATTGAAACTATGATTAAAAATCTTCCAACAAACAAAAGCCCAGAACCAGACGGCTTCACAGGCAACTTCTATCAAACATTTAGAGAAGAGCTAACACCTATCCTGCTCAAACTCTTCCAAAATATAGCAGAGGGAGGAACACTCCCAAACTCATTCTACGAGGCCACTATCACCCTGATACCAAAATCAGACAAAGATGCCACAAAGAAAGAAAACTACAGGCCAATATCACTGATGAACATAGATGCAAAAATCCTCAACAAAATACTAGCAACCAGAATCCAACAGCACATTAAAAGGATCATAGACCATGATGAAGTGGGGTTTATCCCAGGAATGCAAGGATTCTTCAATATGTGCAAATCAATCAATGTGATACATCATATTAACAAACTGAAGGAGAAAAACCATATGAGCAACTCAATAGATGCAGAGAAAGCTTTCGACAAAATTCAACACCCATTTGTGATAAAAACCCTCCAGAAAGTAGGCATAGAGGGAACTTTTCTCAACATAATAAAGGCCATATATGACAAACCCACAGCCAACATCGTCCTCAATGGTGAAAAACTGAAACCATTTCCACTAAGATCAGGAACAAGGCAAGGTTGCCCACTCTCAGAACCATTATTCAACATAGTTTTGGAAGTTTTAGCCACAGCAATCAGAGAATAAAAGGAATCCAAATCGGAAAGGAAGAAGTAAAGCTGTCACTGTTTGCAGATGACATGATACTATACATAGAGAATCCTAAAGATGCTACCAGAAAACTCCTAGAGCTAATCAATGAATTTGGTAAAGTAGCAGGATACAAAATTAAGGCACAGAAATCTCTTGCATTCCTATACACTAATGATGAAAAATCTGAAAGTGAAATTAAGAAAACACTCCCATTTACCATTGCAACAAAAATGTCTAGGAATAAACCTACCTAAGGAGACAAAAGACCTGTATGTAGAAAATTATAAGACAATGATGAAAGAAATTAAAGATGATACAAATAGATGGAGAGATATACCACATTCTTGGATTGGAAAAATCAACATTGTGAAAATGGCTATACTACCCAAAGCAATCTACAGATTCAATGTAATTCTTATGAAACTACCACTGGCATTTTTCACAGAACTAGAACAAAAAATTTCACAATTTGTATGGAAACACAAAAGACCCCGAATAGCCAAAGCACTCTTGAGAAAGAAAAACGGAGCTGGAGGAATCAGGCTCCCTGGCTTCAGACTATACTACAAACTAGAGTAATCAAGACAGTATGGTACTGGCACAAAAACAGAAATATAGATCCATGGAACAGGATAGAAAGCCCAGAGATAAACCCACGCACATATGGTCACCTTATCTTTGATAAAGGAGGCAAGACTATACAGTGGAGAAAAGACAGCCTCTTCAATAAGTGGTGCTGGGAAAACTGGACAGCCACATGTAAAAGAAAAAAATTAAAACACTCCCTGACACCATACACAAAAATAAACTCAAAATGGATTAAAGACCTAAATATAAGGCTAGACTGTATAACACTCTTAGAGGAAAACATAGGCAGAACAGTCTATGACATAAATCACAGCAAGATCCTTTTTGACCCACCTCCTAGAGAAATGGAAATAAAAGCAAAAATAAACAAATGAGACCTAATGACACTTAAAAGCTTTTGCACAGCAAAGGAAACCATAAACAAGACGAAAAGATAACCCTCAGAATGGGAGAAAATGTTTGCAAATGAAGCAACTGACAAAGGAGTAATCTCCAAAATTTACAAGCAGCTCATGCAGCTCAATATCACAAAACCAAACAACCCAATCCAAAAATGGGCAGAAGACCTAAATAGACATTTCCCCAAAGAAGATATACAGATTGCCAACAAACACATGAAAGAATGCTCAACATCATTAATCATTAAAGAAATGCAAATCAAAACTACAGTGAGATATCATCTCACACCGGTCAGAATGGCCATCATCAAAAAATCTACAAACAATAAATGCTGGAAAGGGTGTGGAGAAAAGGGAACCCTCTTGCATTGTTCGTGGGAATGTAAATTGATACAGCCACTATGGAGAACAGTATGGAGGTTTCTTAAAAAACTAAAAAGAGAATTACCATATGACCCCGCAATCCCACTACTGGGCCTATACCCTGAGAAAACCATAATTCAAAGAGTCATGTACCAAAATGTTCATTGCAGCTTTATTTACAATAGTCAGGACATGGCAGCAACCGAAGTGTCCAACAACAGATGAATGGATAAAGAAGATATGGCACATATATACAATGGAATATTACTCATCCATAAAAAGAGACAAAATTCAGTTATTTGTAGTGAGGTGGATGGACCTAGAGACTGTCATACAGAGTGAAGTAAGTCAGAAAGAGAAAAACAAATACCCTTTGCTAACACATATATATGGAAACTAGAAAATGGTCATGAAGAACCTAGGACAAGATGGGAATAAAGACATAGACCTAATAGAGAATGCATTTGAGAATACGGGGAGGGGGAAGGGTAAGCTGGGACAAAGTGAGAGAGTGGCATGGACATATATACACTACCAAACGTAAAATAGATAGCTAGTGGGAAGCAACCGCATAGCACAGGGAGATCAGCTCTGTGCTTTGTGACCACCTAGAGGGGTGTGATAGGGAGGGTGGGAGGGAGGGAGATGCAAGAGGGAAGAGATATGGAGACATATGTATATGTATAACTGATTGACTTTGTTATAAAGCAGAAACTAACACACCATTGTAAAGCAATTATATTCCAATAAAGATGTTAAAATTTTTTTTTAAATACCAACTTTAAATATCTCCTGCTTATTTGATGAAAATAGTGTTAATTAATTAAATTATAAAATAGAAATGTTTACCAATGTCTATAAATAATTTATGTCATTGATTTTGTTCAATAAAATACACACACAGCCACACACACACTGTCACCTTGTATTGCTTGCGTTCAAAATCATTGTGATTGAACCTAGTATTAGAAGTATAGGTTTTTTGACCAAAATACAGACTAATTTCAAAACTTCTATAGATTTGTTCAAATCCAGCAGGTTTTTTTTTTTTTTATAGATTTGCATTTTTTTAATGTATAGTAGCTATATTTAAAGCTAAATAGTGACTAACAGCCAGGAAGACTGACAAAGAATACATACAATTTTTATGTTCTTTTCAGTATTTTCTGATGATTGCTGTTTTCTAGGTTATTAGTTTTACAAATAGAAGGTGTGAATTTACTCAAAAATCAGACTTAGATATAATGGAAAATGTGAGTAAAACATATTATTGTGCTACAATTTGCAGAGTATATGAGATGTTACAATTGTATTGCTTTATTCTTATGACCAATTCTGCAACTAAACTCAAAATTGTAATGTATTTATAATATCCAGTTATAATTTTGTAATAAAAAATTAAGTGATTCAATACAAAATATATGGATAGCCATAAATATAATAAAATGCTGAACGTTTCCATATTATATTAACAGTATTGTGAATTGTATCTTTCAATTCCTTCTGATGGACAGTAATGCAGACTTATATAATGTTTTCTTTCTTCTAAGGGAAAGAGTAGGTGTAAAGCCAAAAGTTATTTCCTAAAAAAGTTTTTTTTTAAAGTTCACCAGAATATGATTGTAAACCCAAGCTCTCCCTGCTTTGTAAGATGCAAACTCTAACAACACAGAACTTAAACCTTGACAAGCACATATACTCACAACACAGTTTAAACTCTCAGAAAGTGAAATATCAACATTAATTTTCCAATAGTTAATGTTACATACTTCCAAGTTCTCTTGAAAGAAACACTTTACTATAGACATACCTGCAACAAAAAATCAAACTTCATTTTTACACTTATATTTTGATTACAATTAAATTTGCTAAGCATTTCTTCAAATTTTACAATTATTGAAATTTTTTAAAGTGTCTTTCAAAACAATTTAGTTCAAAATGATCTTTTTGTCATTATTTTTCTGTAGTTCACAAATAGTTCATTGTGAAGTAATATTCCACTGGAAGTTTTTTTTTTTTTTTGTATCACTCCTTAAAAGTCTGTTCTGTTGCTTTTGTCTTTTTACTGATTTCAATACGTTTTTTGCAAAATTTTTGTTTTGCTTTTTGGTTTAGAAATATTACATTTATAATTTTATTTTTGTCAACTATCATTTAAGTTTTGGTGTCAAAGATATTCTCGCTTCATATAATGGGACATAAAAAACTTCTCATTTCAATTTTCTGGAATAGTTTGAATATGAACAGAAATATGTTTTCCTTCATGGTTGTAAAGCAATTAATGGCAAAGCCTTGCAGGCCTGCAGCCCTAGAGTTTTCTTTGTAAGAAAATATTTTTAACTACTTATTCCATATCTTCAATAGTTGCAGGAATAATTTGGCTTCCTATGTTTCCTTGAATCAGTTTTTGATGGTTTGTCCAACACATCAAAAATTTCAAATATTTTGACATAAAGTGTTTAATAGCATTCTCTTTAACTTTTTAATGACTGCAGTTTCTTTTTTTTCTTTTAACGTTTTTATTGGAGTATAATTGCTTTACAATGATGTGTTAGTTTCTGCTTTATAACGAAGTGAATCAGTTATACATATACATATGTTCCCATATCTCTTCCCTCTTGCATCTCCCTCCCTCCCACCCTCCCTATCCCACCCTCCCTATCCCACCCTTCTAGCTGGTCACAAAGCACCGAGCTGATCTCCCTGTGCTATGCGACTGCTTCCCACTAGCTATTTATTTTACATTTGGTAGTGTATATATGGACATATATACACTACCACTCTCTCACTTTGTCCCAGCTTACCCTTCCCCCTGTCCTCAAGTCCATTTCCTCGTAGGTCTGCGCCTTTATTCCCGTCTTGCCCCTACGTTCTTCATGACCTTTTTTTTTTTTTTTTAGATTCCGTATATATGTGTTAGCATATGGTATTTGTTTTTCTCTTTCTGACTTACTTCACTCTGTATGACAGACTCTAGGTCCATCCACCTCACTAAAAATAACTCAATTTCGTTCCATCATCAAAAAATCTACAAACAATAAATGCTGGAGAGGGTGTGGAGAAAAGCGAACCCTCATACACTGTTGGTGGGAATGTAAATTGTTACAGCCACTATGGAGAACAGTATGGAGGTTCCTTAAAAAACTAAGAACTAAAAATAGAACTACCATATGACCCAGCAATCCCACTACTGAGCATATACCCTGAGAAAACCATAATTCAAAGAGTCATGTACCACAATGTTCATTGCAGCTCTATTTACAATAGCCAGGACATGGAAGCAACCTAAGTGTCCATCGACAGATGAATGGATAAAGAAGATGTGGCATATATGATTGTAGTTTCTTTAGTAATATCCCATTTTATTGCTGCAATGTTGTATGGATATGCATCCTTTTCCTCTTTTTTCTTCTCTTTTAGAGCAGTATGTTTGTGTATTTGTCTATTTTTTCTGGTAGTCATTATTTCGTAATATATTTTGAAATCATATTATTAAGTGTTAAAATATTGAGAAATTTCATGTCTTCTTGAAGGATTGAACATTTTATATTATGAATTATCTTCATTAGTTATTGCTATGTACTTTATATAACAATTCTATTAGATGTAAATTATATTTAGAAGCTTAATTCCAATGTTTTGCTTCTGCTAATTCTAACTCGTTGTGGATTATTTTAATTGTGAAACTTGTGCTTTTGGAGTTTGAATTCACTTAAACGTGGAAATCAAATGTTTCCTTGAGATTTAAGAGTTTGGCCCTAGCCAGTAAGTTTCTGTTTTCTTCTTCCTATCACCCCAGGAATGTTATTGTTCAGGGTAATAGTTCATGTTAATTCATTGTCTTGGAGTTTCAGTTCAAACCCCAAACACACCTTAGGGAAGATCAGTGCTACAGATTCTCCAGGGAGACATTTTTATCCTTAGTCAAAGCCAGATCAAGACAGACAGTCTGACTTTTTCTCATTTTTTGCCACAAAGAAATATGGAGCTCATTTAAGACAATGGATTAATTCAGAAGTCTCATTTCCTATTCTCCAACTACCTTGTGCTCAAGGCTTTCTCTCCTATAATTATGAGTCCATGGAAAAATCATTACCCCTCGGATATCATAATAGGTAACAACACCTCAAAACTACTGAGGTTTAATTCTTATATATTATTCTTTGTTTCAATTTTCCCATTTGTTACTGGCTTCTGGGATTTCTATTTCTTGAGAGTTCAAGTATGGAATTAAAAGAAATAATAAAATTTATTTATAATTTCTGCAAGAGAGTATTTTTGGATTATTTATACTGCAAAATTGCCAGTGGTAGGATTCTGTACTTACTTTTATAAGCCATTATAATATAGCAGATATTTTGTGATTATTACAATTTGAGTAACTGTGTAAAATGTCTAGCAAAGTGCCAACTAAATTAGGAAGTTAGGAAAACAATACATGAACAAAATGAGAAGTTCAAGAAAGAAATAAAAACCACCAAAAATACCCCTCATGCCTGTTGGAATGGCTATCATCAAAAAGACAAGAGATAACAAATGCTGGCTAGGATGTGGGGAAAAGGGAATGTTTATGAACTATTGGTGGGAATGTAATTTGTGGTACAGCCACTATGAAAAACAGTATAGTGGTTCCTCAAAAAATTAAAAATAGCACTAACATATGATACAGCAACTCCACTTCTGGTATATACCCAAGAAAATGAAATCACTATCTGGAAGCGATATCTGCACCCCCATGTTCACTGTAGCTCTATTTACAGTAGCCAAGACACAGAAACAACCTAAGTGCTCATCAATAGATAAACGGATAAAGAAAAGTGATATATACACACAGTAGAATATCATGCAGTCATAAAAAGATGGAACTTTGCCATTTGCAACAACATGGATGGATCTTGAGGGCATTATGCTAAGTGAAGTAAGTCAGACAGAAAAAGACAAATACCGTATGATCTCATTTATATGTGGAATCTAAAAAAAAACAAATCATAGAAACAGAGATCAGGTTTGTGGTTGTCAGAGGTGGAGGGTGGGGGTAGGAGAATTGGGTGAAGGTGATCTAAAGGTACAAACTTCGATTATAAATAAGTACTGGGGTTGTAACTTATAACATGATGGCTAGAGTTAACAACACTGTTCTGTGTGTTTGAAATTTGCTAAGAGAGTAGATCTTAAAAGTTCTCATTACAAGGAAAAATACTGTAGCTATATGAGGTGATGGTAAACTAAGCATTTCACAATGTATACATATGTCAAATCATTATGTTGTAAACCTTAAACTTATATAATGATATTAATTATATCTCGAAACCATAAAAATATATTAAAAACTTAAAAATGTAACACATGAGATCATTCATATGGGCTACATAGATTACATTTTATTTACTGCTGTTTAATATAGGCGATGACCTTAAGATTTCTTCTGACTTTCTGGTCACAAATGGAGATAGCCGTATTAGGAAGATTTTATTCTAATTCCCATAACATTGAATGTTTACCTGGTACTATGTTCTTACATAATAATAATTATTATTTAATTAATTAAATTGTAATTAATTAAATAATAGTAATTAAATTACATAATTTAATTCTGTAGCATAACTAACCTTTGATTGAGTATGGGAAGTTGAAGATAGTAGACATAATTCTCCTTGAGTGAATTGTGTATGTCCATTCTTTTTATAAATTTTAGTTTTGTTTTTCTTTTCTGAAAATTATTAGATAACTATAATAGTAATCAAAATTCATGGACTTCATGAAATTTTTAGCTGGTAACATTAGTGAAGCAATTGACTTTGAGCTTTTATCAGATAATGTATTGTAAGAATTTATGACCAATGTATTCAAATGTATTTTCATCAGTAATCCTTGAAGGCTTTTTTTTGCGAATATATTAGTGACAGAAAATGTGTAAATGTATTCAAATGTATTTTCATCAGTAATCCTTGAAGGCTTTTTTTTGCGAATATATTAGTGACAGAAAATGTGTAAACCTCTTCATTATATAGTGAGTTTCATTTTTAGTTAATAATCTAATTCCTGTAAATTTTGCCCCAAAGCTAGGAACAGTTGGTAGCAGAAGGTAGCTTTGGGGACCCTTCTGGTTTACATATGCATATCTGCTAACTAATTGGATAATTTTGGTATTTGCTTACAGTTTCAGAAGTGTTACAACCAGCATTTTCAGATAGGCCACTTATTGCTCTCAGACCATATGTTGGATACCTGGATCCTAATGAAAGTGCAATAATCTTTGGATATTCCTAGAGGTTTGAAGCAAGTTAATGGGATTCTTTGATATTAGCATATATTTTCACCTTGATTTGGAATTATGTTTTGATCAAAGTTTTCTCCACTTTGCTACTCTAGAGTCCCTTCAGAAGCATTAAAGAAACAAGTTAAACCATGTTTTAGGCATCTTCCTTTCACTCCTACAAACCAATGTCAGGAATAATATTTATGTGTGTTTACCAAAGGGAAAAAAATATGACCTGGATCACAAAATCTAGCCATGTAGGGTGCACATAATACCAATGGTTATCAAAGGGAGAAAATTATAACCTGAATGAAACAAATGGATTAATATAATATATATAATTCTAAAGAGATCATTCTTAGGTCCACAGCATATATTTTCACAAGTGTAGATTACATCATTTAAGGAAAATATGCAATAGTTATTAAATTTATTTGAGAGATTAATCACAGGAATAAGCTCTCAGTGAATGAAGAATTTGTAGATATATACCCATATAAATTAATGTTCTTGTGCCCCAGTTATCATATATAAGAATATCCATTAAGATAGTAATAGCAATGGACAGAAAATGGAAATAATTCAAATACACATCTAATGGTAGATGGAAAATAAAAGTAAACTATGGAATATTCAAAAGTGAAATACTAATTTATTATTAATAATATAAATATTAATATTATATTAAATCATATAAAGAGCTATTCTAACTAAAACAGTATGGTACTAGCACATGGATACAAAGAAATATCAATAGATTACAACTGAAAATCCCCAAATAATTCAAGTCCATAAGGAAGTTTATCATATGATAAAGGTGGCATCTCACATCAATAAGCATAAATGGACATTTAAAAAAAAAATAGGCTCAGGAAATGGAAAGCCAGATGGGAAAAATAAATAAAATTGGATTATACACACACACACAAGTTCAATATGGATCAGAAATCTTAATATTAATGGTAAAGCCATACAAATACTGGGAGGAAATTAGGATTAATTACTCTATAAACTGAGTATGGGGACAGGCTTACTTAGCTTGATTAAAAGAAATATGAAAAATAAAATATTTTCATGGTAAAAATATATATTTATATATTTCCAGGAGAAAATATTTGTAACATATATCACAAAAAAGGGCCAATATCCCTAACATAAAAAGAATCTTTAAAATGGAGGAAAAGCATAAGGTAAAAATCTAAGGGAAAATGCACTTGGGCAAAAGGCATGAACAGTCAATTCATTAAAAAAAGAGAAATGTAAAAATGGTCCTGGGAAAAGTTATTCATCCTCATTCATAATAGCAGACTTGCAAATTCAACCCTTAAGCAAGTGAATTTGATAGTATCTAACAAAACTATATAATTACATATGCGTTTATTCTTTGAGAAATCTCCGTTCTAGGTATTTACCCTAAAGATACACTTTTAATTATACAAAAATACATATGCACAAAGTTATCCATTTCAGTGATACTTTTAATGGAAAAATACTGAAAACAGCCTAAGTTCTCATGCATAAGAAATTGCTTGAAAACACTTTGGTTTAACCATACAATCGAGCACTATGCATCTGCAAAAAGCTTAAGGAAGAGCTCCATGAAGTGAAATGGAGGGATTTCTAGGATATATTAAGTTTAAAAAGTGCACCTAAATATTTATTTATATTTATGTATAAAATGGTGTTTTTTGCTAAAAAGAAGGAAAATAAGAAAATATACAGTACTTCTACTATATACCTTTATTCAAAATAAAAATAATTGCAAGTCAACCTAGAACTATAATTGGTATGTTGACTTTTGAATTGGTAGTGGTATAACCACTCTGAAATTATTCTGTTTTGTAGGATCACATGTGAATAAATTTTCAGAAGATGTTTGGGGTCTGGTTCCTCCTATTGGAGAAATTAAGTACAATTTGGAACTGAGAAATACAAAGAAAACATTTGCATTGGAATTAGAAGTATCTCCACATATTGGGCTGAACCAAAGACATTTTAATCTTTCTTCTCTTTGTTCACCTAGAAGGCACAGAAGCAATGACACTCAAATAGTAATAACTACAACCAGGACCCAGATATTTGTTTGTAAATATTGTTCACCAATAAAATGAACCCAAATCTCCTTGGAATCTCAGAGAAATTAGTGACTCCAGGGCTGGAGCAAGAAATATATAACATGAGCCTTAAAAGTCTTGAACCAAGAGTAAGGAAAATGCTGAAAAAAATGATGGCACCATGTAAAAGGAGTGTGGGAATAGTTTAAAAGGGGCTACTAGTGTCCAATCAGGCATGATTTGAACATCAACATGAATAATGAGAGTAACAGACTATAATCCATTGAATAAATTACTAATCCAACAATCAAAGTTGATAAAACCAGATATAGGTAGATGACAGATAGGTAGATAGATGATAGACAGATAGATAGATAGATCAGGGAAAAGGAAAACCTCTTTTTTAAACAATAGAATGCTAAATCATAAATATTGAAGAAATAATAGCTTTAGAAAATCATCATTTTATAAACATCATAGTAATTAATTCAGGTAAGATTCTTCAATAGAGATCAAGATTAATGGGCAAATAGTCTAAATATAAATGTCTCTTCTGAAGTTCCAGGGACAGGAAAGATTTCCTAGTTGGGGATGCATGTTAGTATCAGACTCACTGCAACTCAGGAACACATGTGGGCTTAGACATAAGATGTCTGCCCCACAGGGACCAATATGGGCTGACACCAAAGGCTTCCTCCATCACTTTTATTTCAGATCTTTTATTCTTGGAATCTACACAAATGATTCTCCAATATCAGACTACTTGAATCAGATCCACCAATTTACTTATTAACGTTCATTTTCCTGCTTCCCTTCCTACATATAGAATTAAAATATCTTAAGGTAAGGTCCTAAAATCTGTAATTTTTCAAAACATCTTGGATGACACATGCACACTAAAATATGGAAACCACTGCACTATGCTCTACTGCCCACAGGAAGATTCTTTCCTTGGGAGTTTATTTATGGTAATTCCTAGAAGAAGCTAAAACCTCTTTCAAAAACCATCTGCACACCTTCTATCAAATTGCCATCTTCACTCTGAATGAGAAGAAAAAAGCTTTTTTAAATAAAATGATTTGGTGTGAACAAAGATTATAAGTTTAAAGAATAAGAATTTTAAAGCAAATGAGACAGAAGAAACAAAAAAAGGAAGAGTAGGAACACATCTATTTACTGGAGTACTTCATTACATTCAAGTTTTAAGTACAAGACAGTGGAAATGAAAGGATAATTCTATAACTAATTGTATATGCTAGTAGTAGCTTAAGAGAAATATATTACTTCCTGAAATAGCTTACCCTCATGTTGCCTTTTCCAACTCTTTTTTTTAAATTGGCACTCACAGTGTGCTAAATTTACTGTGAGGAGTAAAGACTCCAGATGTGACTGTGCTTTAAATTGATGAAAGAAATTGTGAGACACTGATGATCGATAATTTCTTACATTCTGCTCAAATCTTGGCAGTAACATGAGTAAATCCCACACAGTGTGGCTGAACCACATTAATTATTTCCTCTTACTTTACTCAAATGTGCCACACATTTGAATTTAATAGTCTTCTTCAGATAAAAACAAATAGAGGACTCAGTCAAATATACGTATGCAATTTTTCTAAGTTAGAAATACGTACCTAGAATAAATTGCTAATTGGAACTGATTTCTATTTCTATAACCTGGGAACAATGTGCCTTATAATATGTTTTGGAGGGTGGTCCAGTTCATTATTTTTGCAAAGCAATCTAAGATTAACATTACAAGTGAATGGGAATTTCCACAAACAAGTATTTTCAATATTAGGACATGTTCTTAACCTTTGAAGTCAATGATAAATATCTCAAATTATGCTTTATATTATGAGGTCTTAATCTGTTTTTCCTGTTACTATAACATTGGGCATCAGATACTTTGGACAATAAATTCAGTGAAAGAGGTGGTACATGACAGTGAATATATTGGCTTAACCAGATTTGAGTTAAACTTGGCCTTGCCACTTAATATCCCTGAAAACTTTGGCAACAAGCTTCGATATTTTCATCTGTCAATCAAAATATTAGTGCTTGTTCTACAGTATGTTTATGATGATTAAAATGTACAATGTACATGAACTGTTCTTCTGAGTTTTCTGTGTCTAATAAGCAGCCAATTAATTCCTAGGAATACGATGAAGGTAGTTGATAATAGAATAATAGAAGCATATTGGATTTGAATTCGTTTATAGGATATTAGAGACCTGAAGGAGGAAAGTGATTTTGAAAATGACCTAGCCATGATAAACATAAGGCAAGCTGAAAGAGAAGGCAACAAATCAGCAAAGTCCTATAGGTACAAATTCAAGTGAGAACAAAACTCTAAGGATCTTTCTTAATATTTTAAGACTTTAAAACCTCTAGTTTCCTGTTTATTCTTACCTTAATGTCTAGAAGGTGGTAAAATTTCTAGATAAAGTGATTTTTTAGAAGGGAGTGCAGAGACATTAGAGACTGAAAAGTTTCTGTTTAATTGATCGGTTTCTGTTTAATTGATCGGTAGACTTCTTGGTCACTAGCAGAGACATAGTCAGATTCAAAGTTCTGATGATTCTGGTAATACATTAGCAGGCAAGACATTGTCATGTTGAAAACAAGTCATATGATAATGTCCTATGTATTACTCCATAACAATTCAGAACAAGGATTACAAAGAGTAGTCAGTACCTCTTTTGAAGAATTTTAAATAAGGTATTTGAAATGTATGGATGGGATCCTGATATCCAGTGAAGGATTAGGGCTATTGAAAAACTTGATACTTCATTTTTAGAGTCCTTTAGAGTCAGAGAAACATCAGATATTTATTAATAGTTGCTGCTGTAATACATAAACACCCTAATCTCTATTCCTTAACAAATATGATTTATTTCTTGCTAGATTAAAGTCCAATCTGCAGTGTTGGGGTGCAGATTCAACACAGTCACTCAAGAATACAGGCTGATGAAGGCTCTGCTATCTTCGACAGATGATTCCCAAAGTTTCTTTGTCAGCAAATGTGGGCATTACCCTGTTCAAAGCCCCTTGGAGCTTACCAGTGCAGTACATTTCAGCCTGCCCTCCAACCCCCAGCGTCTGTACCACCTGCATGAGGGCTTTCTTTGAAAACACGGGTCCACTCTGCCTGCAGACACTGCAGGCTGTCAGTGCTGCCCAGTACTCCATGTCCTCTGTAACAGCGCTCAACCAATGCCTGACAGGACCTGGTGGATAAGCATTCCATTTCTCCTGTCCCTTTTGGGGGGGATAATTTGAGATGCATGGGCTACAATGACCTCTCAAGTTCTACAATATGCGTTAAAACTCTAGGGACTTACAATGTTAACTTGCCTGATTATATGCCTTTATTGTCTGCCTTCCCTTTCCTGATCCTATGAGCCTGAAGGAAAAAATATGAAAGAATACATATTCAATTATTGACATAGATTGCTAGAGGGAGAAGGAGGCACTTGTGGGCTTAGGGGGTCATATAAGAAAGTGCTTCTAGATTAAATGATCAGGGAAAAAATACCAAAATTAAGTGTGTACATGATCAAATACAGATCTATGTGAAGAGATTAAGTAAACTCTCACTTAAATATAAATTTAATATATATTACAGTAAAAGTACTGCATTAAGCTTATTTCATGTGATTGTATACAAAGTTAATCATGTTATAATCTTATATCTGCAAGAATGTACACACACACACACACACACACCCCTTATAACAATGAGAAAGCTAGATGGAAAGCATTGTCTTAACTCTCTAACTCCAGTATTTAATATACCTGAAATATGTGCAGTTTGTCTTGGAGAGAAGCTTTTTAAAACCAATCCAGAAAGCAGGATGTAGACCAGGTTGACTCTTTTCAGACTGTCCAAAGTGATATCTATGTGGGCAGGCCTAGCCCAAGAAGCCATATCATTTTCAAGTGATAAGTTAAACAGGAATGGAGATTTCAAAATGTACATAATGACAACAAGTAAGAAAACATATTTATAAATATATTCCCTAAGGAATGAGTTTGTTGAAATCAGGAATTTTTGGAATCTGCTTCCTATTATGCACTCATAATACCTTGAAATCAGATTAAATCAACATCTTATTTTTTGAATTAGTGTAGAAGTAATTAGGAGAATACATTAGAGTGCCAAATAGATTTATTGTTGTTATTATTTTACTACCAGAAGCCGACACATACAAATGCTGTACTCTATTATTTACACATTTCACAAAACAGGATGAAAATTGATCTAATTGATTTGTACATTATATATGAGTGCTTTTTTGAGCGTATCATATAAAATAAATCACTCTTGCCTACATCTATCCATCTTTTATTTTTCAAAGGAAATATATATAGCACATTGTATAAATTGGAATTTTATGAATATAAAATTTTACGATTATAAAAAATATGTCATCAATGGAACAGTTATAATTTCAAGATTAAAAAAAATTCAGTGCATGTGTACATGTCTTTTTTACATATCTTTTAAACTCCTTTTCCTTTCTTAAATTACTTTTTAAATGTACTTTTATGGCATTTACCATACTGTACTTTCCTTATCACTTTCTATATCTGTCTTTCTTACTAAGCTCTGAATTCCTTGAGGGTACCAATTATATCTTATTCTAAATAGAGTAAAGGAATTAAATATTCCTCCTTGGTTTTGAAAATTGAAAGTGCCATTTAGAGAAGGTTACACTACATGCTACTTCATTTGTCGTTCATTCAGCAATTTATAAAATTGTATTTTCACTGACTACCTTCTCACTCCTGTGCAAAGAGCTAAAACTAGAAGATGTGGGGCATAAATTTTATTCTACAATCTGAGGGGGTCAGTAAATGGTACTGAGCAGTAAAAAGATATATATGATTTGTGTTTGTACAGAACATTCTAGGAGCAGTAATAAGAATCTGAGTGTAGACAACTAAAGAGAAATGAATAAGCAGAACATACTGTAATGCTCAAGATGAAAGGATTTGAGGTACTAACACTGTATATTTGATACAAATGTTCTGAAGCTCTCCTACTATAGCTAATCCACAGAGATGGCCTCCAATGAATGAGACCTTCTAGTACTCACACATAGTATATTTCCCCTCATCAAATCTTGGCTCACCTTGTTACTCTCTTTGATCAATAAAGTGCAGCTGAAGTGATTCTGTGTAACTTACAAAGACAGTCCTTAGAAGATCTGAAGTGTTCCCTTTTACCTTTTGGAACACTTGCTCTTAAAAACCAGTGAATTTGCTGTTAGAAGTCAAAGCCACATGGAGAGGTCACACTGACAAAATCGATGTTGTTCTCACTAACATCCATGAAGGAGTTCCCAGCCAAGAACCAGCATTAACTGGAACCACATGAGTTAAATGTCTTGAACATTCCAACCCAGTATAGACTACAGATACCTGTGGCACCTGATAACAATGACCTGGAGCAAAAGAACCATCCATCTGAGCCACTATCAACAAATGGAATCATGAGAGATTTTAAAAAAAATCATTGTCGAATCATCCAGCAGGTTTTAGAATAGATTTGCCGTGTAGTACAGATACCTAAACAGATATTGGTAACAAAAGTGAGCTGCAGCCGTGACAAAAGGCTGAAACATGTGGATCAGCTTTGGGACTAGCTGTCAGGTGCAAACTAGAAGGGTCCTAAGGAGAATATTAGTAAAGGCTGAAAGGGAAATTTTAGGCTAGAGAAAAAAGCGCCCTGTGTTCGAAATTTTGGCAGCACTATTTTCTGCAAAAATTGTGGGAAAAAATTATCCATTGAACTTATAGACCTGATGAATAACGTTTCCTACATTTAAGAGAGAAGCAGTGCTTAGTGGTCCTCTTTGGATTTGGGGAATATACTTCATTTGAGTTTGCAATTCCAAGCCATTTACCTGATAAGCTGAAAGGATGCCAGTTTTGAGTGAGCTGCGGAGAACAGGTAATGCAATAAGTCCAGGCTGTTGTGCAGGGTATTATGCCAATTGTCCATACGACCCAGTAGATTTAATGGTGCTAGGGAAGATAGGGATGAAGTCCGGAATATTTGGCAGGCCCCTGTGGGTGATTCATAGTACAGACTTTCATAATTTTGGAGCAAAGCTATGCTAGCCTCTATAGATAACTATTCACCTGAGGAGAAACAGCTTCATGCTTGTTTGGGGGCCCTAGAAGAGACTAAATACTTAACTTTGACCACCAATTTACCATGAAATTCCATATGCCCATCATTAACTGGGTGTTGTCTGACTCATCAAGCCATAAAATTGGGTGTGCAACGTAGCACTCAATCTTCAAATGGAGGTAGTATAAACAAATAAGGCTCAAATAGTTACTAAAAACACAAAGTTACATGAGAAAGTGCTCATGTTTCCATGACTTCTCCTACCACTAAATAGCCTCCACTTTCCCTTAACTGGCATTTATAGTCCATGAGGAGTTCCTTATGCCCACTATTCAGTAAGCCTGGCTTAAAAATAATTCTCCATAATGTTTTGGTATAGCCCAAACGTGACCATCTGCAGCATTAGCACCCTGCTGAGGGATAGCTCTGAAGTAACATTTTCAGAGATAATCTTTCTATCAAGGGGTTTACCTTATTGTTAATTTTGACTGGAAGAAGAGATGCCCAGAATTTCAGGGTTACATTGACCCACAGGCTGTGACTAATAGTTTGGCTTGAGAGTCAGGAGCTTTGAAGGAATATGGTTGAAAAATTGTTGACAAAGGGGACAGGGAAAAGGTAGAAGACAGACATCCCTAATAAAATACTTGTGCCCCATGCCCATGCTTAGAAAAAAATAATGAAGCACATAAGAATCTTAATAATCAGGTGGACACGATGAATTATTCCTTGAATGTCAGTCAACGTCTCTCCAAGCTATCCTTCTCCTTGTCCAATGGGCTTTGAATAATGTGGTAACAGGGGTAAGGATGGAGGGTATGTATGGATTCAGCAATATGGACTTCCACTCACCAAGAATCACCTGGTAATGTCCACTGCCGAGTGCCAAACCTGCCAGCAACAGGGACTAATACTGATCCCACAACATGCCACCATTCCTTGAAAAGTCTCCCTGACCACACTGGGTTAATTCTATAATGGAAGGTGGAGTGATTTGTTCTCATTGGAATAGATACTTACTTTGGATACTAATTTACATTCTCTGGTTCGAATGCTTCTGCCAAAATGAGAAAAAAGAAACATTATTTATATATTTATTGTATGTCCAAATCTCATCAAGTTTATGTCAACAGCATTGCTTCTGTTTCCCCAATATCACTGCTTCTTATCAGGGAAGTCGTTGTTCATAAAATGAAGTGTGCTAATGAGTTCTTGTTCATGGAATACACTGATTTTATCATTTTCCCCATCACGCCATTAAATAGTTGAATGACCTTTTGTAGACTAAATCTTTTGCAGATTTAGTCATGGTGCTGGCTTGATGGCATCACAGCAGGGCTGGGATAATATCCTCCTTGATGTACATGTTAAGAATCAACATATTGTGCTGTTTCTCCCATACCCTGGATCCATGGGTCTGGGAGTAGAAGGATTAGATTGATAGCACCTCCTCTCATAGTTATTCCTAAAATACAGTTCCCCTTTTTGTATTCCCATCTTTGAAACTTTAGGCTCTGCTGGATGGATTACAGATTGTGATAGGAAAATTCTAAATGTCCCCCCCCTTTTCCCCTGCCACACATACACAGCATTCTTGTTCCTTGGTTATTCAAACATTAAAGTACTTACATGAACAAATTATTTTATGACATAATCAAAATCGCAAGTCAGCTGGCCTTAAGATGTGAAGACTATCTGGTTATACCTGACTCAATAAGATGTATCTTTAAAAGCTAGCAGTGGACTTCCCTGGTGCCACAGTGGTTAAGAATCTGCCTGCCAATGCAGGGGACATGGATTCAATCCCTGGGCCAGGAAGATCCCACATGCCACGGAGCAAGTAAGCCCGTGCACCACAACTACTGAGCCTGTGCTCTAAAGCCCGTGTGCTGCAACTGCTGAGACCGTGCCACAACCACTGAAGCCCTCGTGCCTAGAGCCCGTGCTCTGCAACAAGAGAAGCCACCGCAATGAGAAGACCATGCACCACAATGAAGAGTAGGCCCTGCTCGCCACAACTAGAGAAAAGCCCGCGCACAGCCACGAAGACCCAACACAGACAAAAAATTTAAAAAATAAAATAAAAAATTATTTTAAAAAATGTTCTATATAAATAAATAAATAAATAAAAACTAGCAGTAAAAGAACAAGTCAGGAGATTTGAAGCATGAAAAGTATTCAAAAAAATGTTTCTGACTTTAAAGGTGGAGAGGGCCATATGAGGAGGAATCCAAGTGGCCTCTGGAAGATGGGCTCAGCCTCTGCAACAGCCAGGAATCTCAGGCCTACAACTGTAAGGAAATGAATTCTGCCAATAGCATAAAAGAGCTTGGAAATGTATTCTTCCCTAGATCCTCCATATAAGAGTCCAACTTAACTGACGCCTTGATTTTGGCCTTAGGAGACCCCAAGCAGAGAACTCCAGTTGAGCCTTGGTGGACTTCTCATATACGAAAATCATGTGATAATAAACGAATGTTTTAAGCTCCCAAGTTTGTGGTAATATGTCACAAAGCAATAGAAAACTAATACAGAAATCCTGGTTTCCAGGGGACCAACTACTTCCATCAGGTTTGAACAATGGTTCCATTAAACTGGAGATCATGGCTGCCACCAAGTTACTTCGTTCATGGCAACTGAGCCAACAGGCAAAGGAGGAGTTTACTGTGCAGACTGGGGAGATTCACTTGGTGGTTATCACAAAATAGGAGTAGTGAGAAATATGTCTGTTAGTCAGAAGGTCTCCTAATTACATATTAGTAATTCCATATCCATTAGGGGAAAAAAAGTAATGGAAATCTACAACAACCCAATACAGAAAAGATTAATAATTGCCCAGACCCCTTGGTAATAAAATTTTGGAATACTGACAAAACAAAGAATCATGACCAGCTGAGGTGTTTGCTGAAGGCAAAGAGAATATGCAGTGGGGCGGAGAGGGGGAGGGATAAAACAAGAATGTTCCAAATACCATGTAAGCCTTTGTGACCAGTGACATACATAGGACCACAATTGTTATAATAGTCCTGCATATGTTAATATGAGTATACACATACCAAATATTTCCTCTTTTCCCCTCTCCTATTATATGAGATGTGATCATATATTTTAAATTCATATATCAGTGTTTGACAGGATAGTAGAGGGAATGTGTGATTCAACAAGAAAGGTATGAACATCATCCAAAATGAATTAAGTGATACATAGTATTTTTTATTGACTATTATTGAGGAGAGAGTAAGCATTGTCCAAGGCATAGTTCGGTAGAGGCATGACTGCTATTGCCTTAATGGAGGTGTACGTGAATACCAGATTGATTTGGAGTTATCTATGGGACTTGACTAAGCCGGAACTATGCTTCCCACAATCCCCTTTCCTGTATGCTTCTGAATGAGAGTTGGTCTAAAGAGAAATTTGCCTGAGATTTGAAAAGTAGAAGTAAAACAGAAGTCATTGATCTCTGAAGGTTGCAGTCATAAGACAAATACATAGGCACTAGAATATTCTAGCTTGCCTCTACCCTACACTGTTCCATGTCCACTCCTACATGATTGCTAGCTCTGCTAACCAACAGTGACATCAGGCCCACTGCCAGACACAAAGACAGTAGTTATCACTGGGCTTTTCCCCCAGCTCCTCTTCCCATTCTCACTCTAGCAGCTACCGGTACCTGGCTTCCCGTATGTCCTTACAAGCACCCACTTGCCTGCCCTCACTAGTGCTAAAGGTTGATGAAAAGTCTTTTTAGTACCTTTTCTATAATCCTTCAACAAACTCTTTTGAGCTGTACTTCCCAAAGCTCCCCAGAATTATGTAAGGCCATATTAATACTATACATTCCTTTTTCCATAATAATTACAGTTGTTCTGGTTTCGTGATTTATCCTTGACTGTTCTGACAATTTAATTCTTTCCAACAATTCTGCCCACCTCTGAGATCACAATGTCTCCAGTAACTTCCAGGCAGGTGGGAGTGCTGGTCACCCCCCGTAATGACTCCTCTGCAGCCAAGCCATTCAGCCTCACACCTAGAATTTAAAGTTCCTCCTGCCCCTTCTGGGTTGAGATGAAATACTGCATTCGACAGTAAGAGATCTGGCAATCTGGTGTGGCCGCCAAGTGGGTATATCATGCAATATAGAAGTGAGAGAAAATTAACTCCCAGTGGGGTGGACTTTAATTAATGCAGAATAGAACATGGAAATGAGCCTGGCAAGTGAATTTTCTCCTCTGCCACAGACTAATCTGAAATACAGCCTTTCCACGCATTCTATCTAAAGAAACACCAATGTACACACCTGCCAAGAGACATGTTTTGTTTCTTTTCAGCTCATTATGAAGCAGAAGCAATCACCATGCTGGATCACTTCACATTGCTTCACATCCCTCCACACCTCATTTCTTCTTTTCTTCATTTTCACTGTCCTGGGTTTTAACCTCCCAACTAAGCATCTTTGGCCAAGCTTCTATTTTTTTTTCTTTTCTTTTTTTTTTTTTTAACTAGAGCACCAAACTAAAACTCAATGACAAGCTAAGTATGAATACTGTGGTGATGGGGATGGAAATGAATGGGATAACTATGAATGACATGAAGGAGATAGACTAATTGGATGTTTTAGGCATAGAAAAAGGAGAAACAGCCAATTTTGCCAAATTTGGTGGAAAAATATGCTAATCCAAAACATAAAGAAAACATGTCATGAATGAAAAAAAGAGTTTTGAGGGAGAGATAGGCTCATATGGAGGCTGAAGAATTGTTAGCCTGTTGAAAGTGATAGGCAAGTTTTTCCAGGGATGGGATATAGGATGAGAATAAAAATGTGACATTGCCCATCTTATTAATTAGAATGGCTTTGTGTTCTGTTATGCTAGGGAAACAGCCACAACATGATGGCAAAATGATACTTTTTAATAAACGTAGCTAAAAATATATATATAACAAAGTAAATAGAAATCTAGGATAAAAAGTCACATGAAGCATTTTCCCAAGTCATATTCTTGCTTCTTTTAAATTAACTTGTACCTGGGTACTTGATCTTTGTTAATGAAGTTTTTAGAGCAGTTAACCTGTTGGTAACTTTTGCTGTAACCCCTAGCAGCATTCTTGAAGCACATCCCTTTAGATTTTAAAGCTTCTCAGGTAGTTAGTGAAATGGTTCTACTTAATCATTCTTTTATTAGATGTGGCTATTTTCAATGACATATATATGAATATTATACATGTATGTTCTGAGTTGATTATAATTTAATTTTAATTATGGACAAGAAACTAGCACTTTAACTCTGCTGCAATTTGCCCAATCAGAAAAACTAGTATAAAAATTTAACTATTAAATAAATAAAATTTACAAAAAAATTTTAAGTTCAAATTTAAAAAAGAAAAGCTAGTACATTTGTCTACTGCATGTAAAAAAGATGACACCCTCTTATATACTTATAATGGAAGTCTCCTACTGTGTTTTTCTATAGCTCTGAGAAAGCAGTGATGTTCTTCACAAAGTGGGTTATATCCTAAATAATTTCCCTTCTGTTGCAGCGTCCTAATATACAACTGGATGTACAAGCTGGCAAGGGCTGCTACTTTTTAAAATAAGACTGAGACTTCATTGGAATAATTCAATCATTTTTAAAAAAGTAGAACATGATGCAATACATTAGACTTAGCATTAGTAATCTCTTCACAAGTACACCCATATTCAGGTCAAGCCTTAACTGCAGTTCAGGATTATATATGAGGTTTACCACTGAGTAACGGAGAAACAAGGTAATGAACTAAAAGAGGAAATATATTAAATAGAAAGATGGCCTCTTTTTTTAATGATAAGTGAGGAAATTGCTTTTTAACCCAATAAATGAACCCAGAGAGAAATAGAAATACAAGCAAAATAATATAAAAATAAAACAAATCAAAACAATACCACAGTGCTACTACTACCACCATCAGCAAGAACAGGAAAAATGGATGCAAATCACTTCACTGTATAAATCTTTACATTCTTAGTTAAAATACAAACAATGGCCAGTATATTTGCTTGTCAATTCTTTAATTTTTCTGAAATTTGAAAATTAGAGTTAACAGCCCTTTCCACAGCATACAGTTGTGATAAGCAATGCATAAAAATCACCTGAAATATATACTAAGTTGATTTTTTAAAAGTCAATCTGCAAAGTATCCATTTTTAAGAAGTTATTTTAAAAGTTTACCATTACGATGCATGCTTATATTGTTTGGACATTTTTTGCTGACCAGGTTTTTGTCTACTATTTACCATGGTTTTTAAGAGAAATTGGAGTGAGTTTATTAGGCTCACTATAAAATTTTAGTCTTAATTCATTCCTTTAGTTATTTTTAAAATTTATTTATTTAATTTATTTTTGGCTGTGTTGGGTCTTCGTTGGTGTGTACGGGCTTTCTCTAGTTGCAGTGAGTGGGGGTTACTCTTGGTTGTGGTCTGAGGGCTTCTCATTGCAGTGTCTTCTCTTGTTGCGGAGCACGGGATCTAGGCACGTGGGCTTCAGTAGTTGTGGCACGTGGGCTCAGTAGTTGTGGCTCGTGGGCTCTAGAGCGCAGGCTCAGTTGTTGTGGCGCACACGCTTAGCCGCTCCGTGGCATGTGGGATCCTCCTGGACCAGGGCTCGAACCCATGGCCCCTGCATTTGCAGGCAGACTCCCAACCACTGCGCCACCAGGGGAGCCCCATTCCTTTACTTTTTGAATAAACATTTAATTACAGAATAGTTTTTATATTTAGATTACTTACAATAGCGTTTACATTACATTACTTTTACATTTGCAGAAAATTGGAAAGATAATACAGAGAGTTCTCTTTTTCCCCTATTGTTCCCCTATCTTACATTAGTATGGTACATTTGTCATGCAAATGAACAATATAGATACATGATTGTTAACTAAACCCTAGTTTATTCAGATTTCCTTCATTTTTGCTTAGTATCTTTTTCTGTTCTGGGATTCCATCCAGTCTACCACTTTATATGTTGCCATCACGTCTCCTGGCAGTCACAGATTTGGAGGCTTTCACTGTTTTTGATGACCTTGACCATTTTGAGGAGTACTGATAAGTTAATTTTTAGACTGTCCTTCCACATGGGCTTGTCCGTTGTTTCTCTCATGATTGTATTGCTTGTATGGGTTAATGATGATAACTTTGATCACCTGACTGAGGTTGTGTTTGTCAAGTTCCTCTACTGCCAAGTTACTCATTTCCCCCCCCCCCCCCCCTCCATACTGGTATTAGAAACCAAGATCTGGGCACTAAGTGTGCTTGTTGCTCGTCTCTATCTATATGTTATCCTATATGTTTATCTCAATCTGTATTAATTAGAGTGAATTCATACTGAGGTATCCAACACTAATCCAGTACCACATTGTTCATTCTAGCCTTCTGGCATTTTTTATCTATAACCTCCCGTGTCATCAGTGAGAACCCTGAGCCACTGTGCTCCATACATTTACTTATTTGTTCAATCTCAGTATACATGTGACATGTCAACCCACACCCCTATGGGAAATAATTTTACCAACTAGAGTACAGAACTAATGTACAGTTCCTTTTGCTCTTAGAGTCTCCAAGTATTTCCAAAGTTACTTAGGTAAGAACATTTTTTCACCAGCAGTATTGAGTGAGGTTATATCATACATTTTTAGTATGGTTAAGTTATTTTGTAGCCATCTGAATTCCATCCTGAAGTCTCCTGATTCCTTAATTAATTTTGTTTTATTCATGTACATTAAGGTTCACTATTTGTGCTAGGTATGATATAACCAGTAGAATCTAACCTAATCTCTTTTCTTACTTTCATGGTATTTTATTAGAAGTCCACGGTTATTCTTAACCTAATTCCTCCATAGGTATTTCTTTTTCCTCTGACTTCCTTCAGCAAGATTTTCTCTTGTCTTTGATTTTGTGTGCAGTTTCACTGTGATATGCCTAGGGATGTGTGTGTTGTGTGTTGTGTATATTTTGTTTTGCTTTGTTTTTATATTTATGCTGCTTTATTTTTTCTGCAGTTCCTAGATATGATTTTGGATCATGTCATTAATTATGAACATATCACACTTTTGGATATTATCCCAAAGTTCCTGGACTTTCTATTTTTTCATTCATCTTTTACTCTGCATTTCATCTGGGGAGTTTTCTATTGACTTATTTTGAAGTTCCCCTATCCTTGCCTTAGCTGATGAGCACACTGAAGGCATTATTCATTTCTGTTACTGTGTTATTGATTTCTAGCATTTCACTTTGATACTTTCTTAGGGTTTCATCTCTTTAATGATGTCCATTACCCATCTGTTCTTGCATGTTGTCTACTTTTTTTATTAGAGCCCAAAGCATATTAATAATTCTTATTTTAAATTCCTGTACTGGTAATTCCAACAAATATGTCACATATGAATCTTATTCTGTTTACTTTGTCTCTTCAATGTACTTTTTCTTACCTTCTGGTATGCTACTGTAATTTTTTTAAGTTGAAAGCAGCTGTAATATAAGGTAATAGATACTAAGATAAGTATGCCTTTAGTGTGAAGATTTATGATAATTTGGCTGGGATTTGGGCCAGATTTAACATTTAATATAGCTATAGGTACCAGAGGCTTCAAAATCACCTACTTTCTTTGTTTTTGTTTCACTTCTAGGCTTTCAAATTCCCTTATGTATTGCTACTGAGAGAGAGTCAGTGTGATGTTGGTCTTCCAATGCAATGCACTGTTATCATATTGGAGGTTTATGGTGTGGGGATAGAGTATGGGGAAGAGGACATTCTATAATCTTAGGGTTGTGTTTGTCTTTTATTGGACTTTCACAAGTTTCTGTCCCTTCTTCAAGGACATGCCCGTATCACTATTTCCTTCCCTGTCTGAAGCCATCCCCATCAATTTTCTCAAATCCCTGACCCCTGGTGGCTATGACATTTTTATTTTCTTTTCAGAAGACATGAAGTCTGAAACTGCCTGGAGTTGGGCACAATTCCCTTCCTTTAGATGGGATAAGGTTTCAGAAGTGCCCTCTGGGAATCCCTTCCTCCTGGATACTGGGCCTTTGTTAGGGAAAAGAGTCTGGGAGAAATCCATCATGGTTAGTCTACCCTTCCCCCTTTCAACACTATGACAAGATTTCTCTCAGATTCTCACCATGAGAATCATGGGGGTTCCTGGAAAGAAAGCTGTGAAGACAGTGGAGATTCCAGATGACACAACCTTCAGAAGTTTCTCTTCATTCAGCCTCCAGTAATTTTTCAAAATTACCATTTTGTGGTGACCAGTGGCTTCTGCTCCAGGTAAACAGATACCCAATGCTGTATCTTGTGAGAGACACATGTCCCTCTGGATTTCAAGGCTTTGGTTTGCCTTACAACCAGAATTTTCTGAAGGGTCCATGAAAACGCATTGGTTTTCACTTGTTCAGGTTTTCTGGTAAGGATAGGAGTGATGACTTCCAATCTTTTTCATGTCAATATGCTCAGCATGCTTTTTTTGCTATTATCATTTATAATTGCCTTTTAATGATCATTATTGGATTATAAAATTTTGTTTTTCTAATTACTATTCCACTGTTAGAAAAATAATGGTTATATTTGTATTCTTATACAGCTATCTTTAAATATTAAATATACATGTTTATAGTCATTTGTATTAATATGTCAACTAGAATTTAATTTTGCCAAAAATAAGACACAAACTTTGGCATATTATCACTTCTTTTCTTCTCCTCTCATTGTCTGTTTTTCTGTTATTTTAGTTCCAGTTCCTTTTCCTTTTAAAATTATTTTCATCAGATGAAAATTTTTCATGTAAATATGAATGTGAAAAGGAGTTTTGTATGTCAATCTTTATTTTACATCATGCTTCTGCTTTCTTTGATTTGTTTGTTAAGTTGGTTAACTATTTTATTTTGCTAGTTGTTCTAGAATAGTTCCTTCAGATATTGACTATAAATTATAAGGTTGTGTATCATTATATAATTCATTTTTTAAAAATTTACCTTTATATTAGAATGCTATTTTGGGTGGGTATTAAACTCTAGATTATAAAAAATCTTCCTCAAAATATTAATCTACTGCTTTCTACTCTAATATGCTAATTATGAGAAATCTGTAGTCAAACTGAATTTCATTTGTAGGTGGCATTATATTTTCTTTATAATGCTCTGAAACTTTTGGGGGAATTTTTCTTCACCCTAAATTTCTATATGTTCAACATAATACTCTAGATCTGTGCCTTTTATTTTTTAATACAACATATGGTAGATCTTTACATTTGAAAATTTTGCATTTATTTCTGTTTTAGGAAATGGTTTTACAGCTCTTTATTACTTCTCTATTCTCTTTCTTTTACTTTCTGGAGATTCACATAAAGTACAGAAAGGGATCTGGGAAAATTTTTTTCTCCTTATCCTTCATTTACATGCTAATAATATTTTATCATCCTTTGTGCATTGATGATCTGGGCAAATATTCAGCTGAATATTTTCTTAGTTTAAATCTGGTTGGATAGTTGATTTTCTAGGTTCTGAAATAGGTAGGTATTATGTTCCTGAAGTGGAGAAAGGAAGGCTAGGTAAGTCTCTGGACTATTTCTGTTGTCCATCCCCATCCTCAGTTGCCCATGCCCAAGCTATTCTGGTGTAGGTGTACTGTATGCAGATTTCACAACTGTGAGTTAAAATAACATGTAAATGCCTAAATATTGAGGTTAATATAAATTTTTAAAGCTCACATTTCCATCTTTCTTCCCATGTTATTCAATGCTTTTGTAGTCATTACTTTTTGTGTGTGTCTTTTTTTTTTTTTAATTTAATTTTATTTTACTTTTTATACAACAGGCTCTTCTTAATTATCTATTTTATACATATTAGTGTATATATGTCAATCCCAATCTCCCAATTCATCCCACCACCAACCTCCTCCCCTGCTTTCCCCCCTTCATGTCCATACGTTTATTCTCTACATCTGTGTCTCTATTTTTGCCTTGCAAACCGATTCCTCTGTACCATTTTTCTATTCCACGTATATGTGTTAATATACGATATTTGTTTTTCTCCTTCTGACTTACTTCACCTTAGTCATTAGTTTTTAAATGTATATATTAACAGATACTTTAGTAAGAGTGGGAGAAAATATGTCAGGCATTATAACCTTACCAAGTTATTAACACTAATATTAATAAACTTTATTAAGATTTATTAACAAGAATATTTTTAATTTTGTTCTTTAAAATGGTGATTTCTTTCACAAGCACTCTCTTGATCTACGAGGGATTTAAATGCAAAGATTCTGGCAAAAGCAAAGTGTATGAGCACTCTGACATTCCTTAACAAGCTTTCATTGTTGAATATACTTAATTGGAAATATTACCTTAGAAAAAAACATTATTTCATGAATGAAAGCTCAAGATCTATATCATTTAGAGAACTGTAACCATTACTCCCAAAACAATCACGTTTGGATTCATTCTTTTCTGGCATTCTGGCTAAGAAAACATTGATGCAAAACTGCTGCTAGTAATAGATGACAGTTGTTAAAGGGAAAAAGGTCAAGACGTCAAGGCTAAGTTAAATTACATGGCCATGTTTAGGGACTCCTGAAAGAAAGACTATTAAAGAAATAAACACCTTCTGGATGCATTTATTTCAGAAAACCTTAAAAGAGAATTTTAATATGTTTTTATTGAGAAGTTGACTTAATATGATTCTCAAGGTTTGTTTTTCTAAGTAAATGCCAGATTTCCGTATAAAGAACACTATTGCTCATTTCTGAAGTGCAAATAATGTCAAGATTAAATGTATAATCTTTCAGTATCAAGAGGTATCTGGCTACAATTCCATCATATGTCATATGATTTCTCATTCATGAATTTTGACTTTGCCTTTTCCTTGTCCATTTTCCTTGTTCTCCTCTCTCTATACTGTTTAACTGCCTCTACTTATTCTCAGTTTCTTCTCCTTCACAAATTTAATATGCCTACAGATATCTCAGCTTCCTCAGTGCCTTGATATTTCCTTATTTAAATAAGAAAATCTAATTACTCTCCCTTAGTTTCTCATGGCATTGCTCTGTATCAATTTCTCATATGCCCTTCGCCCCAAGGAGGCCACCTATCATTTACCCCAAAGTAATGTGTCCTAACCAGGTATGTACCAGGAGTATCCCAGCCCATCTAGCAAAAACATAGCTACCTAAAGAGAGGAGCTATGATCAATGTGCCACTAGAAGATGTAAGTAGAGGCATTATCATGAATGACTTATTTGGTATAATAGTAATTACTTCCTTTTCAGTTATTTTTAATAAGCATTATAACTAGCATTCAAAATACTAGTGCTGAATAT